>NC_085929.1:43400603-44805603 GCF_028885655.2 Pongo abelii
TATCTATTGTTCTTTGTGTGAGAACATATGCCTGCCATAAATCCTGCCTTTTGATCAAATTAAGCATACTACCCTTTCTTTATGATGTATAATCCCTGGGTCTGGGGGATAATAATGTAGAGATCTACCTGTCTCACAGCTGCCCAAGACCGTCCTTCAGTCCCTAAATTCCGAAATAAAACCATCCTATTACAAGCTGGATTTGTCTGCTTCCTTCTTTGGTATCCTGGCTCCTATGTTTGCAGGTCACTTTGCATATACAGGCTTAAAAAAACACTTTTAATAGTCAAATATAACAATACAGAAAGTACATAAAAGAAAAATAGCTGAAAATTAACAAGCCAGACTTCCAAAATCAGAAGTAAAAAAACAAAAACAAACAAACAAACAATAGAATTAGCTCAAGGAGGGAAGTAAAGACATAAAGATAAGGCCAGAACTCAAGATCACCACAACCAACAACAAAAAAATACAATAGAAAAGGTCAACAAAGCCAAAATTGGGTTCTAAGGAAAGACTATGGTAAAACTGATGAAGACAAAAAGAAAGAAGAAAAAATAGTATTAGGAATGTAAATGAACCATAATTATAGATGAAACAGAGGCTTAAAAGACACTGAGAATTTCATCAAAATCTTTATATTCTAAATTTTAAAATTTAGATTAAACAAATACTTAGAATAGTATAATTTGGTTTAAAAAATCAAGAGAACAGATAGACTGAATTTTCCTTTAACTATTAAATACATTGAAGCTGAAATGTTGCCTCCCCAGGCACATACAGTTTTATGGGCAAGTTCTACCAAACTTATTTAAATAAGTTTTATGGGCAACTTCTACCAAATTTATTAAAATAGCAGATTATGCTAATATTACAAAAAAATCTTCCAGAAAATAGAATATAGAATATTTCCCAACTCATCTATCAGCCAGAATAATCTTGATGCCTGTAGTAGTCTGTTTTGTGCTTCTATAGCAGAATACCACTGATTGGATAATTTATAAAGAAAATAAATTTATTTCACACAGTTCTGGAGGCTGGGCAGCCCAAGGTCAAGGCACCGGTAGATCAGGGTCCAGTTTCTCTGTTTCCAACATGGCATCTTGAGCGCTGCATCCTCCAGAGGGGAGGAACACTATGTCTTCACATGGCAGAAGAGCAGAAAAGGAAAAGAGTAAATCCATTCCTGCAAAGCCTTTTTATAACAGCATTAATCCATTAAACACTTCCCAAAAACTTCCACATTCCAACACTGTGACATTGGAAATTAAGTTTCCAACACATTAATTTTAGGGGACACATTCAGACCACAGCAATTCCCAAATAGACAAAAGCAGTACAAGTAGTAAAAATTATAAACCAATCACACATATGAACATAGAGACTTTAGCAAACTAAATCCAGCAGGAAACACACATACACACAAAGACAAAACAAACGCCTACATTAGGTTTAACCCAGATATACAAGGAAAGCTTTGCATCTAAACATGTATAAATACTATTCATGCCGGGCGCGGTGGCTCACGCCTGTAATCCCAGCACTTTGGGAGGCCGAGGCGGGCAGATCACGAGGTCAGGAGATCGAGACCATCCTGGCTAACACGGTGAAACCCTGTCTCTACTAAAAACACAAAAAATTAGCCGGGCGTGGCAGCAGTCGCCTGTAGTCCCAGCTACTCGGGAGGCTGAGGCAGGAGAATGGCGTCAACCTGGGAGGCGGAGCTTGCAGTGAGCAGGGGTCGCGCCACTGCACTCCAGCCTGAAGGACAGAGTGAGACTCCGTCTCAAAAAAAAAAAAAAAATTATTCACCACCACATAAGAGAATAAAGGAGAAAAACTATATGATCAATTCAACAGATGTGGGGAAAATAATTGGATACAATTCAAGACCTATTCATGAATTTAAATTAAACACACGTGCACATACCCACACACCTCTTAGTATACTGGGAATAAAAGCGATGTCTTTCATTTAATAAAGGCTGTCTTCAAGAAAATCTGCAGCAAACATCATTCTAACATTCAGTAGGAGCACATTTGAATATAGCAGCAGTTCCTTTACATGGTAGAAAGGCAAGAATGTCCTCTATCACTCCATCTACCAACACTGGAGGCCCCAGCCACGCAGCATGGCATTGAAAAGAAATAAAAGCATAAGAATTGGAAGGCAAAAGCATATCTGTCATTATTCACATTTGCTATAATCATCTACATTGAAACCCCAATAGAATGTATAGGCAAATCATTCACTGTGATAATAGAGCTTCACTGTGTGGCTGATTATGCTAACACTAAAAATTGATTGCCTTTCTATACAACAGCAATAAATAATTTGAAAAGAATTCTTAAAAGAGATGCCATTTACAACATCAATAAAATCTTAAGGTACTTGGCAATAAATCTAACTAAAGGTAGGCAACACCTGTATGTATAAAATGGTAAAACTTAACTGAAAGATTAAAGAAAACTGAAATAAATGAGAGACAACCCATGTTCATGAATAGGAGGCCAATATTGTACAGCTGCCCGTTCTCCCAACTGATCTATAGCTATCCATAGGTTTGATGCAAATAGAAAAAAATCCCAATAATTTATTTCTTCTTTTTGTTTTATTTTGTTTTTGTATATATTTTCATAAACTTTTTCTAACATTTATATAGAAGAGCAAAGGACTTGAAATAGCCAAGTTACTCCTGAAGACGTATAAAGTGACGGGAGATGACATCTAGAATAGCAAGAATTCTTATAAAGCAATGGAAATGAAAACAATGTAATATTGTCCCAGGGACTGACAATTTATCTATGGAACAGAATAGAGAGCCCAGAAATACCTGATACGTGATAGAAGTAGATTTGGCCAGGGAAGAGTGGCTCATGCCTGTAAACCCAACACTGTGGGAGGCCGAGGTGGGCAGATCATAAGGTCAAGAGTTTGAGACCAGCCTGACCAACATGGTGAAACCCCGTCTCTATTAAAAATACAAAAATTAGTCAGGTATGGTGGCATGCACCTGTAATCCCAGCTACTCAAGAGGCTGAGGCAGGAGAATCGCTTGAATCCAGGAGGCGGAGGTTGCAGTGAGCCGAAATCACGCCACTGCACTCAAACCTGGGTGACAGAGTGAGACTCTGTCTCAAAAAAAAAAAGGTAGATTTGCAGATTAGTGGGAGGAAGAGAAATAAAATCAAATTATGGTGCTTGGGCAATTGCTAGACCATACGGAACACAAAACAAATGAGTTTGGATCCCTAACTTAAACCATTCCAAAAGGCAATGTTAGGCATTAAATTGTAAGAGGGAAAAGTAATACTTTGAGAAGATATATAGGATGCTATCTACCAAATCTTGGGGTAGAGGAGAATTTCATAAATAAAACAAAAATAAATAAATATTAATAAATTTGACTACATTAAGCTCAAGAAGTTCTCATCATCAAGACACAAGAGAAGAGGCACAGTGGCTCAGCCTGTAATCCCAGCACTTGAGAAGGCCCAGGTAGGAGGATTGCTTGAAGCCAGAAGTTTGCAACCAACCTGGGGAACAAAGCTAGACCTTGTCTCTATAAAAGAAATTTTAAAATTAGCTGATGTGCCTGTAGTCCCAGCTACTCAGGAGGCTGAGGCAGAGGAATCACTTGAGCCCAGGAGTTCGAGTTGGCAGTGAGCTACGACTGCACCACTGCTTTCTAGCCTGAGCGACAAAGGCCCTGTTAAAAACAAAACAGAATACAACAAAACAAAAAACAAAAAGAAGACACAAGGAAGAGAAAAGATAAGCCAAAGACTAGAAGATATTTGCAAGATGTGTAACTGACAAAAGATTAGTATCTAGAATATATAAAGAATTCCCACATATTAATAAGAAAAATAAGGACAACTATATAAAAAATGGGCAAAGCCATGATTAGATATTCCACTAAAGAGGAAAAAAAAATGGTCAATAATTATATAAAAAGATCTCAGTAGTAATAAGAGGAGTGCAAATTGGTTCAACCTCTGGAAGACAGTTTGCAATTATTTTGTAGAGTTGAACATTCCCATATCTTATGACTCAGCAATGAACCTTGCACGTGACCCTGGGACATAAGCAAGAACATTCATGACAGCTCTCTTCCTAATAGCCCCCGACACATGTAAGCAACCCAAACATCTGTCCAGAGAAGAGTAGGTTCATACAGTGATTATAGCACAATGACGACATGAATGATTCTTAGAAATGTAATTGAATGAAAAATCAACTATCAGAAGATAAGATTCTATTTTTTTAAAGCTCAAGTACTGTAAACAGAAATAGCAGATACAAAATTCAAGATAGTGGTTATTTCTGGGAGGGAGGTAGCAAAGGCATAGGAGAAGAAGACATAGGTAAGTATCAGTAATACGTACTGAAATTTGTTGGAATACTTGGGGTTGAGTGGGTGCGGGAGTGGGTTCACAGCTGTTTATTATACTTTATGGCTTACATAGAGGTTACACATAATCTTTTGCATGTATCAAATATGACATTAAAGGTAACATATAGTTTACAAGTTTAAAAATTGGTTTCCATAAAAGATTCTTATTCTCCAGTTTTCAGAGCTTTGACTTCATTTGGCATAAATTAATTATTTTGATCTGTTATGCCAGGAGAGCATTGCTGGCCACGTGGTAGGAGTGGGGTTTTCCTGAAAGACAGGGTGGGATGAGGTTGTGGTGAGCCTCCCCTTGGAGAGGAAAGGGTGAGGCAGGAGTCCAAACCTAGCATTGCTGGCTGGAGGGACCTGGAGCTCTCTTTCCAGGCTGAAAACTTTGGGACTTTCCACTTTGAAGTTCTGGTTAATATTCTGTTTCCCTTCAAACAAGTGCAGGGAATAACCTTACAATAACCATGGGCTGGAGGTTTGTCCTTAGGGGGAATGAAGAATGGGACAAAGGACAGGAAGGACAGATTCAGCTGAGCTTGGGAGTGGGGGTGGAGAGGGGGGAGTTCATGCTGAAAAAGAAAGGCAGACAGCCACTCACTTAGAGGCTGTTAGGAAGATGCTGAAAGAAAGCAGGGGAGGCCATGAGGCCCTGGAGGTAAAAACATGGGTTCTGGCTCTGCTACTTCCTTGCTGGATAACTTGGGTAAGAGACTGTCTTCCCATCTGTAAAATGGTCTAATAATAATGGCAGCACTCCTCGTAATAGCTCTCAACAAATGTAAACAACCCAAACACCTGTCCAGAGAACAGTAGGTTTATACAGTGATTATAGCACAGTGATGACACGGATGATTCTTAGAAACATAATTGAATGAAAAAGTCAAGTATCAGGAGATAAGATTCCTTATCTTCACACCTCCCTTTGTTGCATGGTTTTTGCGACAATAGGAAATATATTTTGTACATTGCCTGCCACACAGCACCCATCAATAATACAGACTTAAAAAAATAAGACCACCTAAAAAGAAGGTTTAACAAGAAACTAAGCAATTTGAAATGGCGACTATGGCATAGTAAAGGCCAGTTGGAATCTGGAGGAAACATGGAGACCTGCAGCATATTCTCCTGTTCCTGCCGTGCCACTATAACAATTTCTTCAAGGAATAAAACTGCCACTAGAAACAGTAAACCATCCAGCAACTGTGTATGAGACATGCTTATGGCTGTTAAGTAGACTTTTACAAGCTGCATTCTCTTCCTGTAGTGCTGTGAGAAGTCATCAACAAGTTTCCTGTAGAGCAAGATGGACTTGTTCACACATTTGACATTTCAATAATGTACACTTGGGCCCAAATAACTCAAGTTGGGATGGTTGGTGATTTGGGCCTAGGGATTGTGCTCTTCCTGCTTGAAAAGCGGAACTCTTGAGCAGCAACATTAACTCTTGCTGATTCTAACATTTTACAACTTTCAAAACTGGGTAATTAGAATCTTAGAGTGCCCATGACCCAATCATAGAACTTGTAAAGATCAATGTGTGTTGTGTGTGTGTGTGTGTGTGTGTGTATGTGTGTGTCTGTGTGTTGGAAGAAGGGGTTGGGGCAAAGAATACCAAAGCAACAAAAGTAATATGGGATGAATGAGTTCAAAGTCTTGCAAAAGGGACAAGATGTTTCTGAAGTCTGAAGTGCAGAGACCCAGAGACGGCTCATCAGTGATGCTACATGCCTGTTTGATTAAACTCTTTTTTACATGTATTGGCCCTTTGCATTTCTTCCTTTATGAATTATTGTTAATTAGTATGTTCATATTTTTCTTATTTAGTTATAATATCTCTGTTGCTATTCAGCATATCAACTCTGTATTCTGCATATGTTTTTGCAAACTTTTGCTCTCAGATTGTCATTTTTTGTCTGTTTTATGAGGTGGTTGGCCTATCTTTGCATTGCATGACCATACAGTTTAGCTCTTGGCGTGAGGGCCTGTCTTCTAAATTCCGGGAGGATGTCATTCAGTGGCTGTCAAAGTGCTCATAAACAGAGAAAACTAGGGAATTCCCTGATAAATGTGGCCACAAGAATTCATTTTTTTGTTAGACAACCCAGTCCCTTCCCAACTCACTCTCAGCCCATTTCCTTAGTTTACGCCCATATGAAAAAACCTGCCTATGCCAGTTATTAAGCTATTATCTCTCAGCTCCAAACTCATCCCTCTGTACTTTGCTTTGTTGTGATGCTGGAATCGGGACTTCCCAACCACAGTGATGTCAACTGGTTCCTGGTACCCTCTGCCAACTTGGGTGCTAGAGGGAAACTGTGAGCTGTGAGGTTGGAGGCAGAGAGGACTTGCACCTTCCTGCCTACTTGCTGCTCCAGTGAGCCTCACTGTAGGAATACTTCTTCACCCTTCACCCTAGCAGCAGCAGTTATTTCCTGTGGCAGCAGTTGAACCCATTTTGCAGCTTCTCCAGCCCTGGCAGAACCAGTTTTGATGAGAAACTCCCCTTTTCCCCTGGCCCCCGCACAAAACACCAGCACCAGGTGATATCGTGTGGGCGTTTGTCCCCTCCAAATCTCATGTGGAAATATGATTCCCAGTGTTGGAGGTGGGACCTGGTGGGAAGTGAGTGGATCATGGGGCCAGATCTCTCATGAGTGGCCTAGCACCAACTCCTTGGTGATAAGTGAGTTCTTATTCAGTTCACACGAGAGCAGGTTGTTTAAAAGAGTCTGGGACCTCCCCCTTCTCTCTCTCTCTCACTTCTTCTCTCCCCATTTAATGTGTCTGCTTCTACTTTGCCTTCTGCCATGAGCAAAAGCTCCCTGAGGCCTTCCCAGAAGCTGAGCAGATTCTGGCACCACACTTCCTGTGCAGCCTGCAGAACCATGAGCCAATTAAACCTCTTTTCTTCATAAATTACCGAGTTTAAGGTATTTCTTTATAGAAACACAAGAATGGACTAACACAAAAAATTGGTACCAAAGAGTAGGGCATTGCTATAAAGATATCTGAAGATGTGGAACTGGTTTTAGAACTGGGTAATGGGCAGAGGGCGAAAGAATCTGGAGGGCTCAGAAGAAGACAGGAATATGAGGGAAAGTTTGGAATTTCTTAGAGACTGGTTAAATGTTTGTGACCAAAATGCTGATAGAGATATGAATAGTGAAGTCCATGCTGACAGAATTTTCAGATGAAAATGAGGAAGTTATTGAGAACTGGAGTAAAGATCACCCCTGTTTATCCCTAGCACAAAACTGAACTGCATTGGTGCATGACCCAGGGATCTGTGAAAGTTTGAATTTAAGAGTGATGACCCAGGGTATCTAGCAGAAGAAATTTCTAAGTGGCAAAGCATTCAAGACAGGACCTGGCTGCTTCTAATAGTCTACGCTCAGATACAGGAGCAAAGAAATGACCTAAAGTTGGAATTATATTTAAAAGGGAAGCAGAGTGTAAAAGTTTGAAAACTTTGTAACCTGGGTATGTGACAGAGAAAGAAATAGCATTTTCAGGAGAGGAATATGTTTAAAAGAGTCTTGTGGAGTAGCCACTTGCTAAAGAGATTAGCATGACTAAAAGGGAATCAGTGCTACTATCCAAGACAATCGGGAAAAGGTCTTGAAGGCACTGAAGGCCTTGAAGTCATTTTCAAGATTTTCCTTGAAGGCAAATCTTCACAGCTGCTCCCATCACAGGCCCAAAGGCCTAGGAAGAACCAATGCTTTCAGGGGCCAGGCTGGGGTACCACTGCCTTGTGTAGTCTCAGGATGCTGTTGCCTGCATCCCTGCTGCTCTGGTTCCAGTCTCGGGTTAAAGAGCTCCAGATACAGTCAGGCTGCCACTCCAGAAGGTGTAAGCAGTGAGCCTTGGCAGTTTTCATGTCGTATTAAGCCTGCAGGTGCACGGAATGCAAGAATGAAGGAGGCTTGGCATCTCCCACCTAGATTCCAGAGGATATATGGGAAAGCTTGGGTGTTCAGGCAGAAGCCTGCTGCAGGAGTGGAGCCCCCACAGAGAAACTCTACTAGGACAGTGCCAGGGGGAAATGTGGGGTTGGAACACCCACACAGAATCCCCACCAGGGCACTGCCTAGTGGAGCTGTGGAAAGGGAGCCACTGCCCTTGAGAATCAAGAATGTTAGAATCAGCCAGGTGCGGTGGCTCACACCTGTAATCCCAGCACTTTGGGAGGCTGAGGCGGGCCAATCACGAGGTCAGGAGATGGAGACCATCCTAGCCAACATGGTGAAACCACATCTCTACTAAAAATACAAAAATTAGCTAGGTGTGGTGGCACGTGCCTGTAATCCCAGCTATTTGGGAGGCTGAGGCATGAGAATCGCTTGAACCCAGGAGGCAGAGGTTGCAGTGAACCCAGATTGCGCCACTGCACTCCAGCCTGGCAACAGAGTGAGATTCTGTCTCAAAAAGAAAGAAAGAAGGAAAGAAAGGAAGAAAGAAAGAAAGAAAGAAAGAAAGAAAGAAAGAAAGAAAGAAAGAAAGAAAGAAAGAAAGAAAGGAAGGAAGGAAGGAAGGAAGGAAGGAAGGAAGGAAGGAAGGAAGGAAAGAGAGAAAGAAAGAGAGAGAGAAAGAAGGGTACAATCACTGGCAGCTTGCAACCTCAACGTTGAATAGCTGCAGGAACTCAACTCCAACCCATGAGAGCAGCCACAGGGCTGTACCCTTCAATGCCACAGGAGTGGAGCTGCCCAAGGCCTTGGGAGGCAGGACATGCATCCCCTCACACCAGGATGCAGGGCATGGAGTCAAAGAGATTGTTTTGGAGCTTTAAGATTTAGTGACTGCCCTGCCGGATTTCAAACTTGTTTGGGGCTGATTGCTCCTTTCTTTGGCTGATTTCTCTTTTTTGGAATGGGAATATTTACCCAATGGCTGTACCACCATTGTATCTTAGGAGTAAATAACTTGTTTTTGATCTCACAAGCTTATAGGCAGAAGGACCTCATCTCCAGATGAGACTATGGACTTGGGATTTGGAGCTTGGGACTTTTGAGTTAAGGATGGAATGAGTTAAGACTTTGGGGGACTATTGCAAAAGTATGATTGTATTTTAAAATGTAAGACAGACAGGAGATTTGGGGTGCCAGGAGAGGAATGATAGAGCTTGAATGTTTATCTCCTTCAACTCTCATGTTGAAATGTGATTCCCAGTGTTGAAGGTGGGGCCTAATGAAAAGCATTGTATCATGGGGTGTGGGGGAACCCTCATGGTTTAGCATCATCTCCATGGTGATGAGTGAGTTCTCATTCAGTTAGTTCAACAACTACATGAGATCTGGTTGCTTAAAAGAGTCTAGGACCTCGTGTAGAGAAGCTGCAGGAACTCAACTCCAACCCATGAGAGCAGCCACAGGGCTGCATCCTTCAAAGCTACAGGAATGGAGCTGCCCTTGGGATGCAGGGCCTTGGGATGACTTGGGATGCAGGGCATGCATCCCCTCACACCAGGATGCAGGGCATGGAGTCAAAGAGATTGTTTTGGAGCTTTAAGATTTTGTGACTGCCCTGTCGGGTTTCAAATTTGTTTGGGGCTGATTGCTCCCTCTCTTGCCATGTGACACGCGTGCCCTCGCTTTGCATTCCTCCATGAGTAAAAGCTCCCTGAGGCTCCTCATAAGCTAAGTGGACGTGGCACCATGCCTCCTGTGCAGCCTGCAGAACCATGAGCAAATTAAACCTCTTTTCTTTATAAATTACCCAGTTTCAGGTATTTCTTTATAGCAGCACAAGAACAGACTGACACACCAGTAGAACAGTGACTCCTTCTCAGAGATCGCAGGTTCATCTTCTTCCTCTTGGTTTCTCAATTTTTATAATTTTAACCTCTTCCCTTTTGCAAGGGGTGAAAGCTGCTTCCTGCAGTTGTTACCACCATGATACCTTACAGTTCTCTCTTTCTCTTTTAGTTTTAATCTTTTAGTTACCTAGTTAACAACTCTATACTTAATTAACAAATCTTCATGTTAAGTTCTCTCTGGTCAGATAATTGGTGTGATTTCTGTCTACGGACTGGACCCTGACTGATACAATAAATTGATCATATTTATTGCATGTCATTTTCTGGGGCTTAGAAGTTCTGTATTTCAGACCTCATTTTACCACTATTATAAAAAGTAATCAAGGAAACAGTCCCCTGGACTACCCTCTCTCTAACTCTATTCCCATCCTCTTGGATTACAAAGTTCTACCTGCTAGAATGCTCTTATTTCCAGGAAATAATAACAGCATTTTTTATTTATATATGCTATTTATAATAGCATTTTCAGAGTTTATGTGCCACATAGATCCTTATTTGGATTTTCTTATTTAGTCCTCATAACAACACCATGAAGTAAATACTATTGTTAGTATTATCCTCATTTCATGGACAAAGACATTAATACCCAAAGAGATGAAAAGACTTGCCCAGGAACACACAGCCATAGGTGGCAGGGCCAGAAATCAACTCCAAGTAGGCTAACCTCAGGGCCGGTGTTCTTCACCTATTGGTTGCTGCTGGTGTGGAAAGAAACTAGCTCTGAATTCCAGCTCTGCCACTAATGAGGTGAATGACCAAGAGGTTGAGGTATTGGCTGGATGGCTCTTGGGAGATGGCAACCTGAGGAAGTGGAGGGAGGGAGACCAAGAGCTGGGTGCTGACGTCATCAGGATAGGTGGGCGCTGACCAGATCATTGGTAGATGCCAGCAACACATTATGAGCTGCAAATGAGCTGGGGTTTCTAGAAGGCAGGAATGAAGGAGAAAATCAGCCTCCAATGGAGAGGGCTGCAAGAAAGCAGTGTGCTCAGGGAGGACAGGTTTGAGTTGGCACAAGAGGGTGGCATGAGTGTCCTAGGGCTGCCAGAACAAAGTACCACATGGGTGGCTTCAACAACATAAATATGTTGTCTTCGTCCTGGAGGCTGGAAGTCTGAGAGCAAGGTGGCTCCAGAATGGTTCCTTCCAAGGGCTGTGAGGGAAGGACCTGTTCCAGGTCCCTCTTCTTGCTTGCACAAGGTGTGTTCATGTTGACATGGTGATCTCTCCGAATGTGAGTCTGTCTCAAAATTTCTCCTTTCTACAAGGACACCAGCCATATTGGATTTGGGATCATTCTCATGACCCCATTTCAGTTTGATTATCTCTGTAAAGACCCTGTCTTCAAATCAGGTCATATTCTGAGGTATTGGGGTTAGGACTTCAACATATGGATTTTTGGGTAACACAATTCAACCCCTAACAGGAATGAAGAGAACAGTCAGAGAAAAGGAGCAGGGGATTTTGCTAGACCATGAGTTCCCACAGGTACAGGGAAGAGCTTGGAAAGGCTGAGAGATCAGACAGGAGATGTTATTAAGAGGACTTATGTATGGAGGACTTGGGGATAAAGTTGGGTCTTAAGGGATGTCCTGGGAGCCTGGGCTTCTGGCAGTGACTAGGGAGAGCTAGAAAGTTGATGTGCTGTGCCTGACTACGATGGTCACCTTGGGGAAGGTGGTGACCAGTTCCAGCTGGCCTTTCTTCCACTCTTGGTAATTTGGTGCCAAGCAGGGAGTAAAGGCCTCTTCAGGGCCCACTCCCTTAGGCAGCATTGAGAGTGGGGGTTCATCCTCATGCAAATAAAGGGACAGGAGGTCTCTTCCAGGGCCATGAAAGCAGAGCTGGTGTCACTGAGTGTCACTAACTGTTCTGTGCACAGTAAGGGCATGGGACACAGTTCTGGAACCTTTCTGACTCCCCTCAATCAATCAGATTTTCTACCTCTGTCAAGTTTCCTCTTGTAGTCAGCAAGAAAACAAAGATCCTAAGAATATGGAAGGCCCTCCTGGCTGATGTGAGGCACCCTGATGCAGGGAAGCAGGAACCCTTGATGCTGCAGGGGCTGGGGCCCTTGAGAAGAGGCAGGCAATGTGGGGAATTTTTGGCACCCACAGGAGGGCCAGCTGCACTGTAGGCTGCCCCATGGGCTGGGCTGGCTGGAAGGAGCTGTTCAGGGTCAAGTCCCTGGAGCAGCTCCCAGATGAGAGGGACCTTGATGGCCCTGGATCCAAGATTGACAATCCCACACCGTCTGAATCCAGTCAGCTCTCCTCATCTACCTCCCCACCAAACCTCAACTCCTTCCTCCCTGCCAAATAAGTCTATCTGGTGTGAGTGGCCCTATGTGTCCAGTTAGCTCCCCACCCCCATGCCAGTCACCCCGGGACACATACTTACCACTTCCTCTGTCATACTATCAAACTATCACTAAGGAAACTATCAATTTGAAGGAATCAAATGATGCAACAAAGAGTCTGGATAAAACTACAGTCTAGAGAGAAGCAGGGTCTCATGGAGACCGCAGGGGACATGTGTTTGAAAGTAAGGACAGAGTCTGAACAATCCACGTATCCTGGACAGGTCCCCGCCAGTGGCAGTAAGGTGGGGATCCCCAGGACAGGAACAGGCGTCATGTGGGTCCCTCCCACTTCTCTGCCAGCTCCCAGGGCTGTACAGCGCCCCAGCCCAGCCTGCCCTCTCTGAGCCCAGTACACCACACTCACGTCTCCTGGCTCCTCCACTGGCACCACTGCCCTTAGAGTGTCCTCGTTCAGATGCAGCTTCGTGCCCAAGCCACACTCACAGTGTCTGTCTGTCCAGGTCCCTCGCGGGATGCCTCCCACAGAGCCCTGCATTCTCACCTAGAGCAGAGCCTCCAACCCCACAGAAAGAACAGTGTTCTCAGGGACTACCTGCCTGGTTCCTGCCCCCTGGTGCCCCTGACCCCCAGACTGGCAGCTCAGGTCTATCCCCTGGGACCTGCCCTGACCTGAGTCAGGAGGGACTTGCAGGAGGAAACTTGCTGTTTCCCAGTGCTCCTTAATTCTCGGTTCTCATTCTGGTGCCAGCTTTGTTTCCGACAGCAGGGGCCCACTTACATCTGACAGCTGAATTTTTACGTTCCTTCCCATGGCCTAGAAAGCTCAAGGTGGAGACTGCCTTGCCCTTCCCCATCCCTGTTCCCCTCCTACCTTTGCACCTGGGGCCCAGCTCCCTGTTGACAGCCGGCCCCTCAGAACAACCCTGCTTTTCCCATCACTGTAATCAGCCTGCGGTGGGGACACCTCTCTCTTTGGGCAGCTTCTACCTGCCAACAGTAATGGCCTGAAGTCTCTCAGCCCTGAAGCCTCCTACTTCGAGATCTTGAGAAACAGCCCCATCTCTAAGAAGGGAGCATTGTTTCTTATGAAGGGGTTTTCCTGAAACTTCTCACTCGAGAGCAGTTGTTGTATCTGCCTCTGCGGTAGATCAGACGCTGATGGCTCTTATCTTCCTCATGACTCCAAATCACACGGTTCGGTTCCTGGTATCTCCTTTACCGCCTTGGCCTGCCCCTGAAAACCAGAACATGGTCTCGGGAAGTGGAGGTTTGGGCTCACTGCTTTCGGCTCAGGATGCTCTGCTTGTGAGATGTGTGTTGGGCACTTTTCTGGCCTTGGAAGAGCTAAAGGTTCAGGGCAAAGTCACTGAGATGGTGCAGGGATGACGGAGAGGTGAACCAGACAAAGAAGGCCTTCAGGAAGGGGAACAGAATACACAGCATATTAGCGAGTACGGCAGAGTGCTGTCAGCTGCAAGCAACTGAAAAACCACTGAAAGTAGCCAAGGAACAAGGGGTTTGTCATTGCTCAGACACAGAGTCTGGAGACACAATAGTACGATGCAGGGCTGTGTAGGGTCTCAACCTCTTCAAGAACCCAGGTGTTTCCCCTCTTTGCACTCTGACAGTTCAGAATTGGAGTGATGATGGCCGAGGGGACTCCAGGTATCACATGCAAAGGGCGATGTGCAGAGGTAGAAACAACATCTTCCCTTGTCTCATTGGCCAGGTTGAGATCACATGATCCTTCCTAAGCCAATCACAGGAAAGAAGAAAATTACTGTGAGTAGCTTCAACTAATCAAGTTCCAACCTTCTTCGGACAGGGGACAGGAAGGTATTTTATATCCAAGATCTGATTTTTCCAAGTTCTTTGGTTCTTGAAGGTTTATATCCTTGTATTTTATATCCAAGATCTGATTTTTTCCAAGATCTTTGTTCCTTGGAGGTCTATATCTATTGTTGGTTGTTTCTGCTGATTCTCGTCCACGGTGGCTTGTTTCCTTGGGAGTTTGGTGATTGTTAATATGGGTTCCTACATGGGAGCATGTGGCTATGTGGAAAGTCAGTGTGGTTCAATGAAAAGAAATGGTGTCTTCTACAATCAACCAGAACCTTGTGCCTGAGTGACATCTGGGATCCAGCTGTTTCATTGCTCCTCCATTGACTGGCCAAGTTGGTGTTTGTACTAAGTCACGTGGTTGCACGTCCATATTGTCATGTCTGTTCCCTGTTAGCTCGGCCACCTGGAGGGGAATATGGGAAGCAGGAGCCAGGAGCAGGCAGACGAGCTTGTTCTCTCTCCAACGCCCTGCCTTCTACCCTCCACTGACTTCTACCTGCTCTGCCAGGAACCCCACCCCTTCCCAGTTCCTGAGATTTCATTATATAGAGGAAGTCAGTGGCAGGAGGGCAAGGTCTTTGCCTTTCATAAACAGAAAGGAGACTGTTGATGTATCCAGGGGCTACAGTGAGAAACAGAGATGTGAGTTTCAGAGTGAGTGTGTGGATGAAATTCTCTATGGGAGACACAGCTTGAGATGAGCCGAGAGCACGTATGGGGTCTTGGAAACACCACCACTTGAGGGATGGGCAAAGAAAGAGGAAATGACAACAGAGAGTGCCAAAGATCCAATAGAATGAGCTTGTCCAACCCTTGGTCTGCAGGCCGCCTGCAGCACAGGATGGCTTTAAATGCAGCCAAACACAAATTCATAAAAACATTATGAGATTTTTGGGGGGATTTTTTTTAGTTCATTGGCTACCGTTAGTGTTAGTGTATTTTATGTGTGGCTCAAGACAATTCTTCTTTTTCCAATGTGGCCCAGGGAAGCCAAAGGATTGGACACCCCTGCACTACAGAAATGGAAGAAAACAGGCAAGTGTTGTGTCCTGGAGGCCAAGGCACAAACAGGTGTCCAGAAGCGAAGGCTCCACAATGCCAAATTCTGCTGCAACAGAATAGGAGGTAGCTCTAGAACTGGGCAAAAGGAAGGTCCCTGTGGACAAAGCAGCATTTGTGGAGCAGGTTTCACTGGGTTGGGGAATAAGTGAGAGGAAAGAAATGCTGACAGTGAGTGCAGGTGGGCCCTTTAGGAAAGCTGAGTACATCCTCTGCCTGAGCAGGTGTACCCTGACCATCCCAGTTAATGCTGGAATCTGCCCTCCCATCACCCATCTAGTCCCCTAATGGCTCCACTTCTTTGTTCCATTGCACTGACACTCACCTTCCAAAGTGCCATTTGCCTTGTATTCTTTACTAATGTAGTATGTTCATTGTGGATTGTGTATCTCCCCTGCAAGACTGTAACAGTCTCAAAGGCCTCATTTCTTTTGGTCACCAATATGTCCTAAGTGCCCAGAGCAAGGGCTTGGCTCCCAGTAGGTGTTTAGAAGGGTTGGTAGAATGAATCGAATGACTGAATGGGGAGAAGGACAGGGTTTGGGAAGAAGCCTGGGGGAAAAAAAAAGGTTTCTTCCTTTAGAGCTGGGTGCAGCCTGATTATTTATGGCTGAGGGAAAAACAACTTGGTTTGAAAATATAGAAGAGAGAAATGGGAATTCGTGACGCAAGGTCTTAGGAGAGATGAGTTTCAGAGCAGGCTTGGGGAAAACGACCTGGTTCGAGGAAGCTGGGAGGGGTGAAGGTACATACAGCTGGAAGGTAGGTTTCTGGAGTGTCTTAAATAACTCTAAGGGCTTAGAATCAAGGCCCTGGGTATTGGCAATTCCCTGGGTGACGGGTTTGTTTGTTTGTTTTTTGAGACAGAGTCTCACTCTGTTGACCAAGTTGGAGTACAGTGGTGCGATCTCGGTTCACTGCCACCTCCATCTCCCAGGTTCAAACGATTCTCCTGCCTCAGCCTCCAGAATAGCTGGGATTACAGGTGCGCACCACCAAGCCCAGGTAATTTTGTATTTTTAGTAGAGAGGGGGTTTCACCATGATGGCCAGGCTGGTCTCGACCTCCTGACCTCAAGTGGGGTTTTTTGAGCAAGGGAGCAACACATCACTCTGGTGACCACTCAGGGTCATTGTGCTGTACAACTCAGGAGACACCATTTACAATCCCATAGAACACAATGGGAATGGCGCCCCCTGGAGTTGTGCAACATGGCAGCCCTGTGAGGAAGGGCAGGAGCTAAGAGGGGTGTGAGGCAGGACCTTCTGGTGGGAAGCTCTTGGAGACTTAATTAAGGTCTGACTAGGGGGTTGCAGGAGGGACAGCAGAATGATCACAAATGCCGTCTGACAGCAGGTGGGAAGGTAAGAGGGCATGAGGGCCTGAGTATAACTTGTTTATGGAAGGACCTTCAGGACCGGGGCTGGCTGCACTAGGGAGATAATAAATTGAGGTTTTGATAGTTGCTGTTGCTCAAGAACAAAGAAGGAAGTCCACTTAGATATGATAACATTGAAAAAAAAATATGATGGTAGATAAATTCCCAAGTAAGACCCATAGAGGGAATTTAGAACTTACCCCAAAAAGCACTATTGGAAGAATCTGGAACTTTTGAGATTGATGTAGGGAGGCCACACATGTCCTACTGAAATCATCTTTTAGCGTCTTTCCTACTTGTTCTAATCGCATCTTGTCTGCTCCATTCAATTCAACTATATCCTAGTCCATTCAATAAACATTAATTGAGCATCTACAACTCCTCAACATTAGAGATCAAAAATAAACGATATAATCCCTGCTCCTGATGGGCTGTCAGGCTAGTGAGAGAGACAGAAGCATAAGCAGCTACAACAGAACATGGAAGATGCTCAACTAAGGTTTCTGCAGAGGAACGGGGAGGGCAGAGGCAGGATCTCACCAAGTTTCCTATGCATGTGGGGCAATGTTGAGCCTCCCTTGGTCATCTTTCTTCCCAGAGTCCCAGGAGCTGGAGCATATGGGCGAAGAAAGAGTAGAAAGCTCGGACCCCACATTTGCTCCTGGATTCCTCACTGAGGCCATGAGAGGGAGCTCTGGCCTCAACTCAGCCCCTGAGTGGCTGTGACCTTGGGATGCCGCTTGCTACCTGGTGTAGCCTGTAGCTGGAAGTGGGTCTTGGGCCAGTCCTATTGGAGGTTCCCTTGACTGCATGGTGTTCTCACAGTTACACAGTTAGCCAGGTCAGACAGTAGATCCCAAGGAGGGCAAAAGCCACCACCTCCAAGCAGGCTGCCAGATACACCTTTTGCTCTGCCTGACAAGAACCTCCACAGATTCCAAGCTCTAGCTCCGGGGGTGCCTCCTCTGTGGATCCTCCTCTGACCCCCTCAGAGATGAGTGTCTGGCTTCCACGTGCTTCTACTCTGAGTGGGGGGTTCTCCTCCTTCTGCTGCATAGGACAGAGAGGACATCCAACTCAGAGTAGAAGCATGCCCTCTCTAAGTTGTAAATTCGATGATGTCATCTCCATATTTCATTGTCTGGCATATAGTAGGTGTTCAGTGCTCTTTGAAAGGATGAATACATTAACAAATGTCAAAATCTTTTTTTTTTTTTTTGAGACAGAGTCTTGCTCTGTTGCCCAGGCTGGAGTGCAGTGGTATGATCTCAGCTCACTGCAAGCTCTGACTCCTGGGTTCACGCCTTTCTCCTGCCTCAGCCTCCCAAGTAGCTGGGACTACAGGCGCCTGCCACCATGCCCGGCTAATTTTTTTTCGTATTTTTTTTTAGTAGAGACGGGGTTTCACCGTGTTAGCCAGGATGGTCTTGATCTCCTGACCTCATGATCCGCCCACCTTGGCCTCCCAAAGTATTGGGATTACAGGCGTGAGCCACCGCACCCGGCCACAAATGTCAAGATCTTATATCCTCCACAGTGCCCATGTCACTGCCCCTAGAAGTCTTCCCGTGCCTCCCTTACTGAGTCATCTCTCTTTTCCCCATACTCTAATAGGATGCTGTTTGAATGCCTACGCTAGAACAGGGCTGGCAAACTTTTTCTGTAAGGGATCAGATAGTAAATACGGCTTTGCCAGCCATAAAGTGTCTGCTTTAATGACTTCACTTTGTCATTGCAGCACAGAAACATCGTGCAGCCACAGAGAACAAAAATGAATGAGTGTAGCTGTGTTCCAATAAAACTTTATGGGCAGGGTGCGGCAGCTCATGCCTGTAACCCAAGCACTTTGGGAGGCCAAGGCAGGCAGATCACTTGCAGTCAGGAGTTCAAGACCAGCCTGGTCAACATGGTGAAACCCCATCTCTACTAAAAATACAAAAATTAGCTGGGCATGGTGGTGGGCACCTGCAATCCCAGCTACTCGGGAGGCTGAGGCACGAGAATCACTTGAACCCAAAAGGCAGAGGTTGCAGTGAGCTGAGATCGTGCCATTGCAATCCAGCATGGGGGACAAGAGTGAAACTCTGTCTCAAAAACAAAAAACAAACAAAAAAAGTGCACTAACCTGACCCGGTGGTGCCAGGCTTCTCACTAGGCAGTGGGTCTGGCACCAGAATCCGGACTTCTCAGCCACACACTCTGTGCAGGCTCTGGGAGTCTGGCGAGGCCAGGTTTTGCCTGTCTAGCCTGGGCTCTCTCTGGCCCTTCTAGCAGCAGCAACAGTGACTTCGGGAGGCTGAGGCATGAGAATCGCTTGAACCTGGGAGGCGGAGGTTGCAGTGAGCTGAGATCATGCCATTGCACTCCAGCCTGGGTGACAGAGCGAGACTGTCTCAAAAAAAAAAAAAAAAGAAAGAAAAACTATTTAGGGACACTGAAATTGAATTTCATGTAATTTCCACATCACAAAATATTATTCTTATTTTGCTATTTTAAAAACCATTAAAATTAAAAAAAAAAACAAAAACATTTTTAGCTCCTGGGCTGAGCTAAAAGAGGCTGCAGTCTATGTTTGGTGTGTAGACCAGAGTGCACCAACACCTGCTTGAGAGCTTACTAAGATCGGCTTGCTAATAGGCTTATTTTGGTCTCGCCTATTAGCCTATAAAAAGAAGAGTTAGGAACACAGCCTTTGGATGCAGATGGGTCTGTATTAATATTCTGATTCCAGACTCCCTCTCTCTTTTTCTTCCTTTTCTGTCAAAGTCACTGGGCAGGTCTGCTAAGGGCCAGAAGGCAGTCCAAGGGTAGCCAGGACTCAAACAAGGAGGGTGTGTCCATTTCATAACAGAAACTGGGTGGCTTAGAACGACAACAATGTCTTGTCTCACCAAAGTCAAGGTGCTGGCACAGCCATACTCTCTGATGTCTCTAGGGAGAATGCTTCCTGCCTTCTTCCAGCTTCTGGTGGCTGCTGGCAATCCCTGGTGATCCTTAACTTGTGGGATCCCTCCAGTCACATGACTTTCTTCTTCCTGTGTGTCTTCAGTTGTTTTATCTCTAGGGCTGTCTGTCTCTGTGTCCACAATTTCCCCATTTTATAAGGACATCGGTCATATTGGATTATGGCCCACCCATAAGACCTCATTTTAGCTTGATTACCTCTGTAAAGACCCTATTTCCAAATAAGGTCATATTCTGACGTACTGGGGATTAGAACTTCTGCATATCTTTTTGGGAGACACAAGCCAACCTCCTAACAGAGGATGTCAGTACAGGGCAGGACCCAGCCCAGCATGGAAGTGGGCTATAGTCAGCGGGGCAGGAGGAGGGGAGAAACTATGTAAATACACTGACAACAGTAGTGTAGTTTCACACAGCCAAGGAGGGAGGTACAGATATAGACAGAGAGAAAGCTAGAAAGAACCCTGTGGTGTTGGATTGGAACTGGCAGGATAAGTGTGAACTCATGGTTTTCAAAATAATAGATATAGAAATAAATACAGCTGGTCAGACGTGGTGGCTCAAGCCTGTAATCCCAGCACTTTGGGAGGCCGAGGCTGGTGGATCACTTGAAGTCAGGAGTTCAAGACCAGCCTGACCAACACGGTGAAACCCCGTCTCTACTAAAAAAAAAAAAAAAAAAAAATTTAGTCAGGCGTGGTGGTGCATGCCTGTAATCCTAGCTACTAGGGAGGCTGAGGCAGAAGTTGCAATGAGCCGAGATCGTGCCATTGAACTCCAGCCTGGGCAACAAGAGCAACACTCTCTCTCAAAAAAAGAAAAAGAAAATATAGTTGTAAGTACAATATATGCATTTGTTCATTCATTCTCTGGTTCTGTCCAGTGAGAGAACTGAGGGCAGTGACACTTGAGCAGCAGGGAGCAAGATCACCTTGTGTGTGTATCTTGGCTCTAAATACCATTCTCTACTACAAGGAACCCGAGCCCCTTGGAGAAAATTCCCAAGTCCGAGCCCAGGGCAAAGTAAATAGGACAGGAGATGAGCATTTCATGCTGCCTGAAAGTCAGGGAGCTCTTAAAGAACGATGGGGATCATTGAAAAGGACACAGGAGCCCATTTGAAGGAGCTGTCACTGGCCAAAGTTGGCATGATTTGAGCATTAAAATAAATCATGGTAGGAACTGACTATAAGCCATTTAATAAAATAGAAATCCGTTGGGTCCACACTGATTATATAAGTGAACAAAGAACACAAGAAGGAAAACAAACTCTTCCTTAGGTAGAATGCCAACTATTAAATACAAAAGGAATGGTGACATTTTATTTATTTAACAATAGCAACTTTTATTTTAGACTCAGGGGGTATACGTGCCCCTTTGTTATCTCATGATACTTTAGAATTTTAGAATAATTTTTTCTAATTCTGTGAAAAATGATAATTCATATCCCAAACCACATGGTAAGTGTAGTTCCCGGGTAGTTAGTTCTTCAGTCCTTGCCTCTCTACCTCACCCCTCTAAGTAGTTCCCTGTGTCTATTGTTGCCATCTTTATGTCCATTAGCACCCAATGTTTAGCTCCCACTTATAAGTGAAAATATACAGTATTTGGTTTTCTGTTCCTGCATTAATTTGCTTAGGATAATGGCTTCCAGCTGCATCTATGCTGCTGCAAAGGACATATTTCATTCTTTTTATGGCTGTGTAGTATTTCGTGGGTGTATATATACCACATTTCCTTTATCCAGTCCACTGTTAACGGGCATCCAGGTTGATTTCATGTCTTTGCTATTGTGAATAGTGCTGCAATGAACATATGAGCACAGGTGTCTTTTTGGATATATACTCAGTAATGGGATTGCTGGGTCAAATGGTTGTTCTGTTTTATGTTTTTGAGAAATCTCCAAACTGCTTTCCACAATGGCTGAACTAATTTACATTCCTATCAATAGTATATAAGCATTTGCTTTTCTCTGCAGCCTCACCAGCATCTATTGTTTTTTGACTTTTTAATAATAGTCATTCCGACTGGTATGAGATAGCATCTCATTGTGGTTTTGATTTGCATCTGTCTGATATTAGTGATATTGAGCATTTTTCATATCTGTTGGCTGCTTGTATGTCTTCTTTGGAGAAGTGTCTGTTCATTTCTTTTGCCCACTTTTTATTGGGGTTTTTTTTTTTTTTGCTTGCTGAATTGCTTAAGTTCTGTACAGATTCTGAATATTAGACCTTTGCTGCATGCATAGTGTGTGAATATTTTCTCCCATTCTGTAGGTTGTCTGTTCACTCTGTTGATAGTTTCCTTTGCTGTGCAGAAGCTTTTTAGTTTATTTAGGACCCACTTGTCAATTTTTGTTTTTATTGCAATTGCTTTTAAGAACTTAGTCATAAATTTTTCCCCAAGAATGATGTCTAGAATGGTGTTTCCTAGGTTTTCTTCTAGGATCCTTATAATTAGAGGTCTTACATTTAAACTTTTAATCCATCTTGAGTTAATTTTTGTATATGGTGAAAGGTAAGGGTCCAGTTTCATTCTTTTGCATATGGCTGGCCAGCTATCATAGCACAATTTATTGAATAGGGAGTGCTTCCCCCGTTGCTTATTTCTGTCAACTTTGTTGAAGATCAGATGGCTGCGGGTACTCAGCTTTATTTCTGTGTTCCATTGGTCTATGTGTCTGTTTTTGTACCAGTGCCATGCTGCTTTGATTATTGTAGCCTTAGTATAGTTTTAATTTGTGTAATGTGATGCCTCAGGCTTTGTTCTTTTGGCTCAGGATGGTTTGGGCTATTCAAGCTTTTTTTTCTGGTTCCATATGAATTTTAGAATAGTTTTTTCTAATTCCGTGAAAAATGACAGTGGTAGTTTGACAGGAATAGCATTGAGTTTGTGGATTGTTTTGGGTGTATGGCCATTGTAATGATACTGATTCTTCCAATCCATGAGCATGGAATGTTTTTCCAATTGTTTGTGTCATCTATGATGTCTTTCACCAGTGCTTTGTGGTTCTCCTTGTAGAGATCTTTTATGACCTTGCTTAGCTGCATTCCTAAGTATTTTATTTGTGTGTGTGTGTGACTACTGCAAATGGGATTGCATTCTTGATTTGGCTCTCAGCTTGAACTTTATTGGTGTATAGAAATACTACCGATTTGTGCACATTGATTTTGTTTCCAACTTTATAGAAGTTGTTAATCAGTTCCAGGGGACTTTTGGTGGAGTCTTTAGGGTTTTCTAGGTATAAAATCATATCTTCGAGGAAGAGAAAAAGTTTGACTTCTTCTTTTCCTGTTTGGATGTCTTTTCTTTCTTTCTCTTGTTAGATTGCTCTGGCTAGGACTTCTGAATGACAGAATTTTTAAAAGTCACCATTTGGCAATGATCATCATGATAATGTTTAATTAAATTAAGGAACATCATTGCATACTGAAATTATACAAGTGTGGGAGTGGGATGAGAAAACTTAAAAGTATCTCCCTACCAAATGCTTATAAATTACGATGTGGAAGGGGAAGTAACTTTACAATAGAGAAACTTGATTGATGTCAAGTTAATCAAATGATCAGAGCGAACAAAATTAGTGATGGGACAGATTGACAATGAAAGCTAATAGGACTCACCAAGAATAATCCAGCATCACTTCTATGTTATTTTGGCCAAAAAAGCATAACCCAGTTCTAATCATCAGACAGAGCCAAATCGAGGGACATTATTCAAAACAACCAACCTGCAGTCTTCGAGATGTCAAGGAAAAAACAAGGCATCTGTTTCAAACTGGAGGCCCGAAAGACATGGCAACTAAGAGCCATGCACGGTCCCGGATGGATTCTTTGTTACAAAACACATTATTGAGACACTTAGCGAAACTCACAGGGGTTTCCACATGAAGGGTATGTGAGAGTTCTTTGTATCGTTCCTTTAACACTCTGTATTTTGAAATAGTTTCAGAATAAAAATGGAAATGGAAAAAAACGCAATGTTAACATATACAAGTTACTACTTTCAACAAGTTATCTTCCTTTTCATGCCTCAATTTCTTCATCTGTAAGGTGAAGACAGTAACAGCTACATAAAGGTTATTGGGAAGAGATGGAGAAGCACCCAGCCCAAGGTCTGCTCACAGCGTAAATGCTCAAGCCCTGGTCATTATGAGTACTACGTTCTTGCCAACATTTTCTTGGGTTTCTTAGTCTCTAAAAGATCGTCAATTGCAAGACGTGGTATTTTACATACCACTGAGGGAAAAAACAAACAAACAAAAACATTCAATGAATTCCTGACGGTGTGATTCTTCTCGCTTAGAACTTTTAATACTTATTGAGAGAACTCTGTTAGACTTATTCAAATGTAGATTTGTATCCCCTGCTGCTCTATGACGACTTTTAAAAGGAAAGGATCAGTCAAGTGAATTGGCTGAGGTGTTCCTAAAGCTCCTTCACATTTTGGGTCTGGTGTCTGGAGTGATTTTGACTTAGAGTCTCGGGGTCTTCGATTCTCCACCAGACAGCATCCTCTGTGCTCCTGAGGGCATCCAGGCCCACAGCCTCCCAGTCCCGCAGAGGACCTCAGGAAAGACAGGCAAAGTGGGGACACCTGGGAGAAAAGAGAGGCTGGGACGTCGCTTTAATTCCATCCTCTCCAGCCCTAGAGAAACCCCTGCAGGGTTTTTCCATGCCAGGCAGGGACCTCACATTGGCCGGAGTGCCCGAGAGAACCACCCATGCCTTCCTCTACCCTGGGCTTTCTCTGCTAGGGTGAGGCCCTGCCAGCTCTCCCTGGCCAACCCTGCCCTTCCTGGTAGGAGGAAAGCAAAGAACAATCAAGCCAGAATTCCAGTGGCTTCGAGGCAGCTTCCTGCCCCTCCATTTCCTCCATCCCCCTCATTCCTGCCTGCTGCCCTTTCCCCTGGGAGGCAGCCCCATGTAGGAGAAATATGACTGCGTTTTGTTGTGTCTTGGCACTGTGACTCATCCTGTCTTTATTCAAACTTTTCATATTTGGTTCACCATGAATAGTTTCTGCATCAGTTGGGATTTTTTAAACCATATTGCATTAAAATATTACTTATATCAATTACTGAATTTTGAAATGCCTGTTTAAATTTTGAGCACGAGAGAGTGCCTCACTCACCTGACCTTAATTCTGCTGGCCCTGCTGTGCTCAGGGAGCCATTCATTCATTCATTCATTCATTCATTCATCTATTCATTTGCACACAGTCACTAAAGGTCTCCTCTGTACCAGGCCATGTGCTAGGTATTTGGGAGGGAAATGCAAGCCGGACACAAGTCAGCACTGAAGATGGTGTCAGAGGAAAGACAGCCATGAACACGCATGACCATATGACACATGGTGGGGTGGGGCGGCAGGGCAAATAGGACATCGGGGAAATCAACATGCCACCAGCTACCACTTGTAAGGGGTTCTCCTGTGGCCAGCTCTGAGCTAAGGTCTTCCTGTGCAGAATCTCACTGGATTCCCTCAACAGTCCTTCCAGGTTTGTAGATACTTCTGCAAAAGTAACAGACAGATGGATGTCCCGAGGCTTGGGGAAGTAACATGCAGATGATTTGCACGAGGACACGCTTTAAGAAGCAGTGGACTTGAAAGTCCAACACAGATCTGTCTGGCTCCGGGCTCAAACCAGCTATGGTTATTGCAGCCACTTCCACCTGCATCACCATCGAGGAGTCAGGGAAGGCTGCATGGAGGAGGCCCTGCGTCAGCTGAGGCTTGAAGGAGGCCTAGGAGTTTATAGGAAGGTAAATTGGAGTAGAAGGCTTTCTGGAAGTAAGAAAAGTCACGTGCACTATTAGCAAAGTAGGCCTGGGCCGGCACTGCTTCCTCTTTCTGCTTCTCTGTTTCCTGATGACATCAACATAAATAGGAAGCGTGGGAGGCTCACTCTGCCTAGAGGCTCCAGAAGAGACTGGTCTCTCCCACCACACAGAGGTATGGCCCGGCGTCCAGGAGCAGGGCTGAGGGGTGGGGTCAGAGCAGGGGGGAATGTGGGGAGTCCAGGATGGAAAAGGGCAGGCGGAGCCTGGGGGGTGTCCTGTGGGTAGCTGTGCCCTGGGGACTTGGAGGAGTTAGGGCTTGGCCTCTTGGTATGACCTGAGCCCAGACTCCTGGGGCAGCCAGTGGGTGGGGAGGCAGCCAGGGGTGCCAAGCTGCCTGTTGTAGGAGAGCTCTGGGGAGGACTCAGCCTCGCTAGCAGGATCTGGTTGGTCCTGGTGGGAAGGACGCCTAGTGGGGTGGACAGAGCTCAGGCCTGGGAGTCAGGCACCTATGGTCTGTCTTCGCTTTGTCACTAAGATGTTGGTGGTAGTGAGAGCACCCCCTGTCCACCCTGGGCTTCTGTCTCCTCATCTGTGGAATGGGGAGCATGGATAGTCCCTGATATCTTGGTTTAGAAAGAGAGAGAATGCGTGCTCGTATGTTTGCCTGTGTGTGCATTTGTGTGTGTGCCTGTGTGTGTATGTGCATGTGCGGATCCCTGGGGGTGCAGGAGTGCAGACAGACTAAGAGGCAGAGGGTGAAACCTGGAACCTTGCTGAGCTGAGGCCCAGAGCTGGGTGTGGTGTGGCTTGAGAAGCTCACTTTGAACTTGAGAAAGAGCCCAGCCCTTTGCCCAGAGACATACCAGGCACTATCCAGCAATCTCTCTCTCTCTCTCTCTCTCTCTCTCTCTCTCTGTCTTTTTAGTTATGACACTCTGCCCTGCTGATTTGGGTTGCTGATTTGGGTCGGGGCCCAGGTGTGTGTGTTCTGTACCCAAGTATGTTGGCTGGGTGGGTGGGTATCTGGGGTGCCTGCTTCAGGGTGTGTGCAGGTGTGTGTACTGGCCCTGAGAATGAAAGGGCTGGTGTTTCACTGGGACCTTGTCAGACAGGTTCTAGTGACGAGCTGCATATGTGCAATTTTTAGTTTTCAAAAACCCTGCTGTTATATTTTTGTATAGCCCAATTCTAATTTTTTTCTGTCATCTTTCCTGCTTTGTAATCATTTTATAATGAGTAAACATTTCCTATTAGCTTTTGGTCACTCTTTTTCTCATCCAGCAGTTTTATTTATATTGTTCCAGTAAACAGATATACCAACACCACAGGATAGTTCATGAGTTGTATAAGGAATGTGTTTAATGCTAAACAAGCAACTACACAGAAACCTGCCTTCATGAAAATTAGAATAATCTAGAATTATGTAACACAAGAGACAAAGTCCCCAGCAATTTCTTTTCCCTAGTTCCATAGCTTACTCTTTTCACCACATGTATTCTTCCAGAACATTTTCTAAGCATGATATAAGCATATAGTTTTTCTTTTCCTGTTTGTTTTTTGTTTTGTTTTGTTTTTGTGACAGAGTTTTACTCTTGTCGCCCAGGCTGGAATGCGGTGGTGCAATCTCGGCTCACTGCAACCTCTGCCTCCCGGGTTCAGTCGATTATCCTGCCTCAGCCTCCTGAGTAGCTGGGATTACAAGCGTGCGCCACCGCACCTGGCTGCTTTTGTATTTTTAGTAGAGACAGGGTTTCACCATGTTGGCCAGGCTGGTCTCAAACTCCTGACCTCAGGTGATCCGCCTGTCTCAGCCTCCCAAAATGGTGGGATTACAGGCTTGAGCCACCGTGTCCGGCTGGTAGTTTTTCTTTTTACAGAAATGGGACTATATATATATGTACACATATATATATTCCTAATTTTTTCACTTAATATTGTATTGTGGAATATTTCCAAATTTCTACAATAATACATATAGATTTAACTCGTTAAGTAACCCTAAGAAATATGTGGCATTTATTAGGATGGGTACACCACAATTCATCTAATCTCCTGTTGATCAACACTTAGGTTGTTTCTAATTTTTCCACATCTATGAAAGTGTTTCTGTAGCCTAAATTACTAAATGCAGAATTGCTGTGCAAGAGGTTGTGCATTAGAAATTTTAATAGGTATTGTTGAATCAGCCTCAAAGTAGCTGAGCTAAGCTGGCGTACCCAAGATAGTGCATAAAAGGGCCAATCTACCTTTAGAGAAATTATCAATCTTCTAATTTTGTCCAATATTATGTATGGAAATTCTCAATGTTGCATGATTTCTTTCTTTCCCTGATTATAGGTGAAGTCGTACATTTTCTATATGTGGATTGGCCATTTGGATTTCATTTATGATGAACGTGGAGAAATTTTTGTTCATCTCCTGTTGAATTTCTCTTTTACATCTTAACTTTTGGAGTGACTCATTTATTATGTGTATTAATAATCCATTTATATATGTTGAAATATACTCTCCCAGGTTATCACTTATCTTTTTCTTTACCATGTTTAAGATGTCCTATGTCATATAAAAATGTTTTCATTGTTAAGTCAAACCTGTCATTACTTTTTACTTTATGGTTTCTGGTTTTGGTGTCTTGTAAACCTCTAAGATCACAGGTGTCTTGTAAACCTCTTTTTACTTTATGGTTTCTGGTTTTGTGTCTTGTAAACCTCTAGGATTACAGAAAGAGTTTTAATAATTTTACTATTTTGGTTTTGACTTTGAGATTTTTAGCCCACCTAGAATTTAGAGAAGTGAGTAATGTGTAAAGTAACTTTTAAAAACAATTACCATCTAATTGTCTTAACATTGCTAATTATGAGTGTGTGATTTCTCCTCTCTTCAATGATTTGAAGTGCCCCTGTTACACCTTAGGCTTCTATACGTACTTCGTTATTTTCTTTATTGTTTTCTGTTCCATTTGGCTATCACTACATTCCTTATTATTTTTCTAGTGAATGGAGCAAGTATGTCATCTCTGGTTTGTTATAATTTAGAATCAGTTTGCCAAGGCTGGGTGCAGTGGCTCATGCCTATAATCCCAGCACTTTGGGAGGCTGAGGCAGGCAGATCCCTTGAAGTCGGAAGTTCAAGACAGCCTGGCCGACATGGTGAAACCCCGTGTCTACTAAAAATACAAAAAATTAGCCGGGCTTGGTGGTGTGCACCTGTAATCCCAGCTACTTGGGAGGCTGAAGTGGGAGAACCGCTTGAACCCAGGAGGCAAAGTTTGCAGTGAGCCGAGATCACACCACCGCACTCCAGCCTGGGCAACAGAGTGAGACTCCATCTCAAAAATAAAAATAAAAATCAGTTTGCCAAGCCCATTAAATGTCTTTTTGGAATTTTCATGTTGATTGCATTGAATTTAGAGATTATCTGAGGGACATTGACCACTGGAAGTAAAGACAATAGTGAGAGCCTCCTGTGTGAGGCTTTGACAGGAGGACGCTAACGTGCCCCCTTGGCTCTGTCATGGCCTTTGGTTTCTGGCAGACATTCAGTGATGCCAGTTTTCCTCCACTGCTTCATTTGCCAGGGTTTGTTTGTTCATTTAACCAGAAATGTCTTGTTTATTATTAAATATTTAGGAGCGTCTGTCATGATCAGCTTATCCTTTTTTCCCTTTTAATCCATTCATCTGTTTATTTGAATCGTAAATAGGTTTCTTGAGGGTTCTCCTTGCATGTATGGAGTACCCTCTACTTGGCCATGATGTCTTCTTCTTTTAAAAGTCTTTGTCAGGTTCACCTATGAAATTGTTTTTGTCTGGAGTGAATCTGTATTTTGCTTCCTCCCCCCCGCCACCCAGTTTTTATCCTTGCCATTCAATTTCTTCATAAGCTTGGGAATGTTCATGTGCGTGTTTATTTTGAGTAAGAAAGTGTTTGGTTTTTCTCTTCTCTTTTCTCTCTCTTCCTTTCTCTGTCCCTCCCACCCCTTCTCTGTCATCCGCCTGTCCCCATGCTTACTCTTCATTCTTAGTGATTTTTAATCTTTACATGTTTAGGGATTTAAAATGTATTGAACTTATATTTTCTGGGTCCAGCGCAGTGGCTCGCACCTGTAATCCCAGCACTTTGGGAGGCCAAGCTGGGCAGATCACTTGAGGCCAGGAGTTTGAGACCAACCTGGCCAACATGGTGAAACCCGGCCTCTACTAAAGATACAAAAACTAGCCAGGCGTGGTGGTGCATGCCTGTAGTCCCAGCTACTCAGGAGGCTAAGTCACAAGAATCGCTTGAACCCAGGAGGCAGAGATTTCAGTGAGCCGAGATCACGCCATTGCACTCCAGCCTGGGTGATGGAGTGAGATTCTGTCTCAAGAAAAATAATAATTTTTTTTTAAAGAAACCATATTTGCTACCAGCATTTGGGTTTATTTAGCACATATATGATCTTCCAAAACAAGAGGAGATCTTTAGCAAGTTTTCAGTTCTCTTCCACTCTCCACCCCAGCCTCACAGCCAACTCCCACGTTAAAATCATCTGAGTTTTAGTTCAATATTCTTCTTTACTTATCTGTAAGTGTTACTGGTTTCTTTGCCTCAGTATTTCAGCCTTTCTTGGATTTTTTTTCCTGAAATATAACCTACATTAATTTCTTTCAGAAAAGATCTGAAAAACTTTCTTTGTCCTTACATATCCAAAATTTTTTGTGTCCTTTAAATGTCAGAGAAAACTTGGCATTTTGTGATTCTAAGTTTAAGCATAATTTTCCCTTGGTATTTTCAAGACATCTATTTAAAGTTCAGAGTCTCTCATGTGAAATCTCTAGCCAATCTGACCCTTGTTGCCAAAATGACCCTGGAAGCATTTCTAGGATTATCCTCATATTCTTGCAAGATGGAAAGTTTACCAGTGAGAACTGGATATGGCTCTATTAAAAGGAATCTTGGGAGTTAACCCTGAGCTCTGTCCCCTACTACAAAACCCCATTGTAGTGGCCCTCCCACCTTGAATACAGATTCCTTACTGTCTTTAAAAAATATTTTAAAAAGGAATCTTGCTCTTTATTGAGTGGCCTGTTGTCTCCTTGAAAGCCCTGTGAAGCTTTCCCCATTTGCTGTTGTATCTGTTTGGCTGCACATGGAAAATCCCTAAGCAACAGTGGCTTAACGACATAGAAGTTTCTTTTTCCCAGCATATAAAAGATGCCCAGAAGTAGCAGTTTCAGGCTAGTATGGTTGCTCCAGAGTGAGCGTGGAAATGCAGCTTCCTCTCTTTCTGTTGCATCATCTTCACGTATGACTTCCATCCTCAAGGTAACCTCATGGTCCAAAATACCTGCTGAAGCTCCAGCTATCACCTCCAAGTTGCAGGCTGGAAGAAGGAAGAAAGACAGAGGGACAAAAATGAACCCCTCCCACCTGAGTCAACTGCCATTGAGCAGCCTTTTTTGGAAGACATACACAATGTTTCTACTCTCATCTCCTTGGATCACATTTAGTCACTTGACTGCACCTAGCAGCAAGGGAGAATAGGAAATAGAACCTTTTATTCTGTGTAGCAATAAACTCAGCTAAAACCTTGGCTTCTGCTGCCAGGAGGAAAGGGACACGGTCTTCCACTGTCTTTCAGACTAGGTAGCTGACATTGTCTGCCATACCTGCTCTTAGTTCTCTCCACCCCCTGCTTCTGGATGCTGGAATTTTTGAATTTCTTTCCCGGGTCTAAAGTTTTCTCTAAGACTTGTCATCTCCTTGACTATTTGCCCTATTTTATATATCTATCTTTTTCATTTGTGGTATCCATTCTGTGGTTTGGCCCACTATTGATTGTTGTTGTTGTTTTGTTTTTTGTTTTTTTGAGACAGAGTCTCAGGCTGGAGTGCCATGGCAATGGTCTCAGCTCACTGCAACCTCCGCCTCCCAGGTTCAAGCAATTCTCCTGCCTCAGCCTCCAGAATAGCTGGGATTACAGACGTGCGCCACCATGGCCAGCTATATATATATATATATATATATATAGCCTTTTTTAGTAGAGACGGGGTTCTACCATGTTGGCCAGGCTGGTCTCAAACTCCTGACCTCAAGTGATCTGCCTGCCTTGGCCTCCCAAAGTGCTGGGATTACAGGCATGAGCCACCTCGCCCAGCCTTTGATCGATTTTTTTTTAAATTATGGAACTCATATCTTCAAATTCCAACAACTCTGTTCTTTGCGTAGAAGTGTCTTCTTTTAAATGGCTATGATTCTCAAATCTCCCTGAGGATGCTGATTTAGATGTCTTAATGTACTCTTTTATTTTTGCTGTATCTGTGCATGTCTGTAGAAGTGTCTGCTGAGTTAGCATATGTCAGAATAGATGTGCGCTGTTTTGACATTTGGGAAATTAAATCACTATTGGCATAGAGGTCAAGGACAGAGCCTAGAGGCAGCCCACTGCGGGCTGGAATCTCAACCTGTTCCTTACCAACTGTGTGACTGACAACCAATTACATAACATCCCACCCCTGTTTTCTCATCTACAAAGTGGAGCTTCTGGTGGTAACCTGTACATAGATGTATTCATATCCGTAAAGCCTTTTGAATAATGCCTGGCTCATGGAAAACACTGCAATATTGTCAGCCACTATCATGAATTCTCTCTGTGTATGTGAATATTGTTTGTGCTCTTTGATGATGTGGATTTGTTTTAACCTTTTACAGTAAAAGACACTAACCTGTCCTCCATAATTCTGGTTGCTATGGTCTATATGTTTAAGTGCCCCCAAGTTCATGTTGCAACCTAATCCCCAATGTGAGAATATCTGGAGGTAGCGCCTGCGGCACCCTATAAAATACCCCAGCGAGCTCCCTTGCTTCTTCCATGTGAGATTACAGGGAGAAGACTGTGAGGATCAGGCCCTTACCAGATATTGAATCTGCCCGCACCTTGATTTTGAACTTCCCAGCCTCCAGAACTATGAGAAATAAACTTTGTTACTAGTAAGCCACTCCATCTATGGTATGTTGTTACAGTAGCCCTAACGGATGAGTACAATGGTGCAAAGATTTTCTGTTTTCACTCTGTCCTTTGCTTTTATGGTTCAGTCAGGTTGATAAATTAAAGAAGATTTCACTTTTATGTACTTCTGCCAGCCTTTGTCTCTGTGATGTCTCCTATGCTTTTAAGCTTAAAGAGTTCAAAGGCATTCACTCCTCTGGTTTGCAGCTTTCATAGGATGTAACATTTTACATTTAAATTTATAATTAATTTGTTCTTTGGGGAATGGTGTGAAATGGGGTTTTAGATAGGCATTTTTATGTTGTGAATCAATGATTTTAGCATTTTTTAAAACTGAATTTCATCCCTTCACATTGATTCCTGATTCCTTCTCAGTCTGGGATCAAGTAGAGTTTGTTTCCAGCCAGCATGTCCATTGATAGATTTTGTGTGTGCATATGTGTGTCTGTGCATGTATCTGTATGTGTGTGTGTATGTCTGTGTGTAGATGGTATATGCGAGTGTGTATATGTGTGTGTTGTGCATGTGTGTGTATGTGTGTCTGTGTATGTGTGTGCCTCTGTGTGTGAATTTGTGTGTATATGTGTGAATGTGTGTGCATGTTTGTGTGTATATGTGTATATATGTGTATATACATGTATGTATCTGTGTTGCTCGTGTGTGTATGTGTGTCTGTGTCTCTGTGTGTGTGTTTGTGTGTATGTGTGTGTGCATGTTTGTGTGTATATGTGTGTATATTGTATGTATCTGTGTGTGTCTGTGTCTGCATATGTGTGTCTGTGTATGCGTTTGTGTGTATACGTGTGGGTATGTGTGTGCACGTTTTGTGCGTACGTGTATATATGTATGTATCTGTGTGTGTCTGTGAGTGTGTTGTGCATGTGTGTGCCTGTGTGTGTGCGTGTGTTTGTGTGTGTGTGTTTGCGTGGGCATCTTGAGTGAAGCTTCCAACAATCTAACAGAAGAAAAGGAGCCACAGTTGTCTGTTCTGCTCTCTTGGGTACTTCCCAGACCAGTGAAATGAAAGGGAGGAAATCCCCGGCCTCCGAGGAGAAAAGGGAACTGGCAAGCAGAGGGTGGGGGGATGACGGTAAAAGGAGCAGGGGTGGGGAGAGCACAGGCCCTGTGGAAGTGAGGACGTGTGTGTACATGTGTTCATGTCCAGGGGATGACACTGTGGCATCCAACAGCCGTGGACCAGCAGCCCACAGGCAGCCTAGTAGGAGTCAAATCCTAGGCCCCCATCTCGGCTGCTCTGCTGTCTAGCGCATTGTGCAGTGGTAGGTGTCAGTGATCCAAGTGGGGACCCAGTCCCTCAGGCCACGCAGCGCATGTCCATTGCCTTCATGCCGCAGGAGACTGAGGGGTCATGCATGAGGCGCAGAGACTGGGCCACTTCTCTGGGTTGTCCCCACAACACGGGCAGTGTCCCTGGGACACGTGGAAGGGGAGGGGCAGCTCACTGCTGACATCTCCTTCTGCAGGCCTGGAGGAGGCAGAGGCCGGGAGGGAGAGGTCCCAAGAGCCTGTGAAATGGGTCTGGCCTGGCTCCCAGCTAGGCAGGAACACAGGACTTCAGGACACTGAGGACCCTGCCATGCCCATGGCCAGCACCCACCAGTGCTGGTGCCTGCCTGTCCAGAGCTGACCAGGGAGATGGCGCTGGCCCAGGGGCTGCTCTCCATGGCCCTGCTGGCCCTGTGCTGGGGGCGCAGCCTGGCAGGGGCAGAAGGTGAGTCCCGTGGCTCCCACCCACTTCCCTGTCCCTGTCCTCACTGCTGCACCCTGGGAGAGGGCTGCAGCGTATCCCCGGGATCCTACCAGCCAGCCCTCCTCCTGCTCCTCTCCCTCTGTCTCTCCCCCCGGCCTTCCCTGGGCCTCCCCCGCTTCCCTCCTCCTGCACATTCCTGCTCATCCTGTCCTGGAAAGTCCAGCTGAGCATGTCTGGCTTCCTTGCCCACATTTCTCAGCGCGGCACTCCCGGCCCCCAGGCTCCAGGATGGCTGCTCTGGCCATTTCCCCGCCCCTCCTTTCCCAGCAGACACTCTGCGCCTCAGTGGTTCCCACCTCCGGGACTTTGCTCCTGCAGGGCCTTGGCTGGTGTTCTCTCCCTGCTTCAGCTGCTAGCACCCTCCTTGTGCCTGAAGGCCGTGCTGGGATGCTCCTGGGCTCTTGAGGTGAAATGGCCCCTCCCAAGGGCTTCCAGAGACCTGGCTTCTGTGACAATGCTGGGACCACAGTCCCCTTAACAAATACCAGGCTCCTGAGGCTGGGGACTAGAGAGCAGGGGGGAGGGTGCAGGGTAGAACTCTGCCACACTGCATCCCAGGGCTGAGTGTGTGCCCCCTCCCAGGCTGCACAGTCGGTCCAGGGGCCAGGCCTGTGCTTGATGCGTGTCCCTGTCCTGGGGTGGGGGAGGGGACTGTGCCCAGGAACAGCACACTGCAGAGGCCCAGAAAGCGTGCTGAGAACCAACAGAATATCGTGCTTCTGTCAGGAGAGGAGGGTCCACCACCAGGAGCCCACCCCGGCAGACATGAACACATGTACATGTGCCTGGCCACCTGGTGCCTCTGCAGGGACCTGGGAGACCCCTCCCCAGAGCTGGGCATCCCAGAGCAGCTGGGGGGTGATGGTGACAAGGGTCCCTGCAGGAAAGAGAGGTGACCCCCTTCTACCCCTCTCGTCAGAAACCATCCCGCTGCAGACCCTGCGCTGCTACAACGACTACACCAGCCACATCACCTGCAGGTGGGCAGACACCCAGGATGCCCAGCGGCTCGTCAACGTGACCCTCATTCGCCGGGTGAATGAGTGAGTGACGCTGGGTGCAGGGGCCACGGGCAGGGGCTACGACGTCCCCTGTGCCTGGCATGGGGTGGCAGTGTAGAGAGGGACCTGTCAGGTCAGCCTCGGGGTGGGAGTGGACAGAGGACAGAGGAGGAGGGAGGCCCTCCAAGAGCTCCTGCTCCGCCAGGCACCTGCCAGGCCGGGCGCTGCCGTCTGACCTGGGGTTTCTGCAGAGTGCCTCCTACACTGATGTTGATTATGGTGGTGGTGACAGTGGTGAAAATCTTCTCTTGTTTCATCACAATTTAACACAATTGCCCCACATGACCTATCTTAGTTCCTCCTCACTGTGAGGTGGGCAGGGCCAGGCCACGAAGCCCCAGCTGTGCCACTGCCTGCCTGTCCAGAGTAGACCAGGGAGAGATGGTGCTGGTCTGGGAGTTCGCAGATGGCAAAACTGAGGCCCTGGAGGTGAGGTGCCAGCCCTGGCCACAGGGTAGGGAGTGGAGGGGCTCTGCGCTCTCCCAGGCCCCCGCTCCGTATGTGGGCTGCCACCTCTCCCACCCAAGCTCTTCTGGGCACGCGCCACACAGGAAGGGGACCAGAATCGCTCTGGGGTGTTGGCCAGGGTCTAAATCAGCCATAAATTAAATAATTAAATAGCTGGAACCGGAGAGGCAGGTGACAACCCATTGGAGGTTACTGCAGCGTTGGGGGGGTGGGGCCGGCTCTGCCACCCTCACCCCTCCATCGCCTTCAGTTCTCCAGGGCGCCTCTGTCGGACCTTCTCCATTCTCCTCAAAGACCATCCTGTCCCTCCCTGTGACCTGCTTCCTGCTGCTCTGACACAACAGGGGACCAGGGAGAAGCTCCCCACCCACCCCACACTCACACTCCCCACCCCCTCTGCCCACCACCGGGGCCTGGGCCTGGACCAGGGCTTCTGTCTAAGGCCTGAGACCCGATGCCGTCTCATCCTGTTGCTCAGGAACATCACAGCCCCCAAGTCCCCATTCTGCCCTGTGCCACCCACCATGCCCTCTCCCAGGATCTTTCCCAATTGCCTTGCAAACCTGCCCCAATCCCCTCTCAGATGCCCACAGGAGTGCAGCGCCTGGGCATCTCCTGACCCGGCAACCCTGCGGCCCCTCTTTCTCTGCTTCCTTTGACAGCAGCATTCCCTAAAGGGCTGTCCACATCACCACGTCCAGTGTCTTTCCGGCCATTTCCTCCTGGGCCCACTCCTCTAGGATGCTGCCCCCACCAGGCCACCCAAACTGCTCTGGTCCAAGTCAGCAAATGTCCTGGGGAGCAGGATCTCATGCTGGGGCCTCCACCTTCTTCTTACTTGACCAGGGGCAGCCCCTGACGAGGAGGACCACCGCGGCCTCCCTGCAGTTCCTCCTGCACCTGGATCTGCCCACAGCTCACCCAGTGCCCCCGGGGCCCTGCCCACCCTCCTCTTTCTCCTTGTCTGCTGCCTCCTGGTGGCGAGACGCGCAGGCCCAGTCCATGGACCTCCTCTCTGCTGTATCCACTCTGCAGAGACCACCTCAGGCCCCTGGGGCATCTCCCAAAGGTGACCTCAAGCCCACACTTCCCCTAAGCTCCAGCCCTCCAGGCGCACTGGCCTCTCCACCTGTCACTTAGACAACAGGCGTCTCTGACTCCAAACGTCCTCAACCAAAGTCTCGCTCTCACCCGAGCTGCGCTGCTGCCTCCATCTTCCCCATCTCCCTTTCTAAATGGGAGCTCCTAGTGGCTCAAGCTAAACAACAGGGAGGATTTTGTTTTGTTTTGTTTTTAAGTCTCTTTTGCCACCATTCCTTCCTGACTGCTACATCCCTCCACCAGCAAATGCTGCCAACCTTATCTCAAGCAGAACACGAATCTCACCCACGCCAGCCTGACCACCCTGGTGCACACCACTTCCTGTCACCTGGATATTCCAGAAGCCTCCTAACAGGGCTCCCTGCTTCCGACATTGCCACATTCCCACCTCAGTCTATTCATAACCGAGGACCCTCAGGAATCCTTTCAAAGCATTCATCGAAATCTACAACACCTTTGCTCATAACTGTTTCCCACTCACTCGCAGTGAGATCCAATCCCATCACGTTAATGGATGGGTCTCCTAGACCTCCCTGTCACACGCTCTACTCCTTGCGCATTGGTTTTAGGCCAAGCCACGCAGCACACCAAACTCTGCCTGCCTCAGGGCCTTTGCATGTGCTGTTCCCATTTCCTGAAATCCTCACAATTTGCACAATCCCTCCCTCAATGCCTTTAACATTCTGCCCCCAGGTCACCTCCTTAGAGAAGCCTGCTTGTCCCATATTTCAAATTGCCTCCCCAGCCCAGCCCTTCCTCCCTCCTCACCTGCTTCTTGCTTTATTTTTCCACATGAAGTTCTCTCCACTGCACACGCTACACACTTTGTTCCATGCAGGTCCCCTTCTCCCAGGATGGCAGCTCCGTGGGCAGGATTTTTGTGTGTTTTATCACTGCTGGCCCCTGATTCTGAACAGAGCCAGGCATGTGGTGAGCACTCAATGAACCTTTCATGAGTCAGTGATTCCCATACACCCTGGGATAACAGGGTCCTCTCCCAACAGGGACCTTCTGGAGCCGGTGTCCTGTGACCTCAGTGATGACATGCCCTGGTCAGCCTGCCCCCATCCCCGCTGCGTGCCCAGGAGATGTGTCATTCCCTGCCAGAGTTTTGTCGTCACTGACGTTGACTACTTCTCATTCCAACCAGACAGGCCTCTGGGCACCCGGCTCACCGTCACTCTGTCCCATCATGGTGAGGGGCTGGGGGCCCTGCCCGGGGCTTGGTTTCCTGTGTGGACGGGGGGGCACCAGGGGTGGTTCAGGGAGTCTTCAAGGCAGAAGGCTGTGGCTTGGGGTTGGGTGAGGGTTTCTTGAGGGATGAGGGTATGGTCTGGTTACATGGAGACTTCAGAGCAGGAACTGTGTGAGGGGCCCCTGACAAAGGCTTCTCCTGTACCCCTGGCTGCTACCACCTCCCCCTAAGCCGTGGGCTTCCAGCACTGCAGGCTTGTCTTGAAGAAAACCGTTCTCACCACTCACTTAGAAACCTAGCCAGTTAGAAAACTCTGTCTGCTTAGTTGTTTCATCTCATCTCTGAAGCAACCCATTTCCTGGATGTGGCCCTTAAGGCCCAGGAGGTCAGATGCCTCCTCTGAAGTCATTACCGCTGAGCAGTAATGACAGAGATGGGTCAGCCTTCCCGGGGGCTTCCTGCACGGTAGACTGGGAGCTCGTCTCCTCCCTGCCCTGGAGGAGGGGCCCCAGTGTGCGCCGAAATCCCACAGTGGTCCATGAAGCCATCTGTGGTCTAGGGTGGGGTAGATGATCATTTTATGTAGTTAGGTTTTATTTGCCTCTATATTAGAAAGAAATACAACCTGCACTTCAAAGTCCTGGATTCAAGGAAATGGTTGCTTAGAATGAAGCTAAACCTAAAAAGGGACACGTTTTATGAAAGTTTTCGTTGACGTGGCAAAAACCCATGCTGGTGGCAGGCTGATAGGAGGCACTGCAGGCTGTCATTGGAGTCTCAGAACCATGGCAGGCTTGGTGCTGTTACTGGTGCCTTTGGCTGCTGCTGAAATGGAGACAGAGGGAGGTGACTAGTCCAAGGCCTCTCTGCTGCTGCTGGCAGAGCTGAGATCCAGTGCAGGATGGTCTGAGTCCCTGGTCCTAACCACCGGGCCACCTGGTGCTCTTTGCAAGGGTCACACGGAAGGGGCTCTGACCATGGCTTCCTGCCCTTTTTTGCCACAACATCATAAAGCCACTGCCAGAGGAGGGGATGAGTTAGGCCACCAGGAATCCATCAGAAGCAATGTTTCCACACATGGGTTTGATGGACACGAATGGAGCTCAGGGGGCCCAGGCTGGAGGGAGAGGAATCACTGTATGTCGCCCACCGTGAGAACTTACTGACAGTGGCGGGTGGGTGCCTCTTGCAGGGGGTAAAGGGCAGGGCCCCTGGGAGATGAGAACAGGCTTCCCAGAGGGAAGAGCTTTGCAACTCAGATCTGAAGGATGGACAGGAGGGGAAGGCAGGAAGAGCCTCTCTGGCAGGGTAACAGCTGTGCAGAGGCTGGGGGATCAGAAGGTCATGGGCGGCTGGGGAACCTGCTCACCATTGTGTCCAGGGAGCATCAGCTTCAAGGTCTGGACAGCGGTGGGAAGAAGCAGGAGACACAGGCAGGGACCTGGTCCTGGAGAGGCTTCTGTCTCCTGCAGTCTCAGGTAGGGGGGACCCTCTAGGCATGGAGAGCACTGAGGGGAAATGACATGATCAGATGTGGATGGGAGAGTGCTGGGGACAGGGGACTTACAGGGTAGATTGGAGGAGCAGGAGTTGGGAAAGAAGTTGAAGTTCAGGATGTGGCCTAAAGCACTCATTCCTAGAAATGATGAGGACACAACTGGCTAGGAGATGGGGACATGAGGGCATGCAAATCATAGTTCAGATATACACACAATTCATTCATTCAACCTTCTTTCCTTGAGCGCCTGCATATGCCAACAAAGCAGTCAACAAACCAGCCAGCAACCCTGCCCTTGGAGCTTGCAGCCTGGAAACCAGGAAGGTTTCTAGGGCGATGGAGACAACTTAGATATAGGGAGAGAAGTGTGGCCCTTGGCCTCCTGGAGCCTGTGTTGAGTAGCGAGGTAGGGTCCAGCCTAATGAAGATTTGCAATGAATCAAGGAAGCTGGGAGGTACTGAGCAGGTGACAGGCATGCATCTGATCTGCTCTGAGGCTCCATGTTTGGAGACCTTGGACATTTTACTTCCTCTATGAGTTCCTCCGTCTGTGAAATGAGCTGGTGGACTAAACCTCTTGAGTTGGCTGAGCAGGTTTCTGATGGGGCTCCCAGTCTGTGCAGTTTGCGGCAGCTTCCGAGAGGGCTCTGCCGGGAAGAACTCCCCCTCCATGACAGCCTTGGGGGTTGGGAGTGCAGTGATCCATGAGGGACGCCTGTCCTGGCTGTGGGTGAGGAGGGGCGGTTCCCCTGCTGTGTGTCTGCCATTCTGGGTTGATGATTCCTGACATGCTCTAGCATGCCACATAGCCCATGTCCAGCAGGGAGCACTTATATCCTATGTGTGAGGATGTTTTTGTTTGAAAGCCATCCCTCAGCAAGCAGACACCAGAAACCAGAAATCACGTGCCATGTCTTCATTCTGCATTTTCTTGAACAACCCAGAGTTCCCAGGAGATAGATGCTTGCCTTGTGGCTGCAAGGATTTCATGAGAAGCCCCAAAGTTGCCTACGTGTATTTGTTAATTCATTCACTCATTCACCTTGCCCCATAATTCACTAAGAAGCCACATCTCAGCCTGGAGACAGGGAAGGGGGTCAGAACCAACCCCACCCACCCCCGTCTCCTCACCCCTTAGGGGAAACAGACACAGAAACAGAGGAATCCCTCAGCTGTGGTAAGACCCTGGTGGAGGGAATTCCACTGAGCTATGGTGGAATGAGAGAAGGAATGAGGTATTCTGCCTGGAGATGCAGATCCGAGGATGTTCCTAGAGCCAGAGGCATTTGCCCCGGGCATTGACAGCAGGAGGGACCCTGGGAAGGCGGAAGGGAGCTTGGACAGCAGGAGGGGGAGGCCTCTGAACCGCAGGCCCCTCTGCTGGCAGGAGCCACCCAGGCCTAGGCGTGGGCAGTGGGGAGCCTCAGGACAGAGGAGGCTCCAATGAGTTTCCTCGCCAGCGCTTTTATGGAGTTCGGGTCACGTGCGCATTGCAATCTGCACGGCTTTCCATTGCTTTCATGTTGAAACCCTAGCTTTGCAGATGAAGGGCTGAGGCTCACGGAGGAAATGGGTCTTGCTCAAGGTCCCTCAGCTGCTGGGGACAGGGGTGGCCTGGAACCCCCTGTGTTCACACAAAAGGCCATGCAGGCCCTGACTGCCCCCCAGCAGTCCAGCCCTTAGGTGCCCTTCACTCCCTCCCCTCCAGTCCAGCCTCCTGCGCCCAGGGACCTGCAGATCAGCACTGACCAGGACCACTTCCTGCTGACCTGGAGTGTGGCCCTTGGGAGTCCCCAGAGCCATTGGTTGTCCCAGGGGGATCTGGAGTTTGAGGTGGTCTACAAGCGGCTTCAGGACTCTTGGGAGGTAGGAACCACGGCCAGCTCTGCCCCAGCCCAAAGGGATGGGTGGCATCCCTCCTCCAGCACCCACTGTCTTCTGACAGGATGCAGCCACCCTCCTCTCCAACACCTCCCAGGCCACCCTGAGGCCAGAGCACCTCATGCCCAGCAGCACCTACGTGGCCCGAGTACGGACCCGCCTGGCCCCAGGCTCTCGGCTCTCAGGACATCCCAGCAAATGGAGCCCAGAGGTTCGCTGGGACTCCCAGCCAGGTAGTGGAGCCAGAGCCCAGGAAATGCCCTGTGGTGGGAGGGCGGGCTCATCAGGAGCTCCTGGCACAGCAGGGTTCCTGGGCTCCACCTGGGGGCTTCCCGGATCTCCTGCTGCCATCTTTCCAATAGCGTCCCTGGGCCGTCCCACCTCTACAGTGACCACTGACCAGTAGGACTCTGCATCTGTTCACTTTGGGCTTCCAGTTTTCTGCACGCTCTCTGCCAATGGCAATTACAATAATAACAACAATAGTGCTATTAGCAGCTGTGTGTTAATGGAGGCTACAGGATGCTCAGGGCATACCCACATTTTTCTGTTCAATCCCCAAACACTGAAACTTAGATACTATTTCCATTCTCCCAGGAGGGTGTGCAGGTGCACAGAACTCTCTCTCTCTCGGAGCTGTTGGACACACAGCTGGCAGGTTCAGGCTGAAGTTTCAGCCCTGGTCTTTTGGCCCCAGAGCTCGTGACCTCTGTGTGATGAATCACACGGTGGGCACCCACTGAGAGCTATGGGAGGGATGAAGGAGGGAGTACATGAGGACCTGTCTCCATCCCAGGGGACGAGGCCCAGCCCCAGAACCTGCAGTGCTTCTTTGACGGGGCCACCGTCCTCAGCTGCTCCTGGGAGGTGAGGAAGGAGGTGGCCAGCTCTGTCTCCTTTGGCCTCTTCTACAAGCCCAGCCCAGATGCAGGGTGAGCATCTTTTTTCTCCATCCCCTCCCCTCTTCTTGGCCTTGCTCTCTCCAAGCTTCCTCCTGTCCCTGGGGCTCCAGCAGAAGCCACAGCCCACCCCAAGCTCTCCTCCCTCCCGTGTGCCCTCCCTCTCCCTGCCCTCATCTCTGCTGTGCTTCTCAGGGAGGAAGAGTGCTCCCCAGTGCTGAGGGAGGGGCTCGGCAGCCTCCACACCAGGCACCACTGCCAGATTCCCGTGCCCGACCCCACGACCCACGGCCAGTACATCGTCTCTGTTCAGCCAAGGAGAGCAGAGAAACACATAAAGAGCTCAGTGAACAGTGAGTTTGCTTCTAGCCCGCTGTGGGGATGGTCTGGGACTAGCACACCCTCATTGTGTAACCCGAATCAGTTCAGGGTTCCTCCTGGCCCAGTCTTCATGTTTGTCACTTTCAAAGAGATGCAGTCCAGTGACCAAAAGTGAACAGAGAAGCAATGAAACCACAATGGCAGTGTCCGAAAACAGGAGCAGATCTTTAAAACCTCTGATCTCTTGTTCTTTTCTTCTGCTTCCCTCTCCCATCCTGAAGCTCTCCAAATCTCCACTGCTAGCCACACCCTCCTGGTCCTGTCACCAAAACCTTCCCTTTCATTCCTCATTGGATTTTCCTCTTTCTGATATCCGAAGTTCCCCATCGACTGATATTCTCTCTTTAATGTAATTGATCTATGATGTACTTTTCAACTGGAGCCTGTGGTGTGTACAAATAGTGTTGATCCTTGGAGGTTAACGTCCCTCATTTCTGTGATGTAACAAGGACCCCAGTGCAATGGAACCTCTCACGTAGTTTTGTGATGACCAAGTTCTTCCATCCAGTCTTTAGAATATGTGAAGGGCAGAGGCCAATTTGTCTTAATTACCTGGGTTTGAATTTATCATTAACTCTCTTGGGATCCTCACTGGAAAAAGGAATTCTGATTGTTCAAATGCACAGGATATATTAAAGGCCTCATATAATGCCTGGCACGTAAGAGACCTCAGCAAATTACGGGCATTCATATTATGTTTATACAGTGAAGGCATCAAGGTTATAAGCATTCTGTTTTTTCTTTTGGGTAGACTGAAGCTCAGAGAGGTTGAGTGGCTTACTTAAAGTTGCACAGCTATTAGGAGGCAGATCAAGATTAGAGTTCAGAACTTCTCACTCCCTTCCCAGTTTCTGCTTTCTTTACCCTTTGCCTCTTTCAACTTGTGGGTCTGCCGGCCAGGTGGGAGGTGCTGTCTGCAAAGGGCTTCCCCTTTCTCTTTGGCCACTATCTGGCTGGGGAGAGGCCTCACCTAGATGTTGTTGAAGGCCTGTTACAGCCGCTGTATTGGGGATTTTCTGGTGATGAGAACGTGTGAATGTCCTGGCTTTTAGCCATCTCCCTACACCTCTCGGAGTGTCAGACAAGACAGCCCATCACACTGGTGGGGTTGCAATCTTTGCCTCTACCACTGCTTAGCTGCCTTTCCTTAGGGCAAGTTACTTAATGGTTCTGTGACTCAGTTTCCCTGTCTGTGAAAAGTGAAGGTTAATAGTACCCACCATATAGGGCTGTTAGAATGGAGTGGAATAATTCATGTAGAAAAAGTATGTATAACAGTGGCTAAAACATAGTCAGGCTGGGCGCAGTGGCTCACACCTATAATCCCAGCACTTTGGGAGGCCAAGGCATGTGGATCATGTGAAGTCAGGAGTTTAAGACCAGCCTGGCCAACATGGTGAAACCCCGTCTCTACTGAAAATACAAAAATTAGCTGCGCTTGGTGGCAGGTGCCTGTAATCCCAGCTACTCGGGAGGCTGAGGCAGGAGAATCACTTGAACCCAGGAGGCAGAGGTTGCAGTGAGCCGAGATCACACCACTGCACTCCAGCCTGGGCAAAAGAGTGAGATTCCGTCTCAAAAAAAAAAAAAAAAAAAAAAAAAAGCCAGTTGCCTAGAATAGAACCAACTAACAGTGGTTTTATTCTTACTGCAAAAAAAAAAAAAAATAGGAGTAATGCAAGCATTGGGCCACATCACTACAAAACAAGTGTATCTCAGCATCTCCCACGAGAATACCACTCAGGTCAAAACATGATATAGTGACGTGGGGATGAAAAGGATCCAACCATGGGCAGAATCTGGTGTCTGGTGCCAGTGGAGACAGCCCCAGTGTCTAGCATGAGACACGGGGAACGTTCCATTGGAGGGTGGGTGTGATGACTCTCCTAAAACTTTCCCTCCCTCCAGTCCAGATGGCCCCTCCATCCCTCAACGTGACCAAGGATGGAGACAGCTACAGCCTGCGCTGGGAAACAATGAAAATGCAATACGAACACATAGACCACACATTTGAGATCCAGTACAGGAAAGACACGGCCACGTGGAAGGTGGGGGCCTTTGCCCAGGGAGGGGAAAAACAATGAGAAGTTCAGGAGAGGGGAAAGCAACCAGAGGCGTTCCACCTGCAAGGCGTCGGGCCCTTGGGAGGTGACCAGTGAGAGGTAGCCACTGGGACGTGGTGATCACTAGGCTGTGTGGTCAGCAGGTCACTGTCCTGTCTCTTGGTGAAGTAACTGAGGTTTGGAAAAGTGGCGTGGCTTGGCCAACATGAACAGCTGACCCTGAGTTCCCAGGGAACAGAGGACCCTCTGGGCAGGGAGGGGTTGAAAGGCCACTGGGAAGAAGGTTTTCAAAAGTCATGAAAGTTTGGAGTTATTTCCTCAGAGGAATCTCGTCTGGACACACATGGAGGCTCAGACAGAGCTGCTTCTAATGAGTCGGGGGTGCGCCCAGACCAGGGCTCACTCCCCTGCCTCCACAGAGCCCAGAATAGAAACCACAGAACCAACCCCACACCTTCAGGCTAGAAATGGGGCAACTGAGGCTAGGAGGGAGGTGGGCCAGTGGTGGAGCCAGGAGTGGGCCCTGGGGTCCTGAACCCCCATTCTCAGGGTCCAGAGTCCAGTCAGCCTGCACTGCATTCCTGAAAAGGCCACAGTGTGGGTGCCAGCGGCCGCAGAAGGGCTGGGAGCTGAGAAGGCTCAAAATAGGGTGGGACAGGTGGCTTCAGGGTTCCGGGCCTCAGTGTTGTCAATGTCAGGGGCTGCACTGAGAGGGGGAATCTCCGGTGCCATCCGAAGTGCTGAGATGAGAGAGAAGCCGCAGCAGGCCTGGGGTATGGCAGGAGCTGGGAGCCAGCGAAGCCGAGGGTTCGGGTGGGAGGGATTTGCAGCCGCTCCCACGGGCACTGGGCCAGGCCTCACCCTCAGGGCCAACCCACAGGACAGCAAGACTGAGACCCTCCGGAATGCCCACAGCATGGCCCTGCCAGCCCTGGAGCCCTCCACCAGGTACTGGGCCAGGGTGAGGGTCAGGACCTCCCGCACCGGCTACAACGGGATCTGGAGCGAGTGGAGTGAGGCGTGCTCCTGGGACACTGAGTCGGGTAGGTGAAGGCGGGAGTCCAGAGCTTCTGGCCAGGACCAGCTCATAGTTTCTCACTGCCAGAAAATCCCCAATGCAGCAGCCATAGCAGGCCTGCAACAACTTGTAGGTGAGCCGTCTCCCCAATTAGATGGTGGCCAAAGACAAAGGGAAGGCCTTTGCAGACAGCACCTCCCACCTGGTCATCAGACCCGCAAGTTGAAATAGGCAAAGGGTAAAGCAGGCAGAAACTGGGCATGGAGTCAGAAGTTCTCCACCCACTCTTCATGAGACGGCACAGCCGGGCAGAGGATGCCACATCTCTCTGTGGGCACAGAGATGTGGGGCTCCAGACCCCACCCCACTCAGGCCTCCTTCCCTCCCTTGGACCACTAGTCATTGGAAAGTGATACCTGGTGTTCAATACAGACTGCAAGTGAGGACTTGAGGGAGCAGAGGAGAGCAGGTCTCATGATCGCTCCTCCTTTAAACTGGGACTTAGGCTTCTGTTAATATGGCCCTTGGTTTCTTAGCTTTTGGGACTACCAAGTTTTTGTGGTTGCTCAGCCCGAGTTTCCTGTTACCATGGGAGCAAGGAAATCTAGAGCCGCAGACTGGGTCCTTGGATTGGAAGGTTTTGCTGTGATTCCTTCATCTTCCCCCCTCCCTGCACTTGCTGTGTGCACTCACCCCTCACCTTTCACCATAGTGACCACGAGGGGACTCCCGTAGAACAAGACAAGTCCAAGGGGTGGTTTCAGAAAGAGTAAGGATACAGGAGATATTGGGAGCAACCCAAGTCCACAGCCAGGCTTGGTAGCAGCAGAGGCCCAGGGAGAGGGCCACGAACAGGTAGAAAGGAGGCCGGACCAATGGGCCCAAGAGAGGAGGAAGAGGGGAGTCCTGGAGGAACCTGGCCTGGGAGCTCAGGGCTGGGCAGCAGGAGGGATTAGGAGCCTCTGGAGGGGCCTTTGCTCCTGCTGGTGCCTCTGCCAGCATGCCTTTCCCCATCTCCACCTCTAATCCTTCCTATTACTGGAGGCCCAGCTAATATGCCACCTCCTTCAGGAAGACCTCTGTGATTGCGATGAACTGTGGTTCTTGCCCTCCCTGTAGCACCTCCTGTGCTATAGATCCTGGAAAGCGTCTGACCCTCCTGTGTCCTCCCAGCACTTTGAACACTGTGGGGGTTCAGACCAATGCCCTTCTCAGTATGGATCTGGCCTCTCTCCCCTAATCCCCCAAGGCAGTAAGTTCCAGAGTCCTGGGCCTGCACAGAGCAGGGTCTTAGGGAATACTGCACCAACCCCACTCCCTGCCCTGAGGTCGATTTCCCGCCCAGATGCTGACATGCCTCTTTCTCCCTGGCTGCTGGAAGTGCTTCCTCTGTGGGTGCTGGCCCTCGTCGTGATCTTCCTCACCATCGCTGTGCTCCTGGCCCTCCGCTTCTGTGGCATCTACGGGTACAGGTGAGGGGACTCTGTGGGGCTGGAGGTGGTAGCCAAGACCCCAGAGGGCACCAGGGAATCCCACCCAGCTCCCTCCAGGCCCTGCTCTGCCACTCGTTTCCTGGGCCTCAGTTTCCCCTCTGGGAATGAGCATGGGAGCAGCTGGCCCTGAGGTCTCTGATGGCTGTCACCTCCCTGGTGTCTTCCAGGCTGCGCAGAAAGTGGGAGGAGAAGATCCCCAACCCCAGCAAGAGCCACCTGTTCCAGGTAGGAACTGGCTGCAAGAGGCGGAGTGGGGGCTTCTCTGTTCCCACCGCTCTTGTCTCTGCCCCCACCTCCTCTTTCCCTTCCTGTGGGCTTTGGGTGGTAGGGATGTAGGTGGACTGGGCTTTAGGAGCTTTGGGAGTGGGGCCACACTTGGAGATTCATTCCCGGGGTTCCCTGGAATGCCCACACCTGGCAGAGCTCTTCATGGAGACCAGTGGAGAGAACTGAGTGTGGGGATGCCTGGGACAGGGTGGGCTCACAGAGGGGGTTCCTGCAACCAGGATGGATGGGGTGTCAGGAAGCAGAAGAGCTCCCCGAGGACAAGATACCTGGGCTGAGCTTTGAGGGTCCCAGTGGTGCCAGGTGGCAACAGTTGCTCTGGCTCAGGGCATCTTGAGGGTGGAGACAGAAACCCTTCAGGAAAGGAGCTGAGGGGGTGGGACAGGAGGCTGGGGGCCATGTTGGAAGGCTGAGATGACCATGGGGAAGACACCAGCATGTGGGTGATGGGAGCCCTATAGTCAGGCAGGCAGGGCCAGCTTTGCCTGTGGAGGGGTCTCTTGGCTGGTGTGGAGGAGAAATGGGGGTGAGCATGGAGACAGGCACCCCAGGGAAAAATCACAGGAAAAAGGCCCTGTCCTCAGGTATCAGGGACATGGGGGAAGTCCCAGCCCCTCTCTGGGCCTCACTTTGCTGGTGTCAAAAGGCCGTGGCCAGTCCTGAAGAGGTGGAGATTCTTCTCTTGTCTGGGGGCTCCTTGAATCCTCCTGCACCCCCGTCACCCTCTGCCTTGCCCCCACCTCGGACCTCCTGATGCCCACCGGCCCAAATGTCTCTGCTCTTGCAGAATGGGAGCGCAGAGATTTGGCCCCCAGGCAGCATGTCGGCCTTCACCAGCGGGAGCCCCCCACACCAGGGGCCGTGGGGCAGCCGCTTCCCTGAGCTGGAGGGGTGAGTGGGCTCGTGGATCACTCCTGACCTTTGGGGATCATACCGGGGGCTGACTCCATTGTGGAAAGCAGGGACTCAAGTGAGGCTGCCTGTGGCTCACTGTGAAGGGATCCAAGAGGGCTGGTTTGCACTAAAGCAGGAGGCACCTGGTGGGGATGTGAGGAAGAACTTCCTCTTTCCAGGCTAGGAAGTGCCAGACAAGGGAAGTGACCAGAAGTGAAAGAGGGAAACAGATGGCCTTCCCCCCCTGGCTGCCTCGGAGGCGTCACACTGCAGAGGCCTCATGGGGTAGCTGGGGCTGCAGACTCCCAGGAACTCAGCACCTGAGCTGGCGGCTCACCACCAACTCGGCAGGGAGAAGGGGGTGGCATGGTTGATAGAATGATGGAAGGGGTGCCCACAGGCTGGGCATGAACCTGGTGCTGAAGGAGGTTGGACTTTAAGGTCAAAAGGGAGAGGGCTCCAGCCTTGCGGAGGAAGACCTTGAGCTCAGCATGGAGGATGGAGCTCCTGAGCTACAGAGAGACTGAATCCATGTCCCATGTCCTTCTCTGGGGCCCCTGCTCCCTCAAACCTGTCCCGTTCAGGTTCTCTCTGTGAGCTCTGGGGGACATCAGGGCTTCCAGAGAACCATCTCCACCCCACTAAGACCCTCGTGCCTGAGCCGAATCATCTGCCCGGGGTTGTCCCAACTCTTCTGCCCATGTTCTTCCCACAGGGTGTTCCCTGTAGGATTTGAGGACAGCGAGGTGTCACCTCTCACCATAGAGGATCCCAAGCATGTCTGTGATCCACCATCTGGGCCTGACACGACTCCAGCTGCCTCAGATCTGCCCACAGAGCAGCCCCCCAGCCCCCAGCCAGGCCCACCTGCCCCCTCCCACACACCTGAGAAACAGGTTTCCAGCTTTGACTTCAATGGGCCCTACCTGGGGCCACCCCACAGCCACTCCCTGCCTGACATCCTGGGCCAGCCGGAGCCCCCACAGGAGGGTGGGAGCCAGAAGTCCCCACCTCCAGGGTCCCTGGAGTACATGTGTCTGCCTGCTGGGGGGCAGGTGCAACTGGTCCCTCTGGCCCAGGCGATGGGACCGGGCCAGGCCGTGGAAGTGGAGAGGAGGCCGAGCCAGGGGGCTGCAGGGAGCCCCTCCCTGGAGTCTGGGGGAGGCCCTGCCCCTCCTGCTCTTGGGCCAAGGGTGGGAGGACAGGACCAAAAGGACAGCCCTGTGGCTATACCCACCGAGGACCCTGGAGCGGCCTCTGGTTATGTCTCCTCTGCAGACCTGGTATTCACCCCACACTCAGGGGCCTCGTCTGTCTCCCTAGTTCCCTCTCTGGGCCTCCCCTCAGACCAGACCCCCAGCTTATGTCCTGGGCTGGCCAGTGGACCCCCTGGAGCCCCAGGCCCTGTGAAGTCAGGGTTTGAGGGCTATGTGGAGCTCCCTCCAATTGAGGGCCAGTCCCCCAGGTCCCCAAGGAACAATCCTGTCCCCCCTGAGGCCAGAAGCCCTGTCCTGAACCCAGGGGAACGCCGGGCAGGTGTGTCCCCAACATCCCCACAGCCCGAGGGCCTCCTTGTCCTGCAGCAAGTGGGCGACTATTGCTTCCTCCCCGGCCTGGGGCCCGGCCCTCTCTCACTCCGGAGTAAACCTTCTTCCCCAGGACCCTGTCCTGAGATCAGGGACCTAGACCAAGCTTTTCAAGTCAAGAAGCCCCCAGGCCAGGCTGTGCCCCAGGTGCCCGTCATTCAGCTCTTCAAAGCCCTGAAGCAGCAGGACTACCTCTCTCTGCCCCCTTGGGAGGTCAACAAGCCTGGGGAGGTGTGTTGAGACCCCAAGACCTAGACAGGCAAGGGGATAGAGAGGGCTTGCCTTCCCTCCCGCCTGACCTTCCTCAGTCATTTCTGCAAAGCCAAGGGGCGGCCTCCTGTCAAGGTAGCTAGAGGCCTGGGAAAGGGGGTAGCCTTGCTCCGGCCCCCTTGACTTTCAGCAAGTCACTTCTCTCCCCACGCTCACACACACACACACACGTACATGCACACATTTTTCCTGTCAGGTTAATTTATTTGTAGGTTCTGAATTATTAGAACTTTCTAGACATACTCATTCCATCTCCGCCTCATTTTTTTAATCAGGTTTCCTTGCTTTTGCCATTTTTCTTCCTTCTTTTTCCGCTGATTTATTATGAGAGTGGGGCTGAGGTCTGAGCTGAGCCTTGTCAGACTGAGACGCATCTGGTTGTGTTTAGGACTTGTGTGGGCTGCCTGTCCCTGGCAGGCGCTGATGCACATGACATGATTCCCATCTGGGTGCAGAGGTGGGAGGCACCAGGTGGGCACCCATGGGGGTTAGGGCTTGGAAGAGTGGCACAGGACTGGGCACGCTCAGTGAGGCTCAGGGAATTCAGACTAGCCTCGATTGTCACTCCGAGAAATGGGCATGGTAATGGGGGGGGTGGTGGTGCAAGGGACGCACATGAGAGACTAGGAGTTTCTGGGGAGCCCTGCTAGTTGTCTCAGTGATGTCTGCGGGACCTCCAGTCCTTCGAGACCCCATGTCATGAAGAGAAGTTAACGGCCCAAGTGATGGGCAGGCTGGTGGGACCTGGGGAACATCAGGAGAGGAGTCCAGAACCCATGTCTACTGCAGAAAAGTCAGGGGAAACTGCCAAACAAAGGAAAATGCCCCAAAGGCATATATGCTTTAGGGCCTTTGGTCCAAATGGCCCGGGTGGCCACTCTTCCGGATAGACCAGGCAACTCTCACTCCCACCGGCCACAGATGAGGGACTGCTGGTCTATGCCAGGGCCTGCACCAAGGATTATGGTTCTTTTAAATCTTTGCCTTCCAAATACAGGAAAAATAATGGCATTAAATTGCTTTAATTTGCATTATTTTAGTTATCCAGTTTGCACATATTTTTATAGGTATCTCAGGCATCGATTGGTATTTTTTAACTGGGCCACGCCCATTAAGGTCTTTCTTCTGTTGGGTGCTATCATTTTCTGATTTTTTTTGACTATTGACATACAGTCTTTCACGGATGGTGGAGTGTTTTTCCCCAAATCTGTAATTTGTCTTATGATGTTTTATATGCGGTTTTATGGTGTATGAATGTGAATGCTTCTGTAATGTCAAACAGATCCCTAGTAAACTCCTTCTTCACTTTTACTGTCAGATTTACAAAGGTCCTCCCATTGCAAAGCAGCGTTTGTCCTAATTTATATATTGTTTTTCTAGTTCATTTTGTGTTTCCAACTTTTCATGTAAAATTTTAATTATTTTTTGAATGTATGGATGTGAGACGGAGGTGCCTTTTGGTATTGAAATTCTTTTTCCATGTATCTGAAGTGTTACTTTTGTGATATAGGAAATCCTCGTATACATACTTTATCGGTCCCCAGGCTTCCTATTTTGTTACCTTGCTCTCTTATGGCATCCACCATTTTGATTGTTCTACTTTTATGATATGTTTTCATAAGTGGTTAGGCAAGTGTTCTCGTTACTTTTGCTCTCAAATCCCTGTTCATTACAGCAATGTTGGTGGTCAAAGAAAATGATAAACAACTTGAATGTTCAATGGTCCTGAAATTCATAACAACATTTTAGTACATTGTAAAATAGAATCCTCTGTTCATAATGAACAAGATGAACCAATGTGGATTAGAAAGAAGTCCGAGATATTAATTCCAAAATATCCAGACATTGTTAAAGGGAAAAAATTGCAATAAAATATTTGTAACATAAAACAAAGTGAAACCCTGAATTTGTGTGTGAATGTTGGTGTAGTTGGAGGAAGGGGTTGCTCTTTGAAACCTCAATTGCTATTGTAAGTGATACAGCTCCAGTGACTGGAGGAACACCAGGGTCCTTAGTCTTGTACTGATTTAAATAAAACGACATGGAAACACATGGAGTGGTTTTAAGGAGTGGGGAATTTAACAGGCAAGAAAGAAGTTAGAAGCTCACCTGTACAGAGACAGAGGGAGGGGGGATCCAAAGCTGAGAGAGGAAACTCTGAGTGCCACAGAAATCAGCCAGTTATATGAGGAGGCTATAGAAGGCAGTATCTGATTTGCATAGGGCTCAGGGGATTGGTTTGACCAGGAATGTCATTCATGTAACCCCTGAAAAACCTGGCCCTTTCACCCTAGCATTTTAATATGCAAATGCAGGGCGCCATGATGTTCTACACAGGTGGGACTATGTGGGGGCACCCATATTGCCAGGCAAACGTGGGGACAAGGAAAAGATGGCGGGAATCCCCATGTTTGGGTGGACCCAGTTTCTAATGGTCTGCATTTGCATATCAAAGTTGCCAGCCTGACTCTAAGAGCCGGGGCTTTCCTGCTAGACAAGAAACATTTTTTGGAGCTGCTTTTAAAACAGAAACGAAAACTTCCCAAGGACCCCTTTTCCTCTCTATCTGCCTCAAATAATTTTTTAATAACTCCTATAACATAAGGAAATGAATTCTGCTAAACAGAAGGGCCTTTGGTCTTTGGGGCACTACAGTGGGTACATGATGGCATGTGGAACACCATGCAATGGAGGGAGACGCAGGGCACTCCTGGGAAAACCCAGGAGGGATGAAGCAAGAGGAAAGACAGTGAGGGAAAGGAAGATAAAGAACACTCTTTTAAAAAATCGTTCATTATTATCTGAAATTCCAACATAACTGAACGTCCTGTATTTGATCCCTAATCATGAGAGTGAAAAACTAAATAGAGACTGAGTTTCCCATACAAATAACTGAGAGTGATCGAGAGCTTATTCCCGGCAGGCCCCATTCGAGTGACCTCTAAGATCAATTCATTTAGATACTATGGAAGTGGAAGATACTATCTTTATCATTTTTGTCATTGAGGAAACTAAGGCACAGAGATGTCACACAACTTGCCCCAGGTCTGCCAGCGGGTAAGGGGCAGAGCCAGGACTTGAACTGTAGCCCTGCGTCTCAGAGCCTGCCCTCAAAAGGTGAGTCTCTCACCTAAAGATCCATACGTAGATGTAAGATGATCCATGTTGGTTGGCAAGACAGAAAAATCCATAAACCAAATAAATTGATTTGGTGGCAGGGGGAGATTGAATCAGAGGTGACCTGAAAAATGTCTGTTTATCTGGGAGCTGAACACTGAAGGTGCAGTTCTCACCTATTGGAGTCCCTAGAGACCTTTCCTGGAGGACTGTACCTCCCTCATCTGTCTTCCCCTGATAACCCAGCCCAGAGACATGCATGTAGTAGGTGATCATTGAGGTGGGCAAGGCCTGCAGGAGGCTGTCCCTGAGATGGAGGAGGACAAAAAACTTATTAGGGGGATGAAAGGGAGGGCAGGAAGCAGAAGTGGGCCAGGGAAGCCATTGGCCATCCAGAGTTGACATTTGTCCCCCCATGGGGAACTTGGGGGCATGAATTGCCTGTTGGAAGAGCCTATGTTGGGTGGAAATGGCCAGGCCCAGAGCCCTTCATGGTGGGGAACCCTGAGAACACACTACATAAGGAAGAAGCAGGGCTGGAGGCCATCAGCAGCTTGGGCCTCACAAGCATTTCACATGTTTAATTGATCACACAGAACCCTTGCACCAAGACAATCGTTTGCTCCTAGAGGGAGCCTTTCCTTCGTTTGGAAACAATCCTTTCCCAACCCCAACAAGGCGACCTGCATCCGGTGGTGCTCAATCAATAAAAGCTGGGCAGCCCAGGTGCAGGGGCAGTGTGCCCAAAGCATTGAAATGCGGTGACTTGGGCCATGGGTCATGCTGGGTGTCCTAAGCAGGGGTAACTTCATCTACCCGGTGACGCAGGTAGCAACTCTCTGGGTCTGGTGGCACAGGAGGTAAAGGAATTTACCAAGCCAGTTGTAGGTAAAGAAAGGCAGATTTATTAGAGAAGGTATGAAAATACGATGCAAGGTTGTAATTACAATGAGCAGAGAAGGAAGGGGCTGTCTGCAAAGAGGCAGTGGCTGGAGGGAAGTTTCATAGAGTCACGTTGAAGAGGGGTACATGCAGAACGAGCAGAACGAGGTCATTGTGCCTGGTTGTGATTAGCTGTCTCTCAAAACAGTTGATCACTTTTCTCCCCACTTGGGGCCCTCCCCAACCTGGGGCCTCTTCCTCATTGTTGCTTATTTATCAGGACTCCACCAGGGACAGAGTCACCCTACAAGTCCTAACTCAAGTGTGGGTTCCTCTTAGAACACAGCCCCTCCAGCTCCCTTGGAAATCCCCAAGTCTTCCCAAACAATGTAGGACTTTTCTTCTTGGTCACTTTGCAAGCCGGGGCCCCTAACCAGTGATGCCTTGCCCAGGTCTCACTCAGCCACGCTGTCACGTATAACTTGTATAACTTGTACCCATGTTCAGCTCTTGTATCTCGCCCAAGAAGAATGAAGATATACTGGACATTGGAGGGTGAGGAGGGCTGAGAATAATTTTACTGAGTGATGAAAATGGCTTTCCGTGGAAAGGGGACTCAGGGGTGGGAGGTGGGGTGTGGGGGGAGGTTTTACCATGTGGCTCGGTCTGGGGCCCTTTATGGACTCAAAATGAGGAGTGTAAGCTGATTGGTTTGTGAGTACGCAAAAAAGTTTAAAGTGAGAACACCACTCAAAGGTGTGCACAACGGTGTGAGAAAACCAATTAGGAAAGGGTAGGGAGGTATATGTAAAATAGGTGAAGGGTGAGGACCAATCAGAAGTAAGCATGCCAAACAGAAAGACAAGTTCTCAATCCAGTCCAGCCGGATGATTTAACTTGTAGCTTGGCTTTCAGGCTTTAAACTGTCTTTGGCTTGGAGGTGGGGTTTCACAGAGGACCCGCCCCAACTGCATAGGCATTTGTCCACCTCCTGCTTCTATCACAGAGCATGTCTCAGCCTCTCTGTCCTGCCACTCAACTTTGTTCCTCTGCCTTTATTACCCATCTTGTAATTCCTGGCTCACAGCTTTGTGTTCCAACTAGACTGTGAGCTCCCTGAGCCCAGCTACTGCCAGGCTCACTTCCAGCTTCAATGCCCAGCTCGGACCGAGTGCATCTGCTAGTGTGTGTGTGTGTGTGTGTGTGTGTGTGTGTGTTAAAAGTGTTTCTTGCTGGCTGGTTCTGGAAATTTGTCATTCCCTGTCCTCTATCGTCCTGTTAAAAACTTCAGCTGAATTAAATTTAAAGGAGTTTAATTGAGCAATAAACAATTTGCGAATTGGGCAGCCCCCAGAATCACAGCAGATTCAGAAAGACTCCAGGGGTGCCTCGTGGGCAGAACAAATTTATAGACAAAAAAAATAAAGTGACATACAGAAATCAGAACTGAGGTACAGAAACAGCTGGATTGGTTACAGATTGGTGATTGCCTTATTTGAACACAGTTTGAACACTCAGCAGCGTATGAGTTGTTGAAGTATAACTGCTGGGATTGCCCAAAACTCAGTGATTGTTACAGACGCATACTTCTAAGTTAGGTTTTCAATCCTGTCTACCTATTAAGTTAGGTTGTAGTTCATCCACAAGGACTCAAATATGGAAGTACAGAGTCCTTCTCAGGCCATATTTAGTTTGCTTTGACATCCCCATTGAGATGACTCAACTATTCGGCTAAGGGCTATAGACAGTGAAGAAATGTGACTAATTGCTGGATACTGTAGTATATTGAGTGTGCAAGAGCATTATATCTAAAAAACAATATACATACTGCAATTTAAAATGCTTTGCTGCTAAAAAAAAAATAATGCTAACAGTCATGTGAGCCTTCAGCAAGTTGTCATCTTTTTGCTGCTGGGGGGTCTTGCCATGATGTTGATAGCTGCCGACTGAGCAGAGTGGTGGTTGTTGAAGGCTGGGGTTGTGTTGAAGGCCGTGGCAATTTTGTGACTGGCCACCAATGGAGTTTGCTGCATCAGTGGACTCATCCTTTCATGAAATTTTTATTGGTAGCATGCAATGTTATTTGATAGCATTTCTTTCCAAATTGAAGTTAATCTTCTCAAACCCTGCTGCTGCTTTGTCAACTAAGTTTATTTAATATTCTTCATCCTTTGTTGTTATTTCAACATGTTCACAGCATCTTCACCAGGAGTAGTTTCCATCTCAAGAAACCACTTTCTTTGCTTATCCATAAGAAGCAGCTCCTCACCTGTTCAAGTTTTATCATGAGATTGCAGCAATTCAGTCACATCTTCAGGCTGTACTTCTAATTCTAGTTTTCTTTCTATTTCCACTACATCTGCAGTTCCTCCCACCCCTGAACTCTTGAATCCCTCAAAGTCATCCATAAGAGTTGGAATTGACGTCTTCCAAACCCTGTTAGTGTTGATGTTTTGACCTCCTTCCATGAATCGCGAATGTTCTGAATGATATCTAGAGTGGTGAATCCTTTCTAGAAGGTTTTCAATTTACTTGGCTCAGATCCATCAGAAGAATCACTGTGTATGACAGCTATAGCCTTAGGAAATGTGTTTCTTAAATAACAAGTCTTGAAAGTAGGAATTTCTCCTTAATCCAAGGGCTGCGTAATAAACGTTGTGTTCGCAGACATGAAAATGACATTAATCTCCTTGTGCATCTTCATCAGAGCTCTTGGGTGACCAGGTACATTGGCAATAAGCAGTAGTATATTGAAAGATATATATTTTCTGAGCATTATATCTCAACAGTGAACTTAAAATATTCCTAAACCATGCTGTAAACAGATGTGCTGTCAGCCTTTACTGATCCATTTCCAAAACACAGGCAGAGTAGATTTAGCATAATTCTTGTATTAGTCTGTTTTCATGCTGCTGATAAAGACATACCCAAGTCTGGGCAATTTACAAAAGAAAGAGGTTTAATTGGACTTGCAGTTCCACATGGCTGGGGAAGCCTCACAATCATGGTGGAGGGCAAGGAGGAGCAAGTCCCATCTTACATGGATGGCTGCAGGCAAAGACAGAATGAGGAAGGCGCAAAAGCTGAAACCCCTGATAAAACCATCAGATCTTGTGAGACTTATTCACTACCATGAGAACAGTACGGGGGAAACTGCCCCCATGATTCAATTATCTCCCACTAGGTCCCTCCCACAACACATGGGAATTATGGGAGTATAATTCAAGATGAGATTTGGGTGGGGACACAGAGCCAAACTGTATCTTTTTTTTTTTTTTTTTTGAGATGGAGTCTCTCTCTGTCACCCAGTGCCATGATCTCGGCTCACTGCAAGCTCCACCTCCCGGGTTCACGCCATTCCTCAGCCTCCCGTGTAGCTGGGACTACAGGCACCCACCACCACACCCAGCTAATGTTTTGTATTTTTAATAGAGACGGGGTTTCACCGTGTTAGCCAGGATGGTCTCGCTCTCCCGACCTCGTGATCTGCCTGCCTCGGCCTCCCAAAGTGCTGGGATGACAGGCGTGAGCCACCGCGCCTGGCCAACCGTATCAATTCTTAAGGGCCTTAGGGTTCTTTGGAATTGTGAATGAGCATTTGTTTCAACTTAAAGTTACCAGTGGCATTAGCCCCTAACGAGAGATTCTGCCTGTCCTTTGAAACATTGCAGCTTCAAACAAAAGGCATCTTCTTCCAATAAAAAGGTTATTTTGTCTACATTGAGTATCTGTGTTTAGTGTAGCCACCTTCATTAATCATCCTAGCTGGATCTTCTGGATAACTTTGTATAGCTTCTCCATCAGCACTTGCTGCTTCACCTTGTTCTTTTATGTTAAAGAGATGGTTTCTTTCCTTAAACCTTATGAACTAATCTCTGCTAGCTTCCAACTTTTCTTCTGCAGCTTCCTCACCTCTCTCAGTCTTCAGGGAATGGAGGAGCATTAAGGCCTTGCTCTGGATGAAGCTTTGGCTTAAGGGAATGTTGTGGCTGGCTTGGTCTTCTATCCAAACCACTAAAACTTTCTCCATATCAGCAATAAGGCTGTTTTCCTTTCTCATTCATGAGTTCACTGAAGTAGTACTTTTAATTTCCTGCAGGAACTTTTCTTTTGCATTCATAACTTGACTAACTATTTTCCCAAGAGGCCAAGTTTTCAGGCTATCTAGGCTTTCAGTGAAGCTTAATCATTTCTAGCGTTTGACTTAAAGAAAGAGATGTGTGCAACTCTTCCTTTTACTTGAAAGCTTAGAGGCCATTGTAGGGTTATTAATTGGCCTAATTTACATATTGTTGGGTCTCTGGGAATAGGGAGGCTAGATTAGGTGTCCAGTTAGGGCCTGCTTCCTCATAGATGAAGCCTTCTCACCACAGGGTGAGAGATAAAAGAACAGCCAGTCAGTGGAGCAGTCAGAACACACAGAACATCTGTTGATTAAGTTTACTGTCTTCTATGACAGATCATGGCATCCCAAAACAATTGCAGTAAGAACATCACAGATCTCAGACCACCATAACAGAGACAATAATAATGAAAAAGTTTGAAATATTGCAAGAATTACCAAAAGGTGACACAGAGATGAAACTGCCCCTATAAACTTTATGAAATTAATCATGGAAGAAGGAAGGGGGAGAAACAAAAGTCACCCACGCTTGCAGCACATTTGGCCTCCATCATGAGGTTGGCCTGCTCTCCAGCCTGCGTCCTCATAGCTGTTTGGTGCCTATTGTGCTAAAATCACATAGACCTGTTACGAGATCACGGTTCCCCTTAACTTCTCCGTAGATAACAACGTGAACATTATAAAATGTTTAGTTTTCCCTGTGAGATAGTCCTTCAGGTCCCATATACTGATGAAACTATTAGGCTGGGCGCGGTGGCTCACGCTTGTAATCCCAGCACTTTGGGAGGCTGAGGCGGGCGGATCACGAGGTCAGGAGATCGAGACCATCCTGGCTAACACGGTGAAACCCCGTCTCTACTAAAAATACAAAAAATTAGCCAGGCGTGGTGGCGGGCACCTGTAGTCCCAGCTACTCGGCAGGCTGAGACAGGAGAATGGCAGGAACCCGGGAGGCAGAGCTTGCAGTAAGCCGAGATCACGCCACTGCACTGCAGCCTGGGCGACAGAGCGAGACTCTGTCTCAAAAAAAAAAAAAAAAAAAAAAAGAAACTACCGACCCAGCTGGTCTGAAGGACCCCACAATGGGCTGACTCACCAAAGAATGCAGTTTCCATATCATGATGATTTCATCCCCCCTTCCCCCGACCAATCAACAACCCCAATTTTCCAATTACGGAGGGAGTCTTTCACCCTCTATAATCCCCTTAAAAGCCCCAGCCCAAAGCTCCTTGGTGAGATAAATGGGAGGGTCTCCTCCCATCTCGTCGCTCAGCACTCTGCAATCATTAAACTTTCTCTGCTGCAAACCCTGCTGTCACTATGTAATGGGTCTGTTACTGCATGGTGGGCGTATGAACCCATTGGTCCTATAACAGAGACATGAAGTGAGCACATGCTGTTGGAAAAATGGTGATGGTAGACTTGCCAAAAGCATGGCTGCCACAAACATTCAATTTGTATAAAACATGGTATCTGCAAAGCACGATAAAACAAAGTGCAATAAGATGAGGTATGGCTGTATATTCAAATTAAAATGAGATGTAGTTCTTTTACTCACCACATTGGTAAATATTACTGGGAAAATGACTGATAATGTCCAGAGTGGGAAGTGTGTGGGGGTACAGGTACTCTTGTACTATAAAATACAAGTCTATTTTTTTAATAGACTTTACTTTTTAGAACAGTTTTAGGTTCGCAGCAAAATTGAGTGGGCGGTTCAGAATTCCCATATACTCCCTGCCCCACACATGCACAGCCTCCCCAATGATCAACAGCCCACACTGCAATCGTCTTAGCCCACTGGGCTGCTATAACCAAAATAACATAGACCGGTGGCTTATAAACAAAAGAATTTATTTCTCACAGTTCTGGAGACTGGGAAGTTCAAGATCAACATGCTGGCAGATTTGGTGTCTGGTTAGGGCCTGCTTCCTCAGAGATGAAGCTTTCTCACTGTAACCTCATATGGCCGAAGGGGCGAGGGAATCTCTCGGGTCTCTTTTATAAAAGCACTGATCTCATCCCTAAGGCCTCTGCCCTCATGAACTAATCACCTCCAAAAGGCCCATCTCCTAATCCATCACCTTGTGGGGTAGGATTTCAACACAGATCATTTTGTAATTCATAGACGTGATGTGATGATTGGGTGTTCCTATGCATGTGTGAGATGTGCCACCTTCAAACCTTGTTACTGTAAGAGTTAAAGAAAGAGGAAAGAAGCTGGAAAAGGGGCTCAACAGTCAAAAACAGGTTTATTTTGGAGAATAAACCTGAAAGGGGCTTCTGGCCAATTTCAGTCAGGAGGATTCTCTATTGCAACTATCAACAGCCTGCACTACAATCGTCTTAGCCCATTGGGCTGCTATAACCAAAATAACATAGACCGGTGGCTTATAAACAACAAGAGTATTTATTGGTTTTAGAGTGAGAGAGCTTTATCACAGGCTTGGAATGTTCTGTGTAGGGGAGAAGTTTATGGTGAGGTTGGAATGTCTCTGGCTGAAGGGGAGGTTATGTTGGGGCTGACGTCTCTCCGCCGGAGGGGAAGTTATCTCCGGGCTGGCTTGTCTCTGGTCAGGGAGAGATTTATCTTATGGTTGGAATGTTTCTGGTCAGAGATGTCATTTGTGGTTTATGGTCATGCTGACCTTAGTCATTAGGCTGATGATCTTTGGATTTAGGCAATTTTTGATCAAGGGGAACTTTAGAATGGCAGTGCTTGTCCAAGATGGCGATGCTTCTGCTCTGTCAGTTACCATGTGGGCATATTACCTATCTGACATGAACTTAGAAAAAAGAAACTAAAAAAAAAAGCAAAAAGGATTTCAACACACTAATTTGAAGGGATATAAACATTCAATCCATGGCAACAGTGGTACATTTGTTACAATTGATAAACCTACATTGATACATAATTATCACTCAAGGTCTATAGTTTACATAAATACATCTTGACAGGTATCCAGCATTATAACATGGAACAGAGTAGTTTCACTGCCCTAAAAACCCTCTGTGCGCCACTTTTTCATCCCTCCCTCACCCTAACCTCTGGCAACCACTGAACCTTTTTCTCTCTCCATAGTTTTGCCTTTTCCAGAATGTCATATAGTTGAAATCATACTGTATGTAACCTATTCAGAGTCACTGTTTTTGCTTAGTAATATGCAGTTAAGTTTCCTCCGTGTCCTTTCATGGCTGATAGTGCTCATTTCTTTTCAGTGCTACATAGTATTCCATTGTCTGGGTGTATCATAATTTATTTATCCACTCTCCTACTGAAGGACATCTTTTTTGCTTCCAAGTTTTGTCGGTTAAGGTTGCTATAAGCATCTATGTGTAGGCTTTTGTGTGGATATGTTTTCAACTCACAGGAGTAAATACCAAGGAGTACAATTGCTGATCATATGGTTAGAGTGTGCTTACTTTTATAAGAAACTGCAAAACTGTCTTCCAAGGTGGCTGTACCATTTGGCGTTCCCACCAGCAATAAACGAGAGTTCCTGCTGCTCCACATCCTGGCCAGTATTTGGTGCTGTCCATGTTCTGGATTTTGGCCATTCTAACTGGTGTGTAGCGGTATCTCGTTGTTTTAATTTGCAATCCCCTAATGATGCATGATGCTGAGCATCTTTTCATATGCTCTTTTCATATCTGTATGTCTTCTTTGATGAAGTGTCTACTCTGGTCTTTAATTGGGTTGTTCATTTTCTCATTGTTGTTGTTTTTTTTTTTTTTAATTTTGTTGTAGAGATGGGGTCTCAACTCAGGTGATCCTCCCTCCTCAGCCTCCCAAAGTGCTGGGATTACAGGCATGAGCCACCACACCCAGCCTTTATCATTGAGTTTTAAGAGTTCTTTGAATAATTTGGGTAACAGTCGTTTATCCAAAAGATATGTCTTTTGCAAACATATTCTCCCACTCTTTGTCTTGACTTCTCATTCTCTTGACCAGGTACTCTTATATCATTTTAGTGGGAAGTTGTTTCTTGGACAATATCTAGCAAAATGAAAAACGTACACCTTTTGACTTTACTATCATGCTTCTAGAAATATTTGGACCAATACCCAAAACTATAGGTACATAAATATTTGTTGCAACATTGTTTCCTTCTAGAAATAGAAACCACATGGAGGGCCGTTCACACAGGGGACCAGGCCCCAGCCAGGGCCCCCAGTCCCTCACCGTGCTGGGTCAGAGTGATGGTGAGCCGGGTGCCCAGAGGCCTGTCAGGCTGGAATGAGAAGTAGTCAATGTCACTGATGACAAAACTGTGGTAGGGAATGACACATCTCCTGGGCACACAGCGGGGACAGGGGCAGGCTCACCAGAGCATGTCATCACTGAGGTAGCAGGACACAGGCTCCAGAGGGTCCCTGCTGGGAGAGGACACAGCTTAGCCCACTGTGCATGGGGATCACTCACTCTGCGAAGGTTCATTGAGTGCTCACCACTCACTGAAGAAGCCTCCGGGTCTTGGATCGGGATTGGATCTCACTGCGAGCGAGTAGGCAACAATCATGAGCAAAGGCGTTGCAGATTTTGATGAATGCTTTGAAAGGATTCCTGAGGGTCCTTGGTTGTGAATAGACTGAGGTGGGAATGTGGCAATGTTGGAAGCAGGGAGCCCTGTTAGGAGGCTTCTGGAATATCCAGGTGACAGGAAGTGGTGTGCACCAGGGTGGTGGGGCCGGCGTGGGTGAGATTTGCGTTCTGCTTGAGATAAGGTTAGTGGCATTTGCTGGTGGATCGGATGCTGCAGTCGGAAAGGAATGGTGGCAAAAGAGACTTAAAAACAAAACAAAATCCTCCCTGTTGTTTAGCTTGAGCCACTAGGAGCTCCCATTTGGCAAAGGGAGATGGGGAAGACAGAGGCAGCAGAGCTAGGTGAGAGTAGGACTTTGGTTGAGGACATATGGAGCCGGAGACGCCTGTTGTCTAAGTGACAGGTGGAGAGGCCAGTGTGCCTGGAGGGCTGGAGCTTAGGAGAAGTGTGGGCTGAAGGTCGCCTTTGGGAGATGCCCTCATGGCTTGAGGTGGTCTCTGCAGAGTGGATACAGCAGAGAGGAGGTCCATGGACTGGGCCTGGGGTGTTTCACCCATGGCAGCCGAGAGAACAAAGAGGCAGCAGACAAGGAGAAAGGAGGATGGGCAAGGCCCTGGGGGCACTGGGTGAGCTGTGGGCAGAGCCAGGTGCAGGAGGAACTGCAGGGAGGCCGCGGTGGTCCTCCTCGTCAGGGGCTGCCCCTGGTCAAGCAGGAAGAAGGCAGAGGTCCAACCATGAGATCCTGCTCCTGGGATGTTTGCTGACTTGGACCAGAGCAGTTTGGGTGGCCTGATGGGGGCAACATCCTGGGGAAGTGGGCTCAGGAAGAAATGGCTGGAAAGACACTGGACATGATGAGTGTGGACAACTCTTTATGGGGGGGCTGCTGTCAAGGGAAGCAGAGAAAGGGGGGCCGCAGGGTTGTGAGCTCAGGAGATGCCCAGGCGCTGCACTCCTGTGGGCATCTGTGAGGGGGTTGGGGCAGGTTTGCAAGGTGATTGGGAAAGATCCTGGGAGAGGGCACGGTGGGTGACACAGGGCAGAGTGGGGACTTGGGGGCCATGATGTTCCTGAGGAACAGGGCCAGACTGCATCGGGTCTCAAGCCTTAGACAGGAGCCCCAGCCCAGAACCAGGCCCAGGCCCAGGCCCCGGTGGTAGGCAGAGGGGGTGGGGAGTGTGAGTGTGGGGTGGGTGGGGAGCTTCTCCCTGGTCCCCTGTTTTGTCAGAGCAGCAGGAAGCAGGTCACAGGGAGGGGCGGGATGGTCTTTGAGGAGAATGGAGAAGGTCTGATGGAGGCCCCCAGGAGAACTGAAGGTGGTAGAGGGGTGGGGGGTGGCAGAGCCGGGGCCCCCTCCCCCTCTAGGTGGGGGGACCTCCAATCAGTTGTCACCTGCCTCTCTGGTTCCAGTGGCTTAATTACTTCATTTAAGGCTGATTCAGTCCCTGGCCAACACCGCAGAGCAATGCTGGTCCCCTTCCCGTGTGGTTCGTGCCCAGGAGAGCTCAGGTGGGAGAGGTGGCAGCCCACATGCAGAGGGGGAGCCTGGGAGAGCATGGAGCCCCCTCCCAGACACGTCCACACGGCCTGTTCTGCCACTCTCCATCTGTGGCCAGGGAATGACAGGGTGCCTCACCTCCAGGGCCTCAGTTTCCCCATCTGTGAACTCGGCATTGTGGCCTGGCCCTGCCCACCTCACAGTGAGGAGGAACTAATATAGATCATGTGGGACAATTGTGTTAAATTGTGACAAAATAAGAGATGACTGTCACCATTGTTACCACCACCATCATCAACGACATCAGTGTAGAAGGTGCTCCCCAGAAACCCCAGGTCAGACGGCAGTACCCAGCCTGGCAGGTCCCTGGTGGAGCAGGAGCTCCTGGGAGGGCCTCCCTCCTCCTCTGTCCTCTGTCCACTCCCACCCCAAGGCTGACCTGACACGTCCCTCTCTATACCACCATCCCACGCCAGGCACAGTGGACACTGTAGCCGCTGCCCATGGCCCCTGCATCCAGCATCACTCACTCATTCACCCAGCGAATGAAGGTCACCTTGACGAGCCACTGGGCATCCTGGGTGTCTGCCCACTTGCAGGTGATGTGGCTGGTATAGTCGCTGTAGCAGTGCAGTGTCTGCAGCGGGACAGTTTCTGACAACAGGGGCAGGAAGGTGTCACCTCTGTCCCCTACAGGGTCCCTTATCACCACCACCCCCAGCTGATTTGGGGCAGAGGTGCCCTGGGTTGGGAAGGGGGTCTGCCAGGGTGAGCTTCTGCCTGTGCATCCTCCTCTCCTGACAGAAGCACCGTGCAATCCCTGGAGGATGGAGACACGCAGCAGCGGCAGGCCCTGCCCCCCAGACCCCCAAGCATCCTGGGATGAGGCACAAACCCAGCCTTGAGATGAACCCCAAGCCAGGACACTGCTGGAGCAAAGGTCTGGAGGTGGGAACCACTGAGGTGCAGCAAGTGTCTGCTGGGGAAGGAGAGGAAGGGAAACGGCCAGAGCAGCCACCCTGCAGCCTGGGGGCCTGGAGTGCTGTGCTGAGAAATATGGGCTGGGAAGCCAGACACACTCAGATGGACTTTCCAGGACAGGATGAGCAGGAATGTGCAGGAGGAGGGAAGTGAAGGAGGCCCAGGGAAGGCCGGGGGACAGACGAAGCAAGGGGAGCAGGAGGAGCGTGGGTGGGCAGGGTCCCGGTGGTATGGTGCAGGCCTCCTCCAGGGTGCAGCAGTAAGGAGGGGGCAGGGAAGGGGTGGGAGCCACGGAACTCACCTTCTGCCCCCGCCAGGCTAAGCCCCCAGCACAGGGCCAGTAGGGCCATGAGGAGCAGCTCCCAGGCCAGTACCATTTTCCTGGTCAGCTCTGGACAGGCAGGTGCGGGCACAGGCGGATGCTGGCCATGGGCGGGGGTGGGATCCTCCATGCCCTGGAGTCCTGTGTTCCTGCCCAGCTGAGAGCCAGGCCAAGCTGATCTCACCAGGTCTTGTTATTCCTCCATCCATGAATTGCCATCCTACCCCAGGTCCTGAGAAAAGAGATGTGGGCCAGGATAAGGCCCATCCACCCCTCTCGTCTCCCCAGGGATATGGCCGATGAGGAGGGAGAAGGCCATGATGGGGGTACGGGGATCCTGGGCCTGTGCTTTCTCTACCTAGTGTGGATCTCCTCCTCTGCCGCTCTCACCCATCCCCGCAGTGCCGGTGTAGATTCTGTGTGTTTGTATTGGGTGCTACTGGGTTGATGCCCAAGTGGGCTGTGTTAAGCTCTTCCAGTGATTTTGGCGGATAAGCTTTGTGGATCCACCCACCACAGATGGAGCCTTTCTCCTCCCAGGTCTTGAGGATGCACAGACACCCTTTGGGCTACCTCACTTAACACCAAACACTCCACCATTCTTCCTCACCTGCCCCAAGCTGTTACTGCCCATCCCTTCTTCTCTGCAGGAGCTTGAGGCATTTCTTAGTTTCTTGCCCTTTGTGATGTCACAAGAAAAGTCAGATGTCTTCTTTTCTCCTTCCTCAACACTTCTGAAACCATGAAACATGCAAGCCTCCACCCACTCACACACCCACATACACACCTACACATACCTGCACACACATGCTCAGACAACCCTGATGGGACCTGACCACCCTATGAGGGCACTGACAAGACCTTGAGGATGCTGGGAAGGATCCAGGAAGGACAGGATAGGGATGGAGTTCCTGAGGAGGCAGAGGGGCTTCTCGGTACTGAAAATGGTGAACTCTCAGTCTTCCTGCCCTGCCCATGCTCAGCTAAACAAAACCACACCAGCTGGTCTCACTTAAATTCAGTATTACCGTTGGAGGCGGGGGTTGTGGGGAGGCTCTTAATGCTGCCAGAACCCCAAATGACACTTCCCAGTAGCAAGGAGGAACTCTGCCCTTCCCAAGAAGCTATTTCACACCTCTCCACTTCCGTCACACCTCTACTTCCCCTGCACCCCATTCCCAGGCCCCACTTCCCCTGCACCCCATTCCCAGGCCCCACTTCCACCTTAAGGACTCATGTACACCCAGCCACTATACAAACATGCACACCCACAACCACATACACAGACGCCAATGCAGGCACCCCTGACTTGCATCAAAGTCAACACCCAAATGGGCCAAATGGCTCCAAGTGAAGGAGGAGGGGCAAAAGACAGGCATGGGGGGAGGGAGAGACTTCTGCTTCTGGCCATAATGGAGTAACTAGGACCAAGTATAGCCTTCTACTTTAGAAGTATAAAACTTGGCAAACGATATTAAAAATCTGTTTTCAGCTGTTAGAAAAAAGGAGTCCTTCTATATGATCTCTCGGAGAGTGAAAACAAACACGGTGGGTCCTATGATCATCCTACCTTTCTTTTCTTTTTCTTTCTTTTTTTTTTTTTTTCCTGAGACGGAGTTTTGCTCTTGTTGTCCAGGCTGGAGTGCAGTGGTGTGATCTCGGCTCACCGCAACCTCCGCCTCCCAGGGTTCAAGTGATTCTCCAGCCTCAGCTTCCCGAGTAGCTGGGATTACAGGCACTCGCCACCACACCCAACTGATTTTGTATTTTTAGTTGAGATGGAGTTTCTTCATGTTAGTCAGGCTGGTCACGAACTCCTGACCTCAGGTGATCCACCAGCCTCGGCCTTCCAAAGTGCTGGAATTACAAGCATAAGCCACCTTGCCTACCTTTCTACCTTTCTACTACTTTCTGGACTGTGATGTAGGTAGAAGAACTCCAGCATGACCATGGCAGTCTTGCTGTGTTGGGCGATAGGGGTCTGAGTCTGAGGAGGCAAAAGAAGCCGGAATTTGGTGCAGAAAACAAGAGTAGAAAGAGCTACACAGAGAAAGAGACCCAGCAAATCTACATAGAGATCCTCTTGCACGTACTGCTGAACACTAAACCATGCATGTGTGGGGGGAAGCTCCACTAGACTGTGTAAATAGTACACAGAGAGATGTATCCGAACAATTTCCAGAACTCACCAAGGGCTAGGAGATGTTCAAGTTCCAACCAGCCAGAATAGGAATTCTTACTGAACACCTCACACATTCAGTAGAGAACCAAGAAGAAAAACACCTTAGTGCCAGCACTAAACCAGCCCAGGAGAGGGCCATTCTAAAACTGCTCTAGGCCAGCATGGTGGCTCATGCCTGTAATCCCAGCACTTTGGGAGGTCAAGACAGGTGGATCACTTGAGGTCAGCAGTTCGAGACCAGCCTGGCCAACGTGGTGAAACCCCATCTCTACTACAAATACAAAAATTAGCCAGGTGTGGTGGCAGGTGCCTCTAATCCCAGCTACTTGGGAGACTGAGGCAGGAGAATTGCATGAATCCAGGAGGTGGAGATTGCAGTAAGCAGATATTGCACCACTGCACTCCAGCCTGGGCAACAAAGCAAGACTCCATCTCAATAATAATAATAATAATAATAAAAGTGCTCTAAGGAAGCTTAAAAACAAACCTCAAAAGATCAAACTGATTGATATGGTTTGGATTTTTGTCCCCATCCAAATGTCATGTTGAAATGTAATCCCCGATGTTGGGGGTGGGACCTGGTGGAGGTGTTTGGGTCATGGTTGGGGGATCCCTCGTGAATAGCTTGGGCCATCCCCTTGGGGATGAGTGAGCTCTCACTCTGAGTTCACAGGAGATCTGGTCATTTAAAAGTGTGTGCTACCTACCCCTACACTGATATCTCTCTCTCTCTCTCGTTCCTTCTTTCACTGTGACGTGCCTGCTCTCCCTTCACCTTCTGCCACAATTGGAAGCTTCCTGAGGCCTCCCGAAAAGCTGAGCAGATACCAGCACCATGCTTCCTGTACAGCCTGCAGAACTGTGAGCCAATTAAACCTCTTTTCTTTATAAATTACCTGGTCCTGGGTGTTTCTTTATAACAGTGTGAAAATGACATAATACAGAAAATTGGCACTGAGAGTGGGATATTTTCCATATTAGGTCATTCTCATATTGCTGTAAATCAATAAATGCCTTAGACTGGGTAATTTATAAAGAAAAGAGGTTTAATTAGCTTAGAGCTCTGCAGGCTGTACAGGAAGCATGGCACTGGCATCTGCTTAGTTTCTTGGGGAGGCCTCAGGAAGCTTACAGTCATGGCAGAAGGTGAAGAGAGAAGGCACGTCACACAGTGAAAGCTGGAACAAGTGAGAGAGAGAGAGCATTAGTGCAGAGGCAGCTGCCACACACACTTATTTTAGTTTTATTTTTTATGTTTTTATTATTATTTTTGAGACGGAGTCTCGCTCTGTCACCAGGTTGGAGTGCAGTGGCACGATCTTGGCTCACTGCAACCTCCACCTCCCTGGTTCAAGCTATTCTCCTGCCTCAGCCTCCTGAGTAGCTGGGATTACAGGTGCATGCCACCACACCTGGCTAATATTTGTATTTTCAGTAGAGATGGGGTTTCACCATGTTGGCCAGGCTGGTCTCAGACTCCTAGCCTCAGATGATCTGCCTGCCTCCGCCTCCCAAAATGTTGGGATTACAGGCATGAGCCACCATGCCCGGCTGGTGCCACACCCTTTTAAATGACTGGATCTCCTGTGAACTCAGAGCGAGAGCTCACTCATCACCAAGGGGATGGTCCAAGCCATTCAGGAGGGATCCCTCGACCATGATCCAAACACCTCCCACCAGGCCCAGCCTCCAACATTGGGGATTACATTTCAATACGAGACTTGGGTGGGGACAAATATCCAAACTACGTCACTGATCTGCAAGTAACTTAATGACTCATCAGAATAAAGTCCAACACTTTTTGAAGAAAGACAACACAATGCAGCAGTCACCAACATAAAATACACAATGTTCAGCATCCAATCAAAAATTACCAGATGTAGGCCAGATGCAATGGCTCACGCCTGTAATCTCAGCACTTTGGAAGGCCAAGGCGGGAGGATCACTTGAGCCCAGGAGTCTGAGACCAGCCTGCACAACATGGTGAGATCTTGTCTCTGCAAAAAATAAAATTTAAAATTAGCCAGGCATGGTGGTGTGCACGTGTAGTCCCAGCAACTCGGGAGGCTGAGGTGGGAGGATCACTTGGGCCTGGGAGGTGGAGATTGCAGTGAGCTGAAATCGTGCCCCTGCACTCCAACCTGGATGACAGTGAGACCCCATCTCAAAAAAAAAATTACTACATGTAGAAAGAAGCAAGAAAATGTAACTCATAACAAGAGAAAAATCAGTCAAAGATAGAACCCCAAAATGATGCAGCTCATTATGGAACTGGCAGACAAGGACTTTGAAATAGTTATTATGAATAGGCTGAATAATTTTTCAAAAACATGAAAATAACAGAAGTGGAAGATGTCAAAATAAAAACAAATAAAACTTCCACAGATAAAAGTACAACATATGAAAAGAAAATGTCATCGAATTGGCTTAATATTAGTGAATTTGAAAATATAGTAATTGAAACTATCTAAATTAAACAGAATAAATCTGAAAAAAAATTACTATAAACTCCCATGCATCATTCAAGCCTCAGCTGACGCAGGGCCTCCTCCATGCTGCCTTCCCTGACTCCTCATGGGAATGCAGATGGGAGTGGCTCCAATAGCCACAGCTGGTGTGAGCCCACAGCCAGACAGACCCGGGTTGGACTCCCATCTCTAGTATCGCTAAGAGTGAGACCTTGTGCAAATTATCTGCATGTTACTTCTCCAAGCCCCAGAACTGTCATCTGTTGCTTGGAGATGGTCGTCTACAAACCTCAAAACGATTTTGAAGGGACCAAGTGAAATAATGCTGTCACATGGTAACCGATGATCGGAGTTAGCTAAATCACTTGTATTTTCCTTGGTTCCTATTTTGCCCTGTCCCTTCTTCCCACACAGTCCTGGAGTGCTCAGTGTTCACGCCCACCCCCAAAACCCCACAAACACACCTGATTCATATCTCTCTCCCTGCTTATTTGCACATGTCCTGGCACAGAGGTAGCACTTGAAATTGTGTGTTGGAAAATTTGGGTATTGGAAGGTATTGGAATGAATGCATGCATGGATGGGTGGATGGATGGATGGATGGAGGGATGGATGGATGGATGGATGGATGGATGGATGGGTGGGTGGGTGGATGGATGGAGGGATGGATGGATGGATGGATGGATGGATGAGTGGGTAGATAGCTGGATGGATGGATGAATGGATGGATGGATGAGCAACTCCTTGAGGACAGAAACTCCAGAGCCCATGCTTTTCTACTTTGGATCTCTGGTTCTATCCAGCCAGGTATGAGGCTGTGCACACACTGAGGGACCTCACTTGGTGACATAAAGACTAGATGCCCCGTGTAGGCCACAGAGATGGGCACATCGAGTCCTGATGTTTAGAATTCAGAGATTGGTGTCTACCTTTTCTCCCTGTCTTTTTCCTGTGTTGGGGAGAAGGGCAGGGAGGAGGAGAGGGAATGGTGGGAACCATTGACATTCTGCCTTGATGATTCTTGAATTACTGCCTGCCAGGAAGGGGACCTGACTGGGAACAGTGTAGGATGCCCTTCCCTGGTGGGGAAAGTCTTTCCTAGAGTGGAGGATTGGAGGGTGCTCAGGGAATGCCTGGGGCGCCCTGGGGGCCCTGAGCTCTCTTTGGCACCCCTGCATGTGTGTGAAATCACGGTGCTGGAATGGAGAGGGCATTCAGGGGACATAAAGGATCTGAGCTAATGTCCTGTCCCCAGCATTCTTTCTGTCTTGGATGGTCCCACTTGGCTTCCTTGAACCCCTTCACCAAACTGGGAATGCAGAGAGGCACCAGACCCAGGGCTGGCCAGGAGGAGCTCAGTCCGAGATGTGCACAGACTGGAAGTAGGAGGATGCTTCTCAGAGGATCGCTGGTGCTGGACTCATCCTTCGTGCCCTCCTCCCACAGCCATGCCCTGAAACATTAGGGCCTGGGAAAACTGACCCAGCACAGGGTCCGCTGGGGATTTCTGCTGCCTGGAGCTCAGGAAGCTGCATCTCATTGCCGCAAGGAAATGTCTACCCTCACCGCTCACCAAGAGAGTGCAGAGAGACTCACGCTGCTGGTCCCTTCCCTCGGTGAGGAAGATGCCTCTCAGCCTCCCAGCTCCCTGAGTGGCAAGAGCTCAGTACCCCTGGCCAGGATGCAATGTGTGTGCAATGCAGAAATGTATGTGGTACGTGGAAAGTAGAACACAGGAAAATACCAAAGCCAAAGCTTCTTATAGACAGTGATAACTGCAAATTCTAAAGTATCTTTTTATAAAAACATTAAACAATAAAATACTTTAAAACTAAACAATGATCAGTGAGCCTTGTGGAGGTCCTGGGTCCAGCTATGAAAATTGACCAGAAGGGTAAATTTCCTGTAACTCAGTCATGGAAGGTGGTGTCAAGATAAGCAATGTCCTGTAATGATTGATTGTGTAGCCGGAACCACCCTATCTGAGTTTAAATCTCAGCTCTGCCCCCTTGCTAGCTGTGTGGCCTTGGGCAAGTTACTTAACCTCTCTGACCCCCAGTTTTCTGATCTGTACAATGGAGATTATAATAGCCCCTCACTGTCAGGATTATTATATGGATTTTTTAGTAGATATGTATGAAGCACTTGAAGAGATCACGGCATGTAGGTGTCCTGTCTACATGAGTTAGTTTATCATTGAAGGTGCTTGTGGGCATCCCAGGTGTTATTGGGGGCCCCATTTGTCAATCCCCGGACACCAATGTCCTTTTGGCCTGGGTCCCAGTCATGCTTCCTCATTTCATTCATGTGCCAAGGCTGCCTGCCCCCAGAATTTTTCCAAGCCTGTCCTGAGAGGAGAGGCTTCCTGGACTGTGTGTCCTTAAAAAACTCTATGGGGCAATGGAGTGGAATCTACTCTCTCTTTGGAAGGAGTGAATCTCTGACCCATCTTCATTCTCATTTCACTTGCCTTACTGGTTTTCTAAGTTGATGCCAGTTTCTTTCTGATAAACTCCAAGTCCTGGTTCCCGGACAGATTCCTGGAGAACCTCTCAGAGGCTGAGATGGTGGTAGAATAGAAAACCTCTTTTGTGGAATATGCAACATCAGGAAGGGAACTGAGCGTAAAGGGGAATTAAAGGAGTGTGTGCTTGAACATTTGGGCTTCAGATAGAGACACAGCTATTTTCTGTAGGAGAGTTACCTTGGAGATCTTCTCATACTTGGGCAGGCGCGTGTGGAGGGTGAGTTCAGGCTGAAAAATAGAATGATGAGATTTAGGTGGATTCACAGATAATGAGCTCACAATAGAAATGTTGAGCCCCAAAAAGGATGATTGGAAACAGGACCTTAGAAGCATCAGGAAGGACCTATGTTCTCCTTCACAAGAGAGATGAGCTCCAGCCTTGACTTAGCCTCTGTCTGGCTGTGTAAACTTAGGTGTACTCCCCCGCTGTCTCTGAACCTGGCTCTGAGCTCTCCTCATCTATAAAATTTGGGTATTGGAAGGCATTTATCAGTCTATATTCTAGGCCCCAACCCCTGTGTGCCTGGGGGAGCCCTTCAACCTCCATTCCTGGTCCTCCTGTGACCCAGCATCCCTCCGAGCCTGGGAGGTGTTCCAGCCCTCTCTGTTCTGCTGACATCTTCATAAGCAGAGCCTGGGACTCTTAAGAAGGTCTAAGCACCATCATCATCATAGAACACACTTGGGGGATACAAGAATAAACCTGAAATATCATCAGTCCAGAGAAAGAAACTTACTACAGTTTCATTATTATCAATGTTGGTATCCAAACTTTAAATGTTGACATTTTTCTGGGGAAGAATACCAATTTATCAACACTGTTTGCTACACGTAGCTCCTCGGTTTCCTCTCCCACACTCCCGCCATGCTTAATAAACACTCCTGTTCAACAAGCCCATTGGATAATATCCCTAATCTTTCAGGGCTTAGTAGTACATTATTCAGATAGTTTCTGGTAATTTGCTCCTAGAAGGAACTCTGCACTTAGGATTAATGGTTCAAGAGGATTCCCAAAGCCTTCATCTTCGATTTCCAAAAATGCTTGGCTGTCTATAGGAGTCATGTCTACAAACATTTTGTTTAAATTAGCCTCCAGAGACTCAAAACTGTGAGGAAATGCCTTCCTAAAGCATTCTTGTAAAGTCTGTTGTTTTGACCTTTGAATAATCAGAGTAAAACATGTGTGGAGTGCTTTGTTTATTTTTAGCCATGTCTTTCCTTTGTTCATTCTCTCCATTGTCTTTATTATGTCTGACTCAAAGATGATTTATCATGGATATGTACTGATTTCAGAGTTGTTTTATCTTTGTGAGATTTGGATACGACAAAGTTAACATTTTGCTTCTAATGTATTCCTCACAAGATGCAGAGAATTCTCAAATAGTGCTTTTGCTTCAAGGACCCCTGGCTTAAATGAAATTAAGCCACTAAAAAATGAAATAGAGTTTTTAAAGGGATTTTGTTTCTTGTGAGAATGGCTACTTCTCTAAAATTTCTACAAATATTACATTTATAATACAATTAAATCTCCATTGTTCTGCTTTCTATTGTTATTTAAACTTTATAAGCTCAAACAGTCTATAATATTCTTCCTAAAATGATCGAGCAAATGCACTCTCTTAATATTTGTATTAATAATCAATCTTTTTTCTACTCAGCTGTTTAAAGCTCTTAATTATTGTCTTTCTTCAAAAATTAATAGCTTTCATAATCATTACTTACTGCAGCATTTTACTCTTGAAATAATCAATATGTGTTTACAACTGACTACTTCAATTTCAGCACAAAAAGTATGTGGGAAAAATTGCATAAGCAAATACATTGTGAGGAAGAAAAAGAGAGAAGTGGAGGGGAAATTATAGATTAAAAACAGGCAACACCAAGCAATAGTATTCAGAGATACACACAGGGTGATAAAATAATATGAGAAAATAAGAGACCGTGACATGGAAATTAGGACACTGGATTCCTGGGTTGGGGGGCTGGGAGGTTTGTCTGGGAGCAGTGCAGGGCTCTGGGTGGGTGGCAAGGTTCTGTCTCCTGTGCGGGGTGTAGGGTGGGGAGCAATCCAAGGATATTCACCTTACAATGATATGTTTTTAAATTTAATTTAAATACTTTCTTTTGGTAGAGAGGGGGGGTCTCACTATGTTGCCCAGGCTGATCTTGAACTCCTGACCTCAAGCAATCCTCCTGCCTCAGCCTTCCAAAGTGCTGGGATTATAGGCATGAACCACCTTGCCTGGCCTTACAATGATTTATTAAGCTAACCATGTTTCATATGGCTTGGGGTATTTGTACTTAAAAATAAAACAAGTTTTTAGAAAGGAAAAAATTTGAATATGGAAATTTTAAAAACAAAACCAAACCTGGGACATAATATGTAGCATCAAAGACTCTTCTTTCATAAATTTCTTTTTCCACCTGCCTGTGTTCCTTCATGTTTTCCCCTTTTCCCTCTTGCCCTGGTGTATTGACCCTCTCCTTAGGTGCAGGCAAGAAACTTGCTCTCTCTCTCCTCTTGCCTCCTCATCCCTCCCTTTCCTCTTCCCTCTCCTCTCCTCTGGCATTCAGTGCACCCCTCTGCTGTAGCTCCCACCGCAATTAACTGAAATTCTCTTTTTGTGCGTCTGTCTCTCCTATTGTTCCATAAGCAGCTTGAGAGCAGACGTGAGGTAGGTTTTGTGCAGTTTTGAATCCTCAAAACCTACCATACTCCCAGACATATACTAGACATCCAGAAAATAAGGTTTAAACTCAACATCTTTTTCTTTTCCCATAACATCTCAAGTTCCACTTAATGATTTTCAATGATTATTCAAAGAAGACTATATATCTTTTAAGAATTAATTTGTCAGAAAAGGGATTTCTGGCTGAAACAATTACAGATTGAGTTTCTGTTTGTAAGTCCAAGAGCCTGCAGGGTTATATGCCTGCTGTGCATGTTATTCAGGGAGTGGAATTTCAATTGACTTCCGTTTTTCCTTTTTGTAAAACATTGTTTGTAATTTTACCACAAATGCACATTTATGTAATAAAAGTATAATTATAATGTTCATTTAAAATTTTTTTCATCTAATTCACATTCACTTAGCAGTTTAAAAAGCATAAGACGTGTTTACTGCAAATTGCATCTGAAATGCTTCCCTATGTTTGAGAATGAAGATTCAGCTAGAACAGTGACTCCTGAGATGTACTCTGCTCAGGTGTTTCCAAACTTGGTGACCACAGTCCCTCTCATCCTGCATGCTCCTCCACCTTGTGACTTTGCAGCTCCTCCTATTAGGATGTGGAATCTCTTTCCTGTCCCCTTGGATCTGGGCCTCCTTGTGACTTCCTTTGGCCAGTAGAAGGCAGTGGGGGTGAAGCTATATGATTTCTGAGACTAGGCCTTAAGAGGCCTTGAAGCTTCTTTTGCTCTCTTAGAAGTCAGCCATGGTGTAAAGCAGTCCAGGCTCTCCTACTATAGAGGCCATGTGGAGACAGAAACCCTGGAGGATGGGAAGACATGTGGAGGGGAATAAGCCAGTGAAGCCCTCTCTCACTCCACCCTTGTCAAACTCCCAGCTAAACGCAGCCACATGAATGACCTCACCTGCTTTGTGGAACAGAAGAACCACCCAGCTGAGCCCAGCCAACCCACAGAATGGTGACAAATAATAAATGGTTGTTGTTTTCAGCCATTAAGCTTGGGAGGTGGTTTGTTAGGCAGCAATCAATCATTTGTTCTTATGACAGACATTTGTTTGCTGGTTAGATTGGATGTAACCTGGGATCACATGATCACACATACACAATGTCAGAAATGTCCCCAACAACAGACACTTGGCAATTTGGAATTAATAAACCCAGCTTCAGAGAATCCCTGTTTCCCAGTCACTGTCTCTCAACTTTCCTACACTGCCACCAAGTATGAGCTAGCATCTATCCCTCTCACATTCCTCACCCCATTAATAGATCCCCTGTTTTTCTTGTATCTCATTAATTTCTGGTATGTTTCCTATGACCTGAAAACATAACCAACTGTCTTTCATCTTAAAAAAAAATGCCCCCTTCCCTCACCCCAATCAAGTATCCACCTTAGGCTTTCATACCGTCTCTTTCTCCTCTTTCTAGTCAAGCTTTTCCAAAAAGCTGTCTTCATATTCCCATTTCCTATTCACTCCTCTCTCTATTTATTATCACCTGGCTTTAGAATGGTCTCCCACCAGCATCACAGAGGAGCTCCACATCACATAACCAGATGGATTCACCCCCGCCTTGACCTCTCAGACACAACACCAGCACCATGGCCACTCCTACAGCCTTAAAACTCTCTCCATTTTTATGCCTCCCACCACACTCTGCTTTCTCCTTCCCGCTCTGACTGTCCCTTCTCTGTTCCCTTCCTGGCCTCCCAAGCACCTCAGCCAGGCCCTTAGGCACCAGTGTCCTCAGGGGTCTTCAGGGCTCCTCTTCGCATCCCGGTCTACCTGCTCTGCTTTCAAGTTTGCAGGCTCTCTCAAGTTTTACCTAAAGGTTTTCCTAAGTAAGTGTTCTTCCCCCAAACCTAAGAGCTATGAATTCAATGACCTATAGAACCTCTTTCCTTATATGTTCCAGAGACGAGATACCTCAAGCTCCACGTGCCAGAATGTGACTCTTTGGCCACCCCCCAGCCCCCTATCCCCTACTCCCAGTGACTTTGTCTCTTGTAAGAGACCTTGCCCTAGGCCACTGGTTCTGCTAAGGCCAGAGAAATGCCCACACACATGGTTGCTTATGGGAAGGGGTCATCTGAGCCAAAAATGGGGAATGGAGGCAGCTGCATGCCTTGAGCCACACTTGCAGGATCTGCCTGTCCAGGCCTCTCTTGTTCTCAGTGGTGACCTGTCTGCCTCCTGTTCCTGGGTCCTCCTCTTTCTGTGACTGAGACACCTGTGCCCCTCCCCCACTGCCCAGCTGGAGGCTCAGCTCCATCCTCAGCTCCAGGACCAGCCCTGACCCAGGGAAGGAGGGGTTCACAGGGTTACAGTTGTGCCTAGACTTCCTTGAGCCTCTGTCCTCAGCCCTGGGCCCAGCCTTGCTTCTGAGAGCTGGGCCACCCTGTGTGGCCTCTGACAACTGAGTTCCTGCCTTCTTCCCCATGTTGGAGTTTGTTCCACAAAGCTCAGGTTGGAGACCTTGTTGTTCTTGATTACAGCTTACTTCTCTGTTTCCCTACCTCTACAGATGTGGTTTCTAGGCAGTTTTCATTTATATTGATGAGTAAAAAATTTTTTAAAATGGAAAGAAAAATACAACTTTATTTTTAAATAAAAAAGAAAATATCATTTACTATCAACATCATTTTCTACTTTAAAAAAATTTTTATTTTATTTTACTTTATTTTATTTTATTTATTTATTTTTTTTTTTTTGAGACAGAGACTCACTCTGTCACCCAGGCTGGAGTGCAGTGGCATGATCTCAGCTCACCGCAACCTCCGCCTCCCGGGTTCAAACAATTCTTGTGCCTCAGCCTCCCGAGTAGCTGGGATTACAGGTATGTGCCACCACGCACAGCTAATTTTTGTATTTTTAGTAGAGATAGGGTTTCACCATGTTGGCCAGGCTGGTAAAAAGGGACATTTTAATATAAAGGAAGTAATCAAAGAATTCTGATCTCAGATCGCAGGATGGCCCTTTTCAAACAGAGGCAGCTGGCCGTTTCCCTTGCCTTCATTTTCCAGGGTTTTCTCCTCCCATGAATGGGCAGTGAAAGCTTCATCCTGGACCAACCCTGTCTCCACAATGGCTTTGGGGACCTGCCTTGCCCCAGTGTTTTGTCTGCAGGCCTGGCAACTTTGACCATGAGAGGCAGACTCCCTCTAACTGGAGGCTGACAAGTGGAAACTGTTGGGACTATTTCCAGTGGCCTTACATGGGGCGGCTCAGCTTGGTGAATTCTCAGGCATGATCCAAATCTGCCTCCAAGGCCCAGAACATCATTCTCTGCCTCCCAGGCCCAGGACTGCCTGGGCTCTAGGAAGCCATTCTCTGCTGCTCCTGGTGTGCCCCTAGGGCTGGCTGAGGTTGGGAAGGCCTCCCCTCACTGGAGCAGAGGACAAAGTGATTCATCTTGATCCCTGTGAAATGGTTGTGCAACCCCAAGAGCCTAAGATTCATCAAAGAATGTGCCTCTTTATTTCCTGTTCATTACATTGCCAGGCACAATCCAGACAAGACATCCCAGCACTGCTTCCAGACCTCTGCTTGAAGGTGGGATTCTTAGTCTCCTGGACATTCTTAGAGTCTGGCTTTACACCAGGTCTCCTTTGCACAATGGCAACACCAGCAGTATCTGCCCATGTGTAAGAGAGCCTCTGCAACAGCCCAATGGAGAAATGGAGGAGTTTCCAGGCCCACGTAACACTCAGTCACAATTGTCTCTTACCACTTGGGATGACGATGCAATCACTTTTCTCCAATTTTTTTTTTTTTTTTTTTTTGAGGCAGCCTCACTGTCACCCAGGCTGGAGTGTAGTGGCGTGATCTTGGCTTATTGAAACCTCCACCTCCCGGGTTCAAGTGATTCTCCTGCCTCAGCCTCCTGAGTAGCTGGGATCATGCCTACTGTATCTCCAGCCTACAGGTGTGTGCCACCACGCCCAGCTAATTTTTATATTTTCAGTAGAGACAGGGTTTCACCAAGTTGGCCAGGCTGGTCTTGAACTCCTGGCCTCGAGTGATCCGCCTGCCTTGGCCTCCCAAAGTGCTTGGATTACAGGCATGAGCCACTGTGCCTGGCCACTTTTCTCTGATTTTTAAGTGAAGTATATACATACATACACAGCAGGCAAGTGGAATTCCAAGCACAGAGGGCTTTTCAGCATAATTCGGAGAAGGCAACTTTGAGCAAAGAACTTGCAGACATGGTACAATTCTTTCTTGTTAAAGTCAAGGCAAGCTTTTCTGGGAAGAGACATGAAGACCTTGACATAGTCTGCTTAGTTTTATTTATTTATTTATTTATTTATTTATTTATTTATTTAGAGATGGAATCTTGCTCTGTCACCCAGGCTGGAGTGCAGTGGTGTGATCTCAGCTCACTGCAACCTCTGCCTCCCCAGTTCCAGGTTCAAGCAATTCTCCAGCCTCAGCCTCCCGAGTAGCTGGGATTACAGGCCATAGTCTGCTTCAAAAATAATAATAATAATAATAAAAGACAATAGTGAACAAGAAAGAAAGAATGATTCCCTCTTCGCACAAGAAGAAAGTTCTGATGCTTTTAGTATCATGGGGTCTTAGGTTCAACATGTAGTGAGAGCTAACTAAGACAATTTTTATTTGTTCATCTGAACACTTCTCTACTCCTATGACTATGTCATGCTTTTCCAATTGCTATAACTTATGGAGTGTTTTGATATTTGTCATCCTCACTCATTAGTCTTCCTTTTCAACATTTTATTGGACGTGATTATGCTATTATTCCTCCAAATTATTGTTAGAATCAATTTATCAAGTCATAAAAATGTCCTCTTAGAATTTTTATTGGAATTGTGCTAAATTTAATTATTAATTTGGGAAGATCTGACAGTTTAGACAACTTTGTAATACTCACTCTTTTGATCCAATAATTATGGATATCCACTTATTTTGGGAATTTTACTTCGGCAAATTTCAAAGCTTTTTCCTAGGTTCTTATCAGATTCATCTCCAGGTTTTTAAGATTTCAGCGCCAGCCTACCTTCTCTCTCTCTCTCTTCCACCTTCCTCCCACCTCTCTCTTTCTTTTTCTTTCTTTTCTTTTCCTTCCTTCCTTCCCCTCCTCCTACTCCTCTTCTTTCTTTCTTCCTTCCTTCCTTTCTTTCTTTTCTTTCTTTCTTCCTTCCTTTCTTTCTCTTTTTCCTTCTTTTTCCTTCCTTCCTTTTTCTTGCTTGCTTGCTGGCTTTCTTCATTTTCCTCTTTTGTGGCCAATATCTTCCCAACCTATTTTATTGCAAATGATTATTATTAGTGCAAAGAAAAGCTACTGATATTTGTATAATGAGTTTATACCCAGCTCCTTCTCAAAGTCTTGTTTGTTGAATAATTCTTATTTAAATCTTACATGCTTTCTAGACATACAAGCATCTCTTCTTCAAATTACGAGCTTTGTCTCTTATTTTTAATACTTATTTTACATATTATTCCTATTCAATCACAATTGCCAGAAAGTTCAAAACAATGTCGACAAATTCTTGGTGTTGCACACACCTGTCTTCAGAGAGATTGCATAGGGAATGCCAAATGCTTCACCATTCGAGAGACTTAGCATTGCTTCCTGAAAAGTCCTCTTGATCCTACTAAAAAAATATTCTACTCATGACAGCAGGCATTCACCTCTCAAGGGTCTATGTCCAGGGAAATGTTTCTGCTTCCATCTCCAAGTGGCCATGTGAGGCGTTTTAACAAAACGAGCCTCAGACTAAGACCACACCAGAAGGCTCCTGTGGTTGGGCACCACTGGCGGGTGACAGAGAGCTCCAACCAAAATGCCCTTAATGTTCCCCTCAGCTTGGTTTGACTTTACACAGCTTCTCACTGACTCTAGGCCCTGACCTCCCTTATTTTAGAGCATTTTCTTTAGAAAACTTGTCATTGAAAATGATTTCTCTGTCCCTTTGAGATGTTGGTAAATCTTTTCAAAAGCCTCTTGCTGGCCAGGCACAGTGGCTCACGCCTGTAATTCCAGTACTTCGGGAGGCCGAGGCAGGCGGATCACCTGAGGTCAGGAGTTTGAAATCAGCCTGGCCAACATGGTGAAACCCCGTCTCTACTAAAAATACAAAAATTAGCCGGGCATAGTGGTGCGTGTCTGTAATCCCAGCTACTCAGGAGGCCAAGGCAGGAGAATCACTTGAACCCAGGAGGCGGAGGTTGCAGTGAACCAAGACTGCACCATGGCGTTCCAGCCTGGGAGACAGAGCGAGACTCTGTCTCAAAAATAATAATAATAAATAAATAAATAAGCCTCTTGCTAGGTTTACAACCCAGGACAGTCTTTCCCAAGGAGCCATCCTTTCAAAGTTTGGTGATCACCGAGGAATATATCCCCTATTTCTCTGTTCCATGGGAGGGTAGGAGCCTAACTTTGGTGAGCAGTTGGACAACTACCCCCTGTTGTAAAGATATGAGAAAGTTTACTTTTCCTTTGGGTAAAGCCAGTTGGAAAACAGAAATGGCCCATGATCTCCCTCTCAACCCGGTGCTAAAACACCCTCCCACCCTTCTTTCCACAGAGTTGAGGTCAGACTTAGTTCTAGTCTCTCTCCTCTATTGCAGTAGTCTTGAATAAAGTCTTCCCTGCCTGTTAATTGTGTCTGGTGCAATTTTTGCTTTGACAATTCCCAGCGTGGTGACATGGAAGCCTCAGCATTGGGACAATCCCTTGAAACCCCAAAACCATGAAGGGGACATCTAATGCTATGGGATTCCTTTACAGGGATTTTCCTGCAATTTATTGTGCTGATTGATGTCCTAAGTTGGCATTGCTGAAATGAATTCTACCTGGTCAGATTCCTTTAAAATATTACCAGATTTGATTTTCCAATATTTTATTGATGGTTTTGTGTCTGCACTTATAAGTAAGGTTAGTCTGCAAATCCCTTTTTATACTATCTTTATCAGATTTACAGAACGTGGTGGGGGGAGTTAAAAATAAAAATAATATAATAAAAAACATTGCTGCCAGGCATGTTGGTGTGAGCCTGTAGTCCCAGCTACTCAGGAGGCTGAAGTGAGAGGATTGCTTGAGCCCAGGAGTTTGAGACCAGCCTGGGCAACAAAAAAGCTTTTTTAATTAGCCAGGCATGGTGCTGTGCACCTTAGTGCTGTAGCAGGATGAGCCGCAGACAAAACTCCTCAGACACTGGATTAAAGAAGGAAGGAGGCTTTATTCAGCCAGGAGCTTCAGTAGACTTGCATCTTAAGAGCCAAGCTCTCTAAAAAAGAAATTTTTGGCCTTTTTAAGGGCTTACAACTCTAAGGGGTCCACGTGAAAGGGTAATGATAGATCGAGGAAGCGTGGAGAATGTGACTGGGGGCTACATGCATCAGCTAACAGAACAGAAAGTTTTGTAGTTCTACTTTATACAATGTCTGGAATTTACAGATAACACAAGTAGTTTAGGTCAGGGGTTATTATTGTTGTTGTTATTATTATTATTATTATTATATTATTATTTTAACTCCTACAGCTGGGTGATGGTGCCAAGGTTGTCTGGCTATTTATCTTACTTCTGTTTCTTTCCAAATTTTGCTTTCTTCCTTTTCTCCTGTCTTATAAACTAGGCAAAAGCAGGGAGAGGAGGGCAGCAGGAAAAGCGGTGGTCTCCTTTCTTAGTGTCAGCTACTGGGAAGGCTGAGGCAGGAGGATCACTCGAGCCCAGAAGTTCAAAGCTACAGGCCAAGCACAGTGGCCCACACAGGTAGTCCCAGCACTTTGGGAGGCTGAGGTGGGCAGATCACCTGAGGTCAGGAGTTCAAGACCATCCTGGCCAACATGGTGAAACCCTGTCTCTACTAAAAATACAAAAATTAGCCAGGCGTGGTGGCATGTGCCTGTAATCCCAGCTACTCAGGAGGCTGAGGCAGGAGAATTGCTTGAACCCAGGAGGCAAGGCAGAGATTAGCCGTGAGCCAAGATTGCACCACTGCACTCCAGCCTGGGCAGCAGAGCAAGACTCCATCTCAAATTTAAAAAAAAAAAAGAAGAAGTTGTTCAAGGCTACAGTAAGCTGTGATCACACCACTGCTCTCCAGCCTGAGCAACAGAGCAAATCCCTGTCACTAAAAAATAAAAAGGGAAAAAGAAAAATAAATAAAAAGAATTGCTTTACACTTAGATTTCAAGATTTAAAAAGCTGTCAAATACCATATATTCAAAAATTCTGGTACCGTAAAAAGAGAACAGTAGAGATCTCTTAATGCTGCAATTATCCACTGAGGTTTCACAGTTTATGAATATCATGCTTTTTTGTAGAAATCTGCTAAGTTTACTGTTGAATCATTTATGTACACTGACTAATTTTTGAGCCGTCATCAATTTTCATGAATTATGTAATTTAGCCTCAGCAATGTATCACATGCATTTGAAATAATTAAACTTTTCAAAGAGACTTAATAAGTGCAACAACGAGTAAATTAATGCATTTATTAACATCAGCAGAGCTCTTTTATTTTTTTCTGGGAGATAGGAGTTTGAGTTCAGGTAAAGCGACACTCTTGGCTTTGAGGCTTTTTTCTAGCTTTAAACTCTAGCCTGCAAGCTGTTTCTGATTAGCAGCTAGGTGACCTTCATTGTACAAAGAGCCTTCATCCTCTTGATCTTGGGGTTTCTTTCTAAAGGGCCTTGTGTGCTTTCATCCCACATTTTAAGATATGATAGCTGCATTGAACGAATTGGGGGATTTTCCTTCCATTTTTATCTTTCCATTGGTATTATTTAAATAACATGAGGATTATCTGTTACTTAAAAGGTAATCTGCCTTGTAAGGAATTAACATTTTAAATGAACTTAAAAACAAAAGAGCTTGCCTGTTAAACTATCTAGGCCTGATGCATTTATAAGTGATTAATTATTAAACACACTTTTCCACTTTTTCTATGATTATTCTATTCTTTAGTATTTTACCATTTAAAAGGAGACTTGTTGCTTTCTGAAAACACTCTTTCTTTTTCTACATGTCTGCTGGCATTCACCTCTCAAGGTTCTGTGTCCCAGGCCAATGCCACTCTAAGATGCCAGGCCTGTCTCTGCCTTCAGTCAACTTTCACGTGGGTTTCCAAAGCTTAGTATTAAATTGGGCATCAGGTTAAAATAAACATCAGAAACATTCTCATCTTTTTTCTTTCTCACTAGCATTTCTACTTCCTTTTGTTTTGTTTGTTTGTTTGTTTAAGAAATATGGTATTGCTCTGTCACCCAGGCTGGAGTACAAAAGCATGATCATGGCTTACTGCAGCCTTGACCTCCCGGGCTCAAGCAATCCTCCCATCTCAGCCTCCTGGGTAGCTGATAGTACAGGTACACGTCACCAAGCCTGACTATTTATTTGTTTTTTGGGGGGTTTTCTTTGTTGTAGAGACAGAGTCTCACTATGTTGCCCAGGTTGGTCTTGAACTCCTGGGTTCAAGTGATCTGCCCACCTTGGCCTCCCAAAGTGCTGGATTACAGGCGTGAGCCAACGTGCTCAGCCTCTATTTCCCGTTGAACTGGTTTTGGTAAGATATTTTACAGGCTAACTGTGTATTTCATCTAGCAGCCAGCAAGTGTTTGCACATCGTTATAAATTATGTCTTGTTATAAACTTGTTCTAACAACAATTCACTCTGAGCAGGCATTCCGCATGCTCATTACATAATATTTTTGTCTCTGTGCAGCTGCACATCTGCACCATAGTGTAGCTCCCTGTCCCTGGGTGACCGACTGGAACTAGGTTTCTCCATCCCCAATAGGCCTCACTGTGTCTCATCACACCAAAGTATTTTTAAACAGGCTTAATGAAGACAGCATCCTCTGTATCATTCCCCGGGAAGGCTGAGCAGGTTGCGCACCATAAATACACTTCAACGTTCCTATCTGCCTAAGCCTTGGATCCCCTCCTCTATAATATAGCCAGGTAAATGCCTGCATCCTGACCACATTTAATGGACCACGGGCCCCGGGTTGGGGTTGCAGCACCCAGTGAGCTATGAGAGCCGCCCCTAGCTGCTCCATCTGACAGATTGAGGCCAGGCTCTCCAGCCAGCACTTCCATCTTCATCAGTTCTGTTTGTTCAACGTTATGTTCCTTCTGCCCTGGTCTTGCAGCCTGAAATTCATTCCTTCACATATTCCCCAGGTTTCCAACATTATAAATTGGCAAAGGTCTTGCAATTGTTTGGATGCCTCCTCCCAGATCAGCTTTGGTCATCATTACCCAAGGGTCTTGCCAGGATGTTATGGTTCTGAAAATAATAAGAGGTGGGAGTAAAATCAACAGTCCCCTCAAGGCAGCAGCCTCAGGTGAGTTAATTTAAGTCTTGAGGCAAAAGAAGATTGATCTCCAGTATGGAAAAGAGCTGCTATTGATGACTAGGGAGATGAAGTCTGGGGTTCAAGGTATTCAGATTTATCAAAATCTGCCCAAATTTCCACATTCTAATTCTTAGAGTCTCTGTCTTTCCCAATTAATCCCTTGTTACAGAAGAGATCTAGCAAGGTCATGAATTAAATTTGTATTGTATTTTACTTGGAGTTTGGTTTTTAGAAATCCCGGCCCTGCCTGTAATCCCAGCACTTTGGGAGATCACGGTGAGAGGATCACTTGAGCCTAGGAGCTCAAGACCAGCCTGGGCAACATAGGGAGACCCTCATCTCAACAAAAAAATTTGCAGATTAGCCAGGTTTAGTGGTGCGCACCTGGAGGTCCCAGCCACTTGGGAAGCTGGGGTGGGAGGATCGTTTGAGCCTGGGAGGTAAAGGCTGCAGTGAGCTGTGATCATGCCACTATACTCCAAAAAAAAAAAAAAAAAAAAAAAAAAAAGGAGAGAGAGTGAGAGAGAGATAGAGAAAAGAAATCTTGGCCCTGTGACCATAAGAAATAAGGAGTTCTTTCAGAGTAATCTAATAATTCTCTGGTTGTCTATCTTTGCCCTCAGCTGGAAATTTACAGTCCTAAATTTGTCTGTTTTTTTTCCTCCACTTTTTCCAGTATGGTCAGAAAAATCCAGCCCGTTCTACAAGAAGAATCTAATATAAGAATCTTATATTGCAACAGCTACTTGATGTCCCAAGGCCTTGCTTGCCATAGGCAGTTGACCCCAGGCAATTACAGATGCTAATTTAGGTAACTGATTTGTCAAAGCATGTCATGAACGGCTAGTGTCTCACTTTCCACTGGCAATGAAGTCACTGTGGCCTTCAAATCTAAAAAGATGAAAGGAACAATTCCAGATTCCTGTATTCAAATATTTATTCTCCAAAAACCCCTTTTAAAACCAAAACAACTGTGGAAAGAGCACGCAAAGCAAAAGCCAGAGAAGCCGCCAGTGGGTGGGAGAAGCTGCCACTAACAGGCAAGGATGGCTTTCAAGAGCTCCCAAGGGAGGGGCTGGGCATCTTACTTGCCCCATACTTGGCTACTGGCACCTTCAGAAGACAGTGTCCTCTCCTCTCCTGTCTTCTAGATCTTTCTCTAGAGCCTCTCACTGGGGAACAAACCTGGAACCACACAAGGAAGGGGCTTCTGGGAAGTCTCTGCCATCCAGAGGAAACCTTCGAAGGGAATGGTGGTGACAGGTAATTGACATGGACAATCCTGTATAGTGACATGGTTTCTCCTGTAGCTGTTTCCCTTTGAAGACTCTGACAGACCTACACCCTCTGAATGCTAACAGTAGTCTTAAAAGTGTCATGGAAGGCCGGGCACGGTGGCTCACGCCTGTAATCCCAGCACTTTGGGAGGCCAAGGCGGGCAGATCACCTGAGGTCAGGAGTTCGAGACCAGCCTGGCCAACATGATGAAATCTCATCTCTACTAGGAATACAAAAAATTAGCCAGGCATGGTGGCAGGTGGCTGTAATCTCAGCTACTCAGGAGGCTGAGGCAGAAGAATCGCTTGAACCTGGGAGGTGGAGGTTGCAGTGAGCCGAGATCCTAAGTCCTTCCATGACACTTTTCTTTTTTTTTTTAAGACAGAGTCTTGCTCTGTCATCCAGACTGGAGTGCAGTGGCGGGATCTTGGCTCACTGCAACCTCTCCCTCCGGGGTTCAAGCGATTCTCCCACCTCAGCCTCTCGAGCAGCTGAGATTACAGGCATCTGCCACCACGCCTGGCTAATTTTTTTGTATTTTTAGTAGAGACAGGGTTTCACCATGTTGGCCAGGCTGGTCTCAAACTCCTGACCTCAAATGATCTGCTGAAATGATCTCCCAAATGTGCTGGGATTACAGGCGTGAGCCACCACGCCCAGCCAAAAGTAATGTATTTTTTAAAACCTGGCAGGAGGAATTTGCCCATCTGAGATACAGACTATAAGGGCTGACGGTGCCTGTGAGGAGAATGAAGATGTCCTTTTGCTCTGGATGACTCTGTATTTTCAGAGCTGTCAAATAGTGTGTTCCCTCTGTTTGTCTCTCTCTCTCTGAATCCCCTTCCCAAGGTTGCAAGCATAATCAAGGCCCTCCAGAACAAAGGTGCTCGATTTCATTAATAAAGCAATGCAAAATGAAACAACTGTGTGATCCTATTAGACCTCTCATATTACTGAAAATAAAGCAAGTGACAGCAAAAGTCCATGAGAAGAGGAGGAAACGGGCACGCTCACTCTCACATTCATGACAGTGCAAATTCGTGTGTTTCTGGAAGGCAATTTGTTAACTTACACAATAACATTTTAACTAAATATACCGTATTACTCTCAGAAACCTAGCCCACAGAAATACTGAAACTGCCTTTGCAGAATGGCTCACACCTGTGATCCCAGCACTTTGGGAGGCTGAGGTGGGTGGATCACAAGGTCAGGAGTTGAAGACCAGTCTGGCCAAGATGGTGAAACCCCGTCTCTACTGAAAATACAAAAATTAGCAGGGCGTGGTGGCAGGCGCCTGTAATCCCAGCAACTCGGGGGGCTGAGGCAGAGAATTGCTTGAACCTGGGAGGCGGAGGTTCCAGTGAGCCGAGATGGCGCCATTGCACTCCAACCTGGGCAACAAGAGCGAAACTCTGTCTCAAAAAAATAAATAAATACAAAAATTAGCTGGGCGTGGTGGTGCATGCCTGTAGTCCCAGCTACTAGAGAGGCTGAGGCAGGAGAATTTCTTGAACCTGTGAGACAGAGGTTGCAGTGAGCCCAGATCGCACCACTGCACTCTAGCCTGTTGACAGAGCAAGACTCCATCTAAAAAAAATTAATAAATAAATAATAATAATTACAAGTAATGAATGAGAGAAAACTAATGTGGCTGACTCCGTCTTGCTTCTAACCTCACAGGCTAAATTGCTTTTTTGCTTATTTTAGTGCAGAAGTCAAGAAACTATGAGAGGAATTTAGTTTATAGCTAAACTTACAGGCAAGGAAAACTGATTCCCCCACCACTCTGCTCCTTGTCCAAAGATTGAAGCTGCATTCATAAGACAAGGGTAGAACTGAGGTAGAGTATTGAACTTTGCTAAGGAATAGGCAGAGTTAAACAGTGACCGGCCAGTGCTAAGCTTGTTTTTCTATAAGTTGCTTACTGTCCAGAGTCACTTAACTGGGGGTTAAGTGGCAGGATTTATAATTCCCCCAACTACTCCTATAGATGACATCACTATTGTGAAATCTAAAAAAATTGGTCTTTGAGATATTTTTCAGATTTAGCATTTTGATAGACCAAGAGCTACCACTTGGTCCTGAGACCGCCCACCCCCACCACAACCCACCCCAACTCCCAGGAACTGATTCAGCTGCGTGAAGGCAGATTTATTTATTTATTTATTGAGACGGAGTCTTCTCCACCCGGGCTGGAGTGCGGTGGTACAATCTCAGCTCACTACAACCTCTGCCCCTTAGGTTCAAGGGATTCTCCTGCCTCAGCCTCCTGAGTAGCTGGGATTACAGGCACGCACCACCACGCCTAGCTAATTTTTGTATTTTCGGTAGAGATGGGGTTTTACCTTGTTGGCCAGGCTGGTCTTGAACTCCTGACCTCAAGTGATCCGCCCACCTCTGCCGCCAAAGTGCTGGGATTACAGGCGTGAGCCATCGTGCCCGGCCAGATTTAGATGCCCTGTGATTTCATCTCCGGTCAATCAACGGTTCCAGTTCCCCAACCCCCTGCCCACCAAAGTACCCTTAAAAAACCCTAGCCTCTGAATTCTCAAGGGAAATGGGTTTGAAAAATTTCTCCCTGTTCCCCTCACTTGGCAGGCCCCATGATTATTAAACTCTTTCTAGGTGGTAACACCTCCCGTTCTCGTTGGTTTCTTCCGGGGCAGCGGGCAAAAAGAATCCGCTGAGCTGTGACAATTCTGACATGAGCATGAAAAGATGTGTCCAAGGATGTTCCGTGGGTGTGGTTTGTAATAGTCCCAAGCTGGAAATATCTGAAGCTCCCATCAGTGGGCATCTGGTTAGTGTAACAGTATGATGAGGGGGATTTTCAAGATTCCAAATTCAGACAAAGAGGCATCAAGGAGCCCACATCTGCAGAGAACCATAAACAATGGGGGTCAGATGCCCTCTCAGGGTTCTGCAACGCCACATCCTCACTAACACACTCTGGCCCTCCTCTGGGCCAGGGAGACCTGGGCTAGAGAGAGAGGGAAGAAGTGTCAGAGAGGTGAGTGCTTGGCCAGGTAAGAAAAACTGTGGCTTTTCCTTCCCCCTTACCATGAAGAAGGAGCTGGGGTGCGCACCTCTGCCCCAAGCCAGGTGAGGATACCTCCCAGAGGAGCAATGGTAGAGGCTGGGGGCCTTCACTAAGGGGAGACTCACATTTTGTTCCCCAGTGAGAACAACCCATCGTGCCTGCAGGACCTTGCTGTGCTCTCTGCCTTCTGACCTCTGATAGGGAGGAGAGGGTTGGAGGGAGACCACGGGGGATGGAGGCTAGTGGGGCTGCCACATTTCCACCCCATGAGACCACAGGATGAGGGAGCTTCCAAAATGCAGGTAGACCCCAAGGTAGGGAGTGAGGTGTTAGTGGCCACGCAGAGCCCATCCAAGAGGGCAGACGACTGGGTGAGAACACCCCAGCAGGCCAAGGCTGTGGGGTGTGCCCCGGAGGAGGGCAGGACCCGAGGCATATGGGGAGCCGCTGAGCCGGTGCATCTCCCTCATGGGGGCGCTGTGCAGTGTAGGTGCCCCCATGGGTTACGCACACCTCCTCCAAGAGCGGCCCCCATAGCAGAGCAGAGCTGGCCAGAGGAGCACTAAGTAAGCCAGGCTGACAGAGGTGCTGGAAAAGAGGTTCAAGAAGGAGCTGGAACTGTTACAGGCATTCAAACCAGAGTGACTCCATTTTGAACAGGGGCTGGGCAAAATGAGGCTGAGACCTACTGGGCTGCGTTCCCAGGAAGTCAGGCGTTGTTAGCCGCGGGATGAAATAGAAAAAAAAAAAAAATTAGGCAGGCCTGGTGGCGCACACCTGTAGTCCCCGGGAGGATTGCTTGAGCCCAGGAGTTCGAGGCAGCATTGAGCTAAGATCTCGCCATTGCACTCGGCCTGGGTGACCGAGTGAGACCCTGACTCTAAAATAAGTAAATAAAAAGAACCAAAAAATGTCTAGTTATGGATGATTTTTACTTTCCTTTAGACGCCATTCTCTATAATAAAAAATGTTGCATTTGTAATCAGAAAATTAAAAAAAGAAAGAAAACTATTAAAACTGAATTGGTAGAAGAATGGGTTAGTGAGACAATCCCTCGGAGAAGCTCGTGCTTTGGGAAATCTCTGTGCCGTTTGTAGAAGGATTGCACCAGTGACGCGGTGACACCCATCTCCTCCCAGCCCCGCCTCCTTCCTTCCCATCTGCTGCTGAGGCTTGGCTCGGCTTGTGCTGCCACCTAGAGGTCAGCGGCAGACATTACTTCAACCCCTCTTCCTCAGGGGCAGCCGCTCCCAGCTGCAGTTTTCCCTTTTCATTTTAAGCCCTTGAATTTCAGAGTTGAGGATGGAGCTTTGTGGGAACTTCCAATGTGAAAGCAAGATACGGGCGAGGGCAACACAGAATGAGATAGAGAACATCTGTGTGTGCATCTGTACATGCAGGGCCCAGTGCAAAATGAAAATGTGGGGGCCCCTTGTTCAAAAATTGTTAAGAATCTCAAAATTGTAACAGTAGAGCATTAAATCAAGTGCAGCGCCCTCTGAGAATGAGCCCTCTGGGACTGCACAGGTTGTAGGCTGCATGCCCATGAAGCCGACTGGCATGCCTGTATTTGAGCTTAAGTTAGCAATGTTTTCGTATGCTGTGCCTAGGGGTGTACGTCTACAAATATGTGTATTTGTGTGTATGCATCATGTTGGTGTGCACCTGCTTGTACAAATGTGCTTAGATGTCTGGTTTTTTGTTTTTTTTTTCCTAGACGGAGTTTCGCTTTTTCACCAAGGCTGGAGTGCAGTGGTTCAATTTCGGCTCACTGCAACCTCCACCCCCCAGGTTCAAGCGATTCTCCTGCCTCAGCCTCTGGAGTAGCTGGGATTACAGGCACCTGCCACCATGCCCGGCTAATTTTTGTATTTTTAGTAGAGACGGGGTTTCACTATGTTGGCCAGGCTGGTCTTGAACCCCTGACCTCAGGCAATCCACCCATCTCGGCCTCCCAAAGTGCTAGGATTACAGGTGTGAGCCACCGCACCCGGCCTTAGATGTCTGTGTGTAAATTCATGTATGGTGTGTTTGTGTGTGTGTGTGCATATATGCATGTGAGACAGCAGGTTTCTCTGTTCCAGGGAAGGACAGGGGCCTCAGGTTTCTCACTCCAAGGCTGCTGAAGAATAGCAAGAGGGGCTGGGCGCGGTGGCTCACGCCTGTAATCCCAGCACTTTGGGGGAGGCCGAGGCAAGCAGATCACGAGGTCAGGAGATCGAGACCATCCTGGCCAACATGGTGAAGTCACCTCTCTATTAAAAATACAAAAATTAGCCAGATATGGTGGCGGGTGCCTGTAGTCCCAGCTACTCGGGAGGCTGAGGCAGAAGAATCGCTTGAACCCAAGAGGTGAAGTTTGCAGTGAGCCGAGATCATGCCATTGCACTCCAGCCTGGTGACAGAACAAGACTCTGTCTCAAAAAAAAAAAAAAAAGAATAGCAAGAGCGTGTCTTCCTATAAGAGGAGCTGTCAGGTCCCACCCACTGAACTGCAGAGCTCTTGGCACAGAAAAATTGTCTCCTAACCTCAGCGCTAAGAGAAGACCAAACTCTAGCTGGCTCCTAACAGCATCAGGACGTGTCCCTTGGATGACTCCAGCACCACCATCCTCTCCCCATTAAAATGTCACCTGAGGCTGGGTGCAGTGGCTCCTGCCTGTAATCCCAACACTTTGGGAGGCTCAGGAGGGAGGATCACTTGAGCCCAAGAGTTTGAGACCAGCCTGAGCAACATAGCAAGACCCCATCTGTACCTTAAAAAAAAAATGGCCCTCACACCTGTAATCCCAGCACTTCGGGAGGCTGAGGTGGGTGGATCACCTGAGGTCAGGAGTTAGAGACCAGCTTGCCCAACATGGTGAAACCCTGTCTCTACTAAAAATACAAAAAATTAGCCAGGCATGGTGGTGGGTTGTAATCCCAGCTACTTGGGAGGCTGAGGCAGGAGAATCGCTTGAACCTGGGAGGCGGAGGTTGCAGTGAGCCGAGATCGCGCCACTGTACTCCAGCCTGGGCGACAAGGGCGAAACTCTGTCGGAAAAAAAAAAAAAAAAAAAAGCCCAGGCATGATGGCGTACACTTGTAGTCCCAACTACTCAGGAGGCTGAGGTGTGAGGATCACTTCAGCCCAGGAGTTGGAGGCTGCAGTGAGCTGTGATTGCACAACTACTCCAGCCTGGGTGAGAGAATGAGACCTTGTCTCTAAAAAATATATATATGAATAAATAAATAGATAAATAATGCTGCTTGAGAAAGCTCAACATTACCTGGAGAATTGACTGTTTTTGTTCTAGCCAATGCCTGACAATAGGTCCCTGTATTTGGCTGTTAATTCGTAAGAAAAAAGGTTTCATTGGCTCACAGTTCTGCAGACCATACAGGAAGCAGCATGCTGGCATCTGCTTCTAGGGAAGCCTCAGGGAATCTTTTTTTTTTTTTTTGAGGTGCAGTCTTGCTCTATCGCTAGGCTGGAGTGCAGTGGTAGGATCTCGGCTCACTGCAACCTCCACCTCCCAGGTTCAAGCGATTCCCCTGCCTCAGCCTCCCGAGATGCTGGGACTGCAGGCACATGCCACCACGCCTGGCTAATTTTTTTGTATTTTAGTAGAGACAGGTTTTCACCATGTTGGCCAGGATGGTCTTGATCTCTGGACCTCGTGATTCACCTGCCTCGGCCTCCCAAAGTGCTGGGATTACAGTCATGAGCCACCGCACCCAGCTGCCTCAGGGAACTTTAACTCATGGCAGAAGGCGAAGCGGGAGCAGGCATGTCTGTCACATGATGAAAACAGGAGCAAGAGAGTGAGGGGGGAGAGGCCACACAGTTGCCCAACCAGATCCCACAAGTACTTACTCCTACTGCAGGAACAGCACCAAGCCACGAGGGACCCACCCCATGACCCAAACCCCTCCCACCAGTCCCCACTTCCGACATTGGGGATCACATTTTAACATGAGATTCGGGAGGCAACAAATACATACCTAAATTATACCAGCCCCAGCCTCTCTTTCTTAGAAAATTAACTTAAGAACAGCTTACAATGATGAACCCCTCCCCGGTCCCCTTGACATGTGTGTGCATCTTCTACAGCTCAGGAGCAGCCTGAAAGTTGTTCCTTTGAAATGGAATCCTCAGGAAGGACAGGGCCTCTGTCTCCCTGTCTCTGTGGGTGAACTGAATCCCAGCTGAGATCATTGCCAGCTTGCAGACACAGACACAACTGGCGGGATGGCACCGACCCTGCCCAGCCCTCATTGCTGTTCAGTTGAGTGCCCGCTGTCTTCCCAGCTCCCACGTTCTTTCTTTCAAATGTCTGCCCAGCCACCTCTGCACAAGCTGGAACAGAGCTCAGCTCTTTCCCCTGCTGAACCAAATCTGCCTCCACTTCCACTGCCTGCACTCACATCGGTTGTGTTTCCCTTTGACACCCACTCTGCCACCTGGACCATTCAGGGTGCTCCCCCTGACTCCTGCCACCAACGCCCGCACTGGCCTCCTATGACAGGGACACACGCTACTGCCAACGCTGCTGGAGCAGAGCCTGTCCCAAGGCTGCAAGTGCCAAGGAGGTGCAGCCCTCCCCTGCCATGGGGGCAGCTCTCCCCCAACTCCCTGATAGGTCTGAGGTTCTACAGATTCTACATGCTTCCTAGAGTTCCTGGGGGGAATTAGGTTCCAGGGGTAATTGCCTTCATCGTGTACTTTTTTTTTTTTTTTTTTTTTTTTTGAGATGGAGTCTCTCTCTGTCTCCCAGGCTAGAGCGCAGTGGCACGATCTCGGCTCACTGCAACTTCTGCCTCCCAAGTTCAAGCGATTCTCCTACCTCAGCCTCCCGAGTAGCTGGGATTACAGGCGCCCACCACCACGCCTGGCTAATTTTTGAATTTTTAGTAGAGACAGGGTTTCACCATGTTGGCCAGGCTGGTCACAAACTCCTGACCTCAGGTGATCTGCCCGCCTCGGCCTCCCAAAGTGCTGGGATTACAGGTGTCAGCCACAGCACCCTGCCAGTTGTGTACATTTGATAGGCTTCCTTCTTTCTCTCTCTTCCCCACTCCCCTCCCCGCATCTCCTCATGAGGATTCCCAAGTAAACCCTTGCATGGGAATCCTTGTTCCAGGGTCTGCTTTTAGGGAACCCAAACTCTGAGGCTCTTCCCCAGCCATGTGGCTTGGTCCCCAGGGACTGTTCTGGAGAGGCTTTGGTTTTTATTCTCAGCTGGGCAATGTGTAATATGCTTATCTGCCCCCTGCAGGCAAAGCCCAGCCCAGACTCCACCCTAGGGTCTAATTTCTGTCCCTACAGATATCCTTCATCTCCCCTCTCAGCTTTCCTGTGTCTAAACTGAAACGGTTTCTCCTTTGTCCTTTCTTTGTTTCTAACCATTTCTGGGTGGCTGGGGTATGTAGAAAATATACTAAGGCTAAATCGCACTTACCCAGCCCCTCTTCCACCCCAGGTACTATGGCAGGTGCTTCATCCCAGGAGCCCCTAGACCCTCACAACCGCCCCATGAGGTAGGTTCTCTGACTATCCCCAGTTTACAAATGAGGAAACTGAGGCTCAGAGGAGGCCTCTTGCCCGGGGTCTCACAGCTGTTTGGCAGCTGAGCTGGCATCCAGAGCTGAGTCCTGGTTCTGGCCACCCTGCATTGAATTAGCCAGGGCAGAGAGGTCACTGAAAGAGTGCCCCAAAGGAAGCCGAGACACCTGAGCTCAATTCTGTGTCCTCCTGTCACATGCTGTGGGACCTTGACAGTTCACTTTATTGTCCATGCATGCCTCAGTTTCCCCATTTGTTAAACAGGAAGGTGCAGAGAGGGGCCTCTAAAGACCTCCCAGCCTTTTTCCTCTTGTTCTTCCTCAGGGAGGGAGCACAGTGTTATAAAGACTTCAGGTCCACAGTCCAAGCAGGGCTTCTTGGACTGTGGACCTGAAGTCGGCCTGTAATTATCTCGGGTTACTTTGTTTGAAGACGTTGCCTGGCTTTTCCCCAAATCCTACCAAATACATCTGCAGCTTTTCCTTCTCCTTCACCCAGCTTTAAAATATCTCTCGCGCTTCATTATTACGAAGAATTTAATGATGAGCAGCAAATACGAAAATCTCCATGTAAACTTCCTCCTCTGGACTCTTTGTTTGTTTGTTTGTTTGAGACTGAGTCTTGCTCTATCACCCAAGCTGGAGTGCAGTGGTTTGATCTCGGCTCCCTGCAACCTCCGCCTCCTGGGTTCAAGTGATTCTCGTGCCTCAGCCTCTCAAGTAGCTGGGATTACAGGCACCCACCACCACACCCAGCTAATTTTTGTATTTTTAGTAGAGTCGGGGTTTCATTATATTGGCCAGGCTGGTCTCAAACTCTTGACCTCATGTGATCCGCCCCCCTCGGACTCCCAAAGTGCTAGAATTACAGGCATGAGCCACCGCACCCGGCCTCTCCTCTGGACTTTTAACATACATATTCTAGACCTCAACCTTGCCCACCATAGTTTGTACTTCCCCTGAGCAACGTGACCTAGGTGAGGTTAAAGGTGAGGACCTCCAAGTTAAACCACCTGGATTCAAACCCCAGCTCCAACACACTAGCTGTATGACCTTGGGCAAGTCACTAGAATTCTCTGTGCCTCAATTTCTGGATCTATGAGACAATGAGGGCAATAAAGTTACCCACCTGGCAGGGGTGTTGTGGTGACTAAGTGAGTTCATGTATATACAGTGCTTTCTCAGTGCTAGCTATTATTCTTAATGGGGTCACCCTGTGGTTCAAGTCCCTTAAGTCTGAGAAAATGTGGTCTCTCCTTGGTGAATCAACTTATCTGTGTTGGACATTGCAAGAAGGCTGGGGAGTAACGTAAACAGACCTAACTAAATATTATATAAAGGCCAGGCACAGTGGCTCACATTTGTAATCCCAGCACTTTGGGAGGCTGAGATGGGTGGATCACTTGAGGTCAGGAGTTTGAGACCAGCCTGGCCAACATGGTAAAAACCCCGTCTCTACTAAAAATACAAAAACTAGCCAGGTATAGTGATGCACACCTGTAGTCCCAGCTACTCAGAAGGCTGAGGCACAAGAATTACTTGAACCCGGGAGGGTTGCAGTGAGCCGAGATCTCCAGCCTGGGTGACGGAGTGAGACTTTGTCTCAACAACAACAAAAATCTTTTAAAAATTAAATAAATAAATATTATATAGAACAAAATCTAGGGAAAATCCCTTAGTAGGGAGTCACAGGTTAAGATGAGTGGAAGAAAGCTATAATCATCCGGAAATGATTGCACAAAAGAATGGGCTTCCTTGTTTAGGGACAGCCAGAGGGTATGTGCTGTGGGAACCATTTGGGGAGCAAATGAGCAGCTGAACTATTTACTTCTGACCTCCAAAGGGCCCACAGTGACCAATTCCCTTCCCCCTGAAGACCTGGAATGTTTTACCCTAGGAAGTCTGCATGGGACGCTGACCTGCTCCAATGCTCTAGTAACATTGATCCCAAATCACCTGGGGCCTGGGGCAGTGCTCCCCAGCTTCTAAATTCCCACCCTGGAAGCCCCAGGTGGTTGACTTCCATCCCCCAGGCTGTACCCTCTCTGTCCTGACCCTTCACCACCTTGTATTAAGCTCATCTATGTCCATATTATCATCCCTCTGAGCCAAGGACTACTCATCTCTGTCTCCCACACGGTGCCAAACACTCAGCATATAGTAGGTGCTCAGTAAATACTGGCCTGCTGGGGCCAGGCACAGTAGCTCACACCTGTAATCCAGCACTTTGGCATGCCGAGGTAGGCAGATTGCCTGAACTCAGGAGTTCAAGACTAGCCTGGGCAACATGGTGAAACCCCATCTCTCCTAAAAATACAAAAACTAGCCAGGCATGGTGGCATGCACCTCCAATCCCAGCTACTCAGGAGGCTGAGGCAGGAGAATCGCTTGAACACAGGAGGCAAAGTTTGCAGTGAGCCGAGATCGCACCACTGCACTCCAGCCTGAGTGACAGAGTGAGACTCCGTCTCAAAGATATATATATATACCGGCCCACTGAAAAGGGATTTGGATAGGAGGGGCCCAGGCCTGGCTCCTGTCACTGCCCTGGACAGGTCACCTAACCCCTCTTGCTTGTCATAAACCAGGGAAGCCAGCAGCACAGGGAGGCTAAGATGCCCTCACTCAGACTGATTCATACAATGCCAGCAATGAAAGAAACTCAACCCCTTGTCCTGAGAGTAGGCTTACTCCCTTCTCTGATTATCTGCTTCCCAAGTGCGATGCCTGCAATGCGGGCCAGAGGAAGGAAGTGGCCAGGCCTTTGGCAGGCACATTTCTCCATGAGCATTGGTAATGGGTATCTGGATTAACACATCAGTCCATCTAACCACTCCCCACAGGATTCCTCTTCCTCAGCTGACCTCCCAGGCTTCTGAACCTGCAATTTTAATAAAATCATTGTCATAATCACAGCCGTTGTAACTGATGTACATAGCTTTCTCTGTTCCAGGCGAAGTGAGGAACAGTGAAAACTATGTATAATAATTCGGAGTGACGCAATCAATTTTAGCGTGTTCAAAGTTCTGAGAAGTCTTGCGCAAAAGCAATCTGTATAGTGTTATGTAAACTAGCATAACCTGATTTATTTGACAATGGGATAATTTTTCATAGAATATCTGTTAACATGCCACAGAGTTCTTTTAAACATATTTAGGAAACTGGGCCTGGAGGAAGGAAAAGCGTAAGTGTTTATTGCATGTCTATAACTGGCTCTGTGCCAGATACATGGCATGCATTTTCTCAGGTAATCTTCACAATAGCCTCTGAAAGAGATGGAATTGTCCCTCTATTAGTACTCTAGAAATGAGAATTGGCTCTGACAAGCGAGGTGGTCTTCCCAAGAACACGAGCCTAGCTAGAGTCTCTTGTTGCCTTTCTACAGCAAACCTGCATTTGAATTTTCCTCTGCTGTGGCTCCTTCTAGTTCCTGTTTATTACAGAGCCCATGATTCTGGGAGGGAGAATGGGAAAAAGATCAGCCTACCACTCTGACATCATTGAGAGTTTGGATTTGCAAAGCAGGCAACGTAAACTCCTGTCTTGCAATTTAAGCATAAATGTGTTCAATTTGGCCTCAGTTTCCTCATCTATAACATAGAACTGGAGTGGGAGTAGGAAAGCACGGTTAGAAAGATGTAGCTAAATGGTCTCTCTGTCCCTCCACAGCATGTACATTGTGGGCTTATGAGTCCGAATCTCTGGGCCTGCAATTTGGACATACTGCCACCAGGGGGCGATCTGGACTGGGATTATAGCCATGGCAGGCTCATCTACTGTATCCTGGGTTAAAGCATCCTAAATTGATTTTATTGGTGTTCCCTTGAGTGGTACACGGATATTACTGAAATTATGAAGATGGTTTTCAGTCACAGTGGGCAAATGAGGCCCTGCATGAATTGAAGTGTGACCAATTTTTTTCACTACATGAATTAATGCTTACTTACTACCTGGCCTCTGTGCCTCCTTGAAATTTAAGAATCATTGTGAATTCCACTATCTAGGGACCTCAGGAACATGAAGAACAAGGAATGCTATTGGGAACCACGCCAGTGAAATAAAAGACCTTCTTTAAGTTAAAAAAAAATCTATGTATATTTTATTTACTTTGCCAAGATTACAGCTTTTCTCTCTCTAGAATATTCAATGTTTAATTAAAAAGGGCTCCTCTTTCTGAGGATGAATCTTTAACTGAGACAAAATCATAAAACATGAGACATTTGTTCCCTTATGTCAACATTGAAATTGCTCATTTAACTTTAGATCAGCTCACCAACACCGTGTTTCTCAGACACTCTTGCTAGCATCTTAGTTATCTCATCAGAAAGCATTTTGGCAGCTCTCTCTTGTAAAGCTGCTTCTGAAAAGTACTAAATTAAATGTAAAGTAAAGTTGGATTTCTGTGGCATTCTTCCCATTCACCTTCCATACTCATACCCATAAGCAATGGACTGGTTTTGTGTGTCCCTTTTGAAGGCTACATCAACAGTACATTTCCTGCTGTAGGGGTTGTTCTGCAGATTGTCATTTTCACCCGCCATGATGTATTGTGAGATCTTCCCATGCTGATACATGCAGATGTGGTTCATTTCTTTCCACTGCCATAGATCATCTCATTTGTCCATTGTCCAGCTAAAAAGCATTTAGGTTGTTTTACTTTTTTTTTTTTTTTTTTTTTTTTTTTTTGAGATGGAGTCTCCCTCAGTCGCCCAGGCTGGAGTGCAGTGGCATGATCTTGGCTCACTGCAACCTCCACCTCCTGGGTTCAAGTGATTCTCCTGCCTCAGCCTCCAAGTAGCTGGGACTACAGGCACCCGCCACCATGTCCAGCTAATTTTTTTGAATTTTTAGTGGAGACACGGTTTCACCATGTTGGCCAGGCTATTCTCAAACCCCTGACCACAAATGATTTGCCCACCTCAGCTTCCCAAAGTGCTGGGATTACAAGCATGAGCCACTGCACCCAGCCAAGAACAAGATCTTTTAATACTTGCCAGGTTGTTTTCCTATTGTAAACTACGCTGCAATGGAGATCTTTGCACGCACTCCTTATATACATGTTCAAGGGTTTCTCTAGGCTATGTAGAAATGGAAATTGTAGGTTGTAGGATATAATTTCAATTTTGCTAAATACTCACCCACTGCTCTTGGCTCATAATTCATCAAGTGTACGAAAGTTTCCATTTCCCTCATTCTCATCTACACTTGCGTTTTAATTTTCGCCAACCTGATGGATTGTTTTCATTTGCATCTCTGATTATTGGGGATAATGAGCATCTTTTCAACTCTTCTGTGTGGCTTCTTTAGTCATTAACTCTTTATGTCCCAGCCAGACTGTAAATTCCTAGAAGGAAGGTTGGAGTCTCAAATGTAAGGTCCTCACAGAGGACAGCCCTGTCCAGGCATAGACTGTCTGTTTCCTACCTCACCTCTGTGCTCCTCCTTGGAGCCCTACCTTCCAAGCTTAACGAGCTACCTGCAGCTTGCCAAATACATCATGATGCAGTTTCATGCATACCATGCCCTCTGTCTGGAATGTTGTGCCTCTTCCAGTCCACCTGAACATCCTTACTCATGTTCCATGATTCATCTCAAGAGCCATCTCCTCTATATGAAGCCTACAGTATGACCGGCACCCCACTCCATCCCAGGCAGAGCTAACCACGTTCTCCTTTGTGCTTCTGCTGGCTCCACGTGAACATCTCACGCCTGTGTAAGACTTCTGAGCATCTATGTACCGATGTATCTGTCTCCCCACCATATTCTGAACTCTTTGAGGACAGGCACCATGTCTTATTTATTTTTGCACGTCCAGCTCAGTGATCAGGGCTCGGCAGGGGTATATCATGGGTAGATAAGTCTCTAAGCCAGCTTCTTCCACATCAATCTCCTGCAGACTGCAAAGCTCTGAGGTCTGGACTGTATTGCATTCATACTGCATATTGCATATGCATATTGCATATTGCATATGCATGTTGCATATGCATATTGCATTTGTATGTTGCATATTGCATGTTGCATATTGCATGTTGCATATTGCATGTTGCATATTGCATGTTGCATATGCATGTTGCATATTGCATGTTGCATATTGCGTGTTGCATATGCATGTTGCATATTGCGTGTTGCATATTGCATGTTGCATATTGCGTGTTGCATATTGCGTGTTGCATATTGCGTGTTGCATATTGCGTGTTGCATATTGCGTGTTGCATATTGCACGTTGCATATTGCGTGTTGCATATTGCACGTTGCATATGCGTGTTGCATATTGCACGTTGCATATTGCGTGTTGCATATGCATGTTGCATATTGCGTGTTGCATATGCATGTTGCATATTGCGTGTTGCATATTGCATGTTGCATATGGCGTGTTGCATATTGCATGTTGCATATGCGTGTTGCATATTGTATTGCATTCATATTGCTGTTTTCACCGTGCCTAATAGGGCTGAGTGTTTGTTGTTCTCAGTCAACAGGCACCACAAACACTCAGCCCTGTTAGGCACTGCACTGTCATACTACGTACACTGCAGTACAATTGACTGATAGAGTAGAAGTGGCTTTGGGTAGAAATTCCTGGGTTTGCACCCCAGCTTCCTATGCGTATAATCTTGTACAATTTCCTTGGCCTCTCCAAGCCTCAGTTTCCTCACCTTCATAAAGGGAATGATAACATTTTTGAGGACTGGTATAAGGATGAAATACAGTTGCGTATATAAACCATGTGGCACATAATCATTTGCCACGTTATCATTTCTATGTCAGAACAGCACAGAGTCTGCTTTAGCCACAAGACTTTGGGTGGCTCATTTTTTCAGGTGTCACATGTGATGGGCACATAGTAGTTAATAAAGACAAAGTCTAGTGTTTCCAGTGCTCAGAACAGTGTCTTGCAGAAACTAAGTACCCAGTAAAGAAGTTGAACTGAACTCTGCACTTTGCACATAATTAGGTACTTGACAAATATTAAATCAAGTCAGATTCACTTCCCCGTATTGCATTCCGATCCAATCCTACCTTTAAGTCATTCCCGGATGGGCACAGTGGCTCACGCCTGTAATCCCAGCACTTTGGGAGGCCAAGGCGGGTGGATCACTTGAGGTCAGGAATTCGAGACCAGCCTGGCCAACACGGCGAAACCTCGTCTCTACTAAAAATACAAAAATTAGCTGGGCATGGTGGCACACGCCTGTAATCCCAGCTACTCAGGAGGCTGAGGCAGGAGAATAGCTTAAACCCAGAAGGCGGAGGTTACAGTGAGCCAAGATCACACCACGGCACTCCAGCCTGGACAACAGAGCCAGATTCCATCTCAAAAAAAAAAAAAGACAAAGAAAAAAAAGTAAATAAGTCATTCCCTTCTGTGGGAGGAGGGGCAGCTGAGGGAGAAGTGGGAACATGTCTCCTCTTCTCCTGGTAGTGATTTTGATTCTTCCTCTCGCTTTTGATCTTTCAAAAGCAAGATGACCACCAGGACAAACTATTATTTTGAGGTCGCCAATGAACCATTCCTGCATACAGTAATACTCTTATGTATTCCCCTCTCACAAAGTCTGGGCTTGGCCATATGTCTCTTTGGACACAGGGACATTGACAAGCCAGTGCAAGGCTTGATAAACAATTGCACATTGAATCTTGTCCCCTGAGATGGCTCCTTCTTGAAACCCAGTTCCCGTTCCAAAAGAAGCTCAAGTGAGCCACGAAGAGAGGCCCCACGAGAGAGAGTGATGATCAGCCAGCCCCCCACTGTGGTTCTCATCCCAGCTGAGGCACTAGGCGTGGGAGAGGAGCAGACGTCTTCACCGCAGATGTTATACAGAACAGAAATGAGCTGTACCTCCTGAGCCCTGCCTAAATTGCTCAATCATGAGCAAATTAAGGATCATGTCGTTTTAAGCCCACAAGTTTTGGTGGTGTTTTGGAACACAGCAAATAATAAATAACCCATGGGTAGAGCACGGTCTGAGGGTGCAAGTCAGTGATCTGGGGGTGGAGTGTGCAGCGGGCTTAGAGGCTCATCAGGTGAAAAGCTTCAGGATCAACTGCAAAACAGAACTGCCTGACCTAGAACCCATTATCTGGGGACTCTTCCCTGGGGCTCCAAGTCCCAAGGATCTTATGGGCTGAGGATGCTTTTGGCTGCTTAAACAATCAGGAGGTCCTCAGGCTCATATTACATGAAGTCCAGAGGCCAGCGGCTTCTGGCCAAGTTGATGGAGCAGCTCCGCGAGGCCATGGAGGACCCAGAATGTGCTGCATGGTCTGCAGTTCCTCTGGTCACAGGTGTCTGGCAGGAGTGGTCTGGGCTGCATGGTTCCTCATTCATTACATCAGGAAAGATGGATGCTCTCCCAGCATTCCCAGTGGAGAAAAGAATTTCCCAGAAGGCTGCACACATCCACACATTTCCTTGCATCTTATTGGCCCAAATTGAGTCACATGTGAATGACTGAACCAATCACGTGCAAGAGGTGGGGTTGGGGTAGGGGTTAAGAATCACCATTGACCAATCAAACCCGCCACTAGATTGGAGGAAATATGTGTGGCCAGTTCCTCTGACGTCCGTGTCTCGTGGGGGAGGAATGGATGTCTGGGAATAATTGGCATCTTCTAGGAAGAGCATGTAGGGTAACATCCAGCAGTGTCCACTATAGGACCCCCTCACATAGGGCATGTGGGAGAAGCCAGGCACCCTGGGCTTGAGACAGAGTCATGCCCAGCTCTCATGTCCCTTCCTGGGATAATGGGTGTAGGTACGTGTGTGTGCATGCATGTGCAGGAGGGAGGACTAGGGAATAGTTTGGGATCCCAGGGCTTCTATCTTCCCCCAGTTGGTCTCTCCAACACCACACATCAGCCTCCACTCCAGTGTGAAGAAAGGCACCAAGCACAGGAGAAGAACTCAGACCTGAGCCTTTCCTTATTGTTAGCACTTTATTTGAGTAGAAGACACCTCTACTGCGTCAAATCTAGTACTTTGAGCTCGTAGATTTACTGTTTTCTGCATATTTCTCTTCCAGTGCTTTCTGCAAGTTCAGGTTCATAGCATTTTTCTGGTGCCACCGTCCTACAGAGAGCAGGAGAAGAGACAGCACAGATTAGATCATCCAGCAGTCTCTGGAGTTGCCCAGATCCCAGGGATGACTCGTACCTCTTCCAAGTCCACCTCTGGCTCTGTCTCCTGCTCTGGTTTCTCTCTGACCCTTAGAGCCGACACACCCTGCCGGTGGAGGACAGTCCCTGCCTCCCATCACCCGCAGCTCCTCACTTACCCAGATCATCCGTCTTCCTGCCATGCCAGTGTTCTAAGTCCCTCACTGATTTCTCAATGACCTCTGGTGTGTAGGAAGCCTTCATGAGGCTTTTTGTCTCCTCAGCAGCCCCTGTAGAATACCATGAAGAAACCCCAAGTGCCCAATTCAGTGTCAGTCAGGTACTCCATGGTTTATATTGGGTGTCAGTTTCCTCTACGGATAGTAAATTGTGGAACGGAAGGAGAGTGGGAGGGGTTTCAAAGTAAAGTCGTTTGGGTTCAAACCCAGACTCCATTATTTATGGGTAGTATAGCCTCAGAGAAATTTTTAACCTCTCTGAGCTTCAGTGTCTTCAACTATACCAAGAAATGAGATTTTTTTTCATGGTTGGAAAGACAAAATTATTGGACATTCATCAAGACATCTAGCAAGTGGCAACTAATACCTGTAACTTAAGAAAACTCATCTCTGTTTTCAAAATTCAAACATGCACAAGCGGATACGTTGCAATGATCAAGAGTCAGCAGAAACACCAAAGGACAAAATCTCCCAAATTAGCAAAGATTTGAATGATCAGATACAGAATACAAAATAAGTATATTTAGGCCGGGCGCAGTGGCTCATGCCTGTAATCCCAGCACTTTGGGAGGCCAAAGCGGGTGGTTCACGAGGTCAGGGGTTTGAGACCAGCCTGACCAACATGGTGAAACCCCGTCTCTACTAAAACAAAAATTAGTTGGGCGTGGTGGCAGACTCCTGTAATCCCAGCTACTCAGGAGGCTGAGGCAGGAGAATTGCTTGAACCCGGGAGGTGGAGGTTGCAGTGAGCCGAGATCGTGCCACTGCACTCCAGCCTGGGCAACAGAGAGAGACTCTGTCTCAAACAAACAAACAAAAAAAAACTATATTTAATGATTGAAACCATAAGAGAGAATAAAAATATAAGCAAAGAGTAAGAAACCATCCAGAAAGAGCAGATAGATTAGTAAGAGAAGCAAACGGAATTTCAGAAATGAACACATAATAATTGAAAAAAAATTAAACTCCATGGCAATAAGATGCCTGGGACTGGCTTTGAAATAACCTTGGGTGGGAGTGGATGGGTGGGAGAAAAGATGAGACAAGATCGGCTATGTATTAATCATTGTTGAGGCTGAGTGGTATATGCAACATCTATTTATAAACTAAGTTCTCTTCTTTTCCATAAGCTTGAAAATTGCCATCATAAAAGTTTAAAAAGAAATTCAATTAACAGGTAAAATAGCAGATCAAATAAAGCTGAGAGAAAATGGTAAACTGGAAGATATACCTAAAGAAATTAATATTAGGATGCAATACAAAGAAAAAAAGATGTGGCCTGGGCGCGGTGGCTCACGCCTGTAATCCCAGCACTTTGGGATGCCTAGAATATATATATAAATTCTATATATACATATATATAAATCCTGTATATATATACATATATAAATTCTATAAAATAAGAACATGTAAGCTGGGGTGGAGGTCGGGAGAGTAATTAAAGTTAATTAAAGTTTTGTTTTTTTTTTTGAGACAGAGTCTCGCTCTGTCTCCAGGCTGGAGTGCTGTGGCTCAATCTCGGCTCACTGCAACCTCCACCTCCCAGGTTCAATCTACTCTCCTGCCTCAGCCTCCTGAGTAGCTGGGATTACAGGCACGTGCCACCACACCCAGCTAATTTTTGTATTTTTAGTAGAGACGGGGTTTCACCATGTTAGCCAGGATGGTCTGGATCTCTCGACCTTGTGATCCACCCATCTCGGCCTCCCAAAGTGCTGGGATTACAGGTGTGAGCCACTGCGCCCAGTCAAATTTAAAGGCTTCTAAGGCCCTTAGTGTTCAGGAAAACACAAATGCCTAGATTAACTTTATAATTTGTTAATTACGCATATAAAAATGTCAAAGGTAACCACTCAAAGAATAAGAGGAGTAGAAAAGAACAAATATCAGATTGAGAAAAATAAGAAAGCTGATGCAAATCCAAAAAGAGAGAGAAAAAGAAGCCACAAAGAAAAAGCAGCACACCATCCTGGCTAACATGATGAAACCCCGTCTCTACTAAAAATACAAAAAAAAATTAGCCGGGCGTGGTGGCGGGCACCTGTAGTCTCAGCTACTTGGGAGGCTGAGGCAGGAGAATGGCGTGAACCCAGGAGGCGGAGCTTGCAGTGAGCTGAGAGCGCGCCACTGCACTCCAGCCTGGGCAACAGAGTGAGACTCCATCTCAAAAAAAAGAAAAGAAAAGAAAAGAAAAAGCAGCACAAATAGAAAACGCAAAATAAGATCATGGAAATAAACCCAAATAGTCTATATCAGTAACAAGAATCAATAAGAATGAATTAAACCCATTCGTTAAAAACCAGATGATGACACTACAGAAAATGTTTTCCAGGTATATATCATTGAAAGCACATTTAAAGGGACACAAAGAGAGGATAAACATGGAAGAATAGAAAAAGATATACCCAGGCAAACACTAACCAAAAGCAGTCTGGTCTAACTATATCAGGCGAAATAGACTGTAGGGCAAAGCCACGATGAAAAACAAAAACAACTGCAATTCATTAAGGTAATGTAATGATTCTGAACTTGCTACATTGAAATAATCTCAAAATAGATAAGGCAAAATTGACAGAACCACAGGACAAATGGACAAAGCTGCTATTATAGGGGGAGATTTAAAGACATATATTTTAGTAACTAATAGATCAAGCAAAGAATATTAATAGGGATTAGAAGATTTGTGCGGAAATCATCAACAAGCCTGTTCTATAGACAAATGCAGAATCCCTTACCCGAGAGATTATTATTATTATTATTATTATCATTATTTTGAGAGGGAGTCTTGCTCTGTCGCCAGGCTGGAGTGCAGTGGCACGATCTCGGCTCACTACAGCCTCCGCCTCCCGGGTTCATGCGATTCTTCTGCCTCAGCCTCCCGAGAAGCCATTACAGGCATGTGCCATCATGCCCAGCTAATTTTTGTATTTTTAGTAGAGACGGGGTTTCACCATATTGGCCAGGATGATCTCGATCTCTTGACCTTGTGATCTGCCTGCCTCCACCTCCCGAGAATTTTTTTTTTTTTGAGACGGAGTCTTGCTCTGTCACCAGGCTGGTGTGCAGTGGCACAATCTTGGCTCACTGCAACCTCCGACTCCCTTGTTCAAGCAATTCTCCTGCCTCAGCCTCCCAAGTAGCTGGGAATACAGGCACGTGTCACCACGCCCAGCTAATTTTTGTATTTTTAGTAGAGACAGGGCTTCACCCTGTTGGCCAGGATGGTCTTGATCTCCTGACCTCGTGATCCGCCTGTCTCAGCCTCCCAAAGTGCTGGGATTACAGGCGTGAGCCACCGCGCTCGGCCCCTGGAGAGATTATTTTTAAGCACACACAGATCATCTACAAAAATCACCATCTACTGGGCTCTAAAGCGAATCTGAACAATTTCAAAGAATTGAAATCATTACAGGGCTGTGTTCTCCAATGACAGTGACACAAGCTGGGAGATGGAATCCACCCCAAAGACAAGAGAGCAAAACAAGAAAGAGGAAGACACCAAATAGAGGAAATCGGAATTCCAACAATGGAAAGAAGTGAAAAAAAAGAAAATCCTTGGTAAGCTGGTTCAGGGATCCCTGGATACCTGGACACAGAGGGAAAAAGACAGGACATAAGCTACCACTCTGCCTGCTCTGTGACTCAAAGACACAATGTCCAGGTGAGCCCAGCCAAGGTTTTGATTTGCACTTGGCTTGTCCTTACCATGGGCTGACCCTCTACTCTCCCCTGCCAGCCCTGCTGCATGGAGCAGATGAGGACCTTCATGTTAGCCCACAGGGGTGTCCTGCTGCATGGAGCAGATGAGGACCTTCATGTTAGCCCACAGGGGTGTTCTGCTCTGACCTCCTTCTGAAGCTGGAGCCACGGTGAGTTGGGAGGCAGAAAATACACAAAGGGCCACTCACCCTGGCTATATTCCTGCAGGCCATCCCACATGGTCCCCCCGCAGCCCTGTCTGTGGGAAGCCTATACACCCAGGACTCACGGCCGTGCCAATTCTCTCCCCACATGGAGTTCACTAAACTCTCAAGACACCCAAAGCCAGACTAAGACCCAGAGCCAGCTGCATTTTCCCCCATGCTGTTTCCGTGATAGTGAATAAATTTCATGAGATCTGATGGTTTTATAAGGGGAAAATTCTTTCACTTGCTTCCCATTCTCTCTTGTCGGCCACCATATAAGACGTGCCTTTCACCTTCCACCATGATGTGAGGCCTCCCCAGCTACATGGAACTCTGAGCCTATTAAACCTCTTTTTCTTTATAAATTACCCAGTCTCAGGTATGTCTTTCTCAGCAGTGTGAAAACGGACTGACTATATTATATTTAATGGTGCAATGTTAGACTCAAGAAGGAGATAAGCATGCCTGTTTTTCCTGCTTATATACACCATTGTCCTAGACAGGTCAGCCAGATGCTGATATAAAGGTGAGAAAAGCCTAGTGTTTAAGAATTTAAACTCTAGCCTCTGACTGGCAGGGTTTAAATCCCAACTCTGACCGTTCCTACCTGTGTGGCCTTAATTAAGTTATTTAACTTTTCCATGACTCAATTATTTTTTATCTGGAAAAAAATGGGAATTGTAGCATTTACCACATGGGATTCATGTGGAGAATAAAATATATATATAAAGTACTCAGAGCAGTACCTGGCATATGTTAAATACTATGCATAAATGTAGCCATTATTACTATTCAAAAGCACCCCTAAAGAATCTATAAATAATTATTGGAATTAATTGGTGAGCTGCATAAAGCTTCTGGATATGAGATTAATATACAAAAACAAAAATTGCATTTGTGTATATGTTATCAGCAGCAAAGTTAGAAAATATAATTTTAAAAAGATATCATTTTCAACAAGCAGCCAAAAAAGAGATTCTCCTGAGTAAGTCTAACAAAAACACCTGCATGATGTTTATAGAAAAAAAAAATCACAAAATGTTACTGAGAGATATCGAAGGAAGATTTAAATTAATGGAGGTATACACCATATTCATATATTAGAAAATTCATTATAAAGCTGACAACAGCCCTTAAGTTGAGCTGTAGATTCAATGTATTTCCAATCAAAATCCCAACAGGGTTTTTCATGGAAATTTCTGTATATTAATAACATTTGTATGGAAGAGTAAAGGGCCTAGAAACCCAAGACATTAACTGGTGATGGTGGTGGAGGGTTGGTAGTGAGAGTATTGCCTGACCAGATATCAGGCTACTTATAATACCTTGGTGATTAAAAATGTAATATTAGACCAATGGACAGAATAAAGCGTGGAAACTGATCTATGCATGTGTCGAAACCTGATGGATAACAGAGGTACCACTGTAGGTCACCGGGAGGAAAGATGAGCCTATTCAATAAAAGGTACTGAGGCAGTCAGTAATCCACATAAAGAAGGAATTGAAAATGAATCCCTACTGGGGAAAGATTTCTGGTGTTGTCGTTCCATTATTTTGAGGGCTGGGCACATAGATGCCCAAGGAATGCCTGAGCTCCTCATCTCGCTCTTTATACAGCGGGGCAAGCTGCCTAAAGTTTCCTCAAGCCTCAGTTTTACTACTTTCTTAAATGGCTAAAACTCACAAAAGCCGTCTACAGTTCTTGAAAATGAATCCCTACTTCATACTAAAAACAAAAATCAACTCCAGGTGGATTAAAGACTTAAATGTGAAAAGCAAAACTAAATATTTTTGAAGATTGTATAAAAGATGATCTATGATTTAGCGTAGGATAGGAGTCCCTCAACCTGCTCCCCCTGGCAGCTTCTCTAATTCAGTAAATAGCCATCTCGTCCTTCCAGTTGTTCAGGTCAAAACGTTGAAGTCAACCTTAATTCCTGTCTCTCTCCCCAAAATCTATTCATTAGCATATTCTCTTCTCTCTGCCTTATACAAATATCCAGAATCCTACTACATCAAGCTACCTTCACCATTACCTCCCTGAGCTGCTATATTGCACAATGGTGCCTTCCAAAATAGTGCAGTGCACTAGCCCAGCTTCCAACACCAAGCCACCATCATCTGTCCCATCTGGAGTTTCGCAGCTGCCTCCTACAGGTTTCCCTGTTTCTGCCCCAGCTCCCTACGTCCATTCTCCCCGTAGCAACTGGAGTGAGCCTTTAACCTGAGCCAAACAGGGCCATTCTCCTGCTTAAAATCCTGGCTTGGTTTCTCATCTCACTCCAAGTAAAGACCTTCCAGCAGGTTTCACGACCCAGCCTGTTTCCTCTGATGTCTTCTGCCTCACTCCTGTGCAGCCATACCAGCCTCACCAACCTCAAACAGCAAATGTAAAGGCTAACCCCGGGTGGGTGGAGACAGAGAGAGACAGATGGATGGGCACACTGACAGCACTGTGTGGTAGGGTGAAGCCCTGATTCACAGTGTTTGCCAATTTCCAGAGTGTAAATACTACTAGCATGGCCAATTTTAAGACAGCATTTATGTGCCAGTCAGTTCAGGGAGACAATTGCCTCTTGTGAGCTGGTGCAAGCTGCTATGAGCTCCAGCACACCCTTGGCACAGTTCTACTTCCCAGGCGGGATGATGGGACACAGACATTTTTAAAAATAGATTCTTTTACATTTATGTAGACATTATCATACAAAGTTGTATGGAACAGCTATTTGGTGACCGATAGTTGTTAAAGAGAGAACTGGAAGGCAGGATCTGGAAGGCCAGGAACAGAGAACAAGCAGAACTGTATTCTCGCTTTCCTCCCCCAGCACCATCCCTTCTCCAAGCTCAGAGAAAAATCCAGAAAGGCTTCCAGTGGGTATCTGGTTCCTCGGGTGACAGGGATCCGAGCCAGGTGGAAGAGATTTGTCAGGCCCTGGGAGCACTGGCGAGGGCCTGGAGTGAGGAGAGAGGAAGGAGCCGTACCAGAAAAAGCCTCATTTTGCAATGAGGCCAAACCAGAATGTGGGGCAGAGAGAAGCCCCTGCGTGCTGTGACAGGCATCTGAGCTATCCAGAAGACCCTGGGAACAGGATCATAGCTAGGGAGGTGACTTAGTGGTCAAGAAAAGACTATGAGGCTTTGAAGGCAGAAGGAACACCTGACTTTGAGTCCTAGACACAATGCAGACTACTGAGAGTTCTAAGGCAAATGATCTTAAATCTGCCCGTGAAATGGAGCTAATAGCAGTCTCCCCACCCCAACCAAACAGGACTACACTGATCCAGTGGAAACCCTCTGTAAATGTCAGAGCCTCCAACCCACCCTTTCTTTCTCCCCAGGTGGCGCCACCTCCGGGCTCTGGAGAAGAAAAATGATAGCCTGACAGCTACTGAGTGCTCACCATTTGCCTCGGCCAAGCACCTTCATGTGGCACTTCATAAAGTCCTGCCAGTGACCCAGCAAGGGCCATACTCTCATTATCATCCCCACTGTACCGAGAAGGCAGCGGATGGAGAGGTTGAGGATGCCACCTAAGGTCATACCCAGCTAGTGAGTGGCTGAGCTGAGCTTTGAACCAAACAAACTTGATATTGTCACTGTGGCCAAAGGTGCCTGGGATGGGGCTAGGGGTGTGGGGAGCAGCAGTCCTGGGCCTTCTACTGGGTCCTGGGCCTCCTACTGGCAGATTAAGAACAAGAGGTGGGCAGGGCGCAGTGACTCACTCCTGTAATCCCAGCACTTTGGGAGGCCAAGGTGGGTGAATCACTTGAGCCCAGGAGTTTGAGACCAGCCTGGGCAAAATGGTGAAACCTTGTCTCTACCAAAAATACAAAAAAAAAAAAAAAAAAAAAAAAAGAAAAGAAAAGAAAATAATTCGCCAGGTGTGGTGGCGCGCATCTGTGGTCCCAGCTACTTATGGGGGCAGGGGAGTGGCTGAGGTGGGAGGGGTGTTTTCTTGAGCCTGTGAGGCGGAGATTTCAGTGAGCCAAGATTGTGCCACTGCACCCCAGCCTGGGCAACAGAGTGAGACTTCAAAAAACACAAGAAGGGAAGGGAAGGGAAAGGGAAGGAAGGGGAGGGCAGGGGAGGGGAGTGGAGGGCCGGGGAGGGACCAGAGGTGCCTGACTGCCAACTGGGACAAATCATCCACACATCAAGGACAGGGGACTGGATGTTCCCAGCACTCGCAAGCTGACATAGAGGACACACGGGCATGAAATAAGTGTCCTTGAAGATGTGCCCTGGGGTCCTAGACCTCATATGGAGTGGAAACCCCAAACGCCTTCCCTGCCCAATGCCTGGGAGACCATGGGTGTTCACGGCCCCACCCTTGCCCTTTGACTTGACCTCGAAACAAGTTTGACCGCATGTTGTAGCCAAGATCATAGTAGTCTGAGAAGACGGAGGACATTTCCACACGATTCTGGGTCCTGCTGGGCCATGAGCTTGCCCTCTTCTGGCCCTCGAAGACTTCATCAATAGCCCTTTGAGCCTGAGCAGGGAGGCAGGGACAACAGACAGGGGATGGAAAAGCAGTGTCAAGCCCCATATCTCCCTCCAACTCCTCCTCCCTTGACCCTGCCCTCCCCACCCCGATCCCACCTTTAGCCTGCAGCCCTCAACCTATTCACAGGGCTGGGGAGCTGGAGTATACAAAGGCCCCAGCCCTAACCCCTCTCATCACCCACACTGCTGTGGGTGGGGGGCATCAGGTTAACGATCATAAAACCTCTTCCAAGCATTGAGCACCTGCTAAATGCAATATAGGGTGCCACTCTTCCCACCATTTTATAAATGAGGAAAGTGGGCCTCAGGAGGCCAGAGATCACCCAGTTCACATGGCTGGCAGGCCACAGAGCCCTGGCTTGCCTCCTACGACTGAGGCATCACACAGGGCAGCTCTGGGTGGGTGCTTAACTTTCAATGAGGCCAACTCCTTCTTCATACCAGTAGGGAAACTGACACGCAGAGAAGCTGAGCTCAGGCCCAGGGGCAGGACACCTAGGTTTGAGTTCCAATTCTGCAATATATCAGCTGTTGACTTCAGCAAGCCTCTTCTCCGCTCTAGGCCTCAGTTTCCCTACATGTAAAATGTGAAGGCAGGGTGGAACTGGATGGTCTTTGAAGTGGCTTTCAGCTGTGACACTTGCTGGCTCAATGACACTTGTGACATAAGTTACAGGTGGGCAGAAAACACAGATTTCTTGATTCCAGCCAGGGACAATGGTGGCTGAAGAAAGAAAGGACTTCTCCCAAGGCTGGGCAGGGCGATGAGAGGTAGTGACCACAGAGTCAACCTCAAATTGGGACAAGTTCCTCTAAGTGGGGCAGAACATATCAAGATTGTGACCTTCCAGACTTGCTGGTGGTGGGGTCACTGCACTTTAAGATGACAGAGTGGAAGGGGAGCCTAGGAGAAGCCTGACCCCCAGCTTTTGTGACCCAAGCAGATCGTAGCCCCTCCTTGGGACTTGGTTATACCATCTGTTAAAAAGGAAACAATAACTCCTGCCTGACTTTCCACACAATGCAGTTGCTATGAGGGTTGAGATGGTGGCTTTGAAAATATGTCTCAGAATGCCAGGGCAGAAAGAACACAGCATTTGACCAGAAATGGTAGATGAATTTTATCTTAAGTTTCAGTTGATTCGTAGTGACTGCCTGGAATGCTATATTGGGTGGAAAAGAGTGCTGGCATTGACTAGCAATGTCTGCCATGAATGCAGGCTGGGAGGGTTGTGATACGTACACCATGTATTTGTCAGCCTGATCTAGTCCAACTGCCTCGCTTTACAGATGTGGAGACTGAAGCCCAGAGAGGGTAAGTAACTTATCCAAAGTCACCTAGCATTTAGGAGCAGGTCCAGGATTCAAACCCAAGTCTTCTGATTCCCAATAAATGCTATCCATCCACTAAATGTGGTCTTCTTTGGGAGACTTGTTCAAATGGAAAACATCCAATTCACACAAAAGGCTTTTAACTGCAAAGTCATTAAGGACCAGAGTTCCAGAATCTGCTGACCCAGTTTGCACCCTCGTCTCGCACAGTTGGGTGAATTTGGTTGACTGACTTAACCCCTCTAAGCCTTGGGCTCCTTATCTATAAAATGAGGACAATAATAGTACCTTCCTCATGGGTTGCTGGGAAGATGTAACAACTTGTTATACGTGAAGTTTAAACAGTGCACAGTGGCTGGCACACAGCAGGTGCTCAGGAGATACTGCTTTCTAGTGGTATTATTATAGGGACTCTGTACTCAAGAGCGAGTTTATCTTATGTCCTCATTATAAGACTCTGCATCACCCTCCTGGCCCCTGCTGTGACACCTGCTCCTCGGAGACCAGCTGGTCCACCACGTTGCTCCCAAACTTGTGGCGAATGTTGTTAGGAATGATGCTGCCCTTCTGGTTCGTGGGCGTGCTCCTCTGGTCCTGGGCCCCCAAGCTGGGACCGTCATCTGTCCCCTGGTACGGCTGAGCCCCCTCTCCCAAGGTGGCCCTGTTCTCTCTCAAGGAGGATCGAGAGCCTCCGTTCTTCAGGGACCTGGACTGTGGGTCCATCCCCAGAGAATCCCTGCTGGCAGCAGTCGGGGGTGGAGGGGGAATCTCCTTCAAGTGGCATTGCCCTAGGGAGCTGCCTTGAGCGCTGGCTCCCTGGGGCAGGGGCTGTGGGGACGACAGACCCTGGTTCTTGAACTTGGAGGTGTCCAAGGAACTGTAGGCCGCTTTCCAGGGGTCCAAGTCCTGCTGGCCCTCCTTGTCATTCGGATGGGCCCTGGTCAAAGTGGTTGTACCTGAGCAGGACAAAGAGAAACAGAGGGGGAGGGAGATAGACACGGAGACAAGGGCAGAAAGTAGAGGGTGGGGAAAGGGGCAGAGATGGGGGTGAGGAGGGGGAACCCACAGACAAAGAGCCCCAGAGCTCCACAACCAGAGAAGGGGAGATGGACAGAGAGAAAGCGCAGGAACCAGAGGCATGGGTGGGAAATTAGGAGACACAAAGGGAGAAGAGAGGTCAGCCCGCCCTGCCTCCCACGGGCAGGGTTAGTCCACATTGCCTGGGGCAACAAGGGCTGCCGCCCAAGCCTGTCCCGCCTTGAGGCCTAGCTGTGTGACCACAAGCAAGGGGCTTGGCCTGTCTGTGCTTTCGTGTCCCTGGTTCCATTTGGATAGTTCCTTTCCCCACTTTTCCATCTTGAAACCTCCCCCTCTCTCCGCAGTGAGAATCTGGCAGCAGCGGCACTGGCAGAGGCGTTCCTGGGGCTAAGCCACGTGCCTGGGAAGTACTGGAGTTGGATGGGACTCCCAGACTTTGCTTCCAATGCAAGGCTGCTCCCCAATACCTACCTCCTCCCTTCGCCAGGGCTGAGAAGTGGCGTCATCCCAGCCACCTCCCAGGCTCTCTCCTCCCCACCTCTCCCTGTCTCCCACGTCCCTGCCCACAGCCTCCGCTCCTCTGGGTCTCTTGCTCTCAGCCTTCAGTGTCTCCTCACAGCCTGGCCCCATCCTCCACCCCAGATTACAGCTGTAAATGTGTTTGGTGGTCTTCCCTCCAAAACCTCAAGACGAGTCCTCCAGTCCTCTTAAAAGATACATAGGGGCTGGGTGTGGTGGCTGTCAGACCTCTGAGCCCAAGCTAAGCCATCATATCCCCTGTGACTTGCGCGTATATATCCAGATGGCCTGAAGCAACTGAGGATCCACAAAAGAAGTTAAAATAGCTAGTTCCTGCCTTAACTGATGACATTCTGTTCCCGCCCCACCCTAACTGATCAATTGACTTTGTGACTATACACCCTCCCCACCCTTGCGATAATGTACTTTGTGATAGTCCCCTACCGTTGTGAATGTACTTTGTACGATATGCCCTCCCCACCCTTGAGAAGGTACTTTGTAATATTCTCCCTGCCCTTGAGAATGTACTTTGTAAGATCCACCCCCTGCCTGCAAAAAAATTGCTCCTAACTCCACCGCCTATCCCAATCCTATAAGAACTAATGATAATCCAACCACCCTTTGCTAACTCTCTTTTCGGACTCAGCCCGCCTGCACCCAGGAGATTAAAAAGCTTTATTGCTCACACAACGCCTATTTGGTGGTCTCTTCACATGGACGCACATGATAGTGGCTCATGCCTGTAAGTGGTCATTAAGGGCCTCACACCCGCAAGGGTCATTAATGACACGCCTGTACATGGTAGCTCACGCCAGCACTTTGGGAGGCCAGAGTGGTCAGATCACTTGAGGTTAGGAGTTAGAGATCGGCCTGGCCAACATGGTGAAACCCCGCCTCTACTAAAAATACAAAAATTGGCTGGGTGTGGTGGCGTGCACCTGTAATCCCAGCTACTGGGGAGGCTGAAGCACGAGAATCACCTGAACCTGGGAGGCGGAGGTTGCATTAAGCTGAGATCACGCCACTGCACTCCAGCCTGGGCAGCAGAGCGAGACTCCACCTCAAAAAAAAAAAAAAAGAAAAAAGATACATAGCTTTGTTTCGCTTTTGTGTATGAATGAGACCAGAGTCGTGTGTTGCTTTGTAACTTGCTGTTCAATGCACCACCCTGCCTTGGGGATCTACTCAAGGTAGCGGAGACAGCCCTAACTTCCCTTCGGAGCCCTGCAGGGCTCCACCACCACCCCACAGGGGGACATTCAGATCGATCCAGTTTAGTTTCTCAGAGAAGGATGCTGCAAACATCAGGCTTTGGCAGCCACTGGGGTTTTTATTTCACACCCACGGGTCCCTGCTCTGCTGTCACAAATGTGGAGCTAGGGGAGGGCCCTTCTCGCCTACTCCTCAGGGGACTGCAGACCCTTCCCCAGGGCAGTGGGAGACAGGAAGCTGAGGTTTCTCTGCTTCCCTGCCCACTTTCTCCTCGCCTTCCTTCCTCTCGGTGCCTTTGTCATGGCTCTTTGTCACCTACACGATAGGCAGAGGGAAAACCTATTCCCCCAGACCAGACTTCCTTCTTCCTGTACTGGGCTCTGCCCCAACCAGCAGGCAGCCAAGCAGAGGGGCACATCTGGGGACAGCTGGACTGTCAGGATGGGCATGATGACCCTCCTCAAAAGAGCGGATGCAGAGACTGGGAAGACCACCCACCTGATCAACCTCAGCCCCCCTCACCCTGCTCCTGAAGAGCCTGAGGGCCCATCGCAGGAATGGGCTCCTCTTGGATTCGGGCTTAGGACAGCCAGTCCTGCACTGCCTCCTCTATCAGCACGTGCTGTCGCCATTGCTGGCTCATGCTCAGCCTGCCCTTTAGGGTTATGGGCATGCTTATGGCTGAAATGTGTCTTGTATCCCTGGCCCGGAGAGCTAGCATATTCACCAACACCTCAACTGAGCAAAAACCTACTGCATGTCAGGTGCTGTGCCAGCTGACAGGGACACAACAGGGAGCTGAAAAAGCCAACCCTTTTCCTCTCAGGGTTGAATATCTGTTGAATGAATGAATGGATGTTGCATGAATGAATTAAGACCTGCATCTGCCGTTTCAAGAATCTCATTGCAACTACACCTTTCCTCTACTCCATTCATTCAGCTGTAAAATGGGCAGAGTAAACCCTGCTTCATTTGCTATTATGAAGATCAAATGATCAGTCCACAGAGTTTATCTAAATGTGGCCATGTATCAGGATTCCCTAGGCTCTCATTAAAAATACTGATTCCTGGGCCCCTTTCAGAGCTGCTGCATCAGAAAGGCCCTGAATCTGAGTGTTTAACAAGGCCCCTGGGCATTCAGGTCATTGGAGGAAGATTTTAGCAGGATCGCTGCCCCAACTCACTGGACTCTTTTCTCCCCATCCCACCTGCCAGCCCCAGCCACCCTCCACTCACCCCTGGGGACCGTTCTCAGAGCAGGCCTGACTCAGTCATGCCTGTATTGAAATCTTTCCTCTTGTCCTCAGGGCAGAGTCCCTGCTCTCAGAACTCCACAAAAGTGCCAGACCTCTTTCCCTACCAGGCCTTTGCCTGGGCTGTCCCTCCTGCCTGGAACACTCCCCTCCACTCCTTGGGCTACACTACCCCTGGTCTTGGATCACATGTAACCCCTTATATACCTCCCATTCACTGAGGCTAAGCCCCTCACCATGTTCCCCCACAGCACTGCCCTTCTGGTGCACACAAGACTTAGAGCACCTGAGTCACCCCCTCAGGATGGAGACCATATCGGAGTGATAATCCCTACACATGGCAGGATGGGAGAGCTCAGTAAGTCCATTCCCTCCTTTTTCCTTCTGTCTTCCAACAGAATGCCCCCTATGAAGCCCGGGCCGATGGTGGGTCTGGAGGCCAACACAAGACGGAAGGGGAGGAGAAAGGGCCGGTGCCCTGCTGCCCCAGGGATTCCCTCCAGAAGCCTGGATGTGCATTCAGCACATCCCTGGTCTGCCCGTCCTACCTGCTCGGTGGCCCAGCTCCATAGCCTCTTGCTGTGGGACAGGCAATTCCAAGCTTAGTCCTGTAAACAAAGCACCACGTTTCATCGTCTCAGATGACACACAGAGTCTCTGTGAACAAGGATGAGCTGGGAGCTGAACAGGAAGGCCTGTGGCTGTCTGCCCGCCCCTGATCAGAGGTTCCTAAGCTGCTCCTGGTGCCCTCTGGCACTGCCCAGACCCATGGAGCCTCTGCCCCATTCACTCATCACCCCTGGCACACGGGCTTCCTCCTGGACTTCTGCAGCCTCTGCCCTCTCTGAAAAGCCCTGGCCACCCCCACCCCACCCCACCAGTCCTCAAAGACCTTTCTCAAGCAGCCTTGGGACCCTGGGCTCCTTCTACTCCTTCATAATCTTTTCATCTCCTCCTCCTCTTCTCCCCTATCACCACCACCCTAGGAGACCCTAGCAGGCCCCTGGCTGTGAAGTCCATTGCCCCAGCCCCCAGCCTGGCAACCATCTGTCTTCCTGCAAATAGGATTGTATCCATTTGCTGACTGCTCATTCATGGTCAGGGAAGGGAGGCAGCTTAGCCACCACAAAGAAGAGACAAGAGCAGGAACTCACACTTTGCTCTGGTGTAAACTACGTCTTCTCTCTAAGGCCTTTGGGTCAAATCAGAGGGGTGGCTTCAAAAGCTGCTGCAGCTTTCATGTTTGTGTTCCATTTTCTTATGTGATCTTTTTCTTTTTTCTTTCTTCCTGTCTTTTCTTTTTTTTCTTTCTTTTTTTTTTTTTTTTTTTTTTTGAGACAGGGTCTTACTTACTCTGTTACCCAGGCTGGAGTGCAGTGGTGCAATCTCAGCTCACTGCAACCTCCGCCTCCCAAGTTCAAGTGATTCTCCCATCTCAGCCTCCCAAGTAGCTGGGATTACAGGTGTTGTGCTACCACACCTGGCTAATTTTTGTATTTTTAGTAGAGATGGGGTTTCGCCATGTTGACCAGGCTGATCTCTAACTCCTGGCCTCAAGTGATCCACCCGCCTTGGCCTCCCAAAGTGCTGGGATTACAGGTGTGAGCCACCACACCTGGCCTGTGACTTCAGTTTTGTTTGCTCTCTTTCCCTGGCTCTCCTTGGTTTGCTCATTCTGATGACAGCAAATGCCATGTTTTGAGCTGCCCTATAGAGCAGCCCATGAAGCAAGAAACTGAGGGTGACTTCTGGCCAAAAGCTCGTAAGGAATAGAAGCCCTGAGTCCAACAGTCTTTGAAGAACTGAATGAATCCCGACACCTGAATGAACTTGAAAGTGGATCCTTCCCCAGTTGAGCCTTGATATGAGAACACAGCCTGGATGACACTTTCATTACAGCCTGTGGGATACCTGGGCCAGAGGACCCAGCCAAGTCAGGATCCTGACTCCTATAAATTCTGAGATCATAAATTTGTACTGTTTTAAACATGCAGTGTCAAGCTTCTAAGCTTTATGGTCACTTGTTATGCAGCAATACATAGCTAATACATATTTTGGTACTAAGAGTGGGGTGTTGCTATAACAAATACTTAAAATTTTGGGACTGAATTTGGAACCAAGCAGTGGTCAGAGTCTATAAGGAGTTTGAGAAGCATGATAGAAAAAGCCTAAATCACCTTAAACAGTTTTTTTTTTTTTTTTAAGCAGAAATCTGGAGTTGGAAGATGCTGCCAGTGAGGGCCCAAATGGAAGTGAGGAATATATTACTAGAAATAGTGGAAGAAAGACCCTTGTTATGTAGTTGCAGAAACAGTGACACTGTCATCTGCAGTTATGTGACTAATGAACTGAGTGATTTAGCTAAAGAGTTCCAAAGAAAAGATTGTAGTTGCCTCTTAGTTTCTTCTTACTACTTGTAGTGAAATGTGAGAGGAAGGTGATGAAATAAAGAAGGGACTGTTAAACAAAAAGATGCCAGTACTTAATGGTTCTGAAGTTTCATCCTCTCCAGATCCCAAAAGATGCTAAAATTAAGAAATGGCTTCAGAATACTGGAAAGTGTGCCCAAGAGTGTGACTGTGCAACTTCTTGTTAAAACTTCAGAAAGATCAAAGGACCAGGGTATTACTCTGTCACACAAAGGGTGCTTTAAAGAGATTAAAGAGATGCCTGATATATCCTCTTAACAGAACCATAGGACCTCTAGGAAGCTTAAGGATCCTCAACAGGAGCCCCAGTTAAAAAGGGGTGTGACTTTTGTTCAACGGAGTGAACCCCTGTAAGTTTTACTGTTGAGAAAATAACATCAGCAAAATGTTGGCAGCTTGAGGTAAAAGGGATAGAAGCAGTACAAAATGAAAAGATACCATTGAACAAAAAATAAAAATAAAAAAGGCAAGTCAGAGAGTGGAAGCAAGAGTCCAGAAGGCAGAGCTGAGAGCCATGGAGAATTATTCCCGGCCTTGAAACCTAATCAAGGAACGTACAACATTTGTGTGGCTGGATTTCAAAACTGCTATGGACCATTGACTCCATGTCTCCATTTTCCTCAATTTTGAATAGGAATGTCACTAGCTCTTATCCTATGCCTATCACATCATTGTATGTTAGGTGTGCTCAGGGCAAATTACTTAGTTTCACAGATCTATGATGGAGAATAATTGAATTTGAGAAGCTGTACTTAAGGAACAACACTGGAGAAGCCTCAGCCACACCTGAAGCTGATTTATATGACCAGATTCTAGCTTTTAAACTGATGCTTTAATAGGACGAGAATTTTAAAGATCTTAGCAGAGGATGAATGTATTTCGCATGTGGAAGGGATGTACATTATTGGGGGCCAGAGGGCAGACAGTGGTAGGCAGTTGACATGGCTCCCAATGATCCGTTTCTTGGTATAATTCTCTCTCCTTTAGTGTGGACTGGACACAGTGATGAATCTGGCAAAAATGAGGGATGTCGCATCCGTGATGAACTTATAAGAGACTACGACTTCTGTCTTGTTCACACACTCTCTTCAGCTCTCCTCAGCTCATCTTCTCTGACGGAAGCCAGTTTCCCTGTTGTGAGCTGCCCTATGGAGAGGTCCACAGGGCAAGGAACTCCAGAGGAGCTGGATCCTGCCATGTGAATGGGTTCCTTCTCTGGTCGAGCTTTGAGGTGAGACTAGAGACCCAAGCAACACCTTGATTGCAGCCTGTGCTGCAATTGAGAGACCCTGATTGAGAGACCCTGGGACAGAAAAATCACCAACACTCCACCGGTATTCCCAACTCACAGAAACTGCGAGATAGTAAATGTTGTCTTAAGCCCACTAAGTTTTGGGGTGATTTGTTATGCAGCAAGAGATAACTAACACAAGTCCATGTCAAGCATTCTCACATCTGGTAAATTAGTCTGGTCTTCACAAATACCCAGTAAAGTGTTCAGAGACACTACTAACTTATCTTCTTTCACAGATGGAGAAAATGAGGCTCCAAAAAGACACAGGACTTCACCAGGTGGGGCTAAAATTAAATTGCACATTTTCAAGCTAGGTGAAGTTCAAGTTAGCTCCTTCAAGTTGTCTTTCTCCTCCTATCCCCATCCCCCATCCCCAGCCACCCACCTGACGTGCCCACAGCAGCTCTGTACGTCCCAGTGCACTGCCAGTCCACAGCAGTCTGGATGGGCTACAATAGAAGTGTGGACTCACTTCCAGTTTCTGACCTGGAGAGAGAGAACCCAAGAGACTTTGGTCAAAGAGGGCGGGAAGGTAGTTCCAGTCTAGGCAGTCTTCACTCACAAGCAACTCTGAATGGGGAAAAGGAAGATGAAACCCCATGTCCTGGAAGAACCCTGGCCCTTCATAAGTCTCTGCCTCACCTCTCCAATCTCTTTGATAACAACGGGAAACACATGAACCACACTGATGTGTGCTGAAGCCCAGGAGTGCAGAACCCTGCTGCAGAACTACTGGTGAAGACCAATGGATGGTTGCTGGGAAGTGGCCTCCCCTAGATGTTCATTGGAGTTGCCATGGTGATCACTATACACAGGGCTCTGTTACCTCAGAGGGCTGATAGGCCCACCCCTAGGGAAAAGAGGCCAGGAGAAAGCCAGGACTGAGGAGGCAGGAGGGGCTTCATGTATTGTTCACTCTCTCATCCACTGGAGAATGTCGGTTGAGCCCCCACTACTTGCCAGGTGTGCCAGGCACAGGGGGCTCAGATGCTACCAAGTGCAAAAGACGTTCTTGGGAGTTCAAAGCACTAAGTAGAGAGAAGAAGTAGTTCTGTGTAGGAAAAAAGAGGAAGGACTTATGAAAGAGCCATTTGAGTTGGATCTTGAAGGATGCGTAGGAGCTTAACAGTTTCGAAGGGATGAGAATATTAAAGGCATGAATGTGTGTAACAGCATAAATGTAGATCAAGGTCAATGGGAAAGGAGAAAGATGCATCTGGAGCTGTGTGATTTGGATTCCCAGGAATCAGGGACCTGGGAGTAAAACTCAAGCAAGAATGGAACAGCGAGAGTCCCCTCTCCTATTCCTGAATAACAAGGGCTACAGAAGGAGATCAACAAAATTAAGTGACTTCTTTTCTGCAGAGAAAAAGGAGGCAGAAGTCATTGGTGCCAGCACTGGCCCATTCCTGCCTGGCTGTTGCTCAGCCTGGACAAAGAGTAGGTATAGTGAATGCCTCCTGCAAGCCCAGCCTTTCAGGATTTCCCCAGGAAACAGAGAGTGCTGTGGTTAAACTTGGAGTCCCCAGAATCTGGGCCTGTCACTTATTAGATAAGAGACTAGCCAAGTCCTTTAGCTGAACTTCTTTCATATGTGAAACAGATATCACCCAACACTAAGGATAAGGGTGATGGGTGAATAAAACAATTTTTTGCAAAATGTAGCACATTGCCTTGCACAGAGAGAGACATCACAAAACTCTAAGCTACTTCCACAAGCAACCCATCAGCAAGTCCTTCAGAGTACACTAGACTTGGATGCCTTCATCCACCTCCACAACTCCCCCCACTCCCTGGTCCAAGCCACCCCCATCTCTTGCCTAAGTATTATCTATTGTTGCATGACAATCTTGCCATAAACTTCAAAGCTTAACATACAACTGTTATCTCACAGTTTCTTTGGGTCGGGCGTCTACTCATGGCTTAGCTGAGTTCTCTGCGTTGGGGTCTTAGCAGGCTACAATCCAAGTATTGGCCAGGGCTGCAGTCTCATCTGAGGTTCCACTGGGGAAGAATATGCTTCCAAGCTCATGTGGCTGTGGGAGGATACAGTTCCTTGCAGTCTGTTAGACTGAGGGTCTCAGGCTCTCTCTGGCTGTCAGCCAGAGGCTATCCTCAGTTCCTTGCTCTGTGGGCCCCCCAACATGACACTGACTTCATCAAAGCCAGCAAAGAGGGGGTCCCCTTGCAAGATGGGGCATTACAATACTGTGTACCATAATCACAGAAGTGGCATCCATCACCTTTGCCGTAGGCTGTCGGTTAAAAGTAAGTCACGGGTCCCACCCTCAGTGAAAGGGAGAGGGCGACTCAGGGCATGAACATGATGGGGCAGATAATATGGGGACCACCCTGGAGTCCACCGTATCCTCTGACAGTCTTCTCACTCAACAGCCCAGCAATCCTATTAAGACCTATGTTCGATCATATGTCACCCCTCTAATCAAAACCTTCCAGCTCAACCACAGTAAAAGCTGACATCCTCCCATTTATCTCCAAGGCCCTACCCAACGTGGCCACCATTCTTCTCTGACTTCTGCTCCTCTCACTTTCCCAAGTGCCCCCTGGGTCCCTGCCATGCCAGGCTCTGCTGTTTTTTGGGCACACCAAGCACAGGCCCTCCTCGGGGCCTTTGCATGGGCTGTTCCCTCTCCTCTCCTGCAACTTCCTTCCCCCACATGCCTACATGGCTTGCCTCTTCACCTCCTTCAAGACTCTGCTCGCCTTCCCAGACCACCTTTTCTTAAAAAGCATCCCAGCCCACCCCACACTCCCTACGCCTCTTTTCCAACCTTTTCTACCATTGCACCTTATCGCCATCTGACATACTGTGTATAGTTGCTTCTTCTTCCCACAGCAGGATCTGAACCACATATGAGATGGGAAGAGGACTGTTTTGTTAGTGGCATGGAAGTGAGAGGGGTCAGCCCTCCAGACTACCAGTCTCTCCACTATAGATCCCACCGGCCTCAGCATTCAGCCCCATCACCCAATCTGCCAGCCCCAAAACCAACCTCCTCAGCATCTCCTGAGCACCTATTTGCCCCAATGCCAAGCCAAGGACAGACTTGGTCTCCGGCCCTCCAGGATCCTGTCTTCACTGGGAAGGCTGGATAGTGGGGAACCAGGAGTCCCCAGTAGGTAGGGCCCGGAATTCTTCTTGCAACCCCAAAGGAGGTCTAAGAGAGGCTGTTTCCGGGAAACTCGAAATGCAGCCACATGGGGCCAAGCTACCAGGTTGCTTTCTTCTGCCGTGGCTTCCTGATTCACCTGCCAGAACCTGGACCTTCTCCCAGGGCCAAAGCTCTTTCTCCAGCCCCTCCCGCCACTGCTCCCCAGGGGGTCTTACTCTGAGCCAGGAAAGGTGCTCGAGACAGAGGCCACCTTCCTTTCACCTGCTCCTGAGCATGGCCTCTTCTGAGAGGCCCTGGGGCTGTGTGACACCTCTATGGACATACTGGGAAAGCCAGCCGTCCCCCCACCCCTACCCAGGAGGCTGGGGCTACAGCAGCCGGGACTTCAGCTCTCTGGCTTTCTGGTTCCCTTCCCACCTGCCTTCCTGGTAGGACCCAGCGTGCTCTGGGACAGAGTCCACCTGGCATGGGACAGCAGGAGGCTGTTTCTGCCAAAACTGGGTGAAAGCGGTGTCCTCGGTATGGCTTCCCCAGCCAGAGGGGCTATGGTGGTCTCTGGCCTTGGTGGAGTCTCCAGAGTTTGAAAGACGTGGAAGTTTGGGGGCAAGGATGGAACCCAGAGAGAGGCAGGCAAACACACCACTCAGAAAAGGCAAAGTTTATTCCAGTGTTGACAGAGAGAGGGTGAGCCTTGCACAGCAATTCTAAAAACATGTCAATCTCCTTCACCTAAGAGGTAAGAACCGGCTGCAAGTCATGGGGTCACTAAACCGGCCGCAGTTACAGTAAGCAGGAGAGGTCACGGCTCAGGCCTTCTCAGACTTTCCCTGGGACACACGGCTCTCTGGGGGGGCCCGGCGAAACCACTCGGACCAGGAGCCATCATACACGGCCACATCAGGCTTGCCGCAGAGGTAGGCAGCCAAGGCCACATGGCAGGCGGTGACTCCCTTGCGGCACGTGGCAATGAGAGGCTGCGAGAGATCCACCTTCTTGGTCTGGAACAGAGCACGGAGCTCTTCGGGGCCCTTCTCGAAGCCATCCTCAGTCAGGAAGTCCATGAAAGGCATGTTGACGGCGCCACGGATATGGCCCGAGTCCAGTCCTGGGCAGGGCAGAGGACACAGGTTAGGGGATGTATGAGGGGTGGGGACTAATGGAGCCTGGAGGATTCCATCAGCTGTAGCTGGAAGGATAGATAGCTTTGCAAATAAAAATAACTTCTTTGCTCTGCTTGGAGCTCAATTTATTCCCAGCCCCACCTACTATCATTTCTCATGACTTAAGATGCCTGCAACTCCTCCCCTAACACCTGTCTTGAAGTAGAGATGCCCAAAAGCACACCTGCTTGAGAGGACAGCGGCATGAGTCTCAGCTCCACTAATCTTTACCTTGGGCAAATCATTTCACTTCTCTGAACCTCAGTTTTCTCATCTGTAAAATGGGCTCAGTGGTACATACGTATCTCACAGCCATGTTGAGAAGAGCAAATGGGACAACTTATTGCAAATGCTATGTGCTGAGAACACAGCGGGTGAAAGGTAGAGACATAGCAAGGCCCTCTGGGAGATTCCAGTCTAACAAGAAAGACAGATGCTAAACAGATAACCACATAACTAATCAGATATGTCACCCCATTTTACAGATGAATCCGCTGAGGCTTGGCAAAACAACACGGCTCACCTAAGGCCACACAGAAAGACGAAGGCAGACCCAGGATTACATCGGGGCCTCTGGTTTTCTGTTAAGCACACAGTTGCAGAAAGAGCAAGTGACCTGGTGTCAGACGTAAGGTCAAATCCCACTGGAGCAAGTTATGTCAGCTCTCTGAGCCTCAGTTTCTCCATAGGAAAAATGGAAATGAGAGTATCCACTGGGTATTGGCTGCTGTACGGAGCGGGTAGCACAAGGAAAGCGCTGGCTTTGGAGCCTGGCCCACCCACCCTGCCATGCTGCGCCCCCAGCCACTTCACCACCTACGGAGGGTGTAGGGGGAGAATAGGGACAGTGTGGGCCTTTTTGGTCCCCTCTAAGAACTTGGATGGAAGCAGAGTGGAGGGACTAGGCTGGCTCTAGGGTCCTTTCTGGAACTGTCTCAGTACCCAGTGAGGGCCCTCGGCCAAATCTGACTTCAGAAGAGCCAGGAATTGGGGCAAAGGGGAAGGCCATGGCCAGAGCTGGTGCCACCCACAGGGTGAGGCCACAGGCCAATCTCACACATGCCCCAGGCCACTCCTGTCTTCCTCGAGCAGCCCACACCCTGGCAGGGGTGGGGGCTCTATGGTTGGCCCCACTCCCAGTGCCCAACCTGCACTTTGGCCTGACACACACATATCTCCATCTCTTTGAGCCCTCCTTGCTCCCCAAATCCCCACCCCCATTCAACCTGGATTATGGGACAGGGCAGGAACAGGGTGGCAGGAGTGGGAGGGGAAGGATCTGACTAGTGTGGCCAAGGCACATACTGGGGTTGGGTACAGCCAAGCAGGCCCTGAACCTCCGAGCCTCAGTCTCCCTCCTGCAGAACGGGGACAAAACCCCACCTAGGTCGGATGCGGTGGCTCACGCCTGTAGTCCCAGCACTTTGGGAGGCCAAGGTGGGTGGATCACGAGGTCAGTTCAAGACCAGCCTGGTCAACATGGTGAAACCCCGTCTCTACTAAAGATATAAAAAATTAGCCAGGTATGGTGGCATGCACCTGTAATCCCAGCTACTCGGGAGGCTGAGGGAGGAGAAACGCTTGAACCTGTGAGGCGGAGGTTGTAGTGAGCCGAGATCACCCCATTGCACTGCAGCCTAGGCAGCAAGAGTGAGACTCCGTCTCAAAAAAAAAAAAAAAAAAAAAGTAAACCTCACCCACCGGACAGGTGTGTGGGGAAGTCTAACTACTGCAGCTAAAAGCACCCAGTGACCCTGGCAGGCACACGATTCGGTACATCATCACACCAGCTATGTCCCGATCCTTTCACCCTGGGGCCAAAGAGGATTCCAAAATCTATTAGTACAAGTCGAGTTTGATTGGCAGTGGTGTTTACAATCAACTGTCACCAGTTACAAATTTCTTTCTTCCTTCGCCACTCCCACTGCTTCATTTGAATAGCCTGAAAATCAAGTAGAAAGGCCAGGCATGGTGGCTCATATCTGTAATCCCAGCACTTTGGGAGGCCCAGATGGAAGGATTGCTTGAGCCCAGGAGTTGGGTAACATAGCAAGGCCCCATATCTATAGAAAAAAAAAAAATGAGCCAGGCGTGGTGGCATGCACCTGTAGTCCCAGCTACTTGAGAGGCTGAGGTAGGAGGATCACTTGAGCCCAGGAGGCTGCAGTGAGCTGTGATCATGCCACTCCAGCCTGGGTGATAGAGCAAGACTCTATCTCAAAAATATAATAATAATGAATTAAAAAAGAAAGTTTGATTGCATATAACGTATAAAATTACAGCAATTTCTTCCTGTTGTGTTTCACCTGCTTTGCCTGGAAACTTGAATCTAAGATGTGTGCCCACCCTACCAACGAGGAACAGTGGATCAGCTGGCATCGAGGGCATTCTTTCCCAAGAAACCCAGCTTTAAAATGTTTCCATAGTGGGCTGGATTGAAGTGCATTTGAAAGCACAACGGGTTGAATCCTGTTTTGTTTTGTTGTCCCCATCCCTGATGACACAGCCCTACTGTGTTCTTCTGATTACATAAAGGGCACCCCTTCTGAGTAAAGATGAAGTCAGGGAGTTTCTGTAGAGCGGGCCTCCCGCACTGGGCCAGCTGGACGGGGTGAAGCGAGGGGAGCTCAGGGCCTGTCTGGGGCATTTAAATGAACTGTGGGAAGGGCTGAGATGAACCTGGGCCAGAGAACTTTCAAGAACAGCCAGTTTGGCTGGACGCAGTGGCTCACGCCTGTAATCCCAGTACTTTGGGAGGCCGAGGTAGGCGGATCACGAAGTCAGGAGATCGAGACCATCCTGGCTAACACGGTGAAACCCCGTCTCTACTAAAAATGCAAAAAAAAAAAAAAATTTAGCCAGGTGTGGTGGTGGGCCTGTAGTCCCAGCTACTCGGGAGGCTGAGGCAGGAGAATGGCGTGAACCCGGAAGGCGGAGCTTAAAGTGAGCCAAGATCGCACCACTACACTCCAGCCTGGGTGACAGAGTGAGACTCCGTCACAAAAAAAAAAAAAAAAAAAAGAATAGCCAGTTGGTGGAAAGGCACATTGGGCCATAAAGCAGAGGCTCCCATGTTTCTCTTCCCAAGTCTAGCTGAAGGGTTCTGGCTCTCCCTGCCCCCAGCAGGCATGCCCCCATTCCCATAACCTGCAGCACCAGGCACTTGACAGCAGGTGCTCTCAAGAACTTTATCCTCCTCAATCCTCACAAAGCAGGGGAGATTATTCTCTCAGCATTGCTGGGGAACCCAGGCTCAGAGAGGTGAAGTCACTTGCCTCAGGACACACAGCAAAGGTAAGTGAAGTCTGATTCGTCTGCCCCCAATGCCTGTGTTCTTTGACCACCCTGAGCCTCCCTGGAAAAGGAGACCGAGGCTGGGGATTGGATGAGATGACCTCTCGTGCTCAACTACTTGAGTTAACATCCCTCAGGCCACTGGTAGGTGTGGATTTTTAAGGCCAAGAAAAGCTGTCTGGCCCTTTCTCCTTTCACTAAGGAATCCAGAGCAGGCAGCCCCAGAAGGCAACCCCTTAACCCTGGCCAGGAAGAGGCAGCCCCACACCTTCCCTCCTCCCTCAGCCAAGCTCCCAGCCCTGGGAGGGAGAGATAGGTAGAGTGGATTTTCAGTCCCATACAGCAGCCCGGGAGCCACACCATGGAGCCATGACCTTTCCCTCAGCCTCTGGGTTTGCTTACAGCTCACCCCACCCACAGCAGTAGCCTTGGGAAACAGCCCCAACTTGAAGCCTGCCGACCTGGGGTCAAGTCCCAGCCACTTTGCCTTAACAGAGAAGCCCTTTCCTTGTCCCCACCCACAAAGTGGGACCCAGCCTACCTAACCCTGCCCGCCTCCCCTTGCAGAGCTGCTGTAGGTGTCCAGAAGAGACTATTATAAAAAGGGTTCTGTAAATAAAAGTGCTCATTAGGGGGTTGATACCCTCCTCCCTTCTTCACCCTCACTCCCTCCAAGAAGGGAGGCAAAGAAAATTAAGTCGATAAAGAAACTGGGCTGGATAAACTCCTACTCTGCCTCTCTCACTTCCTCCAGCCCGCTTCTCAGGTGAGCAGCGCTCCTTTCATGAAGAACAGTCAGCGGTGAATGCACTAGCCTGAGGCTACGCATCAGCATCACACCTGGATGGAACCTCAGGTCTGGCTGACTCCAGGACTAAGGGCTTGTGGAGGCACAAAACTACATCCAAAGAGGAAGGCGCTTGCCTTCTCACTTCCTGAGAAGGAAGTGGCCACCAGATATCTAAGCTCTGCATCCCACTCCATTTGGGGTCATTCCTTCCAGAGATGACCAGGGCCAATGCCTGACCCCCAGGCCTGCCACCCCCATGCCCCTGTCATCTGGACCGCTGAACCTACGGGTGCCTCCCTGATCCCACACCAAGCTGGGAACCATAAACTTGGCAGAGCCTCATGTGCCTTTGTGTCCCCAAAATATCTTGTATGGGAGGCCAGCAAAGCCTTTTGGAGGAGGGGGTTGGGGCGGGAAGTGCCACACCCTCCAGGATTTGTATCGTTCCTTACCCTTCTCCAAATCCCTTTCCAGCCACTGCTACTTTTTTTTTTTTTTTTTTTTTTTTTGAGACGGAGTCTTGCTCTGTTGCCCAGGCTGGAGTGCAGTGGTGCGATCTTGGCTCACCGCAACCTCCACCTCCTGGGTTCAAGCGATTCTCCTGCCTCAGCCTCCCAAGTAGCTAGGATTACAGGCGTGCACCACCACGCCTGGCTAATTTTTTAAAATTATTTTTAGTAGAGACGGGGTTTCACCATGTTGGTCAGGCTGGTCTCGAACTCCCGACCTCGTGATCCGCCCCCCCCTCGGTCTCCCAAGGTGCTGGGATTACAGGCGTGAGCCACCACGCCCGGCCGCCACTGCTACATTTAAACAAATGCATACTCCTGTGGGTAGGGCTGGCATGACTCTTCTCATTTTATGATAAGGAAACCCAGAGAGGCCAAGCAACTGGACTGAGGTCACCCCAAGGAGGAGTGGCTGAACTGAAATGAGAATCCATGTTCCCTGGTGCTCCTGAGGGAAACTGAAGGAGGTGTGAACAGGATTACAGAGGAGGAACTTCAGCATCCCGGGCCTTCAGGAGGCATTACCCACTGCAGGCCATTCTCCTCCTCTGAGCCTCATCTGTAAAATGGGTGAGGACATTGGAACTGGCACCTGCAAGCTGTCCCTTCCACTTATTTCTTAGGTTGCTTCAGGGCAGGCTGGGAAGCAGCAAGAGAACCAATTCCACTGATCCTCCCCCATGACAGCTTAAATCCCAAGGAGAAGAGGCATCTTGAACCAAGGCCAGGAGAGGGCTGCAGGCGTTCCCAGCCAGGATTCTCTGGGAGGTGCCAAATGAACTTGAATCTTCAACTCCAGACCTTCAGAGAGCAAGCAGGCAAGAAAAATATGGGGCCTAGAAAAAGCTGCGCTGGAAAGGGCAGAGACCCTGCTGTCCTGGCTCTGTCACTAACTAGCTATGCGGTCTTGGCCCCTGCCTCTGTGCACCTCAGTCTCCCCTCTGTCAGATGAGGTCACCGTTCAGGCCCTCCAGCTCTAAGAGTGTGCAAAACAGTTTTCCCAGCATTCTCTCTGTGGGAGGTACAGACAGGAAGAGATGTTTTTCAACAAGTCAGGCAAAATGTTGCACACGAGTTAGATTCTGTAGAGAAGGAGCTCTGACTGAGGAAAGAGCCACCAAGGAGGTGCCCAGAGACAAGAGAGGGCCCTGCTCCTGGAGATGGCCAGGCAGGGACTGGAGGGCACTCAGCAGGAGTGATGGCAGCGAGACTCCAGTCCTGCCTCTAGAAAAGGGAAGACCTCCGAGGTTCTCTCTGGTTAGGAGGTTCTAGAACTCAGCATTTCCTCTTCTGAGGCTCCCCCCAGCCCTCAAGCAGTATCCAATCCACCTGGGCTTCCCTACCACAGGAGGGGAACTTCTGAGTCGCCTTCCTGGGGCAACCAGCAGAGGGGACTCCCTCCTGGCCCTGGGAAGTAGGGGTAGGGCAGCATGGGGTGCGTGCTGGTTTATACAGGTGCCTGGTTTGAAACAAGGCAGCATTGGATTCGAATCCTGGCTTCCACCACTTAATGTCCTGGCATCTCAGTCCCCCTACCCCCTGCTGCCAAAACAGGGGCATTGAGCCTTGTTCGCTGAGATAATGCAGTGCCAAGTGTCTGGCATGAAATGGCAGCTGCTGTTACAGCTCTGCGACAGGCTGCAGCTGCCTGGAAAGGTTATGGAACAGACGGCCTTTGCAAACAGCAGTCAGGGGCCCCAGGAGAGCTAGATTTGGGGAGAGGGGGATCCTGGGGGGAGGGACACTGTTGATGTCTATAAAGGTTTCTGCGGGACGAGAGAGGCCTGGAGAAGCTGGGTGTGTCCATGGGAGGTTTCTGTACAGCAATGCAAACGCTGGCTCAGGGGCATGACACCCTCAGGTATATCCTAGTACATGTGGGGCAGCTGGTGCCTGGGAGTGGAGGCGGTGGACATGTCACCAGTGACTTCGGCTGATGTCACTCCACACAGAGGCTAGGTGGCTTCTTAGCACATGGCTATGAGGACACATTCTCGGGTCCTTGTGGATCCAAGCTGAAAAAGCCTTTAGGTTTGTCTCCACCTTCTGGTTTTATCGATGGAAAGACTGAGGCCTACCTGGGAGGATTGAAGGCATGGGACGGACCCTGGAGAGGGTCCCAGTCATCCTTACTCTCTATCCTTCCATGGGGCAATACTCCCCAGGGACCACCCAGCACTGGGACACCTACCTACTGCATCCGGCTCCGGCTCGGTGCCCAGGAACCGCCCTTGAGACCGTGAATCCACCAGCTGGAACCTCTTAGATTCAAGGTTCTCCAGCACCTGCTCGTAGGTCTTGAGCAGGGAGCGGTCCAGTGTGGCTTTGAAGACGGCCGGTTCTGGGCGTGAGGGCTCGGATGTCACCGGGTGGCCCTCCTTCAGCCAGTTCCGGAAGCCACCATTGAGCACTGATACGGTGCGGTGGCCAAACACACGGAACATCCACCAGACCCGGGGAGCATAGAAGCTGCCCAGGTGGTCACCATCATACACCACCACGTGCGTGTGGTTGCTGATGCCCAGGCGGCCCACATACTCGGCGAAGCCAGCCTCGCTGGGCAGCATCATCTCGTAGGGCGACGCCGTGTCCCGGCACTCTTCTATGTCAAAGAAAGAGGCGCCGGGTACGTGGCGCTCGAGGTACTCCTTGCGGGCCTCTCGGGTGCCTGGTGAGTACCAGGACGCGTCCAGCACCCGCAGGCCCGGCCCCAGCTTGCCAGTCCTGATGGACTCCGCCAGCCACTTGGTGGAGACCAGCGCCCGGTAGAGCACCTGATGAACCATGGCTTCAGCTCTGCGTGTCACCTGGCACGGGTGGGAACCAGGAAAGAGAGACAGGCGTGAGGAAGGAAGTCGGTGTGTTCAGTAGGGTGAGGCCTGGGAGAAGCTCTTTCTCCCTCCGCACTCCCCCGGGTTCCTTGTTTACAGCAAGCCAGCGGTGCTGGGGCGTGCAGCGGGATAAGTTTGCAGATTCCCTCTGGAAAGCCGGCCCCGCCCCTCCCAGCCGGCCCGGGGGCCCAGCGCAGAAGCGGGTGGGGCAAGAGTTTCCAAGGACTCCAGATAGGGGCGCTTCCTGGGGCGGGGATCTGGCTCCTAGAAGTTACAGTACTCGATCCCGCCGGGAAAGAGCAATGAAAGCATGCCCGGGATGGGGGGCGATGGCATCTTGGGCTTAGAATCCCCTTTCCTTCCAAGGCAGAGGGGGTGGGCGTACGGCGAGGAAGCTCCGCGGGCCGCGCACACGCTATCGCCTGTGGCCTCCCCAGGCAGCCCGAGCTCGCCCGTCTCCAGAGTGCCCGAGTCCGGCCCGCAGCTCGCTGCCCTCTGCCCTAGGTGGTTCAGGGGTTCCCGGGGCACCCCGTCCCACTCTCGCAACGCTATCCTTCCCCGGACAGCAGGTGGCCCGGCCGGCGGCCCAGGCGCCCGGCCGCCGCCCCCGCCCCGCACTCACTCGCCCCGGACGCCGCGCTGGCGCTCGCCCCGGCCCGCTGGAGAAGTTGGCCAGTTCAAACCCCCGGCCTCAGCTCCCCAGGCGGCGCGCACCATCGCGCCACCGCCAGAGGGGGAACCCTGCGCCGCCCGCCGCCATCCCGCGCCTCCCCCGCGCCGCCGCTTCGCGCCCGGCACCCGCCAACCTCGCGCGCGGGGCATCAGGGACCCGCGGGGGTCTGAGGGGGGACGCCGGGTGGCGCGGGGGCCGCGCGGGCCCGGGCTGGGCGGAGCGGGCGTACCCCCACTGCCCGGCTGGTGGAAGGCGCGGGCAGCAGCGGCTCCGAGTGGCCGCGGCAGTGGGCTGTGCCGGAGTCTCCTCCCTTTGGCCCGCTGCAGGTTGGTGGCGGGAGGAGGGGACAGCTGCGGGCGCGGGGAGGGGGCGCCGCGCCGCGGGGGCCATGGCGGAGCCACGAAGCCGGGAGTCCGAGACCCGGGTAACTGCCGCGGCGTGGCGGCTTGCCTTTCTGGAGGGGGAGGGAGTGGCTCTTTGGGGGTGCGCGGCGCGGGGCTCCCGCGCGGGACCTGGGCGGAAGAGGGGGCTTAGTCTAGGAGAGAAGGCGCGCCGCTACGTTGGCACTAAGGGTGACTGTCCGCTTGGGGCGGCCTGCCGGGTGGGGTCGTGGCGAGTGGCGGGTGGGGAGCCTTGGGTGGAAGTGGGTGACCTGGTGCCACCAAAGAAGGCGGGAGAGAGAGAGGAGGACAGGGAGACGAGACCCCGCTGACCCAGAGGCCCCAGGAAGAGACACTAGCCAATAACTTGTTAGTGAGTGAAAGGAACTAACATTGTCAAGGCCTGCTTGGTGTGGCACTTTGCTGGGTACTCCCGTGGTGTAACTTAGTTCCCACAATAACCCTGAGGAGTAGGCCAGAAACTTACTAAGACAGGAGAGAGCGGCAGAGCGAGTTGCTGGAGGACACACCCAGAGTTGAGGCCGGGCCTGATCCCTGGTCTGAAGCCCACGTGGTAACAGCTGCCTTTGTTTACCTGGCTCTTCCCTGAAGCCTCACGCTTTTTTAAAAATTGCCTGTTTTTAACTTAGCCCGTTTAATCATAAGTTGATGTAATTCAATTTTTAATAATAGCTGTGTTTAACAACCAGTTGGCAAAATTCCTGAAAAGCTCACCATGGGCTCTTGCAAACTGGGGGATGCCATTGCCCCTCCCTAGCTTTTGCAGAGGCTAGCCTGGAAGCTTTCCCTGTTCCCCAACCCCGAGCTTTGGTTTTGTTTTGTTTTTTGAGACAGGCTGTGGTTCTGTGGCCCAGACTGGAGTGCAGTGGCGCCATCTCAGCTCACCGCAACCTCCGCCTCCCAGGCTCAAGCCATCCTCCCACCTTAGCCTCCCGAGTAGGTGGGACCACAGGCATGTGCCACCATTCCCGGCTAATTTTTAAATTTTTGGTAGAGATGGGGTTTCGCCATGCTGTCCAGGCTGGTCTTGAACTCCTGGGCTCAAGTGATCTGCCCATCTCAGCCTTCCAAAGTGCTGAGATTACAGGCATGAGCCACCATCCCTGGCCTCATCCCCCTTTTAAAAAAAAGGTTTTGTTCTAAAATGCTCACAGCAATCCTCAAAGCCTAGTGTCTGGTGGTTGGGGGAGGGGGTGGGCAGGAGGGACCAGGCTGGGGAGGTCCTAGAGGAGCGCCCAAGCTCTGCTCCTCAGGGGGTACCCTGGATCCAGCCTGTGGCTCACGCTTGCCTCAGTGCAGCTGTGTACCCTTCTGACATGAGCCTGAGGCGGTTATGTCCTGGGGTCCTCCACTCCCAGGGCACCCCTACCTACAGTGATCCCAGCTCCTGAATCACACAGGCACCTGGTTTCTACCTCTCCCTGACACCCACAGCCTGCCGTCACACCCTCCTTTATGGCCCACAGACCTTTGTGAGAAGTGCCAATCAAGCAGGCAGACTGGGGCAGGGTGACCTCAGATCTCTGAAGTCCCACCAAGCCCTGAAATTCTAAGATTTTAGATTTGCTGCTGTCAGTTCCAGGGCCACCAATGAGAGTAATGAAATAAATAATGCAATATTATTATTATTATTATTTTGAGATGGAGTCTCACTCTGTTGCCCAGGCTGGAGTGCAGTGGCATGATCTCGGCTCACTGCAACCTCTGCCTCCCAGGTTCAAGTGATTCTCCTGCCTCAGCCTCCCGGGTAGCTGGGACTACAGGCTCATGCCACCACGCCCAGCCAATTTTTGTATTTTTAGTAGAGATGAGGTTTCACCATGTTGGTCAGGCTGGTCTCGAACTCCTGACCTCATTATCTGCCTGCCTTGGCCTCCCAAAGTGCTGGGATTACAGATGTGAGCCACTGCGCCCGACCTAAACCGTTTTTAATGATTATTAAAACCAGCCAGATGTGGTGGTTGCCCCTCAACATTTATTGTTTAACCTTGGCTCTAAGAGGTGGGGGTGGGAAGCTCCATTATAAGGAACAGAAACCACCCAGAGACCCTACACACCCACCATCACACAACCAGTTAAGCAATGGAGTGGGGTTTACATTGATTTTGGGAGCTCTCTGGCTCCCAAACCAGGGCTCTTTCTACGGTAAATGGATGATTGGGTGAGGGAAACAAGGATCCTCAAGAATGGGGGACAGTGTTGGGGGGTGCACAGGGGCTGCTGTGGTTCCCACAATAGGGTTCCTCAGGAAGGAACCTGCAGCATCTGCCAGCACAGCGCCCCCTAGCTGTGCTGTAACGCAGATAATGGGGATCGCCCCTTAGCCAAACACCCCTTGGCAGCCTCCCTACCCTAAAGACCGTGCTGAGGCTTCCTGGGCCCCTGGAAAAGTCAGATTAGTCTGGACTTCCTCCTACTCCAGGAAGCCTTCCCACCTCTTCTGCTGCCACCCCAGGCAAAAATAGGGGCCCTCTGTGCTCAACACTGAATTCTAAACTGTCCTCAATTTGACTGTCTCTTGCCTGCAGCCTGACTTTTCCCCCCAGGGCTTGGCAAAGGCAAGAGTGCCTCGGTGTCCGGCACAAGGCCTGACCGCGTGGGTGAAGTAGGTCCCTAAAAGCCAGCTGCGGCGAGACTGTGGTGGTGGGTACAGGATGTCACCCTAGAACTCATTAGGCCCTGGTCATCATGGCACCTGGGGCAGGGGAAGTCCAGCCTGAGGGGTCAAATTCTGGCTGCAAATCCTGAGGCTGCCTCCTGTGACCACGGGCAAGGCACTTACTCTTCTAATTGCCAGTGGCCTCATTCATAAAGCAGGCATCCTAATACCTGCCCAAGGCTGCGGTGCTGAGCATGTGACCTGGCCCGCAGAGGCACTCGGTCCACAGATGTTGTTCTCTACCTGCCCCCTTCATTTCGCTGGCAGGATTGCATGCAATGGGTGTCAAGGTTGGGCCTCACACGGGATAAGTGAGAGCTGACCTGCAGCCCATACTCCACGCAGCCAGCCATGGGCCCTGGTGGGGGCTCAGCCTCTGCCTGGCAGAAGGGGCCCTCTCACCTTCACAACGGTGGCTTCCCAGCACAAAGGGCATAAAGTGTTTGGGGAGTCTACACCCAGGAAGGCTGTGGGCTGGCCTGGCAAGCTGGTGCACTATCTCTGATATGCAGGAAAGATGGAGAGGAGAGGGAGGGAGGTGCGAAGTCACTGTTGCTGCTGCTAGAAGGGCCAGAGAGAGCCCAGGCTGGACAGGCAAAACCTGGCCTCGCCAGACTCCCAGAGCCTGCACAGAGTGTGTGGCTGAGAAGTCCGGATTCTGGTGCCAGACCGACTGCCTAGTGAGAAGCCTGGCACCACCGGGTCAGGTTAGTGCACTTTTTCTTGTTTGTTTTTTGTTTTTGAGACAGAGTTTCGCTCTTGTCCCCCAGGCTGGATTGCAATGGCACGATCTCGGGTCACTGCAACCTCCGCCTCCTGGGTTCAAGCAGTTCTCCTGCCTCAGCCTCCCGAGTAGCTGGGATTACAGGTGCCCGCCACTAAGCCCGGCTAATTTTTTGTATTTTTAGTAGAGACAGGGTTTCACCATGTTGGCCAGGCTGGTCTCAAACTCCTGACCTCAGGTGATCCACCCGCCTCGGCCTTCCAAAGTGCTGGGATTACAGGCTTGAGCCACCACACCAGGCCAGGTTAGTGCACTTCTGTGAGCCTGAGTGTCCTCCTTGAAACGGTGACAATAATATACCAAGCCTCTTAAGATCACTCATTCAACACATACTGGAGAGTCTACTGTGTCAGGCATTGTTCTAGGATATTGTTAGGATTCAGTGGTACCCAGCAAGGACTCAGTAAATTCCAGCTACTGTTCCTATTAGGTCGCCAATATAAATGCTTGATAAGTGAATGAATGACTTCCATCTGGGACTTGGTTGCAAATAAAGCCGAGCTGCATCTTAGGGAGGGGTGAAGACTTTGTCCCTGTTTGTGCCTTGAAGCCAGCAGGGCCTTGCCCTAGGATACCTCCAGCCACCTTCCTGCCCAGCAAGTGGAGGTGAGGGGCGCGGCCTGGGGCTCTCCAGGAGGTCATGGTCATTGGGTCACTTGGAGCTTGTGTTTATATGAGGCCTGGCAGAGGGAGGCCCCTGGCCACCCACCTTTGTGCCCAGGTTCACCACCGCTGGTTTCTGCGTTCCCTGGACTCTGCCCTGCACGGGCCCCACCTCCCCCTCCGGCCCTCACCCATGATCCAGCCCCAGCCCCAGCCCCAACACCGGCCTCTCCCTGCTTCCCTCCTGACATCCTCCCTGTCGCCCAGGCCCGCAGCCCGAGTGTCGCCGCCATGGCTTTGCCACAGCTCTTCCGCGCGCTGGTGTCAGCGCAATGGGTGGCCGAGGCGCTGCGGGCCCCGCGCGCTGGGCAGCCCCTGCAGCTGCTGGACGCCTCCTGGTACTTGCCGAAGCTGGGGCGCGACGCGCGACGCGAGTTCGAGGAGCGCCACATCCCGGGCGCCGCCTTCTTCGACATCGACCAGTGCAGCGACCGCACCTCGCCCTACGACCACATGCTGCCCAGCGCCCAGCATTTCGCGGAGTACGCAGGCCGCCTGGGCGTGGGCGCGGCCACCCACGTCGTGATCTACGACGCCAGCGACCAGGGCCTCTACTCCGCCCCGCGCGTCTGGTGGATGTTCCGAGCCTTCGGCCACCGCTCCGTGTCACTGCTTGACGGCGGCCTCTGCCACTGGCTGCGCCAGAACCTCCCGCTCAGCTCCGGCAAGAGCCAAACTGCTCCCGCCGAGTTCCGCGCTCAGCTCGACCCGGCCTTCATCAAGACCTACGAGGACATCAAGGAGAACCTGGAATCCCGGCGCTTCCAGGTGGTGGACTCCCGAGCCTCTGGCAGGTTCCGCGGCACCGACCCCGAGCCCCGAGACGGTAACGCGGGGGAAGGGGGCAGGAGGTCGTCGGGGGCGCTGCCTCTACGCCCTGAGCAGTGCCCTGGACTTGACCTTCCTTTTATTTTTGTAATTTATCTTGCTTTCATTTCCTTTCCTTTTTTCTTTCTTTTCCTTTTTTCTTCCCTTTCCTTCCCTTCTTTCCCCTTTTTCCCTTCCGTTGCCTTCTTTTCACAGGATCTCGCAGTACCACCCAGGCTGGAGTGCGGTGGCACAATCATGGCTCACTGCAGCCTCAGCCTCCTGGGCTCAGGTGACCCTCCCCCGTCAGCCTGACCTTGCCTTTAAAGGCCACTGCATGAGGTGGGGAAGGAGATTGGACTTCCACTTGCCCCGGTGACTTTGTTTGTTAAGCAGAGCAATAATACTGGCCCTTCCCCTCCTGTGCTTTGGGCAGTGACTCTCCCTAGCTCATTGGGAGCCCTGGTTCCCAAACGGCTCTCACTCCAACACTAGAGGTGTGGGGGGTCACTGTGGAATGTTGGGGGGCAGGCCCCAGTATGAGAGAAAAACCCAGAGGGATGGTCCTGATCAGGGCTACCCATGCCCCTGAGGATGGTGGAATGAAGGCAGAGTCGGGGGCGCATAAAAGGAAAGTGTTTCCTAGGGGCCAAAGCTTGGAGAACTGAGGGTAGAAGGGGGATTAAACAGAAGTGGGTAGGGCAGAGCCTTCTGCCTCTGGGCTGGATTTCCTCAGGCAAGAAGCCCGTGGGTAAGCTCTGTATAATGCGAGGAGGGGTCCCCACAAAGCAGGCTGGTCAGTGGTCACACTGGTGTGAGTCTTTCAAACATCCGGTGTAAGTAGATACTGTCATCGCACAGAGGAGGAAATGGAGCCCTGCCCAAGGTCTCAAGAAACAACCCAGCCGGGATTCAGACTCGGCAGCCTGCGCACTTAACAGCCATGAGCAACCAGGAACTCCCCAGTCCTTTCTCTTGTGCCTTCAAGAGTGCAAGAAACTGACCACCGCCCCTAGGGAGCTCCCTGAAGAGCATTCCCATGGCTACAGATTGGTTTGGAGCCGCTTGGGCTCACCGTGGGCCAGCATTGTTTTGGATGGCTTGAGGGCAAGGACTGTCCCTGCTCTTAATGGTCCTGAAGATTAGCTCAGTACCTGGCACAGAGTCGACGTTCCAGAGAGGTTTGGTGAATACAGAAGGTCCCTGTCGCATGGAATCCCGCAAAGCAATGTTGATGTTACCGGAACCATAGGAAACCGCTGATATCCAACCATTTTTGAACCTACACAGGTGTCAGTTTCATGTGGTTCAGCCTAATGAGAGCACCACCTTCATCCTGTTGGGTTCTCCATCTCAGCCCCAGGGGGATGAGCAACACAGGGGAGCTAGCTGGTGGTGCCAGACTGGGGTTCAGATCCCTGCCACATTTACATGGGCTTCGTGACACACGACGGGTCGTCTAATCTCTGAATCGCAGCTTCTGCCTGTGTAGAATGGGAGCAGTAACACAGAGCATAAAGGCATGGTAGGGGCAAGGAGAGCAAGTGTGTAAAGCACTCAGCTCCGGGTTTTCATGCACAAGTGTGCCGCACACTTGTGCCTGACACTTATTTCAGTTGCACTAGCTCATCTATAGAATGGGAGGTGATACACGCCTAGCAGGCTTGTTGTCAAAACAAACTAAGCTCAGTGCAGCTGGATCAGTGATGAATATCACTGTTGTCATCATTCCCACTCCACAGCCTGAGGCCTGGTCAAGTGCTCCTGTGATGTGCCACACCAGTCCAGCAGGCAGGGGAAACATGCCTTGCTTGGTGGGGTTCAAGGTGTAGGGATGGCCCTCCCTTTACAGTCACCACCCTGGGTTGAGAGTTTGTTCTTCTTCCTTGCTCTGGGCTGGTCTCTATGTGATATCTGACCAAGCCCGGTTTCTGTGTCTGTTAAGTGGGATGCATGACCCATTCCAGCCTCTCCACAGACTCGGGAGTGCTATCTCTATGCCAGGGTCTGATACTAGATACCGATACATGGGTCAGCAGCTCCCGTGGGAGTGTCACTCCACTGTGGAGGGAAACCAAGGCAGAAGCTAGACAAGAGTCTGAATGGCTCAGATTTGAATCATTAGGTTTTGAGGGGGAGTTTTGTTTGTTTTTGTTGTTGTTATTGTTGTTTTGAGACGGAGTTTCGCTCTTGTTGCCCAGGCTGCAGTGCAGTGGTGCGATCTCAGCTCACCACAACCTCCACCTCCTGGGTTCAAGTGATTCTCCTGCCTTAGCCTCCGGAGTAGCTGGGATTACAGGCATGTGCCACCATGCCTGGCTAATGTTTGTATTATTAGTAGAGATGGGATTTCTCCATGTTGGTCAGGCTGGTCTCGAACTCCCAACCTCAGGTAATCTGCCCCCCCTCAGCCTCCCAAAGTACTGGGATTACAGGCATGAGCCACCGTGTCTGGCCCAAGCATTAGTTGTGAAGGTTTATTTTGTTGCAAATCCCAGTCCTGCATGAAAATGGGAATGTTAGTAACCCCTGCCTCGAGGTGGGGCAGTGAAAACAAAAAACACCCTGGGAGTCTGCAGAGGTGTGGGCCTTTCCCATCCCATTCTTTCTGCTACAATCAAAATGATCTTTTAAAAATGGAAATCTAGGTTGGACAGGTTAACTCCTACCTATAATCCTCACACTTTGGAAGGCTGAGGTGGGAGGATCCCTTGAGCCCAGGAGTTCAAGACCATCCTGGATGTGATGGCAAGCCCCTTCTCAATAAAAAAAAAAAAAGTAACAGTAAAAAAGTAAACACAGAAGCCTGAGTTCCCCCTGCAGTCAGGTCAAAGCCCCCAAGTCTTACTCCAGGCCTGCTAAGGCGTTCCCATCCCCTTCGGCTTCCCCTTTGGGCCTCTGGCTCCTCACTGTCTGGGCTTTGAGACAATGACCTTTAACCCCTCCAAGCAACAGATGGTTCCCTCGCCTCTCAGATTCCCTCTGCCAGGGATGCTCTAGGCCTCCATCCACCTAGACCCCTTTATGTGACTGAATCCTACTCATCCTTCCGGGCATTCTCAGAGAAACTTCCTCCACCCACTGAGCCCCCAGCCAGTGTGGCGTGATGGTGGGAAGCATACACTTGCCTGGGTTTACTCCTCCCTGTCCTCTGCTAGCTTGCACAAGCTCGTCTTTGTACTTCATTCTCTTCATCTGTACAAAAGAGAAGATAATCATTTCTTTCCCAGAGAATTTTGGGATGGATTAAAGGAGAAACTATAGCTGACCATCTCTAAACAGTGCCTGGCACAAAGTAAGCATTCAGTAACATCAGCTATTGGCCAGGCAAGGTGGCCTACTCCTATATTCCCAGCACTTTGGGAGGCCGAGGCAGAAGGATTGCTTGAGGCCAGGAACTCAAGACCATCCTGAGCCACATAGTGAGACCCCATGTCTATAAAAACCAAATTAGGCCAGGCTCAGCGGTTCATGCCTGTAATCCCAGCACTTTGAGAGGCCAAGGCAGATGGATCACCTGAGGTCAGGAGTTCGAGACCACCCTGGCCAACATGGTGAAACCCCGTCTCTACTAAAAATACATAAATTAGCCAGGTGTGGTGGGTGCCTGTAATCCCAGCTACTCGGGAGGCTGAGGCAGGAGAATCACTTGAACCCAGGAGGTGGAGGTTGCAGTGAGCCAAGATCATGCCACTGCACTCCAGCCTGGATGACAAGAGCAAAACTCCATCTCAAAAAAAAAAAAAAAAAGAAAATTAGCTGTGCATGGTGGCATGTGCCTCTAGTAGTCCCAGCCCCTCGGGGGGAAGCTGAGGCAGGAGGATTGCTTGAGCCCAGGAGGTTGAGGCTTCAGTGAGCCATGATCATGCCACTGCACTTCAGCCTGGGCAACAAAATGAGACCCTGTCTCAGTAATAATAATATCAGCTATTGCTATTACTGGCATTATTTTTTTTTTTTACATGCCCCAGGCCACCCAGTAGGGCATTTTTGGAACACCCATTATGCTTGTAATTATTCAGTTGCCTGTCTGCCCTGCCAGATTAAAACTCCTTGCCTGCAGGTACTGCATGTTCTAGCTAAGCAGGGGTCTTGTTTATTGCTTTGCTGTCCCTAGGGTGCATAGTCAGGAGACCTTGGGGCCCAGTTCTTAGGTTCAAAGTTCAGTCAGCAATTTGCTAGATGCATTAGCCTTAGGTGGTACTTAACCTCGGCATCACCGTGTATAAAATGGGGGCTCCTCTAAACAGTGCTCAAGTTTTATGGTTGTGAGAATTAAATGAGATGGTGGATATAAAGGATTTAGCACCATGCTTGCATGGGATGCTCTCAATATCTCGAGCGCCACAAATACGAGGTACCATTCATAGCATCCTTCTATTTGTCCCCTCCTCCCTGCTCCCCTGCTGTAGGCATTGAACCTGGCCACATCCCGGGTACCGTGAACATCCCCTTCACAGACTTCCTGACCCAGGAGGGGCTGGAGAAGAGCCCTGAGGAGATCCGCCATCTGTTCCAGGAGAAGAAAGTGGACCTGTCTAAGCCACTGGTGGCCACATGTGGCTCTGGCGTCACGGCCTGCCACGTGGCACTAGGGGCCTACCTCTGCGGCAAGCCCGACGTGCCCATCTACGATGGCTCCTGGGTGGAGTGGTACATGCGCGCCCGGCCAGAGGATGTCATCTCAGAGGGCCGGGGGAAGACTTACTGAGGCTGGGCAGGACACAGGCGAGCTCGGGTGATGCCGGCCACCAGTAATGCCTGGCCTGGTAGCTCTGTCTCTGCTTTCACCAAGAGAGTGTTTCTTCGCTCAACTCAGGTGGCATTTGGGGTGACATCTCAAAGGCCAGGAACTCCATTGACTTGTTGGCTGCCAGTAGGGGCGGGAGGAAAGGCGGAGGCGGGCCCTGGAGGAGGGAGGCCACAACTCCGAGCTGCCCACCTGGTGCTGAGCTGGGACCCCACCTCCTTTCTGTTTTATTTTTGAGGAAATAAAATAACCAAGTGCTAAATCTTTGTAGCTCTGGGGCTGCCTCGGTTTTCTAAGGAGCCAGGGGTTCTGTCATGCCCAGCAAAGGTCACTCTGGGGAGCCTGAGGGTCTTGGAGATCCTGTCTCTGCCTTCCAAGCAGTGCTGGGGCCCCAGAGCTCCCCACTTCTGTGACCGGGCTAGCCCCTAGCAAGCTGTCCCTCATCCCATAATCCTGCGTGTTCTCCCTTCTGGCATCTGGGCTATTTAAGGTGAATTTTCCTGTGACATGTCTGTGGTCCCACCCAAAGCTACTCTCCCACCACCTGCCCTTCTAGCAGGTAAATAGTACATCTCTTTTCCAGAAGATGGGTCCAGAGCTTAACAGGAGCCTATGCCATGCCAAGGAGGAATGTCCCAGCCCAGCTGGGATGTTCTAGGGAAGTGCTGAGCTGGGCTGAATTGGAGGAGAACCTGGCTGTAAACTCTGGAAGCTCACACTTGGGGGCTGGTCTCTGGAATTCCCGGAGTGGGTGGACCCAGGGAGTTTGATTCTTTCTGCTCAAGGAGAACATCTCTCCCATTTCCCAAGGATAGGGGCTCCATCCTCCTTGCCCAGGATTTATCCTTTGTGCAGAGGTGGACGTAGGTGTCTGAGAAGGCCCCAAACTCCCCCCTGCCCATCACGACCTGGATCACCCCTCCCCATCTTTCCAACCCCCAGGCACCATCTCAGCAGCGCAGGGGCAGTGTCCCGCCAGGCGGTACTGGGGAAAGCTGGAAGTTATCTTATTGACCCTTCCTTTGGAAACAAGACCAGAGAGGGGCAGTGACTTACCAAGGTCACACTGTGAATTTATGAAGAGCCAGGGCCAAATCCAGATTCCTTGACTCAGTTTACTCCTCTTTTCACCTGACTGTATCCCCTCAACTTCCCCCTGATGCTGAGTCATTTCCCAAGTCCGCAGGGATGGGAGAAATCGACACAGCATAGAATCTTGGTTTTCCAAGTAAGAGCTCTAAAGTAACTCCCAACCTCTCAGAGCCTCAGTTTCCTCCCTTACAACATGGGAATCGTGTACTTCTGAAGAAGAGAACTCAGATGAGAGCCTTTCCAAGAGTTCACTGCAGACTCCCCGTTTTCCGCACTTGGGGTTCTCAGCCTCAGCGCTGCTGACATTTACACTGAATGATTCCTTGTCATGGGGGCCGTCCTGTGTGTTGGGGGATGCTTGGCCGCGTTTCTGGCCTCTGCCCACTAGATGCCAGTAACACTGCCCAGTTATGACAACCGAAAGTCTCCAGATGTGGCCAGATGTCCCCTGGGGGGCAAAAATCACCCCCAGTTAATAACCACTGCTCTAGGGGCAAATAACACAATTGACCACTGCAGTCAGGAACAGTGTAGACAGGGAACCCCAACATGGAGGGGCTCCCCGACTCCCCGTCATAAGCACCTTCTCCCAGAAGTGGAAGTGAAGCAGTTTAGACACTCCCCCCTTTCTGACCAGTCTCAGACAAGCTTTATTTTGCCTTCCTAGAATGGGTCTGCCCCTTTGAGGAGACAAGTTTGTCTGCAAACTTGTGAGGTTCTGATCCAGCTTCCAGTCCCAGCCACTCCACACAAGGCTGCCTGACCTTGGACATGCTGCCCAGCCGCTGCGGGCTTCCGTTTCTTTTTTTTTTTTACCCCCACCCCAAGATAGAGTTTGCTCTGTTGCCCAGGCTGGAGTGCAATGGCACGATCTCAGCTCCCTGAAACCTCTACCTCCCTGGTTCAAGCGATTCTCCTACCTCAGCCTCCCGAGTAGCTGGGATTACAGGCACTCACCACCACGCCTGGCTAATTTTTGTGTCTTTGGTAGAGACAGGGTCTCATCATGTTGCCCAGGCTGGTCTCACTCCTGACCTCGTGATCCGCCCGCCTCGGCCTCCCTAAGTGTCGGAATTACAGGCATGAGCCGCAGAGCCCAGACCCGTTTCTTCACCTTTAAAATGGGCACAATAGTACCTTCCTGGCCGGCACGGTGGCTCACGCCTGTAACCTCAACACTTTGGGAGGCATAGGTGGGAGGATCACTTGAACTCAGGAGTTCAAGACCAGCCTGGACAACATAGTGAGACCTCATCTGTATGCAAAAATAAGAAAAAAGATGAGCTGGGCAGAGTGGCATGTGCCTGTAGTCACAGCTACTTGGGAGGCTGAGGTGGGAAGATCGCTTGAGCCCAGGAGGTCAAGGCTGCAATGAGCTGTGATTACACCACTGCACTCCAGGCTGGGAGACAGAGCAAGATCGTATCTCAAAAGAAAAAAAAAAAAGAGTACCTTCCTGAGCAGTATGAGGATTACATGAGATAATCCATAGAAACTGTTTTGCTTGGTGCAGAGTAAACACCAAGTGTTTCCTCCCATTAGTTTTAAAGGAGTTTTACTTATTCAGCATGTTAAGTGCCTTCTGTGCTTCTGGCATTGGAGGAGAGAGAGTGACAAATAGAATTGTGTCCCAGCCCTCTCAAAGCTTCCAAACTAGGGAGAAGCTAGTCTTTTAGAGTACATTTCTAGAGAGAAGGGGGTGCTATGAAATGATCTATTTCACAACAGACTAATTTTACAGGTGGGAAAACAAACTCAGAGAGGTTCAGTGATTTGCCTCAGGGCACACAGCTAGTTTGCTGGAGGAACCTAACTGGAGTTAGAATTCTCCAGGGGAGGAGTTTCTCCAGCGGATCTTGCCTGCCATGGTTTTCCAGATTCCAGGATCAAGGTGAGAACAGAAACGCGTGAGAAGCTCAGGGAAGATGGCCACGTGTTTCTCAGCTCCACAGGGAAACCTTGAGCAGTGGAATTTAATCAATGGGTTTGGGTTAGGCACCCTTCCGCTACCCTAGTCCAACCTGCAGCAAGGAAACCAAGGCTGATCCCAGCCCGGGCTTTTTTCTCCTGGGAAGGTCCTCCTTGGGTCTGGACAGGCTCGGAAGTGACCTGCCTAGAGGTGGGCGATCTGGCTGCACCTTTCTAGGACTACAGAGCTTCAGTTTAACTTTGCAGGAGTTTGTTAGGAATGAACTAGACACACACCCTCCCCCCAGCTCCGTCCTGCCTCCTGCAAGCCTGAACTCTTAGAATAATTAACCACTCACTGCAGGATCCTGGCCTCTGCCAGGGCCCGCCGCACCCACCCTGTGTGTTCGAGGCAGGAACTTGCAACACTGAGCAACAAGAATGATGAAATTTTTATCCACTTGGCAAATATTTGCTCAGCGCCCCCTCTGTGTCAGGAACAGTTGGAAATGCGTTTCCCAACCTTGCCTAACCAGCTGCCCTGGAATGTTTTCCACTTCCTGGGTCATCGCCTCCAGAGATCAAAGCCCCCATCCACACAGTGGGCTGAGTATGGATCCATGCAGTGATCTGGTCCTGGTGCTGTGGAATCAGCTTTGCACCAGGCCCCGGAAGGTCTGCGTTCCAGAGCCTTCCTGTTGGGGCCTCAGTCTTCTCATCTGAAAAACGGGAGCAAAATCAGTTCTGCCATGCCCAGTGTGGGTGTGATGTCACATCAGGTAAGGCTCAAAATGAAGTCAGATGTCACACCTACTGGAATAACCTCAGCTATATAAGCACAGTGGAGCTTTATTATCCTTAACTCATAGAGGATGAATCATTTGGGGGAAGATGAAATGTTGAAATATTCAGGTTAACGGAAAGTGTTATTTTAAGCACCTAAATTTTTTACCTATTAACCTAGTAGGGGTGGAACGTGGTAGGCTGATCTTGCCTGCACTTCCGGGGGCTTTGTTTGATCCCTTGATTGCACAGCGATACCTGCAGGCGCTCCTTGCCCCTCAACTGTCAGGATGTTGAGGTCTTCAGGTCCTCGATACCGAATCCTAGCTGACTGCCCTTCTGGTTTCCTGTCTGTGTTCTCTGGAGTCTCCCTCGGCCTGCTTCGAGGTGGGCCCACTCTCTAGATAATGCCACCATTTGGATGGTTTCAACGACTGTGCTGAGCCAGTGACTCTGGAGTCAGGGCCTCCCGCAACTCGATTCCTCCTGAACTCAGATCCCTGAGTCGTGGCCTCCCAGGCCCCAACCCTGCTCCTCCACCTGTGTCCCCTGTCTCAGCGTGCACGGTCACCACCTGTGGGTCACCCAGGCCCAGACCTGGCAGCAAGTGATCTGAGACTCTGTCCCACTTACCCACAGCCGGTCAGACCTCCACCTCTACTCCCATTGCCTTTGTCCAGGTCCCCCACTCAGCCCACACCCAACACTCAGCCTGTCTCCTCCATTCATTCCAGGGTACTTCCTAGGGACAAGCCCTGTGGCAGGATCTGGGGGCATGGAGGATAAAGACCAGCCCTGAGAAGGGGCATTCGCCCCATGGGGAGGGACAGACATGGATCCTGGCAACAGTGTGGCGAGGAGTATCTGAGAAGTGGAAACACAGAGAACCGCCATGGGTTGGGGTGCTGGTTCTGGGTCTGAGAGGCACCTCCGCACCCGCGCATAGTCCCTTTTATGAATTCCCTGGACTGTGCCCTCTTGCTCCAGGGAGAGCTGCAGCAGGGGACGGTGCAAAGAGCAGCCTCCGGAGCACCCTGACCTCCAACTCCCTGGCCGTGAGTGTGGGCAGAGGGGCCTGGATTTCCTCATCTGTGACGTGGCAATAATCCACTTTATAGGATTGCTATGAGGATGAAGTGATTTGATTCATACATAGCACTGACAGCAGAAGCTGACCTCATAAGCACCAAATCTACGGGCTTGTTTGTTTGTTTGTTGTTTGTTTTAAGATGGAGTCTCACTCTGTCACCCAGGCTGAAGTGCGACGACAAGATCTCGGCTCACTGCAACCTCCACCTCCCAGTTTCAAGCGATTCTTGTGCCTCAGCCTTTGGAGTAGCTGGGATTATGTGTGCACCACCACACCTGGCTGATTTTTGTATTTTTAGTAGAGACGGGGTTTCACCATGTTGGTCAGGCTGGTCTCGAACTCCTGACCTCAAGTGATCTGCCTGCCTTGGCCTCTCAAAGTGCTGGGATTACAGGCCTGAGCCACTGTGCCCGACCACCATGTTGTATTGTTACAGTTACTGCTCTCCTGTCCTGCACCTGCCCCGCCTGCCTCCCTTGGCTGGGCTGTAAACCCTTGAGGGGTAACGTATCTTGTTCATGTTTCTTGTCCTGGTACCAGCACAGCAACTGACATGAACGGGGGTTTTGGGGCTCAAAAAGCGTTGCCCTAAAATACGGCGTTCTGACATGAAGCAGCCACAAGGTCTATCTGACCTCCCTGCCTCCTTGTCTGAATCCTCTGTCTCTCTCAAAGTGCAGGATGACGCTGTTCTCTGAAGTTTCTTTATCTACCTAGAAACAGGACCTGCCAAAGGAGAACACAATTACCTTCCCTGGAATATCATTAGCTAGAGGTTAAAACTCATATCCCAGAGGATATGAGACTGAACATTAAACACCACACCTACAGCCCAGATAAACTTCATCCCAAACCATTATCTGCTCTCTTTCCCTTTCAATGTCCAAAGAAATTATTAATTATCATCTGGACACTGGACTCATTCATTTCCCCCCTAAAAACCATTGACTGTCCTTCAAATTGCCACGTGTCCCCCATCTCTCCTTCCCCCGTGAAGAAGGGCGCATGCACCTGTACCCCACTGGGTTATCGGGTAACTTCTGTGATTCCCTCATGCTCTGCATGTTGAAATAAATTTTGCCTTTTCTCCAATTAATCTTCCTTTTGTCTGTTGATTTTCACCGAGCCTTCACGAGGAGAAAGGGAAGCTTTCCCTTTGTCTCTGCAGGGGCCAATGAATGTTTAACATTACACAAGTACACTGTCAGGGCTGAGAGACACGTTAATAACCCCTCCTGTTTACTGTTTCCATGTGCCAGAGAGGATGCTAAGTGCTTTGCCTCCATTTACTCTAACCATTCGGAGAAACAAGTGTTATTATCCTCCATAAGTCAGGTGATTGAGGTCAGGAGTTTGTGACAGCCTGGCCAACATGGTGAAACCCCGTCTCTACTAAAAATACAAAACATTAGCTGGACGTGGTGGTGGGTGCCTGTAATCCCAGCTATTTGGGAGGCTGAGGCAGGAGAATCACTTGAACCCCGGAGGCAGAGGTTGCAGTGAGCTGAGATCGCACCACTGCACTCCAGCCTGAGCAACTTTGCCTCAAAAAAAAAAAAAAAAAAAAAAAGTCAGGTGACTTGCCCAAGATGACAGGAGAGGTTAGATCTGGGACTGGGCTCTGAATCCTGGACAGAATGACCACAAGGCTTTTGTCCACCACAACATAGAATTGGGGAGGGGATCACAGAAGAGGGGGCAGGCTTCTCACTGCATGGGGAGGTGTCATACGCCCCTTAAAACACATAGGCGTGTATGCACATGCGCACAAACACATGCACGTTCACGCCTTTGTACACAAGTGAGGAACAGGGCAACCAAAGGCTAATTTATTTGTCTGGCTAGCTGTGTGCTCTTTGATATGTTTCTCCAGGACTTTTTTTTTTTTTTTTTTTTTTGAGACGGAGTCTAGCTCTGTCACCAGGTTGGAGTGCAGTGGTGCAATCTCGGCTCACTGCAACCTCCACCTCCCGGGTTCAAGTGATTCTTCTGCATCAGCCTGCCGAGTAGCTGGGACTACAGGCACCTGCAACCACGCCCAGCTAATTTTTGTATTTTCAGTAGAGATGGGGTTTCACCATGTGGGCCAGGATGGTCTCGATCTCTTGACCTTGTGATCCGCCCACCTCAGCCTCCCAAAGTGCTGGGATTACAGGTGTAAGCCACCACGCCTGGCTTCTCCAGAACTTCTTTTTTTTTTTTTGATGCTGCCTGATTGACTTCAAAGTAAAAGCAAGGACAGGTATGGTGGCTCATGCTTGTAATCACAACACCTTGGGAGTCCCAGGCAGGAGGATCGCTTGAGGCCAGGAATTTGAGATCAGCCTGGGCAACAAGTGAAGACCCTATCTCTTCAAAAATATAAATTAGCTGGGCATGGTGGTGCACACCTGCAGTCCAAGCTACTCAGGAGGCTGAAGCAGGAGGATCACTTGAGCCCAGGAGAAGTTCAAGGCTGCAGTGAGCCATGACTGCATCACTGCACTCCAGACTGGGCAACACAGCAAGATCCTGTCTCTAAAAATAAATAAATAAAAAGAAAATAAAAACAAGAAAGCATGAATTTTATTCACTTCGGCTTCTTCCTTTTCTTTTCTTTTTTTTTTGGAGACAGACTCTTGCTCTGTCACCCAGGCTGGAGTGCAGTGATGCGATCTCGGCTCACTGCAACCTCTGCCTCCCGGGTTCAAGCAATTCTCCTGCCTCAGCCTCCTGAGTAGCTGAGATTACAGGCGCCCGCCACCACGTCCAGCTAATTTTTTTTTGTATTTTTTTAGTAGAGACGGGGTTTCACCATGTTGGTCAGGCTGGTCTCGAACCCCTGACCTCGTGATCCACTCGCCTCGGCCTCCCAAAGTGCTGGGATTATAGGCGTGAGCCACCGCGCCCAGCCTGGCTAATTCCTTTTCTTGAGGTGCCTTTCTCACCTTCTGCAAAATGGCAGGTAAATGCCCCTCCTCTAACCTGCGGAAAGCAAATCGGGGAGAAATTCAGCACCAGGCTGTGCTTGCTTTTCCAATGACTGGAGCTACACATGCAGCTCCTCAAGTGGGAATAAGGAGCTGAGCATAATTCTAGGTAGGAGGGATGCTTGATGGGCAAGGACAGGCAGAAACCACTAGAGACAAGAGCCGCTGTGGGCTGGCTGGGAGCTCCAGGCCAGGAGGAGCATCTCTAAGAGCAGAGCAGAGCCGCTGAGGGTGGTATGGGTCCTTCAGTGTGCCCACCCTCATGTTACCTGCTTGTTCACCACGCCCCTGGCTCTGAGACATTTCTGGCTGCCTGGTTGCCCTTCCTCGGCCCTGTACTCGTGTCCAGCCTCTGCCATCTTGACTCAATGGCCCTTGGCATGCCCCACTGAAGTGTCTGCTCTGGCCATGCCAGCTCCCACCTGGATTGGCACATCAGCCTCCCAAACCCTCCCAAGCTATCCTCTTCCTCCTTATCTATTGTGTGGGCCATGCCAAGAGCCAGGCTGAAGCAGGCAGTGGGGAAAAGAGAAACCGGGCAGGGAGGGGACACATGTGACTGTACAGGCAGGACCCCAAGACCTTGCAAGGAGTCTTCGCCAGTGTTCGGCCAGTGGTCAGCTGAGGCGCTGGCATGGGGCTTGGGCCCCTGGGGTCAGAAATAGGACAGGATGGTCAACCTGAGGTGAACAGAAAGAGGTTTTGGAACTGAGGTCCTTCCAGTGCAGCCCTGGAGGATGGAAACAGGAAGGAGAACGGGAGACAGAGCCTGGGAGCAGGGATGGGGTGGGAAGCCGCCAGAAGCCAAGGGAGGAGGAGGCAAGCCCCAGAGGCTGCAGCTCTCCTGGCCTGGCCATTGCGCAGGAGGTGCGAATGTGTTAGGCTGGCTGGCAGATTCAGCGTTGGGGAAACGGATTGCAATAGAACGTGAGGCTGAGTATCATTACACTAAGTCACCTGCTTGCCATTCGAGGACAGCAGAGTCCAAACAGGAGTTGCAGGAACTGGGCTCTGAATTATCATCACACTCAATCATTTATGTTCCAACCGATTCTCCTGCCTTTAAAAAACAAATTGGCCATAAGAAATATTTATTAAAGACCCAAAAATAAAATAGCAGAATAGGCAATTAGAGAAAGCTGTGAATCCATGATTTCTAAATAACTGGTTTTTAAAAAATAAATTATTGGCCAGGTGCAATGGCTCACGCTTGTAATCACAGCACTTTGGGAGGCCGAGGCGGGTGGATCATGAGGTCAGGAGTTCGAGACTAGTCTGGCCAACACAGTGAAACCCCCTCTCTACTAAAAATACAAGAATTAGCTGGGCGTGGTGGCGCACACCTGTAATCCCAGCTACTTGGGAGGCTGAGGTAGGAGAATTGCTTGAACCCGGGAGGCGGAGGTTGCAGTGAGCTGAGATCGCGCCACCGCACTCCAGCCTGGGCGTCAGAGCTAGACACCGTCTCAAAATATATATTATTGTTTGAGGAGACAAGACCTGTACTCCGAATAAATCTGAAAAGGTACCAAAGGATTCACAGGAGCCTCCCTCCCAGAGCAGCCCCAGTGAGTCAATTCCTTTCTCCCAGGCAAACACTATGTCAGTTTCTTGTGTATCATCAGAGATGATTTGTGCATCTAAAATAAAACACATATATATGTGTATATATTGTACATATTGCCTCTCTCTTTTTTGTCCATAGCATTTTGTTTTCAGATAATATGATAGTACACCTGAAAAACCCCAGAGAATTAATAATAAAAGTTACTCAAACAATAAAAAAAAAAATCAATGAGGTATACAATTAACATATGGAAATCAGGCTGGGCACAGTGGCTCAGGCCTGTAATCCCAGCACTTTGCGAGGCTGAGGTGGGCGGATCACTTGAGGTCAGGAGTTCAAGACCAGCCTGGCCAACATGGCAAAACCCCATCTCTACTAAAAATACAAAAATTAGTCAGGTGTGGTGGCATGCACCTGTAGTCCCAGCTACTCAGGAGGCTGAGGCACAGGAATCTCTTGAACCCGGGAGGTGGAGGTTGCAGTGAGCCGAGATCATGCCACTGCACTCCAGCCTGGGTGACAGAGTCAGACTCTGTCTCAAAAAAAAAAAAAAAAAAAAAACTAACATACGGAAGTCCATAGATTTAATATACTCAAACAATAGCCAGTTAGGGAATATAATGGTAGGCCGGGTGCAGAGGTTCACACCTGTAGTTAATTCCAACACTTTGGAAGGCCGAGGTGGGTGGAACATGAGAGGATAGCTTGAGCCCATGAGTTCAAGACCAGCCTGGGCAACAGAGGGGCACTCTGTCTCTACTTTTTTAAAAAAGAGAAAGAGAGAGAGAGAGAGACTCTAATGGTAGAGAAAAACCTCAGTTACAATAGCAACAAAAAAAAATTCAAAAGGACAAAAAAAGCAACTTAACAAGAAATGCGCAAAGCCTATTTAGGATAGCTTTAAAATAACCTCCTAAAAGACTCAAAAGTAGGTTTGAACAAATGGAAGACATCCCTCGTCCTTGAATAGGACAACTCAACATCATAAAAATGTCAGTTCTCCCTAAGATAATTTAAACATTTGACCCATCTACAATAAAAATATCAATATGCTTCTTTATTGGGCTAAAAATGCTGACCCAAGTTCACATGGAAAATCAAGCATGCAAGAATAGCAGGAAAACTTTGAAGAGAAAAGGCTACAAAGGGTCTGACCCTACAAGAATACTCTAAAGACTCTCTGTAATTAAAACAGTGTGTGGCTTGTGCATGAATAGACAGACCAATGGACTAGAATAGTGAGTCCAGAAATAGGCTCGAATACTCCAGGAAACTTAGTGTATGATAAAGGCATCTCAAACCTCTGGGGCAAAGATGGACTTCTTTTTTGTTTAAGAGACAGGGTCTCGCTCTGTCATGCAGGCTGGAGTGCAGTGGTGTGATCATGGCTCACTGCAGCCTCGAATCCCTGGGCTCAAGCAATCCTCTTGCCTCAGCCTCCCAAGTAGCTGGAACTACAGGTGCGTGCCACCACACCCAGCTCCAAGTAACTCTTGAATGTGATATTTTGGCTGTTTGGACTACACATACTCAGGCAAAATACAAAATAAACAAAAAAAACTTCCAATAACAAATATTGAACTCTTGTTAATAGGTTTGTTTTTCACAATGTTATAGGTTACCAATTATAAAACTAGGACTGGCCAAATAAGTAAGTAAATGTATTAAAGATACTGGGAGCAAACTGTTTCCCTATTGGAGAGAAGACAAACAAATATGGAAAGGGAGAAGACTTGAATGAAGCCTGTGGTGCTGGACTGAAGTTGGAGATATCAGCGTGAACTCAGGATTTCTACTATAGACAGGTGCAGAAACAAGTGTGTGTGTGTGTGTGTGTGTGTGTGTGTGTGTGTACGTGTTTCCCAGCTCTAGCTCTGTTCCTTGAGATTTCCTGAAAGCAATGACATCCTAGTGCAATGAGCCCACCAAATGCTCAGGTGTTAGTTTTATCTTTTCTTTTTTTGAGATGGAGTCTTGCTCTGTCGCCCAAGCTGAAGTGCAATGGCACGATCTCAGCTCACTGCAACCTCCGATTCTCAGGTTCAAGCGATTCTCCTGCCTCAGCCTCCAGAGTAGCTGGGATTACAGGTGCCCGACACCACGCCTGGCTAATTTTTGTATTTTTAGTAAAGACAGGGTTTCACCACACTGGTGTCAAACTCCTGACCTCAAGTGATCCGCCTGCCTCAGCCTCCCAAAGTGCTGGGATTATAGGCGTGAGCCACCATACCCAGCCTGCTGTTGGTTTTAAATACCATTATCCATCAAAAGGAACTGGAGCTGCTGGGGCAGGAAAAGTATAATATGAGCCCAGACTGTTTTGCTGGGCCAGAAAGGAAGGAAGTGCTCAAATGATAATGAGGATGAGTCAGAAGGATACAGGAGCCAGTTGGAAGAGAAGAATGGAGAACTGCTGTTTAATGAGTACAGAGTTTCAGTTTTGCAAGATGAAAAGTGTTCTGTGGATGGATGCTGGTGATAGAATCACAACAATGTGAATGTATGTAATGTCACTAAACTGGACACTTAAAAATGATTAAAATGGTAAATTTTATGTGTATTTTACTACAATGTTTAAAAAGATTCAGCGTTTAAGAACTTGTTTTTAAAAAAGGACACGGGCCAGGCGCGGTGGCTCACGCTTGTAACCCCAGCGCTTTGGGAGGCCGAGGCAGAGCGGATCACAAGGTCAGAAGTTTGAGGCCAGCCTGGCCAACATGGTGAAACCCCGACTCTACTAAAAATACAAAAATTAGCAGGGCATGGTGGCGTGCGCCTGTGGTCCCAGCTACTCAGGAGGCTGAGGCAGGAGAATCGCTTGAACCTGGGAGGCAGAGGTTGTGGTGAGCCGAGATCGCACCACTGCACTCCAGCCTCCATCTCAAACAAACAAACAAAAAAATCGATGGGGGAAAGGAGTAACTGTACAGCTCAGAGACCCGGCAGACACCACCTGCACAAAATGATCCGCCCTGATCTCACCAGTAATGGGATCACGGACATCAGATTCCTTCAAGACCTGATGCACAGGCAAGAACACAACCTCATTTCTATGAGAGTCCTGCCAAAAATGCATATGCTGAATCCAATCATGAGGAAATATCAGGCAAACCCACACTGAGGGTTTGCCTATCCCCCCCAAAAAAATCACCTATACTCCAAAAATGAAAGAGAGAGAAACTGTCCCAGATCAAAGGAGAACTAAAGAGAAATGACAAGAGAACGCAATTGTCCTAGATGGGCTCCCAGAGGCTTTTAGCAAAAATTTTTCCTTTCTTTTTCTATAAAGGACATTAGTGGGACAAATGGAGATTGGAAGAAATCTGTAGATAAGCTATGGTATGTATCAGTGTTAATTTCCTGATTTTGACCATTGTCCTGTGGTTATGGAGAGAATGACCTTGTTTTTCAGAAATCATGCTGAAGAGTTTAGGAATGAAAAGTCATTAATTTTGCAGTTTACTTTCATATTTATTTATTTTTAATTTTTATTTTTTTTGAGACAGAGTCTTGCTCTGTCACCCAGGCTGGAGTACAGTGGTGCAATCTTGGCTCACTCCAACCTCCGCCTCCCGGGTTCAAACGATTCTCCTGCCTCAGCCTCCTGAGTAGCTGGGATTACAGGCATGTGCCACCACGCTCGGCTAATTTTTGTATGTTTAGTAGAAACGAGGTTTTACCATGTGGGCCAGGCTGGTCTCGAAGTCCTGACCTCAAGTGATCCACTGGCCTCAGCCTCCCAAAGTGCTGGGATTACAGGTATGAGCCACCATGCCCAGCCTGTAGTTTACTTTCAAAAACAGTTCAGAAAAACAACAAAGAAGGTGGGGAGAGAACAAAGGAAGGATTGTGTGAACACTTGGCGCATCTGGTAAAGGCTCTATGGCATTTTTTACTGTAATGTTTGCAACTTTTCTCTAAGTCTAAAATTATTTTCAAAGCAAAATGTTTTGTTGTTACTTTAATGCAGTTTTTTCTGATTTAGTTTCAGCTAGGGCTGCTCACTGACCCCACTTTCTTTCTTTCTTTTTTTTTTTTTTTTTGGGATAGAGTCTGTCTCTGTTGCCCAGGCTGGAGTGCAGTGGCCCAATCTCAGTCACTGCAACCTCCGCCTCCCGGGTTAAAGCGATTCTCATGCTGGCCTCAAGCTTCTGACCTTGTGATCCACTCCGCCTCGGCCTCCCAACGTGCCACCAGGCCCGGCTACTTTTTGTATTTTTAGTAGAGACAGGGTTTCACCATATTGGCCAGGCTGGTCTCGAACTCCTGACCTCAAGTGATCCGCCCACCTCAGCCTCCCATAGTGCTGGGATTACAGGCATGAGCCACTGCGCCTGGCTGACCCCACATTCTAAAACAAGGTGAAGTGCTGGACTCTCGAAAGCATTTCTTGCTACTGAAGTGGTTAAGAGCTAGTTGTAGAACCCTAGGACCACCCCCCGACCCGCACCTCTCCTGCCCCCAGCAGTGATATGAGAGCTGCCACCAGGAGCAGCAGGAAGGTAGAGGACGCTTTCTCTAGTGGCAGGTGTTGGGGTGCTGTCCCATGGAAGAGGTGCATGGGGTGCCTCCTCTCTCCACAGGCTGAGTGAGAGGGCTTCAAGGAGGCCATCTGCCGAGCTTCACCCGTGTGTCCTGGATTCTGGGGGTCTCAGAGGCTGGGCGGGCCCTTGCCTGGAAAAGCCTGCATCCTGCCAGCTGCTCCTTTCTGGGGTCAGGAGGCGCATGTGCTCTGAGTCTTGCCAGGGTGGGGCCTGCCTGCAGGCTTTTCTCGGCCCAGCTGAGAGCTGGCCGAAAGGAGATGGCTTGGAGCTGTCCAGAGGGGTACTTGGTGCATGAGTGCACAGAGGCTGGAAGCGGGGTTGGGGAGTGGGTGGACGGTGGAACCCAGGAAGCTGATCCTTGAGGAGCATCCCAAGGGGGCAAACCAGAGAAGACACTGCCCAGGAAGAGACCTGTGGTAAGAGCTACTCCCAGCAATGGGGGCACCAAAGAACCCTCAAAACAACCTGCCAGAAAACAAGGAGCCAGCTTGAAACATCTGCTCCAGCCACAGCAAAGCCACACCAGAGAACAAAGGACTCCAGGCAAGGAAAACCTTTCCTGCTCTTCCTTCTACCCGCACCCCCACTCCCGCCAGGGAGGAAGCAGAGTGCGGATCAGAGGGTAGAAGGAGCTGGAGGATAGGCTGGGGCCAGAGCGGCACAGCGGACTTCTTGGGCTCCTCCTACGTAAAGTGGGATCACGGCCACATCTCCCTGTTGGGTTAGGATTAAAAGAGATCATCCACAAAAGTGCTTGGTGCGGTGCCTGGCATATGGAAGTGCTCATAAACGTCCCTCTGGCAGCAGGGGCAGAGTCCACGGGGCCCAGGTGGACAGACAGTAGGTCCCTGGTTCTGTGCCGTCAGGCTGTGGAATTAACATGTATTGGAGCCAAGGAGATGTTGAGGCAGGAGAGGGGAGTCCTGGGGAGGGGAGGCTGGTGAGAGGCCGGCTGCCATAGCCTCAGTCCTGAGAGCTGAGCTTCTGCAAAAGGAATCAGCAGTAGCAGACACATAGGCAGGCAGGTGCCCTGGGGCTGCTGTCCAAGACACTCCCCAAGGACCTCAGCGGGCGGGCGCACCCCCTGCTGGTGAAGAGGAGTCTCCGGCCACTCTCCGGCCCAGTCAAGTCAGGTTGGGAGCACGCTGAGCCCCACCCTGCTGGCTGAAGGGAGCTGAGGCCGGGGCCCAGGTGGTCCAGCAGGGACCCAAGGGGCCAGCATCACTGCCGCCCCCACTGCACCTTTGTGCAAATTAGAGAAGGCACCCTTTCCTCCAGACATTCCTGCCCTTCCTTCTACCTGCATCCCCACTCCCACCAGGGAGGAAACAGAGGCAGGGTGGAGGGTAGAAGGAGCTGGAGGAGAGGCTGGGGCCAGACATTCCCAAGCCTGTCACAAGTGCTGAGCTTTAGACTTTCGGAAACGAAGGAGACACGGACCCTCCCCTGGAAGAGCTCACAGAGAGAGCCTGTAATGTCTGCAGACTCCAGTGTCACCATCATATCGTGAAAGGGCTGTCAAATATTCAAGTCTATGGACCCATGTCTAGCCTCTCTGAGAATGATGCTTCCAGCCCAGTACTTAACACATAGTAGATGCTCGGTGATAATATTCACTGTGTGCAATAGCACTAATAAGCATGAATTACATTACAATGTAAATATTGCAAACGGTTTGAAGAGGTTGCATAACTAACTAACAAGGTGTCATGAGTCAGGGTCCCAACCCGGAGCAGAGATTCAAACCCTGGGCCATGGGCCTCTGGAAGCCTGATCTCATGCACCCACAGCTCTGGCTGGTCAGGAAACACTCTCTCTGATCGGATATGCCGGTTTCTCTCCCCAAGTGACCTGAAAAGGTGCAGACGCTCAAAACCAAACACCCCACATCAAGGATAAGTAACAGAATTGGCCCCAGGCAGTGATAGGATTGGATCTGACATAAAGAACAGAAAATGGCTGATCAGAATGTTCTGATGTGCTGAATCTGGGGAAGAGGAGAACTGAAACCAAAAACCCAGCAGGGATGAATGACGTCTTAGTCATGGAACTGACAGCAGCTGTGAAACAAGCCACTCAGAAGTGAGGCAGAGACTGCTGCTAAGCTGAGAAGGTTCAAAACAGGACTCAGTGATGCGCTCAGGTGAGAACTTCAGGATGTATCTTGTGTTCTTTCAGCTCTATCCGGAGCAGAAAAAAAAAAACTCTTGGGCCATTCTAGGTCACGGGGGGTTGGGGGGATGGCATGAGGAAATGACAGCCAGCCTGCTCTGGAGCTGGGGTCATCTAGAGTGGCCTTTCTCTCTGCCTTTCCCTCCAACCCCAGGAAAGTGGAGTTGGTGGGCTTGGTTCTTCCCTGACTAAAGAGAAATGGATGTTAAGGGGCAGCCTTTGCATCAGGCACTGATCTTGGGTCCAGACAATGATAGACAGGGTGGCAGGACTGGCTTCACCAAAGCCAGCGTTCCCTGGTCTTCACACAAGCGGCCTGGCGAGAGCCCTCCACCTGCTAGCTCTTTAAATCCTCACAACAGCTGCATGAGGTAAGCACTACTATTGGGGAAACTGGGGTTCAGAGAGGTTAAATGACTTTCCAAAAGTTACCCAGCTGATAAACCACAAAGCCTCGGCTAGCATCCTTGTCTGGGGGCCTGTACCCCTTAACCATATCTCTGTTCTATTTCACTTTCAAGTGGAGTCCAGAGCCATATTAAAAAGCACTGAATGGGACGTGCGTGGTGGCTCATGCCTGTAATCCCCGCACTTTGGGAGGCTGAGGTGGGATGATCGCTTGAGGTCAGGAGTTCAAGACCAATCTGGCCAACATAGTGAGACCCCATCTTTAAAAAATGACAATAAAAAATAAAAATAAAAAGCACCAAAGCACCTGATCCCTAGTGGTCTTGTGGTTGGGGGGGGAATAAAGAAGGAAAGGAAAAAAAAAAAGTACTTGAGGCTGCTCTTCCCAGAAGAAGACATCAGGGGGTGGTGTAATCAGCAGGCATTTGAAATCTGGCCCTCCTCCAGTTTAACCATCACCCTGAAAAGCAGCTAAGGAATGTTTGGAGTTTTATCGTTATCCTCTGAATGAGGAAGACATGCAAAAATCTATGCAGAGTGACAGTCCATGACTGCTGATATGGAATTCCATATTTTGTCCAAGCCTCCCAAACCCACCTACCCCAAACCAAAGCCTTCCCTAGGGCAGAGGCCACCTCTGGCATCTTCATCTCTGTGTTTCAATGTCTGGCATATACAGTGGGTACCCAGCAAGCCCAGCGATGGCCTGAATGCCAGGCTGGTTGTGGGGAGGGGCCAAGCATCCTTTTCAGAGGTGGGTGCACCCTTTCCCAACCCAAACATGGCTTCATCCGGACAAAGCCCAGGCACGGGCAGGGATATGGTGGCATCTGTCGGCTCTATTTAAGGCCCGGGTCTTGCCACCTGGCTGTTGGCTGTGGCCCTCGCCAGTGAGGTTGTGGCTTCAGATGGGAGCATTTTAGGAGCTTGCTGAGCAGAGCGCTGTGTCCAGGGATAGGTTGGGGTGTCTGTGGAAAGGAGGGGGAGTGAGACTGGCCCAGACAAAGCCTTTCCCTCCACTTTGGGACCAAAGGTGCTGGCCAAGTCCCCGCCTGGCACCTCCAGGGCTGTATCTAAAAGGGCAGTGCCTGTCGGACAGCGGAGACCAGCCCTGCCCCGGGCTCAGACAGGCCTGTGTTGGACCAGCTGTGGGACTGCAGTTTTCTCATCCGTAATGTGGTGTCGAGAGCACCCGCCACAAGGGTGCTGTGGGGTTCCATGGGAGGCCGGAGAGCAGAATGGTTATCAGCTGTGGCTTCAGAGCCAGCAAGACCAGCTCTGAGGCCAGCGCAGTTCTCAGCAGCCATTTCCAGCACGACCTAGTAGGGACCCCTGGTCTCTGAGCCATGACCTCACCCTCTGTAAGATGGGGATGGGAACAAGATGGATCTCATTGGCTTGCTGTGAGGATTACAGGAAAAACACATGGGTGCTACTTGGTCCAGAACAAACCCTCAATAAATGACAGCTGCTGCTCCTGCTGTTACAGGATGCCTGGAACACAGTCTGTGGCACGTAACGGATGGTAAACTTGTCTTCATTGGATACACATAGTACGTGTGGCGTTGCACTTAGGACAGTGTCTGGCACATGAGAAGCATGAAGCAGTGAAATAAAATAATATGGGGCCAGGTGTTCACGTCTGTAATTCCAGCACTTTGGGAGGCTGAGGCTGAGGCTGATGGATCACTTGAGGTCAGGAGTTACAGACCAGCCTGGCCAATATGGTGAAACCCAATCTCTACTAAAAAATACAAATATATGAATTAGCCAGGCATAGTGGTGGGTGCCTGTAGTCTCAGCTGCTCAGGAGGCTGAGGCAGGAGAATTTCTTGAACCTTGGGTGACAGAGCAAGACTGTCTCAAGAAAAAAGTAGGCCAGGCGCAGTGGCTCATGCGTGTAATCCCGACACTTTGGGAGGCCGAGGCAGGTGGATCACCTGAGGTCAGGAGTTCGAGACCAGCCTGGCCAACATGGTGAAGCCCTGTCTCTACTAAAAATACAAAAAAAAAAAAAAAAATTAGCTGGATGTGGTGTTGCACATCTGTAATCCCAGCTACCTGTGAGGCTGAGGCAGGAGAATCGCTTGAACCCAGGAGGTGGAGGTTGCAGTGAGCTGAGATCGCACCACTGCACTCCAGCCTGGTTGACAGAGTGAGACTTGGTCTCTAAATAAATAAATAAATAGAAAAAATAAAATAACATGGAAATAGAGCATGAAGGAAGAAGACTCCATCTCTGCCCCAAAGACATTCCCACTGTATTTGGGTTTCTGTTCCATTCATCCCCCTCCCAAAGTCAGGCCCAGTGTTTGACACCTGCAATATGGCAGAGTGGGGACAGGGCCTGTCCTCAGGGAGCTCACACTGTAGAGTGACAGAAACAGACCAGAAAATGGTGCTACTGGAAGTGGAGGTGGTCTCTGGGTAGGTCCCCCACAATGTAAATGTTGGCTCCTACCCTTCCCTCCCCCTTTCTCCCTCCCTGCCCCTGGGCTGTCCCCCACCCCAACTATCTATCTTGGCACCAACACCAGGTTAAGATTCCCCAAATGCCACACTGATGACACTCCTCCTTTGCTGAAAGACTCGGTGCTGTCCAAGTCCTGCTGTAGCATCCACACGCCTCAGTAGAGAGAGGCAACCCTAGGTGGGCAGCGGCTGGCCCAGGAAACATGGGGGCTGTTCCTCACCTTCCTGACTTTTTTTTTTTTGAGACAGGGTTCCACTCTGTCACACAGGCTGAAGTGCAGTGGTGCGATCATGGCTCACTGCAGCCTCGATCTCCTGGGCTCAAGGTATCCTCCCACCCCAGTCTTCCCAGTAGCTAGGACTACAGGCACATGCCACCATGCCTGGCTAATTTTTTTAAATTTTCTGTAGAGATGGGGGTCTTACTATGTTGTCCAGGATGGTCTTGAACTCCTAGGCTCAAGAGATCCTCCTACCTCGGCCTCCCAAAGTGCTGGGATTACAGGCGTGAGCCACTGCATCTGACACCTTCCCAACTTCTCCTCAGGTGAACTCCTTGTTTCATTCCAACTGGCCCACAGCTGGCCTCTGGAATGCCCTTATCCTTCCCCATACAGCTTTGCTCTTTCCTCTTTCCCCTCTCACCCCACCCTCCCCTCTCCCCACCTCCGAGACCCTCCCTGGGCCCTTTTCTCTGACACTTTGTTGTTGTTGTTGTTGTTGTGAAGACGGAGTTTCGCTCTTGTTGCCCAGGCTGGAGTGCAATGCCGCCATCTCAGCTCACCACAATCTCCACCTCCCAGGTTCCAGCAATTCTCCTGCCTCAGCCTCCCAAGTAGCTGGGATTACAGGTGTGCGCCACCACACCTGGCTTATTTTTTATATTTTTAGTAGAGACAGGGTTTCATCATGTTGGCCAGGCTGGTCTCGAACTTCTGACCTCAGGTGATCCGTCCTCCTTGGCCTCCCAAAGTGCTGAGATTACAGGTGTGAGTCACTGTGCCTGGCCTGGGCTCCCCCTACTCTTGACCCAGATGTAGATGGTCTTCTAACTGGTCTCTCTGTGCTTCAAACCACCCTCCCTGCAACCTAAGGGTGATCCACATTGCAAATCTGACCGTGTCACTCCCCTGCCTGCCACCCTTGCGTGAAAGAAGAAGTATCTCCTGCTCTAGTTTTCCTTTAGCTGACAATGGTCAAGGCCTCACTAAGTGCCAGCAGTCCTGCCAATCTTTCAAGGCCACTTCACATCCCATCTCATTCATCTATCCATGCATTCAACATAATAAATGCCGGGGACTGTGCTAGGTGTTTTTTTTTGTTTTCTTTCTTTCCTCCCTCCCTCCCTTCCTTCCTTCCTCCCTCCCTCCCTCCCTTCCTTCCTCCCTCCCTCCCTTCCCTCCCTCCCTCTTTCTTTCCCTTCCTCCCTCCCTCCTTCCTTCCCTCTCTCTCTCTCTCTTTCTTTGACAGAGTCCCGCTCTGTCACCCAGGTTGGAGTGCAATGGCACGATCTTGGCTCACTGCAACCTCTACCCCCCGGGTTCAAGTGATTCTCCTGCCTCAGCTTCCCAAGTAGCTGGAACTACAGGCGTGAGCCACCATGCCTGGCTAATTTTTGCATTTTTAGTAGAGAAGGGGTTTCACCATGTGGGTCAGGCTGGTCTCGAACTCCTGACCTTGTGATCCGCCTGCCTCGGCCTCCCAAAATGCTAGGATTACAGGCGTGAGCCACCGGCTGTTTTTTTGGTTTTCTATCACTTTATTTTTTTAAAATAGAGATGGGGGCCAGGCGTGGTGGCTCACACCTGTAATCCCAGCACTTTGGGAGGCCAAAGGGGGAGGATCACTTGAGCTCAGGAGTTCAAAACCAGCCTGGCCAACGTGGTGAAACCCTATCTCTACTAAAAATACAAAAATTAGCCAGGCGTGGTGGTACATGCCTGTCATCCCAGCTACTCAGGAGGCTGAGGCATGAGAATTGCTTGAACCCAGAAGGCAGAGGTTGCAGTGAGCCGAGATGGTGCCACTGCACTCCAGTCCGGGTGAGAGAGTGAGACTGTATCTCAAAAAAGAAAAAAAAAAAAAAAGAGAGAGAGAGAGAGAGAGAGATAGGGGTCTTACTATGCTGTCCAGGCTGGTCTTGAACTCTTGGGCTCAAGCGAGCCTTGGCCTCCCAAAGTGCTGGGATTACAGGTGTGAGCCACCGCACCCAGCCTATGCTACGTGTTTATAGACATTTCATAACTCAATCTTCACAACAATGCTCTGGGGTCACAACTATTGTAAATCTCATTTGGCAAGAGAGAAAGCCAAAGCTCAGAGAGGAAGTTGCTCAGGACACACCTAGTGAATTTTAAGTAGCAGGATTCCAGTACACCTTTGATCCACTCCCTGCCAAGGAGAAAAGCCTTATGCAGAAAGCAGGGCATTGGGTGGTAACAGGGAAACTTCTCCCAGCACAGGGCCAGGATGCCCAGTGTTCGGGCCAGCTGTGTGTGACACTAGATCAGTGAGAGGAGCCCCAGACCTCTCCCCCATAGGCCAGGACCAGGACTGAAACCACTAAGGAGAGGAAGCTAAGGAGACAGATTCCTCGTCAGTCCTTGTCCCTCCCTGGTCCCGAACCACATGAGGAACTGCTCCCTTCCCCCATCCTGGGGTCCACAGAATGACGGTCCCCCTCCAAGTTAACTGGGGAATAACTCAGAAAGCCACCCGCAGAACCAATCCCTCCTCCTTCTTGGGGAGGACTTGGAAAAACTGAGAACGGCCAAAGCCAGAATGAAAACTCAGTTCTCCTGACTCGGATTCAGGGCCTGCTCTACTCTTCCTCCTTAGAAGTCCTTCCCAAGGATCCCTGCCATTCCATGGTCGGGGAGCAGGAAAGAGGCCTTGGTGGGTACTCACTCACCAGCAATGTGAGTAGGGCGGTCACTTCGCTTCTGTGACTTCATCTGTAAAATGAGTATAGCCCAAAATACGAGACTCACAGGGCTGCTGAGAGCTTAAATGCATAACGCACATACACAAAGTGTCTGGCATACAGGTGCTCAGCCAACCTCAAGTCCAGCTATGTCGTTCTCCAAGAACTCAGGTGAGGGAAAGAACCTACTCCCACCCACCCCGCCCCCACCCCTATACACACAAAGGGCAAATGAAAAAATATGACGAAACACATGCGGGTCAATGCTATGGGGATTCCTGGAGGGGAAAGTTTCTTCCCTTATCAGCTGTTGGATGACGGAGACAGCACGAGGGAAAAACGAGAATGCTCGGACCGATGGGAGGACTGCAGATTTGGGGAAGCCCTCATTCTTTTCCCAGAGGCCGGGAGTTCGACCTTCCCCATACATAGTTATTTGGCCAGAGGGCATCTTCACCAGCCCAGACTGCGGAACTGCGGCGAAGGGCGAAGCGAGGCGGGACCGGGGGCGGGAACAGCGCGGGGCGGGAGCAGCGCGGGGCGGGAGCAGCGCGGGGCGGGAGCAGCGCGGGGCGGGACCCTCCCCGCCGCCCGCCGCCCACGCGGAGCCAGGAGGCGCGGACTACAGCTCCCGGCCTGCCCCGCGTTAGGTCCCCGCCCGCCCGCAGCGCCCGGGAGGAGGATGCAGACGCCGCGGCCGGCGATGAGGATGGAGGCCGGGGAGGCAGCGCCGCCGGCGGGGGCGGGCGGCCGCGCCGCAGGCGGCTGGGGCAAGTGGGTGCGGCTCAACGTGGGGGGCACGGTGTTCCTGACCACCCGGCAGACGCTGTGCCGCGAGCAGAAGTCCTTCCTCAGCCGCCTGTGCCAGGGGGAAGAGCTGCAGTCCGACCGGGTGAGGCCCCCGGGGTGGGCGGCGAGCGGGCGGTGGGTCCTCCGCTCGCCCGACGCGGGGCTGTCGGGCCTGGCTCGCCCGCCAGGCTGGGGACCCGGCTGGGTTCATTTCCGAGGAACTGGAGGCGGGAAGAAGCGGCAGGAGGAGGGGAGGGGGAGGTGGGTCTGGTAGTGAGGGATGTGCCCATTGCCGTGGCAACCGGACAACGCAGGCCGCGGCCATTAGAAGCTCTCGAGCCGCCCTGGATCGGGGCCTCTCCTTCTCCTTCGGGGCTGTGGACAGGGAGAGACCTGGGACCTTTCCTCCCTCCCAAAGGGGACTCCTGCTCTGAGGAAGGAGTCGACGAGGCTACTTCTCCCGCTCTTTGGGATGTGGGTGGCGGAGGGGTGCAGGGAGCTAGCTGTATGGAGGAGCCCTGGGGCGCCTTCTGAGCGGGCTGAATCTAGAAGGAGCGTTGGCCCAGCGGACGCTATTTCTGAGCACCCACCCTGACTCTGCTGCACACTACCTGCCGCGACCTTGAGTCGGACCCTTCCCTGCACTGCGCTCAGCCTCCTTCCTCATCTGTAACACGAAGGGCTGGTCTGAAGATGACCTCTAAGGTCTCCTGTCCCCCATCCGGGACTCTCTGATGCTGTGGCCTTTGGCAAGTCGCCTCACCTCTCAATGTCTCCGATCTCTCTGTAGAGTCGCATGGAAGCCCACCCTGCCTCCCTGCCCGCCCGAGTGTCCAGTGAGATAGTGACTCCTTTGGAAACTTGTAAACGTCCCCTGAAAGCCTAGGGACCTGGGGCGACAATGGGGCTGGCTTCAGGGGACAGCCTCCAAGAGGGACATTCGCCGAGCCCTGTGCTGGGCCAGTTGCCACTCAAACCTCCTCTCACCGGATGCTCACAGCAACTCCTGATTATGGGGAGAGGAGTGAGGCTCAAAGAGGCCAAATCATTAGCCTAAAGTCACACATTCAGGAAAAGTCAGAAGCAGGGCTTGAACTCAGGTCCATCTGACCCCAATGCCTTTTTGCTCCTTTGTGCCTGCTCCATCCAGGGAAGAGCTCTCCCTCGACTCTCCTTCCCTCTCTGTGCGTTTGCGGGGTTGGCCGGGGAGAAGTCTCACTCTTCTCTCACCGAGCATCCCTCACCTCCATAGGATGAGACCGGGGCCTACCTCATTGACCGTGACCCCACCTACTTCGGGCCCATCCTGAACTTCCTCCGGCATGGCAAGCTGGTGCTGGACAAGGACATGGCTGAGGAGGGTGAGTTGGTCCAGAGGGCTGGCCTGGGACCCACATCCTAGTCTGGCCTTATGCAGCCTGCCAGGGCCCTCTGTGGAGGCCCCAAGCCATTTGGACAACCAGGACAGCCATCTGCCTGCTTGGTTGTTTCCTACCTCTTCCCAATCGGACGGGGCTGATTCCCGAGCATCTGCCTGCGCCTAGCCTGGGGCTCTGCCAAGCGGACGGGCTCAAGCTTTCCCTGGGTACCGTCAGGGAGGTGAAGAGACACATGTGCAGGGGATAGAGGAAGTCAGGGAGGCCCTGTGGCCTCTGCTGTGAGCTATGATGCCCTTTCTCTCTGGCCTCCTAGGAAGCCAGGTGTGGATGGTCACATCCGGAGGCTGGGGTGACAGGAATGCAATGTTGACAGGCATGGGGAGAGCTCTCTCTCTCTTTCTCTGGCTGATCCAGTATCTCAAATTGTGCCTGGTGAGGGCTTGTAAGTGGGTGGAGCGGGTGACTGTTCACTAAGTCTGGCAGCCTGTGCGGCACAGTGCTGGCTGTGGGTGGAGGCAGGGGAGGGGGGAGTCTGCTTCCCAGTGGGGCTTTGGTTATCCCCAGGCCTAGGTGGCTGAGGCCCTGGATATGCCCATATCTGGGCCTAACAAACAGTGGGGAAGCCATGTCTGGGAGAACGACCTGTTAGCAGAGCCGCAGCCAGGGGCAAGGACTACAGTCAGTGCCAAGTTAACTCTTCTTTGGGACACAGGGTGTGGCTCTCGGTCCGCTGATCCAGCCAGACCAGCTTGAACATGTCACTTCTCCTCACTGCGTCTCCACTGGTATCTGTTAAATGGGGGCGGTGATCTGCCTTCTGGAGGGAGATGTCATGAATCCCGTGCACAAACAGCACCTGTGCGTGCCTTCCTGCTCTGGGCCACGGTCTGCCCTCCCTGAGCCCTATGGGACACAGAGGTCTGGAGGCCCAGCAACTCTGTAGTAGGTCAGGACCACAACACCAGAGTCCACTGTAGGTGCCTGGCCCTGCAGAGCCCCCACAGCTTGCCTGTTAATCCCTAAGGGAAGCACAGATACCATGGGCGTGGCCTAGGCTCAGGAGCAGGCCCCATCGGGAGGGAAGTAAACACCTCAGCTGCGTCACAGCCAGCACCTGTTTACACGCCCTGTGTTCTCAAAGCCCTGCTATTCCCACACTGTCAGACAGGGCTGTCCGGGGGCTAGAGGATCAGACAGGGTTATCTGGGGACTAGGGGATCACACATGGCTATCCGGGCGCTAGGAGATCACACAGGGCTATCTGGGGGTTAGGGGATCACACAGGGCTATCCGGGGGCTAGGGGATCACACAGGGCTAGAGCTCATCCAGGGGATAGAGGATCTGAGAGGAGACTTACTAGCTGTGTGACACTGAGAAAGTGACCTAACCCCTCTGTGCCTGCATGCCCCCATCTGTGAAATGGGGGACCATAGCACCCACCTCGCCGAGCTGTCATGAGGATAAAAGGAGTTAATAGTACAGCATGGAGCTCAGTGCCTGGCCGGAGGATGTGGGATGTGGTGCTAGCTGTCTGTCACCTGCAGGGCTCCGCCCAGGGCACTGGGGATAATTCTCATAATCAGGCAGCAGCACTCCCTGACCTCCTGCTCTGTGTTTGGTCCTGTGTGGGCACCGGGGACAGAGGGCAGATCAGAAATGTGAGCCCCATCTTAGCCATTTCAGGCTGCAATCATGAAGTACCATAGATTGGGTGGCTTGTGAAAATCAGAAATTTATTTCTCTTGGTCCTAGAGGCTAGAAACCTGAGATCAGGGCACTGTGGCAGGTTCTGGTGAGGACTTTCTTCCGGACTGCAGACTGCTGACTTCTTGTTGTGTCCTCATGTGGCAGAAAGAGAGGGAGCTAGCACCCGCCCGCCCCTTCTCGAGAGCTTGTTTGGAGGTTCTAGCAGGAGAGTGCAGCTACTCACATACCCTTGACCAAAGACCGGTCCTCCTCTATCAGGGGTGGTCGCCCCCTTCAATGGAGCTCACAGCTTCGGAAGGGACACACCTGGAGCAGTGAGGGAGGAAGGGGACATGCACCTAGCCAGCCAGATCAGCTAAATCAACCCTGGTGATCAGTGGAGTGACAGATGTCCCAGCCAGATCGCCCTCACATCCAATTAGCCTTTCTTATAAGAAGACTGATCCCACCCTGGGGACTCTACCCCCATGATCTCATTACCTCCCCTCCTAATCCCATCACAGTTTTCAGCAGGTGGATTTTTGGGGAACACACACATTCCGCTCATAATGAGCTCTGTCCCCAGGGAGCCCAGAGGCCAGTCAAGGAAAGGGCCCAAAGGTCCCCTGCCTTCTGGGAGCCTAAGGGAGTCAAAACAGCTGCAAGCTCATCGCTTCACTGGTGGGCTGACTTCTTCATCTCCCAGATTAACTTAACTGTAAGATGGGGACAGTAATGCCTGCTCTCCTCATATCCCTGGGACTTGTGATGAGCTCGTGCGGGGTGTTGCAAACTGTAAGGTGAGGCAGTGGGGGGAATGCATGGACACAAGGGTATGTGCTTACAGTGGGGAGACATGGGCTCTGGAGTCTGCGGCACTTGAGTTCCCTCTGGCGCTTACCAGCTGTGTGACCTTGGACAAGCTGCTTCTCTTTGGGAGCTTCAGTTTTCCCAGTTGTTCAATGCGGATGATGAAAGTACCTCCTTCTAGTTCTGAGAATTCAAAAATGTAATGCACCTGGCACTTAGAATGTGCTTAATAAATAGGAGCACATGATCGGGGGTCAGGCAAGGCCCTGCTCATGGTGACATTCTGGGGATCAGTCCCAGTGACCCTGCTGTCTCTTGATAGCCCTAAAGCTGCCCCAGACTGTGGCCTGGCAGGTACCCCTGGGTCACTGCGCTCAGCACAGCAGAGCTGTGTGGCAGCCTCTCAGCCCCTTCCACAGGAAGTGTGGGATCCAAGGAAGGAAATGCTCCCTCTTACTTGACGCCTAAACTCACAGACACTCAGCTCACCCTCAGGGCCGGTGACCAGAGCGGGAGGTGGGTTTCGGGGTGGAGGGAACAAGAGGAGAATGGGGCATGGAGGCAGAAGGAGTGACCTGGGATCTGTTCCGTCTGTGCCAGGGGTCCTGGAGGAAGCCGAGTTCTACAACATCGGCCCGCTGATCCGCATCATCAAAGACCGGATGGAAGAGAAGGACTACACAGTCACCCAGGTCGGGAGCAGGGGCAGCACACATGGCCAGGGAAGGGGCTGGTGGGGAGAGGGAGGCTGAGAGACGGGGCGGGAGGCAGAGGAGGTTGGGAGAGACAGGATCAGTGTTTGTCATGGGGAGGCCGAGTTGGCCTGTAAGGAGAGGCATGGTTGGGCTCCCAGGCTGCCCAGCACAGCCCCAGACTCGGAGACGGACACTGGGGTTCAGTCCCTGTCTCAGCCCCATTTGCTGTGTGTTGGGCCAGGCTCACTCTCTCTAGACACTGATTTTCTCTTATGGGATAGAGAGGGGTGGGAATGGCACACCCATCCCTTCCTCATAGGCAGAAGGGGGTCCGTGTGGAGGTACGGGGTGCCCTGCAGAAGGCAATGCAGGATTAGCAAATTGTGCATTTCACGGCATGAGATGGTCGCCTGGTGGGCTCGGCACAGGCTGTTGGGGCTGGTGTTTGTGAGCTTGGAGCCTGGGCCTCCCTGGCCAGTCTGCAGGAGGAGGGAGAGAGATTTTCCGCCTACTCTGGGGGATGTGTGAGGGTTGGGGGACAGGTAGTGAGGAACCATTTCTCAGGCCCAGGGGATCAAAGAGGGGAGGCTTCGTGTCTCCTTGAGGGCCTGACTCCTTGAGGGTGACCCAGAAAGTTCCCTAAGCCCCACCCATGTTCTTGAATTACCCGTGTTCCGGTTCTGTCTCCTTCACCCTTGAGCTGGGTGACCTTGGGCAAGTAACTGGACCTCTCTGAGCCTCAATGGAAAGTCCCATAATGCCTAGGATTCTTGGAAGGATTAAGTGAGATGGTGCCTGGTGAATGCCTAGTGAGGAGCAGGTGCTCAGAGCATGGCTGCCTCCCCCCAACCACCTCTTCTTTCTCTCCCTCTCTTCTTCTTTGGGTATGTTGCGGAGGTAGTGGCAGCAGGTGCTCATGCCCCTCCTGGGGTGCCTGGTGCTCCCACAGGTGCCCTCTATGTGACCCTTCTGCCCACAGGTCCCGCCCAAACACGTGTACCGCGTGCTGCAGTGCCAGGAGGAGGAGCTCACGCAAATGGTCTCCACCATGTCTGATGGCTGGCGCTTCGAGCAGGTGCGCTGGGGACAGGGGCGTGCCACCAGGACCACCCTGGGACCTCCTAGCCTCTGACCAAGCAGGCCCCTCCCTTCCTGCAGCCCCAGCCTTGGGTTCCCCACCACAGTCCCCCTCACCCCAGGGTTCTTCTGAAATCAAACTAAACAAGGTTAGGAGAGACCACACTTGGTGGCAGGTTGACCAAGAGAGAGAGGATAGGAGCCCCAGTGGCCACAGGACAGCACGGGGTGTCCTTGTTGGTGGGAGTCCTCACAGCAACCGGGTGGTGATCTGTCTGGCGGCATGAGTGAGTCTGTGGTCCCCGAAGGACAGCTCAGGTGCAAGGAGACCAGATCCACATAGGTGAGTGGAGTCTACCTTGAGTCAGTACCTCTTAGAACTCAGAGTCAGGATCATGCGATCATAGCAGTTCCTGACGCAGTTTTCAGGGTCTCCGCAGGGGACATGCCCAGTGGCCGGCATTGCAACATGCAAGGGAGCCCAAAGCAGTGCCTTCCCGTGAGGTCTTTACAGTGAATGGTGGTTCCTCCCAGTCCAGATGCAGTTTACCCATCGGGAGATCCTTATCCCGAGGGACTTTATCCCTAGTCATGCAGCTGACCTCCCACCTCTCAAGTTGCCAGAGGAGCAGAGCCAGAAAGTGAGCCCAGGGTCAAACGTGCCTTTAGAGAAGGAGAGGGGGTTGGCTAGCCTTTCTCCATGCCCACCCACACGTTCCCTGGCACATGGAGACTGCAAGGCAGAAGGTCGGAGCCCCCAGGATGGCCTGGAGGGATGGAAGAATGGGCCTAGTGCAGAGCCAGAGGCCTGGCTTCACCTCTAGACCTCGCCACGGACATGCTTGCCACCTTGGGCAAGTTACACCTCCTCTGCGGTCCCCAGTTCCCTCATCGGGGAAGTGGGCTAACAGGACCTCCTCTGTAGCACTGTTGTGAGATTAGAAGGGCCATCAGTAAAGCTTATAGCCCTCCGTAGGACTCCCTATGTTGGCATTAGTGTCATGCAAATCATTAGAAATCCATATTGAAGTCTGCAACACTCAGAGAGGACTTGGGATCCCCGATGCCATTCCCTGCTCCACCCCTTCCTAGCTGTGAGGCCTTCAGCAGGCCTGAGATTCGCTTCAGGGGACTCATCACCTTGGCCGCTCTGCAGGATGGGGGCAGCCTGGTGGCCGCTCAGACTCATCACCTGAAAGAACTTTCTTATTAGCCAGAAGGGCTCTGTGGGCGTGGTTATTCTAGGGACCCTGGAACAAGGGCAGGGCCACTCTGAGAGCCTCTGGGTGTCTTTGGCAATTGCACAGGCTCTCAGAGGCTGAGCAAGCAGGCCAGGGACCATTGGTTATTTGCCCTTTGGTCTCAGGAGTGGACCACCTGTCCCACCTCTGCTTCCAGGAGTGAAGGGAATATTCTGTGGGGCTCCACCTTGCCAGTGCCACCCTGCAACCTTGACCTGGGGCTGCGTCAGCCACATCTAGAATGGGGGACAGCCGCCCTGTAGAGGCCTCTGCCTGCGTTTAGAAAAGGGCCCCCTGGCTCTGGGGCTAGGCTGGAGGTGGTGGTGGGGACGGCGGTAATGCTGCCACCCTCCACCAGGGATCGGGCCAGCCAAGCCAGGAGGAGAGGCTGGTCCTCGGGCACAGACCACAGGCACAGGTTGCAAGGGGGAACACTCTACCTTCCTGCCCAGAGGTGCCCTCTACAAACCCAGGAGTGGGCCCGACAAGCCGCAAGATTAGGACCTGAGCTGGTATCTTGATTTGAGCGCCGAGGTCTGTCGTACCCTGCCCCATGGCCCCCAACACCAACCTGCATTTTTCTCCCCATGCTCCGCCCCTCTAGCTGGTGAACATCGGCTCCTCCTACAACTACGGCAGCGAGGACCAGGCAGAGTTCCTGTGTGTGGTGTCCAAGGAGCTCCACAGCTCCCCGAACGGGCTGAGCTCAGAGTCCAGCCGCAAAACCAAGGTGAGCCCACCCGCCTCAGCCCGTGTCCAGAGAAGGCTCCTGTCTCCCTCCACCCTCCCCACCTGTCCCACCCCTGCGCCTGCACCATCCCTCCACCTCTCTCCCGCCGCTGCCCATGCACAACCCCATGCTCACAGCCACCGCCATCCATCCCATGCCACCCGCCGTTACCCAGGCCCAGGCTGGGAGCAATGAAATGAGAGCATTCCCAGGGTGCGGCCAGTGTGGACTCAGAGGCTGCATGAAGGGGGCTGCTTAGTGGCCACCGGGCACTGTGGCATGGACTAGGGGTCAGGGCACAGTGTGGCACTCTCTGTGTGACTTAGGACAGGGCTTGTCCTCTCCCAGCACCTTTGCTGCGCTCTCTGAAGTGAGAAGGGAGGATCACATACTCTGTAGTGCCTTGGAGCCTGGAACTTCTGAGATCCCAAATGGCCGTTTATTCCCCAGGGACAGGTGCATGTCAGGATGAGGAAGCCACCGCCGTAAATCCTGCCCCTTTCCCAGGCCCCCTCCTTGGCCGCTCTGCAGGATGGGGGCAGCCTGGTGGCCGCCAGTTCTGTGTGTCTGCCTGGCCTGTTGAGGCAGCCTCCCGAGAGCGCCCTGGCAGCATCCACTGTACCACTGTGGGGAGAGGGCTGAGCGGGGGTCCTGCCACCCTGGACCCAGTGCTGTGGGAAGTCCCAGGGGCCTTCGCAGAGCCACAGAGCAGGCGTGAACCAGGCTGGGAAGAAGGCAGGCTGCTCCTCCTGGGGCCCGCCCCTGCACAGTGGAGGCTTACCTCTGGCTTCCTGTCTGTCTGCCTGCCTCCCTGTCCTGCTGTGACACACCCTGCCTGCCCACCCACCCCCACCACTGCCAGGGCTGACGCTGCCCTGCAAGGGTGCAGAGCGAGACTGCTCCTTCTGCCTCTTTGGGCCAAAGCCCCCGGACCTGGGGTGTCAGAGACTGGCTGGCATCCCAGATCTGGGTGGTGTCTGCCCTGGGGCTTCCTTGGCCACATTTCTACTCAGGAGCAGTCTTTCCAAACAAGGCCTTCCCAGGCACCCCTCAGGGATACCCCAGTCCCACACCCTCCCTGTTCTGCTTCATCCCCTCCCTCCAGCCTCGCTCTATGTAACAGCGCCAGGCTGACCCTGGAGCATGCCCACAGCACCCCATCCTCAGCTGCTTTCCCCAGGCCCTCCCCAATCTGCCCAGGGGACAGGAGAAGATGCCCCCAGCTTCTGTGGCTGGAGCCCTCCCCTCTCCCGAGGTCCCTTTCACCTTGCCTGAGACCGGGTCTTTGGGGATAGCCAGCAGGCCCTGGCCCCTCTGTTAGTGTCTCCACTCTTTCTTCCCTGGGTCCGCCGGCTGGTTCACAGAGCACGGAGGAGCAGCTGGAGGAGCAGCAGCAGCAGGAGGAGGAGGTGGAGGAGGTGGAGGTGGAACAGGTGCAGGTGGAGGCAGATGCACAGGAGAAAGGTGCAGCCAACCCCCAGGAGGATGATTGCTAAGCAAAGCCGGAGCCTCCCGCCCACTCCTTGCTGGAGCCAGCTGCAGAACCGGGGGCCCCGGGGCTGCTGGGGGGGCACCAGGGTTAGCTCAGCCACTTGCCTGGCGCCTCACCCGCATAACCATCCCTTCTCTCACTTTCTCTTTGCAGCCCAGTCATCTCAGGATCCCGCTAACCTTTTCTCCCTCCCACCACTGCCTCCTCCTCCGCTTCCCGCTGGAGGTCCTGCCTCATCTTCATCCACCTCTTCTTCCTCCTGGATCTCATCTGCACCCTGCCTCTTCCCTCTCTGCCCCTGTCCGGGTTTTCTCTCTGCCTGCTCACGCCTCCATCCCGGGTCTGCCCTGGTCCCAGCCTCCCGTGCCCTCCACCCAGGCCCCCTGGCCCTGCATCCCAGAGCGTCCTGCCTGCCGCCTCCTGCGCCCCTTCTGGTACCTCCTGCCTCCCAGCCTGGGGAGGAGGGGCGCAGCTGCACCTCCTCTGTGCCCACCAACCCTGCCGGGCACCTCTGAGGCTGGGCCCTGGCTGCAGGCCCTGCCCCGCCTCCTCTCCTCCCGGCCTCCTCCTCACGTTTCCTCCTTGCAGGTTCCCGTCCGCACCCTCTCAGACCTGAGGCTGAGCTTGCAGTGAGGGCTTCTCCTCGGCCCCTCGCCCGCCCCCAGAGCTGCCATCCCTGGTTTGTAGCTTGGCGGTGCTGGAGGGAGGGGTGGAGCGAGGAGGGTGCTTATCTCTTGATCCTTGGACTTGAGCCGAGCTTTAGGCTGATTATCTCCACCCACCAAAGTTTCTCATCCGACCTTGGCCTTGGGGGTGAGGCTCTGAGAGGAGAAGAAAGTTAGGGAGTGGGAACTTTCCTACCAGCCCATCAGCACCAGAGCCAGGCTGGTGGGGAGGGAGGGACCGCTGAAGCAGAGGCCCTGGCCGAGTCCCTGCACATCCAGGAGCTCCTGTGTCACTGCCTTGTGGCATCCCCTATTTCTGTGGGGATGGGGAGGACACGCCACTTTTGGATACCATTGGCCTATGAAGTGTCAGCCAGAGTGGCTTAAGGATTGCAGAGTGGCAGAAAAAGCCCTGGCCGTGTGCCCACAAGCCCCCCACCCCACTCTTTTCTGCCTGCTCTGTGACCTTGGGCAAGTCACTGTCCCTCTCTGGGCCACAATTGCCTCTAAAATGGGGACAGACAGCTGCTCTCCGTGGCTTCTTTCGCCTGGGGCATCAGTGCCTCTCCTAGCCCTGACCAACCCCCATCCCACCTGCTTCAGAGTCTTGGCAGAATCTGGCCTCTGTAGGTGGCCGACACCGAGCCCAAGACGGGGCATGGGGCTCCTGGATGGGTTAGTTGGGGTGCCCTTCCTGCTCCCCGCAACTCAGTTCTGAATCCACCTTCTTTGGGCCTCAGCCCCACCCCCTCCTCCAGAAGGAAGCCTGTGACTCAACTGCCTCTCTCTCTCTCCCTCTCCCCCACCCTTCAATCTCCTCTCCGCCCCCTGGCCCTGCATCACCCCCTCCTTACCGGCCCCACCTCCTCCCCTCCCATCCTCCTGCCCTTCCCCTCTTTTTTTTCTAGCTGTTACAAGCCAGAGGCACCCGGATGTGAGGCCCCAGATCACCTCCAGGGACTTGGGGTTCCCATCTGAAATCCTTTATTTTTGTACCATGGGGTGGGCCCCGGGCCTGAGAAGGAAGAAGCGCCCTCTCCCCGGCCTCCTCTGTCTGCACCCGTGGGGCTGTGACTTACCCCTGCCTGCAGGGGCGGGGCGGGGGCCCCCTGGGACCTCTTAAGGCCCAAGGTGGGCCCCAGGACCTCTGGGCAGAGTCAACTGCTCATGGCAGATGCGTGGCAATGTCTGGCTGTGTCTCTCCGGCACCTGCGTCCCCTCTCCCGGGCTCCCCTGCTGCATGGTGGATGCGCTCCTTCGTGGCCCAGTCACATTGCCTCCTTGAGCCTTAGTCCAGGGGGTCACTCCTCCCACCCCACCTACCTCACAGGGTTGTTGTGAGGGTGCGCAGAGGAGCAAAGTCCCTGAAGGCCCTCAGGCAGTATATAGGGGCCGCCCACCTTCAGCTGCCCTGGGATGGGAAGGACCCAGCCCGACCCCTGGGCGTAACACTGTGTTTGCAAATGGAGATTCAGGTATTGGGGATGCAGGTTGTGGGGAGCTGGCCTGGCAGAGTAGGGGTAGGTGGCTTGGACTTCTCCTTGGTAATCCCACCCCCAGCCATTTGCATTGCTGGCCCAGCGCCTGGCCTGGAGGGTGGGGAGAGGCAGCAGAAGGGGCTGGGCAGGGGCGGTGGAGGACTCAGGAACTGCCCGGGGAAAATGGGTATGGCGGCTGAGCCAGGGGCCCTCCTGTGTTTGACTTCCCGGGATGGGTCCTTGCTTCTCAGCTGTGTCCGACCCCGCCATGTAATAAAACCCAAAGGAACAGCCCAGCCTGGCTGTTGCCCTCTCTTTCTCTGGGCCACTTTTGGGGTCGGGGCTAAACTAAAGGTGTGGTAGACTGGTCCAAAGGAACACGGCTTTGTCCCGAAAGCCCAGGGACGCTGCCCTGTTGTCATTTTCCTGTGTGTGTTGCAGGGAGGGCTTGGGGAACTGGCTATATCCTTTGCCCTGGGGCCGGATACCAGAGCACCTGCCCTACCTGGCCGGAAGCCAGAAAACAGAACTCTAGGGAGAGCCCTGGGCTGCCTCTGCCACATCCTAAACCTCTCAGGACGCCCCCTCCACTTCTACTCTGACACCTGGGCCACCGCCATCCCTCCCTATTGCTGCCACCCCTCTGCCCAAAATCCTGGGAAATATAAACACCCCGCCCTCTCCCTTGTCTGTGCCTGCTGGACCCAGCCCAGACCACAGACCCTCCACCCACCGTGGCCAGTTCCTTCAACTCCCCAGTCCTCCCCGCTGCTCGAGGAAATCCTGCCGGGCAGTGAGCCCCTAAGGCGCAGGCCCTCCACAGGCTGGGGCGGGGGCACCCTCTTGCCAGCTCAAGCCTGGAGGGCCTTGCCACTTCCCCTGAGGACACTCCACTCCAAAGCTGGACTCACTTTTAGGGTTCAACTATCCTTGCAAAAGAGTCACCAGGAGGCTTGTTAGGAGAACAGATGACACGTCCCCTGCCCTCCAGGATTCCAATGAAGACTGAGGTAGGGCCCAGGGTGATTCCAGATCATCCAAGGTATTCTGCGTGTGTTCTGCCCACCTGCTCTGGAGACGCTCCCTGCCTACCCAGCTGCTCCGGCTCCTCCTGGCAGGACCCAGGTGGGTGCTCCCTGTCCCTGGTTCCCCTTCTGCCTCATTCACCCACAGACCTGGCAGCAGCGCCCATGTTAGAAAAACCCCTCTTCAGTCTAGGGCCCCTCTGAAGCTCCCTCTCTCCCTTCCGCTCCCAGTTAGGCATCTAGAAAGAGTTGTCCACACTTGACCACCCACCCTCACCTCCAGCGGGCCCCCTGGCTCCATCACAACTGCCCGCAGGGGTCCAAAATCATCCTTCAGTCCATCCCATGGCGCTGCTCAGTCCCGGCCCATCCTCTCCATCCTGGAATCCTGCAGTGGCCTCCTAACCAGCCTCCCTGCCTGCTGCTCCCTGCACACTGGTGCCAAGGCTGGTTCCGAAATGTGAATCCATTCATGTCACTCCTACGCTATAGAGCCCACCGTGGCTTCCCAGAGCTTTCAGGGTCAAATCCTTGGCTCAACCCCAGGCTCTGCTCTCCCGCCTCAGTTCGCCCCTCTGAGTTCTTGAGTCCTCCTCTCAAGCTCTGTTCTAACACTCACTCGGCTTGCTGGGTCCTAGTGTGCCTCATTCTTCCGGGACAGTGCCTTTGCACATGCTCTTCCCTGCCTGGAATATCCTTCCCAGATATTCCCACCTGGACCACCTCTGAACCCCCAGCTCAAGTCTCACAGCCTCCAGGCAGCTTGCCTTGACTTGCCCAGTCCACGCTCCCCTCCGGCCCCTTCCCACTGGATCATTCCCACTGCTCCTGGGGTCAGGAGCCAGGTCCTTCACCCCTGTGGCCCCAGCACAGTGCCGGCACGTGGTTGGAGCCCGAGGCTTTATTCAGTGGCTCAAAGAACACAAAGGGAGTGAGTGTCGCACTGGAGAGGGCCTTGGCAGACAGGGAGCTGGGAGACAGGAGTCTATGCCACCTCCACTCCTAACCCCCAGTGCCACCATGAGGATGTCTTAACCGCCTCTCTGAGCCTCAGTTTCCTCCTAAGTTTCCAAAAGGAGACCATTGCTCCTCACATCTCTCTGACCTGAGGGTCCCCAAATGATTGCCTTCCCGGCATTTCTTCTGGGACCTGGGCAGCTGCCCTGGAGGCCCCAGCCCTCAGTGGCCACGCCCACTGCCACTGAGCCCACCTTGGCCTTCTGGACACTTGTCAAACAGGCTGAGCAGGAAGCAGGGGCTGCTCCAGTCAAGGGCATGAGGCTGGTGCCTGGCTCCCCCGCATTCAAACTCCAGCAGCGGGGCTTGGATCAGGCAGCTTTATTCCAAAGGGCAGCTGAGCTCACCTCCCGGTGAGGGTCTGGGCTGTGAGGGCCCAGGTGGCAGGCAGGGGTGGGGCAAGGACCCTGGAGTCAGGACTTCCCCACCTTTTGGCTTACGGTGGCAGCGGGCCCACGTGGCAGTCGCCAGGGCTCTGAGGGTCCCCTCCTATGGGAACACCTTCCATTCCCAGATCTCAAGTTAGACCAGGGGCTTCCGAAGCTGGAATCTGCTCTCTGGAGGCAAGGCTGCCCAAGCAGCCTCCGTACAGAGTGGGGCATGCCTCAGACACTCCTGGGGATGTAGAACCAGCATTCTTGCTGCTGAGCCACCTCCTTGCATTAGGCAGCAGTGGAGGAAGGGGACGGAGGAGAGCGAACCAGGAGGCAGAAGGGCTGGGTGTGGGCCTGGGTCCTCAGGGGACGTCTTGACCCCCAGCTGCTGGCACTCCTCCGTCCTCCTGCCATCACTGGAGCAGACGTCAGGGACAAGACAAGATGCCACCTTCTGCCACCACAGGGCCCGCTCGCCCCCCCCCCCCCCAGAATACTTGTCCCCCTGCTTGGCAGTTGCCCTCGGCTCTCTGAGTCCAGGAGGTGGGCCCCGCTTTGTAGGGGGGCAGTTCCTCAGGTCACCACTTGCTGGATCCAGCTGATCACACCTGTGATGCGGGTGTAGACGCCGAAGTAGTTAGGCCGGCCACAGCCCAGGCCCCAGCTGACCAGCCCCGCCAGGAACCAGCGGCCACTGAGTGCCTTGCACACCAGCGGACCACCCGAGTCACCCTGAAAGGGGGAAAGGAGAGAGGACTGAAGCAGGGTAAGGGCACCCCCTTTTTCAGGTGAAGAGCCGTAGGGATTAAGTCCTGACTGTTGGGAATTGACTGGGTGCCAGAGTCACGTTCAGTCTTAAAGCTCTGCTTTCCCCTCGCCTGCTAAATGGAGAGAGCCCAAGCCAGCCCTCCCCGGCCTCCAGCCAGCCTGGGCCCTCCTGGAACTGTGGCTGTGTCCCCACGCCCCCACTCTGCCTCCGCCTCCCTTCTGTGGCTGACACCCCTTTCTTCTTCCATGCGTCCACCTCACTGTGGGACCCTGGGCCTAGTGCCTTGTGGTGGGCAAGGAGCAGAACTGGGTTTGAGCCTAACACCTGCCCATCACAGCATCTCTTCTGATCTGTGGCTCTGCAACCTTGGGCAAGCTCCTCAACCTTTCTAAACCCGTCTCCTCTTCTGTAAAGTGGGGGTGGCTATCGCCACCTTGCTGGGAGCATGGGAGGCTTCAGCAGACTGATGAGAGCAAAGGGCCAGACCCTGGTGATGTGAGCAGCATGCTTTCTCCCTCCTCTCTCCCTCCCATGCCCGGGGGACTCACCTGGCAGGCATCCTTCTTGCCCTTGCGGTAGCCGGCACACAGCATGCGTGGCGTCACCTGGTAGCGATAGGCCTCGCTGCACAGGTCCTGTGGGATCAACTGCACATCCACTTTCTGCAGAGCATTGCTGATGGGGCCTGTCCGTGGTCAAGGACAGAAGTGAGATCTAAGGAGCCTGGAGCCCCTGTTCTCTGTTCTCCCTAACACTATTCCCTTTGCATCTCAGGAGCCTGCTTCTCTCCTGCTCTGCCCACCCTTACCCCTGCTGGGGTCGCACCTGCCCCTCTGCCTCCCTGTCACTTTATTCTAGCTCCTTCTCTGTGGGGTTCATGGTGACAGAGCCCCCAACCAAAGCCCATGTGGAGGGCTGGGCACAGTGGCTCACGCCTGTAATCCCAGCACTTTGGGAGGCTGAGGCGGACGGATCACCTGAGGTCAAGAGTTTGAGACCAGCTTGACCAACATGGAGAAACCCTGTCTGTACTAAAAATACAAAATTAGCTGGATGTGGTGGCACATGCCTGTAATCCCAGTTACTCAGGAGGCTGAGGCAGGAGAACCGCTTGAACCCAGGAGGCGGGGGATCCGAGCCGAGATCGTGCCATTGCACTCCAGCCTGGGCAACAAGAGCGAAACTCCGTCCCCAAAAAAAAACAGAAAAAAGAAAAAAGCCCATGTGGATGAGTGTCTTCCTCCAGCTTCCTGTCCCTCACCTCTGTCTGCTCAGGCACCTCTAGGCTCTGGCTGGCTCCTCGCTGCTCTGTTACAGCACCTGGTGATGTCTCCAAAGCCCACATCTGACCCCTTCATGGTTTCCTTAGAACTCTGCAGTGCCCCAACTCTGCAGTCTGGCCTAGCACTTCTCCACGAGGGCTGCATATCACAGTCCCCCCGGGAAGCCTTGATACACAGTTTTTCTTGAAGCTGCACGTATGGGACTAAGGTGCAGGTAGAAGGGAGAACTCCTGGCCCAAGATCCTTACACTGGCCGGCAAGGCCCTGTCTGCCGTTCTGGCTGCTCCTTGCCCAGGCACGCCTGCCCCCCACCTCAGCCCCTCTGGCAGGCTGCAGATGTTCTCACATCTTCCTGTCTTGGCACCTGTGTCTTCACCTGAACGTCTTTCCCCTTTGTCTGAATGTTGCCAACTCATCTTCCAGGCCTCAGCTTAAACAACCCTCCCCTGGAAGCCTCCCCTGACCCTACCTGGGCAGGAGCCTCCTCTGTGTCTCCACTGTTCCTGCATTTCCCCTCCATGTCAGCTCTTACCACTGTCTGTCTCCCCCGAGAATGTTCTCTCTTCATCCTTATGTACCCTTCCCCTAACCCCATGCCTGGTACATACTTGGTGCTCAGAAAGTGTCATTGAGTGACTGAATGAGTGAAGGAATAGTGAATGAACCAGCCTTTGCTTTGCCATGACCTCTGCCATCCCCTTGGGCAAGTCACTGTTCCTCTGAGCCTCAGTTTCCCCATCCTTAAAATATCTCTGCGGCCCCGCCTGCCTCCAGATTATAAGTCATTGTATGCATTTTTGGAGCCACCAACGCTAATGCTGCAGGGCATGTCTGTAGGTTTGCCAGCTGGGTCTGTGTCCCCAAAACTGTGCGGTGGCCGCCAGGGATGGCCAGCTCTGGTCAGTGAAGGTAGAAAGGGGAGAGACCCTGTTTCTGAGAGCAGTAGCAGGAAGAGCGGGGGCTCTGGAGGCAGCCAGTCCTGGGTTCTAATCTCTGCTCCAGTCCTCTCTGGCTGTGTGACTTACAGCAACATGTCTCTGGGCCATGGTTTCTCCATCCATAAAATAGGGCCACAGCATCCGCCTCTAGGGCTATTGGGTGGATTATATGAAGTCAAGTTCCCCTAAAATCCAGCCTGGATGTGGAAAGTGCTAATAATTAAGAGCTTCCACTGTTGCAGCCCAAGGAGCAGCAGGTGGAGCAGCACGTGGGCAGTGGCGTCCCAGACCTGCCCCTTTGCCCCACACATAACGCCCTTCCAGAAGGAAGGGAAGAGCTAGGAGGGGAGGGGCAGGGGCCTATGGGCCGCATTAAATGGTGGTTTTCTACTGTAAAATTTAGCCCAATTTGAATCCCAGGACTAGAGGGCCTATGGGGTGGAGCCCCGGGACCCCCAGCCCCGCCCTTCTCCAGGCCAGGTGTTGCGGGGCAGATCCGCACGGTCTCCCTCCGCCTCCCGCCGCCAGTCCCTGCTGCTCACCACCCTCGCGCAGGGCACCCCAGCCCGTAATCCAGCAGTGCAGGCCGGGCTCGAAGAAGTGGGAGCGCGCGGGCAGGCAGACGGGGCGCACCGCGGCCGAGCGCACCACCGGGTGGTCGAGCTGCAGCAGCGCCACGTCGTAGTCGTGACTGTCCTCTTCGTGGTACGGGTGCAGAAGCAGGCGGCTCACCTTGAAGGACACCTCGCCAGGCCAGCGCGAGTTCTGCCACACCTTGCCCAGGAACACGGTCCACAGCACCGGGGAGGCCATGCTGGGGTGGGGTGGGGTGGGGTGGGAGGAAGCTGCCTCTTCCCATTCAGGGACCCTCAGGATAGCCAGCTCCCCGCCCGGGACAGTGCCCTCCACACCCAGCCCTCCCTTCCCTCCCTGAAGGTCGCCTAGCTGGTGGTACAGCGTTCAGCCTTCACCTACTCGGCCTGCCTGGGTTCCACGCCCCAGCTTCATCCCTCCCTAGACATGTGTGTGCCTCTCTAAGCCTCTGCCACCTCATCTGCAAATGGGAATGGCATTTTCTACTCGAATGTTCTTGAGAGAATCCAATAAGACCGTGTATCTAAAAAATGTAGCACAGTGCCAGGCCCCCGACACAGATTTCTTTTTTCCTGTGCGCTTTACAGACCCAGGCTGCTCTGAATTCCCTGAGGCTGGTGGGTCCTAGTGGGGAGCGGGTGGGAGTCGAGCGTGGAGGAATTGGACTGCGGCAGTCAGCTGCCTGGGTGGCAGATGGGCAGCCTTCGGGTCTCTCTACCTGAGGGCAGTGGGGAGCCTGGGATGGGGTTAAAGAGAGCTAGGTGGTCAGAGCACCCTGCGCCCCAGAGAGGATACAAAAGGGGATCCCTGTGCAGGGCCTGGGGGCGGACCTGGAGCCCAGATCTGTCTAGGGGTGGATTGGGGGAGGTTTCAGCCCACCAAGCAGATGGGAAAGATGGCCATGAGGCCTGATGAGATCTCCCCTGGGGGGGTCCCCAGCCCCACCTGCTACCTTGTGTCACACCTCGGGGAGTGTCATAGCTTATGACCAGGTTGGGCAGTTCTGTCCTTTACTGCATCCCCAGTGTCTAGCACAGCCCCTGGCACATAGTAGGAGCACAAGTGTTGCTGAATGAGTGAATGAGATGAATGAATGAATTACTGGCCCAACTTAAAGCAAGATACCAAAAGTAGATGGCAGAGAGGTGGAACAATGTGTTCAGGGACCCAGTAGGTCCTGGTGGAGCCAGGACTAGAACTCACGTCACAGTAGCCTGTCTGGGGGGTCCACCACCCTTCCCTCTATCTGCAAAGAGCTCAGACACAGTGCATCTTCCACCCGGCCTTCCCTGCCCTTGTCTCTTACAGCCTAGGCCCCCACACCCTCCCGCTCACCTGTCCTCCTGGAAGCAGTGGGCAGCTGTTATCACCCAGCGGTCAGCGATGAGGGCCCCCCCACAGATGTGTCGACCCCGAACCTGGAGGCTGGCCTGCCATGGCCACTCACCCTCGGAGGACACAGCTCCACCAACAATGCGGCTGGAGGGGCCCTGGAGGCCACAGTCTGGGAATGGGGGCAGGTGGTGGGGTGGACAGAGGAGGAGGGGAAGGGGAGAAGCAGACAGACAGACAGAGGAAGGGCAAAGGAAAGAGATGGAGAGACAGAGAACAGGAGAACGATGGAGGCAGAGAGACCATCAGGACCCAGGCAAGGGGGCAGAGGATGGGATAGAGACCAGGGGACAACAGTGAGATTTCCCTCCAGCTTCCTGCTGTGGGCAACCCCCTCCCTCCCAAGCTCCAGGGCCCCGGGCAGCCGGGCAGGGCTCACCACAGTGCTGCTCGTCCGAGCCGTCCCTGCAGTCGGGCCACCCATCACACTGTGGATTGGGCTTCTTCACACAGCTCCGGTCCTCACACTGGAAGGTGAATGTCCCGCACGGCACCCCTGGGACAGAGGGGATGGGGACAGGGCACAGAAGGTGGGTCTCTGAGCCCCAAGGGAGCCTTCCAAAGTGGGGTGCAGGAACGATGGAGCCAGGAGGTGACTAGAGAGTCTTTTCCTGAGTCTCCTTTACGGTCTCCTAAAAGCAGGCCTTGTCCCCCCGCCCCCACAGCCCCTCCACTCAGACTGGCCTGTTGAGCACAAAGTGGTGTCTCCATTCTCAGACTGGAGATCCTGACCACAAGGTCATGTCTCCCTGTCTGGTGTGGAACTTCAAGGCAGAACTGTGCCTCCACTTTTAGACCAGGGTCCCCACCTAGCCTGGCAGTCTCCCAGGCTCTGGCCCTGCCCAGTTGTCCACCTTTTCCTCCCTGCTCTTCACTGTAAAGAACTTTCCACTCCACCACTTGGTCTTTGCCTCTTCTTTCCTTCTGCCTATTTAAGTTTTAATTCTCACCAAGGGCCAAACGCCTACCTCCTCCAGGAAGCTTTTCATATCTGACCTCCCTGCCCTCCAATCTTCCTAAAAGGCAGGAGAGTCACGCATCGTATCCTCCTACTAACAGATAAGCCTTGGAAGGCAGGGCCCGCATCTCTGCTGTTTTATTCCCACTTCCTCACTGCACCTTGCCTATCGCTGGGTAGCCTGCAAGTGTTGGTCAGTTGGTCAGTTGGATGAGTAGATGCATGGATGGATAAATAGACCCAGACAGAAGATTGGGCAGACAAGCCAATAGGTGGAGTGGTGGTCCATTAGGGAGATGGACAGACAGCTAGAAGGTTGGATAAATGTGTGGATGTAAGGACCAGTGGACAGACAGGGGGCTAGGGAGATCAGTGGATGGGTGGATGGATGGATGGATGGATGGGTAGATGGATGGATGGATGATGGATGGATGATGGATGGATGGATGATGGATGGATGGATGATGGACGGATGGATGGATGATGGACAGATGGATGGATGATGGATGGATGGATGATGGATGGATGATGGATGGATGATGGATGGATGGATGATGGGTGGATGATGGATGGATGGATGATGGATGGATGATGGATGGATGGATGATGGATGGATGGATGATGGACGGATAGATGGATGGATGATGGATGGATGGATGATGGATGGATGGGTGATGGATGGATGATGGATGGATGGATGATGGATGGATGGATGGATGGATGATGGATGGATGGATGGATGATGGATGGATAGATGGATGGATGATGGATGGATGGATAATGGATGGATGGATGATGGATGGATGGATGATGGATGGATGATGGATGAATGGATGATGGATGGATGGATGATGGATGGATGGATGATGGATGGATGATGGATGGATGGATGATGGATGGATGGATGATGGATGGATGGATGATGGACAGATAGATGGATGGATGATGGATGGATGGATGGATGATGGATGGATGGGTGATGGATGGATGATGGATGGATGGATGATGGATGGATGGATGGATGATGGATGGATGGATAGATGATGGATGGATAGATGGATGGATGATGGATGGATGGATAATGGATGGATGGATGATGGATGGATGGATGATGGATGGATGATGGATGGATGATGGATGGATGATGGATGAATGGATGATGGATGGATGGATGATGGATGGATGGATGATGGATGGATGATGGATGATGGATGGATGATGGACGGATGGATGATGGATGGATGATGGATGGATGGATTATGGATGGATGGATGATGGATGGATGGATGATGGATGGAAAGATGGATGGAAAGATGGATGATGGATGGATGGATGATGGATGAATGGATAATGGATGGATGGATGGATGGATGATGGATGGATGGATGATGGATGGATGGATGATGGATGGATGGATGGATGATGGATGGATGATGGATGATGGATGGATGATGGATGATGGATGGATGGATGATGGACAGATGGATGGATGATGGATGGGTGGATGGATGATGAATGGATGGATGGATGGATGATGGATGACGGATGGATGGTTGGATGGACAATGGATGGATGGATGGTTGGATGGATGATGGATGGATGGATGATGGATGGATGGATGATGGATGGATGATGGATGGATGGATGGATGATGGATGGATGGATGATGGATGGATGGATGATGGACGGATAGATGGATGGATGATGGATGGATGGATGGATGATGGATGGATGGGTGATGGATGGATGATGGATGGATGGATGATGGATGGATGGATGATGGATGGATGGATGGATGATGGATGGATAGATGGATGGATGATGGATGGATGGATGGATGATGGATGGATGGATGGATGATGGATGGATAGATGGATGGATGATGGATGGATGGATGGATAATGGATGGATGGATGATGGATGGATGGATGATGGATGGATGATGGATGGATGGATGATGGATGGATGATGGATGGATGATGGATGAATGGATGATGGATGGATGGATGATGGATGGATGATGGATGATGGATGGATGGATGATGGATGGATGATGGATGGATTATGGATGGATAGATGATGGATGGATGGATGATGGATGGAAAGATGGATGGAAAGATGGATGATGGATGGATGGATGATGGATGAATGGATAATGGATGGATGGATGGATGATGGATGGATGATGGATGATGGATGGATGATGGATGGATGGATGATGGATGGATGGATGATGGATGGATGATAGATGATGGATGGATGATGGATGATGGATGGATGGATGGTGGACAGATGGATGGATGATGGATGGATGGGTGGATGGATGATGGATGGATGGATGATGGATGGATGATGGATGGATGGATGGATGGATGGATGGATGGATGATGGATGGATGATGGATGACGGATGGATGGTTGGATGGATGATGGGTGGATGGATGGATGATGGATGGATGGATGATGGATGGGTGGATGGATGATTGATGGATGGATGATGGATGGATGATGGATGGATGGTTGGATGGATGATGGATAGATGGATGGATAGATGGATGGATGATGGATGGATGGATGATGGATGGATGATGGATGGATGATGGATGGATGGATGATGGATGGGTGGATGGATGATGGATGGATGGATGATGGATGGATGATGGATGGATGATGGATGGATGGATGATGGATGGATGGATGGATGATGGATGGATGGATGGTGGATCCATGATGGATGATGGATGGATGATGGATGATGGATGGATGGATGATGGATGGATGGATGGATGGATGGATGATGGATGGATGGATGATGGATGATGGATGGATGATGGATGGATGGATGATGGATGATGGATGGATCGATGATGGATGATGGATGGGTGGATGGATGATGGATGGATGATGGATGATGGATGGATGGATGATGGATGGACGGATGGATGATGGACGAATGGATGATGGATGGATGGATGATGGATGGGTGGATGGATGATGGATGGCTGGATGGGTGGTTGGATGGATGGATGGATGGATGGATGGATGGATAGATGGATGGAACAGTGGCCATACAGACCAGTAGTCAGCCAAACCAGTAAATCGGTAGATTGACAGTTTGATGATAGGGAGATTGATGGTTGCACAGGTCAGTAGATGCATAGATATATGGGTAGCTGTATGAATGGATGGACAGATGGTGATTAGAGACCAGAAGATAGATGAATGAATGGATGGATCAACGGGTGGATGGGTGGACAGATGGATGGATAGATGAACGGACAGACATACAGATGTAAATACAGAGGGGTTGGTGGGTATTGAGAGGAGAAGCTAGAAACCTTTGCTGAAGCATGTAGCAGGCCTAGACTGCGTTTGGTGTCCCTCCAGACACTCGGCCAGGCCCTGCCCTACCTTCCTGGCACTGCTCTTCATCGCTGCCGTTGAGACAGTCAGGCTGCCCATCACAGACTTTGGGCAGTGAGATGCATGTGCTGTCCTCTTGGCACTGGAATGTGGCTCTGCAAACTGTGTGGGGACACAGAGAGGGGACAGGTGGGAGGAAGCCAGAGGAGCCAGCCAGGGCTTGGCGATGCCTGTAGAAGGTGTGCTGTATTGCACATTACCGATCACAAATCTCTTTCTCTGCTAGTTTGTTTTTATGTCTCACTTTTGTCACAAAGGCTGGAGTGCAATGGCACGATCTCACTGCAACCTCCCAGGTTCAAGCGATTCTCCTGCCTCAGACTCCCGAGTAGCTAGGATTACAGGCTCCTGCCACCACGCCCAGCTAATTATTGTATTTTTAGTAGAGATGGGGTTTCACCATGTTGGCCAGGCTGATCTTGAACTCCTGACCTCAGGTGATCCACTCGACTCAGCCTCCCAAAGTGCTGGGATTACAGGCATGAGCCACTGTGCCCAGCCTCTTTCTCTGCTACTTTACACCCAGAGTTTCACAGCAACCCTGTAAGATACCCCATTTCACTGGTGGAAGCAGATGAGGTGACTCATCCAAGGTCACTTGGCTAAGCCAGAATTTGAAGCCAGATGTTCAGTTTCCGAATATGAGGTACCTCCCCCAGCACCGTGGCAGGATCATCCCCCCGCCATGAACATCTCGCTTCCGTCTTCCCACATAATTCAACCTTTGACAGGGCAGAGGAGGGGGACATCTTCCTCACCCATTCTGTTCCTTCTCGGAGGGCTGGCTGGGACAGGGGCTGGGGGTGATGGCCCTGAGCTGGAAGTCAGGAGACCTGGCTCCCCACTTCTCCCTGCCACTGTCCCATGAGGTGGTCTCGGGGAGGCTGCATTCCCGGTCTCTCTCATCTTGCCACCCTGGCACAGTGAGAGAACCCCACTTCCTGGGTGCTCATAATGGAAGCTGCATGTAGAGGTGGGGTCTCCACTCAGCTCAGAGTAGGGAAGGTGTGGAGGGAGAAGGGATGGGTGGGGAGAGGAGGGATGCGCAGGCGGGTTACTCACCGCAGTTTCTCTCATCCAGGCCGTTGGGGCAGTCCTTGACCCCATCACAGGCAGGGACGCAGAGTCCATTCACAGAGCAGAGGAACTCTCCAGGGCAGGCTGCAAAACCACAGGGGACCGTGGAGGCAGGAAGGGAGCCATTAGGCCATGCATAGCCGCGAAGGCGCACAGACACGCATGCACCTGTTCACCCACACGCGCATGGACAGGCAGCCACAGACGTGTTCCTGGGCACCTGTGTACACACTCCAAGCAGACATACATATCCAGACACACACACAGAACACACAACACACACATGGGTATGTATGAGTGTGTATTCCTGCAAACCCTTGCGGCTGCCTTGCACACGTGGGCACACAAAGCTGCATAAATTTGTGCAAGCACAAGCACACACACATAGCACACACACTCTCTCTCTCTCCTTTTGTTCAGCCTCATAAGCAGCTGCCCACAGCCCCCTTCGTGGTTCCAGGGATGGCCAAGAGGCAGTGAGTCGCTGCAGGGGGTTCCCCCAGCTGCCCATACTCATGGTCCGACTGGTTGTACAAGCCATAGTGCACCCGCACACCGGGCCCAGTGAGGGAGATCTGGGAGGTGAAGTTGATGGTGATGCCGGCCGTGGCCACCACGGGGATCCTCTCGGCGTAGGGCTGCAGGATGCGCAAGCCACACAGCCTGGGGGGGAATCAGAGACGACTCAGGGCTGCACTGGCTGGTCTCCTGGGTCCCGTGCACAGACAGAGCAAGGACAGGACAGCCAGAGGGGCAGGGGGAGCTGCACACCCGCTGTGCCTCCTCTGCCCTGATTTCTCCCTTGGATGAGTGCTCACCCCCAGAGTCATCTTCTAGAAAGTAGCCTGGCTATGTCACTCCCCTGCTCAAAAATCTTCAATGGCTCCCCATTGCCTGCCAGATAAAACTCAATTCTAGTCACAGTCACCTGTGAACTGTGAGGTTCTAGCAAGTCAGGGTCCTTCTTTGAGCCTCACTTTCCTCCCTTATAAAACAAGAAAAATTGGCTGGGCGCAGTGGCTCACACCTGTAATCCCAGCACTTTGGGAGGCTGAGGTGGGTGGATCACCTGAGGTTGGGAGTTCGAGACCAGCCTGACCAACATGGAGAAACCCTGTCGCTACTAAAAATACAAAATTAGCCAGGCGTAGTGGCACATGCTTATAATCCCAGCTACTCGGGAGGCTGAGGCAGGAGAATCGCTTGAACCCAGGAGATGGAGGTTGCGGTGAGCCGAGATCGTGCCATTGCACTCCAGCCTGGGCAATAAGAGTGAAACTATGTCAAAAAAAGAAATAAAAAGACAGAAGGAAGGGAGGGAGGGAGGGAGAGAGAGAGAGAGACAGACAGAAAGAAAAAAAGAAGGAAAGAAAGAAAGAAGGAAAGAAAGAAGGAAGGAAAGAAAGAAAGAAAAGAAAGAAAAAGAAAGAAAGAAAGAAAAGAAAGAAAGAAGAAAGGAAGGAAGGAAGCAAAGAAGAAAGAAAGAAAAAGAGAGAGAGAAAGAAAAGAAGGGAGGGAGGGAAAGAAAAGAAAGAAAGAAAGGAAAAATTATTTCTGTTGACCTTGAATCTGACAAAAGGCTTCAGTGTGTCAGTTGAGGCAAAAGCCCTTGACTGCCCCACTGTCCACAGATGTGCAAGGTCATTTGCCTTGAGCTTGGTGTGGGACGAGGGGGCAGGAGTGTTTCCCATTTAGGCACCAACCCTCCTGCCTCCCTGTGACACTATGGGCTTGAGGGAAGGAACAGTCCTTCTCCCATGACCAGTAGCTTAGTGCTGATGGGCAGCACTTCTCTGTGCATGGCCACACGGGGTGGGACCACCCCCAGCTGTGGGAGCACCCTCACATCCCTGTCGGACAACACCGCCCCTGCACCCCTGCCACACCACCACCAACAAGATACCCTTGTTCAAACAGAGCAGGTGGGGGAACCTCCAGAGAGGCTGAGTCTTTCTCTCCTACCAGAGAACAGGTAGGAGCCCTCCCATCTCCAGGGCATGGGCCCAGGGGTTCCTCCTGCAGAAAGTCTGGTGCACCTCACCCCACAGAGCAAGTGGGCAGCGGCATGCCTTCACAGAGTGGGTGCAACCACTCCCCCAGAACAGTGGGACCCTCCCTCCACAGCAGCCGGGGGTTCCTTTTCATCCCAGATGGGACACCCCTGCAGAACAGACGGGGACAGCTTCATCAGCTCATAGAAATGCCCTCCACAGAGCAAATCGGAGTGCTTTGCAGATGGGGGAAACACACCCAGGGCGCAGGTTGAAAATCTGCCGGGAGAGCTGAAAATGCCCCTGGCAGAGAAAGCAGATGGAAATCCAGAGAGCATCAGGAATGCCCCTGAAGGCCAATGGGGATATCCCACAACAAATCCAACACGCTGCGGAGCCGGCCATGATTCCCAAGAGCCAGGCACTTCCCCAGAACTTCTAGAACGTGGTAAGCACTTAACCGTTCAATAAGTTAATCAATTCATTAGCCACTGAACAGCTGAAGATGAGCTTTGAGGCTGTTTTAACATCTCAAGGTGTGTGGCTGGGGCTGAGCCTCATTGGCTATGACATCACAAGGCCTCGTTGCACGGGGATTCTGAGGTTCAAGCAGCACCTCCACCCAGGGAGGGAGGAATTGCTCTCATCCCATTTTACAGATGAGGCTCAAGAGCGCAGGAGCCAAGGTGGAGCCAGAAGCTGGCCTCAGGACCCAGAAGAGCTCACCTAGCTTGCTTGGGGGGAGACATCCGAATTCCCACTGCAACAGGAGCTCTGAGGTCTGAGCCCCCTACATCCCCCATGTCCTCCACAGGCCTGGCCTAGACTCTGGCACCCCCTTAAGTCTATCTGGCCACAGTGACCACGATCTTACCCTTACACCAACCAGCAGTTCTCAAAGCACAGTCAGGGTACCCCCGGGGGTCCAAAAGTCATTTTTATAGTAACACTCAGATGTTACTATAAGATACATAACACTCAGATGTTACTATAAGATGTTACTATAAGAGGCCTTTTTTGCCCTCATTCTCTTGTAAGGTGACAGGCGAGTTTTCCAGAGACTACGTGATGTGTGACATCGAGACTGATTGAACTCGGAGGCAGATTCAAAGGTCTTGCCTGTTGTCGGTGAAGCCAGTTGTTAAAGAAATGTACAAAAATGTAAAATGACAGCACTCTTGTCACTAAATATTTTTACTTTTGGAGGATGCAACTAATTTTCATAGAATGTTATTTATATTCAAATGTGTAATGGGCTTATAATTATATTAAAGGAATTAATAAACATTTTTAAATTTTGTTTCAATTTCTAATGCTGCAAGTATAGATCTATAGCCCGTATAAGCGAAAACTCTTTAGGGTACTCAATCATTTTGCAGAGAGTAACTGGGTCCTGAGACAGAACAGGTTGGGAGCCGCCGCCCCTACCATGGTTCCCCCAGCCCAGCAGGGCCGATGGGGCACGAGGCACCGCCAGGGGGCGCCCCTGAGCAAGCCTGGCCCTCTTGCCCTCGTAAAACCCAGGAAACGCAGGTTTTGATGTCTGCTTGTCTGTGAAGTTATCATGGATTGTTTTCCTCACAGAAGGACCTCAGGAAGTAGACAGGGGAGCCAGGGGTTGGGAAGGACTGCTCCGGGGAATGAGGAGTCAAGCGCATCCCATGGGCCTTGGGGTGTCCCTCCCACAGTCACAGAGAGATTGTGGAGAGACAGAGAAGGAACCCAAGCCGGGGTTGGAGGGGAGTGGAACGTTTCACCCTAGAAGCAACTGTGCTTAGGGCCTGCAGTGTCACCCAAGCCTTGGGCAGGGGCTGTAAGGCAAAGACACCTGTGCCTGCTACAGGACGTTCTCTCTTTCAACCTCCAGGGAGAGTCCTAGAACCAGTCTGTAGCTGGCAGCAACTTTCCCCAGGGCCTCACAGTGTACCCGGGAACCTGTCTGCCTGGGCGGTGTTTGGTTCTCACTCTGGAGGCCTGGAGCACGGGTAGAGGTGGTGGAACCCCTGGAACAAGCGTCTGCTTAGAAGGCGCCAGAGAGGAATTCAAGGCAGCGGCTGGAATCTAGTGGCCAAGCGGAGTCACTCAGCGTGAAGACGATCTGTTTATGCAGCATGTAGAAATTGCTTCATTAAGCCACGAGCTAATTTCACATAATAATCCAGATTCTTGCTCCTCTAGAAGAAGAGGAAGAGGAAGAGGAAGGAGGAGGAGGAGGATGAGGAGGAGGAGGAGAAGGAGGAGGAGGAGAAAAAGAAGAAAAGATGAAGAGGAAGAAAGGAGAAGAAGAAGAAGGAGGAGGAAGAGGAGAAGGAGAAGAAGAAAAAGAAAGAGGAGGAGGAGGAGGAGGAGGAAGAGAAGGAGAAGAGGAGGAAGGGAGAAGAAGGGAAAATGAGAATAAGAAAGAAGAAAGAGGAAGAAGAAGGAGAAGGAGAAAAGAAAGACAGAAAGAAAAAGAAAGAAAGAAAGAAAGGAAGGAAGAAAGAAAGAAAGAAAGAAAGAAAGGAAGGAAGGAAGAAAGAAAGAAAGGAAGAAAGAAAAAAGAAAGAAAGGAAGAAAGAAGGAAAGAAAGAAAGGGAGAAGAAGCTCCGAAAACACCACTGGACTACCCTACCCCCCGTCATAGACTCTAGCCCTGGCCTGGCCCTTTGGCCCATCTGAGTTTTGTTTCTGCTGCAGAACTTTCTGGGGGAGGGTGCACATTCTCTGGCTTTCCAGTGCCTCCCATCCAACAAGTGCTCCCCTCTAGCCCTCTCCAAGAAGCACCAGAAGCCTGACTCTTGCGATGCCTGCCAGTTCATCTCGACTACAAAGTACTGAGTGTCTGAAGGCACATTTTTGCACCGTGTGGCCTGCCTTGCTTCCTCACCTCTCTGGATATGGGGAATATGTCCTTCTTGCCTCATCCAGGAGGTAGACAGGGACCCGGGAAGGATGTACTGCCTGGAGGGATAAATGCATGGATGGGTGGATGGATGGAAGGGTGGGGAGAACACAAGAAGGAAGAAGAAGGGTGCATGGGTGGATGAATGCACACCCCCGTGCCCTTACCTACAGACAGGTTAAAGGGGAAGGAGGATCACAGAAGGCAAGTGCTGAAGAAAGGAGGAGAGCAGCACCTGGCATTGCCAGAGCTCTGGACCTGGGGCTGCAGAACTGAACTGGCAGCCTGGTTTTGCCCCAGGAACAAGCTGTGTGACCTTGGGTCACCCTCAACAAGCTTTAGTTTTCACATTTGTAAAACAGGGGTGATCATATCTCCCTTGTGGCATGGTTTAAGGCATGCATAGGAAATGACTTCTTTGAAGCACTTGCTGACGTCAGGCTGTGAGCTCATGGAGGAAGCAGCTTGCGCTCTCCTGCACGGCCAGCCCAGCTCAGGTCAGCCACACTGAAGTTCCCACTGAGTGTCTGTGGTTGTCGGCTGTGCTGGCCACTAGGGCTCCGGAGAACACAAGGGCCACCCCATAGCCAGGCCAGGCCGGGTTGGGGGTGGCTCCAGCTGGCCTAGGGAACCCATGGTTCTGCCTGTCCCCACTGGCTGGGAGTGAGTGGAAATGGTGGGGCAAATCACAAGAGAAGTGATGTCACAGGAGAGGAAACTGGCAGGAGGCAGGTTCCCGGAAAGGGGGAAGCCTGTGCTTCGGTGGCAGCCCGTGAGAGTGGCTTCTGCGAAATGGAGCAGCCGTGGCCAGATCTCACGGGCCAAGTCCCTCTACCACCCCCAGGCCACTCAAGAGCCTGAGGCCTCAGCTGGGCTCAAGTGGGCACCGGGAGAAGCTAGGTAGAAAGCAGGAAGGTCGGGGTGAAGGAGGCACCATGGTCTCAGAGGAGTCAGGTGAAGTGCCTAAGGATGCTTAGCCCGTGGGGGGCCCAGGCCAGCCTTTCCTCATCACTACGCTGGCACTTGAGGGTTAAGATACCCTCTCCCCTGACCCACCCTCTCCATCAATGGGCATTCTGGGCCAAAGGGCTGTACCTCCCCCTCCCTAAAGTGCCTTGTCTGAAAATCTGCTCTTCCCTAGACCTCTCATGTCTTTGCCACCCACACAAGCAGATTTCCAACAAATGCTCATTCTAAGAATTTCTCAGCATCTACATGGGATGATCACTATCACCCATGATCATAACTAGAGGGCACGGTGGCCCAGTGTGGATGGTTTGCAGGTGCCACCTCTGCCTTCCCTTCCACATTCATTCACACAGGAGGAGTCTGCGGGGAGGGGACAAGAGTCTGCCTCTGGGGACCCTGGACCCTTAATGAAAGTCTGAGAAGAAAGGGCTGGGACTTCCCAGGCCGCTCTGGAACTGGTGGGACAGCCACAGAAACTGTCGATCCCCCCACCTGGATGCCAGTGGGTTGGCTGGGGATGCCTTGGCTGAGGGAGTCACCAGCTGGCATGGGCCGCTAGAGGCTCAGAGGGAAGAATCGCACACGTGGACCACACACACATGCACGCACACGTGCACAGGCATGCATGGATGCACACACGCACACAGGCATGCATCTGTGCACCCACGTGCACTCCAGATCAGACTGCTTGGCCTTAACTCTGGCTCAATGAGCTGGGTGACTTTGTGCAAATTACTTCGTCTCTCTGTGTCTTGGGTGTCTCACTGGGTCTATGAAAGCAGTACAGGCACCTGCCTCCTCGCTGGGTTGTTGAGGCTGAAAGAGCCAGCACCATAAATCCCTCAGCTTGTGCCTGCCCAGAGCGGAGTGAGAGCCGGTGATGAATGCAGGGTCGTTGCACTTGACCTACGCCCGCGTGTGCAATGTTCTCTACGCGTTGTCTCACTTAGTCTTCCCAAGGCGGGGGTCTCTTTCATTCCCTTTTTTCAGATGAATTACCTGAGGCTGGGAGATCTAAGTCCTCGCCCAGGTAGGAAGCAGAGGAGACAGGTGCTGAGCGCTGGCCTGTCTGGCTTTGACATTTAAGCGCTTTCCACCTCACCAGCCTGACTTGGAATGGCATTTGGCCAGGAATTAATGAACAACTTGTATGGGAGACAATAGCTTCCTGACGGGTAAGTAATCAAAGATTGGGGCCCTGGGCTGGCCTGAACCCCTTGTTTCACAGATGAGGAAGGGGGTGCATCTAGAGATCCATGCAAACCCTGATGCCAGACCCTGCTGAGCACGTCCACTCCCATGTGGCAAGGGAGGCCTGGACAGAGAGAGGGGCAGCTGTGGGGGCACAGGGAGCTGTCAGGCCTCATCCTCACCACGCAGCCACCGCTTGGCTACACCCTGAAGCCCATCTCCACCACTGAAAGGCAGAAAAGACAGGGACAAGAGGCCCAGTCCTTAGCCCTCGCTGGTCCCAGTTTCCCCACCTGTACCATAGGTTGGGTGCTAGGACCAGTTCAGCCTACACATTCTGTAGCTCAGTGGTGCTCAGACTCTGGGGAGATCCCTCCACCCTGTTGGAAGCTGTCCTAGTGCCTCAAATTCACCATCGAGGCATCATTCCTTTGGATTAGGGAAAAGACTCTCCCATCTGTGTTCCACACTCTCTCTGTCATTACCCAAAGGTAGCTCACGAAGTCCCTGTCTCCCCAGTACCCAGACCCTTGCCCGACTACATCACGGAGGGAGGAGGGCCTTCCCACAGGAAGCATGAGGTGGAGCATCCTTTGGCCTGCTGTTTGTGGCTGTTGGGGATATGGGAGAGACCCCAACTGAGGACCCATCTGCGTGCCACCTAATCCTGCTGAGCCTTGATTTCCTTCTCTGGGAAATGGGAACGGCGCCAATGACCACACAAGTTGTTGGGCCAATGCACTGAACGCTTGTCTTAGCACCTAACTCCAGGCCACCGAACCCCCCACAACCTCTGAATGCTGGGGCCCCGCCTCTGGCAAATGGAGTCGCCATGGGGGTGAGGGATGAGACAGGGAGTGTCAGACCCAAGACTGTTCCTTCTCCTTTCTGGGTCTCCCTGAGACATAAAGTTCAGCTCTGGGGTAGGGAGGGAGGCAGGAAAACACGTTCTCATCATTCGCAGAACTATGAATCATGGATCCATCTCAGGGTCACCCTGCGGGTTCCTGTGAGCGGGGGTGAAGCCAGCCATCGCCAGCCTAGGTGAGTAGCAAGGAGGCCTCAAGCAAGCTCCATGAGGGGTCAGGGCAGCCGTTCCCAGAGGTGCCCCCATCATGCTACAGATGCCTTCTGCTCTCCAGACAGCACAGGCCTGCCATCACCGAACCAGCATGTCACCCCAGCAGCACAGGCCTGATGTCACACTCCATCAGCATATCACCACCAAATGTAAAGCCCTGAAGCCACTGCTTCACCAGGTCACCCCCAACAGCACAGGCCCAAAGTCACCCCTCATGTTACCCCCAACAGCATAGCCCTAAATCATACCATGAGTATTTCTTCTCCTTTCTTTTAATCCTAGTCCCAGATAAATTGCAAAAAGAAGTCAAGCAAACCTTGTCATTCTTTGTCACCTTTTGTCTGGAAGATCCTTTTGAATAGGATCAGCCAACAAGCAAATTACAAGTGTTGGTGATTGGGAACACAGACCCCAGAAATCCAAGAATTCTAGAGCCCCAGAGCCTTCCAATTTTGGCATCTTCCAAGACTGGCATCTTAGATATTCAAACTCTGTAAAATCAAGAAATGACGAATCTTGCGTACTAGACTCTCAACCCATTAGGCCCCCAGAATTCCGAGGTTGGAAGGGAGGGCAGAGGCTCAACCTGTGATGAAGGGTAGAGTCTCCTCTTTCCTGACGCTGACACGATGACCGTTTTCACCCCGGATTCCCAGGGAAAGGGTCTCCCTGGCTCTGCCATCGCTGCTTCAATATTCCTCTTCTCTCTCCCCAAACCTCTGCTCCCCAACAATGGAGCCATGGGAGGGCCTCCCTCTCCCATTGCCCACCCTCCACCCTCTAAACAATATTACCTGCACCTGAGCCTCCTTCTCTCCCTCTGGGGATGCTGGGATCATCCACACATTTGAGATATGGAACCTCTCCTGTCTTAAATGTCCCCTTCCTTGAATTTCCTAGTTCTCTTTTCTTCCCAGACAAATGAAAACCTGTCCATACACCCTGTCTCTGTTTCCCTGCCTCCCTGCCCACCCCAGGCCTCTGAAGCTGTCGGCACCACCCATGGCCTCCTGGTGGCCAGGCCCAGTGGGCACTTACTGGCCTCACGCCATGGTGACCCTGGCAACGGTTGTCAGTTAGCCTAACCCCACTGTCTCTTGCTCACATCTCTGGAAGGACTCACTGCTTTGTCAGAAACTTAGTTACCAGAGGGGGCAAGTGCAAGAGCAGGGAAGAGGGCAAGTGCCCCATTGGGGATTCAGGGGATCCAGGGCACCCGTGATTTCCATGTTACCCTGTGCAATGGGATTGGACCTGGCTGTGCAGCAGGGGTTCATGATAAGGGAGAGGCACCTCTGATTGTACACGTTGGGTTTAGAGGGAAGGCACCGAAGTGCCCATGAGTCCTTTGGCTCTGGAAACATTTTATTGAAGGATTGAGGGTGCCAGAGGGGGTTAAAGCACCCAAGAAGATGAGACCATTTTGCTGTAATTAGAATGAACATCCAAGGTGTCTGATGACCAAACGTGTCTGAGACCTCTGGGGTAGCTAGGGGGGAAGCTGGGGCCAGGGGGGAAGCTGGGGCCAGGGCGGAAGCCGGGACAAGGACAAGGTCAAGGGCAACAGGCCCGACACCAGCCCCAGCCTCTGCTCGCTCCCCTTGCTGCCCCTCTGAGACTGGGGACTTGGGCTTCCAATGAGGGGGTCACTGTGCGGGAGGGAGGAGAGGGAGAGGGAGGGAGGAAAGGAAGCTGGAGGGAGGAGAGGAAGTGGTACCTCCTGTTCTGGATTGTCCACTGGCCCTGGGTGCACGGCAAATCATACTTCTGCCTCCGCAGTGCATAGGCATCAAACCAGAGGGCCAAGCCATAGTCCAGAGAGGGCACCTGGGAGAGAGGAGCGGGCCATCAGGTGGCCCATGAGGTGTGGCCAGGTTGGTGAACCCACCTCCCTAACAACAAAGAGAAGGAAACAGAATCCCAGGTGGGGCTAAAGTCTGTCAGTCACTCAACAAACAGGCATTGCTGTGACCCACAGAGGGAGACCTCGCCCACACCCCTCTCCACCCTGGCAGGATGTGTACCCAGGGCTCAGCCTGTGGGCGCTTCAGCAGAGGCGGGACACTGCCCCCTCTCATCCCAGGTCGCCAGGGACCTGTGGTGTGCTTGGGGCAGAGGGCAGGTGGGCAGGCAGGGTGGGGTCTCACCGTGAGGTGCCAGGAGCAGTGGGTTCGGGGTGAATAGTAGCTGGGGAAGTACGGGGTGCTGAAGACGCCCTGGGAGTCCAGGCTGTTGTCCAGTGTCAGGTTCACCTCACAGGCTGGACCAGGAGAGCAGCCATTACACAGGGGTCCCCTGGCTGCACCTCCCAGCAGGCTGGCGCAGCTTGTAACCCCACCACCCCTACCACCTCTGCCAGCAAAGTGCTGTGGTTGAATGTGACTGTGTGAACCTGGGTCTCAGTCTCCTCATCTGTAAAACGGGGACAGTAATAGCACACACCTCACAGGGTAGTAGAGTGGATTAAAAAGACATAAACATCCAAACAGCCTGGCATGTAGTAAGTGCTCGATCCGTGTTAGTTATTGACATTCACAGGACAGCACTCGCCAGTTTACAAAATGTATTCATACCTGCACAGGCCTCACAGTGGCGGCTGGGGGAGAGAGAGCTGTTCCCCTTTTCCAACATGAGGTTCAGAGAAAAGGAGTGGCTTGGTTGAGGCTACACAGTGAGAGGCTGAGGGGTCCAGGGGTCAGGACAGCAGCATGCTCATCTGCCCTGGCCATCTCTTCACGGGGCCTGGGCCCTCAAAGCCCTTTGTTCCCTCCCGCCTCGAGCTTGTGTCAGACTCCCAAGGGAACAGCTCTGCTACCCATTTAGCGCTCCAGTTTGGCCAGCTGGGGACCCGGGTCCATCCATGCCAGAGAGTTTGGGGATAAACCGAGAAGAGGGCTGGGACCCTGAGTGGGAGGGAGAAGAGTGGGGAGAGGGGTGAGGGAGAAGCAGCTGCCAACACTCTGTGGCCTCCTGTCTGCCATCTTCCCCTCCCGAGCTCCAGAAATGGCAAAGTTTGGGCCTCGTGTGCGGAGGTACGGCTGGCCCAGGCCCAGGACAGCTGTCCTGTGCGGGGTGGGACGTGCCCTTCCTGGGAAGGGGGCAAGGAGGGAGGTCCCGAAGCAGGAGGAGGGTGGGGGCTGGGAGGGCAGTGGGGGACCCGCCACACCAGTGGCCGTGGCCTGGCTGTGCTGCCGTCACACCTCCCCAGGCTCCCTGCGCCCTCTTGGCTGTGAGCAGACTGTCTAGGGCGGAATCCAAGGAGTTCTTAGTCCTGCTGCAAACAAACCCACGTTCCAGGCCCAGCCACTGGTGGGTGCCAAGGGGAGGGGGCAGGGAGGGGGTGAGGGGCAGAGGGGAGGGGACACAGGTCCAGGAGAGTGAGGAGGGAGGAGAGGCCGTTAGCACAGAAAAGAGAAAAGGGGAAAGAAGGAAGGAGAGAAAAAGAGGAGGGAAGCGAGGGAGCGATGCCAGAAAGACAGAGACTGCGAATGGTGGGAGGGTCAAGGAGAAGAGGGGGTGGAAGCACAAATGGCAGAAGGAAGAGGGGGGCTGGGGTGGGGAGTGGAGAGCAGCAGCAGCTTCCAGAATCTTCCCTCTCCCCATCCCATCCCCAATTTGGGCAAAAAAGGTGAGCAGTGAGCCCAGTGGAGGGCCCTGGGAGTCCACCACCACCCCTCCCCTGCCCCAGGGACCCGTGACCTCTCACCCTGGAAGACCACCGGCTGCACGGAGAGCACGAAGGGGTCGTAGTAGCTGTGCAGGCCCTTCTTCCAGACCACCGCCATGATGGCCCCCGACGCCAGAACCTCCACCACGGGCTCCTGGCGGCTGCAGCCGTACACCCTGGCAGAACAGAAAGGTGGCAAGGCTGGGCTGGGGTCTGGGAGGGGAGTGGCAGGGAGGGTGGCAGGCGGCTGCTGGGGGAGGGTGGACGGGAGTCTGGACATCTGGGTTCTGGGTCCAGGTCTGCTACCAGAGACCACTGTGTGTCTGTGGGGAGAATTCTGTGTCTCCCCGGCCCCAGAGGACAGACTGAAGGCCCTCCAAGGACCAGGCTAGCTCCTCGGGTGAGAGAGGCCAGGAGTTTCCCCAGACTTCTGGAGCTTACAGTTTGATGATGATGGCTGGCTCGAGTCCCATGCTCCCTCCCCAGATCCCTCCACCCTGCTACAGAATCATCTGTGACCCCTAGCGTCCCTGGCAGGAAGACTAGACTGGCATCTGCAGGGACCACCCCTTCTGGCACCGCGACTCCTGGCTGTGTTCAAGGATGGGACAGGGAGAAGGCAGGTGTGGTCTTGTGACCCCCAGGGTGCCCCAGAAATCTACCCAGAGCTTGGCGCCTGGGAGGCTCGGAACGAATAACCGTATCTCAGACTTCTGGGCTTTTAGAAATCTGGAATGTCAGCCCTGAAAAGAATGGTGACACCGTTGAGGTCAGCTGCTTGATTTCCAGAAGGGGAAACAGGCCCTACCGGCAGTCCATGGCAGAGACAGGCCTGTGCTAGGCACTGCCTGTGATGGCTGGTACCTTCCCACATATGTAGCTGCCCGTGGTCTGCCTGTCTCAGACAGGGGTTCCCCAGCTCCCCTTCACCCTCTCACCAACCTCCACCAAACTTCCCAGTGTCAATGACAACACTCTCTGGAGTCCAGCGCATCTGATGGGTCAATTTATAAGAAACTAACGGCCCCACCTCCCTCTGAGTGGGCAACCCAATAGCCTCCCTGCCTGCCGACTGTGCGTGGGCCCCTGGGCCTTGACAGGAGGAAGGGGTGCCGCTGGAGGGATTGCGGGCACCTTGGCAAGCGAGTACCTGAGCTCCTCCAAGTACAGCCTCAAAATCGCTACACATGGCACCCGAGCAGCCTGCAGCCAGCTGGAGGCATGGTGGGCATAACCCCAAGGGTCTCCCTGGGAGGGTCTTGGTGCCCAGGGTCTGGGGATGGGGCATTTCCTCTGGCCTCTTGCCAGGGGAGGGAGGTGGCCTCCAGTAGCGGGCACTACCCCCTCACCCCCCAGGCCCTCGTCCCTTCTTCCTACCATCCCAGGTTGATCTTCCTGCTGCAGTGCCCAAGTCTCCCCAACCACACCTGTGCCCCCCCACCCTCCCAAACAGCCACGTCCTTTTTGGCCTTACTGGCTCATCTTCCCTGGGAGGTGGGAGATACGCTATTAGGATGGAAGAGACCTGGAGGTCACCTTTAATGGGGGCTTTAGCTTTCATTGTTGGGGGGTTTCATTTTATTTACCTAGCAGCAGAGCCCTTGTTGTAAATGAAATATGGAACGCAGAATCAAAGCACATGGTTGAAGCTGGGCAAGGGGCCACCTGCTCTGTCTTCCCATCACCACCAAAGTCCCCCTCACCCCCATTCCCCAGCAGGTTTCTGGGGTACAAGCTTGAGAACCCCAAATTTCTGACCTGTCATTTTAGAGCTTCTCCAAAGGTCTGGGACCACCAGGAGCCACCAGGAGCCGCAGTGAGTAGGAACAGAGCTGGGCCTGGCAGTCAGGTTCCCTCCCAGGCTGAGAGGCACCCAGAGAAGCCCCAGGGGAAATCCCTAAGTGTCCCCACCCTTGTTGGACCTGGAAGTCAGATGGTGTCTGGCTTCTCCGCACTTCCCAGGCACATGCCGCAGATCCAGGTCACACCCAGCAGGGCAGCAGGAGGGGTGACACGGAGAGAGCAGCTCGGAGAGGCCCTGGGGGAGGGGTGTGGCAAGAACCTCTGCCAGCTCACATTCAAAGACTGCGCTTGATCTGAACACACTGGTCCCATCCCTATCTGCCTGGAGGCTGTCCACGGCCCAAGTGAGACAGAAGAGGCATCAGCCTGACGCCCGCCCGGCACAAAGTAAGTGCTCAATAAACAATCGCTGAGAACTGCCCAGCCCAGAGCATCTTCCCCACCTCCTGCAGCGCTTTGTAGGCTAACACCCATCTCCCCATCCTGTGGGAGGACCAGGCTCCCAGAGGTCAAGGCCATTTCCAGTCCCTCCTCCCCACCCCCAGCCACCTGCCCTCTGATCCTGATCACTTCCATACTCCACACCATATCTCATGCCCTAAAGCCCTACTCCTCTGCTCAAGAACTTTCAATAGCTCCCCACTTACCAAATATCAAAGTCTAAATGGCTCCTGGCACTCAATGCCTTTTGTGTCCCAGTCCCAGTTAGAGTATATATAATGATAACAATAATGGCTAGTGTGTAAGTGCTAGGCACTCACTATGTGTAAGGATCATGGCACAGATAGTCTGATTTAAATCCTCCAATGATCCTGCAAGGTAAGCATGATTATGAACCCACCCTCCCTGCCTCTCAGGCTTCTGGTGGGGTTTAAATGAGATACTAGATTCTCCATGGGAGGGGATGTCTTCACTGCAGGGCCCTGGTGCCTAGATCAAACACACAGTAGGTGTGCAGTATCTATTTTGAGTGAATGAATGAATGATGTAGGTGGTACTGCTTTGCAAGTTCTAACAACGCATCAGAGCTCATGGATTAAATGTAAGAGCAGAGAGGCTCACTAGTATGTGGGGTGGGCGTGTGGGGGTGTGATGGGGAACCCCCTGCCTCCTAGCTGCGTGCCCTAAGGCAAGTTACTTTGCCTCTCAGAACTTTCAATAGCTCCCCACTTATCAAAATCCAAATGGCTCCTGTCACTCAATGCCTTTTGTGCCCCAGTCCCAGTTAGACTATATATAATGATAATAATAATGGCTAGCATTTACTGAGTACTCACTATGGGTAAGGATCATGGCACAGATAGTCCGATTTAAATCCTCCAATGATCCTGCAAGGTAAGCAGGTTCTGAGAGGCAAAGTAACTTGCCTTAGGGCACACAGCTAGGAGACAGGGGGTTCCCCATCACACCCCCACACCCCCACCCCACACAGCAGTAAGCCTCTCTGCTCTTACATTTAATCCGTGAGCTCTGATGCATTGCTAGAACTTGCAAAGCAGTATCACCTACATCATTCATTCATTCACTCAAAACAGATGCTGCACACCTACTGTGCGTTTGATCTAGGCACCAGGGCCCGGTAGTGAAGATATCCCCTCCCATGGAGAATCTAGTATCTCATTTAAACCCCACCAGAAGCCTGGGAAGCAGAGAGGGTGAGTGTTCTGCCAGGAAGCAGTCAGGATTTAGGAATGACCCCAGAGGTTGAAAATCCAGGCTGCAGCCAGACTCTGAAACATCCCAACAAGCCACGGTGCCTCCCAGAGCTGACTTTAGGGGTCATCTAGAACAACGGCTTTGTTACAGATGGGAAAACTGAGGCTCGGGGAGGGGAAGCGCCCCCAGTACACAACCATCTCCAGCCTCCTGTCCCCTATCCCCTCTAGGCTAGCCGTCCTGTCTCCCAGATACCCAGGCCCAAGGTCCTACCCCCCTTGTCTAAGAATGCTGTGTGTGACCTTCAACTCCCCCATCAACCACTCTCCTTTCCAGCCCTCCCTCCTGCCCTCATTCCCGCAGACTCACGAGGTGATGAGCCTCTTCTCCAGGGGCCCAGCCACGTCATACATGGCCAGTCGGTCCCGGCACTCTGCCAGCGTCCACTCCAGCCGGAGTTTGAGCATGAGGTCCTCAGGGCCCTGCAGGTGCCACAGGCAGCTGGAGGCCAGGTGGTCAGGCCCCTTCAGCCGGAGGACCTGGCCCTGGCCCACGTAGCTGTAGCGGTAACAACCTGGAGCGGGGAGAAGGGCACAGCCCCTGATTCCTGTGAGCCAGAAAGAGGGGACCCTGGGGAGCCAGGTCCCTCAAGGTCCTCCACCAGGCAGGATGGGCTGGGCAGGGGAGCCGGGTGGGGATAGCCAGACACGCTCTACCCCATCCTTCTCTTTCCCTGTCAGTATCCTCATTCATGCATTTGTTCATTGGTTCAGTCATTCACTCATGGAATGGACACACACTGAGCTTCATGCCTTCTCAGTGCCCAGGTAAAGATCCAGTCGCTGCCTGGGGACATGGATGACAGCGGGGACAGACAGACACAGAACAGGCAAGAATAGCTCAGGAGGTGACGGCTCCAAACCAGGCCTGTGGGCTGGGGGCGTCCTGGGGGTCTTCGCGTGAGCAAAGAGGCTGGGGCGAGCCGGGCAGCTTTGAGAAAAGTACACACAGGGCACGTGTATCTAGAGGACCAGCTGAAGGCAGGGAGGCCCGGCCCAGGCCATTCCCAGGATGGGCGCTGCTTTCTCCTGCAGCCATAGGGAGCCACAGAAGGTTGGGCCAGGCTGGACATGGGCTGGCTTGGACCACACACTCCTCTGGCTGCTGTGGAGACCAGCGAGGCCACAAGCAATGAGGAGGAGAAGGGATGAGGGCTTCACTTCCCGTAGAGAGAAGGGAGTGCCCTAAGGAGGAGTCTGGGAGGCTGCCCTGGGGGGAGGACATGAGCTTTGAGCTAATGATGGTGAAGCCATCAGAATAAAACAGGTGCTTATCAGCATTTGCTACAGGCCAGAAACTGAACTGAATGCCTTCCCTCACTGTCTCACTCAATGCCCACAACAACTCTACGAGATACTTTCAATGATTGTGTCCATTGCACAGACCTGGGCCAGACACATCTGGGTTTGCCCAGCCACCACCTAATCTTTCCTGGGCCTTGCTTTCCTCATCTATAGAATGGGACGATAACACCACCCTTGCAGGGCCGCCAGCAGAGGCTGTGGGATGATACACGTTTGAATGCCCAGCACAGCGCCTTGCACAGTAGGGGCTCAGTAAAGGCAGTGCCTGTTCCTCAGGTGGGTGTGAGGGAGACGGAGCAGGTAGGGCTGGGGAGAAAGGCCTGTGACTTGTCATCCTGCAGCTGGCCCCGCCTGAGGCTCAGACCTAGCCCATCTCACGGCTGCCTCACTTCACAACTGTTTCACCATCATACCCCACCCCCCTACCCCACACACCAGTGAGCCTCTGCTCTTCCATCTAATCCGTAAGTTCTGATGCACTGCTAGAATTCACAAAGCAGTACCACCTGCATCATTCATTCATTCATTCATTCATTCATTCATTCAAAACAGTGACTGTGCACCGACTGTGTGTTCAATCTAGGCACCAGGGTCTGGCAGTGAACATATTCTCTCCCGTAGAGCATCCAGTATCTCATTTAAACCTCACCAGAAGCCTGATGTTCTTCCAGGAGCCAGTGGGGATTTAGGAATGAACCTGGGATGTGGGAGGCAGCCTGCCGACATGAAATTATAAAACCTGAGTTTTCAGTCTATTTTCCCTGCTTTAAATCGTCTTCTTTGGAAGGCCACAGACAAGCAAAGGTCCCCCTGTCAGCTTGGTCAGCCTGAGGGCAGCCCCCGAGGCTAGCGCCATCTGCTGGGCCCCCAGAGGAGGGGGTGTAGGGGGAGAGAACTGGAGAGAAGGAGGGAGGGGCACTACCCTCCCCACCTAGCCCCAACACTCATCAGCTGTGTGATGATGTCATTCTTGGCTCAAGGGTCATACAAAATCAGGCAGCAGTGGGACAGATTCGGTGTCCAGGCTGCAGTGAGCCAGTCTCTGTCCCCAAGCATTGTCTGATTAAGTCCCCCTGAGGCTCTCAGGAGTAATAACTCTGACTTACTATTGGTTGTAGATTATCAACCTCAGACTCTGTAGAGGTAGATGTTCACTAGCTCTGGGTAGTTAACTGAGTCTGGGCCAGTGGCTTAGCCATTCCGAGTTCTGTCAAATGGATGTAATAATGATCCCTGTCCTACAACCTCCTCTGGCCAGTGCTGAGGACCAGGAAGGGAACAGAGGTGAATACACTTTGCTCTGATGCTGCCACCTGTGGCTCAGCCCCTTCTCCCTGACCCCTGGCCGTGCTGACTGCAGTGGGGAGCTGACCTCCCCAGAGAGAGAACAACCATATCTGCCTAGGGAAGGGACAGGGCCTCCACCAGCAGCTGGGGAAAGATGCCAGGCACTTCCTAGGGTTTTGGGTTCTTTAAGTCTTGCTCCAAGCAGATTCTTTGCTCTTGCCACTTTAATAATTACTTTTTTTTTTTTTTTTTGCTCTTGCCACTTTAATAATTACTGTTTTGTTTTTGTGTTTTTTTGTGTTTTTTTTTAGACTAATTCCGTGGAGAGGTGTGTGCTAACCTTTTGTTAATCAGAAACACCTTCAGGGAGCCTGGCACCTCTTGGCGCTGGGAGGAAGTAACTGAACATGCCTTGGGTGTTCCCGCCCCTGGCCTTTGCCCCTGACATTCCCTCTGCCCAGGGAACCCTTTCTCCTTCTCACCCTGACAAATTCCTTCCTACCCCTATGCCCAAATTTCTTTTTCTTTCGAAAATTATTTTATTTTATTGTTGAGACAGCCTGTCACCCAGGCTGGAGTGCAGTGATGCGATCACAACAGCTCATTGCAGCCTCAACCTCCTGAGCTCAGGTGATCCTCCCACCTTAGCATCCCCTCCTCCAGCCCTGAGTAGCTAGGACTGCAGGTGCACACCACCATGTCCAGCTAATTTTTTTTTTTTTAATGGAGTTTGCTCTTGTTGCCCAGGCTAGAGTGCAATGGTGCAATCTTGGCTCACTGCAACCTCCACCTCCTGGGTTCAAGCAATTCTCCTGCCTCAGCCTCCCAAGTAGCTGGGATTACAGGCATGCGCCACCATGCCCAGCTAATTTTGTATTTTTAGTAGAGATGGGGTTTTGCCACATTGGCCAGGCTGGCCTCGAACTCCTGACCTCAGGTGATCCGCTCAACTCGGCCTCCCAAAGTGCTGGGATTACAGGCGTGAGCCACCACGCCCGGCCCATGCCCAAATCTGATGCCCCCTCCATGAAGTCTTCCAGGATCCCCCAGTCAGGAGCAACCCCTGCCTCCTATAGATCTGGGACTCTGTGTGAGGCTCTTGATTTGCCCCCTCCTCTGCTTTGGAACGAACAATTCCCTCTCTCCGCTGCCTCTGGGGCCTCTATTCTCACACTGGCACTTGGTGTTATGAGAATCTGTTTATGTGTCTGTCTCCCTCATGGGGCTTGAAGCTCCTCCGAGGGCAGGGGTGAGGACACGGTCATCCTGGTGTCCTCCGCGCAGGAATGGGGCCTGGCATGAAGGAAGTGCTCAGAAAGTCAACTTCAAGGATTTCAGTTGTTATCTCTGCCCCCGAGACTCTGTGCTCTGGACATGCACTGAACCAGTCTCCTCATTCATGCTTTCGTTCATTTGTTCAATCATTCATTCATGAAACGAACACCCACCGAGCACAGATAATTACAGAACAACTGCCAGGAACATGGGGACACAGAGGCATGAGGCAACATGAGGCTATTACATAGCACTTCTATTGCAGGAGAAAAAATAACTTTCCATAGGACCTTTCCCTTTTCTTTCTTTCTTTCTTTTTTTTGAGATGGAATCTCACTCTGTCGCCCAGGCTGGAGTGCAGTAGCACAATCTCACCATCTCAGCTCACTGCAAGCTCCATCTCCCAGGTTCAAGTGATTCTCCTGCCTCAGCTTCCTGATTGGTTAGGACTACAGGTGCGCACAACCATGCCCAGCTAATTTTTATATTTTTAGAACAGACAGGGTTTCACCTTGTTGGCCAGGCTGGTCTCGAACTCCTGACCTCAGGTGATCTGCCTGCCTCTGCCTCCCGAAGTGCTGGGTTACAGGCATGAGCCACCATGCCTGGCTGACTTTTACATTTTTTAATGATTGAAAAAGGTCCTATGGGGCCAGGCATGGTGGCTCACACCTGTAATCCCAGCACTTTGGGAGGTGGAGGCAGGTGGATCACCTGAGGTCAGGAGTTCGAGACCAGCCTGGCCAACATGGCAAAACCTCATCTCTTCTAAAAATATACAAATTAGCCAGGCATGGTGGCAGGCGCCTGTAGTCCCAGCTACTCAGGAGGCTGAAGCAGGAGAATTGCTTGAACCTGGGAGGTGGAGGTTGCAGTGAGCTGAGATCGCGCCACTGTACTCCAGCCTGGATGACAGAGTGAGACTCTGTTATATATATATATATATGTCATTCTTGGCTCATGGGCTATACAAAATCAGGCAGCAATGAACCAGATTCGGTGTCCAGGCTGCAGTGAGCCAGTCTCTGTCTCCAAGCATCGTCTGATTAAGTCCCCCGAGGCTCTCAGGAGTAATATCTCTGACTTACTATTGGTTGTAGATTATCAATCTTGAACTCTGTAGAGGTAGATGTTAACTTTCAGAAGACTATAATAAGCTGTCAATGACTTTAATTCACTAGAAAAGACAACCCCAAAGGTTTGAGTTTTCTTGCCTGGTAGGACCTTAACCAGGTTTGTATCTAACTTGGTAATCTTATTCCAGCAGTTCTCTTTTTCCATTAACGATTGATGATAGATAGATAGATAGATAGATAGATAGATAGATAGATAGATAGATATAAACAGACAGCTAGCTAGCTAGACAGACAGAGAGAGAGACAGACAGATAGATAATAGATAGACAGCTAGCTAGCTAGATAACTAGATAGACAAGCAGACAGATATCCACAGAGAGATGATAGATAGATAGATAGATAGATAGATAGATAGATAGATAGATAGATAGATAGACAAATAGATCAGTTTCTTGCATTCTTTACCATTCCACTCGTTCCCCCATTAATCAGCTAAATAAATGTTTGACACATGGTCACTCTATCTTTGTATAAGAATCATGATTTCACCTCTTTGAAAACTACTTTGACCTCATCACCTCCATTCAACAAAGAAGCAAGCATTTGACCAGCAGGATGGGAAGAGGGGAAGGTAAAGAAAGGTATAACAAGGATTTAAACTCTGCCTCCCTCCCTGAGAAGGGGTTGAGACGCTCACCCCCACCTTGGCTCTGAGTGACAACGCTAGATAGTGTGGGAGGAATCTGAGAATTTAGGGGCCATAGAGTCCAGCAGCCAGTTGGTGCACTGCATTAGGGGCCATAGACTCCAGCAGCCAGTTGGTGCACTGCACAACTCACACAAACTACAACTTGGACAGCACCTCCTGCCTTGTGCAGCGTGGTCACTCTGCTGGTCAGCTGAAAGATTGTGGGTCCGCTTGGAGAAACGCAAGGTGACTCTAGCAATATGGCACCAGGTAGGGAGGGAGGGCTGATGAGCCTGACTGGAAAGGAAAGGAAAAGGTGGAAGGAGTGTTCTTGAATGCAATGGCACCGCTACCTCCAAAAGACCAAGTTTTAAAACCAATGTCACTGATAAACCATGAATTGGCAAGACGATTTTCTACCATCAGTGGAAACTAGCTTGTGGGCAGGTTGAAGTCAATGATAGAGGAGACTCACGTTCGTGGACCACTAAACCTGACTCATCCTCACACCCACACAGGAACGCATGCACACCCGTCTACAAGACACACACAAATACACGCATGCACAACACCACCTCCTCTCCCCCTACAGGCTGCAAGACTTGCTTGGGACACATCACTGAGTCCACCATGGCATCCCCTGGGTGACTCTTGGCCAGGGCTCCCTGCACACACGATAGAAGCCATGTGTCCCCCTGACACACAACAAAGTCAAGACAAACACCAACTCAAAAGGAAAGTGGGGAGGGGGAAAAAAAAGTAGCGTACCCAGCGTGGAATTCAGTGCAGCTATGTCTTTCACACTGGCTTCTGATAAAAGGAAATGAACAAACAAATAAACAAGAACAAAAAACAAATAAAAGAAAACACAATGAAAATAAAATTAGAGGAGACTCCTGGAGCCAGCCTTGTCTGAGATTTACCCTAAACGCCCCCACCCTGCCCTTCCGTCCTGGCTCCTTGAATGCAATGGCACTACTACCTCACCTGGGGGGCCCGCCCTGACATCACCCCAGCCCTGGCAGGCAGCCTCCCCGGGCCACACCACAGCTTGTTTCCCCCAACCTCATGAGGCCAACCCCATGTTTCCGCTCCCAGTACTGACCCAGGATCACTAGGCCCTCGGGGTCCACTTCGTATTCGGCCCTGTAGGGGACGGCAGCTGAGCTGTTGACCGTGGACAGCAGCTCCTCCACCAGCAGCGCCTGCACCACCTCGGGGCTCAGCATCGGCCGGCGGTGCTCGGGGATTTGGAGAATGAACCAGAAGAAGCAGGTGAGGGGTCCCTCCCTAAGGCAGGTAGAAGTGAGAGACGCCAGGGAAGGATTCTGAGGTCTGGCCCCAGCTCCACTCCTGCTCATGCACATCGAGCACTTTCCACATCCTAGCCATTGCTGTCCATCTTCACGCAGAAGCCTCTAGCAACCTCTGAAGGAGGCGCTCTCATAATCCTTATTTTACAAATGAGAAAACTGAAGCACGAGAGGTGAACTTGTGCCTCATAGACTATGCCGCAAGTAGCCAAACCAGAAGTGGACGGGGCAGTCGGGCCCTGGAGCCAATGCTCTTAACCCCATCCCCCTCCAACATCGCCTCGCCTGATGGTGTCAGGCCCTTGATCAGCCATCACAGTCATTGTCTGGTGCAAACCTATCACACCCATGTTTCCATTCTACAGAAGAGCCCAATGAAGGGAGGGTGACATGCAGGAAGCCAAGTTCCCTCTCTATGCCTTAGTTTCCTCATTTGAAACATGAAGGCATTGCATCAGAAGCCTACAGAGTCCCCTCCCATTCTTTGAATCTCAGCTTCTTGCAGGAGCTGGTCGGGGCAAGGACCACTCACCCAAAGGAATAGACAGAGCTGGAGTTGTAGTAAGTTCCCAGGCGGGTGCTGGTGATGAGCTCCTTGAGCTGTGAGAAGGGAAGACAACAGCCCCTGGGACCCTCTGCAGGGCAGACAGGGCCACTTCCTACTTTGGGGTGCCCTTTGCTCCTACCAGCAGCCCCGCTCCATGCATCATTCTCCAAGGTGCACAGGCTTGATCACAGCCACACAGCACTGAGTGGCCGGGCTGGGGCACACATGAATCTCACACCCCGTCCCCTTCTTTCCCTTTCCACTACACCCCCCTCTCACCTCCACCCACACTGCCGATGACCTCTCTGCCCCTTGCCAAAAGTCACTCCTCAACTCTGAGAAACCCCTGCTCAGCTCCTGGGTCCCCTCTGCACCTCCTCCCATGGCCTGGGACAAGCCAGCAGCTCTGATGGGTAGCACAGCTGATTGGAGTTTTTGCACATCTCCAACTACAGAGCTGGTGGCAGGATTACAGGCTCTTAAGCATTTGCACAGCGTGGGAATAGTGTTCGTGTTATCTCAACTTCACTGCAACCCACAACAAATCTGCAGCCGGGTCCTGTTGTTATCACCCCTACCTCATGGAGGAGGAAACGGGCAGCCTCAGGCTGGGTCCCTCAGTAGCAGACCCTCCATTGACAAGGTGGGGCAAGTGGTTTATTTGGAGGTGATTCTGGGAAACAGTAGTTGGGAGGGAGAGACTGGAAAGTGGGCAACCAACACAGGGCCATGAATGCGGAGTGTAGAGCTGAGAGCATCTGAGCTCAGCCCAATAGGGCATCTCTGGGACACAGCCTGGAACATTCTCTGAACTATTCCCCCTGCCAGGGCCAAAGAAGCTCCAGCCACTCCAGCGCTCATGGTTCAGGGTTGCTCCTGGGAATAACTCCCAGGCACTTCTGGCCTGCCTTGCTGGGCACTGGTCCTGCAGCCTGAGAGTGGCAGGCAGTAGACCAGCCTCCGTGCAGTGAGCCACCATCCCGTAACAGAGGGGCAGGAGCGGCCACCGTCCTGTAACGGAGGGGCAGGAGCGGGCCACCATCCTGTAACGGAGAGGGAGGAGTGGGCCACCATCCTATAACGGAGGGGCAGGAGTGGCCACCATCCTATAACGGAGGGGCAGGAGTGGGCCACCGTCCTGTAACGGAAGGGCAGAATTGGGCCCTCAATAGTGTCCGCTGCACTGCGGGACCTTTCCCAAGGTCATGCTCCACGCCTGGTAAGAGGCATGATCAGGATCTAATCCGAGTGCGATTGACCCAAGCGTCCACTAACTTTGCCATGACCCTCAACCTCATCTGCTTCCATGGTGCCTGGAGCAGGGCTGTGGTCCCCGTGAGTGCTCCAGATGGGTTGACCAACTGGCTCCATGTGATCAGACCCCACCCCTCTCTTTTCACCCCCACATTCCCTCCTTCTCATCCCCCAAATCCTTTCCTACCATCTTCTGGGCTTTGGCAGTTTCACTACGGAAGGCACTAGATTCCCGGCGGGTAAGATCCTGGGAGAAGTGGCGATTGAGCACGCGCAGGCTGCCTGAGTACACCTGGCTGACCGTCACCTCCGCGTTGTACCCTGCCCAGGAAGGAACCAGCAGGGTTAGTGGAGGAAGCGGGTGGGAAAGGCTCCCGTCTCTTCCATGCCTTCTCCTGCCACCCACACCCTCAGCTCAGCCCCAGTGTCTTGGGTCTCCACGGCACCATCAACGTCATCATCATCATCTTTGTCACTGCCATTGTCATCATGGTCATCTAAAGTTTATTGGATGACAAACTGGCTGCAAGGTACCAGGGAGGGAGAGGCTCCCAGATGGATGGTGTCCTACAGGTTCCCAGGGAGAGGCTGACACAGTGACCAGTCCAGGACACCCACGACATGAAGGGCAGGAAATCCACATAGGCCCAGGAGGCCAAGGTCATGGGTCAGCATCCTTCCACTCGTGAGGTCACCCAGGGATCCCACAGGTGTGTGCTAACCACCTACTACATGGGGTATGCCAGTTAACCAAGACAGATGTGTCTCCCCTCATGAAGCTGACAGTGGTGGGTAAGAAAGGTGTGGCTCTGGCAACCACACAGCATGTGGCATCCATCTGTGGGCAGTGCCATCAGGGAGCAGTGCCACATGGTGCTGTTGAAGGGACGTGACGAGGACACTCAGCCTGGGCCAGAGTGGAGTGACTCTCCAGCTGAGATGTAGGGATGGGGAAGCTGTAAATTGGTAAGAGAAGAGGGAGGGAAGTACCTTCAAGGAGAGAGAGCAGCGCAGGGCATGGGGCCAGTAGCACGGGGACCATGGTGAGGACCTATTACATGGGGTACGCCAGTTAACCAAGACAGATGTGTCTCCCCTCATGAAGCTGACAGTGGTGGGTAAGAAAGGCGTGGCTCTGGCAACCACACAGCATGTGGCATCCGTCTGTGGGCAGTGCCATCAGGGAGCAGTGCCATCTGTGAGCAGTGCCATCAGGGAGCAGTGCCACACGGTGCTGTTGAGGGGACGTGACAAGGACACTCAGCCTGGGCCAGAGTGGAGTGGCTCTCCAGCTGAGATGTAGGGATGGGGAAGCTGTAAATTGGTAGGAGAAGAGAGAGGGAAGTACCTTCAAGCAGAGGGAGCAGCATGAGGCACAGGGCTGGTAGCACGGGGACCATGGTGAGGACCCAGGCTGAAAGCCTTTTTGGCTGGAGCAGTCAGAGACAGGGAGGAGCAGCAAGGAGCTGGGGCCTCGGCAGGGCAGGGCCCATTGGGTCTTTACCCGATGAACAAGGGAAACCATGAAAGGTTTAAAATCAGGAATGATGTCATCAGACTTCTGTTTTACAAAGACTATTTTGGCTGAAGTGAAGAGGGTAGACTCATAGCCCTGGTTTACACCCCTATTCATTCACTCAACAAATACTTCCTGAGAGTCTGCTATGTGTAGGAACTGAGCCAAAGCTCTTGGGACTATATGAGCAAAACAACGAACAGAACAATCAAGAAAAAACTGCCCTTCATAGCTTGCAGACTAGCAAGGAATCAGACGGTAAACCACACATCGTGTATAACAGGTTAGACGTGGTCAGTGCGGTGGAAATCAGGGCATGGGGCGGGCTGCAATATGGAGGTCAGGGAACAAGGTGATGTACATCTGTGGAAAGAATGTCCCCAGGCGGGGGCAAGTGCAAAGGCCTGGTGTGTTTCAGGAGCAGCAAAGAGTGAGCAACAGGACAGCAGGAGGGTATGAGATGGGGAAGGGGAGAGGCCGGGTAGGGTTTGCCAGGCCTGGGAGGACTCGGGCTTTCACCCTGGGTAAGATGGGAGGAATGGGAGGTGCTTTTTTTTGTTTTGTTTTGTTTTTGAGAGAGTTTTGCTCTTGTTGCCTAGCTTGGAGTGCAAGGGCTTGATCTCGGCTCACCACAACCTCTGCCTTCAGGGTTCAAGCGATTCTCCTGCCTCAGCCTCCCGAGTAGCTGGGATTACAGGCATGCACCACCACGCCTGGTTAATTTTGTATTTTTAGTGGAGACAGGGTTTCTGCATGTTGGTCAGGCTGGTCTCGAACTCCCGACCTCAGGTGATCCATCTGCTTCGGCCTCCCAGAGTGCTGGGATTATGGGTGTGAGCCATGCGCCTGGCCCCATGCGAGGGTCTAAGCACCGAAGTTAGAGGATTTGGTTTGCTTTATCAAATGGCACCTCTGCTGTTATGTTGAGAAAGGCTCTAAGGAGGCAGGGCAGAGGCAGGGAGAGCATCAAGGACACGCCTGCAGGGCTCCAGGGGAGAGATGTCCAGGGGGACAGAGTCTGGCCCCAGCTGTGGCAGAGGAGAGGGTGGGAAGTGATTGGCATCAGCTGCTTTTGATGTATTTTGGAGTAGAGATGACCAGGTTTGCTGGCAAAGTGGGGCTGGGGTGGAAAAGAAAGAAAGGAGTAAGGGGAAGGTGCCAGAAAGAAGACATCGTCTTGGACTGGGATGTGGGAGGTACAGGTCTGGGGAAAATTACGCAGAGACCTCATGGTCTGAACGCCTGGGGTCCGAGATGCTCCTTAGACATGTAAGAGGAAGAGCAGAGGCAGCTCTAGAGTCAAGCTCAAGGGAGAGGCCCAGGCTAGAAATGCAAATGTGGGTGTTATCAGGGTATAAAGGGCACTTGAAGCTAAGGGTAACAGATGAGATCACAAAAGAAGTGGGTGGAGAGAGAAAGGAGAGCCCCCCCACCCCCATCAGCAGGGACACAGAAAAAGCAACCCGCTGAGCAGAAAGGACCCGGTGGCAGCCCAAAGTCTAGGGAGGAAAGGGCTTCTGGAGGTGGGGGTGAGCCCCCGGGTCAAGTGCAATGACGACTGAGAAGTGGACGTTGGATTTAGCAACCTGGCATGTTGGCGAGCTTGACAATGGCCATTGGAGTTGGGGGGCAGAGGGAGCCAGGTTGGAAAGGGCACAGAGAGACTGGGTATATGGATTGACAGCTCCTTCAAGGAGCAGAGAAATGGGGGAGGCACCCCAAGGGACATTGACAGATGCTGCTGCTGGGGGAGAGAGGGCGTCCTTGCTGGTGCTGGGCCATTTTATGGGCAGAGGGGGTTGGATCGGGGTCCCAGGAGGAGTACATGTGATGCAGCCGGGAGGGCAGGTGGGCCAACATATATGAGGCTTCTCTTCTAAGCTGTTTTGTTTTCTCACTGAAGCAGGAGACAGGGGCAGGCGGGTGCTGGGGGCTTGAGAACACATAAAACTCCTGCCTGGGAGAGCAGGAAAGGGAAAGGACCCGGGAAATATGGTTGGTGGTATTAAGGGTCCTGCTACCATCCTTCTTAGGAAGCTGGCCACACCCTCTCCTCGGGCCAGGCCGTCCTCCTCGCTTGGGGCCTGTCCTGCTCCAGTGTCACTGGTCACTTGTGCACCTCCTCTTCCAGAAAGGGCAGGGCGTGTCTCTGATCCACCTCCTTGCCCAGCGCCCAGTCCCAGGAGCACAGCCTGGTCAAGGCGGGAGGAGTCTTTCAAACAGCTCCCGAAGTGCCTCCTTCAACCCTTAATCCCTCTGTGGGGAGTTGGCTTCCCCCAGCAGAGGCTTGGGAGCACTCACCCCTTGGGTCCTCAGCCCCATGGAGCACCTCTCCTGGGGTGGGGGTGATTTACCCCAGGAGCATAATCAGGGGGAATTAAACTCCTCTGCAAAGAGAAATAATTGGCAGGTGAGTTCCTGGCCCTCCAGCCCAGTGCCCCGTGGTTTACCCTGTAGACTCATTAGCCCGCTACCTGAGGAGGCCCCCACAGCCCTGTGCTATCTGGGGCACTGGCTTCCTGCCGGTGGTGAAATGCACATGGCGTCTACTGCCTGCATTGCTCAACTCTGGGTAGAATCACTGTAAGTCATTGCAAGCAGGCCCGTGTCAGACCTGGGGTTCCCAATAGCGTCACTCCCAGATGCTGGTTCCAGACACTCCCAACCCTGACCCCCTTGGATCTAGGCCTACGTGGATTTCTCTCCACTGCTACAAAGTTGGTCCCCAGGTTGCTTTCAACAGGCCTGGAATTCCACCAGGAGATTCAGCCAGTAAGAGCACTAGCTATCCTTTGCAGGATGTTTAATGGGATGCTTCTGATCACGCAGGCAGCTGGGTTGTCCCTTCCGTGGCTTCCCAGCCCTCAGCTTCCTCTGTCCCAGCACATGCTATGCTTTAGCAAAAGTGTCAGGTCTGATGCCTTGGCTAAATCACAAGGACAGGGACTATCCCCAGAACCTGGCACACAGGAGGTGCTTGGCACTGAGTAAATGAACGAATGAATGGATCTTCTACGGTGTACAGTGTAGAGGCACAGTCTAATTTAGTCTCTCCATTACTTCCCACTGTCAAAGGCAGAAGGAAGAGGAGAGACTCCATCGATCTTAGAGAAAGATAATAGATGCTCAAGAGCATTCATTCAATGAATGAATGAATGAACAGAGGCCTGGATGAATGGGCCCAGAGCACAGGCCAGTTGCTCCCTGGGCACCAGGGGACTGACTGAGGGCTGTGACATCAGGGAGGGGCCGGCCATAATTAAGGACATGGCAGAGGGCCCCAAGGCTGGCTGCTCTCCAGCTGCCTGCTCCATCCCCCATTCATGCTGGACCCTGAAAACCCAGAGGGGATAGAGCTGTGGTCCCCACCCTAGAGGAGAACCCAGGCTGGGCTCAAGTGAGCAGAGGCACTAATTTGTACCAGGCACCATCAGTGCCTTTGGGCCTCCTTCTTTAGGGCTGGGTTGGCTCCAAGCCTCAGGGGCAACCCAGGAGGACTGTAGGCAAGGGAAGGCAACGTTTACACTCTGTGGGCTGGTTGGCTCACAAGAACTGGGTGCTAGGAGAGCCCACTTTCCCCACCTGGTGGGGAGCTTTGGGGCACTTTGCCCAAGCAGGAAGCAGACCTGAGCCATAGGACCTGGAGCCAGGGTCTGACAGCATCTGCAGCTGGCAGGACAGGGAGGGAGACGCAGAAAGCAGAAGTGACTTGCCCAAGGTCACACAGCAACATGCTAAGCATGGCTGAGCCTGGAACCCAGTTCTGTCCTGCTGTGCCTGCTACAGTCACCCCAAGTCCTCCCCAGGTGCCTCTCCCAGGCGGTCCCACGACGTTACCTAGGAAATACCAGAGTAGCACTCCCACCGAAGCCAGCACAACCAGGGCCAGCAGCACAAACAGGGGCACCAGGCGGAGGTAGCCCTGGGCTTTTCTCTTGGAGTCCTCATGGGCCTTGAACAACCCCTCCGGCTCCGCTTCCTCGCCATCACCTCCGTCCCCCTGCCCGCCAGCCACCTGGGGGGCCTTGGCCATGGGCATCCTGCCAGGGAAACAGACCGAAGTTGGAAACAGCCTCACATTTGCAAGGGAGCCTCTGCTGAGCACCAGTGGGGCACAGGAGCAGGACTTCCCTGCCTTTTGGAGTGGAAGAGTAACAACATCAGGCGGCAGTGACTGGAAGTGGGTGCCGAGACAGCTCGCAGAGGAGGGAAGCGCATCTCAGGTCAGCTCTCACCAGAGGGCAGGCCCCAGAGCTGGACTGGACTGGGTCTGGCTCAAGAACCCCACCTTTGCTTCCCACTGGCTTCCCTATGGTCAGAGGACAGATGGAGGTCTCAGTACCTAAACACCCACCTCCCTAGAGGCTGCACCCACAGACAGAACTGAAGTACATGGGATGCAGACTTCTGTAGACATCCGACCTCTTGCCCTCATTTCCCTTCCACACAAGGAATGCTGTTTCTTGCTCCTGGTTCTGGTTCACAGAGCTTCCACCACGCCCACACAGTGTATGCACTTAGCCCCTGCCCCAGAATCCCCTGAGCTGGCACTGCCCTGGGCCAGGGACCTGCCTTCCTTGACAGAGTACCGTCTCTCTCACCTTTCTACTCTCAAAGTCTCGCAGCAAAGGAAGGGAACAAAAACTAATATTCATTTCGTGCCCTCATGAGACATTTCACACTTAATTTTCAGGTCACCCAGGGATATGGAACCATTGTCCCATGTTTTCTTCCTCAAGCCCACACCACGTGGGTACTTCACCTGCATTATCTCACTTAATCCTCCAGTTCTGCACACATTGAACAGATAAGGAAACTGAGACCCAGAGTGTTCTAGCAATAATTCAGTCTAGGGCTTTTCCTAGCCCCATTTTCCCAATGTGATTTGAATACCTGACATTCACTCCCAGACGCATTTTACAGATTAAAAAAACGCTGAAGCCCAGAGAGGCTAAGCCACTTGCCCAAGGTCACACAGCAGGGAAGTGGCAGTTGAGTCTGCATGTCTGACTCCCTGCTTTTTCCACGAATCTAAGATGCCTCCCATAAATGAGCTGTTAATTAACAAATCATGATTAAATAGCAACTGAATGTCATCCCTCTCCATGCTCCAGGGTTCCAACTCTATTTTGAGACCCTTTCAAGCAAACATCCCAATGTATTTGGCCTTTCAGGCAGGTTTCCCCACAGTACAGAGAAAGCTTTGACCCACCCACCAGGAGAGCAAGGGCTCCAGACTACGGCAAAGTTCATCTCCTCTTACTATATCCATAAATACTGTGTAGCTTTAAAATGCACCCCAGGGCCGGGTGCCGTGGCTCACACCTGTAATCCCAACACTTTGGGAGGCTGAGGCGAGTGGATCACCTGAGGTCAGGAGTTCGAGATCAGCCTGGCCAATATGGTGAAACCCTGTCACTATGAAAAATACAAAAATTAGCCGGCCGTGGTGGTGGGCACCTGTAATCCCAGCTACTCGGGAGGCTGAGGCAGGAGAATCACTTGAACCTGGGCAGGGGAGGTTGCAGTGAGCTGAGATCATGCCACTGTACTCCAGCCTGGGTGACAGAGCAAGACTCTGCTCGAAAAAAAAAAAAAAACATAAAAAAATAAATAAAATGCACCCCAGATGCAGGTGGGGGCTTCCTTTGGGCTGTGTCTTGGGGTTTTACACAGTGGGTTTCCAAAAATGGGGCTCTTTAGTAATGCTCAAAGTCCTCCCAGGTGGATGTGAAGGGCCCTGGCCCTTCTCCCAGCTTCCTGGCTCCCTCCAGCTCCCCTTGGCATCCTTCCCAGCTAAGGGTCTTTGGTGTTCAGCCACAGTGACTCTGTTGAGCAGTCCCCATCAGATACAAGGAAGGGAGGGACTGCAGGGGACCCTCACTGGGCATGACATCCCCCTCCACAACTAAGCTAGGATATTCCTGCATGTGGAGTGGGCCCTGCTGGCTTTTATTGGGCTAAGGCCGGGGAATGGTAAATGGTAAATGGTAAATGGTAAATGTCCAGCAATGGGTGGGACAGCCCCGCCCACTTCCTCAAATGTTCACAGCATCCCTGGTGAGAAACAGGCAAGAAACAGACCAGTAACAGGGCGCTGAGACTCTTGCATGAGGCTACATGGCAGGTTTGAGTCCCCAGCGCAGAGCTGCCTGTCTGTCCTGGGCTGGCCACCTGTGACTGAGGTGGCTGTCCTCAAAATCTGAGAAGGTTTGCTGGATTGGGAAGATCCCAGGTGATGGGCTGGCTCCTTGCCCTCCTTTCAATCCCTCGTCCCCTCCCTCTGCCAGAGGAGGACGCCATACTCCCGTTGCACCCCTTTTGTTTAAGGGACAGGATCTCACTCTGTCACCCAGGCTGGAGTATAGTAGCACAATCATAGCTCACTCCAGCCTCCAACTCCTGGGCTCGAGTGATCCTCCCACCTCAGCCTCCCAAGTAGCTGGGACTACAGGTGCACCAGCACGCCTGGCTAATTTTTTAGTTTTATTTTTTGTAGAGACCAGGTCTCAAACACCTGGCCTCAAGCGATCCTCTCACCTTGGCCTCCTGAAGTGTTGAGATTACAGATGTGAGCTACCATACCTGGCCCTGTTTTACTCTTGAGTCTGGATCACCAAGGAGCTATTTTGGGATGACTCATAGAGCCATGGGGACTCGGGGGCATAGAGGTGATAACAGGTGACATTTATTTCAATTGTCTCTGTTGCTTTATGTGCACTTTCTCATGTAAGCCTTACACAGATCCTGTGGGGACAGGTACTCCAATCACTCCTACTTTACAGATGGGAAAGTCAAGGCACAGAGAGGTTGAACAGCTTGGCTAATGTCACACAGCTGGTCAGCAGCAGAGCCAGGCTGCAAAGTCATGCAGATTGACTTCAGAGTGACGCCCTGACCACTGAGCCCTACTACCTCTCAGATAATCAGTGTAAAGAGAGGGAAACTGAGGCTTGGAGCAGGTCGTGGGTCCATTAGAGGAGGCCTGAAGAGGGGCAGCTCATGGTGGGGTGCTTGGTGGGCCTCCCCTCCCCTCTCATCCTCCAAGCCAGGCCTCCTTCTCTATGCAGATTTTGCCTCCCTCTAAATGCCCCTCGCATCCATCTGGGAGGACTTTGAGCAGCACAGAGAGGCTCATTTTCAGGAAACCCTCTGTAAAAACCCAAGCCATGGTCCACATGGCGGTAGTGGGAAATTAATTCCCCCGGGCTCATCATAACTTCCCACCCAGACTCCTGGGGCGGCCTCCTCACTAGGTCCCCTGCCTCCATTGCGTCTTCCAGCGCACCCTCCCTCCCCAGCTCAATCGCTCACCCGCTCAGGATCCTTTCACAGCTCCCAGCCACTTATCATCCAAACCTCTTGCTGCGGCACCCAAGACCCTCCATGGCCAGGCTGCTGTCCACCCTCCTCGTGGCTATAAATTCCATCATGCACATGGTACACTAGGCCCACGAGACCCTGCCTTTGTGCAGCTGAGTCCCCCTGCCTGCACTGTGGGGAACTCTTACCAAGCCACCTGCCGGGCACTGGGTTCTGGGCCTCTGGCTAGTTAAGCTGCCCCTTCCCCTGGGCAGCCCTTGATCAGATCAAGAATATGCCTTGGCTTTGGGTCTTGCCTCTGTTCCCTACAGAACAGGCAGGGCCGGCATCTTGCTCACCTCTGGGGTTCCCCATGGAACGCCACACAGCCCGTCACATGAGTGAAGGATCAGAAAGAATGAATGAAACCGCCGAGTCTCTAGGCCCCTGGTACAGGGCTCTCTCTCTATCTTGCTGCCTCCAAGAAGGAGGACTTGTGAGGCCTGGCACTGGGACATGGACAATGGTGTGGGCCTGTGGGGTCCCGGGTTCAATGCTCAGTCACCCTATCTTTGTCTAGCACCTGCTTGGTGCCAGGCTCTGTGGTGGTGACAGGGTGGCACATGGTGACTCTAAGAGACCCCATTCCCATCCTCTTGGGTTTCCTGCCCAGCAGGAGGAGAGGCAGTGGACAGTTGTGAAGATGACGGTTCCACTCTTGTCTTTACTATCATATAATACAACGGCTCCCCCGTTCTCAGGGTCCAGCACCTTTGGAAAAGCCTGTGGCCCTACCTTCCAAATGCCCCCCAAACTCAGCCCCTTCTTGGCCCTCCATGACTCCACCATCATCCAGGCCACCATCATCTATCACCTCGACTCCTGCAATAGCCAGTCACCCGCCCCCCACCGCCCAGTGAGTTCTCACACAATGGCCACTGCGTGTTGTCACCATGTGCCCTGTCCACGAGCCTCGCACGGCTTCCATCCACCTAGAACACAGTCCCAAAAGGTCCGGGGCCTCAGTTTTCCTGTCCTTTTTGCTGAGTGGGAGGTTTGCTCCTTGCTGAGCCTGGGATGTTTTCCTTTCTGCTGGCCTCGCGGCTCCCTCCTTTACCTCCTCCAAAGGGTCAGATGTCACCTCTCCAGAGAGGCCTTCCCTGGGCACTCCCCTGTCTCTCCTGCATTTTTCTTTATAGCAATTACTGAGGCCTAAATTGCCTGATATGCAAATATATCATTTATCTGCCTCCTCCCTGTCTGTAAGCGGCATGAGGGCAGAGTCTGGTACTCAGCGGACACTCAGTAATTGTTGAACGAATGAATGACAAGGTCCCAGCTCCTTCCTCCCCACAGAAGTCCAAAGTGCTGTGTGCATATGTGGCCTGGCCAACTTCTCCTGCCTCCTTTTTTCCCACCCTCTCTTTTCCCCGTTGCACCCCAAGGACACTGGACTTCCCTTGGTAAGAAATTGTAACAATGGGATGGTAGCAAACATTTACGGATTAAGAGCAGCCGGCCAGCACCAAGAGCCCTCCTGGACCTTGAGCCCTGTCAGTGCTTGTTCATGGCCAGGCGTCCCCACACTCTTCCTTCTGCCTGGGCCCCCACCTCCCAACCTGGCCAGCTCTTATGCAGCCCCTGTCACCTCAACTCAGACCTCACTTCTTCGCAGCTCTCCCAGAGTGCCCTAGAAGGGGCGGCTGCCCCTCGCGATGTGCAGCTCACCTGTGGGCACTCTCTCTGCCCCTCACATTGAGCTCCTGGAAGCGGGGACTGTGCTCCAATTGCCAAAAGGGGCCTGAAGCAGTCCCCCAGCTCTGAGCACCTGAACCCCACCCTGGCACCTGCTCCTCACTCCCTCCTGCCCTCTGGCCATTGGAGGGTCTCTAGTCTGCCTGCTGGAGGCCAAGCTCCTTGGGGCGGGGCCACAACTCCCCTGGCAATGCAGATCCAGATCCAACCACTGCGTGTGAACTCCTACCATGTGCCAGCCCTGTGCTGGGCGGTGCTGCAAACTCCACTGCAGCCTCCAACAGCCTGGGGTGCATACTTTGCTGACTCTATTTAATGGCTGGGGAAACTGAGGTAGAGAGAGGTAACATGACTTACCCGAGGTCCCTCTGCCAGGGCAGAGCAGAGCAGAGCAGGGACTCTGGGCTAGGGCCATAGGGGCATCTTTCAGTGAAGACATTAGGCCCTAGAGTCCTGAGAGTGTGGGGGACTGGGTAGAGGTCCCTTCCACACACATAAACACACTCACAGACCCACAGATGTACACAGATGGAGACACGCGGAGGGATATACACACATCTATTCATGACACAAAAATTCATAGATGCACGCCCTTCCTACACAGATGCACACACGAACACACACACACATACATGCCAACTCTGAGCCTGTGAGCCCGGGGTCCTGTGCTTAAGTCAGTACACAGGTGCAGTGTGGGGCTCTGGGCCTGTCTCCTACACCAGAAGGCCCAGGTGGGGTACCGGGTATGGAGGGGGCAAAATGTCCAGTCCTGCGAGGCAGGGGTAGAGTGGCCTCTCCCTTCCTCCTGTCCCTGCCACCTGAATCCCAGGCCACCAACCACCCAGCACTGATGCTGTGCCTGTCCACCTGGTGTCACCCTGCGTGGTCCCTCCCCTCCCCAGCTCTGTGGGCCCCTCACCTTCTGCTCACTGATCACCCTCTGGCCGATGAGGCCCTGCAGGCCTGGCCTCAGAGCAGGGTAGTTGACTCCGGCCCCAGGGAGCCAGGCCCAGCTCTTAGGGTGGACACTGTCACTAGGTCATTTATAGATCCCGGTCCCCTGTCCTGGAGGCCCCCGCTTACCTTTGGGAGTGGCGGATAGGTGCCGGGCCTGCACGCAGGCCTCAGGAGCCTCTGTTTGTCCAGGCCAAGGCCTCCCCACCCCCACCCGGCCAGCCCAGGCTGGATCAATGGCCGAGAGCCATGACCAGGGTATCTGGCCCTTGTCCCCTGTGGCCTGTGGTCCCAGGCTCCATGGGGCTCCTCCTGCTGGGTCCGGGACGGCACTGTGACTGAGTACAGGTAAACAGGCAGGAGGTAGGAGAAGGCAGTGCCTGCCCCGCCCCATCTTCCCCCACCCCCGCATGGGCACCCCAGAGGCTGGCAGGCAGGTGCGGGAGATCTGAGCTCTCCCCCGAGGCCCGTTGCCTGGTGACATGCCTGCCTGGTTACAGCCCCTGGTCCCCGAGAGCATGAGGTAGGGGTGGCCAAGGACTGGGGACTATGCAGAGGCCGGTGCAGGTGACTGCAGGGGCTCACACGGGTAAGTCCAGGTGTTTACCTGGATGGGCAAGACTAAAGGAGCTGCTGGCCTGAGAGAGAGAAAAGGAGGCTGGGCCCATATACTCTGGGGACTGGAGAGGAGAAAAGGGAGGCAGGGGTGGGGTTTGATGCTATTTTCTGTTTAGCTGGGAATTATTTGAATTCCTACCTCGTTCTATTTTTTTTTTTTTTTTTTTGAGATGGAGTCTCACTCCGTCACCCAGGCTAGAGTGCAGTGGTGTGATTTCGGCTCACTGCAACCTCCGCCTCCCGGGTTCAAGCAATTCTCCTGCCTCAGCTTCCTGAGTAGCTGGGATTACAGCGCCCACCACCATGCCCGGCTAATTTTTATATTTTTAGAACAGATGGGGTTTCACCATGTTGGCCAGGCTGGTCTCGAACTCCTGACCTCAAGTGATTCCACCCACCTCGACCTCCCAAAATGCTAGCATTACAGGCATGAGCAACCGCATGCAGCATGAATTCCTACCTGGTTCCGTAGCCCTGTGCTGTCCGTGACAGTAGCCACTGGTCACCCGTGGCTCGAGTCAGTCTGAACTGAGAAAAGCTGCACGGGGGAGACGCACACCAGGTTTCCAAGGCCAAGTGCAAACAGGATGTCAACCAATGTGATAACAATTTTTATATGGATTTTACGTTGAAATAACACTGGCGATCGTGGGATAAATAAAATGTATTATTAAAATCAATTTTCACCTGCCTCTCTTCATTGTTTTTGTTTTTTCAGAGACAGGGTCTCATTGGGTTGCCAGGCTGGTCTGGAGCTCCTCGGCTCACATGATCCTCCTGCTTCAGCCTCCCAAGTAGCTGGGATTACAGGCGTGGGCCACCACACCCCTTGTTGCATGTGGGTATTAGACAGGTTAAGTCACAAGTGTGACCTGTGTTGTTGTTCTATGGAACAGCATTGCTGTGGAGATAGGTTTGAGCCACATGTGTGCCAAAGTGCTGGATGGGAGCCAGGGCTTTCTAGGGTGCATGCAGGCCAGCGGTCGTCTGTCTCAGACAAGGCTGACTTTCAGCGAGTGTACATCCTGAGGCCAGAATGTGGGGTGCACACCTGAGACGCTGTATGCTGTGGGCATATGGGTCCCAGAGTGTGTGTGTAAGAGACAGAGTCTGGAATTTGTGTGTGTAGATTATGTATGTGTAGAATGTGCGTGTGTGTGTGTGTGTATGTGTGGAGGGTAGGGATTGTGTGTGGGGTATAAGATTTGTGTGAGGGGTGTGTCTGTGAGGTTTGTATGGTGTGGGGTGGGGGATGTGTGTGAAGTGTGGTGTGTGGGCGTATGGAATGTGCATGTGTGTGCGGTGTGGGTGCTGGGAATGTGCAGTGTAAGGTGTGTGTGTCTTTGAGGTATGTATGGTGTGAGGTGTGTGTGGAGCATGAGAGGTGTGTGCAGCTGTGTGTGTGTGCATGCTCACAGTATGTGTGGAGTATGAGGCATGTGTTTAGTGTGAGGCGTATGCATAGTGTGAGGTGTGTGTGTGTGTAGTGTGAGGTGTGTGTGTAGTCTGAGGTGTATGTAGTGTGAAGCATGTGTGGAGTGTGAAGTGTGTGTGGAGTGTGAAGTGTGTATGGAGTGTGAAGCATGTATGTAGTTTGAAACATGTATGGAGTATGAAGCATGTGTGGAATGTGGAATGTTGGGTGTGTGTGTGGAGTGTGAGGTGTGTGTGTGGAGTGTGAGGTTTATGGAGTATGAAGTGTGTATGGAGTGTGAAGCATGTGTGGAATGTGGAATGTGAGGTGTGTGTGTAGTGTGAGGCATGTATGTGTAGTGTGAGGTGTGTGTGTAGTGTGAGGTGTGTGTGGAGTTTGAGGTGTATGTGGAGTGTGAGGTGTGTGTGGAATTGTGTGTGTGGAGTGTGAAGTATGTGTGTAATGTGAAGTATGTATGGAGTATGAAGCATGTGTGGGATGTGGAATGTGAGGTGTGTGTGTGGAGTGTGAGGTGTGTGTGGAGTGTGAGGTGTATGTGGAGTGTGAGGTGTGTGTGGAGCGTGAGGCGTATGTGGAGTGTGAGGCGTGTGTGGAGCATGATACATGTGTGGAGTGTGAGGCAAGTGTAGAGTGTGAGGCATGTGCGGAGTGTGATACATGTGTGGAGTGTGAGGTGTGTGTAGAATGTGAGGTGTTTGTGGAATGTGAGGCATGTGTGTGGAGTGTGCAGCGAGCATGGAATGTGAGGCATGTGTGTAGTGTGAGACGTGTGTGGAGTGTGAGGCGTGTGTAGTGTGAGGTGTGTGTGGAGTGTGAGGCGTGTGTGGAGTGTGAGGTGTGTGTGGAGCGTGAGGCGTATGTGGAGTGTGAGGTGTGTGTGGAGCGTGATACATGTGTGGAGTGTGAGGTGTGTGTAGAATGTGAGGCGTATGTGGAAAGTGAGGCATGTGTGTGGAGTGTAAGGCATGTGTGTGGAGTGTGAGGCAAGTGTGGAGCGTGAGGCAAGTGTGGAGCGTGAGGCAAGTGTGCAGCGTGATACATGTGTGGAGTGTGAGGTGTGTGTAGAATGTGAGGCGTATGTGGAATGTGAGGCATGTGTGTGGAGTGTGAGGCATGTGTGTGGAGTGTGAGGCGTGTGTAGTGTGAGGTGTGTGTGGAGTGTGAGGCGTATGTGTAGTGTGAGGTGTGTGTGGAGTGTGAGGCGTATGTGGAGTGTGAGGTGTGTGTGGAGTGTGAGGCGTGTGTGGAGCGTGATACATGTGTGGAGTGTGAGGTGTGTGTAGAATGTGAGGCGTATGTGGAATGTGAGGCATGTGTATGGAGTGTGCAGAGAGTGTGGAATGTGAGGCGTATGTGGAGTGTGAGGCGTGTGTGGAGCGTGATACATGTGTGGAGTGTGAGGTGTGTGTAGAATGTGAGGTGTTTGTGGAATGTGAGGCATGTGTGTGGAGTGTGAGGCATGTGTATGGAGTGTGATACATGTGTGGAGTGTGATACATGTGTGGAGTGTGAGGCGTGTGTGGAGTGTGAGGCGTGTGTGGCGCGTGATACATGTGTGGAGTGTGAGGTGCATGTAGTGTAAGGCTTTGTGTGGAGTGTGATGTGTGTGGAGTGTAAGGCTTTGTGTGGAGTGTGAGGTGTGTGTGGAGCGTGAGGCGTATGTGGAGTGTGAGGCGTGTGTGGAGCATGATACATGTGTGGAGTGTGAGGTGTGTGTAGAATGTGAGGCGTGTGTGGAATGTGAGGCATGTGTGTGGAGTGTGAGGCATGTGTGGAGTGTGATACATGTGTGGAGTGTGAGGTGTGTGTGGAGTGTGAGGCATGTGTGTAGTGTGAGGTGTGTGTGGAGCATGAGGCGTATGTGGAGCGTGAGGCATGTGTGGAGTGTGAGGCGTGTGTGGAGCGTGATACATGTGTGGAGTGTGAGGTGCATGTAGTGTAAGGCTTTGTGTGGAGTGTGATGTGTGTGGAGTATGAGGCATGTGTGTAGTGTGAGGTGCGTGTAGTGTAAGGCTTTGTGTGGAGTGTGATGTGTGTGGAGTGTGAGGCATGTGTGGAGTGTGAGGCGTGTGTAGTGTGAGGTGTGTGTGGAGCATGATACATGTGTGGAGTGTGAGGCGTGTGTGGAGTGTGATACATGTGTGGAGTGTGAGGCGTGTGTGGAGCGTGATACATGTGTGGAGTGTGAGGTGTGTGTAGAATGTGAGGTGTTTGTGGAATGTGAGGCATGTGTGTGGAGTGTGCAGCGAGCATGGAATGTGAGGCATGTGTGTAGTGTGAGACGTGTGTGGAGTGTGAGGCGTGTGTGGAGCGTGAGGCATGTGTGGAGTGTAAGGCATGTGTGTGGAGTGTGCAGCGAGCGTGGAATGTGAGGCGTGTGTGGAGCGTGATACATGTGTGGAGTGTGAGGTGTGTGTAGAATGTGAGGTGTTTGTGGAATGTGAGGCATGTGTGTGGAGTGTGCAGCGAGCATGGAATGTGAGGCATGTGTGTAGTGTGAGACGTGTGTGGAGTGTGAGGCGTGTGTGGAGCGTGAGGCATGTGTGGAGTGTAAGGCATGTGTGTGGAGTGTGCAGCGAGCGTGGAATGTGAGGCGTGTGTGGAGCGTGATACATGTGTGGAGTGTGAGGTGTGTGTAGAATGTGAGGTGTTTGTGGAATGTGAGGCGTGTGTGTGGAGTGTGAGGCATGTGTGTGGGGTTTGCAGCGAGCGTGGAATGTGAGGCGTGTGTGTAGTGTGAGACGTGTGTGGAGTGTGAGGCATGTGTGGAGCGTGAGGCATGTGTGGAGTGTAAGGCGTGTGTGTGGAGTGTGCAGTGGGTGTGAAGTGTGAGATGCTTATGGATTGGCTGGGATGGGACAGGGCCCCGCGCCCTGGCTTTGCCGTGACCGCAGGTTTTCAGCCCTACCTGGCTCCCTTTTAGTTGCAGGAACCTGGGCAGATTCCCTGACTTCTGAGCTGTGCTTCTTCCATCTGTTGAATGAAAAAAATTCGCCCCTTCTTGATGAACGGGAAACAACGTGTGCGAAGGCCCAGCACTGTGGGGGGTGCCGAGAGCAGGGTTCTTCTCTTCTCATGGCGACATGCTGGTGTGTCGGGGCCAGGTCTGCTTGTGCACTGAAGTCCAGGCAAAGACAGGTGGCATGTGTGTGGTGCCTACCCGTGTGGCCCCTCACGCATGTCTCAAGCACGTAGATGCCCCCTGCTCTCTGGCGTGTGCTCCCTAACGGGGCCTGTGGCAGTAGGCAGGGACCTCCCTGACATGTGCATGGGGGGCACCCGTGTGTCCTGAGGTGTGAAGGCTCCTGCCCATGGGGGCTGGGCATGAGCTCAGTACAGCACCATCTCCAGGCAGAGCCAGGGCTGGGCCAGGGCAGGAGGGCGCACTGTCAGGCTGGTTAGGATTCTGGGTTAGGGGACGCCTTCCCTCACCTTCTCCCGTGGTCCTCCCCAGAGCCCTGGCCCCTGCCCATGGGCCTAACCCTGACCCTGAGACCGAACACCATAGCCCTGCCCACTGTCCCTCATCCCAGCCCCAGCAACTCTGCCTCCTCCCCACAAACTCCCCTTATCCCAGGCCCTGGCCCCCACCTTGCAAACTTCCTGAGGTACAGGTGCTTGAGACAGAGCAGGAATAGTGTGTGTGTGTATGTGTAGGGGGTGAAGACACCCCAAGCCCAGCCTCTGTACCCCCTCCTGTCCTTTGGAAGGTCAAGAGGCCCAGGCCCCCAGCCCAGGCAGGCTGCTAGCCTGACAGTCTGAAAAGCCGATCTTGCACAATCAGCGTCCTCTGGACCTGGCGGCCACCTGGCCATCGATCCGACATGGCCTAGGGGGAGGGGCTGGCACTGAGCAGGCAGCAGCAAAATGCTGAGAGAGGTGTTTGAAAGCACAGACGTGGCTGGGTGTGGTGGCTCACCCCCACACCTGTAATCTCAGCACTTTGGGACACCAAGGAGGGGGGATCCCTTCAGCCCAGTAGTTTGAGACCAGCCTAGTCAACATAGTGAGACCCTGTCTGTACAAAAAAAAATTTTTTTTAATTAGCTGGGTGTGGTGGTGCACACCTGCAGATCCCACTACTAGGGAGGCTGAGGCGGGAGGATCACTTGAGCCCTGGAGTTGGAGGCTGCAGTGAGCCGTGATTGTGCTGCTGCACTCCAGCCTGGGTGACAGAGCAAGACCCTGTCTTGAAAAGAAAGAGAAAAGGAGAGGAAAGAAGAGAAGAGAAAAGCATGGACAAGGGTCCCAGAGAGCCGTGGGGGTGGGGGACAGCCTGCCAAGGAGTCAGGGATTTCCTCTGTCAACAAGGGACACTCTTGTCCTCGCAGCAAAGAGACACGTTCACACAGATGGCACGGAAGCCTTGTTGCTCTGGGAATCTGCATTCCTAACACTGAGCCTCAGCCTCCTTGGTCCCCAAGGAAAAAGAAGCCTCTGGGAGGCCTGGTGAGGGGATGAGGGGAGGCTTGGAGGCTGGACATGGTGAGGGCCGGATGGCGAGGAACACAGGCCTGACCCAGCAGGACAGGGCAGAGCAGGCCTTGGTGTGCCCACCACACTCGGGCGACCAAGATCCAGCGGGGTGCAGGAGAGTGGGCAGACCCAGCCAAAATCCCAGTCCCTCCGTATGTTGGTGACCCGCAAGACGTCCCCAAGCTACCACTTCATTGCCTACGGACTGTGGGTGATAAAGCTGGTTGTTGTAGGCAAAAAAAAAAAAAAAAAAAAAAAAAAATGTAGGGTGGGATCCTCATCCATATAATTGGTGTCCTTATCCAAAAGGGAAATTTAGAGATAGAGACACATGCCTACAGAGGGAATGCCGTGAAGGTAAAGGCAGAGAACGTGGCAATGCTTCTATAAGCCAAGGAACCCCACTGATTGCCAGCAAGACACCAGACGCCAAGAGAGAGGCCCGGAACACTCTTCCTCACACCTTCAGAAGGAACCAAGCCTGCCGACACCCGAATCTTGGACTCCAGCCCCCAGAACTGTGAGACACATTTCTGTCGTTCAAGCCCCTCAGGTGTGGTGCCGTGTGAAGGCAGCCCTAGCCAATGAATACAATGCCCATTGCACTAGTACTGGGTAAATGCTACGCAAAGCCTGTTCTTGTGTCCAGCTTCCTCCTGGACTCCTGCACACAGCAGGCGCTCACTCATTGTCCACTGAAGAGACTGAAGAGCCAAGATATCTGTATTTTTATCAGGAGCCTTCAGGCCATGTGATACCTTAAGCAATGGAGTGGATGCTCAGCCAGAGCAGGGTTGGGGGTAACCTTGTCTGAACTCAGAGAAAGCCCTAGAAGCAAGAACGCAACAACTCAGCTCTTATATACAAACCCCCGAGTCACAGCACCTGTTCTCCGAAATTTTCCAGTTTGGGGTCTACTTGTTTCTTTCCCTATTCTCCCCACCCGCTTTTGACTGTGAGTCCCATGAAGATTTCTCAATCTTGCAAGTTGTTGGTCCCACTCCCTCGACACTCTTAGCCTGGAACAGTGCCTGGCACACAGGAGGAATAAATACTTGTTGAGTGAACAAATGACAGTTACTGTTAACTCCTTTGATGATAACACAGTAAGGATTTTGACAGCTGGGCCCTCCCCACAGTCGATCACAATGATGCCACAAATCTAGGCTTCGGAGTGGGAATATGCGTCTCCATTTAGCAGAAGAGGAGACTGAGGATCTGAGAGGAGAAGTTCAACTGCCCCAGGTCCCACCACCCACTGCAGGTGGAACATGGACTCCAGCCTGGTCTCTTTGATGGCGGGGTGTCGCTGTTTCCAGGGGCTGCCATAACAGATGACCCCAAACTGCGTGGCTTAAAACAACAGGGATTTGTTCCTTCACAGCTCTGAGGCCAGATGTCTGAAATCAAAGTGTTGGTAGGCTCATTCCCTCTCCAGAGGCTCTAGAAAAAAAAAATCCCTTCTTGTCTCTTCCTAGCTTTCGGTCCTCTGGCAATTCTTGGTGTTTCCTGGGGCTACCATAACAGATGACCCCAAACTGGGTGGCTTAAAACAACAGGGATTTGTTCCTTCACAGCTCTGAGGCCAGATGTCTGAAATCAAAGTGTTGGTAGGCTCATTCCCTCTCCAGAGGCTCTAGAAAAAAAAAATCCCTTCTTGTCTCTTCCTAGCTTTCGGTCCTCTGGCAATTCTTGGTGTTTCCTGGCTTGGAGGTGCAACGCTCCAATCTCTGCCTCCATCATAGCATGAGCTTCTTCCTTGTGTGTGTGTCTCGGTGTTCAACTGCACACACTTCATAAAGACATCAGTCATCATGGATTTGCGCCCCACCCAAAACCAGTAGGACCCATTTTAACTTGCTTACATCTGCAAAGACCCTATTTCCAAATGAGGTCATATTCACAGGTTATGTGTAGGTGTGAATTTTGAGGGGACTCTGTTCAGTCCTAGTACAAGAACTGATGGTACTATTCTGGGTGGGAGGAAGGAGTCAGATAGCAAGAGGGCCACCCTCTCCTCATCCTCCTGTCCTGTGGGCTAGCCACGTCTCAGAGCTCAAGGAGGCTGCTGTGGGAAATACCTTACCACCTTCTCCACTCTTTGCTGAGCCAAGCCTCTCTCTGAAACCCGCAGGGGAGGCCCAGGGTCTGTGGTGAGGAGGTGAGGGGCAGGCTCTGCATGCCCCAGCCAGACGCTGTCTAGACAGTGGCTGGAAGCATGGGGCTCCTCTGGGCTCCAGGGCAGGGTATGAGCTTCCCAGGGCTGCCAAAACAAACTGCCACCAATAGGGTGGCTCAAAACAACAGACACGGCCAGGCGCGGTGGCTTACACTTGTAATCCCAGTACTTTGGGAGGCTGAGGCGGGCAAATCAGGAGGTTAGGAGTTTGAGACCAGCCTGGCCAACATGGTGAAACCCCATCTCTACTAAAAATACAAAAAATTAGCTGGGCATAGTGGTGGGCACCTGTAATCCCAGCTACTCGGGAGGCTGCGGCAGGAGAATCGCTTTAACCCGGGAGGCGGAGGTTGCAGTGAGCTGAGATCAAGCCACTGCACTCCAGCCCAGGTGACAGAGTGAGACTCCATCTCAAAAACAACAACAACAACAACAACAAACCAGACACTTATTCTCTCCCAGTTCTGGAGGTGGGCAGTCCAAACTCAAGGTGGCAGCAGGGCCACACGCCCTCCCTGAAGTCTCCAAGGGAGGGTCTGTCTTGCCTCCTCCTGGCTTTGGTGGTTGCTGGTGATCCCTGGTGTGCCTTGGCTTGTGACAGCGTCACTCCAAACTCTGCCTCTGCCATCTCATGGCCTTCTCCCTGGGCGTGGCTCCATGCCTCTTCTCCTCTGCTTAAAAGGACACCAGCCATGCTGGATTAGGGTCCACCCTAAGGACTTCATCTTTTTCACATCTGCAAAGACCCTATTTCCAAATAAGGTCACACTCATACGTTAAAGGGTTAGGCCTTCAATGTATCTTTTGAGGTGACACAATCCAGCCCATATTAAGCAGAGTGAGGCAGGCAGGGGCAGGCTGGCTGTTGACTATGCTGTGGAAAAGTGTCCCAAAGGTTCCACGTGACCATGAGTCCTCAAGTCACTTCTGAAGTGTGTCCTCTCTCTACACCTGAGCTACCACCATCCTTACTCTCCTCCCCCAAAATCACAGTTATGACCTGCTTCCTTCCACCTCCCACAGGCCTCTAAAGCCTGAACTGCTCAATAGATGCAATTTTTCTGAGGCCACCCAGGCAGGGTCCCCAGAGGCCACCTCTGCCATCTCTTTCCAATGCACAGTGTCCCTACTGCAATTCACTTGTTCGTTCATTTAACTGGTGTTGAGCCTCAACACAGCCACAAAAGAGAACAAGAAAAATAACATAAAAAGGATAAGGAGTCTGGGCAAGGTGGCTCACGCCTGTAATCCCAGCACTTTGGGAGGCCGAGGTGGGAGGGATATTTGAGCCCAGGAGTTCAAGAGCAGCCTGGGCAACAGAGCAAGGCCCAGTCTCTACAAAAATACAAACGTTAGCCAAGTGTGGCAGCATGTACCTGTAGTCCCAACTACACAGGAGGCTGAGGGGAGAGGATCACTTGAGCCCAGGAAATTGAGGCTGCAGTGAGCCATGCTCCTGCCACTGCACTCCAACTTGGGCAAGATCCTGTCTCTAAAAAAATAAAAATTGAAGGAGTTTAGGAAGCAGCAAGGAAGATTTTTTTTCTAGAGCCTTCAGGGAGGGAATGAGCCTGCCAACACTTTGATTTCAGACAAGAATAAAAAGAGAAGGGCCTGGCGCGGTGGCTCAAGCCTGTAATCCCAGCACTTTGGGAGGCTGAGGCAGGCGGATCACGAGGTCAGGAGATCGAGACCATCCTGGCTAACATGGTGAAACCCCATCTCTACTAAAAATACAAAAAAATTAGCTGGGTGTGGCGGTGTGCGCCTGTAGTCCCAGCTGCTGGGGAGGCTGAGGCAGGAGAATGGTGTGATTCCGGGAGGCGGAGCTTGCAGTGAGCTGAGATCGTGCCACTGCACTCCAGCCTGGGTGACAGAGCAAGACTCCATCTCAAAAAAAAAAAAAAAAAAGAGAGAGAGAAGGGGGCCAGGCACAGTGGCTCACACCTGTAATTCCAGCACTTTGGGAGGCTGAGGCAGGTGGATTATGAGGTCAGGAGATTGAGACCATCCTGGCTAACATAGTGAAACTCCATCTCTACTAAACATACAAAAAAATTAGCCGGGCATGGTGGTGGGCGCCTATAGTCCCAGCTATTCGGGAGGCTGAGGCAGGAGAATTGCTTGAACCTGGGAGGCAGAGGTTGCAGTGAGCCACCAGTGCACTCCAGCCTGGGCGACAGAGCAAGACTCCATCTCCAAAAAAAAAAAAAAAAGAAAGAACAAGGATGTAAAAGAAATAGAACAAGTCTCAGTTGCTGCCCTTGAAGAAAGTTGCCAAGCCTAGGGAGACAGACAGTGGGACAGACGCTTGACAGGCACTTGGCCATCGTGCTTCCTGCCCCCTGCCCCCCATGTCACAGCACCTGGTGGAGGACAGGACCCTCAGCAGTACATGGAGATGCTCCTTATGTGCTTGGAGGAATAAGTGTCCACGAGAATGGCCTGTCACCGACAGGTGTGGGACCTCTCAGGAGTCCCCATCTCCGTGGCTTGTCTTCCTCCACCTGTACAGGGACTTAAGTGTCCTAAGGCTTAGAATAATCTACGGCTTACAATACAGCTAACCAGACCCAGGATAGGCCTGATCTCCAATAAGAAAAATGGTCACTTCACCCCATTTTAGAGGTGAGAAAGTGGAGGTTCAGAGCAGTGATTTGCTCGAGGTCACACAGTCAGGAAGTGCTAGGAGATGGATTCACACCCAGGACCCTCTGGCTTCAGAGCCAGTTGTCCTTCCCAGTGACACCTTCTCCTGTCTCTGTGTTCCTCCCCACTGCCCACACCACCACTCCTGAGCCCGCTCCCTCTGTCTCGGTCCTGGCCTCTGGCCTCTGTCTGAAGATGCTGCTGGGACAAACTCACCACCAGGCCCTGGCATGCCCAGTCGCTTCTTTCCCAGATGGGCAGTCGGGGTACAGATGCTGATCAGGGGTTTGGGGTTTGGGAGGGGCTGCTTCAAGCCACCTTGGGGACACAGAATGGAAACTCTGCATGCATCACTCAGCCTGACCTTCTCATCCACTGTGGGACTGTAGCAGATGGGGCTCCCAGAACAGATAGGGGGACTATATTAGTCCATTTTCATGCTGTTATGAAAAAATACCCAAGACTGGGTAATTTATAAAGAAAAAGAGGTTTAATGGCCTCACAGTTCCACATGGCTGCGGAGGCCTCACAATCATGGCAGAAGGCAAAGGAGGAGTAAGGGCACGTCTTACATTGTGGCAGGCAAGAGTGTATCCTTTATAAAACCATCAGATCTCATGAGACTTATTCACTATCACGAGAACAGCATGGGAAAAACCTGCCCCTATGAGTCAATTACCTCCCACCTGGTCCTTCCCAGTACACGTGGGGATGATGGAAGCTACAATTTGAAATGAGATTTGGGTGGGGACACAGCCAAACCACATCAGGGAGCCAGACCCAGAGAGTGGGTGGAGTCTACCCAAGGTTGCACAGCAATGCTGAGGCAGGGTTGGGACTGGAACCCAGGTGACCTGATTCCCAGCCTGTACTCTTCCCAGTATACTGTCCAAAAATGAACTCTAAAAACTAAAACAAAAGAACAATATTACTCATTTCCATATACATAAGGCTTTAGGCAGAGAGTTAACAAAAATTTCCAAAGGACACAAAATTGCAATTTTCAACTTTTTGTTTGTTTGTTTGTTTTTTTGCCTCAAAACGTTGCAGGCAGAGCCTCCTCTAAAGACAGTCCGGTTTGTGGGACTAGCTCTTGCCCTTGAAGGGGGCCATGTCCAAGGTCACAGACACCTAAATTTCCCCAAGGAGGCTCTTTCCTGCTGCCCTTTCGTGGGAAGACCCCAGCACTCACTCAGGTTCCCCGAGTACCTCTATTCTCCTTGGTCATCTGTGTCAGACAGCTGTTGACTTGGTGGGCCCGAGAGAGCTCCTGATACCAGTCAGCTCTGTCGCCTCTTCCCTCCACGTTGGTTTCTCAGAACCTTGGTCATTCCAGGTTTTCAAAGCCTCTAAGTAACTTCCCCTCCCACCTTTCCTTCCTTCCTTTCTCCTTTTCCTTTTTCCCTCCTCCCCTTTGCCCATTTACCAACCTACACATCCATTCAACGAACAACCTCTGGCAGGTGCTGGGATTCAATAATGGATGGATCACCGAGGATTGTTAACCGGAGAGAGTTGCAGCTGAGCTCAGAGAGCAGGGAGTGGGGGCACGGAGCAGCCAGCACAGATGGGGTCAGGAAGAACTGATCTTCACAATAAATCCCGCAGGATGCTTTTCCTTTCCCCTCCCTCTCTACCGTGCAGACACATTTTGCTTGGCTTGCTTGTTTTCTGTTTTTAAAAGATGAGTGGCCAATAATTAAAAATAAGGACACTTTGCAGGAAAAACTGAATTTTCAGCTTCTCTTAAAAATGTAGAAGATCAGGCCTGCGCAGTGGCTCAGGCCTGTAATCCCAGCACTTTGGGAGGTGGAGACGGGTGGATCACCTGAGGTCGGGAATTCAAGACCAGCCTGACCAACGTGGAGAAACCCCGTCTCTACTGAAAATACAAAATTAGCCAGGCATGGTGGTGCATGCCTGTAGTTTCAGCTACTCGGGAGGCTGAGGCAGGAGAATCGCTTGAACCCGGGAGGCTGAGGTTGTGGTGAGCTGAGATCACACCATTGCACTCCAGCCTAGGCAACAAGAGTGAACCTCTGTCTCAAAAAAAAAAAAAAAAGTACACGATCTAGCCGACCCCCGACATGGCAACAATCAGCGGTGGCTGCCCTGGAGCAATTTCGGTTTGACACAGACCCCACCACTCCCTATTGTATCACACTGCATGAGTTAAAAAGAGTTACCAGAGTCAGGAGCCTGAGTTTGAGTCCTGGCTCCGCCCCTTATTTAGCCACATGCCCTTGAGCTACAAGGTATTTGATTTTACTGGGCCTTCGTTTCCTCATATAGAAAATGAGACAGTAAGCCTAAGTGTTGTGAAGATTGAGAGAACCTGTGTGAGGAACTTAGAACGGGGCCCGCATCTACTGGGTGTACACCGTCAGCATTTCATCACTGCAGCTAATATCTACCCAAACCCCAGTCCCTGTCAGCATCTGAGTTTGGGATCCCAGCAGCAAAGGTTTCATTGTTAGTTTCATATTTGCATAAATTACAAGCAATAGAATTCTCTCGCCAACATGTACTGTTCCTGGCTGATTGCTCGGACTGACACTGTAACGGGTGCTCTCCTACACCCACTGTTACGAGAATCACTGGACCGTTGGCCAGGGATGGCCGGCCACCCACCATCAAGTCCGTTCCAAGCAATCCCAGCTCTCTCAAACCGAAATGTACAATTTGAACAGTCCAGTGCACATAGTAGAAGCTCAATAAATAGATTAGAATGAATGAGTAGTAGTTACTGGGCACAGGGTGGGCTACCATTTTTTTTTTTTTTTTTAGACATTGTCTCACTCTGTTGCCCAGGCTAGAGTGCAGTGGCGCGATCTCAGCTCACTGCAGCCTCCGCCTCCTGGGTTCAAGTGATTCTCCTGTCTCAGCTTCCTGAGTAGATGGGGCTACAGGCACAGGCCACCATGCCCAGCTAATTTTTTTGTATTTTTAGTAGAGATGGGGTTTCACCATGTTGGTCAGGCCGGTCTCAAACTCCTGACCTCAGGTGATCCACCCACCTCGGCCTCCCAAAGTGCTGGGATTACAGGAGTGAGCTACCGCACCCAGCCTTTGAAATTTCACTTCTTCACCCCATTTTAGATGAAGAGACTGAGGCTCAAAGGGGCCAAGTGGTACAGAATTGAGAGGGACAAAATGTCCTTGGCCCTGAGCTAGGCAGGTGGCAGCCAGCACAGCTGGATTTGAGAGGTAGGAAGAAGACTTCATAGGTTTCCTTCAGCATTTGTCACACCTCCTAGAATCTTGTCATCATAGATTTGGGCCTTTTCTCAAACCATCATCCCCCAAGACCTACCCAGGTGCTTGAGGCTGCCTATAGCACAGCATTGCAGAATCTGATGAGCTGTCAGGGATAGGAGGTTGGAAAGGGCAGGGAGGTGGCAGGAGACACCGAGCCTGCAGGTGTCCAGCTCATCCCCTGCCCCGAACAGCTATCACCAACACAGCAACAGAGTAACCAAAAGGCCAGCCAGCAAGTCAGCAGCTTCCACATCTGTGGCCCCTGGGCTTCCTGGTCACAGCCCTGTCCCTGTCTGTCTCTCCTACGCCTAGCTCTTCTCTCCTAAGTAGTTTACATTCACTTACTTCTTTTTTTGTAACAGGGCCTCACTCTGTTGCCCAGGCTGGAGTGCAGTGGCACAATCACTGCTCACTGTAGCCTCAATCTCCTATGCTCAAGGGATCTTCCCACCTCAGCCTCCCTAGTAGCTAGGACTACAGGTATGTACCACCATGCCCGGCTAATTTTTTGTATATATATTTTTGTAGACACAGGGTCTCACCATGTTGGCCAGGCTGGTCTTGAACTCCTGGGGTCAAGGGATCCTCCCACCTGGACCTCCCTAAGTGCTGGATTACAGGTGCGAGCCACAGCACCCTGCCTTGTTCAATTATTTCTTTCATCCTCACGACAGTCCTGGTATTGTCCCCTTTTACAGATGAGAAAACTGAGGCACAGAGAAGCTTAGGTATTTGTCCAAAGTCACAGCTGATAGGCAGCAGAGCCAGTACTTAGCCCAGGCTGCGGGGCTCCAGAGTTAGGGCTATAACCACTATACCACACTGCTCCAAGGCGGCCACAAAGGCTGAAAGTGTAGAATGAAGGGGGCTTTGTTCACTGCTGGATCCCCAACACTGTGACTTGCACATACTAGGCCCTCCTAAATGTCTGTCGAATGAATAAATGAATGAATGAACAATTCCTTCCTCTTCTAAGAACCATCCTCAACCAACTATCCAAAACTAGCTGAACTCTGGCTCAGCCTCTCTTGCTGAAGCCCCGCACGGCATTCCACAACTCCTCCCCAGGTTAGAAGCCTCCACCAGAGTGTTCACTGGCACCATTTCCTGATCAAGTCTTGTGCTCACAGGACCGGGTTGATTTTCTTCCACACCGAGGGAGGCCTGTGATCAGCTTGTCTACTTGTGTGTGTCCTTCAGGGTCACTCCCTCCCAGACAAGGTTGGAGATTCTTTGTGGACAGAGTAGTAGCCGGCCTCCTCTCTGTGGCCAGCGCCCGGCATGAGGCCAGGTAAATAGAGGAATGGGAGATGAGACATTGTCTGCCAGCTCCGCTCCTCCCTCCGTCTGCATCCTGGCTTCCTGGAATCGTAGACTGGGCACTCCCCCCTCCACTACCCAACCTGCGTCTCTCACCACTCAGCGCTTCCTGCCTCACTTTCTGCCAGGCTCTGTGATGGGAGCCTTGAGTGTGTCATAGCCCTGGTGGTGGAAAATGTCTCTAAGCAAGTCAGCCTAGGGGATGTCCCAGGCCTGTCACAGGTGCTGGTGGTGAGCTCAAATTTAATCAACACTCCTTCCCCCACTACCAAACGCACTGTGTGGCCCGGGACATGGCACCACCATCCCCTCAGGGCCTCCAGGCCTCTACTGAGGAAGAGAACCTCTGTCATTCCCGTCTTGCTAGGTCACTGTGTGATTGTATGGGATACCAGGGGTGCACACACTTTAGAAGCGGTAAGGAGCTGTGCCATGTGGGTGCTAAATATTGCCTGGATTCAACTCCTTGCTCCACTGCATTCTAGCTGTGTGATCATGGGCAAGTCACTTGGCCACTCTGAGCCATAGGCTCAGCTATAAAATGGGCTAAGAATAGTACCTCCCTCATGGCATTTGTTTAAGGATCCAGTGAGTTAAGGATGCTTCCAGCGAGTGGAAGGATCAGTGTGCTTAGAACAGAGTCTGACGCATCTAAGCGCTCAATACATGCAGTTCTCGAAGACTTTGAAGGACCGAGAACATTCCACAGTGGCTCTCACAGATCCTTGACCCTAAAGCTGTCCCTCACCCACTGCCTGTTGATAAAGCCCAAATGGTGAAATAGTGGCTGCTAATCTGCAAGAACAATTCCTCTCTCTTCCAAGCACCATCCTCAATCAACTATATCCAAAACTAGCTGAGTTCCAGTTGAGCCCCCTTGCTAAAGCGCCACCCAACATTCCACCCTCCTTCCCCAATTAGAAGGTCCTTTCAGAGTTTTCTTGTGCCTGGCTTTTCTGACTAAAGGCTTGAGCTAACGGGGCTCTACCTGATGTTCTTCCAAAGCTATAAGTATCACCCTTAGATCCCCAGAATCTAGCCCAGGGTCTGACCCACAGCACAAGAGTTGGTTATAATAGAGGTAGCTCAGGAGGCGGACAGTAGGAGGAAGTAATCTACTCTACTTGGGGGCAAATCAGAGGGCCTGCCAGAAGCAGAGCTGCTTGAGTGGGGTTCTGAGGGATGCATAGGAATCTGAGGGTAGATAGCTTGGGTGGCAGGGCAGGGCTACTTCAAACCCAGGGATCAGCAGTTGCCAAGCAAATGAGTCTGTTGCAATCCCTACTCTCATCCCCACCCCCCAACCCCAGCTCGAATCTTGATGTAAAATACATGTAGTTCAGGCCTCAAGCCATATTCCATGTGGCACCTGGAACCATAGAATGTCAGGGCTAGGAGAGCACTTAGAAATCATCCAATCTGCCTGCCCAATTCACAGATGGGGCAACTGAGGCATAAGAGCAGATGGGACCTCCCCAAAGTCCCCCAGGTCATGGACAATCACATTAAGGACCTCAGCCATTATCCTGAAAATGACAGTGAGTCACTGGAGGTTTAGCAAGGATGTGGTGTGGCCAGATATGACCCTTAGCCAGATCAGCCTGGCAGGGCTCAGAGGTGGAAGGGTCAGAGGGGCAGGCGGCTGTGGGGACAGGCAGACCGAGGAGGAGGCTGAGCAAAGATACGAGTGAGAGGTGATGGTGTCAGGTCTGTGGCACGGAGGTCACCAGGGCGGGGGTGGGAGAAGCCAGTGAAATGCTGGCCCAGAGGGACACTGGACCAGCTTGGAGGGTGGAGCAGCAGGAGGGACTCAGTTACAGAGGAGGAGGAGGAGGTAAGACCACCTAGGCCTGACCAACCAGCATCGCCCTCAGCCTCCTCTCCTGGCCACCGTTCAGCCCCATCTACCTGCCAAACTATCAAAGGGCTTTGCTTGTTCTCCCACAATCACACTAATGCATCTTGGCATCTTATTTTCCCCCCGAAGTTGACTGCCAAGAAGCTTAGAATGAAATTTTACTAGGTATTTTCCCATTAGTATAATTATCTCCTATGTAGCCTTCTATATGCTAAGGGCCAAAAGCTCTGGAGTCAGATGTACCTGAGTTTGAATCCTGATGCTACCAACCATCAGCTGCGTTGCTCCACCTCCCTGGGCCTGTTTCCTAATCAGCAAAATGGGGAATAAAGCACCTGCTTCTCAAGGTTGTTTCCAGATGATGAGAGATGACGCCCAGGCCATGCTGGCACAATGTGTAGAGTGGAAGTATTGGTTCTCTTGCCCCTTCTTACTGTCCTCTTTGGTCTGTTTTTTCAGCTGCCAGTAATGAGGAAGACAGTGGTGGGTGCTTCATCCTAGACCTGGGCCTACAGTTTCCACCATAATTTACTTGGGAAATGCAGGCACCGGAAGTTGCTTCAAATGAGAGATGGGAGGTGGGGGAATGGGGGAAGCAAAGGAACAAACCTAGTTCAACAAAGAGGAAACATGAGAGGCTGGAAGGCCCCCCCCCCCCCCCCCGCCTCTCCTCCTTTTTCTCTTACCCCCAAGATCTGCCCTGGCTGCCTCCTGTTTCCTGCTCTGTACCTAATGGTTCTCCAGGGCCCCAGCGGCTGCCCGGTCCCCAGCTGGCGCCGCTCCTGTCTCCTGAATCTGACCCAGGCCCCTCCTGCAATCTGACCACCAGCCCTGCCGCCAGCTGCTTCCTCTTTGTCTCCTCTCCCAAGATCCACACTCGGATCCACATTGGGCATGACACACAGTGACCGCTGGCCCATCCCTTCCTCTGCACCCGGTATAAGGTGGCCCTGACTCTGCTCCCTGCCAGCTCAAGTCTCTCAACAGACATGGTGGGGACAGCTGGGCTCCCTGGGCTTGCCTCTCACGGGTCCCTCTCAGCTTTCCAGTCTCCATCCTCTCAGCTTCAGTTTTCCCTGCCTGGGAAATCGGAGGTGGGAAACATAAGAGCTCCTTTTGCGTTAGGAACCTGAGGAATTATGTGGTCCAGAGATGTCATCAGCCATCAGCTGTGACCAACTGGGGGCTGCCTATAGCACAGCATCGCAGAATCTGAAGCTGTACCCAGGCTCTGCAGGAGGAGAGCTGTGGTCAATTAGAAATGTCTGCCGTGCATGGGTGCAATTGATTAGCAATGTCTGCTATGAGTGTGGCTTTATGAATGCCAGGAATTGCCATCCCTGGTCTGGTCCAACTTTTAGCAGGACACTATCTAACTATCATCTATCTACCTATCTGGAGGGAGGGGGAGAGAGAGAGAGATTCGTCATCAAGTGCAATATTTCCCCAGGCATAGACTTGTGGGATATGGCCATGAGCTGATACCTGGACACAGAATAAGACAGACAGTCCTGACTCCTATTAGTGAAAAAGATATTCCCTTTACAATCCTTTTCCTTTCTCTCAAGGAGGAAGTTTGCATTTGGCCCTGGGATGTCTTCGACAGCTTCCCAGCAGCTTCTCATTTCCCCTTTAAGAGACAGCAGGTTTACCGCAGGCAATGAATATCAACACTATTTTGTTGCATTGTACTTATTTTGTACAGTTACCTTTTATTTATAGCGAAAATGGGTTTTTTCATTTACAGAGTAACAAAGATTTTTTCTTTAAATAAATGTATTTCAACAAAAATGAACTGACTTAAAATATTAAGATAATAATCACAAAGATGGTACACACGGATCATTAAAAGATACGGATGTATAGATACATATATCACAAATGATTAAGACTTAAAAAATGTAACCCTCCCAAGAAGTGGGAGCCTCCCAAAGTGGAGAAGGCAAATACAATTTCCATTTGGGGGGATAAGGAAACTGACTTGCAGAGAGGTTTAGTAAGTTGCCCCAGAACACACAGCAAAGGTGTGGAGCCCCTTGTGGTCTGAAACATTCAGGACCCTATGGCAGGAGGTGAGACTGTCCAATAATTCAGCTCTTTTCAAGGCATAGACCCAAGACTCAGACAACCTCAAAAAAGGGGAGTTTATTTTGGATATAAAGGCAACAGGAATCCTGACCAAACGGTCAGCAGCCCTCTCGGCAGTAGGTATCTTTGTATTGGGAACCCAAGGTCCTCTGCTTAGTGGCTCAATGCTTGTCTACCTTTTCCAGGGAGCCTTGTCCACAAGCACCTGCTCCCAAGGGCCTCCCTCCCTGAGTTCAAACGCCGAAGACAAAGATGATCTGATTGGCTAGTTCAGGCCCGGCCTACCTGATTGGACAGAGCTTGGTGCCAAGCCCCCTCATAGGCTGCTGGTCAGCCTGTGGAGGCGTGTGGTCAGGTGCCCAATCAGCTGTGAGCAGGGCCTATAAGTGCAGGTGCTTGAAGGCTGCCAGGTCAGAGTTAGCTGGGACTGGGGTCACTGTCCTGCTGGGGTGGAAGGTTGTTTGAGCCATTGCAATGTGATCTGCCTGGGGCAGAGGAAAGATAAGTGGAGGGGTCGGGGTGGGGGGATGAGCCCCTTGCAGGAGGGGGCATGCCAGACCTAATGGGCACAGGACTCTGACTCTCTGTGTGAATGTCAGGCACAGGAAGCCCAGACGAGGTGGTGCCAGGTAATTAATTCGTTCATCCAGGATATACGACGGGGTGTTGGGCACTGTGTCTGGGGCAGTGAAAAGATAATGAGGCCCTGCCCTGTGGAGCTGCCCTTCTGGAGGCCAGTGTGCCAGCCCCTGAGCTGCAGAGGAGACCCCTCCAGTGGAGGTGGGAGTGGGAGGTCCCAGGCCTGGCAGCATCAGAGCCCACCACTAGGCGGGGCTGCTGCCTGGGCCTCGGACTCCAGGGTTTACTCCCCATCAGCTTGTCTTGTGGGTCTGTGAAGCCACTGTGGGAAGATGCAGCAGGCATCCACTTTGTGGGGGGATCTGTGCCCTTACTTGGGCCCCAGCATTAAGGATGCAGCAGCCAAGCACTCTGAGACCTCAGAGATCCCAAGGGAATAGTAACAGGGCCTCTTTCTCCAGGCGCCCTGGGTCCCTGACAGCTTCTCCCTCCAGCACTGACGCTAGAAGTTTCTGGCAGATTAAGGGAGGCAGTGCTTCCCTCCAGGAGAAGCAAAACCGGCACTTGAAGAGTCAGGGAAGTTTGTCACCTAGATGAGAGGGGCAGGGCACAGCAGCCCCAGGGAATAGCACGTGCAACAGAGGGGGTGTGAGGGAGCTCTGAGTGGCTCAGGAGGATGGTAGGGAGGATTGCAGAAGGGGCTGTCCCCACACGACACCGGAGGTGCAAGTACCAGGCTGAGAAGTGGGGCTGAGGGCAGTAGGACCCGTGCAAGGTTTTGAACCGAGGAGGAGCATGGCCATATTTGGGTTTTGGAAAGCACGCTCAGGCTGCCCTGTGGAGGGGGAGGGGAGGGGAGGAGGAGGCTGGGGCAGAAAACCCAGGGAAGAGGTCAGGGCAAGGAGCCCTGGAGAGCTGCGAGGACTGATATTGGTGAATAGCTGCAGGGTTGGAGAGGAGCGATGCTTCGGAGCCTAAACTCGTGGGACTCTGTGATTAACGAGGGAGTTGGGGAGTTACTGCCCCCCTGCAACACACACAGTTCCTGGCTCGGGCAGCAGGACCAGGGATCAGCAATGGAGGTTTGGAAATGGATTGGCCAAGTGTGCAGGACTGGGTGGGGGCCATCTGGGTGGAGAAGTCCAGCTGCAACTGGACACTGAGTGTCCTCAGCAGTGGACTGAGGACCCTCAACAGGGTCCTCCTCAGGCTCGGCACAGAGCAGGCAGCTGCCTGCCTCCCACTCCTGGCCATCTGTCTACACCAAGTGAGTTGGGTCCTGACCCTGGAGTTCTTGGAGAGACAAGTAGGCATCAGTGTTCAGGGGCAGGCGAGCATTAAGGGCCCTGAATTCCCCCTGCCCAGGAGGCCTGGACCAGGGGAAACTGACCCCCTCCCTGGGGCCAGCGTCAGGGACCTCCTCCCCAGCCTCTCGAAGCACCAGCTCAGCGGGTGGCTGAAAATCCACCAGGTCTGGGACTCCTGGGGTGGGAGGCCCCAGGGGCTGGGGGTCCCAGTCTCTGGGGACTCTTTCTTGCAGGGAAGGGCGCAGCCTTTCTTCACCAGCCCCGCTGCCCCCAGGGGCAGTGCTTGGGGGGCTGGGGCCACCGAGGAGACTGGGGGAGAAGAGCAGCAGGTCATCCCTGGAGGGGAAGGTGCAGTAGGCGTCGTCCTCCCCTGACAGAGGCTGCAGGGGTTGGGGGGAAGACCCTGTGGGTGCCCCGGCCCCACCCTCATCAGGGTCTTCCTCTGCATAGGGGTCGTAAGTAAAGTACACCTGGCAGGCCTCTATCTCCAAGGCATCCGGGAGGTGGAAGAAGAAGTAACCCTGGTTGGTGAAGCAGCTGGTCAGCGAGTGGTTGCTGCTTAAGGATGTGGGCTCAGGCACCTTGTCCTGCTTCAGGAGCAGCTGCGTCGCCTTGTCCCTCTCCAGCACTTCTAGTGGCGAGATCTCAGGTGCCAAGCCACCAGGGCTGAAGGACGATGAGGGGAAGGGCGAAGAGAGCCACTTCTGGCGGGAGAAAGGCCAGGGGTGGGTGAATGGGGGCTTCCTTCACCCTCCACCCCTTCCTCTGGACTCTCAACAGCTCCTAACTCCTCCTTCTCCTGAAGCAGTTGGCCCAGGGCTGCCCCCTCCAGGAAGCCCTCCCTGACTATAGCCCCACATTCCCCCAACCCACCCACTGGCTTGGGGAGCCCTCTGGGCCACCAGCCCAGGGAGACTGCCTAACCCACAGCCCAGCACAGGCCTGCCTGGCTCCCAGTAGTGCCCAGGAATGTTTGCTTGCTCAGGAGTGACTGTTTATTGGACACCTGCTGTGAGCCTGGCACTGTTCTAGATGCTGGGGACCCAGAAAAAGAGAGAATCCTCAGACTGTCCAGTGGGCACTAGCACAAGTGTGTGAATCGATCCACCCATGCCAAAGCAGAAGGGCGCTGAGAGCACAGACTGTTCACCTTACAGATGCCCAGAGACGGGACATGCCCTGGCCCCGATCACAGACCGGCAGGCGGCAGAGCTGGGACCCAGGGTCTCCGCTTACACTGTGGTGGGAACGTCTCTTGGGGGAGCTGATGGTTTCCTGATTCACCCCTCCCCCAGTTCCCTGCAGTCCCTACCCCCACCCCCTCCGCCTCCCATCCCCAGAGAGAGGAAAGTGCCCATCAGAGCACTTCTCAGTTGCTCGGGATTCCAGAGAGCCCTGGCAAGGAGTGGGAAGACCCGTGTTCTAGCCCTGGCCCTGGCACTCACTAACTGTGTGACCCTGGGTGGGCCCCTGCACCTCTCTGGGCCTCAGTTTCCACAACAGTTAGCCACGTCTCTCCTGACTTCCTCGCTGTCACCCATCAGGTCATCAGGGGGACATCAGGTAAGCAAATGGAGATGTAAACACCCGAAATGGGGTAAGACACAGACTGCACAGCAGAGTGGGGGACAGCAGGCCCTCCTGGTGGTGTGGCAGGGGCCTCGGGTAGGTGAGTTTGGGAGCCCTGACAACCCTCTGTCCCGGGAACCCTCAGCAGCTGGACTGTGGCCCCCTAAGCACAGGGGCCAGGCCAAATGGGCTCCCCAGGCTTCTGTGCCCAGCACGGGGCTGGCGGGTCTCATGGATTTATTTCAGATGAATAATGAACCAGCAATGAATGCCCAGTTCTCCTCTCCAGGGGGAGTCCCTGAGGCTGAGCCAGCTGCTCCAGACACACACACACACGCTTACATGCATGCACACATGCACACACGTGCACACACCACTCAATTAAATCCGCCCCCTTTCCGCAACCAGGAGTTATGTCACAAAAGAAAAGGCTGAGAGAGGCAGAAAGGATAAACGGAGGATGGCAAAGAGGGGTCGCTGGCTGGGCAGAGAGGAAAAAGCACTGGTCAGGTGAGATTCATGATACCCAGGGCAAGGGCGGGGCCAGACAGCAGCCCTAAGTGTGCAGCCAGAGAGGGAGCCGCCAGGCCTGTGGCCAGTGCCGGTGAGCCAGGGGCCCACTGCCTGTGGCCAGCTACTTCCTGGGCCTCAGCCTCTGCCCACAACGCCCTGAAAGGGGCTTCAGGAGACATTCATGCCCCTCACACACACTCCCACACTCGCACACACATTCCAGCATCCCCTGGGAAGTGGGGGTGGGCCTTGTGGCCCCGTGGGTCCTGGGGTGGAGGGGTAGGTCTCTCACCCAGATGCAGAAAAGGTGGGGCCCGCTGTGCCAGCCCCAACCCCCAGCCACATCATGCCTTCTTCCTCGGGACCCCGCTCCATACACTAGACCCAAGAATGCCCTCATGGGAAGCTGGAATGGTTTGCAGCTCCCACCTTACAATGTTCTAGGTTCATAGAATCAGGACTTGAAGCTGGAAGGTATCTGAGCATGCAGCTAATCTAGCGCAGCCTCCAACCAGTTCAATGGGGGAATCTCTATGCTTCTGACACATAGGCAGCCATGGCTTGCTTGAATACCTTTATAGATGGGAATCTTGCTGCCCTCAAGGCTGAGGGAAGAATTTTAAGGAAATACAGTCCTGCACATTAAGAGTACTATAACTAATGGCCACGCCCGGTGGCTCACGCCTGTAATCCCAGCACTTTGGGAGGCCGAGGCGGGCAGATCACCTGAGATCAGGAGTTCAAGACCAGCCTGGCCAATATGGCAAAAACCCGTCTCTATTAAAAGTACAAGAATTAGCCAAGTGTGGTGGTGTGTGCCTGCAGTCCCAGCTACTCGGGAGGCTGAGGCAGGAGAATCGGTTGAACCCAAGAGGCGGAGTTTGCAGTGAGCTGAGGTCACACCATTGCATTCTAGCCTGGGTGACAGAGCAAGACTCCGTCTCAAAAAAAAAAAGCACTGTAACTAAGATATTCTCATCTTGGGAGTTTTCCAAGGAATTCCAGAAGGGGTCCTTGATCAGCCCTGACAGAGAACTCCAAAGCCAGGTCATGACAGCTCTGGTCCGGCATGGCTTTCCTCCCCCGCCACTCCTCTTGACCTCCCTCTGCCCCTACTTCATCCCCACCCCCCAATCTTGGGAGCCTAGAGCGGGGCTAGGGTGGTAAAAAGTACCCCCCATGTCACCCCTTCATTCTTGAAGCTTCCTGCCTGAAGGGGGCATGGGCTGGGGAAGAGGAGATGACGGAATTTGAGATGGAGTTTAGAGCGTTACTGCTCTGTGGGCCAGCACTTTAAAAATGAATTGTTGTTTTGTGACTCAAAGTGATGGGAAGACTTGTTAGTATCCATGCTGAGTTATGGAGCCTGATCAGGAATTTTGGGCAGGGACAGAAGCACAGAGCATGTCTGCACAGTAGGGTGGAGAGAGCTTGTGCTGGCAGGTCCTGTTCATTCAGCACACCGGCAACAGTAATACCAGATAGGGTACTTTTTTTTTTTTTTGAGATGGAGTCTCACTCTGTCACCCAGGCTGGAGTGCAGTGGTGCCATCTCGGCTCACTGTAACCTCCGCCTCCTGGGTTCAAGCGATTCTCCTGCCTCAGCCTCCTGAGTAGCTGGGATTACAGGTGCGTACCACCACGCCCGGCTAATTTTTGTATTTTTAGTAGAGACAGGGTTTCACCATGTTGGTCAGGCTGGTCTCGAACTCCTGACCTCGTGATCTACCTGCCGCAGCCTCCCAAAGTGCTAGAATTACAGGCATAAGCCACTGCACCCAGCCTGATAGGGTTCTTTTGAACACTAACTGCGTGCCAGGCAATGTTCTCAGGGCAGGACACATAGTAACACTGTTTTTCTCCTCATCTAACAGGTGGGGAAACTGAGGCCCAGGGAGGCTCTATAGGCCCAAGGTCACACAGCCAGAAAGTGGTGGAGCTGGGATTAGAACCCAGGCAGTCTGGCTCAGATGGAAAGTGCCAGAGCTGGAGAAGAGACCATGCCCACCCTGGAGGCTGCTCACTTCAGCATTTTGTCTCCTCTCACAAAACACAAAATTAGCTACTAACCTGCTACCCCCTCATCCCACTCACACGCCTGCCCACCTGTCTCCCCGCCCCGGCCTCCTACCTGGACGTCTCCTCCATGCTCTGAGCTCAGCTGGGAAAAGAACTTTGAGGGGTCTGGGGTGTGACACTTCAGGACCTTCTTCAGCCTGGACAGAGGACAGGAGAGAAGGAGGAGGGTGATAAAGGGAAGGGCCATGGCATTATGCCATCAGCGCCACAGCTCTGGATGCCAGGCATGGAGCCACACCACATTTACTTATGTATTTATTCCGCCGATACTAAGTGCTCACTGTGGGAGGATGCTGTGTTGGGCACTGGGAAGACAAAAATGGCCAACAAAGGAGGTCTCTGCTCTCAAGGAGCTGATATTCTGATGGAGAGATAGACACAAAGCATGTTGCAACATCACCATTCATTCTGTGGAGACAGCAGAGTGCTACACAAGACGGGGAGGTGGGGGTCAATGGGGGTGAACACACAAGCCAGAGTTGTCAGGGATGGAGATGGCTAGAAAAAGTGGAATGAACCAGGAGGAGGGAGAGAGGAAACAGGCTTTCTTGTCAGGGCTGCCATGGATGCTGGTTCAGGTTGTATACTGCCCAAGGGCATTAGGCTTGGGTAGGGAGTGGGAAAGGCGGTGGTGAGTGAGGCTGAATTCCAGCCCACGTTCTGCTTGCTGAGCTAAGTGCCTGGAACCTGTGTACATCGCCCTGAAGAAAGAGGCACCATTTTTGATTTGCCCAAAGGTTCCACACGGCTGGTGGAGGCCCTCAAGGGCCAGGGTGTATTACAGTGCAGTGAGCGGCCTCTGAAGAGCATTAAACAGGAGAATGACATGGTGGAGAAAGGACTGAAGGGGCGCAAGAACAAGGAAGAGGGCAGTCTGGAGGCCACTGAACCCATGCCTGGGAGAGGACCTCTCCCTCTACAGGGACATGGTTTCCCTGAAGGCCGGCAGGGAGCTGTGGGCGGAGGGGACAGGTGGGTGGAGGAATGCCTGTCTTCTTGGGAGGAAAGAGGAAACGGGGCTCCGAACACTGCCGAGAACCACTGCTCCAGGACGAGGGTCAGGAGAGCGGCACTCACTACTAACTGGCTATGTGACCTTGGGCAAGTCAGCTGACTTCTCTGGCCAGTCCTGGCATCAGTTAAAAGGCAATGGTAGCCCCTGACTCACTGCCTTCCCAGTGCTGCGGAAAGTCAAGTGAGGTGACACACCTAGGCATGCTTTGCAAAACTCTTGGAAGAAGCAGGGCTCTCATCAGGGGGCCACATCCCCTAGTCAGAAGTGTCACCTCCTTGCCGCTTTGCCCTCCACCAGGCCACGCCCCACACAGCAGCCAGGGCTACAGAGGACAAAGTGGATCCTGTCCCACTCCTGGGGAAACCCTCCATGGCTGCTCGGCACACAGCCCAAGTCGTCACCACAGCCTGAGGCCCCAGGAAACGTCACAGCCGCCACATGCCCAGGCTCAAGTTCAGCCTCCTGCCCCACCCACTTCTGTCTCCAGCCCACACCAGCACCCCTGCACTCTGTTCCTGGAAGGTTCTTCCCTCCTTCTTGCCCAGGGCCTTTGCACATGCTGTTTCCTCTGCCTGGGACATTCTCCCATCCCCTCCACACCCTCCATGGGCTCCTGCTACAGATTTCAACAGAATCATCCCTTCCTCAGGGAAACCAGCCCTGACCACACCCCAGCCAAGGTTCCCCTCCCTGTTGTCTGCTCCTGATACAGTCAGCACTCAGTATCCGTGGGTTCTGCACTCACGGATTCAGCCAATCTTTGATCAAAAATATTCAGGAAAAAAAAACCCTCATAGCAATACGACAATAAAAAATAATAAAATTTTTTAAATACAGCATAACAACCATTTACATAGCATTTACATTGTATTAGGTATTATAAGTAATCTAGAGATGACCTAAAGTCTCTGGGAGGATGTGTGTAGGTTACATGCAAATACTCTGCTGTGTTAAATCAGGGACTTGAGGCTGGGCGTGGGGGCTCACACCTGTAATCTTAGCATTTTGGGAGGCCAAGGCGAGTGGATCACCTGAGGTCAGGAGTTTGAGACCAGCCTGGCCAACATGGTGAAACCCTGTCTGTACTAAAAATACAAAAAATTAGCAGAGCATGGTGGTGTATGCCTGTAGTCCCAGCTACTCGGGAGGATGACGCAGGAGAATCTCTTGAACCCTGGAGGTGGAGGTTGCAGTGAGCCGAGATCGCGCCACTGCACTCCAGCCTAAGTGACAGAGTGAGACTCTGTCTCACAAAAAATAAATAAATAAAATAAAATAAAAATCAGAGACTTGAGTATCCACCAGTTTTGGTATCTGTGGGGGGTAGGGGGGGGTCCTGGAACTGGTTCCCCATGGATCCTAAGGAATGGCAATACATCGACATCCTCCTCCGCCATCCTGATCCCGGTGTGTCATTACACACCTGCATGATTGTCTGCCTTCCCCCACTGGGCCGTGAGCTGCCTGGAGCTGGGGTGCATGCATGCGGCCTGCCCCTGTGTTCCCAGCTCTTTGAGCTGTACCTGGCATGCAGCTGGTACTCAGTGAATACGGGAATAAGCGAATGACAGTCAGACCTAGATGGACCAGCGGGGACCCAGACACAGAGACAGCTGACGTGTGCACACAGGCATCCCCAGTCCTGAGGGCAGTGTTCTGGACAGGGCCCCTGGGGCTCTCCCTGGAGGGCTGCACCTCCCACCTTCCCCTCGGGTTGGTTCCACAGGTTCCCCCTGTAGGGATGGGACACAGGGAAAGGCCAGGTTTGGGACAGGGAGGACTCTCTGGAGGGTAGAGGAAGCACGGGTGTATCAGAGCAGGGAGTTCGGTCCAGAATCTGACCTGGCAAGGTGGCATGTGTGCATGTAAGTGTTTGTGTGTGTGTGTGCTTGTGTGCATGTGTGTGCATGTGCATGTACGTGTGTGCATGTGTGCGCATGTGTGTGCATGTGTGTGTGTGCATGTGTGTGCATGTGTGTGTGTGCATGTGTGTGTTGCGTGTGTGCATGTATTGTGTGTGCATGTGTGTGCATGTATGTATGTGCATGTGTGTTTGTGTGTGCATGTATTGTGTGCATGTCTGCATGTATTGTGTGTGCATGTGTGTGCATGTGCATGTGCGTGTGTGTGCATGTGTGTGCACGTGTGTGCATGTACGTGCATGCACGTGTGTGCACGTGTGTGCATGTACGTGTGTGCATGTGTGTGTGCATGCCTGTGTGTGCATGTGTGTGCATGTACGTGTGTGCATGTACGTGTGTGCATGTGTGTGTGCATGCCTGTGTGTGCATGTGTGTGCGTGTGTGCATGTATGTGTGTGCATGTACGTGTGTGCATGTACGTGTGCATGTGTGTGCGTGTGTGCATGTATGTGTGTGCATGTATGTGTGTGCATGTGTGTGCATGTATGTGTGTGTGCATGTGTGTGCACGTTGGACGGGTGGGAGCATGAAGGAAGGGGAGGAGAACCTTCTTACCACGGCCCGGTGTTCCCGCAATTGATCAACAAGTACACTAAGATGATGAAGCCAAAAGCCCCGCTGAGGCCCACGAGGAGGTGGCCAAGCCACGGAATGGTGTCCTTCCCAAGGCCTGCCCAGGGGTGGGAGAAACAGCAAGGAGAGGGGTTAGAGAAGTGCCCTCACTCACCCTGGGTCGGTCACCCCAACACCCCCAACCAGGGCCCTGCCAGGCAGGCCTGCGTCTGGGGGGCTGAGGACAGGGTTCTGCTGAGCCTATCCTCTCTGGGAAGCCAGATTTGATGCTAAAAAGAAATGACACGGTGGCATTCTAAGAGCTCCTCCAGCTCCAGACAGATCCCATGGGCCCACCTGGTGAGCCTACAGCCCCCCACCGCCCCCACAGCAGACTGGGCTCCAGCTGGCTGCACCCCTCTCTCTACCTGCCTCTAAGTACCACTTAGAGGACCTCAGGTTTTGCTTGGGCTTGAACTCAAAATGTGATGCGATGAGGGACAGCCGCCCAGCAGACCTGCTGAGGGCCAGGCTGCCGGGACGTCACACGCCTTCCTCACAGCAGCTCTGCCTCACGGTCACTGTACCCATTTCACAGATCAGGCGGAGAGGTGAAAGCAGCCACCCCCAGCCCCAGCAGAAACCAGGAGTTGGAGATTTCAGGGTGGAGAAAAGTGAAAACAGCCTTTCTACCCCTCCCCAACTCACAAGGCCCATGGCAAGCCCCGTCCCCTCACTGAACCCCTATTCCTGTCTGAAAAGCGAGCCCCCTGCAGGGTTACAGCAAGTGAGGAATGGAGCTGACCGCTGTACCCTCACCCGAGGCAGGGAGAGAATGGAGCAGCTCCTCCCTCAGCCGCCCCCTCCTGCCTGAGCCTCCTCCCACCCTTGCTGCCCACCAGTACCTGCAGGCTTTGTCCTGAAGGCCAGGGGCTGGCTCCAGGGGCTCCAGGTCGTGAACTCGCCTTGCAGAGGCTTGACCCGTACCTGAAACTCATACTGGGTGTCTGGGGTGAGTGTCTCCAGGCAGATCCATTCCTGCTTCTGCTTGAGAGTCAGCAGGGGGGCCTCCTGGGTCAGAGACAGGACTGTCAGCGCCCACGTCACCTCCCATGGCAGGGCCAGGAGGCTGAGCACCACAGCACCCTCCTCAACCCCCGCCAGCTGCACCCCCTCTTCCTTGCCACCCACAGCTCCCTCACTACCCAGTTGCTGGGGCCCCAAACGCCAGGGTCATCCCCTAAAGCCCAAGTCATCAGCTAATCAGCTGGTTCCACCTCCAAAACCTGGTTCCACCTCCACAGCCGTTCCAGAACCATCCCCCTCTCTCCCCGCTGCACTCACCCCAGGCCTGAGCTGCCACCCTCTCCCAAGCCTGCAGCTGGTCTCTGGTTCCCACCCATGCCCCGCTGCAGTCTAGTCTCCACAGGACCAGAAAGTGGGACGTCTCCGCACACCTCTCCCACCTTGGGTCACTCTTTTTGCCTCCTCCCGCTCCCCAGACACATAGCAGCATCCTGCCTTTGCCGTGGCAGGTCTTTCTAATTTTGCAAAACTTCTCCCCAGATCCTTGCAGGTCAGCTCCTTCTGGACGCCCAGGTGTCCAAGGGGCCTTCCCTGGTCACCTGAGTCTGAAGTAGCCTGTGCCAGTCACTGTCAAATACCTTGCCCCGTTGGGTTTTCTTGATGGAACTTATCACTATCCGGGTGCCTCACTATCCCAGACCCTGTCGCTACATCTGCTGACTGACTGCCTGCCTGCCCTGCCCCAGTCTGAGATTCCTGAGAGTGGAAGTTTGCTGAGTTTACCCTCCACTCTCTCCCCATCATCCAGTGCATAGTAGGTGCTCAGCAAATATTTGTTGAGTGAGCAGTTGAGTCAATAAAGAAATGAGTGTAAGTGAATGAATAAGCAACAGGCCCACATGGATGTGGAGCAGATGGGCTTTGACACATGGAGGGGTGGCTTCCCTGGCCTCTGAAAGCCCATGGGGCTGGGCAGCTGCCTGTCTCCTGGCTTTCTGAATCTTTCCCTGGTGTCAGCCTGGAACCTGCTGCCAGCCAGATCCCCAGGATTAAGGGGGCTAGATAAGGACGTGGAAGTCGGGGAGGCAGCCCCAGGCAGTGCAGAAAGAGCACAGGAGTGGACTCAGCCACCCACCATCCACCTGGGGCTGATGGGACCTCGACACAATGAAAAAGGGACAGGACGTGGACCAGGACAGGAATGAGGAACCAGGGCAGGTGGGGACTGGGCCACATTCTCACCTCCCAGGTGTGGCCTGGGGACAGCGTCCGGGCCTCGAACTCCAGGTGTCTTTCAAAGTAGTGGGAGGCTTGGGAGATTTCCCAGCTTATGTTGCATCTGTGGGTCTCCACGTGGACGACTCGGAGGGAGATGGGGGCCATCAGGCGAACTGGAGACAAGAGGGGGTACGGGAGAGCAGTCAGCCACGACCTCCACCTCCCACTTTGTACCTGCCACTCCTGCCTCCTGGCACATGCTACCACCTCCCATACCCCCCGACCCAAAGCCCCAGGACCCGCTCCCTCGCTGCCTCCAGGCCTCTCTCAATGATCACCTCCTCAGAGAAGCCTTTCCTGACCACTCACCACTCTGCATCCCCCTTGCCTGTTTCACTTTTATTCCCAGTGCTTATCATCACCTGGCCTACGAAATATATGGTTTGGTTTCTTTACTCATTTTCTGTCTCCCCCAGCAGACTGTGAGCTCCTTGAGGGCAGGGACTTGGTTGTCTGCTGTGTCCTTGGTGCCTGGAAGATTACCTGGCACTTGATTCAGTAGCTGCTGGATGAATGACTCACGGCAGCTTTTCTCTGCACTTAGAATTGACCTGAGAGCTTTCCATGGATCATCTCACTTATTTTAAGTGTGATGATTATAACACTGTGTGATTCTGAAGTTAAATGAATCTCAGTTTCTATACTTCTAAGACTCTATAGAACCACATAAGTGATAAGCAGATGCTGAGTGCTGACTACATGGTAAGCAGTTTCTGTGTCTCAGTTCAAAGATGCCTTACAAGCCTGGTAGGTAGGTGACTCCGATTCTCCCCAAAACTCAGGCTCGGAAAGTTTTGATGGTCTGCCAGTCAGATCACATCCAGTTCAAGCCTGACTCTCACTTTCTACCCCACTGCTTCCCTGGAGATGGCCCCCAAGGTCAGCAGGCAGTCGCTCAGGCATTCAACAAACCTTCCCAGACCACTGTCCTGATGAGACCTAGTGCTGGGTGCGTGGCAAGGAGACACAGGGGTGGCAGAGACTCTGCCTTCGGGGTGCTCACAGCCCAGTGAAAGAGACAGACCTACAATCAGGCAGTGACAACCCAGGACATACATTCCCAGAAAGAGGAGGTACGAAGGGCTAGGGGAGTCTAGGAAGGCCTCCTGGAGGAAGTGACTCTCAACTAAGCCTCGAAACATGAGTGGGAATTTTCCAGGTGTAAAGAGCCTTCCAGGCAGTGGGGTCGGCATGTGCGGGGGCTCAGAGGCATGGATAGGCAAGGTGGGTTTGGAGAGCTGGCCTTTGGCTGTAGCAGAAATATAGGCCTCAAGAGGAGGAGTGCCAGGGAGGAGGCCCAGGGCTGGATCCTGAGCGGCCTTGAATGCCAGAGTAAGGAGCCAGGACGTCATCCCGAGAACAGCAGGCGGTAAGGTGGTCAGATGTGGGTGTGGAAGCTGCGGGGGAGAGAGGATGGAGCAGGGAGGATCCCAGAGGAGGTGGGAGGAAGGAGGTGCCCAGCCCTGCCCCAGCCCCACCCTGGCTTCCTCACTCACGGTTCTCAAAGGGTTTGAAGTCCTGGATAGCCATCATCCTCCATCGCACCCCTTCACGGCACATCACCCTCAGGGTGACGATGTCCACTGCGGTCAGTTTCTGAGACTGCAAGGGAAGGACAGGGGTGAAACTTCTAGCAGCTGGGGGCAGGGGAAGGGGGAGGCCACCGAGATGACTCGGGAAGGACGGCAGCCTCTCCACATGCCCCGCCACCCAAGGCAGGGGCAGCAAACGTTTTCTGTAAAAGGTCACATAGTAACTATTTTTGGCTTTACAGGCTACGTGGTCTCTGTCACGATGACTCAACTCCGCCACTGTAGTGTGAAGCACACATAGGCAACATGTAAATGAATACCAGGGCCATGTTCCAATAAAACTTTATTTACAAACACAGGCAGTGGGCTGGATATGGCCCATGGATCAAGGTAGTTTACCAATGCCTGATCTAAAATGAAGTGAGCTACCTTGAGAGTGAGTGAGCTCCCTGTCACAGGAGTCATGCAAGCTGGTAAGCCCCCACAAAGGTACAGTTCTGGAACTATACCTGTTTAACATTTTTTAGTGTGAAAGGCCCTCCGCTCCCCTATCTCTCCCCATCCCCATGCCTTGAATTTTCTGGAAGAAAATGGCCAGGTATTGAGCATTTTCCTATGAGCAGTCACTGCTCAGATGCCTTAGCCCCTCAATGCACACAGCATCCATCCCATGGTATGGGTGGGAAGGCTGAGGCTTGGGCTGGTCAAGGGACCAGCAGCAGGGGAGCCCAGGTTTAAACCCAGGCCCTCTGTGTCCCCCTACAGGGTGACTGCATCTCCGAGTCCTGGCTTGTCATGCCTGACAGAGGGCTGCCGAGTGAGCAGCTTAAGGCATCTTTCCACTGTGCAGGTGCCAACCCTGCAGCCTGGCAGCCCAGCGGGAGGAAGCTCTAGTGCAGGCCTCTTAGGATCTGGGGTCCAGGATGCTGATTTCAGGGCCAGGACCTTGGGCACAGTCCCTCTGATCTGCATAAGACCCACTATGAGCAAACCTTAAACCTGATCATTGGAATTCCCCAAACTGGCCAGTTCCTCTCCACCCCATAGACCCTGTCCTAGCCTTCTTATAGCGGCTATGGGGGCTAGATTTTCCCAGATGATAGTAGTCTCATTATTATTATAATTATTACTATTATTGTTATAAAAATATTGACAATCATACATTCGCGTGATCACTCACGCTGTGCCAGGCACTCTTGAGAGCACTTTACATATATTGTCTCATTTAATTCTCTCAGCACCCTTGGGCACAAGCACTGTCACTATTTCCATTCTCTAGCTGAGGAGATTGAAGCACAGAGAGCCTTAGGGACTTGCCTGAGGTCACACGGCTAAGAAATGGTGGAGCCAGGATCAGAAACCAGGCCACCTACAGGGCTCCCTGCACGGGCACAGCATCCAGTTCCAGAGGCTGTGATTTTATCAGCTACACTGTGTGACTCCATCTTCACACTCTCCTGTCCCTCAAGAAGACATATAACCTGACGATGGTTGGAAGATGTGGTCTGGGTGTCCTTGGAGCCCACTGCTGCTCAGGAGGCTTTGACAGACAATAATTTGATGTACACTCATATGGACATGGCCATATGCCTTGCAAGAGGCAGCCTAACGCAACGGTGAGAAGCCCGAACTGGGAGCCCACAGGCCTGGGTTCAATCCCAGCTTTGTACTTCCTGGCTGTGTGACCTTCGGCAGGGACCATACTTCTTTGAGCCTCAGTGTCCTCATTGGTAAGAAGGGAACAGTGCTGATGTTTACCCATGGGGCTGTAGGTGAAGGCAGCGGCTGCCCACCTGGAGTGGCCGCTGCTAAAACTCTGGCTGCAGCAGGGAGGCGTAGCTGGGGTCTCCTGCTCCACAGAGCAGGTAGGAGCCCTGCCCTCCCAGGCAGGGCTGCAGCTGCCTAAGTCTTGGCTGTGGACCCAGGCCTCCTGGTGCTCTTGGGGGCTGGGATCAGGCAAGAGCCCCGCTCTCCTGGGCGCAGCTGCAGCCACCCAAGTTGCGGCCACAGAGCCAAGTGTCCCTGCACTCTCATGGGCCCTGGTCCAAACCCAAGCCTCCAGGTGACTTTGCAAGCAGGGAGCAGGCAGGAGACCCACCCTCCTGGGCACAGCTGCAGCTACCCAAGTTGTGGCTGTGGACCCAGGCATCCCTGCACTCTCAGGGGCTGGGAAGGTCCCCCCTGCCTCCGCAGGCTCAGAGCTGTCTGTTCCCACTGCTTGGCCTCTCTCCCCTGCTTCTGGCACCCGATCTGATCCCGGAGGCACAGTCGGGGCTACACGCTCCATGGATCCAGTACGAGTCAGGGACAAGCGGGACCCCTGCCCCTTCTGAGGTAGCCAGGAGCTCTCCTGGGGCAAATGCAGCTTCCCAAGCGAGGACCCAGGCATCTCTGCTGCCCCCACAAGCTCAGGGGTGCCTGCTCCCACTGTCTGGCCTCCCCCTGCTCCAGTGCCCACTCCAATCTCAGGGCGGGGCCAAGCTCAAGCACTACCACAGCCTGGCACGCTCAAGGCAGCACTGACTCACTGGCCCCAGCTGCCTCGGATCCCTCTGGACTTTAGGCGCCAATGAGCACAGGGGGTGGGAAGCCACGGGGGTGCAGGGGGCAGCTTGGCACTGGCCTGCAGGTGCCCCTGGGCCTGAGCAGCCTGGGCAGAAGGAGGCGGGTCCCTGGTGAGGTCCCACCTTCAGGCTGGGGAGGGCCTGAAAAAAAGGCCTTTGTTGGGCCTTGACCTAACAAGGTAGGTGCCATTATTATGCCCATTTTGCAGAAGGGGAGACTGGGACACAGGGGTTGCCCAATGTCAGCCAGCTGGTGAGCCAGGGCTGGAGCATCCAGCTCCAGAGTCTACACCCTTCACACCCCACACTGCGCTGCACTGCCAAGACCCCGGGAAGAGATGGGTGTGGTCATTACAGTTACTGGAGTGCTGTCTTACTTGATAAGGAACACAAGTGTCACAGGACCCACAAAGCGCAGGGGAGACAGCAGGAGCAGAGGCAGAATAGCAGATGCCTCACATACAGAGGGTTCGTCGGCCCTGGGGCAGGCCTGAGTCCACGCCCTGGGGTGTCACCTGTTTTTCTCTGCCTCCTGCTCAGCGCTGGGCATCCTGCTCGGCCACAGCCCCGGCCATTGGGCCTCAGCTCTTCCCCTGGCATCCGGCCCACCCTGAGATCGCAGCCTGGAGCTGGGAGACCACCCTCTCCCTGCCTTCTCTCCCTGGGCGGGCTACTCACATCTGGGGCTCCGAGGATCAGGTTGCAGGCCCAGGATGCTTGACTCACGGGGAGCAGCTCACAGGTTTGGTTCCACCGCCTTTCATGGCAAAAGACCCTCTTTAGAAGAACAGGAAAGACCCACACAGCTGGCCCAAGGGACCCTTCTCAGATCTCTCTGCTGCCAGGATGGTACTAGGCAGCAAGGCCAGGCTGGGGCCCCTGTGCCAACCTCCGTGAGGGGCACTGCCTCTCCCACTGGCTCCATGGCATTCCTCCCTCATGGGCACCTTGTCCTGCCCCCTCATCCCAGCCTGGTCCCACAGCAGCTGGAGTGATCTAGAAACACAAACCACTTCAAGACAGGCAGTCCTCCCCACCTAGAGCCCTCCAAAGCTCCATGAGGCTTAGGATGAAGACAGATCCCTAATTAGGCCTTCAGAGCCCTGTGGAATCACCACCCACCCAGAAGCCAGGGCCCGAACCTGCCTTGCCCCTCTACCTCCCTCCCCATTTTCCCCCACCCCACACCCTATGGAATCCACCTGGGCCCAGCCACCTCTCTGCGGTCTTCCTCTTCTCCCTGACCCCATCAAGCCTACCTGGGGTCAGTCCCTCACTCACTGGCCGCCTGATGTTTACATCACAGTGACATCTCTCTCCCAGCCCCCATGCACCCCAACCACTCCCAGGTTCCCTGTCCCCACAGCTGCCTACAGGGTCTCTCAAAATCCAAGATTACGCAAAAAGCTTGAGGACCCCCTTTCTCCCCACTTCCTCTCTGGTTGCCTCTAGAGTGGAGTCCAGCCTTGGCATAGCAGGCTTGCAGCTCAGTGTCCCCAAACTACCCTGTCCAGTTCAGCCCCAGCCCCTCCACTGCAGCCTGGACTCCACCCAGGTTCTAGAAGTCTAAATAGCTGACTCCCAAATTCTCTTAAACGATCCCTTGATTCCAGGTCTGGGCCCCAACTCCTGTGATTCGAAGAGTCTGTGGGTCCCATTAGTCCAAGATTCTGTAAATGCTGACTCCTTGGAGTCCAATGCATAGGATCTAGAATATGAGATCTCACCACCCTAAGATTCTGCAGTGTGGCCAGTGGACTCACCGTCTGTCCGGCCAGGCATGGACTTGGCAGGAAGTGTCCTGCAGAGCCCCATCTTGGCTCCAGACACAGGAGATGTTGGCTCTCGAGTTGTAGAAGCATGTGAACTGGGAAGTGCCTGCTGGGCAAGACGAGGTGTGAGTGCTGACTGCAGGTGCCCATGGCCCCCCCAAGACATGCCCACTGCCCTTGCACCTGGCACCCACGCCTGCCAGAGAAGGAGGTGGGTAACTCTGGTGAGCGGAGAAGGGATTCATGGACCTACTTCAGAGAGGAGGAAATGGAGCCCCAGAGCCTGCAAGTTCCCACAGGCAAACTAAGGCAAGGCAGGGACAGAAAGTAGCACATGCCTGTGGCTTGGAGAGGCGTGTGTGTGTGTGTGTGTGTGTGTGTGCATTCGTGCATGCGTGCCAGGGCATGGGTCCAGGACAGAGGGTGAGGCAGGAGGTGGACACCTGGTCTCTGGCCCCATCCCCTTCTGGGAAGAGGCTTTAGCAGGGCCTTAGCCATCTCTCCATAGGGAAAGCACAGCTGTCCAGATGTCAGGGTCCTTACCATTCACCGCTGCAGATGCCCAAGGGGTAGCCAGGGGCAGGAGGAGGATGAGGAGGGGCAGACGCCAGGACAGAGCAGAGGCCGCCATTACATCCACAGGGTGGAGCCGAGGAAGGAAGCCCTGGCGGGAGAGGAGAAAGAGAGAGCACACGTAAATACACATCCCAGGCCTCGCTGCCCCTAGAGGCAGGCTGGGTCCGCCCCCTCAGTGTGCATGGTCTGCACTCCTTGGTGCCAGCTCAGTTCAGCCCCAGGGCCTTTGCACCTGCTAATCCCACCACCCCACACATGCTCACACCCTTCCTTCAAGTTTCTGCTCAACTGCTGCCTCCTTCAAGAGGTCTTCTTTGACTAGACTACATAAAGAAGCACCTGTCGTGGCCAGGCGTGTGGCTCACACCTGTAATCCCAGCACTTTGGGAGGTCGAGGCAGACAAATCACCTGAGGTCAGGAGTTTGAGACCAGCCTGACCAACATGGTGAAACCCCGTCTCTACTAAAAATACAAAAATTAGCCGGGCAAGGTGGTGGGCGCCTGTAGTCCCAGCTATTCAGGAGGCTGAGACAGGAGAATTGCTTGAACCTGGAGGCGGAGGTTGCAGTGAGCTGAGATGGCGCCACTGCACTCCAGCCTGGATGACAGAGTAAGACTCTGTCTCAAAAAAAAAATAAAAGAAGCACCCTTTGTTACTCACAACCCCCCCCAACACATTTTCATCACAGCATTATTTATTCGTCGTTTATTGACTGATTCATGTTTTCCTCTACCTCTCTTCACAAACACACACAGAGTCACGTAAGCTCACTAAGGACAGGTATTTTTGTGTTTTGCTCATTGCTAGGTCCACAATTCCTAGAACAGTGCCTGGTACATAGTAGGCGTCTGGCCAAAAAAAATTCTTGAACAAACAAGTGATGGAATAAATATAGACAGAGCTAAAGTCAGCAGGCAGATGGGCTTCCAGAGGGCTCTGAGGCTAGCCCCTGCCTCTGCTCCTCACTGTCCCTCGAGGGAGTTGAGGCAATGGTGCGAAGGCATCAGGACGTGAACTCGGAGAAGCACAAAAGCAGATAGGAGTTCTGACCTCAACACTGAAGAGCCCTAGAGGACAGGGGAAACTGAGGCACAGAGGGCTGCAGTAGCCTTTACGGAGGACCTTGTCCACGCTCGTACTCCTCTACCTGCCTGGAAGCTCCCTGGAGGCAGGGCCAGGTTGGTCACCCAGATTATACCCCAGGGAGGAAGGAGACATGAAATCTCTAAGCCAGCCCTGTCAGAGGGAGGCTCAAAAGTTTTCCCAGAGTGCCTGTTATGCACTGGCCACTGGCCAGTGCTTTGTTTTTTTTTTTTTTTTGAGACAAAGCCTTGCTTCTCAGGGAACCTCTAGCCAACTGTGGAAGCTCCTGTGAGGCAAGACCACGACTGTCGCAGTGGAAATGGGAAAGAAACGTAGCTGCCCCCACCCTCTGCAGGGGCTGGGTATGTGGAGGGGAATGAGAAAGTGAGCACATGGTCACTTTGGGAAGATAATGGGACTGCTTCCAGGAGAGGTATTTGGAGCAGGCAAAGGGGGAGGCAGGGAGATGAGGAGGAAGCTTCCAGGGAAAGATGAAGGTGGCCCTAGTCAGAGGGGCAGGGGGAGAAGGGAGAGGAGCAGGTGAGTCGAGAGATGTGGGGAAGGTGGAGCATCCTTCCCTCCCTCCTGCTTTTCCATCTCGAGAGCTTCCAAGGCCCCTGAGCGTTGGGCTTTTTTCCCCCCGTCCCCCCTTCTCCAGCAGCTCCAAACTCAAGCTCTCACTCCCCTTCCCTTCTCTCTCTGAGCCTCTCACTGGCTCCAGCCCTCAGCTTCCAAGGGTCTTTCTCCAGCTCAGCCCCAAGCCTCCACATCCCTCCCGATGGTCTGCAGGACCCCCTCACAGGGGGTGCTCCTGGACCCAGCAAAAACCCAGCTCATCCCCAGCTCTTCTCCTATCTGACTTTCAGTTCTGGGACAACTGTACCCTTCCTGTTCCAGGGGACCTTTGCCCTCATACCTAGCCAGTCAGGACACTCCTTAGATAGCAGGACAGTCCAATGACTACTTGTTGTCTCTTCCCCACCCTCACCAGGCCAGCCTCGTGCCATTCCAGCCCAGACGACAGCACCACCCCATCTGCAGGCTCTCACCTGCCTTCCCTGAAGCCCACTTCCAACCACCCACCTCCCTGCCCAGGAACCTGCAGTGGCTCTGTTGCAACCAAAGCCTAAATTCCCACTTTTGAGGCTTTCTGGGACCGGGATGAGGTCAGCCCACCCTTCCAGACTCTGCCCTCACAGGAGCAGGTGCATGTACCCAGGCCAAAGCACACACACACTGCACCTACCTGCCTGCACAAGCCAGTGGCTCCAGGTGACCAGGAAACTGACACTCACCCTCCAAAGGTCCTTCCCAAGTCTATCCTTTCCCTGGGTCCCCTACAGATCCTGCTACCCTTCAAGCCCATTTCAAATGGGCCCTCATGCCTTTTTCCATGAAGCCTTCCCTGATTTCTGTGATGGAGGGTGACGGCTTCCTCTTCTGAGCGCCTTGCTCCTCCCTCTAGGCTGGCAGCAGCAGGGCCGGCTTTGGCCAGGGGCTGGCCCACCAGCGTACTCACTACAGAGATTGCTGAGCACAGGGCTGGGCACACAGTCGGTGCTCAATAAATGTAGTGAAATGAATGAGTGTGGTCAGAGGCCTCAGTACAGCAAAGAAAAGCAGAACTCTTTAGGTGGCCCTGGATTGTCTCGTGGCTTACATCAGAGCCAGCATGGAGCAGGGACCCACGCCCTGGCCCCAAGAGCCATGGGTTCCATCTCCTAAGGCAGATGTCACAGGAGTGAGAGTCAGAGGCCCACACATTGTCAAAGCTGCAAAGGCTTTCTGAGCAAGCACAGTCCCTTGTTCTACATTTGAGAACACTGAGGTCCAGAAGTGTGAAAGACTTGCTGAAGGTCACATCAGGAGCCCAGCACAGAGCTGGGATCAGAACCTACCTCCACGCCGCTCTGCCACCCCCTTAATCACACCAAAACCATTGGCTGACAGGTTATTGTAAGCCAGGCTCCATTTAAAACTCTTTAAATGCAGCAATCAGGGCCTCTGGCGGGGATACTCTTATTATCCCCATTTTCCAATGAGGAAACGGAGGCACACAGAGGTGAAGTGCGTTGCCTAAGATCATGCAGTGGATAAGAGGCCTTTCTGGAATCTGAGTCAGGGCAGACTGCCCAGCACCCAAGCAGGGATCCTCCCCTCCCGGAACTCCCCAGACACGTCTTCCCACCATGACAGCTCACACGACGGTAAATATGCACTGGTGGTCTAATAATACTCGTTATGCGTACTAAGCACATACTCTATGCCAGGCCTGGGGCCAAGTGCCTCACATATGCCAGCTCATCTAAGCTGCCCAACGGCTTTATTGTCCCATTCTACAGACGAGGAAACCAAGGCTCCAAGTCCCTAACTTGCCCAGGGTCATATACACAGTAAGAGGCGGAGCTAGGGCTCCAGGCTCACTCTCTCATGCTGTCCCACCCTGCCAGACACTGGTCCCAGAGGTAACAATGGTCCCAGAGGTAACACTGGTCCCAGAGGTAAGGCTGCCACCCTCTCTGTCCTGGGAGTCAGGGCCCAGTAGCTCACAGACAGACTGGCAGGTGCTTATTCTGGGTACCATGGGCTCGCCTTTGCCTGGCCCACCGTCTCCACAGGAGGGTGAGCTCCCCAGGGTGGGGGCTGCTCACCTCTTTCTTGGGATCCCCCAATAGCAGAGGGCACAAGGTTGGGACCCCAAAGAGTGCATAGCCCAACCAGGGGACTCCCACAGCCCCTGTGCCCCTTCATGCTCAATCATGCCAGCCTGGCCCTGGGGCAAGGGGACCATCAATGTTTCGTGTGGGTGTCACCCCAGTTCGGGCCCAGCCTCAGGATGACCCCATGCCCAGGACAGGACCTGCAGAGAGCCCCAGTGTGTGAGGAAGGTGCTGGGGGACAAAGGGGTGCAAGGTCAAAGGAAGGTTAGGGGCAAACCACAGGCCCAGCCTAGAGGCAGCCAGGCAGGAGGAGAAAGCGCCATCTGGAGTCTGCTTCCCGCCCCCTGGAGCCCAGAGGTGCAGCGATACTCGATACTCGATGCTCGGAGAGGGCAGAGTCCACGGGAGGACGGTGTGGGGGTGCCAGAGGGGCACAGAGCTGAGGGAGCGCCTGGCAGTCACTGAGGCTGCACCCTCATTCCGCAACGGGAAAGCTGAGCCTCAGAGAGGCCAAGGAACCCACTTAAGGTCGCACGGCGAGGAGAAGCCCAGACTCGGGTGACAGCAAGTGGAGCCCAGGACCTCGAGTTTGAGCACCCCCTCCTGGGTCCTCAGGCATACCCACACATGCTCTGTCGTTCATGACTCTGAAACTGGTCACACCCACGGATGCCTGCGTCCCCACCACAGCCCTGCAAGGTGGGTCTTGCTGCCCCATTTGATCCATGCCAGAACTGAAGCCCGGAGCGGCTGACCCCAGCCGTCTGATTTCCAGAGAGATGCTGCTGGGGACAGGGACTGGTGCCTGCTCTCTGCCTACGCTGCCTGCCCTGAGCGCTCGGGGGTAGTTCAGCGTTTAGCCCTCCCTACAGCCCCATGAGGAGGCTCTAGTATGCCTCCTTTTCGCCAGATGAGGAGACTAAGAAACAGGTCAACCTCTCACCCAGGTAAGAAGGGCATAGAGCTGGGATTTGAACCTGGTCAGGTGCAGTTTGGGGCCCCTGCTGCCATCAGGGGTACATGGTGGCTGGGGCAGGGTGGTAAAGCAGGAGCTCAGGAGCCCATGGTGCATCCAACCTGACCTCCGAACTCAATGGGGCCTATGTCCCCTCGTCCTCTCTGGCCACCTCCACCTGCCACCCCCCTGCTCCCATACACAGTGCTTGTCTCTTGCTATTTAACTTCAGGGGCTTCTCCAGCTGGGTGCGGGACCCTGGCTGTGGGGGAAGGAAGGGATAGCTCAGCTCCTCACTCCACCTCCCTCCCCCGAGGTGCTATAAACACAGTTAAGGGTGGGAGGCTTTGGCCCCCAGGAGAGGAGAGAGCATGAGCTCCAGGCAGCCCCAAAGATGGGGTCCCATCCCCAATGTCTGGAGATGCTTCCGACCTGTCCAGTCATGCAGCCAAGGGAGGGACAAACCCAGACTCAAACCCAGGGCTCTGCCTCCAGCCTGGGGCTCCCAGAGGCCTCGCAGCAACTTCACTTCATAGATGGCTCTCCAAGGGGACCCTTCTCTCCCCACTTACTCCACAAGCCTCCTTATGAGCACTCGACACAGGGGTGCCTCCCCCAGTATATAGGCCCCACTCCACAGAGGTCAGGAGGTGGCTCCCGCCTGTCCCACCCCATATCCCGTACCCTCTCCAGGCACCCAGGCTATCCACCCACCCCTTCTACACCTCTCCGGGTTGGGGGCCCAGCACACAGGGCCCAGGGAAGCCCCTCATCCCACAGCAGTCCCTAGCCTCCCCTGAATGGGTTGGGAAGGAGGGGTGACCTGGGACTGGGGACCGCTTTTTCCTCCAGCCAGGAGCCGTGAGACCTGGGCCCGCTCCCTCCCCAGGGGAATTCTAAGATAAAGTTGGGGGATGGGAGTTCAGGCAGAAACTGCTGGGGGAACTGAGTCAGAGCTGAAAGTCTTCTCTGTGACTTTCACTCCCAGCCCCCTGGCTGGTCCACAGGGGCCGGGAGGGAGGCAGGGGGACATCACCTGGCTGAGACATGGGGTGGTGGCAGCGCGCGCTCTCCAGTCCTCCCCGGTGCTGGGACCGTGGCCATCTCTCCAGGGCCCTGCTCAGCTCTGGCCCAGGAGACGGCTGCGGCTGCTGGGGCCGCAAAGACTAAAAGCCCAGAGCCAGCCCACTTCCTGTGCAGAGGATAGAGGGGCAAGGCCTGGGGTGGAGAGGCGGGGAGACGAGGCTTATGAGAAAGCTTGAAACTCCTCAAGCACCCAGGGCCAGATAAAGATCTGCCTCCTACGCTGGGGGCGGCACACACATACACACACACACACATACACACACACACACACACACACACACACACACACACACACACACACACACACACACACACACACACACACACACACACACACACACACACACACACACACACTGTCAGATAGGGGCCTAGCTGCACACAGGAGCCAAGGGAACGCAGGCCCTCCCTCTCTCCCCTCCTACATCACCCCCACGCCAACTCACACAGGCTACCCAACACCTCTGACGCCTCCATCCGGTCACACACATACCCACTAACACGTAGACTTCACACAAGCAGGTCCCTCTAGGTGACCCCAGCGTCTCACCCTCCTCCCAGCCTGCAACACACCATCTTTCCGAGACTCCCATTTCACCCACCCTTCCAGGAAGCCCCTTACTCCGTTTAGCATTCAGAGATGACTGTTTTTTTTAGTTTTTAATTTTGTGGGCATGTGGTAGGTGTCTATATTCATGAGGCACATGAGCTATTTTGATACAGGCATACAATGTATAATAATCACATCAGGGTAAATGGTGTATCCATCACCTCACGTATTTATCCTTTGTTTGTGTTCAAATCCAATTATACTCTTTTAGTTATTTTTAAATGTACAATAAATTATTGTTGACTAAAGTCACCCTGTTATGCTATCAAATACTAGACCTTATTCATTCTATCTAATTCTGTTTTTGTACCCAACAACAATCCCCACCCCTCCAACCCCCACTGCCCTTCCCATCTCCATCACCGCCCTTCCCATTTCCATGAATTCAATTGTTTTAATTTTTAGCTCCCACAAATAAGTGAGAACATGTGAACTTTGTCTTTTTGTGCCTGGCCTGTTTCACTTAATATAATTACCTCCAGTTTCAAACGTGTTGTTGCAAAGACAGGATCTCATTCTTTTTCATGACTGAATAGTACTCCATTGTGTATATGTACCACATTTTCTTTATTCATTCATCTGTTGATGGGCACTTAGGTTGCTTCCAAATCCTGGGTATTGTGAACAGTGCTGCAACAAATGTGGGAATGCAGATGTCTCTTCCAGATACTGATTTCCTCTCTTCTGGGTATATACTCAGCAGTGGGATTGCTGGATCATATAGTATTTCTATTTTTAGTGTTTTGAGGACTCTTCAAACTGTTCTTTATAGTGGTTGTACTAACTTACATTCCCACCAACAGTGTATGAGGGTTCCCTTTTCTCCCCACCCTCACCAGCATTCATTATTGCCTGCCTTTTGGATAAGAGTCATTTTAACTGAGGTGAGATAATATCTCATTGTAGTTTTGATGTGCGTTTCTCTGATGATCAACGATGTTGAGCACCTTTTCGTAGACCTATAAGTTTTCTTTTGAGAACTACCTATTCAGATCGTTTGCCCAGTTTTTGATGGGATTGCTATCATTTTTTTTCTGTAAAGATGTTTGAGCTCCTTATCTATTCCAGTTATTAATCCCTTGTCAGATAGTTAGTTTGCAAATATTTTCTCCCATTCTGTGGGTTGTCTCTTCACTTTGCTGATTGCGTCCTTTGCTGTGTAGAAGCCTTTTAACTTGATGTGATCTCATCTATCATTTTTGCTTTGGTTGCCTGTGCTGGTGGAGTATTGCTCAAGAAATCTTTGCCTAGTCCCATGTCCTAAAGAGTTTCCCCAATGTTTCCTTTTAGTAGTTTCATAGTTTGAGGCCTCAGATTTAAGTCTTTAATCCATTTGGATTTGATTTTTGTATACGAAGGGAGATGAGGGTCTAGTTTCATTCTTCTGCATATGGATATCCAGTTTTCCCAGCAACATTTATTGAAAAGACTGGCCTTTCCCCAAAGGTATGTTTTTGGCACCTTTGTTGAAAATGAGTTCACTGTAGGCATGTGGATTTGTTTCTGGGTTCCCTATTCTGACCAATGGTTCATTGGTCAATGTGTCTGTTTTTACGCTAGTGCCATGCTGTTTTGGTTACTGCAGCTCTGTGGTATAATTTGAAGTCAGATAATGTGATTTGTCCAGTTTCACTCTTTTTGCTTAGGATAACTTTGGCTACTCTGTGTCTTTTGGGGTTCCATATAAATTTGATGATTATTTTTTCTACTTCTGTGAAGAATGTCATTAGTATTTTGATAGGGATTACATTGAATCTGTATATTTCTTTGGGTGGTGTGGACATTTTAACAATATTGATTCTTCCAATCCATAAACATAGAATATCTTTTTATTTTTTGTGTCCTCTTCAGTTTCTTGCACCACCGTTTTATAGTTTTCATTATAGAGATCTTTCATTTCTTTGATTACATTTATTCCTAGGTATTTTATTTGTAGCTATCCCAAATGGAGTTATTTTCTTGATTTCTTTTCCAGATTGTTTGCTGTTGGTACATAGAAATACTACTAATTTTTGTATGTTGATTTTGTATTCTGCAGCTTAATTGAATTTGTTTATCAGTTCTCATAGTTTTGTGGTGGAGTTTTTAGGCTTTCTGAAATATAAGATCATATCATCTACAAACAAGGATAATTTGACTTCTTCCTTTCTAATTTGGATGCCCTTTACTTCTTTCTCTTGTCTGTTTGTTCTAGCTAGCACTTCCCAGAGATGACTATCAGGTCTTTGTGAACAATTTGATGGTCACTTACTGAACATTCTAGAACCTTCCTCTTCCTTTCAAGTCATGGTTCCTAATCCTTTTCCCCCTTTTTTGGTGGGGGAGAAGGGTGGTGTGGGAGCTCAGCTCAGGGCTCTTTTTTTTAAATGATGAAAACTTATGGACTGGTCTTTAGAAAAATGCACATGTATTTACGTGCTGCATCACAGCCCCATAGACCCTGTGAAGTTCCATCCTCAGAGCCCAGAAGCAGCAGCTCTGCTTCTTCCCTTTCCTGATTCCCTGCTTCAGAGGGGTTTTATTGCAAGCTGCGGCCTTTTTTTTTTTTTTTTTTTTTTGAGACATAGTCTAGCTCTGTCACCCAGACTGGAGGGCAGTGGCACAATCTTGGCTCACTGCAACCTCTGCCCACAACGTTCAAGCGATTCTCCTGCCTCGGCTTCCCGAGTAGCTGGGATTACAGGCACGTGCTACCGTGCCCGGCTAATTTTTGTATTTTCAGTAGAGACGGGGTTTCCCCATGTTGGCCAGGCTGATCTCGAACTCCTGACCTCAGGTGATCCACCCACCTCGGCCTCCCAAAGTGCTGGGATTACAGGCGTGAGCCACTGCGCCCAGCCTGCTACCTCTTCTGAGAAGAAGAGAGAGAAGAGCAGAGACGGCAGCTCTGCAAATGTGAGAAAGTGGAATTCAAGACTCCAAAAAGAGAATCAGGCCCAACTCCCATGTGCAAAGCCCGGTGCTGGAAAAGAAGAAGCGTGGAGCACTGCTGCCCAGGAGGAGCAGGACTGGAGATTGAGGCTGTGACCTAGGCCTCCCTGTGCTTCAGTGTGCACATCTATCAAATGAAGGGGAGAACTGGACAAGAAGGTGTGTATAAAGCATTTAATGTGACCGCACACTGCAGGCTTGCTGTAAGGACCAGTTCCTTCCACACTGCCCTTCCCTCTCCCCTAGAGTAAGGCTGTCTGGCGGCAGGAGAGGATACTAAACACAACAGCCACAACCATGAGAATAACAGCCAACATTTATTAAGCCTCAAATATTCCCGGAAGCTTTGCAAGAAATTAGGAACGCTGGTTGTCTCAGGGAGGAGAGCCAGGTCTGCCTGGCACGTACTGCCCAAGACTCTTCTTCCTCCTCATCCTGCTTTCCTTCTTTTATTTATTCAACAAACATTTACTGAGCACCCCAGATGCTCCAAAGACCAGGTCAGACACAGGAAGCCTGAGGCGGGCAGCCCAGGCCAGCGGGGTAGGGCCAAGGGAGGGAGGTAGTCCACTCTCCACCCTCGTGCCCCTGGGAGGTGCAGCAGCCAGGGAAGTGGGGAGCAGAATGGGGGACGGTGCAGCCCCCACATACAGAGTCTCCCACCCCAGGCGACAGGGGATGGAGCCAGTTCGTTCTTTTGTCAAGGGTCCTAGCCCAGAACACCTCAGATGGAGAGGCAGGGAGGGGGTTACGCAGAGAATGATCCTCCTTCACATCCTCTACGTTAACACCTCACGGCCTGTGGGAGCACATAGGAGGGACACCTGGTGGAATGGGTCCCCAGGCCATGGCATGCACCCTCCTCCCGGCAGCAGCTAGGCTCAGGCTCTGCTTCCCAGCCTGCCTTGCAGTGAGCTGGGGCTCCAGGACCAAGTCTGGCTAATGGGATGTGGGAGGAAGTGATTTGTTCTACTTCTAGGCCTAAAAAAAAATCTCACCTATGATCTCCTGTGTCTCTTAATCCCTCTATCTCTCTCTCTTTTTTTTTTTTTTTTTTAGACGGAGTCTTGCTCTGTAGCCAGGCTGGAATGCAGTGGCACGATCTTGGCTCACTACAACCTCCGAGTCCCTGGTTCAAACAATTCTCCTGCCTCAGCTTCCCGAGTAGCTGGGATTACAGGCACACACCACCAAGCCCAGCTAATTTTTGTATTTTCAGTAGAGATGGGGTTTCACCATGTTGGCCAGGATGGTCTCGATCTCCTGACCTCATGATCTGCCAGCCTTGGCCTCCCTAAGTGCTGGGATTACTGACGTGAGCCACCGCGCCCGGCCATCCCTCTATCTCTTTCTCTCTCTCCCCTCCCCTGCCAGAATCCAGTGAAGTTTTGGGTAGAGGGGCCGGAGTCCCTTGAAGGACAGGCCCTCACCCCTCCTCAGACAATTCACACTGGGCTATAACTTGAGTGAAAAATAAACCTCTATTGTTGGGCCTCTGAGACCTGGGGACTGCTGTTTCTGTTTTCTCTGACTCATACAGTCTGTCCCCCAGGTGCTACAGCTGAACATAAAACCAGGTGAGGAGGGGTGAGACAGGATGCCAGCAGAAGCCCAGAGGCATGGGTGGCCAGCAGGGGTGTGCAGAGAGGTGCACCTGCTTTCTTCAGCTCCTGCCCTGCTCAGAGCCGTGTCATCTCCCACCTCAGCAGGCCCATGGTGGCCTCTGCCCTGGTCTCCCTGTTTCTATTAATACTCCTGACTTTCTGGTCTGTTCTCCACTCAGTGGCCAGAGCAACCTTTCCCAAACTCAAATCATGTCATTTCACCCCCCAGCCACTCCCCATCACACACACTCAAACCTTCCCAGTGCATTCACAGTAAAATCCAAACTCTCAGTCTTGACCCACACGTCCTACAGGGGCTGCCCCATCTTCATCTCTCACCCTGCCTCTGTGCTTTCTCGCTCTGTCAGGGCTTTGTGCATGCTGAGCCTGCTCTTCCCTTGCCATTTTATAGGCCAGGAAACCGGGGCTCATGAGTCATCCTACCAGAATGTGGCAGAGCCAGGATTAGAACCTAGGTCTGTCCCAGAGGACATCCGATTCTCTCTGAGGCAACCTGAGATGTAATCCAGAAGCTTCTCTGATGGCAGGGCCCAGACAGAGCCCACTCAGGCCTACCCAGACCTGGGTCTCAGGAGTGCTGGGGTTTGGACCCAGCCTCCCCCAGGAGGACCCACGCCTTGCTCCCATAACTGCTTCTCTTACGTCTTCCACATTCCCACCTGAACCTCTGCACTGCGTCTTCATGGGTCCCACTGGGAACAAACTGCCTCATACCCTCTGTTTCCATGCACCCAGTCCCACAGCCCTCCCACCACTGGACCCAGACCCCTCTTTCACAGGGGCCATGGGATAAGGGCATATTGGGGGTCTTCCAGCCCTGATGTCCTTTCCTGACTGTGATTTTTCCCCTACCCATCACGGGGCTGTCTTTTCTGGGGCCAAGCCAGACTGCATCCTCCTCAGTCCTGGTATCTGCTAAACATCTTACCCTTCCTCCCTCTGCTCACTGGAGTGCTTGGCCCTTGCGCTCAGCCTCCCTCTCCACTCCACCTCCCACGAGATGTCAGGGTCCGCACTGCAGCCTCCAGCCTCCTGTTCCCTCTGACCTGCTCCATACCAGCCCCATGCCCAGGCCCGCACTTGCACCCTGCCATCATTCTGACCTGTGTTAATCGAGACCCCTTGAACTTCCACCTCAGCTCACCCCCTTGCTGCCATCACCGCCTCCACTGTACAACAGTGCCCCAGTTAGGATGAAGTTCAGCTGCGTGTGTCCAAAGAGAACAGAAGAAGAAAACAGTGACCTAAAATAAGAGAGGGTTTTATTTCTTTCATACATAAAAGAAGTCCAAAGGGAGGCCACCCAGGCTAGGTGGGGTGGCTTTATGATGTCAGGATCCTGAGCTAAATCTGTCTTGCTACTAGGGTCTCTTCAATATCCTTCTCCCATCTCCTCATAGACCAAGAGAGCTATTCAAGCTCCACCCATCACCTCTGCGTTCCTGCAGATGGAAGGGAAAGGAAGGAGAGAAGGAGAGCTCGCCTCTGCCTGTTAAGGACCCTTCCCCAAAGCTGTCATAGCCGCTTCTAATGTACATCCCACTGGCTACGCCTGAGTCACATAGCCAACCAAGCTGCAGAGGAGGCTGGGAGATGTAGCTGGCTATAAGTAGAGGGCACATGGGCAGTGGAGAGCAGGTTTGGGAGCACCATTCACTGTCTCTGCCACCGCCTGTCCTCTGCCATTGTGAAGACCTCCAGTATCTCCAGGGCCACCTCCCTTCCTGCCCTCCCTGGCTCAGCCAGCTGACACTGTCACCCACCCTCAAGTCCTTGTGTTCTGCCCACCCCTGCTCGGTGCTGTGACCTGTCTTCTGGAGAGTCAGCAGGTAGCCGAGTCCCCAACTGGAAAAAAAGTCCTGCCCTCTCAGTGCCGGGCCTCACCAGTGACCTGGTTTTGAGTCCTGGTCCCTGGTCAGGAGGATCACGGTACGCATAATTTGGTGTCTGACCCTCCGCCCAGTCCCCATCAGATTGTGGGGTACCCCTCATGACAAATGAGGATCACAAAGCTGGAGGGGCCCACAGAGGGGCCAGAGCAGAACAAGGAGAAAGAGCAGGCTAGCGGCCGACTTCCTGAGGGCTCTCCTCCGAGCATGCCCCTCTGCTGACACCTGCTCTTCACTGGAGGCGCCCCACCCACCAGTCCCTAAGACAGACTGTGGCCATTCTCCCTGACTCCTTCTCTCCCTCACCTCCTCCTTCCAAACCATCACCCTTATTTCTGCTTTGCCACAGTAGCCACCTCCATGCCAGTCCCCCAGGCTCCAGACCTGAAGCCCAGCGTTCTTCCCTGTTCATCTGGGAGCTGCCTGCTTCATAGCCACACCAGCACCAGCGCCCTGAGCAGCTCCTATCTCGTGCAAACCATGCCATTCCTTACCAGGATCGCTCCAAGGTGACCAGCTGTCCCTCTGTGCCTGGGACTGAGGGGGGTTTCCAGAACATGAGATTTACAGTGATATTCCTAGGACAAAGTTGGTCACCATATTCCCACCCTACTTACTCAGACTAATCAGCTCCCCGATTTAAAACCAGTCCTTCCCCGATCTCCCATTCTGGCCAAGGCAGATTCTGGGCACAAGCCAGTTACCATATCTCATGTCAGAGCCTTGCTTATGAGTCGACACCAGGAGCTCTTGGACAACAGGAACAGTGTGGGATTCATCCACACCACTCCAGAACCCAGAAAATTACCTGACATACAGACAGTGTCAATAAGAGGGGAAGGAAGGAAAAAAGGAAAAGAGAAAGAATCAAAAGTGCTAAGTCTCTAATACCCTGAAGAGTCCTGAGAATACACATTAAAAACACCAGGATAGCATATTTGAAGTTTCAAAAGCTTTGCCATCAAATGCAGGTTGAAAAGGCGAGTCACCCTGCTGGTGTGGGCTTCAAGCACCTCCCTGGAAGGCAATCTGACATCTACCAACATCTCTGACACGTGACCCAGCAATTCCACACCTAAAACTCATCAACAGAGTGACCCATGTTGAACATGTGTGTACAAAGTAACTCCTGCAGTCACGGGACCCGAGGCCAACAAAATGCGCATCCATAGGGGACAGATGATAAGCAAATTAGGGAACTTCCATCCGGTGGAATGCCATGTAGCTACGCCAAAATAGGAAGGGGAGGGCTGGGCGCAGTGGCTCATGCCTGTAATCCCAGTACTTTGGGAAGCTGAGGCGGGCTGATCATGAGGTCAGGAGATCGAGACCAGCCTGGCCAACATGGCAAAACCACGTCTCTACCAAAAATAAAAATTAAAAAAAAATTAGTCAGGCGTGGTGGTGGGCACCTGTAGTCCCAGCTATTCAGGAGGCTGAGGCAGAAGAATCACTTGAACCCGGGAGGCAGAGGTTGCAGTGAGCCAAGATCGTGCCACTGCACTTGAGCCTGGGTGACTGAGCAAGACTCCGTCTAAAAAAATAGGAAGGGGATGCTCTCTGGGTCCTGATATGGAGCAATCTCCAGGATGTACGGAGAAGAGAGAAAAAATGAAGTTCAGAATACATGTGAGTGCACCACCACTCAGGGAAACATAAAGGGGGTAAGCCCTGTGTTCGAAGGCATGAGTGTGGCATACATCTGTGAAGGTGAGTGGGAGCGTGTCTGTGAACTAGCATGTACCTGCACTGAACCACTCTGGCAGGAATCCCTGGAGACTGCTAGCAGCCAAGTCCTCCAGCCAGTTGCCTACCTGAAACTGTCCCTGAGTCACCAGGCCTGTGGAACCACCCATCCTCCGCCATCTTCACTATGCTGAGAGCACCCAGGGAGGAAAGCATTTTGTCCACAGCCACAACACTGGTTGGCAAAAAGGCGGACTCCTAACCCAGGTCTCCTCGCAGCCAGGCCAGTGTCCTGTGATGGGGACAGTCAGGAAAGCCAGTACCCACAACGGTTTCCGCTTTTCCCGTGGGAAACAGGTAGAGCGAAAACATTCTCTTTGCTTTTTCTTATTCTTGGGCAGGTTTCACCAAAATCTGCGATCTTTCTCAGAAGACAATCTAGGTGTTGCTGTGAGGAAAAAGGACGTGTGATGTTTGCAAAGTGTCTGTGAGAAGTTCCTCTCTATCAAGAAGTAACACTTGCTTGCTTTTTTTTTTCTTAGTGTTTTTATTAAAGAATCGGAAAAAATTAAAATGTCCGTCTAAGAAGGTTATGCCTGGCTGTCACCGTTGCCTGCAAAGTCTGCTTGGGGAAAAGCAAAAAATGCGGTCAGAAACGTGCTCTCACTCAAGAGTGATGATGCCCTCCGTCAGGCCTGGGTCCAGAAGCGGCCACCCTGGGCCCGCTGAGAACAGGGGACCCTGAACTCCTCCGAGCGGGAAAGATGCTCGTTTCAGGCAGGGGGAAGCAAAAAGGCAGGCTAGATCTGGGTATCACCTGGCCCTACAACATATATAGAGAGAAACTGTAAAACCTCTGCCTCTTGGTCTCTGCCTCTTGGAGTCTTAGCATTTGTGTTCCATTACCACTTCAAGAATCTAAACAAGGTGAGGCCGAGGGGAGAGAGGCAGGTGCATTTTGGCAGATCCTGAAACACGCCACAGTGAGGATGCAGAGGAAGATCTCCCCAGAACGAAGGGGCTGAACTGAGCCTGCAGAAGGGAAGTTCTAGACTAGGGCAAAGCCCCCAAAAGTGCCTGACCAGTGACAAGGATTCATGGAGAAGGACCCCCCACTTTGGGTGGCACTCAGGGGTGCTGGCGTGGGGGCCACCTGTTGTTATTCCCATGGTCCCCGCATCTGCAACCCAAAGCCTTCTCCACCTGTGTGCTCACACAGTGCCCAGCCTTGCTCCCAGCCAAGTTTAAAACATGATTCTCTTGATATCATTTCTGTGTATACAGGTTTGTGAGCACATTGCGAGGGCCACTGCCTTGTAAAGACCTCATGCATTGTAAAGACCTCCTTGAGTAAATAGCATTTTTGGACAATGAACAGTTAGCTAAAATATATCCTACTGTTGACCTCCCAACATCAAAGACTCTTCACATCCATGGCCAGAGGTAACTAGGCACACCCTTACTAACTGACAACACAACCCAGTGTCTGACTGGCCAGGACACTGATTGGCTGATGCAGTGACAGCAGCTCCCTGTGGGGAGCAGAGGGATGGCAGCTTGTCCGTGGCTAAGGGAGCATCACTGGAGTGTATGAGATTCAGCGGGGCCTCACTCTTTCTCCAGGCAGGCCCAGTGGGTACAGGAGAAGGTGAGGGCTAAAAGAACCAGTACCACGCAGCATGATCACTAAGGAAGCTTAGTCTCTCCTTCAGGGAGGGTTTGGGCAGGGAACTGAGATGCCCATGGGGGCCAGGTAGGAAGTGAAGTTACATCAAGTGGACAGGTGGGGACCATGGCACATTGGAGACTCCAGCTACAGGAGAAATGGCAGATGGAGATGTCTGCATCATAATACCAGGAAACTCAATTTCCAAAAGAAGCTAAAATTGGCATTTTTAAAAACGTGAAAGGCCAAGGCAGGTGGATTGCTTGAGCTCAGGAGTTTGAAAGCAGCCTGGCCAACATGCTGAAACCCTGTCTACACCAAAAAAAAAAAAAAAGAAAAAAAAAAAATTTAGCCAGGCGTGGTGGTGCATGCCTGTAGTCCCAGCTACTCGGGAGGCTAAGGTGGGAGGATCGCTTGAGCCTGGGAAGCAGAGGTTGCAGTGAGATCGTGACACTGCACTGCAGCCTGGGTGACAGGGCGAGACTCAGTCTCAGAAAAACAAACAAACAAACAAAAAGACTGGATGCAGTGGCTCACACCTGTAATCCCAGCATTTTGGGAGGCCAAGGCAGGTGGATCACCTGAGGTCAGGAGTTTGAGACCAGACTGACCAACATGGTGAAACCCCGTCTCTACTAAAAATACAAAATTAGCTGGCGTGGTGGCACACGCCTGTCGTCCCAACTACTTGGGAGGCTGAGGCAGGAGAATTGCTTGAACCCCGGGAGGTGGAGGTTGCAGTGAGCCGAGATCGTGCCACTGCACTCCAGCCTGGGCCACAGGCAAGACTCCGTCTCAAAAAAAAACAAAACCAAAAAACGTGAAAACCTCCCATTTAAAATAGTCGCCATTAATTCTAAATTAAACATGCAACAAAACTCCACCACCACAGCCGGCCCATATGTGAGGAAGCGCCACTTTCAGAGGGAGGAGTGCAGCTGAGGGCGGCATTGACAAAGGGACCCTCTGCCAGCCCTGTTTCTTCTCAGGTGCTGTCCTGGATATTTAGTTTACATCTGGGTGCGCTGCATCTTTGCAAACCTTTCTTGTGTTGGAGTCATCTCCTTTTTTAGGAGTCCCCTACCCTAACCAGTAAGCTGAAACTGCTTTTCCAGCCTCCCCTGCAGCTGGGACATAGGCTTGTTACCAGGCTGCCCAATCAGAAGCCTCCATTCCAGACCTCAGGCGGGAAAGTGAGCATGTGACCAGGTTCCTTCAATCAGAAGCCTCAGCTCCAGACCTCAAGCTGGGAGAGCATGAGACCAGGTTCCCCCAATCAGAAGCCTCAGTTCCAGACCACAGGCTGGGAAAGTGAGCATGTGACCAGACTCCCCCAATCAGAAGCCTCAGCTCCAGACTTCAGATAGGGAGAGCATGTGACCAGGTTCCCCCAATCAGAAGCCTGGATTCCAGACCACAGGTTGGGAATGTGATCATGTGACCAGGCTCACCCAATCAGAAGCCTCAGCTCCAGACCTCAGTCTTGAAGAGTGCCCGTGTGATTAGGCTCCCCCAATCAGAAGCCTCAACTCCAGCACCTGGAGGCTGGCGAGGGTGGTGTTGGAACATCGTGTCCAGGACAGCAATTCTCCAATCCTCTCCAAGCTTCTCCAAGCCTGATTTGCGGGCCCTGCCAGAGATTCCTAAGCTTCAGAATACCCTGAATGATTCCTTTTCTAATGACAGTAGCCAGTAGTTTTTGCAGCTGAAGTTCCTGGCCGACACAGGTGCCTTAGCCAAGCACAGGGGCATGCATACATTTAGTACAGATGTCAGATTTGAAATCATCTTTAATTACAGCAATGACTGACCACGTTGGTTGATGGCGATCGAGTGAGAGGGCAGCGAGGGGAAGTATGCCCGCCCCCACGGTTTTCTCTCTGCAGAGCCTTGGGGTAGGACCAGTGTTGTACCACAGGCCCTGGTGCCAGTGTGAGCATTGGATGCTCAAGGACAGCACAGGAGGTCTTTGATAAAAACCTCCTCTGCCTAGTGTGCTGGTGGGGTAGGTGATTCAAATATGGGGGAGGGCTGACCCTGAGCTCACAGCCCACGGACTTGCTGGAAGGCTACCTAAATGCGCACTTGGAAGGCCTGGTGAGGCCCATGCACACACCAGTTGGCTGGCTGACCTTGAAGCTGTCTTGCTAACTGGTTTATACTTTGGGTGGCTGGTGAATAAAGAGGCTGCCAGAGCTTTCAGAACCAGCAGGGGCCCCCATGTTTGGTGAGTGGCTGGTTTCACTTTCAAAGTGAGTTAGAGACAGTCCCACTGTGAATCCTCTACCACACGGAGTCACAAACCCATTCTGGTTAGTCTAAATCAGGTCAGGCACAGGCTCTGTTTACCAAATCCCTGTTCCCTGGAGGGCCCTGCATCCCTGACCCCCACCCTACCCCTCTACCCCAGATCAGAGATCCTACCACATGCCAGGGGTACTGGGGAAGAGGCAGGGGATTGTGAGGGCCAAAGGCTACCTGTCTAATTGACCGCATCCTACCCCTGCCTGCCTAGTTCTATACACCTTCTCACACTCTGCCCAGCAGCCAAACCACCAACACCCACACCCCAGAACCAGACCATGAGATGAGAACACTCATTTCTTCCCTTCAGTTCCACTTCATTTCAGTCCCACCCCTGTCCCCAGGCTAGAGGCTTCTCCCCAGGGGCATGAGCACTGGACTGAGAGTTTGGAGACCTAAGTTTGAGCCCCAGCAGTGCCACCAACTCACTAGGGTCGCTCCCTGCAGTCATCACTGCTCTGGAGCTACAGACCACAGGAACAGGCTGTAGCTAACTTGAGCCAAACAGAACTAGTTAAAGGATCTGGAGTGGTTCTCAGGTTCTCGAGGGAGCTGAAGACCCAGACCTCAGGGACGGGCAGACTCCAGACCAGCCGCACCTACAGCTGAGTGTGGTCCAGCTGCACAGACCCCTTTGAGGCACCAACCTCCAGCTGTTTGCTGGCTTTATTCACTAGAATTCAAAGAGTCTCATTGGCTAAGATCAGGTCAAATGCCCACCCTCCAGCTGGAAAGGGTGGCGTACTTTGATTGACAGCTCAACCAAGACTTCACCAAATGCAGGAAGGCAGATCCCCCAAAGAGAAATGGGGGGCCGCTTCTAGAAGCAGGAGGCCTGATGCCTACTGAGCAAGCAGGAACCAAAGATGCCCCGCAAGGACGGGCTTGGGTTGGATGATCCCAGAAGCTCTTCCAGGAAAGGCATCCTCTGATTGGAGGAATCCAAACTGGTACCTTGCCTCCCTCAAGGGAGGAGGGACTCTCCTCAGCCCTTGGGAGGGGCTCCTGGCATGAGGATGCCTTACACCCCCGCCCTGAGGCTCCCCCATTCGGGAGAAAGCCAGGAAGGGTTGGGGCTGCTACCTGAGTGGAGCAGAGGGATGCTCGTCTCCACCACCCACATGGGCTTGAGCCTGTGACCTTGATTTCATGGGCCTCCGGGAACTCATGAGCAAACCTGAAAGCAGCAGGGGACGAAGGGCCCCAGGCTTGTCACCCTCTTACTGGGCCAGGCTGGAGGAAACTGAGACCAGCTCATTCCTCAGTGCCTGGAGCTGCTCTGTGAGAAATGGCCCCACAGTGGAGCTCAGGTGGCAGGCAGCAGCACAGGCCGAGAGTGCCACAGCTGCTGCTCATGCACAAAGGTGCTTTGCTGTTCCCACACCACTTTCTGTGGGTTGCACATGGGACCTCTGGAAACAGCCCCAAGACCATCACCTGTATCACACGTGAGGGTGCGTGAGAAGAGGCGGCCTGCAGAGCAGAGCAGAAAGCAACAGTCAGCCATGTAGCCTGTCAACACAGGGTTCTCCCTCTGCGCTCCCTGCCCCTCGGCCCCACTACTTCACCCCCAACCTCCTCCACCTCTCCAAAAGTACCCGAAAACCCCAGCCTTACTCTGCCCTAAGCCAGGCATCAGGGGCCAGAAGAGACCTGGCCAGTGCACAAGGGGTCAGAGGAGGGGAGCAGAGTGAGGAGGGGGCGCGGGGGTGCTTTGATCGGGAGGATGTGGTCAGCGGCTTCAGGCCTGTGGTTTGAGCCCAGAGGTGCTGCTGACACTCTGGCTGAAGTCATCTGTGCCGTTCCTGCATGAAGCAGTGTGGCAGGAGTGAGGGGTGAGGGGCCGGGTGGCGGAGGCGTGGGCAGGGGGGATGGTGGAAGCTGCGAGATGTGTGGTTTAGGTTGTGAAGCTCACATCAACCCTGGACATTCAGCTGAGTGGGCCGGGCGAGCCACCTCTCCCCACTGGGCCTTCTTCCTGTTTCTCTCTCTCTTGAAATCACCTCCTGTCTGTCCCTCCTCAGGCCCAGAATGCAGACTACCAAGGAGGCTCTGAACAGCCCACCTCAGAGACATCAGAGGCTCCAGCATCACCGAGGCTCCAGAGAACAGAGGGCCACGAGGGATGCAGAGGGCAGAATGCTACACGGCAGAAAGTTCTAGAAGCATAGCCTTCCCAGGGAGGTACTAGGTAACTCCTCTGGCCCTTACTATGCACCAGGCCCTATTCTAAGTATACATGTTGATTCCTGACTATGCCGAGGGCAGTTTCAGGTTCAAGAGCGTCAGCGTTCTCTGAGAGCTAGTCAGAAATGCAGATGCCCAGGCCCCAGCCCAGCCCTCCTGAGCCAGAATCTGCATTTTCACCATGTCCCCAAGCAACTCGAGTGCGCGCAGAAGTTTGAGAGGCCCCGTGTTACCTCAGTGAATCCTGACAACAGCACTTGCAGACTAGGACTCTTATCCTATTTTGCAGATTAAAAAACTGAGGCACGGGGAGGTTAAATAACTCGCCCAGGGCCACACAGGTGATAAGTGTCAGAGATGGGATGTGGGCCTGGGCCATCTGGCTCCTAAGCACATGCTCCTAAACTGCCAGGCTGCCGCCACCTTTGGAAAAAGAGAGCCATGGGAATTTGAGCTATGGCTGGCCGCATCTGTGCCTGCTCTGGCCGTGCACCTCTGGCCTTCCAGAACCCACTCTGTCCTTCGTACTACTTCTCCAACCGTGGCCTCTCCAGGGGGAGTCTGAATCATGATTTTCCCAGGCACGGAAGGTAGGAACACCTGCCAGTCATGGAGCGTTTGTCAAGCGTCTGTATTATCCTGGCTCAGGGCTGGGAGTTATGGCAGCCACAAAAGATGCCCAGGACCCCACCCAGCCCTCAAGGAGCCCAGAGTTTAGCTGCAGGGACAGGAAATAGGCATGGGAACGAATGCAATATAATCACAGCTAAAGTTTGTATGAGATGTGCAGACGCTCCTGGGCAGCTGCCTCTTCAGGGCAGGCTTCATGGAGAAGAGGGCTTTTTTTTTTAATTTAATTTAATTTTATTTTATTTTATTATTATTTGAGGGGTTGGGGGAAGGGGGAGAAGAGGGCTTTGAGCCAGGCCTACCCAGGGCAAGTGCCAGAGGGACAGAGGCGGGGAGGACACAGGTGCAGACCGGCCTAAAGCAGACACTTGGAGCTGAAAACATCCTGAATCCAACCGTCCACAACTTCCCTCTATAGCATCTCCTCAAGAGGTCCAGACTCCCCTGAATTCTCCCTACGGCAAGGAAATCATTCCTCGCCAGGAGAGCGAGATCATGGCCTGTCTGGTGTGCACGTGTGTGTCTCTCTGCCACAGGTGTATTCTTTCCAGAACTCCTGTGAACAGGTGGGCCTCCTTTGTGCAAACCTGAGCCATGCACATCCAGCTCAGCTGATAGCTGGGCAGGGAGAGGTGACCTCACCACCCATCCTCAAGGTCTCTCTGTTGCACTGGACAGGGCCCCTCCAGCCTTAGGCCCTTGAAGTCCTGGCTCCTTGGAAATGCCCCTGCTACTGGGGGGACCCTCCACTGCACCAAAGGACTGCAATGGAAAGGGGGCACTCAGCACCAGAGCCTCCCCGCCCCCCCACCTCCTGCCGAGAGGAAGCCCAGAACTGGCACATCCACGCACACAGCCACACGCCCCCTTTGAAGGCACTGTGCCGCTGCGTGTGTTGTACACGGAGCCTGTGCTTCCTGGGCCAGAAGTGAGGCTAAGATGTGCTCCACGCATTCAACCATTGAACCCTCACTGCAGCCACAGGAGCTCTGCCACCACTGCTCCGTTCACATGGTGGAGGGAAGACGCCTAGGCCTTGGGAGGGATCAGGAGCGCGTAGAGTCACACCCTGGGCTCCACATCCAGGACGCCTTCTCCCCCATCCGAACTGCCCAACTACTTCATGCCTACCTCGGGACTTTGCATGCAAAAGGCGCTCAATCATCGCTTTAAGAATAATTGAGTTAGAAAACAGCAGGGCACAATGATGGGTGGGCCCAGAAGTTACCACCAGAGGGCAGTGCGCGCACCTCCCCAGCCTCCTCGAGGCTTGTTCTGCAGGAGGCAGGTGAAGTCGCAGCCAGGAGCGTGGCCACGCTGGACCGTGTCTGCTGCCTCCCTGGGAGTCGCAAGTGCCCACAGGACAAGCAGGGGAAGCAAACTGGGCCCCTGGCTTCCCAGAAGGGAAGACAGCATGAGGGCAGACCAAGGACAGACAGCCGAGACCAGCAGATCTGCAAGGGATCTCGGAGGCTCTCAGGCCCAGCTCCTTGCTGCATAGGTAATGATGCGTCTGGGCCCAGAGAGAGGCAGCTTTCAGCCTTAGGTCACACAGCAGGGGAGGAGTGTGAACTCTGGCCTCCAGCCTCCCAGGTCCCCTCATCCCACCTAACCCCCAGACTCAGAGAAGGACACTCCACCCAAGCAGTTTGTCACCTTCCCCTTGATTGGTACAGATCAGAAACGGGAGCACCTCCTTCTCCCGGCCCCCACATTTAGGGTTCCTAGGACAGCCTCCAGCCTGCCTTCTGCCCCTCCTGCATCCCTTTCCTCGGCCCTGGGTGACAGCACCCCTGCCCAGGCCAGCTCTGACTGCCTCCAAGTGCCAAGCACTCACAGTCCTCTACCCCCAGCCCCGGCCGGCACCCTCAGTCTCGTCCCGCCATCTCTCTGCCTCCTGAGTCCCTCCCTGAGTCCCATGCCCTCTGTCCCAGCGACTGCCCTTGTAAAGTGAAAATCAGACCCCACCCAACACTTCCTGCTGCACTTATGCAGTATCCAGGCCTCCTCGCCATGGAAAGCCCAGCCCTGCAGCCTCTCTGGCTTCTTCTCTCCATTGCCCCACTGCCCCTGGCTGCCTGGCAGTTCCTGGAAACCTCCAAGCTCTTCTCTGCCTCGAGCCCCTGCCCACGTTCTCTCTGCCCCAGGCCTCAGCCTGCGGTCACTTTCTCAGGGCAGCCTTCCCAGCACCCCGCGCATCTAAAGTGGACACTGCCCTGCTCTGCCCATCATTGGAGCAGATGCTCGTATTCCTAATCAGCCGGGCATAGGCGGGAGGATTTGCCTGGTGTCTGTCTACCTGGCTGGACTGCGGTGCCTCAAGGCAGCAGGTGAAGTGCATGGAGTCCCACAGCTTCTCTGAGCCTAAAGCTTTGTGTGACAAATGCATTCAAACTGCATTTGTTGAAAGATGGGAAGGAAGGGAGGAAGGGAAGGGGTGCGGGAGGGAGGGAGGACGGTCTTGGTGTTGGGCTGAGGCGGTGTCTGTCCCCCTTGCATGAGCTCAGTAAGGATTTACTGAGCACCTGCTGGCAGCACCATGCTGGGCACTGTGGGAATGACAAGGATGTGTGGGATTTGAACTCTAACTCGGGGTACCTGCTCTTGGTACAGAGGGAGGACAAATATGCAAATGATTATAACTAAGGAAATTATGTCAGTGTGGTAACCCTTGGCCTGAACTTTCAGAACAGTCCTGGTATCACGTGAGAAGACTAAATACATGTGATTTGATTCTAAACTGGCTAAGACGTTATTAAAGAAAGTAACAAGACAGAAAAAATACTTCTTCAGGCTGTCTGTGCAATTTCGTCCTTAGAAAATGTGGTCATAATGAGTACGAGAGCCATAGAGCATGCCCAGTTTGAAATGCCTGCAAAGGACAAAACACAAAAACAGAAACCCAAAAATAGAGCGTGGCTTGGCTGGAGCCATAGGGGAGGCTCCAGAGGATGCGGCATCGGTGCTGTGGGCAGTGGGTCATTGTGCAAAGGCAGTGAGGGCTGGGTCCCCATCCCACCTTGGCCACTTCCTAGCTGTGTGATCTTGGATAAGTTCCTTTACCTCTCTGAGCCTGTTTCCGCATCTGAAACGTGGGACTACTCCCCACCTCTTAGGTTCACGGGGATGGCATGAGATTGTGCACACAGAGAAGCAATCACCCACAGTTCCTGGCATGCAGGAGGCACCTGAGGAAGGCTGGGTTCTTCCTCTTCTCTGGGAGGATGGGGATGAGTGTTCCATAGGCCAGAATGAGTCGAGAGAAAGGGCCCAAGACAGAGGGAGCTGCAGGAGCCAAGGCACAGACTAGGTGGCTGAAGGCAGGTGGGGAACAACAGTTATCACCAGAGCCTAATACTTCCCCAGCTCCATCTCCTTCTCTCCACGCCCAGGGCCAGATGGGCGCTGCTTATAGAGGGGTTCTGCTTACAGAGGGGTTCTTGCTTACAGAGGGGTTCTGTTTACAGAGGGATGCTGCTTACAGAGGGGTTATTGCTTACAGAAGGGTTCTCGCTTACAGAGGGGTCCTTGTTTACAGAGGGATGCTGTTTACAGAGGGGTTCTTGTTTACAGAGGAGTTCTGTTTACAGAAGGGTTCTTGTTTTCAGGGGGGTTCTTGCTTACAGATAGGGGTTCTTGGTTACAGAGGGGTTCTGTTTACAGAGGGGTTCTTGCTTACAGAGAGGGGTTCTTGCTTACAGAGGGATTCTGTTTACAGAAGGATTCTTGTTTTCAGAGGGGTTCTGTTTACAGAAGGATTCTTGTTTTCAGAGGGGTTCTGTTTACAGAAGGATTCTTGTTTTCAGAGGGGTTCTTGCTTATAGATGGATTCTGTTTAAAGAGGGGTTCTTGCTTACAGAGGGGTTCTGTTTACAGAGGGGTTCTTGTTTTCAGAGGGGTTCTTGCTTACAGAGGGGTTCTTGCTTACAGATATATTCTGTTTACAGAGGGGTTCTTGTTTACACATTTACAGAGGGGTTCTTGCTTACACAGAGGTTCTGTTTACAGAGGGGTTCATATTTGTTAACGGGACCCTGCCATGTCACCCTTCACTCTGCAGCCAGAGCAGTCCTTGCACACAACTCTTCAGGGGCTCCCCACTGCCCTCCAGACCCTATCCAAGCATCCTGAGTCTGGCTTCAAGGCCGTCCCTAACTGGGCCCCCTCTTGAAGATCCCCCTTTGCATCCAATCCTCTGGCCACACAGAACACAGAATCACTTGCACGCCTCCCCCTCCTCCCAGGATTTGCCCCCTCCCTGACCTGCATGTGGCATCCTTCCTTTGCCTTCTTATCCCGTGGACTCATCATCCTTCAGGCCCCGGGTTCACATCCTCCGTGAAGCCTCCCAGGCCTTTACCCTTGCTTTCTGATGGGGCTAGGTACCTGCCAGAGGCCTTCCTTCTCTCCCCAACTAAAGTGGGTGCTCCCCAAGGGCAGGAACTGAATCCCATTCATTCTGTATTACTTTATGCTGCCTGGTATGTGCCTGGAGCATAGGAGGTGCTTAGTCATTGTGATGTGGATAGAAGGGTGGGTAATGGGTGAATGGAAAATGGACTGATGGATGAACAGAAGAAGGATGAATGGGGGGATCATGGAGGGAATGATGGAGGGAGAGAAGGAATGATGGGGGAGAAGGAAGGAAGGATGGATGTATGGATGGATGGATGGATGGATGGATGGATGGATGGATGGATGGACGGACGGACGGATGAACGGACAGGCAGATGGATGGACAGACAGTGGATATGGATGGAAAGAATAACAAGACTCTTTCAGGAAGACCAGAACACAGCAGAAAGGCCCTGAAGAAAACCAAAGCAGCTGCAGGAAGTTTGGTGTTTGCCAAGGTTGGGGGTGAAATGAGCTACCTGTTTTGCAGAAGAGATGGGGTGTGTTTTAGCAGCTGATATCACAGAAGATGCAGGTCCCAAGACCTAACAGGAGAGCAGCTGAGAAGAGCAATAGCTCCTCATAGACAGGGATGGACAAGCTAGGCCAGCAGCGGGGGCAGACTCTGCACTGTCCCCGCTGCCCCCAGCCGTGGAGAGATGCTTGTCTGCCACAGGGGAAGCAGCACCACCCAGGGCCTGGGGGAATGACAAGCATAGCCTCTTGGGGGTGGAGAGTCTAGAACCCAAGCCTCCATCCCTCTCTGTGGAGGCATCATGGGAGTCGACTTGCCCCTTCTGGCCACCTCTCAGTCCCAAGGTTGCCACATTTGGGGTCCTCCACCACGCGGTCACTGCTTGACGTGGCTCATGGCCTCCCAGCCTCACTGCACGGGCCACACACACTTCCCTCAGTTCCTTTCCTCGTTGTCTCCACAAACACACAGATTCCTGCTGCCTTTAGGACTTTACTGCTGATCTCAAAGAGATGAAGCAATCTCAAAGATAAACACGCAGCAAATCCAAAGAAATCCTGCAAAATCCCGGGAGCGCCTTTCTGGGCACGTGGTGGGATGATCCTGCCAGCCTGTGGAACTTCTGATATTATGGATGAGGGTGGATTTTACTACCTCCCAAATTCTAGGACTCATGCTCTTCTTATTTGCGGGGGGGCGGGGGGACAGAGGCTCGCTCTGTTGCCCAGGCTGGAGTGCTGTGGCACAATCTCAGCTCCCTGCAACCTCTGCCTCCCGGGTTCAAGCAATTCTCCTCTCCCAGCCTCCCAAGTAGCTGGGACTACAGGCGCGGCCACCATGCCTGGCTAATTTTTGTGTTTTTAGTAGAGACAGGGTTTCACCGTGTTGGCCAGGTTGGTCTCAAACTCCTGACCTCAGGTGATCCACCCGCCTCGGCCTCTCAAAGTGCTGGGATTACAGTTGTGAGTCATCACACTTGGCCTCACGCTCTTTCATTCAAATAATATTTATTGAGGAGCCACTATTTGCCAAACCCTTTTTCTAGAGGCTTAGGACACAACAGTGAACAAAACAAAGATGCCCACCCTTGTGACGCTTACAGTCTAGTGGGGAGTGGGGTGAGAAACAGACAATAAACATAAGGACTAAGTAAATTTCATAGAAGGTTAAAAGATGAAAAACGCTATCAGAAAAGAAAAAAATGGGAGACAGAATCAGGAGCGCAATTTTAAACAAGGCAGTCAGAGTAGATGGACCTCACGAGAAGGCGATGGGAAAATCTGAAGGAAGGAGGGAGCCAGGCAGAACTGGAGGAAGGACGAAAACTATGGAATGCTTCCTGAATACGCGAGGCAATTTATAACTCCCTGAAATGTGCCACATGATTCCCAATGCATGCCTTTGCCTACACTAGACTGCAAGCTCCACGTGAGAAGAGACTGCTTGACTTGTTCTCAAAAAGTATTTACGGGATTTATAGATGCAATTATACAGAATAGAATGCTGCTCACAATCCTCTTCTTCACCTTTCCTCCTAGAAAACTCCTACCCAGACTTCAAGACCCAAACACATATGGGCAGAGTTGGTTGCTCCTCCTTTGAGCTCGCTACTCTTGCACCTTATATAAACCTCTTTTATAGCCCCAATACACTGTGTTTCCCTCATTTTACTGCAGGTCAGAGCCTTCCCCTGGGTTGAGAACCCGCAAGGGGATCTGACCTATTTATGAGCTATTTATGGATCCCCAGAGCTCCTGGGACAGATGCTCGGTTAACATTGTCAGGATTGAAACGACCTGTTACTGCTTTAATGCTCCCTCTCAAGTAGGTGGTTTGCATTTCTGTGACCTTTGGCACCTCAGCTGAGGCTCTCTGGTTGTGAGCAAGAGAACTCAACTCCTATTAGCTAAAGATAAAGTTAAAAAAAAAAAAAGTGATGTTGGGGATGGAGGCAAGGGGCTAGAGCCCCAACCAAATCTGCAGGAAAGAAAAGCCAGAATAGCCCCAGGACCTTGGCGCCTGCTGTGCTTGGGATCCCTGGCTGCACCTCCTAATGCACTCAGCTCCATCAGCTCCTGGCTGTGGTTCTGCTTCCCAAATCTGCAGAGCAGGACTCAAGCTGGCCCTGCTGGGGTTGGGGCCTCCCTTGGAGCCATCGACCATCCAATAGGGCCCAGAATGAGGTAGAGAGATGGGCCCAAGGGTGGGGTAAGGGGCTGAGGTTTTGGGGGTGGGCAATGGTGAGGGGTCCCCGGAGAAGAGGAGATCTTATGAGCCTGGGGCCACAGCCAAAGTGTCTCCTTCACTGGGCCCAGTCCCCACCCAAGCCGCATTTCTAATGAAGGCTTTGTTTTGTAAGAATTTTTAAATGCTTTAACTAGAAATTGGCAAACTGCAACATCTGCCAATTTCTAGCAGTATATATCCTGCCACCATGACCCATTTCAAGCTAGCATCGTGATGTCTCTGAACCTGCGATGGGGAAGACATGCACGCAGTCGGCTCTGGTGCAAGCTGGCTCCAGCCACCATTGGCTGTGGGGCTGAGGGCACAAGGCTCCTCATAGACTCCTGTAAGAAGCTCTGCCCTGTCTTGAGAACCACCCAAAGAGCTTGAGAGTGTTTCCCATCCTCCAGCCATCCTCTGAGAAGTCATAGCTCAGGTCCTGGATAAGCCTCCCCTCTTTCCCAGGAACCATTCCTTCCTTCCGGTGTGGCCCACTGGACAAGATCGAATATCTCAGGTCCTGCAAAACCTGGCTCCTTCCGGCCTCTGGGTCCTTCTTTCAGTTCCTGGGAGGGGCTGGGCAGCCTCCTGCCTCCTGGCCTTGACCCATATTGGCCCCTCCACCAGCTGTGCTGTGTCTCTCATCTTTGGGTCTCAGCTGAACCACCTCCTCCTCAGAGAGGCCTTCCCTGACCACTTCTCCCTCCCAAATTTGTTTCTCCCTTGACAGCACTTACCCCATGCTGAAGCCCTGCTGTGACTGTGTAATGTCTCTCTCCCCTATTAGACTGGAAGCCACATGAGGGCAGGGACCGTGTGGGGTTTTGGCTCACCACACTGTCCCCTGTGCTTAGCACAGGTCTAAGCCTATAGAATAGGAATCAATCCATAATTATTGATTGGGTAAACAAAAGACACATGAAGGAAGGAAATTAATCAGTTTGTCTGTACTTCACAGTTTCTTCTTCTGTAAAATAAATATAAGAAAGTGTCTACCTTAAAATCATTTTTAACATTTATAGAGCACCTCCTATGTACCAGTATTTTACATATACTTACTCCTTTAATCCTCACAACAGCCTTTTGGGGAAGATAGTGTTAATATCATCCCCATTTTACAGGTGACAAAACTGAGGCACAGAGAGATTCAGTGACCTTACCTCATTTACTCAGATTTGAACCCAGGCAGCGCCTCCAGCAGCCTCAGCCTTAACCACACACTAAACTGCCGAGGGGCGTTGGGGAGGAGTCCTGGAGTTGGTAGCATTGGCGCTGCTGTAGCCCTGCTGCCCCAAGAGCTGGAAGCCTCGTGAGCAGAGCCAACTATTGCTAAACACTATAACCAGGGGACGCTCAGGGATCCAGCTGCCTCTCACATCCGGGAAGATTTCCTGGAACCAAGACGCCCTGGCTGAGTCAGGTACCCGCATCTGACAATATGGCCAGAGAGCTTTTACGAAATGTGAACCAACTGGACTCTCAACAACTTCTCCCCGCCCCACCCCAACCTGTGGGTGGGACTCTGATCTTGCCTGGGGCTCCAGCCCAGCCCCTCAGGGTTCAGGGGTAAATCTCGCTTCCCTGAGGTTGGGTTAGGTACGGTCATGTGATCAGCTGTGGCCAATGAGAAGCGAGGAGAGGCTTCTGGACGGAAGAATCTCTGATTCTCTTTCACCCACCCTTGCCATATCCATGAAACGGAAGGGTTCGTCGCTGGGTTTTGAGACTTTTTTCCATGAAGCTGAAGGCCAAGGGAGCTGAAAGCCTTGCCGCTGAATGCTGACACAACCTTCACTGGCTACTTTAGAGATAACATTCATAGGTCACCATGGTAATGGCGGCTTTGGTTGTTTTTCAGGAATTGGGCCAGCTGAAACCGGTTGAGACCCTTCAACTGGGCCTGTATATGTGCCCAAGAGATGGCCATTTGATATTGGAGGACCAAAAGCACCACCCTCAGATCAGGCCAATGCATCCGTTTTCTGTATGTGTCCTATGAAATGCCATGAACCCCAACTATGCTTGTACAGAACAAATCAGTTACGTCATTCTTCCCCACTGCCAATCACCTGTCCCCACACCTTAGACCACCCCACTTCTCTAACCCATTCATATCCCTAAACCTTATCTTTGGGGAGGCAGATTTGAACGCTGTTCTCCCACCTTCTTGCTTGGCAGGCTTGTGGATCAATCTTTTCTCTTTTGCAAAACCCAAGTCACAGTGATTGGCTGCACACTGGCAGAACAGATTGGGACCTGGCGGGTGACACCCAGATATGACACCTGGACCCAGAACAGAAATCTCCTGGCCACCATCTTGGGACTGCCATCCTGTGGCCCTGAGGGAAGCTGGCTGTATTAGTTCGTTCTCACACTGCTACGAAGAACTGCCTGAGGCTGGATAATTTAGAAAGGAAAGAGGTTTAATTGACTCACAGTTCCACATGGCTGGGGAGGCCTCAGGAAACTTACAATCATGGTGGAAGGCGAAGGGGAAGCGAGGTACCTTCTTCACATGCTGGCAGGAGAGTGAAGTGCAGAGTGAAGGGGGAAGAGTCCCTTATACAACCATCAGAACTCGTGAGAACTCACTCACTATCACGAGAACAGCATGAGGGTAACCGCCTTCATGATCTAATCGCCTCTCACCAGGTCCCTTCCCCAACATGTGGGGATTGCAATTTGGATTACAATTCAAGATGAGATTTGGGTGGGGACACAGAACCAGATCATATATCATTGGCCTAAGGGCAAAGCTGTTGTGCTTAGAGTGGAGCTATGGGGCAGACCCAGGTCCTTAGTGAGCTGCTGAGCTGCTGAGCTGCTGAGCTGCTGAATTGACAGACCCTGAGCCGCCCTACCTGGGACTTAGGGTTACTTTTCTCTCTTGCTGCTTTGGGTTGAATATGTGTACCTTGCACCCAAAAGCATCTTAACAAATACAGAGGCTACGTAGCAAAAAGCAGAGGGGGAAAGGGAGACTTCTGCAGGTTCTTAGGTTTCAGAACAAGGAGAGCCCCACCAGAAGCTTTGGGAGAGCCTGCCTTGAGCCCTCTCCCGACACTCAGAGGAGCTCAGGTGAGCTCAAGGAGCATCACCCCTGGGTGACGGGGTGAGGAGGTGCAGAGGGGAAACAAGAAATGAGTTAGGATTGGGATTCCTGGCCAGAGTGATCCTGTCCCCTCCTTCCCAGGCAGATCACCAACAGGTTTGGGACATCTGAGCTTCAAAGGGGCCATTCTTCTCTTCCTGGGCAGAACCCTAGGAAGGTGGCTGAGACTCCAGGGAAGAAATGGCCCCAGGGTGTATCCGGGCAGATGGGGCTGGGTGAGACAGCCCTCAGAGAGGCAAGGAACTTGTGTACAGGGAGCACCCAGGTGTCCCAAGAGGGATGAGGATCCGGGAGGCGCTGTGGGAGTGAGCATGATTCAGTAGGTATGGGAGTGGGACCTGGAGCCCAGAGCAGATGGGAAATTGCCAAACTCTGCAGAGGATACGTGGACATGGAGTGCCCCAGCTCCTCCCTGCTGGCAGGGAAGGGCACTTAGATGCAGCCGCAGGGAAATGTCGGGGGGCGGGGAGGAATCCCAGCTGGCCAAAATCACATTTCTTTGACTTCAGCCCATGGAAATGCCTAATGGGAGTGAAATTTACTTAGAGAACTACAGCACGGCCTGTTTTGTATACATCAGCATTTGTGGCATCCATTCCTTCCCACCAGCAGTGAAGAGCAGCCAGCCACCTACAGGAATCGCCCCACCCTCCCCACTCTACTGCTGACCTGCAGAGGGTCACCTCTTTCCTCCACGTGCCTACAGCCAGCCCTCTCCAATGACTCCTTGCTCCCGCGAAGCAACCCTACTTCTGCCACCAATGCCACCACCTCCAGGCTGCAACTCCACAGCCCACCTGACTGTGTGCTACGACCGCAGCCCCCAGGTGCTGGCCACTACTGCCTCCTGTCCTCCTGGTTCTGAAGGCCAGCTGCTCCAAGGCCACGCCAGCTTAACCCCGCGCACCCTTGACTCGTGTCCTGGAAATCCCTCCTTCCTCTCTGGCTCCTGCGGCCACCCGCTGGCCTCACCCATAATGTTCTTGACATCTGTTTCTGGTCATGTTAAGTTTCTGCCTGTGTTTCTCCTTTCCTCCAGATGCACACGTGGCAGTATGTGGCTACTGTGACGGGCCTGCCAAGTGGAGGAGGAGGCGGGGAGAGGAGTGGGGGCTGCAGGGCCTCCTCCCTGGCCAAGGACTGTTGCTTCTCACTTCCCTCCGCACCTTCCCCACGATGCTCAGAGAGGTCACTCATCGAACCCATGCCGTTTGAGCACAGCTGTGTGCCAGACACTGCTAATACCCAGATACATCATCACGTGGAGTCCTCTATCGGAACAAAGCCAAGACTCACAGAGAGGAAGTGACAAGCCCAGGTCATACTATAGGAAAAATAATGTTGTGTGCCCTGAGCCAGAAGCTGGTCTAAGGAAAGGGTGTGCTGGGGTCAGAACCTGCAGCCTGGCTCCAGATTCCATACATACCAGCGTCTGAGCACTCACCACCTCTCTCAGGCTTCTCCAGCCCTGTCCCGTACACTTAGTATTCTCTGGGACAACTGCTGCTAATTTCACGTTTTCTGCCCCACTGCCACTTCTCCATGGGTCCTGGTTTGGGGTTCTGAAAATAGCCATGCCCCTGCAGCCTTGGATACCCTGAAGTCCTCGGTGGATTAAGAGAGAAGGGCTTTTGCATCTGATATTACAGATAAGGACAATATAGGGGCCCAAAAAGGCTAAACAATTTACCCAGCACCCTCCAGTCCTACAGCCAAACAAGGGACTCTCCTGGGCAGAGCTGCCACAAGAGCCCACCTCCTGGCACCCCGGCCTGCTGGCTTCCCACTGTCTGATGAAAGCCTTGTGGGAGAAACAGCCTGGTAGACCCTTAATCCAAGCTGGACCCCACCCCGCCCAACACCCCCCAGCTGCCCTCCTGCCTCCTCTCTGCTGTTGAATCTCTCACCAACTTCAAAGTCAATTGGGGACACACCTCCCCCTCCAGGATGACATCATGATTCACCCAGTTTCTAGGCATTGTGTGTCCTCCCCTGGACCACGGCACAGGCCCCCTCACTGCCTCCAGCTTCACCCTCTGCAGCATGTGCTCCACCTGGCTGCAGAGTGATCTGCCTCTTAAAGGCACCCCAGCACCTAAGAGGTCAACCCTAGATTTAGCCTGACATTCCATGCCTTTCCTGTCTCAAACCCCATTCTGCTCTCCTTGCCTCGTTTCCAGACATTTATCTAACCTACTGGTCTCTCCCACTGCCCAGCGCATACACTACATTGGTCCGCCTGCAACCCTTTCCTCTCATCGGCTCCTTGCCCCATGTCAAGTGCCTTTGAGACTCCTATTCACCCTCCAAGGCCCTTCCCAGATGTCCCCTCCACTAAGAAGCCTTCCCAGATCACCACATAAGAATTATCTACTCCCTTCCCCACACTCCCATGTGGCAGAGGAGCTCCTGTGCAAATCTTCCCAGGAAGGCTGAACACTTCCAGACACAACCTAACCTAGCCCATGAAATGGATCCGGCCCATCTCTCCAGACAGTAGGTCACCAGGGACACGATCAAGCTAAAATCCCTGCACCAGCTCTGCCCCTGATTTTAACTCAGGTTCCCATCTAATCACCCTTTCCCCCTTAATCTTCCCTGTACTTGCCCCAGGCCACTCAACAAAACGATGGCAAGGTGGGGGTGAGGTCGCCCTGTCTGAGGTACACTCCTTGTCAGCGGTATTTTTCATTTCCCATGCCTGCTTCCCCTCTTGATCACCCTTTCCTTCCCCTTCCTCATTGCCTAACATTTCAGGTGGAAAACATTTTCAAAATATGTAACTGAAAAGGATTGCCCCAGAGGTGATTACACGGGCATTCAGCCAGCTTGCTGAGGTCACCAGTACTAAGCATGGCAGATCTCCTGGGGGACGCTGTGCCCCACAGACCTGGCAGCAGGATTGGGGGGCCTCCAGTTTCCCAGGACCTTTGCCCAACCCCTGCCAAGAACGTGCCTGTTGGGAGAAGCTTATCACAAAGATCTAGTGGCTCTTAGCACCCATCCGGGCCATGCCATTGAGTCAGAAACCCAGACCTAGTGCAAAAAAACCTGGCCTAGACAGTCCAGAGGCCACATCTGAGCCCTGGGTGGAGGAATGTGTGCAGTGGGTCAGATGGGATGACAGAGAGACAGCCGGCCTCTGTTCCCTGAACTAATGTGGCCTGGAACTGTCTGGGGGACTTGGCTTCAGTTTACAAAGGACAAGCTTCAATCCTCCTGCAGGCACTGGGCAAGAAGTTTCAAAGCTTTGCTGCCTCAGCGATCAGCAAATGGCTCATCCTTGTACTGTACATGACAAAAGGCTCCTGGCTGGCACTCAGGGCAGCCTTTGTCCCGAGGCTGGTGAGGCTGATTGTGTACAAATAGAGCCTGGCCCAGAAACACGCTGGAGATCGCTCCCAGGGGTAGCCTCTGACATGGGAGGAGCCTCTTTGGCAAGAGCTGTATGACATTGAGGTGCAGTGGGAAGCCTCCCTTCAGTGTCAGGGGACCTCCGAGGAAACGGAGACCGGTCCGCCCCTTTAAGGTGGGCTGCTGGGCTGGGCTGAATCCTGGCACAGGTGCAGATGGTCGGTTCTTGATAGCACGCTTCTTCCACTTGGTGCGCAAAAGCCATGCAACACAACACAGAGTAGAGCAGGATGCCCGGTCAAGTCTGTTGGGAAATCAGTGTCGGTCACTTTAAATATACTTATGTGAGTAGCCACCAGGCTAGCCTAGAGAGTCCAAACTTGACGACATATTAGAAAGCCAGGCCGGGCGCGGTGGCTCACGCCTGTAATCCCAGCACTTTGTGAGGCCGAGGCGGGCAGATCACAAGGTCAGGAGTTCAATACCAGCCTGGCCAACATGGTGAAACCCCATCTCTACTAAAAATACAAAAATTAGCTGGGTGTGGTGGTGGGCGCCTGTAATCCCAGTTACTCGGGAGGCTGAGGCAAGAGAATCACTTGAACCCGGGAGGTAGAGGTTGCAGAGAGCCGAGATTGCGCTACTGCACTCCAGCCTGGAGTGCAAAAAAAAAAGAAAGCCAGATCCATCAAGATGTTCCATTGTACAATGTAGTAGTGTGTGTTTTCCCACGGAGAAGATCCAACAGTTCTCTCATCATAATTAAACACAAAACATGTGACAGGGTCCCCGGGGCGGAAGGTGGGGGGGCTTGCGTGTGCCTCACTGGAGCATAAACGGCACAGGTGCTCAGCTCTGCGCCACACAGTTGGCGCTCAGTAGATGCTGAGCATGAATGCGGCACTCATTGAGCAACCTGGCATCTGATCCTTATGTCCACCCCATGAGGTAGATTACCATCGTCCTCATTTTACAGACAGGAAACCGAGGCGCAGAGATATGGGGACTTGCCCGAGGTCACAACCAGAGAGTGACACGGCTGACTCTATGCTGGTGCCACTAGCTCCAAGGCGCGCCAGCTGCGTGACCTGGGGGCTCGCTTCTTTGTGGGCAGGGAGCACGCAGAGTGGGCAGAGGGAGCCGAGCAGAAAGAACCAGTCAGAATTGCCAAGAGGAGACAGCATTCTTTAATCATGCTGGACGGCAGGGCGTGGCAGGGTCAGGCCAGGGCAGGATCAGGCAGGGTGGTTTATAGCACAGGTCTTCCTGGCACTTGGTCAGACCCTGTTTCTGTCATCTGGCCATGGAGCCACGGCTCCCTCGGCTGTGAGCACCAGAGATCACCCCCCAGGGCACCTCGGCCCCAGAGTCTGCATGAGCACCAATGGGCGGAGGCCGCCTCCCTCTGGGGAGAAGGGCAGGCCACCTGGGTTTGGAAGGCTAGGGGGACACTAGGCCACCCCACCCTGGAAGAAGAAACGGAAGGCCCGAGGTTCTTCCTTTGCTTTAGCTCCCCAGACCTGCTGAGGGTTCTAAAGCCTGGGGCTTCCCTGGCCCTTCTCCTGCAGGTGTTTGTAAAGGCAGCACCAGGCCGGAGGAGGGCTCTGAGACGAGGAGCTGCCCACCCGGGCCTTAGCACCTTGATAAAGCCTGGAGAGTCAGGGCACTGGGCCGGTGAGAGGGGCATGAGGGGCAGAGAGCACCTGGGGACAGACATCAGTGTCTAAGGGCAGCTGGAGGCCCTGGGGAAACTGAAGTTCAGATGACTTTGGTGGAAGGGACTGAGCAAGGCCCTGGCAGAGCCCTGGGAGGAGGCAGGAAGGGGATCCCAGTGAGGAGGGCAGGTCTTCTCGCAGGATGCCGTATCAGCTGTGGGGAGAGCTATGGGTGTGGGTTCCATTCCTTGGGGGCCCCTTCACCCCCCAAATGCCCCCACACTCCTGGGTCCTCTCCTCATAGAACCCTTGACCTGGCCAAGGCCCCCTGGGGTTTGCTTTAACGATGAGCATTGAGCAGGTGGATGAGGAACGGGAAGGGGATACCTGCCCCTGCCACCAGGACCCCGTCCCACCAGCCTTGGGGAGCAGTGGGTAATGGAGGACCAGCAGCACCTGAACACCCAGAACACAGGCCCCCATGAGCTCTGGGTCTGCTTTAAAACCTATGCACACATCTCTCCCCGCCTGGGCTGGACTAGCCAGTCACTGAGGGCAGGGGCAGGGCCTGTGTCTGACCCCCTCACCCTTCCCGGGACCCGGCACAGAGTGAGTGCTCAGTGTTTAATGAATGAATAAATGAACGGTGGCTGCAGTGGTGCAGGCCTGAGCAAGAGAAGAGGGGGAGGGGGTAAAGAGAACATAGCACAGGGAGCCCTGGAGGGATGAGAGAATTTAAGAATGTTGGAAGAGGCCAGGCACGATGGCTCACACCTGTAATCCCAGCATTTTGGGAGGCCGAGGTGGGTGGATCACCTGAAGTCAGGAGTTCAAGACCAGCCTGGCCAATATGGTGAAACCCCATCTCTACCAAAAATACAAAAATTAGCCAGGCATGGTAGCAGGCGCCTGTAATCCCAGCCACTAGGGAGGCTGAGGCAGAAGAATCGCTAGAACCTGGGAGGCAGAGGTTGCAGTGAACTGAGATTGTACCACTGCACTCTAGCCTGGGCAACAGAGCACGACTCTGTCTCAAAAAAAAAAAAAAAATGTTGGGAGATTTCTAGAATGTGTGGAGGATTCTAGAATGTTCAGAAAGTACTAGAATATTGAGAAAGTTCTAGAACTTGGTTGCTCCAGTGTGGTTCATAGACCGACCCCATCAGCATCACCCAGGAACCTGTTAGAAACCCAGAATCCTGGGCCCACTCAGACCTGCTGAGTCAGAATCTGCATTTAACATGAACCCCAGGTGATACGAATGCATATCCAAGTTTGAGAAGTGCTGGGCTATGAGGCTGGGAAAGTTCTAGAATATTTAGGTTAGAAAGTTTCTTAAAATAGGTCCAAGAGAAGAGAGGAGCAGAAATAGGCTGGGAGAGACGATGGCAGCCAAGAAAGAAGCAGGGTCTCCCCAGAATGCCAGGTCCCCGGGGACCTCCCTGGCCTTCCTGCTTCACAGCAATGCAAACTGAGCCCTGCAGGGGACGGGACCAGCACCTGAGCTCTCCGGCCGGGAGGGTGGCCCGGAGGCCCTCAGTCATCCTCGGCCTTGATGAGGTGGCCGCTGAAGGTGATGTAGGTGTCGAAGTCGTTGCTGTAGATGGCATTCTCGCGCTGGCGCTTGAAGAGCCGCACCCAGACGCGGTCCCCGTAGGCCAGGTCCAGCATCACGCTCTGGCTCTGCATGATGCTGCGCTCGCTGGGCTGCGCGTACAGGATGACGGCCTCCTTCTGGTTGTGCATAATGTGCACGTACGTCTCCTTGTAATTCCAGCTGTGCACATTGAGGCTAAAGAAGTAGATGCCGCGCAGGGGAGCAGCAAACTGGCCGGTCGCCATGTCAAAGCACCCATCAAGGTTCACAAAGACCCTTTCGAAGAGCAGTGTCTGGAAGTCATCGCCGCTGTGCAGGGCCGTCTTGCGGCCCACTGAGAAGGCGAAGAAGCGCTTCTGGCACGGGGCGCCGGGGCTGCCCATCTCCCCCTTGTCACCCTTGCTGCCCTGAGGGCCAGGCTCCCCTTGGGGACCCTCCCTGCCCATGTACCCTGGCAGGCCCATTGGGCCTGGGTCCCCTTTGTCACCTGTGGGGGTAAAAAGGGGACAAGTCAGGGTGGACATCTGAGCCTGCTCCAAGGAGGTGCCCACACTCATCTGTGATGGCTGTGCCCCTGTCCTGGCCCCGAGAAGAAGCCAGCATTTATTTAGCACCTACTGTATGCCAGACATTGCCTCCGCAAATGCCTGCCTAAAGAAAACATCATGACCATCTTCACTTCACAGAGAGGTTAAGGACTCACCCCGGGCCACACAGTGCAGGAGCAGAAGAGGCAGGACTTAAAATATGGTCTGTCCCCAGGGTGACTTGACTTCCCCTCACCCAGCAGGGAGGGTCCGACTGTTGTCTCTGGGAGGCCAGGCCCAGGCCCCCACCCCAGGACCACAGCACAGTCCAGGCTGGCGGGGATGTGGGATGTGCTGGAACGTACTTTGGGTTTCTGACCCAGGGAAGAAACCAAGAAAAACACCTTTGCCCACCTGGAGGAAAAGCCCAGGTTAGCAGCCAGGAGGCCCTTGGTTGGCAGTCCTGCCCCGTGAGACCTCGGGCACTCCACGGCTGGGGTCTCGGTTTTCTGGTCTATATTTTAAAGAGGATTGTGTCCACCTCAGGGATGTTTGTGAGCCCTCAACAAAATTTCCTGTGGGAAAGCACTTTGCAAACCCTGCAAATAAGGGGCAGAACAGTTCACCCAGCACAGCTGGCCCACCCCGACCTGCTCTGAGGTCTGGCAGCATTTACAATGGCCCCCAGGCAGGCACAGCCCTGCCCGGCCCTTAGTCCAGGCTGACTTTCAACATAAGAAAAGCAGGTGACCACCCACGCCTGGAGGGACCCGACCTCACATAGCTCCCTGCCACCTGTCACAGTGCCTGGAGTCACACCAGCAACCACATCCTTGCATGGGCTAGAAGGCCCTGTGTTTTCCACAGGTGGGGAAGGGGACAGAAAGGAGGGCACAGGACCTTGAGGTGGAAGCCCAGAGAGCTGGGCAGGGCAAGTCCACAGCTCTGCGGGGGTCTGGCTCCACCGCCCCGCTGAAGAACCGCGTCCTCACCTGCACAGCTCCAGACCTTGTGCAGAAAGTTTGTTGTGCCCCAGCCCAAGGAAAGGAAGGAGTGGAGAGTGGACAGGATGAAGGGGCTATCTTCTTTTTACAAATAAGGCAGCAAGCTCAGGGCGGGGGAGAGACCAGCCTGACTCACTGGGCAAGGGGGCGGAAGAGGTGAGGCTGGGACCCAGGACTCCCAAAGCCAGCCCAGGGTCCCTCAGCCACGGCAGCCTACCCATCTACCAGCAGGCTGCTGAGCTGGGCCCAGGAGCAGTGACCCTGGGTTTGGGGAGGGCAATGAGGAGGGACCATCAGCAGCCAGGCACCTCTCCAACCTCATGCCGAGAGCTAAGTCAGCCCTGGGGAAGCTGGGTGGGGAGCGGGGTGTGAGGAAGAGCAATGTCCTCACCGCGAAATCAGAACAAGGGCAGGCCGGGTGCCAGGTGACCACTGGCTGTGCAGTGGAGTGTCCCCGGGGAGAGCTCAGAAACAAATCCTGGCTCCATCCCTGACAGCTGTGTGGCCCCAGAAGACTGAGTTTCCCCATCTGCAAAGTGAGAGGAATAAGAAAATATTGACCTCACGGGCTGTTGTGGGCAGAGACGGAAGCTAAGGATGTCAAGGCCTGGTCACAGCCATCAGCCACCACAGCCTGGAAGGGAAGCGAGTCCTTCCGCATCCTATTGAGAGAGTGGGTAGCCAGCCCGTACCTGGACGGCCCTCACCTGGACGCCCCTCACCTGGACAGCCCTCACCTGGACGCCCCTCACCTGGACAGCCCTCACCTGGACAGCCCTCACCTGGACGCCCCTCACCTGGACAGCCCTCACCTGGACGCCCCTCACCTGGACAGCCCTCACCTGGACGCCCCTCACCTGGACAGCCCTCACCTGGACGCCCCTCACCTGGACGCCCCTCACCTGGACAGCCCTCACCTGGACAGCCCTCATCTGGATGGCCCTCACCTGGACAGGCCCCACAGGGCTGCCTGCTCTGACCCTTGGCCCCCGCTGGCTGCTCTCCACATGACATTAGAGGGATCCATTTGAAACCTGGGTGGGATCAAGTCCCTGTCCCACTCAAACCTGCCACTGTTCCCACTCCACTCAGCGGAGCCCAAGTCCCTACAGTGGCCGGTGGTGACAGCACCCCATGTGATCTGAGCCTGGTGCATCTCCCGGCCCTGCCCCAGGGCCTCTGCACCAGCTGTGCCCTTTGCCAGGAGGCTCCTCCACCACCTCTTTCTTAGGAGTCTGTGCTCCATGGGTCCTCCACTGACCACCCCATTCAATATGCAGCCTGCAGCCCAGACCCGCACTCCTGAAGCCCCTTTTCATTTCCCAGAGCACTGATCACCATCGAACATTCCACTCCACTAACTTAGGTGATGTGTCCCTTGCTCACAGCCCGTCTCCCCACCGAGAACAGGCGCTCAGGCGGGAGGCATCTTGGTCTGGTTTGTTCACACTCCGTCATCAGTGTTTGGAACAGTCCAGGCTCACATTGGGGCTCAATAACTCAGAATGAAAGAGGAGTCTGGACAGGTTTCCGCCCTGCCCTCTACTCCCTCCACCTCAGCTCCCTGGCCCTCCCTGCCCACTACCAGGCCCCACGGGAGGGCACTCACCCTTCAGGATGGTGATGTTAATGTAGGGTCTGATCTCAGGCAGGGCGTAGGGGGGGCCGGAGGAAGAGGCTGAGGACACATGGGCAGGATCCAGGGGGTCCTCAGAGTCGCAGCACCGTTGGCAGCCGCTGGCCACAGCTCTGTCAAAGGTGAGCTCCACCGTAGGGATCTCACACATCAGGAGAAAGAGCAGGAGCGCTGCCCAGAGGGGACCCAGGGCAGCTGTCCCCATGGTGACCTGGAACAAGGAAGGAGGGACAGGAACTACACTTCACTCAACATCTACTATGTGCCGATGCCTGGGGTGGGCAGGTGCTGCCTCCCCCAGCCAGAGCACTCCGGACCTAACTCCAGAGGGAAGGTTATTGTCCCCATCTATCAGACAAGAAGACTGAGACCTCCACAGAGCAGCAAGTTCCCCAAGATTGGGAGGAGACTAGCAGGGCAGGGCCTGAATGCTGGGTCTCCCGGCACCCAGTCCATGGAGGCTTCTGCTACACACAGGCCTTGGAAGGATGAAGCCCCTCTGAAAACAGCCACAGCTGAGAGCAGACAGCCATCCCAGGAAGCTTTGCTGGGGCAGGTGAGAAGATGCCCCAGCTGGCCATGGGTGGCAACCCAGGAGACCATCAAATGCTTTCCCGCCCGCGCACCTCCCTCTGGCATTTTCTTGCCACCGACTCCACTATCACCAGCAAACACATGCCCTCCGGGCAGGAGGACAGAGGTTAGTGAACACTGGGGACAAACGTGGAGGGTTCTGTAGGCTTGTTCTCAGGAGAGGGGATGGGTGGCTGAGCCCACGCTTTGGTGTGAGAACACCATAGTTCTGAAAAAAGAGACAGGAGAGTTCATTGATCCTGGCAGACAGAAAGCAACGTCCATGAGAGCATGTGGAGTGGTGCGCGATGATGGTGTCATTGCATCGCTGAGCAGTCAGAAGAAGGAATACTGGGTCCTTGACTGTAGCCCATTGCTAGTCTTTAGAGTGCCTTTGTGCAAAGTAAGGAAGGTGCCCCTCTGGACAAATTAGAAATGATAAGAGTCTCCTTTGGAGGGAAGTGATGCTGAGGGTGTACAGCTTGGCAAGGGCTGGCACTAGTCCACCTCCCTGCTCAGCACCTTTGTGCAGTCAACAATATATGCAACCCGACCTTATCCAGAAGCCCTGCAGGGAGGGTTCTGGAGAGAGAGTTAATTCACTGGAAGATGGTTGTGTCAATCATCTAGACCTGCCAATCAGATGCCAAGGTGGTAGATTGGAATTAAGGGGTAGGACTAGGAGGTATGAAAAATTCTAAAGGATCAGAAAAGTGTAAGTGTTGGTGAGGATCTGTCTCTGGCCTTGGCCAAGAAGGGGTCTAGGGCTCCAGGAGAGAGGCAGGAAGTAGCCTGGACACCAGGCGCTAGAGACAGTCCTGGGTTGGGTGGGCAGGAAGCCGGGCAAAAAGACCTTTGAGGTGGTGCAGCTTCTGGGGGCTGGCGCCGAGTTATCACAGGATCAGAAACTTTGCTTTTGAAACCAGACTGGTTTTTACACTTCTGGCGTTTCTTTGTTTATTTCCTTTTTGTTCTCCTTTAACATTTAGTAGAATTCAAAAATATTTTTTTTGTGGTTAATACATGTAGACAAGGTACAATTATTACTTTTTAAAATGCCACCCTATCTCAGCTGAGCACTGAGGTGAGGGCAGAGTTTTAAAGTGGCAGGATGGCCAGGTGCAGTGACTTACTCCTGCAATCCCAGCACTTTGGGAGGCCACGGAGAGAGGATCACTCGAGTCCCGGAGTTCGAGACCAGTCTGGGCAACATAGTGAGACCCTGTCTCTATTTTTCAAAAATTAAAATTAAAAATAAATAAAGCGGCAGGAGCCCTGCCCCCCACCCCCAGAGCTGGGTGGTAGCAGCAGGAGAAGGGGGCTGGGCAGGAAGTCTCCAGAACCACCTCCCTCTTCCTGGAGGTGACTCTTCCCAAGCTCTTCTCTGCCCACCCTGGTTGGGTTCCTGGTTCTGCTCAATAAGGAGGTCAAATCCTCAGAGATCGACATCCTCCCTGTCTGAGACTGTCATCCTCAACTTTTACTTATAAATGATAAATCCCAGTGGTTTTGGAAATCCCAAAATTCCCTTCTTTTTCCCAGCCATAGATATGACCTCATGAGAAAAGCTGAGGTCTTAGAGTCAAATCTGAGACCCAGAATAGTTTGCAAGCTGTGTGACCTAGGGCTAGTGGCTGAACCTCTCTGGGCTTCCTGCTCCTTGATACTTACAAGGAGATGACACCACCCTTTCCCTCCCAGGTAATTTGGAAGGACTTCAATGCAGGGAAAGTGCCTGCCTTATAAAACACTTAAAAAAAAAAAAAAAAAGTGTGCTTTGACTTCTTCCCTGTGCCTGCATGGGATGGGAAGGAGAACTGCTCCCAGAGGACTGGCATGGTTTGGGAGCATTTCTGTTTCCTATTGGCCCCAGCCGGATGGGAGTCAAAGGCTGTGAGACACAGAACCGTGGCCTGGGAGCAGGAATCAGGAAGCCGTTAACGAGGAATCATAACCGCAGCTAGGATCACGAACTAGCTCTGGGGGTGGGTGCCAGGCAGGGACTAAGTGTGGGAACCAAGTCACAGGGAGGACTTTTGGGGTCCTTGCTGCTTCCACTGAGGAGCTGGGACCTCTTTGGGGAGGGAGCGGCAGGGCAACTTTTCTCGGTCCAGGCAGGCCGTGCAGAGCTGAGTCTGTGTGTGCCCGGGTAGGGGCGGGCACAAACCGGGAGCAGTGGAGCGCAGCCCTCAGCCAGAGGCAGGAGGAAATGTGGAGGGGAGAGCCTGGAGAGGCTGTCCCAGTCAGAGGGAGAGAGCAGGGCCCGAGATGCTTCCAGGAAGCAAGGAGGGAGGAGAGGAATTCCAGGCTCTGACCCCAGCCCCCAAGCTGAGGAGCCTCTGGTCACTCACCCTGTGTCCTGTGGCCTCCCCAGGCGACTCACGGACCCTGAGCCACTGCATGGCCTCTGGCTCCTTGGCCCATGTCTGCAACACTAACTTGTTGCTGGCCCAGACCCCCAGGCCCAGCAGAGGAGGGAGAGAGGAGGGGATGGAGGGAGAGAGGGCGGAGGGAGGGCGGAGGGAGAGGGCAGAGCCGCTTCCCACTTCCCCTCCTCCCTGCTCCCTCCCTTTCAGCCTCTGGGTTCTGCGGAGATAAAGGGAGGCAGGGATTTCCTTTGCTTAACTCTTTGGTGATCCAGTGGGGTCTTGTTTGATTCAAAGGCCTAGAAAGTCAGAGCAGGCAGGAGTCTGAGGCCCCCTGATGATTGGGAACTGGACACAGGCATGGGGCACAGGAGCCCCTAGGTTGCTCAGGAAGGGGGAGGCAGCCCTGAGTCCACCCTGAGCTAAAGTGCTTAACTGCTCTGAGTCACAGAGGCAGCGTGGGTAGCAGAGAAGGTGCAGGTGTTGGCCCTCCAGGCACAGGCTAGAATCCTGGCCCTGCTACCACACTCACATCACCTCTCAGAGCCTAGGTGTTCCAGAACTGCAGTCCTCAGCCCTCTTTGTGCCAGGCACATGGGAGGGCTTAACCCATGTTCATTGGGTGAATGACCAGGCTGACCTCTTCAGGTATCATGCAAGTGTTAGCAGAGAGGGCTCCTTATCCAGACCCCAAGAGAGGATTCTTGGATCTTGCACCAGAAAGAATTTGGGGTAAGTCCACACAGCAAAGTGAAAGCAGTTTATTAGAGATGCAAAGAAACAAAAGAATGGCTACTCTATAGGCAGAGAACCCCCAAACACTGCTAGTTGGCTATTTTTATAGTTATTTCTTGATCATATGCTAAACAGGGGTGGATTATTCATGAGTTTTCCAGGAAAGGGGTGGGAATTTCCTGAAACTGAGGGTTCCTCCCCCTTTCAGAGAATATAGGGTAATTTCCAGACACTGCCATGGTATTTGTAAGCTGTCATGGTGCTGGTAGAAGTGTCTTTTAGCATGCTAATGCATTTTAATTAACATACAATGAGCAATAAGGATGACCAGATGTCACTTTCATTGCAATCTTAGATTTGGCAGGTTTTGGCCGGTTTGTTTACCGCATACTGTGTATCAGCAGGGTCTTGATGACCTGTATCTTGTGATACCAGTCCTGCCAACTTCCTATCCCTTCCTGTGACTAAGAATGCCTGACCTCCTGGGAATGCAGCCTGGCAGGTCTTAGCCTCATTTTACCCAGCCCCTATTCAAGATGGAGTTGCCCTATTTTGAACACCTCTGACATATTTCCCTACCCTCTTTTACGAGGGAGCGCTTAATCTTAAGGGTTGTAGAGGGATGAAGATCCATCTTCTGTAACTTCTTCAGGCTGAATAGAGGCGATGATATTCCTGCCTAACTATTAGAGTCTCTTGGGTTTGGTGCAGACAGGAACTGAGTAAGAAAATGTTGGTGTGTTCAGAGTCATTCGTAACTCTGAGTCCTAACAAAAGGTGATATCTGGAAGATTAGTATGTGTTCAATTTAAGGAAGCATTGAGTAAGCTTATCTTGCATTCTTACACAAAGAGTATAACAGCAATATATTCTACAACAGCGAAGTAAAATAAGTAAAATTATCCCAAGTAATCCAAATAAGAAGGCTTTCCATGAACTGGGCAAGAATGCGTGTGACTTATTGGGTAAAATGAGGCTGAGACCTACTGGGCTGCATTCCGAGGAGGTTAGGCATTCTTAGTCACAGAATTTGCTACATGAGCTGATATGGAGTTGCTAGACGATTCCAATACATGCCCAGAATTAGATACTGATCCAGATTTTTATGTTATCCATCCCTCTTGTTTCTGATGAGAAGCAGTCAAGAGATGACTGTTTGGTTCACAGAAAGAAGCAAGGTCGGTCTAAATTGCAGAAAAAAAATCTCAAAAACAATGGATAAGACTAGAATCTATGACAGGTGTACCATATTTTTTGAAACACCGTTTTTCTCTCTCCAGTCTCCCATTTTTTATTAAAAACAAATCATGGTAGGACCAATTTATTTGCAAAATAAGCTTTAGTCTTATTATACTTGGCTTCATTATTTGCATAAAGTGCAGCAAGTATAACTATTTGCCATATAGGCTCCTTTTAAAATTGGCTTTGTTTCATAAGGTTTCTCAGATTAGATGTTTTAAAGCTTTGAGCCCAGCCATAGATTTACCTATGCCTGCAAGAACCTGTACGAGTTAGATAAATTCCTCTCCTCTTGAGGTCCCAAGATAACTTGGGGCTCCCAGGCCTGTCAGAAAGTTACATTCTTTACTTACCACAGGTCAGGAACCCTATACAGGGACTTCATACACAAGGTACAAGACCAGTTTTTCCAAGAGGCTTTTATTGGCTCTATTAGTCAACTTTAATTCCTTAAAGAAGTCTGTTTATATTTGAAAGCATGCCATTCCAGTCAAACCCTTGTTAAATAACCAGTTTCTCCAATTGTGTCCTGTTACAAAAAAAAAAAAGAAGGAAAAACAGATTCTTAACTGCACTTATGCAAATAACTATATTGCCATAAGTTAAGAACACTCACAAATAGTTTCCAAATTCTGCAGAAATCAGGTAAAGAGAAAAAAATATATTCCAAATTTTGTTTTTGGACAAAACTTTGTTTTATAATCCTTATAGGAGCGTACTTTACTCAATTGTTAAAAGCTGTAAATAGCTCAAGAAGGGGGGGTTTCTTGACTCTGAAAAACAAAACAGAAAGATCAACATTTTAAGCAAAAAGCCATAAAAGATTATTTCAGTCTTTTATTAGTTCAGTCTATGCAATTAATTCCTGTTTTGCTTGATATATATGTGTTAGTTTTCCAAGAGTCTTCGATGCTGTTTTCTTTTTCTCGGCATTTAAGAGTACTCATCAGAGTCCTATAGCTGATTATAAACCACCTTTTGAAGAGAATAAAAGCAAGGCAACAATTGTCTATGGATGACAGAAAGACTTAGAGCAGCCATGGTTAAAGAATTAATATCACTGACTACGAAATTTGGATACCACTGTGGCACATAATAATTTAACATCATAACAATTATAATTATTATTGATAATGTACATTAGTATTGATAATGTTCATATCAGAATTATAGGAGTTTCCCATAATTTTGGAGCACATACCAATAACATATTTATATAAACACAGCCCAAAGAAAGTCAAACACAATTTCATATTTGACAATGCTTCCTGTATTATTTTAATGTACCAAATAAGCCAAATATGTCATTTTTGGACTTTAGGGGACCTAATATCTAAAGGACTAATCACGTTAGAAAAAGGCATAACTTAGAATTTGATTTTGGAAAGTTTGTCAAATATCAAAAATTTAAAACATTTGATACTACAAAATAGCATCCCAGGTCACCATAAGTCATTTATTTGGCCAAAATGAAACTCAAAGATGTTTTTAAGGGCAAAAACCTTTACTCACTGATAAAGGGAAGACTTAGCTTTCCAAAAAAACTGTCTCTTTTCTTTCCTTTCTTTTTTCTATAGCTTATTCAAAAGGCAAACAAAAATCTTTAATTATTTTTCAATATTACATGAAAAACTTGTTCAAGAGAGAAAGCCAAATTTTACCTTTGTATTTGTGTACTATTAATGTCAAACCCAATTCATAATAAAGCCTTATAGACAACTCTATCCAATTTTAATGTTTGACCATGAGGTAAGAGTCTCATAAACCTTTTATAGCTCTTCACAATTTTCTTGTTAAAGAGTATACCAGTGCTGTAAGAAAACCTTGTTATACTTTTATTCCATATTTAATTTATGGAAAAACTGAATAATATCCCTTTAATTTAAGCCAATAAGTTCACACAGAATTTATTTTACAAGATTAATCTTTCACAAACCTTCTACAACTTGCTCAAACCTTCAGCTTTATCCTACCTAACTTGAAACAATCCTTTAACCCTCTAAAGTAGGGGGGAAATCCACATTCCCATGCTTTCTTATAATCTTCTTACCAAAAGCATATTCTATTTTCCTTACACACCTTGCATATAAAACTGTTTCTCCAGTAGTCTCAATTACATATAACATATTACAATGTTAACTCTTAGCAACTTTTATTTTTTGGTGAAAAACCTGGTAAGTAAGCGGTTTTAATTATATTCCAGGTGTGGAGCCTAGGACACCAGGCAGAAGTGTAGATAAGGTCTGACTCTTTCCAGCATAGCTGGGGGCATGGCTAACTTGACAAGTCCCCAGGCCTTATCTAGAATCTAATGGCCCCAAAGCAGGTAAGCTGGGCAATTTTCAAAAGTCAATGATGCAGTTTATGACCTTGAGGCATTTAGCAAACCTAAAATCTGACCTGCCTAATTTAGACCAAATGTCTAAAGTTTGAAGATATTTTAATGTTACCGATAATCTTTAAAACTGTCTTTATTTCCCAAAGATTATTAAAGTCATGTGAACCAAAAGGCATTAATGTTTCTGTTTTTCTGACAATATATTTGATTTAAGTACTTATTATTTTTAAGCCAATTAATCAGAGCTCTTTCATATATCAACATCACACACACAACATATATAAATACACAGACAGACAGAAGATCCAGTAGTTGTAAGATTTTTCATTTGCCAATTTTTAAGTTTCTTAATTGGATTACTGACTTCAGGGTGGAGCCCTTCAAGAAACAGGGCCAGGAAAGCCTGAAGTTTCTAAGGCCTAATAAGCAGGCACAGCTGGAAGGCAAAACAGATCCCCAAAATTAAGGATCTCATTTTTATATTGGATCCTGGATCCCAAAGAGAGGGAATCAGCCCATCCCCCATGGCAGTCTTATTTTTCAATGGAGGGTGGGGACACTTCCATACTTTCTAGGTGGCCAAGAGCATGCTTTTCTGATCCAAATGTGGGAAGAGCCAAGTATCCCCCCAAAACTGCCATTAGCCATCCCTAAAAGTATATTTCCCACCTATTTTTTTATTTTTATTTTTTATTAAGTATTTATTGATCATTCTTGGGTGTTTCTCGGAGAAGGGGATATGGCAGGGTCATAGGATAATAGTGGAGAGAAAAGGTCAGGAGATAAACACATGAACAAAGGTCTCTGGTTTTCCTAGGCAGAGGTCCCTGCGGCCTTCTGCAGTGTTTGTGTACCTGGGTACTTGAGATTAGGGAGTGGTGATGACTCTTAAAGAGCATGCTGCCTTCAAGCATCTGTTTAACAAAGCACATCTTGCACCGCCCTTAATCATTTAACCCTGAGTTGACACAGCACATGTTTCAGAGAGCACGGGGCTGGGGGAAAGGCCATAGATCAACAGCATCCCAAGGCAGAAGAATTTCTCCTAGTCAGAACAAAATGGAGTCTCCTATGCCTACCTCTTTCTACACAGACACAGCAACAATCTGATCTCTCCTTCCTTTCCCCACACTTCCCCCCCTTCTTTTCAACAAAACCGCCATCGTTCTCGTGGCCCGCTCCCGATGGTCGCTGTCTCTTTGGAGCTGTTGGGTACACCTCCCAGACGGGGCGGCGGGGCAGAGGCGCTCCTCACCTCCCAGAGGGGGCGGCCGGGCAGAGGCGCTCCTCACTTCCCAGATGATGGGCGGCCAGGCAGAGACACTCCTCACTTCCTAGACGGAGTGGTGGCGGGGCAGAGGCTGTAATCTTAGCACTTTAGGAGGCCAAGGCAGGCGGCTGGGAGGTGGAGGTTGTAGTGAGCCGAGATCACGCCACTGCACTCCAGCCTGAGCAACATTGAACACTGAGTGAGCGAGACTCCGTCTGCAATCCCAGTACCTCGGAAGGCGGAGGCGGGCAGATCACTGGAGGCCAGGAGCTGGAGACGAGCCCGGTCAACACGGCGAAACCCCGTCTCCACCAAAAATACAAAAACCATTCAGGCGTGGCGGCGCGCGCCTGCAATCCCAGGCACTCGGCAGGCCAAGGCAGGAGAATCACAGGAGCCCGAGGCAGGGAGGTTGCAGTGAGCCGAGATCACGGCAGTACAGTCTAGCTTCGGCGAGAGACCGAAAAAAGAAGGACAGGGAGACCGGAGAGGGAGAGGGAGAGGGAGAGGGAGAGGGAGAGGGAGAGCTATTTCCCACCTAGTTATTACATAGCAAGGCTAAAAGCTCTCTTACAATGCAAAGTAATTTCTGATATCCCCAAAAGTCAAAACTGTCAGATAACACAATACAAAACAGAGCAGATCCTTAGATTTTGAAAGTGGTCTATCTGCTTTCAATTCCTGGGGGTCCATGAGGAGAACAGAGGTTTCTCCCAAAACAGGGTCTGTAGCACCTCCTGTTTTTCCCGAGAAGTCCCAGGCTATTAAAATTTATCTCAGGTCCTCTCAGGTGGGGCATCAAGAGTGGCAAGAAGACAAAATGGGGAAAAAAATTAAGTCAACTGAAAAGAAAAACTTTTTTTCAGAAAAATAAGAGCCAAAAAGAGAAAAAAAAAAAAGCATAAAGGCCTTTTAAATATATGTATAGCTTGGATATCCATTTTTAATTAAGCTGACTTTTAACCAAATCTTGTTACCAGACTCTAACCGGGACAAACAGCCAATATTTCTGGCTTTTGAACTTCACCAACAGTAACCTCCCAGGTGAAACCAGTAAGCCTTAACTAAGGTTAGCACTTAACCCAGGTATACAAGGTATTTTCAAAGAGGTGATAAGCAGTTTTTATGAGATCTAGAATCGCCAAGGGTAGCGCAGAGAAGGGAAAATTGAAACGAGAAGTCAGAAGCTGTTTATGGAAGAGAAGAGAATGAATAAATGGCAAAGGTCCCATAGATATTAAACCAGAAAGGACTCATTCCCTAAGGTGGGAATCGAACCTCGGTCCCCACTGTGAAAATACAAAGCCTTAGCTACTGAGCCATGGCACTAGACAGTTTTTGTTTTCTTTCCTGGAAGGAGCCTAGAGAAGCCAATTTCAAGCTTGCAAAGGCTTTTAACTGCTCAGGATAATTTTTAGGGCTATCACATGAACCCCCAACTTCCTGTCCTCTGGATGGTGGAGACTAAGAGAAAGTACTCCCATATGGTCACAAGGTTAAACTTCCAAGGATGTAAAAAAAAGACAAGACAGAAACCTCATCTAGTTTTTGTTTCAGGGACCTGCCGCAAAGTTTGTAATTGACGAGTTTGCTGGGCCAACTTGAATAATGGGCTTATAGAGGTCCTAGGCCCATATTCTATCCTATAGTACCTCTTTTTATGACAGATTGACACAGGAAGAAAAATTCATAGCACTAACTACACCAGATTTTCTCTAAAGCTTAAGACTAGCCCCCACGAATTCTTTTTCGTATTAATCAAATTCCTTGCAGGAGAGACAAACAGTGATTTTTATCATTTATTCAACCAGTTTGCACCAAGAGAGGCCAGACGCTGGACTGGTAAGAAATTCTTACCCTTTGCCAGCATGCCAGGTTTCTGGGTTCCCTTTCTCTCTGTGGCTTTGATGGCCCTGCTTACTGTGCCATTGCTATGGGGGCCAAGACACGTTACAAAAGAAAATCGTCTTTTTCCATTTCATGGAACCACAGGCAAAAGCCTCTTAATTTTGTAAGATGCTGTCCAACAGGCTGCATGGGGAAACCAAGTTAACATTTTCCATTCCAGGACACTAGCCACCCCACTCAGTGCCTAACATCAACCCGGCAAGGCTCAAACTTGCTCCCAATGGCCCTCGTCATCTTTGATCCACTCCAAGTGAGGTGGAATGCCCTCCAACCAGGAGTTTCAACATGTGGTGGCTGGGCAAGGTGGAAGAGTGGACAGTCACCCTGAGTGACAGAAAAGATAGAAAAAGGAGAGAGGAAGAAAAGCATTGCCTGCCAGGGGGTGGAGAAGCTGAGGAGCTCAGGGAGGCCAGAGGCATCCATTCCATTGACACTGGATCAATAGTTAAGGAGGTCGCTTGTCAGTAGCAAAGTTATCTTTTCCAGCAATCTCATCATCTCTAAAGTTTCCCTCTTTGGGGAGAAGAAAGCTCCCCATGTCCCATGATCCGGTACGCGCCTAATCCTGTCACTCACAGCTGTCAGCAAACAGTGCAAGGCAGATTAATCCAAAGAGAATAGTGGTTAACATCTCATAGTGCCTAATCCATTTCTCCTTACCAAGGGACTTGACCGAGGGGGACCTCTAACTCCCTAAGGACTCCAGCCTTCTCCAGTTGGGCCTCTAACCCAATTTCTGACAAGCATCTTTGCCCTTTACTAAGAGGGGCCTTTAACTCCCTATTTCTGAGGAGGGAACCTAACCCAAATCCATACATTACCCAGAATAAAAGATCCCTCACTTACCCAAAGTCAGCCAACTGGGGCTGTAGTCTATTTCCTTTGGGTTGGGGGGTTTCTCTGGTATCGTCCCTTCGTGGTTCACCAGAAAAATGGTACTGGAAAGGGGTCCCAATCCAGACCCCGAGAGAGGGTTCCTGGACTCGCACAAGAAAGAATTTGAGGTGAGTCCACAGAGTAAAGTGAAAGCGAGTCTATAGAGAAGTAAAGAAACAAAAGAATGGCTACTCCATAGACAGACCACCCCTGAGGGCTGCTGGTTGGCTGTTTTTATGGTTATTTCTTGATTATATGCTAAACAAAGGGTGGATTATTAATCAGTCTTCCAAGAAAGGGGAGGAGGTTTCCCCAGAATTGAGAGTTCCTCCCGCTTTTAGACCGTATAAGGTAATTTCTGGACATTGCCATGACATTTGTAAACTCTCATGGTGCTGGTGGGAGTGTCTTTTAGCATGCTAATGCATTATAATTAGTGTATAATGAGCAGTGAGGATGACCAGAGGTCACTTTCATGACCATCTTGGATTTGGTGTGTTTTGGCCGGCTTGTTTAGCACATCCTGTTTATCAGCAGGGTATTTATGACCTGTATCTTATGATACCAGTCCTGCCGACTCCCGTCTCATCCTGTGACTAAAAATGCCTAACCTCCTGGGAATGCAGCCCAGCAGGTCTCAGCCCTATTTTACCCAGCCCCTACTCAAGATGGAGTCGCTCTGGTTCTAACACCTCTACACAGGGCCAGGGCGGCAGCCAAGTCGCTCCTCCATGCTCCAGCCCCAGCTACACCAAAGTCTTCTTCCTCTGACTGGAATTCTGCCATTGTTACTGACTCACCCTGGTCTTCTAGAACTATTCCCCTGTGGAAATAACCATTCCCCTGTGGAAATAACCCCCAACAAGTTCACAGGAGGGCAGCCTGTTTGCCTCTGGGTCTGGCAAGGTCCTGCCTGTTTCCTTCTTGTTAGGCAGGGGGAAGTTTGGCAAAGACTCTCTGCCCTGGCTTCCTGGGGCCCGAGACTCCTGTGTAATGACTGTCTCAAATGTCCCTTACCCTCCACCAAGGGATTTGGTGGGTTTTGGCCGGCTTGTTTACAGCATCCCCCTATTCTACATTTGTTGAGGACTTACTGCCTGGGCCAGGTCTCATCTCTCTAGGGGCTTTTGGTCCCCAAAGGGTGTTTATATCCATTACTTCAACTAGTCCTAGGGAGCTGGGGTCAGGCAGCTGAAGTGACTTGCCCAAGGTCACATAACTGGTAGAGAGGAGCAAAGCCCCCTACGGAAGGGAAGACTCTCCAACCCCATGGAATTCCCTCGGGGCTTGGGCATGGGCAGGGAACAATGCCTGCAGGTCAGGGCTGTCCTGGGAGGAGGGAGGTGCAGGAGTGCGGGGACCCCGGCGGGGAATGGGGATATATTTAAATCTGGGGCTTTGGGTGCTAAATCCCAGTCTCCACTCACAGCCGGGCAAAGTGTGGAGGATGGGACAGCCCCTGGGCTGTGCGTCCTCAACCAGGGCTCATCCTTCAGCCTCCAATTTCCAATTTATTTGGGGGGATAATCAAACAGAAGAATATGAAGCCTGGAAAGAGCCTCAGAAATGATCTCATCTGATTCTTTCATCTGACCAGAAGGGACACTGTGGCCCAGGGAGGATTTATCTTTGGCCCAAAGGTCACGTAGCAGACTGCAGTCCAAGCTGGGATGACAGCCAGACTCTCCCAACCTCCAGCCTTGTGCTGTCACCCCTCCCAAACCGACTTGGAATCCCCCAGGTCGTCCATTCAGGGGTGCAAGGGGGCCCAAAGGAAAGCAGACTAAAGGACTTTGGCCGCTGGGAACACCCAAAGGCCTGCACTGGCCCTGCTCTCTACGTGGCCCTGCCCCAGGCAGCATTCCCAGGGCGCAGAGCCAGGGCTGCAGACAGAGGGAGCCAAGGGGAGCCTCCCCCCCTGCAGCTTCTAAGGGAAAAGGGTTGAGTCGGCAGCACTGGAGAGGGAGACAGCTCCTGGCTGGCTCCAAGCCTTCGGGCTTAGAAAACCTGACCTTCTGAGGAAACGGGGATGGACAGAACCATCAATGGGGCTTGGGGAGAAACAGGCTGGGGACACAGGAATGGTTTTGTCAAGGGCCAACTGTGTGCCTGGCAGTGTTCCACACCGCCCTCCACAGCTCCTCTGCAGAGAAGAGCTGTTCAACCCACTTCACAGGTGAGGAGGCTGAGGTCTGAAAAGCCAGGCAACTCACCAGGTTCTGGGGCCAGCTCATTTGGCTCCCGGCCATGCAATGCCCAGGAGAAGAGCCTCCTGTCCCTCTAGGTGCAGGGCAGCTGGCAGGAGTCAGAGCAGACAAGAGAGAACTCTGGAATATTACACTTCAATATTTTCCCTCCCATTAGCTTTGACCGTGCCTGAAAATTCCTCCATTTGTGCGTCATCCTTTGGTGTCCCAGCCTTTCTGACGATCTCCTCAGCTGGTCAGGTGGCCTGGAAACAGAGCTCCAGCCCTGGGGCAGACAAACCTGGGTGATGACTCAGCTCCCCCTCCTAGCTGTGTGACCTCGGGCAAGTTTACCTCTCTGAGCCTTGGTGTCCGTGGGCCAGATAAACATGGGGAGGCCAGGACCATCGGAGCCCACCGGTGGAATGCCCGATGGGGGCGCTCCCCACTGGCCACCCATCAGTAAAGTTGTGTGCCCTTTCCCAGGCACCCTGGGACCCAGGACAACAGCATGACCAGGAGGAGGACAGGCCCAGGGTGGCTCTCATCACCCTGCTATCACCCCCAGCAGCAAAGGAGTAACCCCCATGCAGAAACCCAGGGTACGGGCCCTGTTTCCCCAGCCACTCCCCACCCTTTCCCCTGCCCCCAGAATCTGGCTTTTCTGACCCCCCCATTCTGATTCCTCTAATCCTTCCAACAATGCTCTGAGGTAGGCACACGTGTTACCTCGTCTGTCCATTTTACAGACGAGATAGATGAGGCACATACTGACCAAGAGCCAAGCCCCTGGCCACCATCCTGCACTCGCCCACGTTCCAGCCCAGGGTCTGGAGAGGGTGTGAAAATAGGCACATTCAGTCAGCGCTTACAAAGCACCGCGCGCTTCATGTATTTAAAAAATAAAATGTGTGCCTGTCAAAAAAGGAGACAGGACAGTAAACATAATGATTCCTGGCGTCCACTATATAGGCTGTGAGTGGCAAGTCACAGATCTAATTGTTAAGCGCAGAGATCAATTTCAACAAAGGAAGACGCGAGCGCCTCCTGCTGGGCAGAGCCCCTGCGCCCGGGAACCCGGGACGCTCCCCGCCCCCGGGTCCCCGGCCCCCGCCCGTCCCACCAGCCCGTCCCCTCAGGGAACTTTGGGGCAGGCCAGGGCGCCCATGCACTCGCTTCTTACTCCAAACCCCCGCAGTCCCCGCAGCAACCCCCACCCCACACACACAAACCGATTTCCTCCCGCGAGGAGAGCCCCGGGCCCGGTTCTACCGAATCCCCCACATTGACCCGCCCAGGGGCCGGGGAAAGTTTCGCTCTCCGGACCCAGGTTCCCCGTCCTGGGCTTTCAGGACTTCGGATCCCAAAGGTGTTCAGCGGAGTTCGGCGGGCTGTCATGTTTTACAAAAGGGGAAACTGAGTCCGGAGAGCGCCAGCGCCGCGCCAGGCCCTCTGCCCTAGCGGGAAACCTGCTGATTGTTGGAGGGGAAACCGAGACTCAGGGACACTGAGGGGCAGCAGCTTCCCCTCCCGACACGACAGAACAGTGGCTGAGCCTGCCTGTTGGAGCGTGCGGCTGGCGCCAACCTCTCCCTTTCTCCCTGCAAAAGGAAGGCGAAAGACGCCCCCACGCCAGGCTCGGGAAGCCCCTCCCTCTCCACTCGCTTTGGCCTCAAACCCTGGCTCGTGTCTCCCTCTGCACAGCCCAGGGCCCAGACAAGCGGGACCCCCACAACCACCTCAGCGCCAAGGGCCCAAGGGCCGATGACCTGCCTCTCTGGCCTACAACTCCCGGCCTCGCCCTCCGGCGGAGCCGCAGCCGCGCCGGGAAAGTGCCTTTGCGCTTCCGGCGTGGGGCGAAGCCGAGCAGATCCGAACAAGGCCGAGTCTGGCCGAGTGCTGCCGAATACAGCCGAGCAGAGCCGAGCCTGGCCGAGTGGAGCCAAGTGGAGCCGAATAGAGACGAGTCCAGCCGAGCGGAGCTGCCGGTCGGATACCACGCGGCTACTGGGCGAGGCCTGAGGACCCGCGGCGCCCCCTGCTGGGCGTGGGGAGCACAGAGCCACGCGCCATCCGTCCCCGCAGGCCTGCGACAGGCCTTTGAGATGGGCGTGGGAGCCCATTTTTCCGGATGAGGAAACTGAGTCTACGAGAGGTTCTGAGGCTGGCTCAAAGGCACTCAACGCTAAGAGGCAGTGGCGCTGGGGTTCAAACCCGATTGCGTGGCCAGGAGCTCATCTGCCACTGCCGCCCACGTGATGGGCATCGTGCGTTTGTTCCATTCTCCCTCTGGCAGATGCCGTTTGATAAGGCCCAACAGAGAGAGCCCCTCCCTTCTGAAGAGCAGGCGCAGGGTCCTGGCTGGAGCTCAGAGGCAACCCCTGATCTTACAGAGGGAGAGATCAGGCAGGCTCTGGGGCCTGTTGAGCCAGCATTTCCCCTGAGCAAATATTGACACATTTGCTGGCCATTAAAGCGGACAGGAGGGTGGAGAGGCCACATCCCAGCTCTTCCCCTGCTAGGCTCCGATACACCCCACACCCACCGTAGGCCTCAGTTTCTCCACCTGTAAGATGGTGACAGAGGATGTGGGTTCCAGGAGAGTGTGAGCCAGAACCTGAGGTCTCTGGGACCCCAGGGGACCCTGAGTGTGGCCCAGGCACCTATTTTTTTTTTTTTTTTTAAGATGGAGTCTCGCTCTGTCGCCCAGACTAGAGTGCAGTGGCACATTCTCCGATGACTGCAACCCCCTCCTCCTGGGTTCAAGCGATTCTCCTGCCTCAGCCTCCCGAGTAGCTGAGACTACAGGCATGTGCCACCAGGCCCAGCTAATTTTTTGTATTTTTAGTAGAGACGAGGTTTCACCATGTTAGCCAGGATGGTCTCGATCTCCTGAACTTGTGATCCGCCCGCCTCGGCCTCCCAAAGTGCTGGGATTACAGGCGTGAGTCACCTCGCCCAGCCGGCCCAGGCACTTTTTTTGAGCCTGTGAGAAAATGAACGTTTGTCTCACCCTCTGCACACATGTGTGCAGTCATGTGTGCCCGTCATTCACCCCTCGGTGTGGTGCACGCTGCTGTGAGGCTTGCTGGAGGCCTGCTGGGATTCTGGGGAGCAACCAAGGTCCCCATGGGGCCTGGGCTGCCCTCTGCCTGTTGGGTCTTCCCAGAGGGTATTGTCTGCCATGGCCAGTGGCCACCAGGGACACCAGTGGCCTCAGAGCTCTCCCCACCCCTAGCATCACTCCCGTCCACTCAGCCCCCATTTTCATAGTTTTGTTTTTAAACTATGGGCCCTGGACTAGGAACTGTGTTTTGGGTCGGCTCAGACCCAAAACTGCCCTTGGCCACCAGGCTCTGGACCTTGTTGGAGAGTTTGAAGGAATGGATGGGTTGACCCAACAGGTCCTCTGGGAGACCCAGGAGAGAAGGGGCCATTATCTCCATTTTGCAAGTAGGAATTTTGAGTTTGCTAGGCCTGCCTTAACAAAGCACCATACACTGGGTGACTTAAACAACAGAAACTGATTGTCTCACAGTTCTGGGGGCAGAAGTCCAGGCTTGGCCTCAGCAGGGTTAGTTCCTTCTGAGGGCTGCAAGGAAAGGAAGAGCTGTTTCAGGCCTGCTCCTAGCTTCTGCTGCACTGGTAATCCTTGGCATTCCTTGGCTTGCGGATGCCTTGTTTGATCTTTACCTTCATGTTCACATGGCGTCTCCCTCCTGGGTGCCTGTCTGTGTCTGAATCTCCACCTTTTTTTTTTTTTTTTTTTTTGAGATGGAGTTTCGCTCTGTTGCCCAGACTGGAGTGCGGTGGCGTGATCTCGCCTCACTGCAACCTCTGCCTCCCAGATTCAGGCGATTCTCCTGCCTCAGCCTCCCTAGCGGCTGGGATTAGAGGCGCATGCCACTATGCCTGACTAATTTTTGTATTTTTAGTAAAGATGAGGTTTCACCATTTTGACCAGGGTGGCCTCAAACTCCTGACCTCAGGTGATCCACCCACCTCGGCCTCCCGAAGTGCTGCGATTACAGGCATGAGCCACCATGCCTGGCCTCCCCGCTTCTTAAGGACACCAGTCGTATTGGATTAGGGGCCATCCCTGCTCCAGTATGACCTCTTCACTACCTGCAACTGTGATGACCCCATTTCCAAATATAAGGTCACATTCTGAGGCTCTGGAGGTTAGGACTTCAACATAGAAATTTAGGGGGGACAGAATTCAGCCTTAACAGGAATGGATGGCCTAGGAAGCCCTGTGTAACACAGCCTCTGTCCCTAAAAAGGGGCCTCTTCACTATCTTCCTTTCACTCACTGCCTTCCTCCAGCTCAGGGCCTTAGCACGTGCAGATACCTCTGCCTGGCACACTTAGGCTGAAACTTCCACTCTAGATGCAGCTCCCACCAGCCCCCAACCCTCCTTATGCTCTCCCAGAGCACACTGCACTTCTCCCTCCCCACTGAGCCCCCAAAATAGGGCTACACTTCCTTGTGTGGTTGCCTGTGAGTGCTAAGAGTGCAGGACCCGTGTCCATTTGCCTGCACTGGCCCCCAGCCGCATGTCAGGACTTTGCATACAGCTGGTGCTCAGAAAAGCCTCTGTTAGCTAAGTGAACCACATCCAGAGGTGAAATAAATGTCCCAAGGCCACACAGTAGGTTTGCTGCGGGAGACATGGGGCCCAGGCCTGCTGACTTTGGCCCCATGACTTTCGGGGAGACATTTCTCCCTCAGCCTTCCAGTGGACTCGCTGAGATGCTCACCAGGGCCTGCCAGAAACGGGGAGTACCCTGAGGACTTGGCGGGATGGTGGCCTTGCACAGCTCCAGGGGGTGCCCCTCACACTACAGCCTGGCCTTCTTGCCGTGTTTTTTTGTTTGTTTGTTTTGGGTGGGTTTTTTTGGTTTGGGGTTTTGTTTTTGAGATAGGGTCTCCCTCTGTCATCCAGGCTGGAGTGCAGTGGCACAGTCTCGGCTCACAGCAACCTCTGCCTCCCGGGCTCAAGCGACCCTCCCACCTCGGCCTCCCAAGTAGCTGGAATCACAGACATGCACCACCATGCCTGGTTAATTTTTGTATTTTTGGTAGAGACGGGGTTCCACCATGTTGCCCAGGCTGATCTCGAACTCCTGAGCTCAAGCAATCTGCCCACCTCGGTCTTCCAAAGTGCTGGGATTACAGGCTTGAGCCCGACCGCTCACTGTGTTTTCTTCTGTGTCGAGTCCTGTGGAGTCCAGCTGTCAACTCCCATGGGTCAGTGGCCTCCATCTGCCCCATCCCTTCTAGGTAAAGAGGATCCCAAAGATCTGGGGGCCATGGTCTTTCCTGCCCCAGGCCCTGCGGGTTCCCAGCTCCCCTCTGATAATGCTGATGCTGATTCAGGAAGTCCTGGTCCAGAGCCTGGTAGCCAAGGGCTGTTGCCTGGCAACTGCCTCTGAGAGACAAGTTCGAGGTAAAGCCTCTGGTCTGAGCAACTTCAATGGCTGGAGGAGGAGGACAGGAGTGGGCAAGGTGCATTATCATCACTCCTCCCTCCCTGCTCCTGCTCACAACTGCAGAGCCTCCCCTCACCCTACAGCCCCAATGGCTCCCCTAACCCACAGATTCTAGCCCCAACCCCATACAAGCTCCTTCGGTACCCCCGCCCCTTATCACTCATTTATTCAGAGGCAGCATGTTGTAGCTTCACAGGAGGTTAGAAGCACAGCGTGTACAGTCCCCCCTGGAGTTGTGACATGCAGTGGCCCCCTTTGTTCATTCATTCCAGATACTCCTAAGAAAGGCCACGGCAGCACTGCCAGGCCCTGGGAACACAAGGCTGCCAGACACACGTGTGTGGGGGACAAGCACACGCACACACACGCTGCACGTGAGCATGCACAGGCAGGGACACCCAGTGTGGTGGGGAAGCGAGGGCTGCCAGAGCCAGACGAGGGACCCTGCCCAGGCAGCCACTCCCACCCAACGCTGGGGCCCCAGCAGTTCCTCTGCTCCCACCACTTGCGCACCGGCCGCATGTCACACCTCAGTGCACATTCACTCATGGACGCAGCTAAGATGTCCCGACCACGTACTATGCACCCTGCACTGGGCTCACACAAACCTGGACACACAATATCACACCCAGCAAAGGCAGCCACACACAGCAAACCCCACACACACCCAGACCCGCGTGTTGTTGATTGTTGGTGCCTGGCCCACCTCCCCTAGCCATTAGTAGGCTGTCCCTGACCCACCCCTGCCCCACAGGCCAAGCCAGACTGTCCATCACAGTGCCCTACCTTCTCTCTGGCTGGAAATGTAGGCACATGACCCGCACCTGGCCAACCATGGCACCCTATCACCACGTCTTTGGTGATTGGCCCAAGGGACCATCATGTGACCTAGTTGGAGCCAATCCACTTTCTTCCCTGAAATCTGCTATTTGGATAATAGGGAGAAAGAACATCTACTGCTTTTGGATCAAGGTCTATAAGGATGTGGGCTCAGCCCAATCAAGGGTATCTTCCATGTTCCCTGAAGGACCTGGACTCTGGGAGGTCACACCAAAAGAGGCCAGGGTGCACGGAGACCACACACACCTGCACATTCACACCCATCTGGACACAGTGTCTGGCGGAGAAATTGGCCCAAGCCACAGCTGTTATCAGGTGTCACCGTCTTTATTGACAAGAGCTAGAGACAGAAGCAGCAAAGGGTTTCCTAACTGGCCTCCCAGGGACCCTTCTAGGACATTACTCTCCTGTCCTAAGCAGCAAGAAGGCAGGATCAGCCAGAGAAGGCCAGAAGGCCAGGGCATCCCTCCTCCCTTGGACCCTCAGATCTTCCTCAAGAAACCCCAGACCAAATCCCAGGGCCGGGCCGCCAGTCTCCATCTCCACACAAAATGTGGTTTTGTAAACTTCGTTCTCCTCTGATGGTCCCACACTCTCCCCAAGCCCTACCCCCCTGACCCTTGGCCTCTTACCCCCCAACTGCCCATTTCTCATGGCCTACAGTGTCCTCACCCCAAAGGACAGACACAGAGAGGCCACTTGATGAAGGAGAGGGGGGTATAGGCCAAGCCTGGGGGTGAGGAGGGCACCCCCACTTTATAATCTTATACACCCCACCCTACCCATTGCAGTAAGCCTGGAAGTTACCTGACATGACTCATTTTCTCGTTAGATCCCAGGAGGCAGCCAAGCTGGGATTCATCTCCATTTGTTGATGGGGAAATTGAGGCCCGGAAGGCCAATGCCAGCCCAGGACCCTGAGGTGTGCTGAAGATCCAAGTCTCCAAAAGTCTGGTTCCTGTGCTTTCCCTGAGGACCCCTGCCCTCTGCAGGGGGTGGGGAAGCGGAGAGATTTCACCGGGGATCTCACCCTCCCAGGGCCAGCCTCACCACAGCTCTGAGGGACCATCTCTGGGAGGGAGTCTAGGCCCAGCCTTGGATGGTGGCTGCTCCCCATGGTCCCCCTCCACAGTCCCACTTCAGCCTCTTCTCGTCTTCCCTGGGCCTCCCGACCTGTAGTCTCCAGGATGATAGAGCATGGGGAGTCCTGCTTCCCACCCACCAGGAGCTCCCCAGTCCTCCCAATGTCCCTGGTAGCCAGCTCCACCCTAGGGCTTTATTAAGGCCTGAGCCCTTCTTGGCAGCACTCTCAGGCCCCTCAGGGACGCAGGCCCTGTGCCTGTCTGTACTCTATGCATTTGCCGTTGCACCCTGGCTGTTCCACCCTGATCGTGTCCTTCCCTCAGTACTGGTTGGGCGGAGCTGTTGTCGGCAACTCAGGTTCACAGATGCTACCACTGAACTCAGCCCAGTGGGGCCAAAGACAGCTCCAGGAAATAGATCTGTGCTTCTCCTTCCCCCTCCTTATCCTACCCTTTCCCCCTTGTCTTCCTCTTCCTTCTTCTTCCTCTTCCTCTTCTCCCTTCCTCTTCCTTCTCCTCACAGCGCTCTTCAGACACTCTGCCTTTCCATGCCAGTCCTCATGGGCTGGGTCCCTGTCTCGGTCTCCAGGATGGGAGAATATGGGTCAGAAGGAGAGGAACAGGGATGGCCCCTCCTACAAGGAGGCGCCTGGAAGCCCTCAAAAGACCTGGGAACCCCCGGGGGCCCCTACTCCAGCCATAAGACCCAACATGAGCTTCCTGGGGGATTGGGTGGCTGACCTCAGCAGGGGCAGAGCCAGGCTTTGGGTGGCCTAAGCTTATGCAGTTTGAGGTCCCTCTTTAAGAAAACGAATACAAAATGACAAGTACAAAAGTAGATGCAGGGCCTTGCAAGAGCCCAGGCAGTGAGAGACCCTGAAGCTGGACTTCATTCACTTCCTAGGAAATTCACCTGCTCTTCCCGTCCAGGAGCACAGGACCTCCAGCACTGACTGCCTGGGCCAAAAGGGCGTGGAGGTTGTTGGGTTTTCCCCAGGTGAAGCCTGAGGCCTAGAGAGGAGCAGAGCTGGTCCAAGGCCTCACAGCCGTGGGGAGGGAGCTGATCTGGGGCCTGATCATTTCTGCCCCACCCCTCCCACCAGGTTAGGCTTTCTTCTGTTTAGGTTTCCAGCCCAGCTCCCAGCAGCTCCTGTGTCCCTGACTCTGAGCCCAAGAAATCCTGGCCTTGGTTTATCCCTCTGAGGGCCAAGATTCTGGTTGATGCCCCAAGACACTCCATCCCTGGGGGGAGACCAGTCTGCACCCACCTTTTGCCCGCTCAGCCAGGTCACCCCAGCAACAGTGCCCTCCAAACCTCTCATCTGACATAGCTCATCCAGGCTGATGATTCCTATCCCTGAGTCACAGAGGAGAAAACAAGGCCCAGAGAGTAGAAGCAACCTACCCAAGGTCACACAGCAAGACCTGGCAGCAATAACATCAAAGCCCAGGCCCCTCAACATCCCATCGTGGGCCTGTGGCACCTTGGGAAGTAGGCCCTAGGCACACCCATGGCTTCTGCCTCTTCCTCGGGCCACCCTGGCTTTCCCCAGGCCCCTACAGGTAGCTGATGCGCATGGTGCTGGACTTCTCCCCAGTGGAGGCCTCTTGGGGTAGGAGCTGCTGCTCCTTGCTGGCCACTCTGCTGGGCGGCCGCTCCTGCCCGCTGGTGCCAGGCTGCGTGATCTGGCTGACCCGGCCGTTCATCTCCTTCCCCTTGCCTCCCTCCCTGCTCTCCTCCCCATCCTCCTCCTCCTCATCCTCCTCCTCAGTCTTCTCCGGGGGCCCCGCAGTGGGCTCCTGGCTGCGCACGCGGCGGGAGGGCCGCAGCAGGACCCTGCGGAAGCCCTGCTTGAAGCGGTAGGAGAGGAAGCCATAAAGGATGGGGTTGGCACAGCTGTTGGCATAGGGCAGCGCCACCACCAGGAAGTAGAGCCCGAAGAAGGCAGGCTCCTCGGGCAGTGGACACACCACGTTGACGATGTTGAGCACGTAGAAGGGCATCCAGCAGAGCACGAAGAGCGCCACCACGGCCACCACCATGCGCGTGACCCTGCGTTCGGAGCGCCGCCGCCGCTGGCACGAAGGCGCCCACACCCGGCGCCCGGCTGAGCGTACCTTCACCACGATGAGCAGGTAGCAGAGGCAGATGACCAGCAGCGGCCCGAAGAAGCCCAGTGCGGCCGTGTAGATGATGAAGCCGGCTCGCCAGGCCGCCGCCGGCTCGGGCCACTGCATGTGGCAGGTGCTCATCCCGCGGGGCACTCCCGAGAAGACCACCACGGGCAGCACCACCACCGCTGAGGCCACCCACACGGCCGCGCTGACCGTGCGGGCCACCGGAGCTGTGCGCCAGCGGGCTGAGCGGGTGGGATGTACCACGGCCAGGTAGCGGTCCACGCTCATGACGGTCAGGCAGAAGATGCTGGTGAACTGGTTGATGCCATCCACCGCCATGACCAGGCGACACATGAGGGAGCCGAAGGGCCAGTAGGACAGGGCGTTCTGGGCAGCCAGGAAGGGCAGCCCCAGCATGAAGAGCTCATCGGCCAGCGCTAGGTTGAGGATGTAGACATTGGTGACTGAAGGGCTGGCCGTGTGCCGCAGGACCACATAGATGACCAGCGAGTTACCCAGCAGGCCCACCACGCACACCACCAGGTAGACCAGGGGGATCAGAACGCCACTGACGGCCAGGCCTGCCGGGCTTGGGCCCGCCGACACGTTGCCCAGGGTGGCATCTGGGGGCCAGGCCGAGGAGGCATTCTCAGGTTCTGAGGTCGTGGACACCGATGATGGATGAAGCATGTCCATGGCTGAGGGGAGGTGGTCAGCAGTCAGCTATTTGCCTGGGGGAAGGAAAAACAGCTCAGTCACAGCAGAGAATGGCTTTCTCTGTGCTGCCCCCTCCCATCATGCCGAACCTGGGGACCTGCTGCACGCCCATCCTCCCATCTTCTGAGAGATTTCAGACGATGGGAGGTGCTTAGCACGCACCATCTCATTCACCCTGCACAGCCCCGCAAGTCTGAGTCGTGTTATCCCCTTTTCTCAGATGAGGAAACTGAGGCTCAAGGAGGTGAGGTGATCATTCTCCATCATGGAGCGAGGGTGTGGTGTGCGGCATGAAGTCATACTGTTTCACCAACCAATACCTGCCCTTCCTTTCTACATGTGAGGCCCCAGCTGGCAGCGCCCTGTGAAGTGGGTTGCGTTGCCGCCAACAGGTCTCGCCCTCACATCTGAAAAACACTGCTTCATATCACAGGACCTTCACCTGGAAACCTGCTCCCTAGATGAACTTCAGAGGATCCATGAACGCCCTAAACTCCAGGTGAAGGTAATGTCAGATCTGTTATGATTCTTCAGCTTCCAAATGGAGCTAAGAACCACAGGCTCGGGGTGTCCCCTCCCCTGGGAGTCAGAGTCCTTAGGTGCCCCCTCAGCCTGGGCCATCCCACTGTGCCCCTCCCAAAGGCCCTGTCCAGGAAGGTTGGCTGTGAACCTGGGGGGCAGGTGGCTGAGGCCCCTTCTCCCCAGAGGCCGGCTGGGGTTGGAGAACTTTACAATTCACTTAGTAGATGCTATCCAAGAGTAGTCCCTCCCCCTGGCTGGAGGGGCCAGCTGCCCGGAGAAGGGGACATTTTCAGAAGGGATTTGCAGCACAAGCAAGAGCCCCCCCATCCCACTCCGCATGCTTTCTTAGTGCCTTTCTCATCCCATGCCTGCGCAGAAGAAGCTGGGGCTCCTCCGGGCTCCCCTGCGAGACTCTGATCCCCTCCCATGTGGAGTCTCCAGCCAGCTTTGGACCCTCCCCATTGCTTTCTGCCCCATCACTTCCGCACAGGCACGAGCTCTGCCTCAGTGTCAGGCATCGAATGAACCAGAGAAGCCTGCAGTGGATGAAGTCCAATGCCAAGGGGGAATATCAGGCCCCACTGCGGAAAGCCACGCTCAGGAGGAGGCCCAGGCAGAGCCAGGCTGGAAGCAGGAGCCTCCTCTGGGGCCTGGACCACCCACTACACCTCCTCTTCCTAATGATCCCCCAGTCCCCTGGCTCCTGGCTGTCCTCAGATTCTCCCTGCAGAAAACCCTGAAGGGAAGAGAAATCTCTCGGAGGAGAAGCCCTTCTTCTAATATCCCTGACACTGGGCCTGCACTTCCTCCCACCAATGGGAGCTGTGGTCCGCACTGCCCTATATGGATGTCACTGTTGATGTGCAAAGCTGCTGGGAAGGGAAGGCACCCCAAATCCAAACAAACGCCTCTGAGCATGCCTGGCTACCCCTGCCCCAAGGACCTGGGGCTACAGTGGGCTCAGAGTGCCAGGCTGGGTAAAGCCAAGGGTAGCAAGGAACTCCTAGGCTGTGGCTTCTCTGAAAGCATCCCGAGCTGGCTGGGCTCAGAGCATCTCCTCCCTGTTCCTGGGCCTGGGAGAAGAGGATTCTGAGCCTGGGTCATCCCGTAACCTGTCCTCAACCCATCCTTCTCCCCAACCCCTCATCAGGTCTCCTGAGCCTGGGACAGCAGTACTAAGGGAGGGGCACCTGGACAGTGGGCTAGAGGATCCTAACAGTGCTGCCAGCTGCTCATCACTGAGCCCCGACTGTGCCAGGTGCCAGGCGAAGCTGGTGAACTGCAGTATCCTATGATGTCCTATGAGGGAGGCACTACTGTCATCCTCGCTGCACACATGGGGAGCAAACGTGAGGTCACATGTTCTGGTCACAGCTAGGAAGGGGCAAATCTGGAAAGATCTGTAGTGACTACCTCTACGCCCATTCCACAGGCTCGCAAACTGAAGCCAGGCCTGGGAATGCACCCACCTGTGTGCCCAGCTGGCATCCGCTTTCCCAGTTGCCCCCAGGGCTTTGAGCTATGAGGATCATGGACTCAAAGCCTAATGGACCTTAGAGATCTAAAAATAGAATTTTGAATTCTTACAACACTCAGAGAATCTTACAGCCATAGGATTTTAGACTCAGTATCCTTGAATCAGAGAATGTTAGAATTCCAGAATGCTAGAATGAGTCCTTCTTAGACCTGGAATTGTGCAACCTGGAACCTTAGAGTCCTGCCTCCTTGGTAGGGGACCCGCGTCACCATCCACCTTGCTGCCCTGTGCTGTGCACAGATCCTCTTTATAGCATCCCTGCTTGTCAGCCAATCACAAGCCAGGGCTAGATGAGGGAGGGGAGCACCAGGCTCCCGAGAGAAGCAAGGAGCTGGGCAGGCCTAATTTCCAGGCTTCAGGGACAGATGCCCCTGGGGTAGCCCACTGGGGGTAAGCTCTGAGGTTGCCCCCCACCCCCAACGCCTGCCCAGCACACATCTGTGCACCCACAAGCACATGCGCTGACACACACGTGGTCCTGGCAGGAACACGGCGTGCCTAGCCAGACCCTCCTTTGTACCAGGGCATGCAGTCACCCCTCCCAGGACCCCTGGCCCCCGCCTGGAAAACCCTGTCTCCACCCTTATCTCAGCCAGTCTTCCCTGTCAAAGTTTGAGGGGCCCAGGCAGCAGAAGCAGGAAAATTACAGCTTTCCACACACGTAAGCCAGACCTGCAATTGAGGTGCCGTCTTTTCTTTAAAGAGCTGGAATCCTGTGCATGATCTAGTTCATCCTTGAGAAGGAGGGACTTTTCCTCCCTGTCTGGTTTATCTTTGGCACAAGCTCGCCTGAAAGCTGGGGGCGGACTCCTTGGAGGACTGTTCAGGAGGAGACAGCACAGAGAGGGTGAGTGGCTGTCCTGAGCCCCACAGCCCTAATAGTTCAGGGAGGCCAGGCACCCCAATCATTCTCCATTTGCCCGTCTCCCACCCACTAGAACACTGGCTCTTGAATGCAGAGGCCCTGAATGATTTATTTCTTAACCCCAGAACCTAGGACATCACGCAGAACAGCCGTAAATGTGAACAGCCAAGCAGTTCAGCAAGGAGAGCTCCAAGGTGGGACATTGTCCCTGGATGGAAGCCTCAGACTCACATCACGAGATCCCCGAGAAGCCCAAGAGGGAGAGCTTTTAGAGAGGAAGAAGTTGAGGCTCAGAGAGGTTAAGTAAGCTGCACAGGGTCACCCAGCTGGAGAGTGGGAAGCCAGAATTCGAACCCAGTTCTATCTACTTCTAAACCATCAGTACCTCCTGGCCACGCTGGCTCCTCTGAAGGCCTCAGGCTGAGAAGAATCAAAGGCCGTGACAGCCCTGAATAGTGCAGGGCGATGGCCCCTGGCTCTCTGCTTGTCCTCTACACTCTTGGGCCTTCCTCCCCAGAGACACCTGGCTTATGCTCGCCAGTGCCGACAGACTCACTGGCACCCCAGGCCTGGGGCCTGATCCCAGGAGCACACCCCACAGGCCCAGCGCTGGGGGCTTGGGCTCTGCTGCACAGCAATGATGCCAAATTGCTGTGTGACCTCGGGCAAGTCACTTCTCCCCCCTGCACCTCAGTTTCGTCATATGGAAGACAAGCGGACCCACCTCCCAGGATTGTGTGCAAAGATTAAACGGAGGCGTGCCAAGCACAGTGCCGGGTATGGAGGGGGAGCTCAGGAGAGCTGCCACGTGAGCTGGGGAAGCCAACGACATGATGTATCTGGCTCCCTCCAGCCCTGACAGCCTGCGATTCTGTGATTCCGAGATCCTAGAATCATGGCACGAGATTCTGAGACTAACGCCCCTGCCCCTGCAGCCGACCAGGAGGTCACAGGAAGGCCTCCCTCCTGCCTCCCTGGGACTCCCCACCCTCTGCCTCCCCAGCCCCAGCCTCCCAAGTTCATCCTGGGCAGAGGATGGGCTTCCAGGACCCCACCCTTCGGGACATCATCCGGGCCCCAGCCTCCTTACCTGCCCATGGGGTGAGGGCTTCCCTCCTTGCCGCCAGGCTGGTTATCATTCTGCTGTCCCCTCTCCCTGCCCAGTCCCCAGGTGCCCCCAGGGTACTCCTAACTATGGTCCCCACACGGCACCCACTTCTAGACCGCTTGCGGGCTCAGGTTCCCTCCCAGGCCCTCGGCCACGGCTGTCCACAGAGCCTCTCCCATCTGGTCTCCGGCCCTGACTTCCCAACCAGCGCCTGGTACGTCACCCCCCATCTCCAGGACACATCCTGGGGGGGCAGGGGCAAGGATGGGGGGAGAAGCTTCCCAGGGTGAAGAAGAGAAGAGGGGAGCAAGGGACGCAGAAGCCAATAGAAACAGAGGGGAAAGGGGGTCGGGAGGAGGTGGAGGAAGAGAGAGAGAGAGAAAGAGGGAGGGGGAGAGACAGAGAGAGAGAGGGAGAGGAGACCGTGAGTAGGAGGAAAGGCAGAATGAGGGGGAGTGATGAGAGATGCGTGACAGGGAGAAGACAAGGAGGAAAGAGAGGAGAGGAGACACGGGTGAGAGGGAGAGATGCAGAGAGAGGCAGGAGGGAGGAAGGAGAACGAGGGGGTGGCAGGGAGAGTGACAGAGAGGGACTGTGCCACAGATGGTGACATGGAGCCCGTGAAGGAGGGAGTAAGCAGGGAGGGGCTGAGGGCCGGAGAGCAGGTGTGGGGGGTGGGGGGCGTGGTGCAGGTTAAGGGAGGAGGCCGGGAGAGGGAGCAGGAGAGGGAGCAGGAGGGGGGCAGACCCTGTTACCGGGGAGATTTCAGCCACCCACGCCCGCTGGCCTTGGCTCCTGCGGGAGTTGGAGAAAAGAATGTGCTGAGTGCTCAGGGGAGCTGAGGCTGCCAGCCAGTAGCCAGAGCAGCTCTTGAGGCCACTGCGGCACAGGTGCCCCGGGGCAACAGCTGTGTCCCAAGGCAAGGCTGGGTGCGGGGCTGGCCAGCCCGGGAGTCCACAGTCCAGCCCTGCAGTCAGGCACACCGTGCCGGCCGCAGCTCGGGCCCCTGGGGAGGCCGGGTGGGGGTCATTAGTCCTGGGATTGGTTAAATCTGGAGAGCCCCAGGCAGGGTGAGGAGTGGAAGGACAGAATAGAGAACCAATATTTTAGGCTTTGAGGGCAAAATCCTTGTGCAGTGAGAAAACAGATTTTTACTATTTTGTAACTGACAAAACTCAAAATAGAATAATAATAATTGAGGCCAGTGTTTTGTAATGCAGGTCCACTAATGAGAAGAATAGAGTTCTTTTTAGAGGCATCACATTTTGCTTAATTGGAGTTTAGAGTTAGTGTTTCATCAAACCAATTGCAAATGGTCATCCGTAAAAACCATTCTCAGCTCGTAGGCTGTACAAAAACAGGCAGTGGGGGGGATTTGCCCCGTGGGCCATATTTACTGATCTTTGGTCTAAGAGACTCTGCCCTACGGTCCTGAGCACAGGCCCAGCTGTCTTGGGATGCCGTGCCCCTGCCTGTGCTGATTCCTGCCTCAGCACAGGAATAATAAGGAAAGGAACGGTCTGAGACGGAAGGGAAAAGGACACGCATCTTGGCTGAGCACCTACTATGTGCCAGGCTGTACCTAGGCTGCTTTCCAAACTGGGCCATTCCCTGGGACCAGGGTTGGACCTCCTTTGTCACTAGGTACCTGGGGCTGCAGAGAACTGGAAGTTGAATTCGTCCAGAGGTGCCACCGTGCGTGCGGCAGCACACAGTAGGACACACCCACTTCCACCCGGAGCCGGCCTCGTCTCTTAACGCTGCCCGTCCCTTTGCCTTGTGCCCGGGACAAGGCTCTTGCTCCAGGTCTCAGCCTCCCATTGTCCTTGTCCGTACAAGTTCATGAGGTGTGGGTGGGCTCCTGGGAGCGTGTCCTCAGGGTCAAGGGTGGGTTTTCCATGGCACTGACCACCCTCCCCTACCTATGGCTTCTCACTGCCCTCAGAATAAAGCTCTCCCGCTGCAGCCTACCTGGCACTGCATCCGTGATTCCTGCCGCCTGCGCGGGCCTCCTCTGATTTCCCTCGCCCCTCTGTGCCCCAGGTGTACCCAGCCTCGTGTATTCATTCACTTATTCCTGCAGGTTGGGGTACAGGGGCTGAAGACTGGACAGGGGAGTTTGAGCCCCAGCTCTACCCCTGCTGTGCACTGAACTTAAACTTCAGTTTTTTCCTTCAGTAGATTGTACACACCTGACTGCCTGGCCCGGGGGTTCTTGCGAAGGTTAAAGGCTCATCAGTTAAAGGTTAAAGGTTGCGAAGGTTAAAGGCTCATCAGTGTGCCCCCCGCCACACACCTCCCCAGCATCGAGCCTTACTGCTCCAGCCTGGAACCCGTCCACTGCTCTCCATCCACAGGCTCCCTTCTAAGCCAGGCCACTGAAGGGGTTCAGGACACGCCACTCCAGAATACACCACTCTGGCATATTGATTTCTCTGCACTAAAGGCACTTCAGAAACAGCAGGTGCAGAAAGGGGGCTCTGACCTCCCCTTTTTTTCCTGAAAGCAGGAGCTAAAACGCCCTGTGAAAGACGCCCTCCCTATGCCAGGAGGAGGAAAGACATTACCAGATAAGGAGAGTCGAGGCCAAAAGAAATCTGTACGAACAGATCTTTTAATCCTTATCTTCCTGGTTACACAATTGCCATTCTTTGTTCAACCTGGTACAAAAGCCTTTATGCCTAGTCACTTCTTTGGGTCTTGGTCATTTGGGCGGGGGGCGGGGGGGCTCCCTTGTACATGTAAATGAAATCTGTATGTTTTTCTCCTGCTGATCTGCCTTGTGTCAGTTTAATTCTTCAGCCCAGCCGGAGACCCTAAGACAGTAAAGAAGGGTTTTTCCTCCTCCACCCCACCATCACCTTCACTCCCCTGCTTCCACCCTCACCCCCTACTCAGCAGAGAGAGTGAGTCCATTACAAACATAAGTCATCCCAGCTGCCTCCTTGAGACTCTCCTATGGCCACCTGTTCCTTGTCAAATAAAATCCACAGTCCTGACCGCAGCCTAGGGACCCCACGTAACGAGCCTCAGCCTGCGCTCCTGCCACTCGGCCCTCTTCTCGTTCTAAAGCACCAGGGCCTCCATCTGAACCTCACCAGTGCCGCGAGTCCCTAGCAGGCCACTCCGGGTCCCCCTCTTCACCTTCAGCCCAGTTAGGCATCCCCTGCTCTGGCAGCCTTCTCCAGAGCCCTCCCCTTCTCCGACACTCCCTCCTTCAGGATTCCTTTTTATCTGTAATGCAATGATTTTTTAATTTGCTTTTATTTTATCAAAGTACTGTTTGCAAGTAGATTTAGAAACCAGTAGAATAGTCCCTGCTTTATGCCCCTTATGCCTCGGGGCATACATCCCAATACCCCGAGTGGATGCCTGAAACCGTGGATAGTAGTGAACCTGTATATACATGCTATTATTTTTTCTTGTATGATGTTTTACATACCTATGGTAATTTTTTTTTTAATAGAAACAGGGTCTCCCTATGTTGGCCAAGCTAGCCTCAAACTCCAGGCCTCAAGTGATCCTCCCACCTCAGCTTCTCAAAGTACTGGGATTATAGGCATGAGCCACCTCGCCCAGCCTGAAAATTTTTTTTCTTTTTTCTGAGACGGAGTCTCGCACTGTCGCCCAGGCTGGAATGCAGTGGCGCGATCTTGGCTCACTGCAACTTCCGCCTCCCGGGTTCAAGCGATTCTCCTGCCTCAGCCTCCCGAGTAGCTGGGATTACAGGCTGATAATTTTTTTTTAAATAAAAGGTCTCACCTATGTATTACTGAACCCAGCCTACTAGCGCAGAGCATATAAACAAAGAGAAAAAGTACCTTCCCAATCAAACATGTCCAGCTGTCCAGATAGTGGTGACATTTTCAGCTTGCTATGGTAATGTGATCACAACCTTGATACAACATGAATATGTGTAGCATCTCATGCTCAATTCCCTATAGACCCAGCTTGGTTCTTTCCAATATCTCCTTTTGGAGCTGTACCTGATGTTATTACCAGTTTTCATACAGATCCACTGGGGAATGGGACCATTTTGCTTTTGTTTCTTGTGCAGGCATCACTTGATCCTGAAAGTCTTACGAGAGGCTGTGGCGAGAAACGGAGTCAACCACACACCACGATGGTGGAGAAAGATAATGTTTAATTTATAAATTAGGCACAGTTAAGAGATGAACAGCAATAATTAATAATACAATATACAATAAAACAATTATAACAATATATCGTAACAGAAGTTATATGATGGTGATCTCTCTGTCTCTGTCTTTTTCTTTCAAAATCTATTAATATTTTTGGGCTGTGGTTGGCCACAGGTAACTGAAACTGCGCTAAGTGGACTACTGTAGTGCTGAAAAGGTTTATAACAGCAAAAAACAGCAGTCCTCCCGCGTCCCTCCCGCCCCTCCCGTCCCACAGGTAATCCCACCCACTCGGCAATTGCTCCCTCAGTTAAACTCTTTCTCGCTAAATATCATATTGATTTTTTTAATGTCTTAATCCCTCGATTTTACCCATTATCTACTGACCCCTCTTATAGTAGAGGAGAAGTTTACATTTCTTACGCACTCTCACCCCTTCTCCCCATCTTCTCAATATGAGTTTCTGTTAAATGCATATCCAGTGTTCCCATGATTAATGCAATGTAAATATTATTTCCTGTTCAGCCAGGAGTTCATAATTGCTTCGTTTTTTTCATTTTTTGGTTTTTAAAAATATCTTCAATTTCTTGGACTAAGCATTTCCACACGTTCCTCCAGCTTCGTAAAAACCACACAGTGGAGTTTCCAGAGTCCAGCCTCAGGGACGATTTCGTCGTGGAGACTGCTGAGCTCCTCTCATCTGGGCCAGCTGCCCCTTGGGCCTGTGCGCAGCCGACATCCCGAGATTCTCTCTCCATTGTTTGGGGATTTCCTTCAGCTTTTTCATGTATGAATCCAGTTTCTTAGATTCCATGTCTTCCTTTTTGATGTTTTACTCTCTCATTTTGTGGGGGACTTGGGGGGTTGGTTTTTTTTGTTTTGTTTTGTTTTGTTTTTGAGACAGGGTCTTCCTCTGTCACCCAAGCTGGAGTGCAGTGGTTCAATCTCGGCTCACTGCCACCTCTGCCTCCCAGGCCCAAGCGATCTTCTCACCTCAGCCTCCTGAGTAGCTGGGACTACAGGTGCATGCCACCACACCCAGATAGTTTTTGTATTTTCAGTAGAGATGGGGTTTTGCCATGTTGCCAAGGCTGGTCTTGAACTCCTGGGCTCAAGTGATCCACCTGCCTCGGCCTCCCAAAGTGCTGGGATTACAGGCGTGAGCCACCACGCCTGGCCTCCTCGCTCATTTTGATGGAGCATAGCTCCCAGTAACTTTCGGAGAAAGTGTGCATGTTTCAAAATAGTGAATTCCCCTCTCACACTTGTTGATAGGTAGGCTAGGTATAGAATTTGAGATTGAGAATGACTCTGACTCAGCTGATGGAAGGCGTCTGTCGGTGTCTCTAGCTTCCAGCACAATTCTTAATCCCAATCCACTGTGTAACTTAGGCTAATTTTTTTTTAATTACTCTGGAATCTTCTAGGATCTTTGCTTTATCCTTAAATTTCTGAAAATTTTATAAGAAGATTTGATTCTTTTTTCATTTGTCATCTTGGGCACCAAGTAGCCTTTTAATCTGAAGATTTGTGTTCTTCAGTTCTGAGACACATTTTTCTATTATTTGAACTTCTGTAACTCCTATTATTTGAATATCGGGTCTCCTGGATGAAATCTTTATTTTTCTTGTTGCTCATCTTTATAATTTTGTTCTACTTCCTGGGAGGTTTAAAAAATCTGTTTTTATCTTCCAGTCCCTCTTTTTTTAAATCAACATATTTTTCATTTCCAAGAGCTCTCTCCTGTTTTCTATTTTATTTGTTTGTTTGTTTGTTTGTTTGTGTTTTTTGAGACAGACAGAGTCTCACTCTCTCCCTCTGTCACCCAGGCTGGAGTGCAGTGGCACAATCTCAGCTCATTGCAACCTCCGCCTCCTGGGTTCAAGTGATTCTCCTGCCTCAACCTCCTGAGTAGCTGGGATTACAGGCACATGCCACCACACCCAGCTAATTTTTGTAATTTTAGTAGAGACAGGGTTTCACCATGTTGGTCAGGCTAGTCTCGAACTCCTGGCCTCAAGCAATCCATCCACCTCGGCCTCCCGAAGTGCTGGGATTACAGGAATGAGCCACCACGCCCAGCCAGCTCTCTCCTGATTTCTGCCTGATCCTTTGCTGTGGTCTTCTATACTTATTTGTGGATATATGTTTCCTTATCTTTTCAAGGATGGCAATGATGGTTTTGTCAAAGTTTTCTTCTGCTCACTGCATCATCTTTATTGTTTTCTAATGTTCCTTTTCTTCTACTTTTTGATTGGGTCTCTTTCATGTATCATTTGGGGCAATGCTATCATTAGAGCCTTCTTCAACCAGTCATCCTGTGTTAGCCACTCCTGTTTCAGAATGAGGCATTAAGCCCGGGCACAGTGGCTCATGCCTGTAATCCCAGCACTTTGGGAGGCTAAGACAGGTGGATCACCTGAGGTCGGGAGTTCGAGACCAGCCTGACCAATATGGAGAAACCCTGTCTCTACTAAAAATACAAAATTAGCCTGGTGTGGTGGCTCATGCCTGTAATCCCAGCTACTCGGGAGGCTGAGGCAGGAGAATCACTTGAACCCAGGAGGTGGAGTTTGCGGTGAGCCGAGATTGTGCCATTGCACTCCAGTCTGAGCAACAAGAGCGAAACTCTGTCTCAAAAAAAAAAAAATAAGAAGAAGAATGAGGCATTAAAATCTGACCGGAGCTCAAGAGCAGTACTTGTACAATGGTGGGCATCTCTGTAGGGCAGCTGGATGTTTTGTCAAGGACACCCCGAAGTCAGCATCTGTAAGACTTTTCTCTGGAGTGACCAGATCCTCCAGTTTCTTTCCTGGGGTAAGTGTATGGCTGGGTGCTGGCACCCCTGAAATGGGCCAGGGAAGGGGACTGGGGTCACCATGTTCAGTATTCAGACTTTCACTTAATCTCCTTGTATCAGTCAGATAGTGCTGTGTAACAAACAACCACAAAAATCTCTATGGCACACAACAATAAGTATTTCTTCTCTTCACACATGTTCAGGTCAGCTGGGATGAGTTGATCTAGACTGGGCTCAACTGGGCAGATCTGTGTGAAGTTGCAGGTCTGTAAGTCAAGCAGACAGCTCTATTCCATGTTTCCCCTTTACTCTGAGAACCAGTGGGCTCATCCAAGGCATGTTAATTTTTTTGGCTGCACAAGAGAGCATGTCCAAGGGGACAAGCCCATGAAGTCTCTCCTGATGCAGGAGTTGTCATCCCAGTAGCCACAGCAAGTCACATGGCCAAGCCCAGCATCAGGGGAGAAGGGAAACACGCCCCTCCCATGGAAGGTGTGTCAATATCTCTCTGGAGCGTGGTAGGAATGATGGGTAGGGAGGGTAGGAGTGGAGGAGTGATTATTTGCAAGGCATCATCAAATTGACAGCATCTCCAAAAGCAGTCTGGTGCCTCACCCCCACTCTGCCCTGTAGCGAATGTCTCTAGGTCCAGATAACTCTGGCTGAATTCTCCCTGCTGGGGTTAGGGAGGGGTGGGTGCCTGACCACATAATGGAAAAGAGAAGATCTGGGGTGGTGCTGGGGGATCTCACTCCTCCTAAGCAGACTTCCACACAACCCCTTGTTTTCAGTCTCCTGCCTCACCATCCATAATGTCTGGGTTCCCTAATTCTAAGCCTCCCCAGGGTTCTGCAAGCCCAGGTGATTTGCATCTTTTCCGTCTCCAAAGCCCCTACTCCGCCCCACCATGTAGCAGCAGGCACTTAGGTTTGCCTTCCTCAGCTCTGTTCAATCATTTACCACCCTCCGTCTGCTCTCACTGCTCATACATTGTGGTTTGGGGTTACAGGTGTCTCCTGGCTTCTTTGAAGGTGGGAGTTTGTGTTTCTGTTTCTTGTTCTCCTTCTTGTCGTGGCTGCTTTTCAGCGAGGAGGCGGGGGTGGAAACATCTCTGCCCTAGCACCTTGAGACCAGAGTCTCTTCCTTTCTGTATTGAATATATTTCTGTGATCTGTGGATCAAGCCACATGGTGGATGTCTATTTACACGTCTGTCTCTCCCACTGGCTTCTGAGCCGCTGGTGAGCAAGGGGCTGTGCTTCACCCCTCTCTGCACCTCTGGCTCCTGCCACAGCTAAGTGTGAAGCACGTAGTTAGTAGGTGGGAACTGTATTGATTGAATTTTGGATTCTGCGAAAAACTGCTCATTTTACCTTCCTTGAGTTCCTCTCCAGAAGCCTTCTAGGGACATCCTGGATCTGCCTCTCCCTCTCCGGGACCTGTCCTGCTCTGCCTCCCATATCGTGTGAGAGCTGGATGGAGTCAGATGTCCCCAAATGTCAATATCTCTCTGGAGCGTGGTAGGAATTGTGGGTAGGGAGGAGAGGTCAGAGATCAGAGGAGCAGATAATGAAGAGTCTAGACTCCAAAAAGTCAAGGTTTCAGTATCAGTGCCTGTGTCACAAACCACCCCAAAATGTAGTGGCTTACAATAGCCATGTTATTATCCCTCATAATTCTGTGGGTTGGCTGGGCTCATTCAGGCCATTCTTTTTCTTTGATGGCGGCTGACTGCGAGTCACCTGGAGACTCAGCTAGGCCGGCACATCCAGGTCAGCTCTTGTTCATGGCTGGCACCTGGCTGGGGTGGTTGGAGGCTGGGCTCAGCTGGGTCGCTGGCATGGTTCGGTCTCTCTATTTTCATTAAAGTCCATTCTTTCACCCACTTACTCATTTGTACAAATAACATTCATTCTGCATGGATTAGGTGGCCAGGACTCACTAGGGTCTTAGTGTAAAACAAAACACACAGGTCCTTGTGTGTGTTTGAGCTTACAGTCCAGAAGGGAAGCACTTTTTGAATAAACAGACCTATTTAATAAACAATTATAAACAGTGATGAAGACTGTTCTTCAACAGAGGCACCAAGAGAGAAGCAGGAGGAGGAGGTGATCGAGACTGAGCGTGGGGTGATTGTGGAGGAAGCTCTGGGAAAATAGGTGCTATATGTGGAAGGAGCGGCTTGAGCAAGAGTCCCAAGGTAGAAGGGGCCTGGCACACAGTGAAAATCCTGGGAGCAGCCTGCATTAGTCTGTTCTCACACTGCTAATAAAGACATACCCCCAGCCTGGCCAACATGACAAAACCCCGTCTCTACTAAAAATACAAAAGCTACGTGGGTGTGGTGGCACATGCCTGTAGTCCCAGCTACTCAGGAGGTTGAGGCAGGAGAATTGCTTGAACCTGGGAGGTGGAGGTTGCAGTGAGCCGAGATCATGCCACTACATTCCAGCCTGGGCAACAGAGCAAGACTCTATCTCAAAAAATAAAACAAAATAAAAAATAAAAGTAAAGACATACCCGAGACAGGGTAATTTATAAAGGAAAGAGGTTTAATTGCCTCACAGTTTAACATGGCTGGGGAATCCTCAGGAAACTTACAATTACGGCAGAAGGGGACGCAAACACCTTCTTCACACGATGGCAGGAAGGAGAAGTGCCAAGCAAAAGGGGAAAACCCTTATAAAACCATCAGATCTTGTAAGAACTCACTTACTATCACGGGAACAGCATGGAGGTAATCGTCCCCATCCCCCATGATTCAATTACCTCCCACTGGGTTCCTCCCATGGGATTATGGGAACTACAATTCAAGATGAGATTCGTGTTGGGACACAGCCAAACCAGATCACAGCCCTTATTTCTGGAGCTTTGCAAGGAAAGGGAAGATAGTGCCAAGTGAGATCTTGAGGTAGAAAGTGACAACATCCTATAGGCCTTGTAGGTGAGGGAGGAGGTTTCGTGCCAAATGTCCAGAGATGCCATTGGAGGGTGTTATACAAGGGAGTGGTCTGATCTGATTGGTAGTTTAACGCGATCACTCTGTTCACTCCGTGGAGATAAACCATGGCCAAGGGCAAGAGTGAAAACAAGAAGGCCAGTCAGGAGGTGTGAGCATTAGGATTGGTGCTCAGCAAATATTTCCTTTCCTCCAAGTCTGGGAAGAGTTCCTGTCCCTGCCCGATTGGTGATGTTGGGCTCGGCCATGTGAAGCATGAGCAGAGGCCTTAAACACTGCATGGTTTGGCTTGGCTTCTCGTGCTCCTGTGATCCACCATGAAAAGGACATGCCCCAGGGAATGCTGGCCTAAGGAGGATGAGAGACAGGTGGTGCCGACCCACACACACCCACAGCCAGGACTGAGACCACCCATCCCCAGCCTGAAGCCAAGTCACCAGCCAAACCCTCCTAAGTCAGCAGATCCACTGTCCACCTACAACTAGTGAGTGTGAGAACACAGGCCTGCTGCTTCTTGCCTCTGGATTTCAAGGCAGTTTTGTTTGTTACACAGTATTATTGTGCCAATCGCTGACTATGACAGGAGGCTACCACAGGGAGGATACAGTGCTGGCTTGGACATTAGAAACTATGACAATGCAGAGAAGGGGGGCACTGAGGAGATTGTCGGTGATGGGTTGGAAGTGGAAGATGAGGGAGATGGTGTCAAGGAGGACTCCCAGGTTTTTGGTTTGAGAGCCTGGATGCATTTACTGAGTGATGAAGACTGGGCGGGGCGTGTGAATTTGAAATGCTCAGGAGACATCCAAGCAGAAGGGCCATTTCCTGGGGCTCTCTGCTGGCTGGACAGCCTCCCCACTGGCCTGTGAGCTCCTGAGAGCGGGCTCATGCTTGACCCACCCCCAAGCCTTGGGCTTGACACACGGTCTCAATAACTATTTGCTGAAGGATTCAATGATTGAATAAGTCCGTGGTTCTATCAGCATTTTTGACAGCACAGTTGTTTGTAAATGAGGAAAATCCCCAGGCCACCTGGTGGAAAATGGAGTATAGGCAGAGAAAGGGAAGGCAAGAGGCCAGTGAGGAGGCTGTGGCTACTGTCCAGGGGAGACATGGCAGGGGTTAGGTTAGGGAGCAGCCGTGGGGACAAAGGGTGGATTTAATAGATAGAGGCTGAATTGTCCAGGCTTGGTGGCCAGTGAATGCCAGGGTGAAAGGATCGGAGGAGTTTGGGGGACCCCAGGCCTCTGCTTTGAAGAAGGGACAAGGAACAGCCAGTCTCTAGAATAGAGAGCACCAGATGAAGTGGCCTCATCTGTCAGGCACTTTCCTCAACCACCAGGCCATGATTTCATTGCAAGAAGGGGCCGAGTGAGACAGGGAAACTGCTGCCAGCCCAGGCCTGGCACTAGGTGGGTACTTGGGAGGGGTTGTTGTCACATGAAAGAGCAAACCATGGTGTCAGCTCCTGCCCACAACCGGCAGGTCTTCCTGTTTCAAAACAGGTTCTCACTGACTTCCCATAAGCTTTCTTATGTGAGGGGCCTCCATCCTCAGCCAATTTGCAGAGCAGAAACAAGTGGCTCACCCCATGTGGAGTGGCTGCTGGGAACAGTTATACAGTGGGAAGAGCACTGCGCTAGGAGTCCTACCGCTTCAGTGACAAATGCTGTCAGCTTACAGTAACAAAAGGCGTGACCAACGGTGACATGAACAATTAGGTGGTTTCATTTTCTTCAGTTCCCATAACAAGGCAGCTGTTAGCATTGGCTCAGCTGCCCACTGCTTCTGCCAGGAACCCACGCTCTTTTTATCTTTCTGCTCATCCACTCTCAGCATGGGGCCTTGTATCTTCACGTTTGTGGCTTCGAGCTCACAAGATGGCTGCTGCAGCTCCAGACATCCCATCAGTATTCAGGCCAGAGGAAGGGGCGGGACAAGGGGCAGTGTCGGCTGGGCCTGTCTGTGTTTTTTTTTTTTTGAGTCTCGCTCTGTCGCCCAGGCTGGAGTGCAGTGGCACAATCTCGGCTCACTGCAAGCTCCGCCTCCCGGGTTCACGCCATTCTCCTGCCTCAGCCTCCCGAGTAGCTGGGACTACAGGCGCCTGCCACCACACCCGGCTAATTTTTTGTATTTTTTAGTAGAGATGAGGTTTCACCGTGTTAGCCAGGATGGTCTCGATCTTCTGACCTCGTGATCCGCCCACCTCGGCCTCCCAAAGTGCTGGGATTACAGGCGTGAGCCACCGCGCCTGGCCTGGGCTTGTCATTTTTTTAAGGAAGAAAACAACTTTCACAGAAGCCATCTCTCCAGCTGACTTTCACATACGGCTTCTTGGCCAGAACTATGTGGCCTGAATATCCCAGTGACAAAACCAGCTGGAAAAACAAGCATTTTGTCGGTGTTAGATACGTTGCTGCTGTGCACAAAACTAGGATTCTGTTAGCAAGGAGGATAGGAACAGAGGTAGAGGGTGGGAAAGGACAGCATCTGCCTTGTCAATTTGAGCCAAACCTGTGCCCTCCCGCATCCTCATCTTCTCTTCTGCAAACCGTGGCTATGAGTACCTATCTTGGAAGGCTATTAGAATGTTAAATGAGATAGCATGTGCATGGGAACCAAGACAATGAGTAAAGGAAGTTATTTACTGACATTATTATCGTATAGAAGCAAAGATTGTCTCTACTGGGGTCGACCTAACGGGCTGAACACACATGGAAGGAGATCCGGGCCCACCTTTGCCCTGCAGGGAAGTTCCGGGAGCAAAGGAAAGGGGCCCAGTATGTTCAAAGGCCTGGAATGAAAGAAGCATGAATGTGGAGTGGAAGAAATGACAGTCCAGTCTGATGGTAGAGGCATGAGTGCAATAAGAGTGAGAGGCAGAGGATGGCCAGGACTTCAGGGCCATGGTTTGTTGCGGAGGCTCTGGAGTTTATCCCAAGGCTCTGTGAAGAGGACGGAGCAGAAAGAGGCTCCCTCAGACTCTGGCCAACCTCAGGGCGTGCCTCAAGGATCTTAGACATCGAACATACTAGGGAGTGGGGTCCTGGCCGCCTGCATCTGTATTGTGCCATGGATGGGTGGGGTTTAGTATTTCCTTTCTGTTTCAGAAGAGCAGTAACTTTGAAAACATCATGACTTTGTCTGAACTGAAACTAAGAGGAGCAAAGGGGTTTCCCCTCTGCACCTAATCCCTTTTAAGGGGGGCTCCCAGGAGGTGAGTGAGCTGGAGGGGGTCCTGCCTCAGAACATGGGGACTTACGGGGACAGTGGGGTTGGCTGGGAGCTCTGGGAAAGCACAATGTGGAAACTCAAGCATTTCATGGGCTGGAAATTGGGGTCTTCTGGGTTGTCAGGGGCAGCCTCTTTGATCTCTTAGCCTCTCTAGAGTGTCAGCCTCCTGAGGGCAGGGACTTCTGGGCACTGCTGGATCCCTGGCACCTAGAACAGTGCCAGGCACAGAAGAGGTGCTCAATAAATGTGTGTTTGATGAATGAGTGAGAAGTTGAGATAGAGGAGAGTAATTGTCCGCAGGAGGGGGAGGTCTGGCACCTCCACAGAACTTAGCAAGCCCTGGGGTGGGACTGACTGTGCAGGAACTGTTGTGCTCATGTCGGAACTTCTTAAATCCTCACAACAACCTCGCCTCTCTTTTAAAGAAACTCCCCTTTGCTTATCACCTTCGAGATCCAGCATTGTTTCATTTCACTGCTGAAATGAACACTTTCCCATGACCTCCAGTAGTGGAGGTTGAGGGTTTCTCACCCAAATTCCCAAATTCCCGCCAGGCTCTCAGCCCACTTTGGAACTCACCCTCCCTCCCTGGTACACATGCTTTCGCTGGGGTTGCCGCAGTTCTTTTCCGGCATGGCATATGGTCCAGGCCTGGCCAATCAGAGCACAGCACTGCACCACTCTGACAAATATGATTGGTTGAAAGGGAGCCCAGGACCTAAGCTGGTCCAATCACACTAAATCTTAGTTAGAACTTTGCCTGGGATAGACATTTGCGCTTTTTGGCTGAACTTGAACTTGAAAGGATGACGCCCTGAACTTGAACTTGGAAGGAGGAAACCCTGAACTTGAACTTGGGAGGATGAAGCCCTAAGTCGCCTGCCTGAGAATGAACCAGCCAGCAGAAGGCAGAGCCCAGAGCTAAACAAACCTTGACGACATCATTTGAATCCCTTGATCAAGCTGCACCTGAAATCACGATATCTCCAAACTTGAATCAATAAATTTATTTTCTGCTTAAGCAGGTTGAGTTGGGTTTTCTATTTGCAATAGCAAAAGTCCTGACTGGCAAGGTTTAAAAGTTTGAAGACTGTCACAGGCAAGTGCAGCTCAGGATCCTGTGAGTGGAGCAGAAAGTCTTAAGAAATAGTAGGGGCCGATTGAACCCAGATTTTCCATTGGCTGAGCAGATATCCCCAGAGGCGTAGAAAATTAAATTTGTTTTATGTTGTCCCAAAAGAGGAGAACTGAGGCCAGAGGAGCACACTTCTGAGACACTCATTTTTGCTGGGTAGAGGAACTCTCTGGCTAGCAGGACCATCGATATTAGAGCAGCTGGCCTCAGGAGGGAGTAAGAGCCCCATCCCTGAAGGTACACAAGTTGTCGCAGCAACCATCTGGCCTGCAGTTTCCAGAGGGGAGTCAGGCGTGGGGTGGGACTGGAGTGAACGGGGAGATGCTTCCATATGTGGCAGCTGGCACTGACGGCAGGAACACGGGGGTGGCTTAATGGGTCCTGGGGCTCCCCTCTGGCCCTCAGGAAGGCAGGGGCATGAGGGGCTTGGGATGCAGCACCTGCAAACTTGCACCTTTCTGGCCTCAGGAGGCCTCCAGTACAGAAAAGACCATCAACGAAGCTCTGCAGCCATCTGCTAAGAAACGCCACAGGGAGGGGACAGCATGGCCAGCCGGGGTGCCATCAGGCTTTGGATGGGGATCCTGGAGGATCAGACCCATCTAGGTGGGAGTGCTGGGGTGCAACCTGGAAGGAAGATAAGCAGGAAAAGAGAATTTGGGGACATGCAGAATCCACAGCTCTCACCTTCCTGGCTCACAGCTCATTCCCACCTCCAGGCCTTTGCTCAAGGTTTGACTCCCACCAGGACTGCCAATGCTGCTCTCCCCACCTCACCAGTCCTCTCTGTCCTTCTGGTCCCACACCTCCAGGAGGCCTTGTGGGCTGCCTCCAACTCACTGACCCCACCATCTGCCCCTTGGGTCTCATAGCTCAGGCTCTCCCACCTCCACCCACATATGTGGGTGCAGGATCTCCCTGGCTCGACTGAGCTCTCCTAGGGCCAGGGACCAAGGCGCCTTTTCCATCACCTCCTGCAGGAATGGGCAGAGTGGGGGCTCCATGACACCCACTCCCTGGCCCGGGGGTGGGGGGTTACCAGGCATTCATTCATACCTTGGGCCTTGCCTCTGGAAGATGAGCTCCAGAGAGTGAGACTGGCCCAGGCAGATGACAAGTAGGCTGGGGAAACTGAGGCTACCTCCATACCCACCTTCTTTCTGTCCTGGCCTAAATGCCACTCACAGTGAACCAAAGGCCACTGCTCAGCCAGGGCCTGCTGTGTATGGGAGTTGGGCACTAGAGTGGCAGACTCTTACCCCTAGAGGAGGCTGCAGGTGCGCTTCTGCTGCCGCGTGGGCTGAGGGCACAGCACGGCCCGGATGGCCTCGTCGAACACAGTTTTCAGGCCTCTCTGGGTGAGGGCTGAGCACTCCAGGTATTTCACCGAGTCTGGTTGGGGAGATGGACAGGAGAGCCAAGGCCTAAGTTGGGGGGACTCTGGGCCAATACACCTCCTACGCCATACAACCCCTCCCATGCCATACACCCCTCCCACGCCATACACCCCTCCCACGCCATACACCCCTCCCACGCCATACACCCCTCCCACGCCATACACCGTCCCACGCCATATACCCCTCCCACGCCATACACCTCTCCCACGCCATACACCGTCCCACGCCATACACCCCTCCCACGCCATACACCGTCCCACGCCTTACACCCCCCTCCCACGCCATACACCCCTCCCAAGCCATACACCCCTCCCACGCCATACACCGTCCCACGCCATACACCCCTTCCCACGCCATACACCCCTCCCACGCCATACACCCCTCCCACGCCATACACCCCCCTCCCACGCCATACACCCCCCTCCCACGCCATACACCCCCCTCCCACGCCATACACCCCTCCCACGCCATACACCCCCCTTCCCACGCCATACACCCCCCTCCCACGCCATACACCCCTCCCACGCCATACACCCCTCCCACGCCATACACCCCCCTCCCACGCCATACACCCCTCCCACGCCATACACCCCCCTCCCACGCCATACACCCCTCCCACGCCATACACCCCTCCCACGCCATACAACCCTCCCACGCCATACAACCCTCCCACGCCATACACCCCTCCCACGCCATACACCCCTCCCACGCCATACACCCCTCCCACGCCATACACCCCTCCCACGCCATACACCGTCCCACGCCATACACCCCCCTCCCACGCCATACACCCCCCTCCCACGCCATACACCCCTCCCACGCCATACACCCCTCCCACGCCATACACCGTCCCACGCCATACACCCCCCTCCCACGCCATACACCCCTCCCACGCCATACACCCCTCCCATGCCATACACCCCTCCCACGCCATACACCCCTCCCACGCCATACACCGTCCCACGCCATACACCCCCCTCCCACGCCATACACCCCTCCCACGCCATACACCCCTCCCACGCCATACACCACTCCCACGCCATACACCCCCCCACGCCATACACCCCCCTCCCACGCCATACACCCCTCCCACGCCATACACCCCTCCCACGCCATACACCCCTCCTACGCCATACACCCCCCTCCCACGCCATACACCCCCCTCCCACGCCATACACCCCTCCCACGCCATACACCCCCCTCCCACGCCATACACCCCCCTCCCACGCCATACACCCCCCTCCCACGCCATACACCCCCCTCCCACGCCATACACCCCTCCCACGCCATACACCCCTCCCACGCCATACACCCCTCCCACGCCATACACCCCTCCCACGCCATACACCACTCCCACGCCATACACCCCTCCCATGCCATACACCGTCCCACGCCATACACCCCTTCCCATGCCTCCCACGCCATACAACCCTCCACGCCATACACCCCCTCCCAAGCCATACACCCCTCCCATGCCATACAACACTCCCACGCCATACACCCCTTCCCACGCCATACACCCCTCCCACGCTATACACCCCTCCCACGCCATACACCCCTTCCCATGCCTCCCACGCCATACACCCCTCCATGCCATGCACCCCCTCCCACGCCATACAACCCTCCACGCCATACACCCCCTCCCAAGCCATACACCCCTCCCAAGCCATACAACTGAACACCAGGCTCTGGGGGCCGCCATCCAGGTTCCAGTCCCAGTGGGGTCACCTGGAGGCTGTGTCACCAGGAGCAAGGAGTTTAATGTCACTGTGCCTCAGTTTCCTCATGTCTGAAATAGCGAGCTTGAACTCAGTGAGAGACTAAGGCCTACAGGGCAGGTCTGTGTCTTTCTTGGACACATAGCCCTTAATCCACGGAAGGAAAGCAGGAATTTTGATGCTTTTCTGGGAAGGAAAGGGCTCAAGCATCAGTGACCAAATCTCTGGGAGCCTCACCTTCTAGAAAATTGCCTTGCCCATCCCTCCAGGATTCTCCCGGGGTTGCAAATAATCCCCAGGAGGCCTGAAGCCCTCATGGCCCCCTCCCCAGGAACTTCCAAACATCATCAGCCCCTTCCTTAGCACCATCCCTGTCTTACAGACAAGGAAACTGAGGCTCGTGGAGAGCATGTGACTCACCCAAACTCACACGCTGGACGTATTCCCTCAACCTGGGCACAACTGGGGGCCTTCTGGGAGGAGTGGCTTTGGAGAGCTCCTCTGTCCTCCCATGGGAGGCCCAGCCTTCTCCCACATGAAGACCCCTCGGGGCTGGAGCCCGGGGCACAGATGAGGAGAAAGGCAGGCCTAGTTCCCACCCCCAGGGATGGTGTTCCATGACATTCTGCAAAGAACCCGTGTGACTTCCCATGTCCATTTCAAGCTGCACAGTTTCCCTAAAGTGAAAAACCACAAAACCCCTTCTGCCGAGATACTATGCAGGCCTGGGGGCCGATGTCAGAACCAAGAGAAAGGAAAAGGGAGGGGAGGGGAACTCTGGGCCCTCCACCAAAGCCCGCTTGCTTCTCTGTGGCAGGATGGAAGGGGATGGATGCTGGTCACCACCTACTCTGTGCCAGGAACTGAGCTGGGTGCTTCCAACAACACTGGGGTGAGTTCCCACTTCACAGACCAGGAAACAGGCCCAAAGTGGGGAAACCACAGCCCGAAGGCACAGAGCTGGGCAGAGAAGTCAGAATGGCAGGAACTCCCCTGGAACAGGGGAGCCCACTGAGGCCAGGCGCTGGGGAGAAAGGAAGGGTGGGGCAGGGACGAGGAACCTGAGGCTCAGAGAGGACGTCACTCGCTCTGAGTCACATGCTGGGTGTCTCCCCTCTACCTGGAGGCATATACGCCCACCAAGGATCATGGGCAGTGGTTGTCATGGGGCTTGGCTGGCAAGAGCAGGGTGCCCTGAGCTCAGCCCGGAGTCTGGTCACCACAGCCCCCTGTGTTGAGGAGGTGTCACTGGGCACTTGGCCACTGTCTCCTTATAAGGGACCACATCTGCGTCCACTTCCCCCACATCCACCAACTGCCTTTTCCCAGGCACCTGGCCACCCACTCACCCAGGACAAGGGTCCTGAGCTGGGGGGCCAGGGCTCACTTTGGCTCTGCTTCTCACTGCTCTAGGACTTTAGTCAGTTCCCCCTCTCCGGGCCTCAGTCTCCCATCTGTCTAGGACTCATTGCCATGCGATGGCTCATCAAGCTGAGGCAGGGGCAGGGGAGCCACAGACAGGGCGAGGAGGGTGAGGGGGCGGTGGGGGCAGTGGGGGTGCAGGAAGGACAGATGGCCCTCAGCTTTGTGGCTTAGGGAGCCAGTCCACCCCTGTTGGAATCTGGGCTCGGCTATGTCCTGGGTGGGTGGCCTTAAGCCAGCAACATGTCCCCCCGAGCCTGTTTCCTCTCTGTAAAGTGGAGGTGACAAGAGCCCTTCGTCACAGCTGCTGTGAGAATGAAGTGGCTCCCAGGAAGTGCTCAGTCCACATGAGCTGTGATTATCAGCTGGGCTCAGGGCTGCCCCAAATCTTGTCATCCCAGGGCTGAGGAGCCCAGGTGGCCAGAGGCAGTTGCTGCCTCCCTCACTAGCCCTGCCAGTCCCTCCAGGACTCCCCCTAGGCCTAAGCTGGTCTGAGGCACAGTTAAAATCACTGCCCCTGCCCCAGCTCCATGCAGGGTCAGCCAGGAAAGACTGGCTAGAGGCCAAGGCAAGAGCTCTGAGTCACCACCTTATAGAGGAGAGAGGGCCTTTGGGGATTGTCCAGGTCAGCTTATGTGGACAGGGAGACTGAGGCCCAGAGAGGGGCAGCCACTAACCCAAGGTCACACAGCCAATCAGTGTCGGAGCCAGGACCAGAATCCAGGCCTCCAGCGCCCTCCACATGATCCCAAAGCAAGTGCTTTACAAGGGAGGGGTCAGTGACAGCCAGGCCACAGGCTGGAGAGCTGCACCCTGAATAGAAGGAGTCCAGGGGCAGGGGTTGGAGAGGTGCTGGTTGGTCAGAAAGAGAAGGCAGGGATGAATCTCTGATATTTAAAAGGAAAGACTAGCAGGCTGGGGAGCTGTGGCCCTAGGACAGGGGAAGGGAGCCAGGGTGTGAGCCATAGTCTGAGGCCCCTGGGGAAGATGGCAGTGTCACCACGCTAGTCACAGGAGGAGGGAGGTGGTGGCTGCGGTTTCCCTTCCTGTGAAGAGATGTGAGTCCCCAGGGCCCTCCCAGTTCCGGCAGGGGGAGGAGTGGCGGGGCTGGGGCGGTGGGGCGGGAGGAGGTCTAGTGGATTCAATTCGGGGGCCAAACCCTGGGCCTGCAGAGTCCTGTGGTGAGGCAGAGGGCACAGCTAGTATGACCAAACCCAGCTGGTGGTTTTGGGCTTTCGGGCAAGGATCCCTGAGCTACAGACACATTGGGACCTACCAGGGACAGGGACAGGAACAGAGCCAGCAGGCCTGGGTACCATGCATGAAGCCAGACCCATGGTCATCACCTCCCTGATGCAGACAGCCCTGAGCCACTATGAAGAAGCACCCCCGAGCAGTGAGCCAACAATTTGCTGTCCTTCCTTCAAATCGGGCTGGGCCACCTACTAGCTGGGTGACCTTGAGAAGTTACTATATTTCTCCAGCCCAGTGATTTGGAGGCAAAGAGGGGTCGAGCTGGGAAACCAAAGGGAGTGGGGAAAGGGAGGAGAGAAGGTGGTGGAAGGAAATGTGTCACCCTTCAGATCTAATGCCGGGCCACCTCCTCCAGGAAGCCTTCCCAGAACACCCAAGTTTAACTTGCCACTTGTCCTCCAAGCAACCACAGCACCCCCACTCAATCTCTGCTTCTGTTTGCTCAAAGCACACCTCCTTATTTTCAATATCTATTAATAGATATTACTAATACTACTAGGACGACTACTACTAACACAGAGTGCTTCTCACACACAGGTGCTGCCCTGGGAGCTCCACCTGGAATAACTCACTGAATTCCCTCAACCACCCCAGGAGGCAGGAGCTATCACTATCCCATGCTTTTCTGATAAGGAAACACAGGCAGAGAGAGGCCACGTGACTCGCCCAAGGTCACTCAGCAAGTGCACAGCACAGCTAAGTTCGAACTGCATAGCCTGGCCCTGCAGCCCATGTTTACAATCACACCACGAGGCCAAGTCAGGGCCTCCCCTGCAGCTAGATCCCCCCTCTGAGCCCGAGGCCTGTACCAATCTCCTTGGCCAGTGCCAGGCCCTGCGGGTAGGTGATGGGAGCCAGCTTCTTCTCCTTCAGTTTCTCGATGGTGTCCTTGTCGTCCCGCAGGTCCAGCTTGGTGCCCACCAGGATGATGGGTGTGCTGGGGCAGTGGTGCCGCACTTCCGGGAACCACTGGGCAGGTGGGTGGGGAGACACAAGGTTGTATGGGTCAAGAGGGGGCGCGAGGCTGTGCGGGGATCAGAGAGAGTGTGAGGGTGTAGGGAGAGGAGAGGCACCAAGTTGCCAGAAGATCAGAGGTGGGCATGAGGGTGAGGAGAGACGTGAGGTGGCACGGGGAGGGGCGGCCACGAGGTTGTACAGGAAGGAGGGGGCGCATGATTGTAGGAAAGGAGAAGGCAAGGTTTTGTGCAGATAAGAAGCAAACATGAGGTTATGTGACAATCGGAGGCGGACATGAGGTTGTGTGGGGAAGAGGAGGACACAGCCATGGAAAGTGGGGGTATAGCTAACTATCGCAGCACCCCCCCACCCCAGATCCTCTGAATCTTACCCCCTCAGTCCCCCTGCCAGCCCTGGTTGGCACTGGGGACCATCTCTGTATGCAACCTCTGCTGCTCCAGGGACCAGCCTAGAGTCACCAGTTCCTCCCTCTGTCCCTCAGGGTTACCTGCCCCAGAGCCCCCAAGGCCCACCCTGTCCAGCTCACCTTGGCGCGGACGTTCTCATAAGAGGCTGGGCTGACGAGGGAGAAGCAGATGAGGAAGACATCCTGGGGACAGAGCAGGCGAGGGTTGCTAGTGAGGAGGGCCCAGAGGTATCCCACCATGGCAGCCACCGAGAGGTGGAGCTTGGGGCTCCCTGAGGGTGGAGCCGCCCAGGGGACATTGGGGACTTAGGATCTGGGCAGAGCAGAGATACCCTTCTCGCCTCCACCACGAGGCTGCTGTTTGTTAGGACGCTCACTAAAGGCCAGGGCCTCTGCGAAGTGGTTATCCTCACATGTCACTCTGCAGCAAGCACTGCTGCTAGCCCCATTCCTCAGACGGGGATAGTGAGGCTTCCAGAGGTTAAAGAGTTTGCCAACGTGCACTCTGGAGAGGGGGGGATCTGGGATTCCAGGGTCCAAACTCCAATCCATATACTATCCACCATCTGATTACCGGCCTTAGCCGCTTCCCTGCATACCCTGGAGGAAGGGTGAGGACCCAGCAGCCACCTGCAGGCATCCTCCACCTCCCCCCTCCCCCAGCACTCCCAGGGCTCACCATCCTGGGCTGCCTCCTGGGGCCCTGTGCAGAGTGCACCTGCCCCACCACTGGAAACAGGGGGTGCCAGAGCCCAGGAGGCAATGGGGTGGGAAGACAGGCACATTGAGGACCGAGGACCAATGCAGGGCTGGGGGAGTGCGGGAGGAAGCCCTTCTCTGCCTGGGACATGCAAGGCAGGCAGACTCCCTGAGCTGGGCCTTAAGAGGAGAGGGAGGGTTTCCCAGGCTGAGCTGGCTGGAAGGGCATCCCAAGCAGAGGGAACGGAAACAGCAAAGGTCAGGACTGCAAGGCGGGTGGGAGTAGCACACCGTCTGTGGGTAGGAGAGCGGCCGGAGACGGTCGTAGTCCTCCTGCCCAGCAGTGTCCCACAGCCCCAGGTTCACTGGCTTGCTGTCCACCATCACGTTGGCTGAATAGTTGTCAAACCTGTGGGGAGCAGGCAAGGCAGAGGTAAGGTCAATCTCAAACCCCAGAACCTGGGGATTGTGATCCAGCTCCGTGTCATTCCTCGAAGTCTGAGACCCAGAGACAGTCTGCGACTGGCCCAAAGTCACACAACATTTGCAATTGGGTTTATTTGTTTCATTACTGATTCATTATATTTTTTAAAAATGTAATACAAGTTAACAAGAAGAAAAAAGATTATCTCTTAATCCTTTTCCTACCCGTACCTGTCCTTTGGAAAGGTAATTGAGGCTGTGTAACTTTTCCTCCCAGTCTTGATGAGAATAAACTTACCTCTCTCCCTATGCTGCCACTCAATGTTTGTTTTTTGTTTTTTTTTGTTTGTTTTTTGAAATGGAATCACGCTCTGTCACCCAGGCTGGAGTGCAGTGGCACCATCTCGCCCCACTGCAAACTCTGCCCCCTGGGTTCGAGTGATTCTCCTGCCTCAGCCTCCTGAGTAGCTGGGATTACAGACATGCACCACCATGCCCAGCTAATTTTTGTATTTTTAGTAGAAACAGCGTTTCACCATGTTGACCAGGCTGGTCTTGAACTCCTGAACTTAAGTGATCCGCCTGCCTCGGGCTCTCAAAGTGTCAGGATTGCAGGCGTGAGCCACCGCGCCCAGCCTCAATATTTGTTGAATGAATGTTCATCCTGTCTCAGGCTGGGTGCTCCCATAAGCAAACTCTGAGACAAGGAGGTGATGCGAGGGGTTTATTCGGGAAGTGACCCCAGGATGCTGCAGAAGGGGGAGTGGGGAGGAATAAAGGAAGGGACAGCAGCTGACACAGGGCAGGTGGTTGAGCTGCCATGGCGGTGGACCGCTGCTGCTCAGTCCTGCTGGGGCTGCCTGGGAGACAGAACGGACTGTGCTCAGGGCATTCCCAGAGAAGGCAGGAAGCTAGGGTGCTGTCATTCATCTCCCATCTTTCAGGGAAAGAGGGCTGCTTCTGGGGCCTTTCAGCCCACCCCAGAGTGTGCGTGAAAGCTGTTAGTCACGGACCATGGGAAGGGCCACGGCAAACGGTAGAAAGACACGTACTGCCGAGGAGATAGCATAGGGCACCAACCTTGACTCCCAACGTCTCCCGCCAGACCCAGAGAGCCCTGCAGGGCCATTGAACGAGCCTCCAGATGCATTTGCTGGGTACCTACTACGCATCGGGTGCACAGCCAGCACTGGGGCCACCAAGGAGTACAAGCTTGATCCTGCCCCCACAGCTGGCAGGAGGCCAGACACAGGGTGAGGGGCCTGACAAACATCAGACACAGGGAAGCCCAAAGAATGCTGGGAGGGCCATCCCAGGGCTCCAAGCTCGGCGTGGGGGAGGTTTTGCAAGCCAGTTCTCACTACACACATCCCCGCAAGGAAGGTGCTGGCTACCCACGTTGTGGAAGAGAAAACTTGGCTCAGAGAGATGCAGTGACTTGCCCAAGGCCACACAGCCAGTGAGTGACCAAACTAGGCAAGAAACCAGAAACCAGTGGTCACGACCAGTGCTCACTGCCCCAGGCCACAGCTGTGCCTCCGGGAATGCCCTCACCACCTGCCCCTGAGGGCTAGGGAATCACTGTCACTTTTCCCGCTGTGGTCACCCACACAGGCCCTGACCTGGTCCACTGAGACCTCCGGCTCCTCTGACTTCTCCTCCTATTCCTCCCCTCGCACACCAGCCAAGCCGTTTCCCGGGAAAGGCTCACACTGCCCACCTCCCTGTGCTGGTCCACACGAAGCCCCTGCCCAGAATGTCCTTCCCACCTTAGCTGTCCATATCACCAACCTGGCCTCTGGCCCCCACATCCTCCAGGCTGCCCACCCCTCCAAGCCTTTGCTCCTGTCTGTATCTCCCTCTGGAATACACTTCCACCCCCGTTTCACCCCCGCCTTCTATTCATGCTTCAAAACCCTGCCCAGGCAAGTCCTTCTATCTGGCGAAGCTTCGTCGTCCTCCACCTGTAAAGAGCTCACGGTTCCCTCTCTCGGGTGACTCCTTTGCCTTGACCACGAGCAGGCACTTGGTGAGTCTCCACCCCTCCAAGGGCTGTGGGTTCTGTGTGGGCCAGGCCGACGCCTGCTTATTCTCCACAGTCTCAGGCCTGTCACCCAGTGAATGCAGGTGGAAGGGAATTAAACCACCTCCTCCAGGAAGTCCTCAGAGAACGCTACTCAATGTTAGGCTGCAGAAGCGCTAACACTTCAGAGTAACACAAAAGCACCTCTCCTGAGAGGAGTCCCCCACACCCCCAAAAAGTGGGCAGCCCAGACTTTTTAATACACTTTGCCTGTCCAGCCCTGGACAGAATTTCTGGTTACCTCTCAGTTCCTCAAACGGCCCTGTTCCCGCCTGTCTGGAAAGTGCCTGCAAACAGTGGCCCCTGACTTCCCACTCTCCTTCATCTCTCCCTTCTCTTCCTCCCCACTGCCAGGCTGGCTGACTTTTACTCATCCCTCCAGCCCCTGCTCAACGTCGCCTCCTCCAAGAAGCCTTTCCTGACCTCCAGCCATGTCGGGGCTACCACCCCGCCTAAACCAGCACTCCTTGGGGAACTCAGCATCCCAGGTGGCAGGCACTAAGCCTGACTTTTTTGTCACTGCACCCTGGGGCCGGCCTGGGGTCTGGTGCACAGCAGGGGCTGGCATGCGCCTACTCTGGGTACCACCTACACTGCTGTGGGATTTCAGGAAGAAGGCGCTGTCCAGGGAGACACAGTGGGGCATGATGGGAAAAGCAGCGCCTGTGTTGTTTTTCCGGTTTTGACCAGAAACACACCTTTGGGAAATGCTTGGACACTCTCTCCTCTAATGTCCAGCCACAGTGCTAGTGCCAAGAAGTCCCCCAAGATTCCTCACACCAACGGCACCTGTCTCCTCTGGGTCATCCCTGGAATCTCAGGGCCACGATGAGGGGAAAGAGCTGGGACCTTGAGAAGCAGCAGCCACCTTCTCTGAGGCCAGGCAGGGGGCTGAGGGTCTTTGCATGTTAGGTCTTGAAGTCTCATGTGATCCAAGACAAAAGGATCTTAAGTTACCCCCATTAGACAGATGAGGAAACTGAGGCCTGAAGAGGTCAAGGACCTTTCTTATTGGGGGGAACAAAGAGTTCCTTGTGAAGCCAGGACATCCTGGCTGTGTGACCGTGGGTGAGTGTCCTAACTTCTCTGAGCCTCAATCTCTTTAATGTAGAGGGGAAAATACCTATTTCTTGGAGCCATTAGGAGAATCCAAAAAAACAGAGGATGTTCAAGCCACCCCACTGGGAGATGCTGAGAAGCTGAGCAGTCTCATTTTCCATGTCCCCAAATGCCCCTGCCACAGGGCCCCTCCCCAGAGGACCAGAGGGACAGGTGCAGGAATGTGTCAATGGTGTGACACCCCTGAGGGTCCCCCTTACTTAAGAGACCCACAGGCAGCCAGGACCAGGGAGTAACCTTCTGCACAGACCACCATGGTCAACCCTCACCCCATTTTCCGGATGAAGAAATTGAGGCTCACAGAGAGGAAGGGACTTGCCCAAGATCTCCCAGCCAGTGGGTGGCAGAGCAAGGTTAGATCCTGTTACCCAATTCAGAAAGGCCCACATGGTAAGCATCGCTGCTATTTCATGGCTGGAAATGGAGTTGGAGACAGCAGAGACCATGTTTTCATCTAGAGCCTGCAGAACTCTGAGGCCTGGCCCTAAAATGGAGTGGAGGAGGGGAATGATGCAGGTGGAAGGGGCCCCAGCACCCAGGTATCACCTGACCACCACCGAAGCCCACCCCCAGGGAGGAAGGATGGTGCATTCAAGGAACCCAGAGACCACAGAGCACGCATGGCTAGTGACTTGGGGGTGAGAAAGGATTGATGTCAGAGGGGCATGGACCAGTCAGGTCTTGGTTCTCAGGGCAACGGGGAACCACCAAGGGGCCAAACCAGGCAGAGGTGATGAGATCAGATTTGCATTTAGAAAAGGTCCCAGCTGGGCACAGCGGCTCACACCTGTAACCCCAGCACTTTGGGAGGCTGGGGCAGGTGGATCCCTAGGTCAAGAGATCGAGACCATCCTGGCCAACATGGTGAAACCCCATCTCTACTAAAACTACAAAAATTAGCTGGGTGTGGTGGTGCATGCCTGTAGTCCCAGCTACTTGGGAGGCTGAGGCAGCGGAATCGCTTGAACCCGGAAGGCAGAGGTTGCAGTGAGCCGAGATCACACCACTGCACTCTAGCCTGGTGACACAGCGAGACTCTGTCAGGAAGGGAGGGAGGGAGGGAGGGAGGGAGGGAGGAAGGGAGGAAGGGAGGGAGGGAGGGAGGGAGGGAGGGAGGGAGGGAGGGCCCCTCTTGGAGAAGTCTTAGGGAGGGGCCAGAGGGGAACAGAGGGGGAAACTGGCACATCAGCCAGGAGAGGAGGCCGTTACCGTGCTATTGGTTGAAAGATGAAGGCAGCTGGAGGTGTCACGGGGCAGGGAGAGGTGGAGCAGGAGGGAACAGAATACCCAACAGAAGGGGTGCCTGAGCTAAGGCAGAGGCTTGAGCCATTGGGCATCATGAGGGACCCACACACACAGCGGCAGGAACAGGGATGGGGCAGCCGAGAGGACAGGCAGGAGAACCTGGTGGGGACTGGCACACACAGCTAGGGAGGCTGATGCCATCCTGTCCACCAGAATCCCAGGCTGGATTCACCAGTTTACCGAAGAGAGGATTTCAAATGAAAGTGAAAATTAAGTGCCAAATGATTCAACCTCAATTAGCAACACACATCCTTCCATGCAGAGCTGAGCCCTGCCTGCCTCCCCCAGCGGGGGGCCAGCCATGACGGAGCAACAGGAATGGGCTCAGCTCTGTTCTAGAAACTGGCATGATGGCAGGGAGCGAGGCAGATAAGGGCCCTGTCCTCAGGGAGCTTCCATCCAAGAGGAGGAGTGGCAGCAAACGAGCAACAAGATGAAGTCGGGTTGTGGGGGGCCTATGAAGACAACCAAGCAGGGTGGTGGGATGGAGAGATGGAGAGGGCAGAGTGGAGGCGGGGGGCTGCTTTAGACAGGGGGTCAAGGAGGCGATGTCTAAGCAGGGAACTGAATGACGGGAAGCAGGGAGGGTTCTGGGCGTCATAAAGGGGAGTGAAGAGGTTGGGGGGAGCCTGAGATCATCAAGGCAGTCTATGTACTTGGAGTGAAGTGGGTAAGGGGTGTGGTGAGGCTGGGGAGAGGGGGCTGTTGTTCACGGTTTGAACATCAAGATGAGTTTTAAGTGTGAAGGGAGCCACAGGAGACATTTAGGCCAGGATAACTTTCAGTTGTTTTTTTGGGGGGGCTCTTTTTTATTTTATTTTATTTTTTGAGACAGGGTCTCACTTTGTTGCCCAGGCTGGAGTGCAGTAGCACAATCATAGCTCAATGCAGCCGTACCCTCCTAGGTTCAAGCAATCCTCCTACCTCAGCATCCTGAGTAGCTGGGACTAGAGGCATGCACCACCAAGCCCGGTTAATTTTTGTATTTTTTGTAGAGATAGGGTTTCTGCTCCATGTTGCCCAGGCTGGTCTCGAACTCCTGGGCTCAAGCGATCTGCCTGCCTCAGCCTCCCAAAGTGCTGGGATTACAGGCATGAGCCACGGTGCCCAGCCTAACTTTCAGTTTTAAAAGCTCACAAGGGCTTCCGTCGAGCTTGGTTCTAACGAGGTGAGGTGTAAGGGGGAGCCCCTCTATGTCACAGGCACCCAAGGGCACTGTCTTCCTGCCGTGTTTCTATATCCCCAACACCTAGCATGGGGCCATCCACAGAGCAGGCTCAGGCTCCCCATCTGCGAAATGGGGGATTTGATGCAAATAACTCATAGGGCCCTGCCGGCTCCAATATAGGGTCTATACAACAGAGCAGGCGGCAAGAGCCAATCACAGTGCAGCCCCACGAGTCCTGGCAACTGATTGGCTGCTCAGGAAGGTGTCTGTTCTGAAGGTTCAGATCCATCCCTTTGCTGTTAACCCCTCATGGCTGGCAGCAGGCGAGCCAGCTCTCAGGCTTATCTGATCTTGTGTCTGCAGCACGGGCCTCCCCAACCCCCAGCAAACCTACCATCCCCAGCCCAGAAGCTCTCTCCACCTTAATCTCAGGTGCCAGAGATTTGGGGCTGCCTGTTTTTCCCAACCCACCCTCTCTCCCTCTTCCCCTCCAATGTCAAGGGCCCAGTGTGACTATTTTACCCTCCCTTCACAGAGGCACAGGCATTGGCAGTAGCAGGATCCCGCTCTGGGGTCTCGTCTGGGGCTGAGAAACTTTGTGCCTGAAGCCATATGAGGGTGTGAGGCAGGATTCACCATAGAACTTGCAAGACCCAGTGCAAAACGGAAGTACAGGGCCCATGTTCAAAAATGATTAAGAATTTCAAGATGTAGACATCAGAGTATTAAACAAGGTACAGGACCCTTCTGAGCTTGGGGCCCTGTGCAATTGGATAGGTGGCCACACGCATGGAGCTGGCCCTACTGGGATACCTTCACCCAATCCTTCAGAGAGTCTTGGGAAGGTAGATCTGGTCGGGTCCATTCCTCTAGCTTCTGTGATGTTGTCCAGGACAACAAAGTCCACTAGGGGTCACCAGGGATCAGGGGCCTCCAGGATGCTGAGAGCACCTGGCCATAACCTGGCCTCAGCAGCCTCAGCCATCCATCTCAATGCACAAGGGAGGTGCCTGGGGAAGGAGCTTGGGACTTCCAAGTCTCTACCTCTTATAGAAAAGGAAATTGAGGCTCAGAGAGGGGAAGTGATTGGTCCAAGGTCCTTCAGCAAGTGGGTCCTTCAACCCAGCCAGGATGCACAAAGGCGGGACAAGGTCTCAAGCCAGCATCGAGAGACCCAGGGACAGAGGCAGTGACAACACACTGCTGGTGACCATGGCCTTGAGCAGGAGCCGCCTCACCTAATTCTGCCTCCCTGCTCAGGTTTGCAGCCAGCCCTCCCTTGGCACTTAGAGGCACCTGATAAACGTTTGATGGTTGATGGCGAGTGGGCAGGAATCCTTGTTCCCATTTTATATATAAGGACAGGACCAGAGAGGGGCACTCACCAGCATCAGGACCAAGCTGGGGCAAAAGTGGCTTTCTAGGCTCTCTGCTAGGGTTTCCCTGCCCTCTCCTGGCTGCCTGCCTTCCTCTAGCCTGGACCAGGACATCTGAGGCAGCTGAGCAGAGTGTCCCGAGGAGAGATAGCAGCAGAGAGAGCCCAGCCCACCCAAGTCTGGGGTTGGGGGTTGGGTAGTGAGGAATCCTCTGGGGTGGGTTGGAAGCATCTCGGCTCCAGGCTCTCTTCTCCCTTCTGCCTGCCCCCCTCTTCCTAGGAGAACCTGATCCCTGCTCCTGAAGGGGGGTTCATTAAGATCAAAAAATGAGGGCCCCAGCAAGGGTCTACATGGACCTTGGCTCTGAAGCTGGACAGGACCGTGTAAGCCTGGGAGGCAAGCCTCTTAGTGGCTGTGATGCTCAGCTTCCCCATGGGTGTCCTGTGCATGCTAATAGCCATCTCCCAGGGGGATCAAACAAGATCACACGTGTGTGACATCTTGCGCAGGGGCTGGCACATGGCAGGCCTTTGCTAGATGGTGACTATGATCGATCTTCCTATGGTCTTTCCCACGATGTTCAAGTCAGGTCAACTCAAAACACATGTGTTGTGTGTGAGGTAATGCATGTATTATACCATGTAGAAGACACTGTGCTGAGATAATGGGAGACCCACAAAGAGCTGGCCATGGCTCCCTGCCCTCCACAGGCTCATGGTCATGGGAAAAATCAGATAAAGTCACTCTGGGGAGTGGAGATCCCTTCGTGGTAGATCAGAAAGGCTTCCCGGAGGAGGGGGCACTGGAGCTGCGCCTGGAGGCTTTAGACAGGTGGATGTGGGGAGAAAAAGCACCATGGGGAGAGAGAACAGCTTGAGCAAAGGCCCTGGGGTGGAAATGTGCAGGGAGCTTGTGGCGAACAGTAGGGTCCGGAGGAGGCAGAGTGTGAGGCAAAGTCATGGGTAATAAGGCCAGGTGGGAGGTTGAGTGAAGCCCATCAGGAGCCTTGAGTGCCAGGCTAGAGAGTCGGGGAAATGTCCTAGGAGTGATGGGGGCCCCTGAGGGCTGGCCAGGGAGGGGCTGGTGCCTCCCCAGTCATCCTTCCCTCCTGAGTCTGACACCAACACGCTCCCTCCACGTCCGATGACAGCCCTGCCTCCGCATCCTGCAATAGAGCGCAGGGCCTCCCAGGCCTGTAGACGGCTCTGTTCCACCCCCCAGCATGCCTTGTCCCCAGATGTCCCTGTTCCTTGGAGTCAGGCTCTCTGGATCACTTCCTCCAGCAGCCTGCTTCCGCAGAAGCTCCTCTCCCAGCCCCTGCTCTTGCCCGAGCCAGCCCTCTCCTCCACGTCCCTTTGCTTGGAGGCCCAGCCTAAAAGCCACCCCTCCTCCCTTCTACCCCTTCCTCCATACCCCACCCCGGGTTCTGGGAGCCCCCAGCACTTCTCAGCGCCAGTGCTGTCTTCTCAGCTGGACTGTCAGGCAGCTCCACTGGGCTGGAGGCTGTGGGTGCCCACACGGGGTCTGGCCCACAGGAAGTGCCTGAAAGGGGGATCGACTTGATGACGGTCTCTCCCCTCCTCCCAGCACCCCGTATATCCCCAGGAACTCACACGGTGGGGATGTACTCTCCGGGAAAGGCATTGGTGGTGTAGCTGATGAGAAGGCAGGTCTTGCCCACGGCCCTGAAAGACAGGAAGTACAAGAGGGCGGCAGTCATGGGCTCTGCCGGAGATGTGGGGAGGTTTCTGCCTGGTCCTCTGCAAAGACCTCAGCATCCACCCAGCCTAGCCCTCTGGGCCTCCGTCTCCCCATGTGAGATGCCCCATGCCTGTGTTCCCACACCCGAGAGCCTGCAAGTCATGTGGATGTTTGTTAAAGTGGAGACTTCGGGGTCCAGCCCCAGAGATTCTGATCCACGGGTGTGCGCAGAGCTGGCAATCCACTTTTCCCACAGGCTTCTCCAAGGGGCAGTGATGTGGGACAGAGGGTGCCCAGCAGACCCAGGCAATGCCAAGGGGCCCCCGACGCCTGACCTGGGCTTCAAATCCCAGCTGTACCACCTACCAGTGGTATGATCTTGGACAAGTCACTTAACCCGCCTCTGCCTCAGTTTCTCCATCTAGAAAATAGAGATGAGCCCATCCTCATAGGAGTGTGCTGAGGAGTAAATTCAACGAGGCCTATCAAAGCACTGAGCACAGGGCCTGATGCACGGCAGCAGCCGACGGCTGCTAGGGAAGACCTGACCCTGCTCTTCCCTCTCACCTCCCCCATGGAGCAGAGCAGTTACCAGGTCAGGGTTTGAGTCAGAGTGGTCTGGGTTCAAATCCTGTGAGGCTTTGGGCAAATTACTTAGCTTCCCTGAACTTTCATTTTCCCACCTGTAAAATGGACCCATTAGCTTTGGTGAGAGGATAAATAGAGAAGGCTGGATTAACCCCAGAGCTGGTACATAGGAAGGAAGTGATAACGTGCGCCTCCTCCACCCTCAGCATGCGAGGCTGGGAGCGGGTGCAGGTAGCTCAGCCGAAGCCCGGAGGCCAAGGGACAGCTCCGGGCCTTCCCCTGCCCTGCGTGGTTTTGTCACTTCCTGCTCAGAGAAGACAGCTCATCCTCTCCTCTCTACCATCGCCCTCCCCTGGGCCTGCCACCGAGGTAATTTTGAATGACTGGAACGTTAACCCTTGACTTCCGCCCGCCCCTCCTCCGATCAGATACAAAGCAGAAGTGAACAGGGCTGGGCAAGCATGGGCAGATAAGGAGCCATGCATCAGAATCAGCTGAGGCTGGTGGACAAATGGGCCCGCCCCCACCTAGATGGGTCACAGCCAAAGTTGGGGCCACAGGGCCCAGGCCAGGAGAGCTGAGTCTCTCAAAGCCTTGGGCTGCTCCTCTGTAGAATGGGAAGGCTGGACAGGAGGCCCCCTTCCAGCTAGAACATGCTCCAGGGTGAGCCTGTAGGCTGGACCCTAAGATGTGGCTGCTGGCAGGCATGACAGATTAACAAATTGGACCTGTCCTTTTATTTTGTGTTTTTTTAAGAGACAGCGTCTTGCTCTGTCACCCAGGCTGGCTGCAGTGGCACAATTATAGCTCACTGCAGCCTCAAACTCCTGGGCTCAGGCGATTCTCCCACCTCAGCCTCCCCAGTAGCTGGGACTGCAGGCGCATATGCCACCGCTCCTGGCTTAAAAAATTTTTTTATAGACATGGGTTCTCGCTATGATGCTTAGGCTGGTCTCAAGCTCCTGGCCCCAAGCAATCCTCCCATCTTGGCCTCTCAGAATGCTAGGACTACAGGCGTGAGCCACTGCACCTGGCCTGGACCTGTCATTCTACAGATGAGGAAACTGAGGCCCCCAGGGGACAAGACAGCCTGAAGTCACTGGGATCTGACAACTAAGAAGGGTCTCAGCCCAGCCTGCCCCTCCCCTGCCGACCCCACAATCACCCTCCCATCCTTTAGCTTCCTCCTTCCCTCTCTCTCAATGTCCGCTTGCCCCTTCTGCTCCTCGCCCACATCCCCCGCACATCCTCCCCAACACGGCAGGCTGAGGGGAGGGGAGAGAAAGTGGAGGGGGTGCTAGGAGGCACATACTACAAGCAAGACAGCCACTCAGCTTATCTCAAGCAACCCCACAGCATCCCCAGGGCATAGGCCTCCTCCCAGATGACTAAGCTGAGGTTCAGAGAGGTGCTGTGACTTGCCCAAGGCCGCACAGCAGCACCAAGCCAGTGACGACAGCCCAGGTCAGCCTGGGGACAAAGGCTGAATTTCAGGTTTCCCACTTCCCTCGTGCATCGACAGAGTAAAGACTGAGGCTTGCCTCCGTGGCAGACTTGCCCCCAGCTTTTGGGGTGCAGGTGAGGAGCCCTGGGCACTCTCACCCATAGTCCTGCACCCTCCACCGAGATGGCTTCCGGGGTGGGGTGGGGCTGAAGAGGGTGAAGCTCTCCTCAGCCCACCCCCGGGTGCTCCCTGTGGGCCCTAGGAGAAGAAGGAAGCGACCCCGCCAAGCTGCCTTCCAGGGACGCCTAGTTCTGCAGGGCCAGGGGCTTCCCCAGGGACACCAGGATGGGAGGATCTCAGGGCATCCCAGTTGGGGGCTGTGAGGAAGTCCAGCCATGTACCTACCCATCTCCCACCACCACACATTTGATGGCCTGCATCGTGTCCGGGGCCTGGAGAGTGTCGCTGGTGACAGCTCAGGGCCAGGCGCGTTTCTGCGGGCACAAGGGGTGTGGAGGCTGGTGAGGCGCCTGCTGAGGAGCAGCAGTGGTGGGGCAGGAGGAAACGGAAGGGGAACTTACTCAAGCTGCTCCCCCTACGGTCGTTTGCAGGGGGCGGAGCATGCGGTCTGGCAGAGCAGCTGGTGGGAGGGGCGCTCAGGTGCTGGGCTGAGCCCTGGCCATCCCCACAGGCCCCCTGTGTGGGGTCTCCAGCGGGAGACCTGGGGGCCCTCTGTGCTGGGAGGCTCACTTCCTGTCCACGGGGCAGGCCCAGAGGCTGTTCTCCAAGAACTTGAGGGTTCCAAGAATTCAGTGCACCTCAATTCTAAGCACAGCATTTAATGAGTGCCTGCTGTGTGCCAGGCACAGTACCAGGTGCTGGTGATCCCAGGATGCAAGAGACAGCTGGTCCCTGGAGTTTACACCCTTTGGAGAGAGAGAGGCATGACTTCATCATGGGGGATCATAACAGAGACAGGAAGTGATTGAGGCAACGGGGGAATCTACAGAGAGGACCTCAGGGTTACCGAGAGGGAGAGCTGGGGGCCTTTAAGCTAGCATTGGAGCTGGCTCTTGAAACGTGCGCCCTAAAGAGGGAACTCCAGGTGGGGGTAGATTGCTTGAGCCAGGACCCAGAGGCTCCCCCAGGCAAGGGCCTGTGTGGGAGTCCCTGAGTGGGAGGATGTGGGGCGATGAGGCAGGAACGGAAGGTGGGGTCCGCTGATGGAGAAGGGCACATTGAGGGGAAGTGGCGGGCAGTGCCCCACAGGAGCCAAGCCTATTCTGAGGGGACCAGGCACCCCGGAGCTAGAACTGTGGCCCATTTCCCTGATGTGAAAACTGAGGATCTGAGAAGTCATTTGACCACCTACCCTGAAACCAGCCCTGGGCTCAGGTGACTCCAAGCTCTTCTCCAAGCTGCAGCTATTGGCTCCAGCTGCTGTTTGAAGGGACAAAACCTGAGTTCTGCAGCTCGCAGGGAGCTCCCTTCACCACGAGGGCTCTCCACGTGGACTCGGGAGAACATTCGACCACCCCAGTTGGCGCCAAGTTCACTGTTCATTGCTATCACTCCCCACCCACACACCTTTCCAGCTCCAGGGTGAACGGACGGAGGGATGGGGAGAGGAAGAGCCACTGGTCACCCACCCTGGACTCGTCACTCAGGACAAGCCAGGAACCCCAAAGGAGGGTGCGGAGGGCCAGGGCCTGCTGGCTGGCAGAGCCCAGGATTCCCACCAGGCACCCGGAGGCTGAACCTTTCCAGAGCAATTCACACAAGTTACTGGGTTCACAACATTGACTTTTACAGAAAGGGAAATGCAACTTCCTCAAGCACTGGGCAAGTCAACTGTTAAAGCTACCAGCAAACCGGTGTCTTTCCTCTGCACTTTGCATACGCTGTGCTGAGACCGTGGGTCAGAGAGGCCAGGCGTGCCCCGTGACCACCCTGGGGCTTCCTCCCTCACAGGCCACCTGAGGACTTTGTTCTGGATATTTCTCTATGCCCCTTTCTTTTTCCATCCACTGCTAGTCCACAGGGCAACCTCTGTGTTAATTTAAATAATAACAATAATAATAATAATAATGTATTAAATGCAGCGCGGTACCCCAGATTAGAACCCGGAACAGAAAAAGAACATTCGTAGAGCTTCAGTGAGACAGAAAGAGTAAGTTCTGGTGTCTTGTTACATAGTGGGGTGACTACAGCAAATCACAATCTTGTGCATATTTCAAGACAGCTGGAAGAGAAGGTTTCAAATGTCGCAACAAAGAAATGATAAATATTCCTCTCCCTCTCCCTCTCCCTCCCCCTTCCCCTCCCCCTCCCCATCCCCTTCTCCCTCTTCCTCTCCCCTTTCTTCGGTCTCCCTCTCCTTCTTTTTTCGGTCTCCCTCTGTTGCTGAAGCTGGACTGTACTGCCGTGATCTCGGCTCGCTGCAACCTCCCTGCCTCGGGCTCCTGTGACTCTCCTGCCGAGTGCCTGGGATTGCAGGCGCGCGCCACCACGCCTGAATGGTTTTTGTATTTTTGGTGGAGACCGGGTTTCGCCATGTTGACCGGGCTGGTCTCCAGCTCCCAGCCTCGAGTGATCTGCCTGCCTCGGCCTCCCGAGGTGCTGGGATTGCAGACGGAGTCTCGCTCACTCAATGCTCAATGGTGCTCAGGCTGGAGTGCAGTGGCATGATCTCGGCTCGCTACAACCTCCACTTACCAGCCTCCTGCCTTGGCCTCTTAAAGTGCTAAGATTACAGCCTCTGCCCCGCCGCCACCCCGTCTAGGAAGTGAGGAGCGTCTCTGCCTGGCCGCCCATCGTCTGGGATGTGAGGAGCCCCTCTGCCAGGCCGCCCCATCTGGGAAGTGAGGAGCGCCTCTGCCCAGCCGCCATCCCGTATAGGAAGTGAGGAGCGCCTCTGCCTGGCTGCCCCGTCTGGGAAGTAAGGAGCGCCTCTGCCCAGTCGCCCAACGTCTGGGAGGTGAGTAGTGCCTCTGCCCGGCTGCCACCCCGTCTGGGAGGAAGTGAGGAGCACCTCTGCCCGGCCGCCCCATCTGGGAGATGAGGAGCACCTCTGCCCGGCCGCCCCGTCTGGGAGGTGAGGAGCGCCTCTGCCTGGCTGCCACCCCGGCTGGGAGGAAGTGAGGAGCACCTCTGCCCGGCCGCCCCGTCTGGGAGGTGAGGAGCCCCTCTGCCCGGCCGCCCCGTCTGGGAGGTGAGGAGCGCCTCTGCCCGGCCGCCCCGTCTGGGAGGTGAGGAGCGCCTCTGCCCGGCCGCCCCGTCTGGGAGGTGAGGAGCGCCTCTGCCCGGCCGCCCCGTCTGGGAGGTGAGGAGCGTCTCTGCCCGGCCGCCCCGTCTGGGAGGTGAGGAGCACCTCTGCCCGGCCGCCCCGTCTGGGAGATGAGGAGCGCCTCTGCCCGGCCGCCCCGTCTGGGAGGTGTACCCAACAGCTCCGAAGAGACAGCGACCATCGGGAGCGGGCCATGAGGACAATGGCGGTTTTGTTGAAAAGAAGGGTGGGAAGTGTGGGGAAAGAAAGGAGAGATCAGATTGTTGCTGTGTCTGTGTAGAAAGAGGTGGGCATAGGAGACTCCATTTTGTTCTGACTAGGAGAATTCTTCTGCCTTGGGATGCTGTTGATCTATGGCCTTTCCCCCAGCCCCCTGCTCTCTGAAACATGTGCTGTGTCAACTCAGGGTTAAATGGATTAAGGGCGGTGCAAGATGTGCTTTGTTAAACAGATGCTTGAAGGCAGCATGCTCTTTAAGAGTCATCACCACTCCCTAATCTCAAGTACCCAGGGACACAAACACTGCAGAAGGCCGCAGGGACCTCTGCCTAGGAAAACCAGAGACCTTTGTTCATGTGTTTATCTCCTGACCTTCTCTCTCCACTATTATCCTATGACCCTGCCATATCCCCCTCTCCGAGAAACACCCAAGAATGATCAATAAATACTTCATAAAAAAAAAAAAAAAGAAATGATAAATATTAAAAGTGATGGATGTGGGAATTACCTGGATTTGATTGATCATTATACGGTGTATACATGCATCAGAACATCACATTGTACCCCATAAATATGTACGATTATTATGTGTCAATTACAAATAAAAAAATCTTTAATAAATTTTTTAAAAGAATTCATTTCTAGTTCTTGAAGAAAAAAAAAAAAAACAAGTGTTTCATCTATACATGCAGCTTCTTAAAGCAATTTAAACGATTAAATTCGCTTTAACAAAGAAGAACACCAGGCCAGGTGTGGTGGCTCACGCCTGTAATACCAGCACTTTGGGAGGCCGAGGCAGGTGGATCGCCTGAGGTCAGGAGTTCGAGACCAGCCTGGCCAACATGGTGAAACCCCGTCACTACTAAAAATACAAAAAATTAATGAGGCGTGGTGGCGGGCACCTGTAATCCCAGCTACTCAAGATGCTGAGGCAGAGAATTGCTTAAACCCGGGAGGCAGAGGTTGCAGTGAGCCGAGATCGCGCCATTGCACTCCAGCCTGGCAACAAGAGTGAAACGCCGTCTCAGAAAAATAAAATAAAATAAGAACATCAGTGGAAAAAGTAGTAAAATCCAAATCAAGTCTGAAATTTTTAATAGTATTGTAAGAATAGTAATTTCTTAGTTTTGACAAATATACTGTGGTTACACAAATGATGTTAGCATAGAGAGAAACTGGGTGAAAAATGTATGTGAACACTCCTACTATCTTTGCACCTTTCCTGTACATCTAAAATTCTTCCAGAATAAAACATTTTTCTGTTTAAAAAAGGGAAGAGAAAAGAAAAATGCACTTCTCTAGGAATACACAGCCAATGGGTGCAGCCACCTGACTTGGAAAGCAGTGTAGATACTGAGTTTTATCCTTCTTTCACCCACTACAGCAGAGATTGTTTGTTTTTTGATTTGTTGTGTTGTGTTTGTTTGTTTGTTTTGAGACAGAGTCTCGCTCTGTCGCCGGGCTGGAGTGCAGTGGCATGATCTTGGCTCACTGCAACCTCCGCCTCCCGAGTTCAAGCAATTCTCCTGCCTCAGCCTCCCGAGTGGCTGGGACTACAGGCACGTGCCACCACACCCAGCTAATTTTTTTGTATTTTTAGTAGAGACAGAGTTTCACCATGTTGGTCAGAATGGTCTTGATCTCCTGACCTTGTGATCCACCCACCTCGGCCTCCCAAAGTGCTGGGATTACAGGCATGAGCCACCGCGCCCGGCCTTTTTTTTTTTTTTTTTTTTTTTTTTTGCAGTACGCAACCCACTCAACTGTACATGGCCATGACGGTCCTAAAATTGCAACTGCTCTCCATCCCAAGAAAGCTGCTCCTCCTGGACAGCCCAAGCAAAAATTCTCCTTAGCTTAAGCCATTGATTCTCTCCTTCATTCTGCATGCATCAATGATATACCGCCTGAATACCCAGCTCTGGGCTTCGTACTGTAGTGAATACAAAACATGGAAGAACAGAAAGCTATCCCTGAAGCACTCTCATCCACACTGAGAATGACACAGGAGCCCTGGAGCCACTCTCTGGGAATGTCCCCCATCTGCAGGTGGTGCTGGGATTGCGTGGACAGGCCAGGGTTGGCAGGATGGCCAGATGGAGGAGCAAAGCCACTTGGATGACAGCAGTCAGGCCCAGGTCTATGTGGCCAAGTCCATGATGCAGCGGCTCTGACCTCTGCTCCAGCCCTCCTCGCCTTTTAGTTCTTTTTTTAAAAGTATCTATATGCACTTTCGGAGGCCGAGACAGGCAGATCATGAGGTCAAGAGATCGAGACCATCCTGGCCAACATGGTGAAACCCTGTCTCTACTAAAAATATAAAAATTAGCTGGGCATGGTGGCGTACACCTATAGTCCCGGCTACTTGGGAGCCTGAGACAGGAAAATCGCTTGAACCCGGGAGGCAGAGGTTGCAGTGAGCCGAGATCACACCACTGCACTCCAGCCTGGAGACCGAGCGAGACTCCATCTCAAAAAAAAAAAAAGTATCTATATGGAGATATAATTTGCATACAATAAGTGTGATCCATTTGAAACATATAATTCCATTCATTTTGACAGATATATGCACCCATGAAACCTCCCAAGATACAGAACATTTCCAACACCTTGAAAAGCTTCGTTGCACCCCCGTGCAGCCCACCTCTCCCTCTGTTTCTCCCTCCCCACTCCTCCAGCCACTGCCCAACTCATACACACAAGCTCCGATCTGCTTTTTGCCTCTGTAGATTACTTTGCATTTTCTAGGATTTCACATAAACGGCATCACACAGTGTGTAGCGTCTCATCCAAGGCCCTTTCACACAGCATGTTTTCGAGATTCATCTTGTTGTTACATGTGTCATGGTGTCATATGAGTGAGTAGTGTCCCACTGCAGGGATGTGTCACATTTGGTTATTCATTTAGTCCCATCTTTTGACCACAGTTTGCAAACTCACTGAATCAGAACCACGAGGCCTCTGGGCATGCTTAGAAGGGGCCTAAGGCCATCTGTATTCAACCCACCCTTGTGCCACTGATAAACAACGCTTGGTTCACTGCCCATGATACAGCTGCCCAGTCCCTGCTTACATACCTTCAATGACGGGGAGCTCATTCCCTTAAGGGGCAGTCTCTTTCACTCCTGGCTAGCCTGGCCTGTTAGAAAACCCTTCCTCATTTTCAGCCCAAATCCTTCCCTTGGATTGTCCTCATAGAGGTGCTACCTCTTGTTCTGGGGCCACTCAGGGTCAGTCAGCCCCCTCCTCCTCACCACAGGCCTTCGAATTTGGGAGGCACAGCCCCACCCAGCAGTGTGCTGGGAAATGTTCAACTTAGAGTTCTAGCTTAGTTATTTTTCTGGTAAATATTCCAGTATATGAATGTATTGAAATGTTATTTATCCAATTGGTCATGCAGATAACGACATTAAATACATATCACGCAAAAACTAAAAACAGTCAATATCTCGCCACACCCTAAATTCTGTCCAAAGTGTGTAAAGACCTACTCATACGTATTTCCTTTTTCCTTTTTTGAGACAGGGTCTCACTCTGTTGCCCAGGCTGGAGTACAGTGGTGCGATCATGGCTCACTGCAGCCTAGATATCCCAGCCCAGGATTTGTAAGTGGCTTGCAATATTTGCACTACAAACGATTCTGCTATGAACATCCGTGTGCTCCTGGGCTGGTGTGTAAGGTTTAGCGTACACACACACATCTTGCACTACACCCATCTCCAGGGGCCTCCTCATCTACTCCCAGCTTGGCCTGTAAGACTTTATACTTTTGCCAACTAGATGGGTGTGAATTGGCATCTCACTGTGGTTTTAATTTATATTAACTGATTCCTAGTGGTATTGAGCATCTTTGCAAGTGATTATCGGACACTTGTGTTTCTGTTTCATAAATTGCTTTTTCTTCACTTTTGTCCATTTCTCTATTGGAGTATTTATCTTATTTTATTTTATTTTATTTTTTGAGATGGAGTTTCACTCTTGTTGCCCAGGCTAGAGTGCAATGTTGCGATCTCGGCTCACTGCAACCTCCGCCTACCAGGTTCAAGTGATTCTTCTGCCTCAGCCTCTTGAGTAGCTATGATTAAATATACACGCCACCATGCCCGGCTAATTTTTGTATTTTTAGTAGAGATGTGGTTTCACCATGTTGGCCAGGCTGGTCTCAAACTCCTGACCTCAGGTAATCCACCCACTTCTGCCTCCCAAAGTGCTGGGATCACAGGCGTGAGCCACTGTGTCAGGCCCAGTATTTATCTGTCTCTTACATTTATTTGGAGAAGCTCTTTGCATATTCTGATTTCCAATTGAATTCCTAGAGGCATTTCATACTTTCTTCCAGTCCGTGGGATGTCTTTTAATATGTTGTGACATTTAATAGACACAATTTTTATCTGCACATAGTCAAATTTCCACTTTCTTTCCTAATTGAGGTAGGAGGCAGGGCTTGACTCAAGACCAGATTGAGGATTAGCAGAAATAGGGACGAGGTGAAAGCACCTCTCCACGAGACATGCCCAACAGTGCCATGTCAGTTTACCATTGCCATGGCAACACCCGGACGTTACCACCCCTTTCCATAGCAACAGCCCGGAAACTACCACCCTTTTTCTAGAAAGTTCTAAATGCCCCACCCCTTAATTTGCATGTGACTAAAAGTGGGTATAAATATGACTGTGGAACTGCCCCTGAGCTGCTGCTCTCAGCACACTGCCCGTCAGGTAGCACTACTCTGCAGGGGCAATCGCGGAGCTGTAACACTGCCACCTCCATAAAGCTGTTTTCTTCCACCATCGGCTCAGCATGGAATTCTTTTCTGAGAGAACACAAGAACCTTCCAAAGCTAAGCCCCAATTTGGAGGCTCACCTGCCGTGCATCATAATGACTTGTGTTTCTGGAATGAATCTTACTTTAAAATTCCTTTCCTTCTCCCAATTTCGTGAAGATGAATATCTTCATTTTCTTTTAAAGTTTTGCTTTTCGTAAATAGGTCTTGTCAGGTGCGGTGGCTCATGCCTGCAATCCCGGCACTTTGGGAGACTAAGGCATACAGATCACTTGAGCCCAGGAGTTTGAAACCAGCTTGGGTAATATGGTGAAACCCCATCTCTACAAAAAATACAAACATTAGACAGGTGTGTTGGTGCATGCCTGTAATCCAAGCTACTCAGGAGGCTAAGGGGGGCAGATCGCTTGAGCCTGGGAGGTTGAGGCTGCAGTGAGCCATGATCACACCTCTGTACTCCAGCCTGGGCAACAGAGTGAGACGCTGTCTCAAGAAAGAAAAAAGAAAATAAATATGAGGAGGTCTTTACACACTTCAGACAGAATTTAGGGTGTGGTGAGATTATTGACTGTTTTTAGTTTTTGTGTGATATGTATTTTTTTAATTATTGTATTTTATTTTATTTTATTTTTGGAGACTGAGTCTCACTCTGTCACCCAGGCTGGAGTGCAGTGGCATGATCCCAGCTCACTGCAACCTCTGCCTCCCGGGCTCAAGCAATTCTCCTGCCTCAGCCTCCCAAGTAGCTGGGATTACAGGTGTGCGCCACCACACCCAGCTAATTTTGTATATTTAGTAGAGATGGGGCTTCACCATGTTAGCCAGGCTGATCTCGAGCTCCCAACCTCTGGTGATCTGCCCGCCTTGGCCTCCCAGAGTGCTGGGATTACAGGCGTGAGCCACCGCACCTGGCCTGTGTGATATGTATTTAACATCATTATCTCCATGACCAATTGTTCCAGAACCATTTATTGAGTAGCTCTGCCTGCTTTTTGCCCAGTAAGCTGTGGTCAAGCCATCTCGCATCTCACAGTCCCATTGCTATAAAGAAATATCTGGGAATGGGTAATTTACTAAGAAAAGAGGTTGAATTGGCTCACAGTATCACAGGCCACACAGGAAGCATGGTGGCCTCTGCTTCTTGGGGGGCCTCGTGGTGGAAGGCAAAGTGGGAACAGGCGTCTTACAGGGCAAGAACAGGATCAAGGGGGAGAGAGGTGCCACACACTTTCAAACAACCAGATCTCACAAAAACTGACTCACTATACAGTACCCAAGGGGGATGGTGCTAAACCATTCATGCAAACTCTGCACCCATGATCCAATCACCTCCCACCAGGCCCTACTTCCAATGTTGGGGATTACAATTTCACATGAGATTTAGATGGGGACACAGATCCAAACCATATCACATGTCAAGAGTCTATAAGTGCATGAGTCTTTTCCTAGCCTCTCCATCTATTGGCCTCTTGGTCCACCCTCAAGCCAGTAAAACACTGCCTCAATTACTGCAGTTCTTTTTTTTTTTTTTTTTTTTTGAGACGGAGTTTTGCTCCTGTTGCCCAGACTGAAGTGCAACGGCACCATCTCGGCTCACTGCAACCTCCACCTCCCAGGTTCAAGTGATTTTCCTGCCTCAGCATCCCAAATAGCTGAGATTACAGGCGCCTGCCACCACATGCAGCTAATTTTGTATTTTTAGTAGAGACAGGGTTTCATATGTTGGCCAAGCTGGTCTTGAACTCCTGACCTCAGGTGATCCGCCCGCCTCGACCTCCCAAAGTGCTGGGATTACTTACAGGCGTGAGCCACTGCACCCAGCCAACTACTGAAGGTCTATATCAGATCTTTATACCCAGCAGAGCAAATCATCCACTCTTGAATTTTTTCAAAATTGTTATCGTTACCACTGACACTTTGCTCTTTCATATAAAGTTCTCAATAAGCTTGTCAAGTTCCAAGAAAAACTGTGTGAGGATTCTGATTAGAATTGTATTCAATTTCTAGAGGAATTTGGGGAGAATTGACGTGTTTATATATTGAGTCTTCCTGTCCATTAACATGGTATATGGCTTCTTTATATCTTTCAATCAAGTTTTATAATTTCCCCCCGGAAAGGTCATGCACATTTTTTGAAAGATTCATTCCTTGATACCTTATTACTTTCAGTGCCATTATAACTAATATTTTTTAAATTGAATTTTCTATTTGTTGCCCATATGTAGGGAAAATGTCACATTTTGTATATTGAACTTACATAGAAACCTGGATGGAAATTCTCATTCTAATTTATGTAAAGATTTTGCTCCTAACAAGTCTACAGCTGTCTTTATAGACAGTCTTATCATTTACGAAAAGTGACAGTTTTATTTCTTCCTTCCCAATTTTTATAACATTAATTCCTTGGCTTGTCTAGATCTTTTATTAGAGGGCTGAAGGGAATCAGTGCTGGCAGGCATCCTTGTCTTATTTCTGATTTTAAAGAGACTGTTTCTAATGTTTCACCATTGAACCTGATGTCTACTGCAGGCTTTTGCTGGATATTATTGTCACTGAAAAAAGTTTCCCTACTATTCTTAGAAACAGCTGTTTTGTTTTATCATTATTAAGTGTTTAATTTGATTGTCTTTTTCCGTACCCATGGAAATGTTGTGAATTATATTAATACATTTTCTGATGTCCAGTTCTCCTTGCATTCCCAGATAAGTCTAATTTAGTTAATCTGGGGACTATTGCTGAGTATCCCTAAGCAACCATTCTCTGCTTCTTTTTAATAACAGAGATCCCAGCACTGGGGCTAGCCACACGCTCACCCAGCTAAAGACATTTCTCAGTCTCCCTTGCAGCAGAGTTGGCCCTATGATCACGTCTGGGGGAAAAAGGTGCAAATGGAAGGTGATGTCAGCAACTTCTGCATCATCTCCTTGGAAGCTAAACCATTTATCCTGTACAGCATTTTCCCCTCTCCCCACGGAGTAGGAAATAAAAACGCCAGAGCAATCCTAGAACCATGTGGGGGCAACGTAGAGCCGGACCACTCAGCTGGAGACCTGAGAAAGAAATACAGTTTTGCTTCTTTAAGCCACTGCATTTTCAGATCTTTTTGTTACAGCAGCTTCAATCACACCCTCACTCAGTCAGTCATGATACATCGCCTTTTGTGTATTGCTGGCTTGAAATTGCCAATATTTACAGGTAGGGTGGGGAGATCGGCCGGTCGTTTTCCTTGTATTGTCTTTGCCTTTTGTTGTTGTTGTTGTTATCAAGGTTATACTAGTTTCATTATGAGAGTTGGTAATATTATCTTTTTTTTTTTTTGAGATGGAGTCTTGCTTGTCACCCAGGTGGAGTACAGTGGCACGATCTCGGCTCACTGCAACCTCCACCTCCCGGGTTCACACCATTCTCCATTCTCCTGCCCCAGCCTCCCGAGTAGCTGGGATTACAGGCGCCCACCAGCACGCCTGGCTAATTTTTTTGTATTTTTAGTAGAGATGGGGTTTCACCATGTTAGCCAGGATGGTCTCGATCTCCTGACCTCGTGATCCGCCCGCCTCGGCCTCCCAAAGTGCTGGGATTACAGGCGTGAGCCACCGCGCCCAGCCAGTTTGGATATTACATTATCTCTCCCTTAAATATTTTATAAAATTTATAAAGCCATCTGTATCTGGACCTGGTTTCAGAATTATGGGGGAGAGGGGGAAGACAGGTAGATTTTAAACTACTAATTCAATTTCTTTAAGGGGTATAGGACTATTTGGAATTCCTTTTTTTTTTTTTTTTTTTTTTGAGACAGAGTCTCACTCTGTCACCTAGGCTGGAGTGCAGTGGTGTGATCTCAGCTCTCTGCCACCTCCACCTCCTGGCTTCCAGTGATTCTCATGCCTCAGCCTTGCAAGTAGCTGGGACTACAGGTAGACGCCACTAGGCCCAGCTAATTTTTTATTTTTAGTAGAGATGAGGTTTCGCCGTATTGGTCAGGATGGTCTCCTGAGCTCAAGCAATCTGCCCGCCTTGGCCTCCCAAAGTGCTGGGATTACAGGCGTGAGCCACTGCGCCCGGCCACTATTACTTCTTGAGTCAGGCTTTAGACATTTTTCTGGAAAGTTGCCCATTTTGCTTGGGTTTTCAAATTCATTCATGTAAAGCTATTCATAGTATTATTTTATATCTTTTGAATCTCTCCTCTCTAATTTCTGTTATCTCCCTTTTTTATCCTATATTGATTATTTATGCCTTCAAACTTTGTTCTTAATCAATTGCTCCCCAGTTTCGTTAATTTTACTCACCTTCTCAAAGAGCCAAATTTTGGTCTTGTTAATCCTTTCTACTATACATTTGTTTCCCATTTAATTAATTTCTATTCTTATCTTTATTGTTTCTTTTCTTTCTTTTGCTTTGTTCTGATGTTCTTACTTTACTTCTTAGTTTTGAATGCTTAGTTCACGAATTTTTAGTCTTATTTTGTTACTAATACAAGTTCTTAAGGCAATACTACTTTAGCTGCAAGCTGCAGTTGCTTTTCTTTTAATTGTGGTAAAATAGACATAACATAAAATTTACCACAACCCACAGTTTTAATATGTAATATTTTATTATGTTTTAGTTCTAAACATTTTTAAACTTTCATTACGATTTCCGTTCTGCTCAATGAGTCATTTGAAAGTGCGTTGTTAATTTCCAAGAGTTGGGGAAAGAGGCTGTTATCTCATTCTCTTATCTCGTGGTACTGCAGACAAAAAATACAGACGGTGTCACACTGATTCCTTTTAATGTGTTGAGACTTGCTTTATGACCTACGGTGAGTGTTACTTTCATAAATGTGTATATATTCAGTGTTCCCTATATGTCTAATAAATCAAAGGTGTTCACTGCATTGTTTAGATCTTTCATATCATTACAAATAAATTTATATTTACCTTGCTTATATTTATCAGCTCTTGAGAAAAATATGTTAAATCTCCCACTATGGTGGTGAATTTGTCAATTCTCCTTGTAATTCTGTCACTTTTTATTTTTGTTTTAAACCCTTAGGTTATGTCATCAAATGCATGCAACTTTAGAATTATTAGATCATGCTAAAATTTTTAATCTTTTATTGAAATAGCAGCCAACATTTTAAAAATCTTTTCTATATTCCAAGATCTGACACAGACCTAGCACTCAGTAAAATGTGGTAGAAATAAGAAAAAGAAAGAGAGAAAGAGAATGAATGAAAAGAGAGAAGAAAGAAAAGAGGAAAAAGAAAGAAAGAAAGAAAGAAAGAGAAAGAGAGAGGGAGGGAGGGAGGGAGGGAAAGAAAGAGAGAGAGAAAGAAAGAAAAAGAGACAGAAATAAAGAAGGAAGAAAGGAGGGAAGGAAGGATGAGAGAGAGAGAAAGAAAAAGAGAGAAAGAAAGAGACAGAGAAAGAAAAGGGAGGGAGGGAGGGAAGGAAGGAAGGAAAGTAGAGTGAGAGAAAGAAAGAAAGAGAAAGAAAGAAAGAAAAAGAAAAGAAAGAGAGAAATGAGAGGAAGGGAGAGAAGGAAGGAAGGAGGGAGGGAGGGAGGAAGAGAGAAAGAGAAAGAGAGAGACAGAGAAAGAGAGAAAAAGAAAGAAAACATTGAGGGTATGCCTAGGGTGTCTCTGGCTGGCACCCTGGAGTCAGAGCTGGGAACTGTTTGCGTCCAGGTCCACTCTGCCTTAGGGGTCATCCTGTGTTCAGTGTCACAAGCAAGAAAGGTGACAGAGAGGGCTGGCCAGCTCTGGGCAGTCCCCAGGTGCTGGAGTGGAGTCCCCAGCCTGACAGGGTTTTCCCAGAGTGGCTCTGAGGTCAAATTCCGAGGAGGTGATGGAACTCCCGCTGACTGCCCCCTACCCGATCCCCAAACCCAGCTCCCTGGGCTGACCGCCCCGGGCCACTTTTCAGTTCCAGTCACCTCCCTACCTCTAGGAGAGTATTTTCTCCTAGAAGATCCCCCATGAAGAATGCAGGTCCCTGTCTCCACCAGGGACTTTCCTGATGAGAAAACCAGCATTCTGCCCCCAGAGCCAGGCTCTGTGCCCCAGACACACCCAGATACCAAACAGAACCAAGCTCCCAGTGCCCCACACCACAGGTCCCAGGAGGCCCTCCCAGCAGGACCCACAGGCCACTCTCTGACGGGCTGATGAGAGCTGCCCCTCCCATCCCTGAGCAGGTGCATGCCCCCCACCCCTGCTTCCTACACCTGTGCCTCAGGCCTCAGTCTCAGTCCCTTCTCTGTACACCCTCTGAGGTCGCTTCAGTCGGGCTAGTTCCTAGATCTCTCTCCACTGCCTACTGGAGATGCCGCCTACCCCGACCTGGGACACCCCATTGCCCTCTTGAATCCAGCAGTCTCTCCTATCCCAGTACAACACAATCATCCCAGCCCCCTAAACTGGGACCTAGACCACAAATATTTTTAAAGTTTTTAAAGTTTTTTTGTTACATTTTAATATTTTCATACTACTTTTGAATGGGTAATGCATCCCCATGGTCCAAAATTCAGAAGGCACAGGTCCACCTTGCAGCCCATCTGCCCGGCACTCAATTCCCCTTCCAGAGGCCACCTCTGTCACTGACACATCTATGTCCCTCCAGAGCTGTTCCAGTGGAAGAAAGCATTCTCCACTTCCTGTCTCTCATCTCAATCTGTCCTGCACCTTGTTGGTTTCCATTAACTATTTACCTTGAAGTTTGTCCCACATTCGTTGAAGAGCTTCCTCTATATGAAACAGAATTCCATTGTGTAGACTTACTAGAATTAATCTGATTAGTTCCTGTTGAAGGAAGGATAGGATTCCCCGCCTTTTGCTACCACAACAAAGCTGCAATGAATAACAGCGCACACACGCCATTTCACCCAGACGCAAGTATCTGAAAGCAGCCTTCCCCAACAGGGGGTTTGCTGGGTGACAGAATGGGTACATCGGTGTCAAATTGCCCTCCACCGGTGTTGTATCCATCCATCCTCCCACCGGCGGTGTGTGGGAAAACTGGCTTCCCCACCAATACGGTGTTTTGGGCAATGTTCTTATTTATGACACCCCAGTAAGCAATAAATGACATTGCACTGGAGTTTTGATTTGCATTTCTTTTCCATAGGATAGGCATCTTTTTGGAGGGTTAAAAGCCATTTGTGGCCAGGCGCGGTGGCTCATGCCTGTAATCCCAGCACTTTGGATCACTTGAGACCAGGAGTTCGAGACTTGGCTGGCCAACATGGAGAAACCCCATCTCGATTAAAAATACAAAAATTAGCCAGGCGTGGTAGTAGGCGCCTGTAATCCTGGCTACTTGGGAGGCTGAGGGAGGAGAATCGCTTGAACCTGGGAGGTGGAGGTTGCAGTGAGCCGAGATCATGCAACCACGCTCCAGCCTGGGCAACAGAGAGAAACTCCACCTCAAAAAAAACAAAAAAAACAAAAAAAACAAAAAAAAAACCCCAAAAAACAAAAACAAAAACCATTTGTATTTTCTTTTCCTGTAAACTATGCTTTCATACCTTTTGCCTACTTTCTTATTTGTGTTGGTCTTTTTGATTTCCACGTTAGGGGAACTCACTTCTGGTCTATCACACAAGTTACAACCATGTGTTCCCAGGTGGCCACTGGCACGTTGGCTTAACTGATGGTGACTTGAGCCACGTGGACTTCTGCATATTTAAATACTTTGGTTAATCAATCTTCTCTTTTATGGCTTCTGGGTTCTTTTGATTTTTAGAAAGGTCTTTGCCATTCTGAAATTACATTTTTCAAACAGTTTACTACAGTTTCTTCTTATAGTTTTGTGGTTTCATTTGTTACACTGAATTATCTGACATGACTCATTATCCCATTGCAGTGTAAGGTAGACTCAACTTTATAGTTTTCCAGATGGCTACTGTAAACTAAAAATACAATTATAAGCCCTCCAACTGACTAAACGAACCGCTTCTTGGCCAAAGGGACCTCAGAAAAACTTTTATTTTTCTTTCTTTATTTATTGAGACGGAGTCTCGCTCTGCCGCCCAGGCTGCAGGGCAGTGGCACTATCTTGGCTCACTGTAACCTCTGACTCCCAGGTTCAAACCATTCTCCTGCCTCAGCCTCCTGAGTAGCTGGGATTACAGGCGCCCACCACCACCACGCCCAGCTAATTTTTGCATTTTAGTAGGGACAGGGTTTCACCATGTTGGCTAGGCTGGTCTCGGACTTGTGACCTCAAGTGCTCCCCCTGCCTCTGCCTCCCAAATTGCTGGAATTACAGGCGTGAGCCACTGCACCTGGCCCAGAAAAACTTTTAAAACTGAGATCCCAGCCGTGATGGAAGGGGAGGTCAGACACGCCTCATTATACACCTCCCTTTCGCAGTTTAGACACAACTGACCAGCAGTAATGTTAAAACAGAACCATAAATTTAAAAAAAAAAAAAAAAAAAAAAAAAAAAGAACCATAATATGGACAGAACAGACTTTGTGGCAACAGAATACCAAATTATAACCAGGACCTCAGGCCCTGCCAGGTAAGGGTGAGGTCACACACCCCACACTTAAATCGTAAACTCTGTTCTGCCTCCCACAAGGTGTTTCTTTTGCTCTAGCAGCTAAACAAGCCGCGGCCTCGAGATAAGCCAGATGAAAACAATCACAGCTCATCCAGGGCCCCTAAGCTGAGCAACTGAGCCCCTGCTCCAGGCCCTAATTCCAGCCTTCATTAGAGAAGAGACTGATTTCAGTAACTTTCTCCAGATCAGAAGACCACGGACCATGGACCAGTTCTGGCCGGTTTACAGAAGCTCCGCACCCGTGTTCCGAAGACCTTTAGCGGTATAGGGCCTAAGTGTAATGCATTTAAATGTTAAGTCTCCACCCCCAAGTGAACATGGGTAGTATATTACATGCACGTTCGTTCAATATGCATCCGTCAGGGCCACCTTCATGAATATGCATAGCTCCTCCTGTAGCCTGTTGAATATGTATGTTTAGCCAACTCCTTTAGCATAAAGCTGCTACCCCAACCCCTCCTCTTTTGAAGTGCCTGTCTCTGGCCTCTGCCACATGCCATGTGCAGGATGGCCACCTTGCAGGCTGTAACTCTTTAAAGAAATAAAATCTCCTTTCTAAATATATAAATTGTGTGATTTTTTTTTTCCAGTTAACAGTACGCATTGCCCAACACAATTTACCCTGAACGTATATTCCTCCAGCGAGGCTCATACAAAACCTGGACGTGGATTTAAAACTAGTTCCCAGCAGGGCGGTGTTCTTGGTGCTTTTCCTCTCGGCCGCAGCTTCTGCGCCCTCAGGGCCCCGTGGCTCCTCTCTCCGAAATATTTCACGAATCCGCCTCCTTCTCTCGCTCTCCACCTTGAAGCTTTAGTTGACAACTGCGCGTTTCTCCCCGGGAATGTAGAGATGCGTTAGTGCCGGGAGAGGGCGCTGCGAGATTTCCAGATTGCGCGTGGCATCCTGTTTTCCCCGTTGCCCTGGGACAAAGCCCCCTCACCTTCCTACCCAACCAAATCCTCTTCCTCCTCCAAGACTGGGCATTAGGGTGTCCCCCTCTAGGCCCTCAGCAGTCACCACTCACCCCCTCCCTTTCTTAGCCCAGCCCCAACCTTATCGTGGAAGGGTAGGAACAGAGTCCCAGCCCCAGCCTGCCTGTCCACCTTCAGGCACCAAACACCCCGAGGTCTACACCCACCGTTGCTCTAGCCCAGCGGTCCCCAACCTTTTAGGCACTAGGGACTGGCTTCGTGGAAGACAATTTTTCCACGGATTGAGGGGGATGCTTTTGGGATGATTCAAGCACATTCATTGTGCACTTTATTTCTATTATTATTTCATTGTAATACATAATGAAATAATTATGCAACTCACCATCATGTAGAATCAGCGGGACCCCTGAGCTTGTTTTCTTGCAGCTAGAACGGTCCAATCTGGGGGTGATGAGTGACAGACCATCATCAGGCATTAGATTCTCATAAGGAGCATACAACCCAGATCCCTCGTATGCGCAGTTCACAATGGGGTTCATGCTCCTATGAGAATCTTATGCCACCGCTGATCTGACAGGAGACAGAGCTCAGGCAGTAATGTGAGCAACGGGGAACAGCTGTAAATACAGATGAAGCTTCTCTGGGGACCCCTATGCTAGTCCACAGAGGCGGGAGAAGTGGGGCGGCTTCTCCTCTCCAAACGATGCACCCCTCCATCCCCATCTCATCTTCTACCATGGGCAGGTCTTGGGCAGGGCTTGATTCTCACTGGAAAAATCACCCTCCCTTCCCCATGGCCCTCGGGCTCCTGCCTTTCTCCTCGAGCCCTGGACCCAGGTGTCCATCCTCCAGCTCTGGGTGGTTACTGATGCTGGGCATCTGGACATGGAGGCTACTGATGCTGGGCATCTGGACATGGAGGCTACTGATGCTGGGCATCTGGACATGGAGGTTGTGGGGAAAGGCTCCTGGAATAGTCGGGGAGAAGGGTGGAGAAGATTGGCCCTAGCCAGCAAGTCCTCTGTCAGGCCAGCATCCCATCGTTAACAAGCTCGTTTTGGGTCCATTTCTCTGGGTAAATGGCAGTGTACAAATAGAAATCCCTGCCCCCAGAGAGCTCACATTCCAGTTGGGAGACAGGCAATAAACAAGCAAGCAACAAATATAATCATAGTGGCAGGTGGTGAAAGCGCCATGAAAAAATAACCAAGGAGCCTTCGCTCACACGCTTTGGATTTCTTCTGGGTGCGAACAGAAAAACCGGCGAATCCAGATCAAGAAGGCACCCTCTGGTGGCCATATGAGGAACAGGCCACAGTGACACCAGGGCGGACGCTGAGAGACCCGGTGGGGCCATGGCAGTGTCCAGGCAAGGGGACGGAGGCTTGGGCCGGGGAGGTGATGGTGGGAAGTGTAAGAAGTGGCTGGATGGAGAGTTGGTATTGTAGAGCCTTTAGGACTTGCTGAGGGAGTCAAGAATGATGCTGGGTTTCATTCTTAGCACCTTGGCAGATGGAGGCACCATTTAACTAGGAGGGGGTGGGTGGCTGCAGGAGGAGTGGGCTTGCAGCATCCAGGAATCAAGCTTCTGTCCTGGACATTTTGGGTGAGAAGGCTGTTGAACATGGAGCTGTTGAGTGTTTGGATAGAAGATTCTGGAAAAGGGGAAGGGTCCAGGCTGGAGGCATAAACGTGGAGTTGTCCCAATATAGACGGCATTTGCTATTGACCGAGTGTTTACATCCCTGAGAATTTATATATTGAATTCATATGTTGAAAACTAATTCCAGCGTGATGGCATTTGGAGGAGAAGCCTTTGGGAGATGATTAGGTCATTACGTAAGAGCCCTCGTAAGTGGGCTTATCACCTTTATAATACAGGCCCTGAGAGCTAACTAGCCCCCTCCACCACGTGAGGATACAGTGACAAGATCACCATCTATGAACCAGAAAGCAGGTATCACCGGACATTGAATCTGCCAGCACCGTGGTCTTGGACTTCCCGTGCTCCAGAACTCTGAGAAATGAGTTTCTGGGGTTGTTTTGTTTTGTTTTTTGAGACATGGTCTCACTCTGTCGCCCAGGCTAGAGTGCAGTGGCGAGATCTCAGCTTCGTAGTATATTTTGAAATCAGGTAGTGCGATGCCTCTGGCTTTGTTCTTTTTGTTCTAGATTGCTTTGGCTACTCAGGGCCTTTTGTAGTTCCATACAAATTTTAGGGTTTTGTTTTTTTCTGTGAAAAATGACGTTGGGATTTTGATAGGGATTACACTGAATCTGTAGCTCTCTTTGGGTGCTACGGACATTTTAACAATACTGATTCTTCCATTCCATGAACACAAGATATCATTCCATTTATTTGTGTTTTCTTCCATTTCTTTTATGACTCCAGAGACTAAGGCAGTATTTAAAGCAGCAGGAGGCCACCCTGGGAAGGAATGCAGCTCAAGACTCCATCCACCTAGCAGCAGCAGATGGTGGTGGGAGAAAGTCTAGGGGGCAAACTCCACTTTCAGCCTCAGCAAGGACCCTCGCTGAATGCTAGGGGGCTCTGTCTCACACCTACTCCCCACTTCCCACCAACCCCATTCTCAAACACCAACCTCTCCTTCCAGAGGTGACCTCAGTCTCCACTCTACTCAAGCCCGTCTCAAGATGACTGTGTCCTCTTCCTCCCACTTCCTACCTCTCCCACTCACGGGCTCTGGGGTCAGGCTGTGTCTCCACCCGCCTCCTCTGCTAACTGGCCCTGTGTCCCCAGTGAGTGGCTTCACCTCTGCAAACTGCTCTCCCATTGCTGATGGGGGCATCTCCCTCTCTGGATAGCCATGAGCACGGGGTGCAAGTATGTGTGTCATGTACCTAGAAGGAAACTGGCACGTAGCAGACACCGGATAAATGTCAGCGTGAGTGTGGTAGGGCTGGCTTTCTCCTTTTTATCTTGTATTCCTCTCTCCACTTCTAGGGTGTCACTCTGCTCTTTCTCCAATGTCCTCAGCCTCGTTCTACTGACTCCCTCATCTCATACCCGGTCTCTCCCATCTTACAAAGAAGCAGCCCAGGGGTTTTGTCTTCGAGACCCCTCCGGCTGCCATCCACCGACCCCACCTCCCCTCCCCTGCCCTCACCTCCAGGAAACACCCACTGCAGCCTGGTTTCCTCCATAGTCAGTGAGAGTGAGATTGGATACCATTATTGGCACACAAAGATGGGGAAAATGGAGACTGGGCCGAGGAGGGCTGGGGACCAGGGACCCCAGAGAGCCAAAACCTTGGAAGCTAAATCTCCATCCTCTTCCACAGCAGTGTCCTCCTGGTGTTTGACCCACTTCTATGGATTAGAGCGTGTTTTTAGGGTAACTGCAGACCGAATTGTGTTCCCCTAAAATTCATACGTTGAAGCCCCAGTAACTCCACACGTGACTGTATTTGGAGACAAGGTCTTAAAAGACGTGATTCATCACAGCACTTTGGGAGGCCAAGGCGGGTGGATCACGAAGTCAGGAATTCAAGACCAACCTGGCCAATATGGTGAAACCCCGTCTCTACTAACAATACAAAAATTAGCCAGGCATGGTGGTGCATGCCTATAATTCCAGCTACTCAGGAGGCTGAGGCAGGAGAATTGCTTGAATCCAGGAGGCAGAGACTACAGTGAGCCAAGATCACGCCATTGCACTCCAGCCTGGGAGACAGAGCGAGACTCTGTCTCAAAAAAAAAAAAAGAAGAAGAAAAAAGAGGTGATTCAGGTAGAGTGAGGTCATGGGAGTGGACCCTCACCCAATATGCCTGGTGTGCATATAAGAAGAGGAGATTAGGACACAGACACACACAGAGGGAAGCCCATGTGGGGACACAGGGAGAAGACGGCCACCATTAGCCAAGGGGAGCCCTCAGAAGAAACAACCCTGCTGACATCTTGATCTTGGATTTCCAGACTCCAGAACTGTGAAAAAGTACATTCCTGTTGTTGAAGCCTCCCGATCTGTGGTCCTTTGACATGGCAGCCCTGGCGAATTAATACAGGTGCTAACAAGGCTCCCACAATGGATGGCCCTACACCACCACTCCAGTGAAAACGCTCCCTTGAGGCTCACCTACGTATGACGTCCAGGTTTCTAAATCCAACGGTCACTTCTTGGTCCTTGTATCAGTCATGTTTCAGTGTAAGGACTAGAAGCCACATTAGGTGTCTTAAGCAGAAAGAGATTGAACATAGGAAATTCAGTGCCTACAACATCATAAGATGTACTCAGGGAGCATGCTCCAGGGCCGGTTTCCAGAAATGACTCCCAGAACACCGCAGAACTGACCAAAGGGGGCTGCCACTGAGGCCACAGCCAGGAAGGTGAGGAGTCAGGGGCCACCCCCAAATCCCCCACTGTGGCTGCCACCCAGGGGTTAGGATGCTACCACCACTGCTGTAACCGAATCTTGAGCCTCAGGAGGTAGGAGTCCAGATACTGTGACACAGGGTCCAGCACTGCGTCCTCTGCTGCAACTGCTTCTTGACACCCACAAGGTCGTTTGCCAGAAATGACTGCCAAGAGCAGCAAGAAGACAGCTGCTTTCCAAATCTCATGGGAGCAAATCCCATGGGTAGGATCTAATTCACATCCAGAATCATAGCTGCAAGGGATCCGGGAGGAAGGGCGGCTTTAGCTTGCTAGCCTCTGCAATATAGGAGGGTGGGGCGGAGGTGGAATGGAAGGTGAGTGAGTCGACCGCGGGCCCTAGCCCCCTCCTACCCTGCCTCTCTGTATCATTTGGCTAGGGCCACTCCCTCCCCTTGTCAATACTTTTCCAGTCCTCTCCTTGCACTGGTTTGGGCCGCTCTGCCTCACTCCATGTGTCAGCACACTCATACTCCACTGCAGACAAGCAGCAGAGCTTGCTCGGGCAGGGCTTTGTTGATCTCACTCAGCAGGGTGTCAGGAGGCAGCCCAGGACTGGAGCTGCAGCCTAGCAGTGCCATCAGAAACCCGGGCCCTTCTGTGTTTTGGTCCCATCACCCTCAGCACTTGCTCTGCCCCTTGTTCTTACCGTTGAGAGCTGCAAGTTGGCTGCACCTGCCAGCCTCACACCCACTTTCCAAGCAGCAGGGAAGGGGGCCAAACACTGCCTTCTCCTCATGAGAATTTCCTTTTATTCAGGAAGGGCCACCCTCTCCAGGGACCCTGGTTGGCCAGAAAGGTCACATGGCCATCCTTGGCTGCAAAGGAGGCTGGGAAATAACAATTTAGGTTTCAGACTCTGTAGTTAGTAGAGGAAGGAGAGCTGGAGAGGGATTGAGAATAGCTGTTGAGTGAGCCTACTTTTTAATATCTGTCATAGCCATAAAGGGAATTAGCTGGCTCACGTAACCAAGTTGTCTGGGCTTCCAGCATTGATGACGCAGAAGCCCATATGATACCATCCAGCCTCAATCGTTGTTGTTACCCATCTCCCCACTCAGCTTCCTCTGCTGTGACTTCATTCTTCATTCTTCATTCTTAGGAGTCCTTAGGTACTTAGAACTCCAGATTCACATCATCTTCCCAGCTGGACATCACAACTGGAAAGGAGTTTTGTCTGTCTAGTTGTTCCAGCAAAAGTCCCAGGACTGAATCTCACTGGACTTACTCAGGTCACCAAACCACTCTTGAACGAGTTGCCATAGCCCGGCAACGGAATACCAGCTGGACCTGTGTTCCATGGGTCACGTGAGTCCTGGGCCAAGCCCAGGTACAAAGAAAGGAATAAACTCCCCCGCTCAATGGAAAGAGGAGCACAGAATTTGCAGCCATCGGCTGGGCACAGCGGCTCAGCACTTTGGGAGGCCGAGGTGGGCGGATCACTTGAGGTCAGGAGTTTGAAACCAACCTGACCAACATGGTGAAACCCCGTCTCTACTAAAAATACAAAAAAATTAGCCAGGCATGGTGGCACATGCCTGTAGTCTTACCTACTTGGGAGGCTGAGGCAGGAGAATGGCTTGAACCCGGGAGGTGGAGGTTGCAGTGAGCCGAGATCATGCCATTGCATTCCAGACTGGGCGGCAGAGTGAGACTCCGTCTCAAAAACAAAAAGAATTTACAGCCATCATTAACCTACTGCCCACTAAGCTGGCTCAGCCCCCTGTAGAAACAGCACCATCACCTGCCAGTCTCCAAGGCTGGAAACCTCAAAGTCATCCTTCACTCTGCTCACCTTCACCCTCGATTTTTCACGAGGACCAGTCAGTTTCAGTATCTAATTACCTCTCACAAAAGCCCCTCACACCCCAGATCCTCTGTACCCTCAACCATCAGCATCCCTAGCCTGGGCCTTTCTAACAGCCTCCTAACAGGCCTGTCTGCATTTAATCTGTCCATCAAGTCCTTCCTTCACATGACAGCCAGTGACCTTTCTAAACTGCAAATCAGGGCTCACCTTGGTTCCCGGTTCTCAGGTCCCCACATCTGGTCCCCACCCAGAGGTAGTGAGGACACCTCTCCAAGGCTCAGCCTCACACATAGGCAAGGCAGGCTCATAACAGAATCTCAAAGGGTTGCACTGAGGAGCACGTGGGACAAGGCATTGAACGACCCCTCGGTGGCATCTGGCACAAGAGACATTTCCCACCAAGGAGGGTTTCTTTCTTACCTATTGACAATTTGAAAAAACTAAGAAGGGTAAATAGTGTTCTGGCATTCAGAGCCTCTCACCACCTGGCTCCCATTTCTCTTTTTTTTTTTTTGTTTTTTTGAGACAGAGTCTTACTCTATGGCCCAGGCTGGAGCGCAGTGGTGAGATGTCAGCTCACTGCAACGTCCACCTCCCAGGTTCAAGCAATTCTCCTGCCTCAGCCTCCCAAGTAGCTGGAATTACAGGTGCGCACCACCACACCCGACTAATTTTTGTATTTTTAATAAGGACTAGGTTTCACCATGTTGGCCAGGCTGGTCTCAAACTCTTGACCTCAGATGATCCGCTGGCCTCGGCCTCTCAAAGTGCTGGGATTACAGGCGTGGGAACCTGGCCCATTTCTCCTTTGAGGTTCATCCCCCCTGCTTCCTGCTAAAGCCACACGCATACACTCACTCAGCGTTAAGCGTGTTCTCCTGCCCACCAGTGTACACAGAGGTCGTCCAGTCTCCACCTCTGTGGCTTGCACATGCTGTCCCCACCACCCGGTGTCCTTCCCTTTTCCAAGCCAGCTCTCCTAACCCAACTCCCACACCTGACAATCCCTTCCCCAGTTCTCCCCATGTGGAATCCATCCTTCCCACTCTCGTTCATACTGTTTCAAGGATCATCCTGGATTACGTGTCAGCGGAATCATCCTGGATTGGATTGCCTCCCCCATGTGACGGGCTCCTAGGGGTCCAGCCCTGTCCCCGGCCAGAATCCAGCCCCACGGATACCTGGGTATTGGGGCTGAAGGACCCTCAGAGGTCCCCTCGTTCACAGGGGAGCCCCAGGCGGTGGGTTCTCTGAGTGCCATCCCCGCGGCGACCACGCAGGGGAGCCCGCGGGCTGGCTTTGGTCACCTAGGAAACCGAGGAGGGGTGGGGCAAGGAGGGCCAGACCCCTGCCCAGTCTCTGGTCTGGCTCCTCCTGTGGGCCTCTGCTCTGGAGAGCTGAGAGACCCCAGGCCCACTCCCCTCGGCCACTCGTGGCCGCGCTCTGTGCTGACTGCCTTACATGGATTATTTCATTACATTCTGCAAAACTTCCCTTGTTTGAAAAAGTGAAACAAAAACAACCTTCCCTTGAGGGAGGCGTCGTCACTAACCCCGGTTTTTTTGTTTTTGTTTTCTGTTCTTCGTTTTGTTTTTGAGGCGGAGTCTCACTCCATCACTGACTGGAGTGCAGTGGTGCGATCTCGGCTCACTGCAACCTCCACCTCCTGAGTAGTAATCTCAGCCTCCTGAGTAGCTGGGATTACAGGCGCCTGCCACCATGCCCGGCTAATTTTTGTATTTTTAGCAGAGACAGGGTTTCACCTTGTTGGTCAGGCTGGTCTGGAACTCCTGATCTCAGGTGATCCACCCACCTCGGCCTCCCAAAGTGCTGGAATTACAGGCATGAACCACCACACCTGGTCACTAACCCTGTTTTACAGAAAAGGAAACTGAGGCCCAGAGAGGGAAGCTCACTATAGTGGGGCAGCCAGCAGTAACGGGGAGGAGCTGGCCGTGTCTGCCCAGCTTGGTGGCCTGATCTCAGGCCTGAGCCTCTCTGTGCGGGTCTCGCACTGGGTGCCTCCCAGAGCTTTCTAGGGTTTTTGGTGGCCTTTTAAAAAGCTTTTCTATAGGGCTTCGTTTGTGTTGTTTTAATTGTAGTGAAATATACATAACAGAAAATGCACCATTTTTACCATCTGAAGTGTAAAGTTCAGTGACATTAAGTACATTCACAATGTGCAACTTTTTTAAGGTTGCAAAATTGAAACTCTAGTCCTACCCAGAGCAATTGGGCAACAGAAAGAAAAAAATGGCATCCAAACTGGAAAGGAGGATGTAAAATTGTCCCTTTTTGCAGATGACATGATCTTATATTTACAAAAACCCAAACACTCCATTCAAAAATGGTGAGAACTAATAAATTCAGTGAAGTTGCAAGATACAAAATCAACATACAAAAATCAGAAGTGTTTCTTTACACTCATAGGAAGCAATTTGAAAAAGAAGCAATCCCATTTATAATAGCTGCAAAAAAAATAATAATAAAACACTTATGAATAATTTTTTTTTGAGATGGAGTCTTGCTCTGTTGCCCAGGCTGGAGTGCAGTGGTGCAATCTTGGCTCACTGCAAGCTCCACCTCCTGAGTTCACACCATTCTCTTGCCTCAGCCTCCTGAGTAGCTGGGACCACAGACACCTGGCTAATTTTTTTTTTTTTTTTTTTTTTGTATTTTTAGTAGAGACAGGGTTTCACCATGTTAGCCAGGATGGTCTCGATCTCCTGACCTCGTGATCCACCCGCCTCGGCTTTCCAAAGTGCTGGGATTACAGGCATGAGCCACCACACCTGGCCATGAATAAATTTAACCTAAGAGGTAAAAGATCTCTATGATGAAAATTATAAAACACTGATGAGAGAAACTGAAGAGGACACAAAAAACATGGAAAAACAACCCATGTTCATGGATTGGAAGAATTAATATTGTTAAAATGTCCATACCACACAAAGGGATCTACAGATTCAATATAATCTCTACCAAAATACCAATAACATTCGTCACAGAAATAGAAAAAAAAATCCTAAAATCTGTATGCAATCTGTATGGACAAAGCATTCAGGGCCTTTGAGTAAAAGGAAGAAAGCTGGAGGCATCACACTACCTGACTTCAAAACATACCACCAGGTTATAGTAACCAAAACAGCATGATACTGGCATAAAAACAGACACAAAGGCCAGGTGCAGTGGCTCACACCTGTATTCCCAGCCCTTTGGGAGGCTGAGGCAGGAGTTCACCTGAGGTCAGAGTTCAAGACCAGCCTGGCCAACAAGGTGAAACCCCATCTCTACTAAAAATACAAAAATTAGCCAAGCATGGTGGCTTTTGCCTGTATTCCCAGCTACTTGGGAGGCTGAGGTGGGAGGATCGCTTGAACCTGGGAGGTGGAGGTTGCAGTGAGCCGAGATGGCGCTGCTGCACTCTAGCCTGGGCAAGAAGTAAGACTCTGTCTCAGAAAACAAAAACAAAAACAAAAACAAAAATGGACACATAGACCAATGGAACAGATTAGAAAACCCAGATATAAATCCACATATTTACAGCCAAATGGTTTTTTACAAAGGCACCAAGAATATACATTGGGGAAAGGACAGTCTCTTCAGTAAGTGGTACCAGGAAAATTGGGTATCAGCATGCAGAAGAATGAACCTAGACCCCTATCTCCCATCACACATGAAAATCAGCTCAAAATGGATTAAAGACATAAATGTAAGACTCGAAACTATGAAACTACTAGGAGAAAGCATAGAGAAAATGTCTTAGGACATTGGTCTGGACAAAGTGTGTTTTTTTGATAAGGCCTCGAAAGCACAGGCCACAGAAGCAAAAATAGACAAATGAGGAATGCAACAAGCCAAAAACATCTGCATAGCAAAGGAAACAATCAACAGAGAGAAGAGGCAACCTACAGAATGGGAGGGAATATTTGCAAACTATCCACCCAACAAAGGATTAATATCCAGAACACAGAAAGAGCTCAAATAACTCAACAGGAAGAAAAAAAATACAATTTTTAAATGGGCAAAAGACTTGAATAGACATTTCTCAAAAGAAGACATACAGATAGCCAACAGATACATGAAAAAAAAATGTTCAACATTGCCAGTCATCAGGGAAATGCAATAAAACCACAATAAGATATTATCTCATCCCAGTTAAAATTGCTATAATCAAAAAGACAGAATATGGCGAATACTGGCAAGAATGCAGAGAAAGGGGAACTCAGCCACTGTTGGTGGGGATGTAAATCAGTACAGCTGTTATGGAAAACAGCCCGGAGGTTCCTCAAAAAACTACAACTAGCGCTACCATATGATCCTGCAATCCCACTCCTGGGTATATGTCCAAAGGAAAGAAAATCAGCATGTTGAAGAGATGTCTGTACTCCCATGTTTATTGTGTCATTATTCACAATAGCCAAGATATGGGAGCAACCTAAGTGTCTATCAGTGGATGAATAGATAAAGAAAATGCGGTACATACACACAGTGGAATATTATTCAGCCATAAAAAATAATGAAATAGTGTCATTTGCAACAACACGGATGAGCCTGGAGGACATTATGTTGGTGAATTAAGTCAGGCGCAGGAAGACAAATTGTCTCTCATATGTAGGAGCCAAAAAGTCGATCTCACAGAGGCAGAGAGTAGAATGGAGGTCACCAGAGGATAGAAAGGGGATCGGGGAGCAGAGGGGAGGAAGAGATTGGTTAACAAGTACAAAATGACAGCCGGATAGGAGGAATCATCTCTATCGTTCTATAACACAGCAGGAAGTCTACAGCGGACGATTTTTGTATATTTCAAAATAGTTAGATGGGAAGATTTTGAAAATAGCTAGTGTTCCCCCAACACCAAGAAATGACACATGCTTGAGCCTTCAGATAGTAACACCCCAGCCAACCTCAAGAAGAGCAGAGACCGGCTCTCCCAGGGGGACCCTGCCTAGACTGCAGATTCATGAGCAAAATCAATGCTGTTTAAATCCACTAAGACGTTTCAAAGTCATTTGTTATGGAGCAGAACAGATAGGTATTCCATAAATATGTGTTGAATGAATAAGGGAATAAACATTTCAGGGAAGACAGAGGAAGGAGAGGCTGCAGGGGAGACTGATGGGGGTGAGGAGGGTAGAGGGAATCAGAGAGTGAGAGTGAGTGACCTGAGGGCACGCAGCGGGCTGGCGGCCAAAATTTTAAGTGTGGTCTCCCATGACGGAGATCTTTATTCTGCCTTTCTTCCTTCCCTCCTCCTTTCCTTTTATATTGAGAATCTCCATCTCCCACATACACAAAAAGCTAGGAATACAAAAGTAGAAGATCAAGACCAAGGAGAAAAGCAGAGGGAAATATGCCAAATGATGAGTTGTTGCTGATGAGATTCGGATTGGCCTGAGCTTCCTGGCAGCTGGGGCAAAAAGGGAAACAGGATACATTACTCAGTTCTCCTTACTGGAAAAGGAGAAGCATGTCAGTTTCTTAGCGAGATGGGTTTTCTTAACACCATGCCAGGCGAAAGCTCTTACGTGCTCTGGTGTAAGAGGCACTGGGTGACATCATGCCCTCAACAGCAAGCAAAGAAGTGGTTTCCTTGTTACTTAAAAGAACTTCTTCGCTGAAGGCCGAAGCCCAGAGCATGTCCTGACATCTTTACAGAACCTGGAGGACAGCACGGCCCTTACTGGGGTTACAGGCATCTGAGAGCATGTTTGAAATAATGATTCCAGGTCCCTCCATCAGAGAGACAGACTCAGAACTTGGGAGTCTGTAACTTAACAGGTACCCCAGGTGAGGCTGGTGTGTATCCAGGTTTGAGTTTCCCTCCCTAAGATCATCTTTCCTAAATCTCAAGAAAACACAGCAAGCCCCTGTCTTCTGCCCTTGCTCCCTCTGCTCTTCCCAAGCTGCTGAGACATTCCACGGTATCCGCATTTTACAGATGGGAATGCTGAGCCTGACTGATGCTGCTGCAGCTCATAGGTGGAGGCACTGAGGTTCAAAGCCAGGGTGACTCATCGGAATCCAAGGAGCTGCTGGCTGACACCAGAAAGAAGCTAGTCCTCCCAACACTTTGGGAGGCTGAGGCAGACAGATTGCCTGAGGTCAGGAGTTCGAGACCAGCCTGGCCAACATGGTGAAACCCCACCTCTACTAAACATATAAAAAAATTAGCTGTGCATGGTGGCACATGCCTGTAATCCCAGCTACCCGGAGGCCAAGGCAGGGGAATCACTTGAACCCGGGAGGTGGAGGTTGCAGTGAACCAAGATTTCGCCATACTCAGGATTTTGCCTTCTGGAGTGTAAAGTCAGACAGGGGCACCTCATGTGACACACATCAGCCCTTCACAAACACAACCCCAGCCTCATTCCTTCAAGAAGCATGTTTTGACCACCTATTGTGTGCCAGGTTGTTCTAAGTGCTGGAGATGCATTAGGAAGCCAAACCGGCCCAGTGTACTAACTAGATGTAATATATTAACTGTATTTTCTTACTTTCTATATTCTCGATGCTCCAGCATCTGGGACCTCGTGACTAAGAGTTAGCACCTCTCCCGGGGTTAGCTAATTCCTAGAGAGAGCAAATGACTTTCACATGCAAAGCAACTGATTCTGAGGTGCCCCTGTCTGGCTTTACACTCCAGAAGGCAAAATCCTGAGCATCATTTTTTTTTTTCTTTTTCCATTCTGTTGCCGAGCCTGGAGTGCAGTGGCGAAATCTCAGCTCACTGCGACCTCTGCCTCCCAGGTTCAAGTGATTCCCCTGTCTCGCCTCCTGAGTAGCTGGGATTACAGGCACGCATCACCACGCACAGCTAATTTTTTTGTATTTTCAGTAGAGATGGGTTTCACCATGTTGTCCAGGTTGGTCTCGAACTCCTGACCACAGGCAATCTGCCCACCTCGGCCTCCCAAAATGCTGGGATTACAGGCGTCAGCCACCGCACCCGACCCTGAGTATCTTTTAAAACACCCAGCCCTGGCCCCGGCGCAGTGGCTCACACCTGTAATCCCAGCACTTTCGGAGACCAAAGCAGGAGGATCCCTTGAGCCCAGGGTTTAGAGACCAGCCTGGACAACATGGCAAGACCCCTGTCTCTACAAAAAAAAAAAAAAATTAGTCGGGTATGGTGGCATGCGACTGTAGTCCCACTACTTGGGAGGCGGAGGTGGGAGGATCGCTTGAGCCTAGGAGGTCAAGGCTGCAGTGAGCTGTGTTTGCTCCACTGCACTCCAGCCTGGGCAACAGAGCTAGACCTTGTCTCAAAGAAACACAAAACACAAAATCACCCAGCCCTGCCCTTAGAGCCCACAGAAGTGTTTTGGCCTCTCAGTTTCCAAAGCAGGAGGGCCTGGGGAGCCCCAGCGCTGCCCTGGGGTGGGGTTGGTTCTGGAGGGTGTCCAGCAAGTAGCCCTGGCCTCCCCCACACCCCAGGGCCCATAAATGTGGACATAGAAGCCAAAGATATGAGAACACAATGGCAGAAATGGGGACAGAGGGACCCAGCTATCATGTGTAACTGGAGATCATGTGTGAATCCATTTGATTGGAGCTCTACAATTATACTTTTGGACAAAAAATGAGACTCCATGGTAGACTGAAGCGGACACGGGTTTAACTACTGATTTCAATCTTTTAAAGGACTCCCACAAACACTGAAGGAATGGGCTCCGAAAGAGCTAGAACTCACGTCCCAGAAAGATGAGTCAGCCTTAACCATGACCACTCAGAAGTCACAACCAAACTCTGGGCTGGAGCCCTGGCCTGTCAGTGAGGACTCCCTGAACCTCAGTTTCCTGGTCTGTCAAATGGGAAACAGTCACCTTCAGATGACAGGATTGCAGGTTCCAGCCTTACCCTCCCCGTGGGGAGAGGGTCCTCCGGACTTTCCTCTTAGCCTGCCGTCCCCTCCCCTGCCCTGCTCTCCTCCTCCTCCTCTCTACTCAGAAACACCTTGGGCCTCTTGCAGCTTGACTCAAGTTGCTTCTTTCCTGAAAACACCCTCTTCAACCCATCCCCTCGGGCTGCAGCGGATCCCACCTCCACCTCTCCCAGCCCTCGTCCCTGCCCCACCTCACACCCTCCACTTCCTCCCCTCCTTTCCTCCCCACCGCTCACCCCCAGCCCCTTGCTGCTGACCCCATGGACATTGGAGACCTCGACCTCCCAGCAGCCAGGGATATGGCCAGTCACTTCGTGGAAGGCCCTCATCCAGGAGCCTCTGGCCACACCAGGGTTCCTTCCCATCCCTCTGCTGCTCCCCCTTATTCCCATGATGGCCCCTCCAGGATCTCACAGGCTGGTCCCCTCATTCCCACCAGCAGCCCCCTCCTCCCCACCTCCCACCTCAATGCTGCCAACGCCAGGGGCTATGCTCCCAGGATCCCTTGCATCCAGATGTGAGCATGGACCCACCCTGGCCACAGGGGCTGAGCGCAGCCACGGTGGGCACGGTCAAGTCAGGATGTGACACCTGAGACTGCGGCAGCCATCTGCGACCTCAGGGAGGAGTGACACAGGGAGAGGCTGCCCCTGGTTTGTCTGGAACCTCCATCCATCCCACCCCATGACACACCTCCTGGGCCCGCAGGAGACCTTGGGCTTCCTCCCGGCCCCTACTGCAGTGACTTTGGCGCGGGGCAGAACCCAGGGCCCCTCTTCGTGCAAGTGATACGCACGCATGCACTGGACCTGCAAGTGTGTTCTCCTGTCCCTAGCAGAAAAGGGCCCAGTCCCAAAACTACAGCTGCCTGGTTGGAAAGGGCAAGTGGGAGTCAGGGAGCAGCTGAGTCGAGGGTAGAGGCCCAGGGGCGTGGGGGAGAGGGAGAGACCCAAAGCAGAACTAGACCAGACTCGCGCCAAGTGCCTCTGCATTCCCTCTCAAGCCACCCAGCCCTTGCACTTGGCTGTTCCTATGGCCAGAGACACCCTCTCCTCACCTTCTCCCTCAAAAAGTCCTGTTTGACCTTCGATAGTGTCAAGCTACTGATTTCAAACCTCAGACCAAACAGTCAAGACTCCAGATGGGCATTCATGCTCACTGAATGGGTTAAGAGCCCCTCTGTGCCCTGGGCTTATCGCAGAGCATAGGTGCTGGCTGTTTAATTTTCTGTCCCCAGCACCCAGCTGTCAGCCTGGCTCAGAGTCTGTGCTCAGAACTCATAACCATCTACGAGGTATGAGATAATGGCTCTCACCTAAAATTGTCCCTCCATTTGAAATCCCAGCACTTGAGTCCCACGCTTGGGTTGAAGTGCCCAGAGATCCAGGATGCACACCATCTCCAGACGGCAGGACCAGGTGCTCAGACATCCGCGTGTGTGGCACACCTGTCACTCGAAGCTGGGCTATGTCCTTCCTGGCTTGCTTTTGCAATCCCTTCGTCTGCACAGGAAAGGAGACACGACTACATTTGCTTTGCAGACAGGGACACAGACGCAGAGGTAAAGTCGCAAATCCCACACTGGTAATGTTGGGATTTGAACCCAATTCCAGGGGTTCTCAGGCAAGAGGGAGGTCACCTACGTAGCACACCATTATGGAGAAACAGAGAAGGCAGCTTTGGCCCCCACCCTGCTCAGCCTCTGCTAGGCGTCAAGGCTGGTGCGCGTTAACATGCGGAGACTGACATTCTGGGTTCCCGCAAGCACCCTGAGACATTCTGGGTTCCCACAAGCACCCTGAATATGGCCACCACCCTGTCCACCTTCTCGCCCCACGCTCCTCCCAACCCCTTTTCCCACAGCTCCTACCCTCTCTTTTGTTGTCGGTGGTGATGAATAAAATGTCTAAATACCAAGAAGATTCAAATCACCGTAAATCCTACAACACAGGGACAGTGACTGTCACCACATTGGTGACTGTCCTTTCCAGATAAGATGTTTCATCATCTGCTTACCTGGGAGGCAGTGAGTGGGCGAGCCACGAACCACCTCCAGCCCATGGCGCTGGCCTCCACCATGTTCTCCAGCTCAGCATTTTGCCCTTTTGTCAAACTACTTGATGTTTAATCTCACACAAAAGCAGATGAATGCAGCCATGCTTGGAAAACAGAGAAACCAGCCATCCTGTACTCTTGTCTCTCCATAGTGGCAGTCACCTAGGGCCGGGACCAGCTGCCCACTTCAGATGGGACAAGCCACTCCATTTTGCTACAGTCCCCACCGTTCCCCGCTGTATCCCCAAGTGGGCCCACTCCCCTCATTTGCTTATTGTCTCACCCTTCAGGGCATTCAAGGTGGCAACCCCTGCTCTAGGCCTCTCCAACCGCTAACGTCGATCAAAAACGGACTACAGACCGAGCACCACTCCAACACGCTTGACACGGCTTGACTCAGAGATCCCATCACCAATGATATGAGGCAAGCACCCTTATTATGCCTATTTTACAGATGAAGAAACTGAGGCTCAGGGAGGTGAAATCAATCACCTAAGACCATGGTAAGAAAGTGGCAAGGCTGGAATTGGAGCCCAGACCATCTGGCTCCCGAGTCTGGGCTCCTGATCCCCAGGCTACGTGGAAACACACAAATTCGCAGTTCTATGTTGAGAATAACTTTCCATGTTTATCAATATAATCTAGGATCAAAAATAACAAGAGGGGGCCAGGTGCAATGGCTCATGCTTGTAATTCTAGCATGTTGGGAGGCTGAAGTGGGCTGATTACTTGAGGCCAGGAGTTCGAGACCAGCCTGGCCAACATGGTGAAACCCTGTCTCTACCAAAAAAAATACAAAAAATTATCTGAGCGTGGTGGTGCGTGCCTGTCGTCTCAGCTACTCGGGAGGCTGAGGCATGAGAATCATTTGAGCCTGGGAATCAGAAGTTGCAGTGAGCTGCCACTGCACTCCGGCCTGGGAGACAGAGAGGGACTCTGTCTCAATAAATAAATACATAGCAAGTGTGAATATCTGTTGTTTTTATCTGCCTAGCTTTCCTTCTTTTAGAGAAATGCCCCTCACCTTTTAGAGAAATGCCCCTCACCTTTTAGAGAAATGCCCCCCACGTTGTGGCTCTGGTGGGCCTCTCCAACCCCTCTCACCTCCCTTCTGGCCACACGGCTGGGCACATAACCCAGGCCCGACCCATCATGGTGTTTCTCCCACGCTGTTGCAATGATTGTTCCGGGGTGGAGCACATGACCCAGGCCTAGCTAATCACAGTCTTTTCCTGGGAAATTTCTTTTTGGTAAGCCCTCTCTCTGAAATCAAAGATGATTTGATGTGAGCCTGGAACTGAGAGACAGAGAGGGAGGGACAGAATGAACAAGGACACTTAAGAGCCTCGGGTAGGCCGGGCACGGTGACTCACGCCTGTAATCCCAGCACTTTGGGAGGCCAAGGAGGGCAGATCACGAGGTCAGGAGTTCAAGATCAGCCTGGCCAACATGGTGAAAGCCCATCTCTACTAAAAATACGAAGAAAAAAAAATTAGCCAGGCATGGTTGCAGGTGCTTGTAATCCCAGCTACTTGGGAGGCTGAGGCAGGAGAATGACTTGAACCCAGGAGGCAGAGATTGCAGTAAGCCAAGACCACACCACTGCACTCCAGCCTGGGCAACAGAGTGAGACTCCATCTTAAAAAATAAAAATAAAAAAGAGTCTCTGCTATCTCTATCCCCAAGGCCAACCCCGTTCCAGACTGTTGAGAGACTGAGCCGCTAAATTCCCATTTAAGCTGGTCTGAGTTACCGTTACATACAACTGGAAGTAGATGCTTGAATCCTACATCGTAATCCTTATCTTTTGTGACTCGCATTGACCCATCATCCAGACACGGTACAATTTTTTTAACCATTCACTCTCCGATGAGCATTTGAGCTCTTCCACGAATTCTCTGGTTATCAGTGGTGCTAGGAGGAGCCTCTGTGTTAGGGGCAAGTCCTAGAACTTGAACATCAGCCTGTGCCCCACTGCCCTTGACCCCCATCCCTGCCTATGGCTCACTGAGTCGCAGGCCCTCCTTCCTGGATCCAGCTTCCTTCTCTCCCATTGCCCGTGCTCTTGGTCACTGGACAAGGAGTGACAGGTCTGGGGGAAATCAGGCACATCTAGAGAGATCTGTGCTCTGGAAACCCTACTCACAGCTCAGGTTCACAGGCAGACCTTCAGCAGTCTCAGGATGCTCCACTATGAGAGCCTCCAGGATGCTGTCTCCAGCTCTGAGTCCTTGAGGGAAAAATCAGAAATCAGAGAAAATGAGAAAGGGGAAAGACTGCAGAGAGGATTCACTCCCCCAACACACACCTTGCCCGCCACCTGCCACCTCCCATCTGGCCTAGTGACTCAACCATGTGCCCCATGAGGGCAGGACGTTTGTCTGTGCCAATGCCAGGAACAGTGCACGGCTCATAGCAGGCCTTCAGTAAACATCAAAGGAATAAATAAATGGATGGATGGATGGATGGATGGATGGATGGATGGATATGGATGGATGGATGGATGGATGGATGGATGGATGGGTGGATGGGTGGGTGGGTGGGTGGGTGGATGCATGGATATGGATGGATGGATGGATGGATGGATGGATGGATGGATGGATGGATGAATGGATGGATGGATGGATGGATATGGATGGATGGATGGATGGATGGATGGATGGATGGATGGATATGGATGGATGGATGGATGGATGGATGGATGGATGAATGGATGGATGAATGGATGGATGGATGGATGGATATGGATGGATGGATGGATGGATGGATGGATGGATGGATGGATGGATGGATGGGTGGATGGGTGGGTGGGTGGATGGGTGGATGGATGGATGGATGGATGGATGGATGGGAACTCTGACTGTGCAGCCAAAATGGGCTCAAGGGCAGATTCTTCTTCTAACTCACTCTGTTAAGTCCCTTCCCTCTCCCAGCCTCAGTTTCCCATCTGTAAGATGAGGCCATAGAATTAGACCTCCTCTAAGCTTTTTCTGTCTCTCTCGCCCTTGGGCCATTGGCATCACGTGAGGAATTCTGAGCTTTTGGACAAACAGAAAATGTTACCCAGATGGTTTTGCTATGATTCGATTCAGGTGCTAGACCCTTCCTATCTCTCCCTCAAAGGAAGTGCAGGGAGGGGGGAGGGCAGGTCGGTGAACTTCTGAAATGTTTAAAGTGACGCTTGTACAAGCTGAGTGTGGGGATCTGAAGTCAGACAGTTCAGGGCTTGAATCTGAACTCTGCTTCCTCCTGGCTGTGTGACCTTGGGCAAGTGACTTAACCTCTCTGAACTCAGTTCCCTCATCTATGAAAGAGGGATTGTAATAATGTAATTTGTTGAATGGTGGAAAGGGTTAAATGAGATGACAAGCACTTAGCACAGTGTCTGGCACTCCATAGCAGGCACTCCAGAAATGGCAGTGGTGGTTTTTTTAGGACCTCCCAGATCCAGTGTTTGGAGACTCTCATTTGTTGTCCCAGAACCAATTGCAGATCCCCTACCTGGTACACAGGTGGGAACCAGAGCCCGATGTAGTGCAGAAGGACTGATCTCAGGCCAGAAAGAGTTTTAAGGGGATTCTTTCCCGTTTTCATCCTTCCTCCTACCTGGAATTTAGACATGATAGCTAGAGATCAAGCAGCCACTTTGGACCATGAAGAGAACTTGAGGACAGCAGCCGAAAGTTAGAAGGATCCTGGATCCATGCCCAGGCTGCTATAGGGTAGCCCTGTGTTGCCCACTTCAGGCTTCTTTCTTGTAAGAGATCAATAAACCTCTAGTTTGTTTAAACCATTATTATTATTTGGGTTTTCTGTCTCATGTAGGCAAACCTAACCTGAACTGTCTCCATTTTGTAGATGATTTAAAATGATTAAAAATGAGGCTCAGAGGGGAAGGAAGAAGATCACACAGCTCACAAGAGCTGAGTCAGGATTCGAATCCAGTTCTCCGTGGCTCCCCTGGGTCCAGCTTCCTTCTCTCCCCATTGCCTGCGCTATTGGTTCCCAGCAAATCTTGCAGCCAAACCTAGACAAGGAGTGACGAGAAAATGATGAAGTCAGTTCTGCCAAACTCTTTGCTGCTCATAGTGAAAGAGTCCCTCCCTCCCAGGCTGTCTGAATATAAGCCATTAAACATGACCAGCGTTGTGGGAAAGAGGGAGGGGAGGTGTCATCACAACAGACCTCACAGAGGAGGTGGTATTTGAGGTATATCTTAGAGAATAAGACAGTAACAATAGCTGAACCACACGACCGTGACCATCCACCAGACAAAAGGGAAGCGCCAGATGCCAAACCGTGGCCTGGTCAAGACACATTTACTGGATCAGCCACAAGATCAGGCAGCCTTCCCCAAGGCCATCCCAGGTTCAGTGGTTTACTAGGTGGACTCCCAGGACTCAGCGCATGGTCATACTTACGGCTATGATCTATGGCAGCGCAAGGACTCAAAGCAGAATCAGCAAAGGCGCTGTGTCAAAGTCCAGAGGAAACCAGGTGCAGCTTCCAAGAGTCTGCTCCCAACAGAGTTACACGGGACACGCTCAATTCCTCCAGCAACAAGTCGTGAAAGCACCTGTGAGGTGGGATGCTACCAGGGACGCTAGGCAAATAGGTTAGGCCCGGTAGGCTACTCTCATCAGTTAGGATGGTGAGAGCCCTCCCCAAATCCAAGCTCCCAGATGCCAGCCAAGGGTCAACTTTGCAAGCACGACTTTCTAAAGATAGCAGTCTCCGGCCTGCAGTGTGAAGTCTTTCTGCACAGGGAATTATACCTCTCTCCACATTTCTAGGGTTTTGTTTGTTTGTTTGTTTCGTTTTTCCTTTGTTTTGTTTTTTGAGACGGAGTCTCAGTCTGTTGCCAGGCTGGAGTGCAGTGGCGTGATCTCGGCTCACTGCAAACTCTGACTCCCTGGTTCAAGCGATTCTCCCGCTTCAGCCTCCCAAGTAGCTGGGATTACAGGCACCCGCCACCATGCCCAGCTAATCTTTGTATTTTTAGTAGAGACGGGGTTTCACCATGTTGGCCAGGATGGTCTTGATCTCCTGACCTCGTGATCCACCCGCCTCGGCCTCCCAAAGTGCTGGGATTACAGGCGTGAGCCACCATGCCCAGCCCACATTTCTAGTTTTAAAATGGCCAAGGGCATGGTTTGTGGTGCCTCAGGCCCAAAGCAGTTGAGAAAAATCTAGTTTACCATGGAAATAATTGTAACAAGTTTTCCAGAAAATAGCCATGAGTTATACAAGAACTCAGATGGAGGCAGGGCAGGGGAGAAGCATTGGGTTTCAAAAATCCTGAGCACACTAGACGGGGACTTAGTAGGCCTGGCTTCTGGGCCTGAATTGGCACTCACTCAAGTTCCAACTTGGTCAAGTGTTTCCCAGAAATAAGCCTCAGTTTTCTCTCCGAGGAAATGACAGCATTGGATTTCTTCTGTATCAGCAAGCTTTGGCTGCATAACAAAGCGTCCCAAAAGTTGGTGGCTTAAACCACAAAAATGTATTATTTCCCACAGTGCTATGGGTCAGCAGTTTGGGTTGGACTCTGCTTGATGGTTCTTCTTCTGGTGTCCCCTGGCCTCACTGATGAGGCAGCAACCAGGGGACAGCCAGGACAGCCCAGCCTATCTCCTTGTGGTCCTCCGTCTTCCAACAGGCTAGCCCAGGCTTGTTCTCATGGTAGCCGGGCAGGGGGCTGAGAGCAAGAGCAGGAGCTGCAAGGCCTTTTAAAGCTCAGCCTCGAACGTCATGGAACATCATTTCTGCCACGTACTATTGGTTAAAGAGACGCCCAAGGCCAGCTCAACTTCCAAGGAAGGAGAAATGGACTTCGCCCCTTGACAGCAGAAGTGGCGGCATAGTGAAAAGGAAGTGAACTTGTAGCTAGTTTTCACATCCGCCGTGACCTCCACCATCCTCCCTTCATTCATTCATTCATTCATTTGTGCATTCATTCCACACTTGCACACCCTCTATGTCCCCAGCATTTTACCACACACCAGAACACAAAAGGTAACCTTGCCCTCATGGGGCCTGGAGAGTAATGGGGAAACAGATGAATAAATCTGCATGTGTCCCAAAGTTACAGGGAATTCACAGTTAATTTATACCTGTTTCTTTACAGCACAGCATTTTCCTAGAAATCATTTGAACCAACCTGCCAGAAAAGGCACAAGGAATAACATGATACATTTTAACCGAAGAAGAAAATTAAAATCAAAGGAGAAAGTGTTTATTGAGCACCTACTATGTCCCAAGCATCTCCGACACATCCTCTCACTCCATGGTTTCCATATCCCCGAGTTAGTGTTATTCCCCTTTCAGAGATAAGCAAAGCGAGGCTGACTAGCCCTAGCTGAGAGTCAAACAGCTGAGTCAGGCCCCAAAGTTCACACAACATCATAGAATAGCTGTCGATGAGCTTTGGATTTGACGATGAGTTTCCCAGCAGCCTGGGGGAGAAGGAAAATGGAACATATTACCCGATTGTTCACTAGACAAGAAAAAGCCAGATATTTCTTTGAAGGGAAGCAAAGCCCTTCCTAGCACTGAATTCATTTGTCTTTTCTCAAGTGGGAGTTGGAAGAGAGCTTGTGGGGTGGAACATAGGGGGTCCTGCTAGGACTGTCCAAGTTGGGTGCTCCTATGGCATATATGTGAGGAGGCTGCCAGGTGAATGCCCATGGTCCCCTGGAAAATGTTCGTCCTCAGTGAACATCGCCCTCGGTGTCTGTGCGTGTGTACGTGTGTGTGTGCATATGTGTCTGTGTGTTTCTTTCTGTCTCACTCTCTTTCTCTTTTTTATCTGGCCCTCCCCTCACTTCATCCGTTTGTTTGTTTGTTTGTTTCCACCTCTGTCCCTCCCTGGCAAAGATCCCTGCTGCTCAAAACTCTGCCAGTTTTTAGGAAGTGCTGTTGTGTCAAAAGCCTGCACACAATACCCCAGTGAGCCAGGACTGACTTCCTCCCCACACAGGGCTGGGCGGGGCAAGCAGGAAGGGGCCTGTTACAGTCAAGGTGACGCATCCTTGCCGGGCCACCCCGAGCAGCAGCTGGGTCGGCAAGCAACAGGAGCACGGGTCATCTTTTCCCCGGGGGCGTCGGAATGGACCTGTGCCACCCAGGTAAGCAACTGCGGCCAACCTCTCTGGGCCACAGGGTGCTCTCTTTTAGAATAGGACAGCAGCCCCTGCCTCACAGGGTCCTAGATAAAGGAATACAGCAAAGGTGGGAAATGTAGCTGCAAGAAGCAAACATTTGTGGGCTCAGCCTGGGTGTCCAGTTGTGTTCTGGGGGCTGGGCACACAGCAGAAGCAAAGCAGACGCTTTTGCCCCCTTCATGGGCTTGTGCTCCAGATGGGGAGACCGGCAGGGACTCTGATGTGATGCCATATGTCAGTTGATGGTAGGTAGGATGAAGAACAGTAAAGCAGGGAAAGGAAGACAGGAATGCATGGTGGAAAAGGCCCCAAGAGGAGATGCTGTCTAATGAGGGACCTGAGGAAGGTGTCAGCTAAGGGGCTTTCTAAGGAATAAACATTCCAGCCAGAAGGAACAGCCAGTCCGAAGGCTCAGTGGCGGACTCAGAAAAGTGACTTGTGATTAAGATGATAATGGGGTGTTGGTGATGGTGATACTTGTCTGGGTGATACAAGGGCCTTGAGGTCCCTTTTTGGCCCCACGGGGTTGGGGTGGTCTTTGGGGAGGCTGAGGACGCTGCCTAGAGCCAGGGGAGGGCCAGGAGTGAGCAACAGAGGCTCTGGTTGAAACCCTCCCCAACTACTAGGACAATGTGTCTGGGGAGAAAGAGGAGAAAGGAGGCTGCAAAGATGGTGAGGAAAAGAACATCAGGGTCGTGTTTTGGGAGGCAAATTGAAGGCCCGGAAGAGGGGCCAAGTTTCTGCACCCTGGATGTCAGTGTGCTCCAGAGCTGCAACAGTTCTGGTGAACACGGCTGCTGGAATTCCAGAACCTAAGGGCTGGTGGGAGCTGTCTGCTCCCCAGGTCCAGATGACCTCAGCCTTGTCCAGGAGCACCCTTGCTTCAAACGCACCTAATGTGGAGCAGCCTGGCCCCACCCACTGGGCATCCCCCTTCCTCCCCACCCCCAGATGGAAGCCTCGGGCTCCAGGGAACACAGAGAACCACTGATCTATTTCAACAGCCCCCCAGTGGCAGAAGGGAGAAAAGAGGCCGAGGGAGGAAAACAGCCTCTCTAAGGCAGGAGCAGGACCAAATCCTGTCCCCTGAATCCCTGTCCAGGGCTCACTCTCTGACCCCTGCCTCTCCCGTGGGCTTTGGGGGCTCCCAAAATCACAGCTCAGTGAGCACCGCTGGGGGGCACCTGGCCGGCACAGGGAGACCCAGCAAGGGGGCAGCACCTGACTCAGACCTCTCAGCAGACGTGAGGCTGGGATGAGGCGGGGAGGGCACCCACTGAGATGCAACCCCCCCGCCTGTGTGTCCAGCAGGCTTTGTCCTTTCGGGTCCTCACATACTGAGGTTACAGGGATGGCTGTCTCCATGTTGCAGATAAGGAAACTGAGGCTCCCAGCGGTGAACTAGAGGCGAGGACTGACTTGCTTGAGGTCACACGGCCAGTCAGCAGCAGAGCAGGGACGAGAACCTGGGGGAGAGAGCCCCAGGTTGGCCGGGTCTGTGGAGACGGCAGGGCAGGGGAGTCTCTGCTTTGCTTCAGCCGGTACAAGGGAGGAAATGGATTAAATGGGGTCAATGCAGCAATGGATTAAATGGGGTCAATGGGTTCTCCATTGAGTAGTTGGTCTTTTCATTCATTCACTCCACAAACGACCTTCCAGTGTGCTATGCAGTGCTAGGGACAGCAGTGACCCAGCCATGGGCCTAACCCTGGGGGACAGGTGTTGGTCTGGAATGTTGGGGGTGGGGTGGAGAGGCAGGAGCCAGATCCTGCAGGACCCTGACCCAGCTGTGCAAATGGATACAGACCTACAGATGGGAGGGAGCAACTTTTCCCGCTGGGGCAGAGGAGATCTGGGAAGACATCATGAAGGAGGAGGCCAGAGGGAGGGAGGAAAGGTCATTTCCCTGTTGCCCAGACTGGGTCTTAACTGGGGCTTCTCCATGGCCCGGTGACTTCCCCTCTCTGAGTTCCGATTTGTCATCTCTACGTGGGTGCCATCATCCTGGCTTGGCCTGGGGAAGCGGGGATTGGGAGTTAGCTGGACCTCGCTCAGGTTCCACCTCTGCACCACCCTGCCAGTGGCCATGGTCTCTTCCTTCTATAGGCCTCAGTTTTCTCACCTTTATTATGGACAGGCTGGTGACTCAGGGACCCCCAGGGCTGCCTCCCCTCCTCTCCTGAGGTGGACCTGTGTCGGGAAGCAGGTAAGGCGCCCTACCCCAGGGCCTGTCGGGAAGGTGAGAGGGCCAGACAGCAAAGCCCCAGTGTGGCCAAAGACAAGCACTGTGCTGGTGCAGAGAAGACAGGCAGGTGCAGTTAAAAATAGAGCCAGCTCTGCTGGGGGAGAGGAAGCCGCACTCCGCAGAGCCTGTGGGGTTTGTGGGGCTGGGGCGGGGAGCAGCTCCACCCACACCCCCTCTGCCCCAGGGTCCCTCCTACTGAGACTTTGAGGGGCTTCTTTATTTAGGGCCCTGAGATGGCATCCTCCTCCTGCCCTGGAAAGGGGAAGTGAGGCCAGCTGTCCTGGAAGCAAGGCTGCAAGCTCAAAGATTTCTAAAAATACGATGGGAAAGAGGAAGGACAAAGAGGAAGTGGGGAGGAGCTGGGGAGACGGGCACATTCACCAGCCTGGGCGCAAGGGCAGCACCAGCCTGTGGGCTTGGGGTGGGGGTTCATGTCACACCTTGTGAGGCTGTGAGAAGCACAGAGATAAGTGAGAAGGAAATGGGGTGTGTGGTGGTGGTGGTGGTGGTAATTTTATTATTTGTGTGTATTATTATTAGTATTAAAAATACATCTCCCGGCTAGGCATGGTGGCTCACACCTATAATCCCAGCACTTTGGGAGGCCAAGGCGGGTGGATCACCAGAGGTCAGGAGTTCGAGACAACCTGGCCAACATGGTGAAACCCCCGTCTCTACTAAAAATACAAAAAAAAATTAGCCGGGCATGGTGGCGGGGGCCTGTAATCCCAGCTACTTGGGAGGCTGAGGCAGGAGAATCACTTGAACCTGGGAGGTGGAGGTTGCAGTGAGCCGAGATCATGCCACTGCACTCCAGCCTGGGTAACAGAGAGAGACACCGTCTCAAACAAACAAACAAAAAAAACAAAAAAGCATATCCCATGAGCCTACACCCGTGCCTGAAACTCTGAAATGGGGAGGGATCTCCTGTTTTTAACAAATAGAGGAAGGGTCAGTAGGCTCCGTGTGCACCATGTAAGATACAGCAAGCCTGGGGCCATCATCACCCTCATGTGGATTCAGATGCTTTGACCAGTTGCCACCTATTGGGGACAGGATCCCCATCAGAAGGGGACAGGGGACTGAGGATTCACGAACACACTTGTCAACCACAAGGGAGTATGAAAGGAGCTGTATGCGGTAAAAATACAAGCAACCTGCTCACTATTCCCATGCGATCCCACTCCCCTGGAAACCGTGCCTCGGTTTCCCCAGCTCTACAATGTTGGCTTTGCAGGGGTTGGGTGGGGGCAACTGCAGGCATCATTCTGCATCTTGCCTTTATTCTCAAACTTGTAACCCTGTCAGAAACCCAGATTTAGCGTCCGACAGGTGTTTGATGATTCATATGGAGAGATCAGCCTTTGGAAGATCAACATCAGGGCTGTAAGCCTCCGAGCCCCAGATGGACCCAGAAGTGAATCCCAGCTCTGCCACCCTCCAGCTGTGTCACCTTTGGCAGGACACTTCACGTCTCTGAGTCTCAGGGGCCTCGCCTGTAGGATGAGCTTAGAAGTACCTTTCCTTTCGGAGTGGCTGTGGGATTCAATGAGAGAGTGGATGGGAAGAGCCTGGATCACACAGGGCCTGGCACACCATAGGTGCTCAGCCACCATGCCTTCCTTAACCAAGGGCGTGGCTTGGTAATTGAGCCATGCAGATCCCAGAAACGCTGTGGGGAATTGGAAGGGGTGGGGGCAGGGATGGCTCCTAGATGGAACCCAGGAGGACCCCTGAAAGGGGATCTGAAGTAGGAGATAAGGAGAGGCTGCTGGCAGAGAGGAGAAGGAAGGGCGTTCTGGGTGCAAGCAATGGCGGCGCAAAGGTTTTCGGAAGGCTAGAGCTCAGGGGAGTGAAAGAAGGGCAGCCAGGGAGGCGGAGCACGGAGCTGGGACAGGGGAGGGTCACAGTGTGAGAGGAGCGTGGAGGGGACACGCCAGCAGGACTGGTGAGATTTGGGGTCTTTGTCCCCAGGACAGTGGGATGCCGTGGGAAACTGGACCAGAATGGGTAGAAGAGGCAGGGAGGCATCCGAAAGCCCTGAAGTCTCCCCGAGCAAAGTGATAGTGGCTGGTACAGCAGTGGACCCATGGAAGGGGAAAGAAATAGACAGGACTTGGTGATGGAGGAGACCCAAGGGGTGAGAGCCAGTGGGAGTCAGGGTGCCTCCTGGGGAAATGTGGACCATTTCCAGAGCTCAGGAATTCAGGAAGAGGACGGGGAGGAGGGGGCATTCTAGAAGTTCAATTTTGGGCACAATGACAAGAGCGGTGGTGACCAATACATAGGGGGATGGTCGGATCTGAAGCTCGGAGGAGGGGCTGGAACAGAGGATGTGTGAATGATTCCCTGGACCCTGAAGGCAGGTGGGAGCCAGGAGCTAATGAAGCCCCGTAGGGAGCAGGAAGGTCGGCCTAGGAAGAGCTTCAGGAGCCCCGTCACTCACTTCTGGCCATCCACACCTTGGAGCATCTGTACGAATGCTGGAGCCCGCCCTGGCTTCTCTCAGACAAGCAGCCAGTCTGGAATCCCCTCAGCCTCCTCCAGCAGGTGCGCCCTGGGAAGAAACACAACCCCAGGACAACAGGAAAACTGTATGAAGCCAACAAACAAAAGAAAACAGAATCGGATTGTTCACCTCCAAGGCAACCCGAGGTGACTGGATTTTTTCCGTGGATGAGACCGACAGCCTCCCCGCCAGCTACTGCTGGAAGAGTTCCAGAGCCAGCTTCCAGCACTGCCTCCCCGGCTGTCCCTGCTCTGCGTCTCCACACAGGTGGCCCCTTACACCTTCCATCCCTGTATGTCCCAAGCAGTTTGAGAATCCACCTCTCCCGGGGCAGAGGCATGGGGGTCAGCAAACAAGGGTGCGGCTCCCAGCACTGCCACTTCCTGTGCGTGAGACCTGGGGTGAGTCACTTCGCCTTCCTAAGCCTCAGTGTCTCAAACTGGAAAATACCTACTTCAAAGAGGATTAAATGACAGCACTTATACAGAGACTGGCATGGAGTAGGTGATTGTGAGCTTGCTTTGTCCTCTGGTATAAGTGTCCCCGCCAACTCCCTCCTGGAAACAGGACCTCTAGACCTGCAGAGACAGAAAGAAACTCCAGAGTGGGCCAGTCACAGTGGCTCACACCTGTAATCCCAGCACTTTGGGAGGCCAAGGCAGGTGCATCACCTGAGGTCAGGAGTTCGAGACCAGCCTGGCCAACATAGTGAAACCCCCATCTCTATTAAAAATACAAAAATTGGCCTGGCATGGTGGCTCACGTCTGTAATCTCAGCACTTTGGGAGGACAAGGTGGGCAGATTGTGACGTCAAGAGATCAAGACCATCCTGGCCAACATGGTGAAACCCATCTCTACTAAATATACAGAGATTGGCTGGGCGTGGTGGCTCGTGTCTGTGGTCCCAGCTGCTCAGGAGGCTGAGACAGGAGAGTCCCTTGAGCCCAGGAGGCAGAGGTTGCAGTGAGCCAAGGCCGTGCCACTGCACTCAGGCCTGGTGACAGAGTGAGACTCCGTCTCAAAAAAATAAATACATAAATACAAAAATCAGCCGGGCGTGGTGGTGCATGCCTGTGATCCCAGCTACTGGGGAGGCTGAGGCAGGAGAATCGCTTGAACCTGGGAGGCAGAGGTTGCAGTGAGCCAAGATCATGTCACTGCACTCCAGCCTGGGTGACAGAGCAAGACTGTCTCAAAAAAAAAAAAGGAAACTCCAGAGTGGGTCTCTAGGAGAATGGCAGGTGGGGCCACTCCCATTCCTATCCCTCAGTTCCTAGACCCTTGTGGTCCACCTGCTGGAGACAGAGCACCACACAGTGGTGGTAGATTTAGGGCATATGGTGCCCCCTGGAGGATGGCGCCCCATCCAAGCGGATATCACCTCCAGGCTGACACCTCAGCTGTACCTTCTCAAGGCTGCCCCATGGCTCCACTCCATCTGGCCAGCACCATCTGATGAAATGCTAGAGAGGACCGGTGGATCTTATGGCCACGTGCTCACTTCAGACCACCTTTGCTGTAGGGAGCATCCCTTGGTGTTCTGTGATGTTACACGGTGTGCTGTGTTGGTGGGTTAAACACCCTAAGCCTCTGGATAATTGTGCTGGCTGAGGCTCTGTGGGCAGAAAAGGCAAACACATTTCCAACACGTGTTGACTCCAGACAAGATGGATTGTTGACTCTTGCAGAATAGAAGGGGTTTCATGGAATCAGTTTGCCCCCTGGTCTTCTGGAGAAACGATGGGCTCAGCATGCGTCCCTGTTGCTGGCAGAGTGGACATTCTGCTCCCACGGGGTCATCCACCTTCCTCTTCTCCTGACTTCTGTGTTTCTGATCTTCCCATCTTCCTTCTTTCTGGCCTCTGACCAAGAAGTCAAGCCGTTCACCACTGCCCATGACACATGGATGTTCTGACTGCAAGAAGCCACTTCTCTTTCCACAGGAAGAGGATGGCCAGGTGCCCTGCCCGAAGCCCTGCCCCCTGGGAGGACTTGCCCTCACCACTGTCTTTCCAAGACACCTTTGAGCAGGGCTGTAGTTCAGTAGCTACCTGGTTTTCACTTGTGCCCAAACTCTGAGCCAACTCATTCTGCAACCAACCTTGGGCATTTTCCTCTGTTGTCAGAAAGTCATAAGGGACCCACCCATGGGGTCATGGTGTACGCAGAGGGATAGGCCCTGGTCCACCAGCAGCAGGTGACATGAGGGTCTGGGCCACCTATCCCTGGAGCCTACTGGAGCCCTCTGGCTCTGCTCACACCTGCTCCTGGACATACCACTCACAAAGGGTTACTATTGGGCTCGCTTGACCTTCTGACTTTGTGGGTCAGATGGAGCCATCTGGGCTACTTAGATACGTGATGTTCCGCGGGCTGGCACTCTATCTCTACCAGGACCCGGTGCCATTCCAGGAACTGTTTTCTGCATGGTATATAATTCTCTGCTAGAAGGAAGCAGCTGGAAGAAGCAGGCCATCCTCCCGACTGGGGAAGTGCTTGGGGATGTGACGAGGGCCATTGCTCCTGCATCCGTTAGGTCTCAAGCGTGGCACCCACACCTGCCATTCCCCTCAGGATATAGTTTTTTATTTACTCTCTTCGCTGTAGGGATGATGGGTCAGCTTCATAAATTTCCCAATAGCTATTCCCACTACAATGATACTGACCCCGTGGGCCAAGGTACAAATATGGGCTCAAGTACCAAGGATGCCCATTCCAATTCTACATCTGTAGACCAGGAAAGTGGTCATGAATCAAGCAGAACCCTAGTGAGCTGGACCTGGCTAGGACTTCATTTATCACCTGGTCTCTATGTACCCCCACTCAAATGCGGCCTTGAAGACACTTCAGTCTCGAGCGCTGATGTCAACTTGGATCCTGTGTCCAACAATCCTCAGAATGTTTGGATATTCCTCTTTCCCCAGTGTACAGTTGCTGGAGTGAATGGCCACAGGTGTTTTAATGTGGAACCAGGGAGTCATTGCCATATATACTTCCCACAGTGTTGCAGGACTCTTCCCTCGGAACCCAGCCTCTCCTTCAGTCTCGAGGTTCTGGATCTGAAAACTGGGGCAGGTCCTGAAACAAGGCAAGGGGTCTTGGGTTTTTTGTTTGTTTGTTTGTTTTGTTTGTTTTGTTTTTGAGACAGAGTCTCATTCTGTCGCCCAGGCTGGAGTGCAGTGGTGCAATCTCGGCTCACTGCAAGCTCCGCCTCCCGGGTTCACGCCATTCTCCTGCCTCAGCCTCCAGTGTACCTGGGACTACAGGTGCCCGCCACCATACCCGGCTAATTTTTTGTATTTTTAGTAGAGACAGGGTTTTACCATGTTAGCCAGGATGGTCTTGATTTCCTGACCTCGTGATCCACCCGCCTCGGCCTCCCAGAGTGCTGGGGTTACAGGCATGAGCCACCGCACCTGGTTGGGTCTTGGCTTTTTATTACAGTGGCTGCCCCTGGTCAGGGGAACTCCTGGGTGTGGCACCTCCCTTTGGCTGAGGCTAGTGTCTGGGGAGGGATTCAGCTGTGAGCCATCAGCAGGCTTTCCTCCCAGCAGCTGGGGGGATGGTGCCTTGGTCCTGAAGAGAAGAGCCAGATGCACACAGCACCCGCTGTACACATGTTGGACTCAGCATATGTTGGATTCTTGCTGGGTGTTTGACAAAGTTTAGCTCTTTCCTTCCTGACAGCTACCCTGTAAGGCAAGGGTTATGGTTCACATTTCATGGATGAGGATGCTGTATTAGGTATATCTCAGATTTAGCTGCTTAAAGAGACTCAGAATAACAGCAACCAAAACATTCTCAAAACTGATTTCTTTCTCATTGAAAAGTCCAAATGGATAGGTGGCCCAGGTGAATGTGATGAGTCTTCTCCACACCGCTGCCTGGGGACCTGGGCTCCATCTAGCCTGGTGCCCTGCCATCTCTGCATGGGGCTTTAATCTCAACATCCACGATGCCTGCTTAGTCCAGGTGAATGTGATGAGTCTTCTTCACACCACTGCCTGGGGACCTGGGCTCCATCTAGCCTGGTGCCCTGCCATCTCCGCATGGGGCTTTAATCTCAACATCCACAATGCCTGCTTAGTCATGAGAAGGAGAAGTAGGGAAAGGGAGCGCTCAACATTCCCTCTGTGCTCTTTTGGGGGAAATGATGTCTATCCTTGTAAAACCTTTAAGAAATGCGGCCAGGCACTTCCCGACGCTGGAACTTGAAGGTCAACGAGGATTTGGGCAGGCAGACAGGAGAAGGCATCCAAGAGTACAGGAGCTGCCTGGGCAAATATGGGGAAGTGGGACCAAGTCCTGGATGGCTCTGGAGCAGAGAGGAGCTGGCAAGCTGGACTGGCAGGCTCTTGTTGGGAATGGCAGGGAATAAGTCTCGCTGCCAAGGCTGGAGAGGTTGTGGAGGCCCCAGGCCCAGGATGAGGACTCTCTCTCTGAGTAATAGGGAGGCCATATTACTCAGAGAAAGAGAGTGTTGTGGATGAAACAGAAGCCACTATGAAGCATGAAGACAGGACAGCTGACCTAGTTGTGGGCATCATTATAGCACCTTGCATAGAACGCCAGCACACACAAATCTTATTAATTTAATTCATTTCCAAGTGGAGATGAAAGAGCACAGGCTTTGGAGTCAGCCCAATTCAAGGACCCATCCTGGCTCAGTGACCTTTTCCCTGTGGGACCTTGGTTGAGTCACCTCACCTCTCTGAGCCCCAGTATCTGGGGGCAGGGACTATAAAATATCTCCCAAATCCAGCATCCCCATTTTACATAGTAAGGACATCAGGACCACCCTGCTACAGGCTCATTTCCCAGCCTCCCTTGCAGCTAGGTGTGGCCACATGACTACATTCTGGCCAATGGGATGTGAGGAAAATGGTATTCCACTTCCTGGTTGTTCAAATAAATAAGTAAATAAATAATGAGCCCATGAGCCAGTGGAGGAGGAGATTCAAGTTCCGGGGAAGGAATGCATGCCTTCAGCGAGTGTTTAACTGAGTGCTTATGACATGTCAGACTCTTTCTAGGTGCTGGGGACACAGTAGTGAGCAAAAGAATAGAACAACTGAACTCTCACAGAGCCAAGAGTCTAACGGGTGGGACAGAAAAGATTCAAGGAAACAAGATCCTTTCAGGGGTGCCTATCCAGGGGGTGGGAGAAACAGGAAGCAGGGCAGCAGGGGAGGGAGCAGGGGCTGCTTTAGACAGGGCAGTCAGGGGAGGCTTCCTGGAGGAGGTGGGCCTCTGTGAAGAGGGCAAGTCCTGGGTTTCTGGAGGGAAGGGGGCCCTGCAGAAGCAAGGGCAAGTGGATGTGGCTGAAGCCGAGTGTTGGGGAAGGCCGGTTGTCTCTCTGTAGAGCCCGCGGAGCTGAGCAGCGGGGAGACGGAAGAGTTACAGAGGATCAAGTGGCACCGGAAGCAGCTCCTGGAGGACATCCAGGTGAGTGCACACTCGTGTCCACACACGCTCACACACGTGTCCATGCCCACACACACCACACTGCAGGCACCCATAAGCAGACACTCCTGCACGCTTGTACGCACCCCACCAGCTCCTGACCCAGCCTGGTCAACAGACAGTGTGGCCAACTCTGGCCCATAGCAGCCTTGGCCCCAGCCCCAGGAGCAGGGAGAACAACAAGACTGCAGACACTCCGAGACCCAGGGAGAACTGGGAGAGCCGGGGAGGGAGACAGTGATCCAATTAGGCACCCACCGTGTGCCGAGCCCCATCCTGGCCTTTACTCGCTTTGTGACAGGGCAGGCTCTGACCCCTGTGGTGAAGCTTCAGCCAGGTCTCACCCCTGCAGAGTGTAGACCAACTGGTCAAGATAACTCCCAGTATGTGCCCTGCACTTACCACCTCACCAATCAAACTCAGAGGTCAGCTCATCTGGGTCGGCAGCTTCCGAGACAGGCTGGGTTCTGTTCCTGGAACGTGCCTTGCTCAGCCCTGCCCCTGGGCCTTTGCACTCGCAGTCCCCTCTGCCTGGGCTGCAGTGGCTGTGCCCACCCCCACTCCCATGCACATAAACTTAGGATTTCAGTGAGGAATGAAGGCACAAAATTATTCATTCAGCTGGTGTTTTATTCAGCACCTACTATATGCCAGGCTTTCTCTACCTTGCTCTGATGGTGTTCTGCATAGTCATTCCAATTGACCTATGACCACCCATGATCCCAACCCCACCAGACTGTGCCCTCCATGAACACAGAGCCGAGGTCTGTCTTGCCCACCACCGCATCCCCAGCCCCCTGGGTGCAGCATTAATAGGTGCTCAGTTAATACTTGAGAATGAATCCCCATTGTATTTGTGGGGCAACCACTCAGTGGCTCTGCCAAGATGGCATGAACAGGAGCTGACAGGGCTCAGACACAGGCTCCCAAGTCCCATGCTGGCCCTGAGTGTCAGGACAAGCCCCTGGAACCAGCCCCTCACCAGCACCCTGCAGATCCCGGGGAGAAAGGGGCTGGGTGCCTTTTGGGGGTGCCGGCCAGAGGCTCATGCTGCTGTCCTGCAGGGGGTGCTGGTGGTTGGCAGGGGGAGGTGTTGGGGGTCCCCTCTGCCACTGGGTGCATCCTGCAGGGTCAAGATGAAATGGGCTTGGGGTCAGGTTGAGGGAAGCACAGGTTTGGAGTCAGACTGTGGGCGTGTCGTGTCATCTCTCTACGCCTCAGTGTCCTCTTCTGTAAAGTCCAGGGAAATTGCAGAGCCCCTGGAAAGAGGGCCTATGCTGCCTGTGCATGGTGTCCCCGTAGTACCTGGCAGGCACATAGCGGTCACTTCGTCAAGGATGAGCAACAGAGTAAATGGAAGAAAGCCAGAGAGAAGCTGGGGCAGAAGCTGAGGAAGCAGTAGGGAGCCATGGGAGGGGTTTGAGCAGGGGAAGGGCAGGCTCCATGCAGTGCTCCAGAAAGACACCAGCCAGGAGAGGCAGGCAGGGTGGAGGCGGGCAGGGTGGAGGCGGGCAGGGTGGAGGCGGGCAGGGGGAGGCGGGCAGGGTGGAGGTGGGCAGGGTGGAGGTGGGCAGGGGGAGGCGGGCAGGGGGAAGTGGGGAGGGGGAGGCGGGCAGGGGGAGGCGGGCAGGGGGAGGCGGGCAGGGCGAGGTGGGGAGGGGGAGGTGGGGAGGGGGAGATGGGCAGGGGGAGGTGGACAGGGTGGAGGCGGGGAGGGGGAGGTGGGGAGGGGGAGGCGGGCACGGGGAGGTGGGGAGCGGGAGGCGGGCAGGGTGGAGGTGGGGAGGGGGAGGCGGGCAGGGTGGAGGCGGGCAGGGGGAGGCGGGCAGGGGGAGGGGGCAGGGTGGAGGCGGGGAGGGGGAGGCGGGCAGGGGGAGGCGGGCAGGGTGGAGGCGGGCAGGGTGGAGGTGGGCAGGGGGAGGTGGGGAGGGGGAGGCGGGCACGGTGGAGGCGGGGAGGGGGAGGCGGGCAGGGGGAGGCGGGCAGGGTGGAGGCGGGCAGGGTGGAGGCAGACAGGGTGGAGGTGGGCAGGGGTAGGTGGGCTGGGGGAGGTGGGCAGTGGGAAGGCCGGCTTGTCGGGTAGGCTCGGCTAGAGTGCAGGAGACTTCATGGCTGCAGAGGGGAGAGATGGGAAGGTTGGAAATAGGATGGGCGAGGGGTGGGGGCTTGGGGAATCCCACTCCCCAAGACAAGTGGAGGCATGGGTGCAGACAGAGGTGATAGTTTAGCATGGGACTTAGAAATTAGGAGACATCCAGGGAGGGGAGCTGTCCATGGAGGGTCCCTCAGACTGGGGACTCAGGACAGAGGAAGGGAGAGGGGCCAGGTTTGGAGAGTCACGCCCAGGGACAGGAGTGGTCATTGTGGTCTTAAACCCCCGGGGTTCTAGCCTCCACCCCTGACTCTCCCTGTCCTGCCCCTGCCACCCCACAGAAGCTGAAGGATGAGATCGCAGACGTGTTTGCCCAAATCGACTGCTTCGAGAGTGCAGAGGAGAGGTGAGGGGCTTGGGTTGGGACCCCCAGAAGCTGCCATGGTTGCTTTCCAAAGATGTCATACACCTTGAATGAGCAGGGGCCACTCCCAGCCCCCTGGGCCTGGTGAAATCAGGGATTGGCTAGGGAGAAGGAGGCAGCAACGAGACTAGAACAGGGTGGCCCCGATCCCATCCCAGGTCTGGTCCCTGCTTCCAGGCTGACCCTCTCTTGAGAGACACTGCGTCCTCCCCTCCCCCAACCCAAAGTCTCTCCTGACCCACTGTGGTCCAGCCCGGACCGATCACTGGCCACATCCATCCTGGGACGGGCGGGGAGAAGGGAAGCTCAGCCCCAAGGGCAAGGACAAGGAAGCCCAGGGCCCCAGGAGGACAGGAGCCTGGCCCTACCCCACCCCACCCACCACTAACCCGGGGCCGGCCATGCCCACCACCTCTATGGAAAGCTCCCACTGTTTTGTGATCTGGGACAGATCCTGTTCCTCTCTGGGTCTCAGTTTCCCCACTGGTGCAACAAAAGGGTTGGTTGCTACACAGTCTCCTAGGGTCCCAGGGCACTGACTCTGACACACGATGTCCTGGGAATTTCCCATCCTGTGCCCGCAACTCCTTAGGTCTCCACCTGTCCAGCCTCCTCCCCTCCCCCACCACACACATGCACACACACACACACAGCATGCACACACACACACACAAGCATGCACACACACACACACAAGCATGCACACATACACGAGTGGCCGTTTCTCCAGCTCCCCTGTTCCAGCCACAACAATAACAACATAACACACCTACACCTCACTGTTTTAGGTGCTTTAACCCCTCAACAATGCTGGGAGGCAGGTGGTGGTGTCACCTCCGTTTTATAGATGAGGAACCTGAGGCCCAGAGAGAGGAAGTGACTCGCCCAAAGCAGCCCGGCTCAGATTCGCATCCAGGAACCTGGCTCCAGCACCTGCGCGCTCAGCCCTCGCCCCCTTCCCCAGTTTCTTGCACAGGGCCCCTCCACCTGCTCCCACACAGCAGCTCCGGGGTCCTGAGAGCTGCTAAATGCCCATGCTGGGCCCATCAGAGGAGTCAGCTGCAGAGCTCTGGGAGGAGCCAGGCCTTGCACTTCTCTCTCCTGCCCAGGTGGTTCCCATGCAGGACCCAGAGGCCACACTTGGAGGTCCCTAGAGGGGTATGGGCTCCTGCTGAGGCAAGGGTCCTTGGGGAGTGGAGAGGGTAATTCAGGTTCCTGGGGCAGCCTAAGCTGATGTCCTCACGTCCACAGCCGGATGGCCCAGAAGGAGAAGGAGCTGTGTATTGGGCGCAAGAAGTTCAACATGGACCCCGCCAAGGTAGGCAGCTGTGGAGGGCCCGGGCCAAGGGTGTGGGGGCTGCATGGGAGCACCTGTCCGGTGTCCTCTCGCTCCCCTCAGCTGACACGACCCCTTTCCAGAGGAGGAAGCTGGGCCCAGCAGAGCTGGGCATCTTGTCCAGTGCCACATGGCCAGCTGTGGCTGGGCGCCCTGTCTACTCCCAGGCATACGCGCCCTGGGGCAGGAGAAGCCAGGAGCATGGAGGAGGCCACGGTGTCCATGCACTTGGCCTAGTCCCTTCCCCACTCTGGGCCTCCATTTCCTTCTCCATGAATGTGGCTTGGGACAGTGGAGCTCTTGGATCTGGGGCTCAGGCTCCAGAAGCATCTTCCAGCCCTGGGCTCAGGGAGGGCCAGTCCTGCGGTCCCACCACCCACCCCTCTGCTAGCAGGAGCAGCAGCTCAGGGCTGGGTTATCTCACTCCCCCACGCCACTCCCAAGCCCCCTCGCCTCACCCCACCAGGTGAGCCCCCTCGCCTCACCCCACCTTTCCTGAAAGGACGCAGACAGAAGGAAACCGCAGGCAGACACACCAAGGTGGGGTCAGGGTGGCCAGCAGAGAGCACCAAGCTGGGGTCCCTGGAAATTTACCGCTCTGGCTTAGAAGGCTCCCTGTCCCCATCACAGGCCCAAAGTGTTATAACCATTCACCTCTCATGGCCACAGACCCTTGGACTCCTGCTCCCACCCACAGAGACCCCCGCAGGCTCACACTCTTGCCCCACCCAGCACCCAGGGGTGTCCTCTGCATCCTCTGCCTGTCACTGGGCCCTCGTGGCCTGCACCCACCTTCCAGCAGTAGAACACAGAGGAATCTTCGTGGAGAGCCAGAGACCAACCCCTCCAACTCCTAAAACTAGGATGACAAACTCTGAGTGCCTCGGTAGTGAGGAGAGATGCTTGTGATATTGTCCAATCCGAAAAGCAGATGTAAATGTGACAGGCATGGTCTGAGCCCATTTTCACATAGCAAGGGAAGGAAGGTCACCACGATGGAAGCTGTCTGCCTCTGAGCAGTAGGGCCCGGGCAATTTCCTCCCCTTTGGATTGAGCTGGTTTTTTCTAACTTTTATACAATAGACATAGATTACTTGTGTGAAAGAATGAAACGCTATTTTTAAATAATATGAGTTTTAGGGGAACAAAAGAAATGGCTGAATCATTGAATCTCAGAATTACAAATCCCTAGAATCACTGAAGCATATAATCAAAGAATGTCAGACTGAAGGGGACCCTGGGGAGTACCTGGCATGAACCTGGTTCATGGCAGGAAAGCTGACTTTCTTTGCATGCCTCCAGTGATGGGGAACTCACCACCTCCCAAAAGCAGCTCCTGTGAAGGAGGGGTCAAAACTTCCCAGAACAGACTGTGCCAACACCAGAATGCCAGGCTCCAGGATTCTGGCCATGGAAGCTCCTTCCTCCCTTCCCCCTCCCAGGCCTGCTTCCATGCAGCAGCTGCTCATGGCTTCTGTGTACCCCCTCCAGGGTATCCAGTATTTCATTGAGCACAAGCTGCTGACCCCTGACATCCAGGACATTGCACGGTTCCTGTATAAAGGCGAGGGCCTCAACAAGACAGCCATTGGTACCTACCTGGGGGAGAGGTAAGAACGAGTGGAGCCTTAGCGAGGCAGGAAATGAAGGTGTGCAGGTGTGTACAGGTGTGTGGATGTGCAGGTGAGAGGATGAATTATGTTAGGAAAGTCATCACTCCTAGGGCTTGAGGGGCTCACGGATCATCCCCTCCAGATTCTGAGTCAAAGCCTGACTGCCATCATTCATTTAGTCATTTATTCAACAAATAAATGTTGCTTAGGGTCTACTGTGTTCCAGGCACCATCCTAAGCCATAGGTGTACACCAGTGAATAAGACAGACAAAACTCTTGTCCTCAGGAGGTCCACACTAGTGGGAGAGACAGGTCTCAATAGATGTAAAATATGTTAGAGAATGATAAGCTCTGTGGAATACAAATCAAGCGGGGAAGGGAAGTCAGAAATGCCGGGGACCGGCCAGGCTCGGGGCTCACGCCTGTAATCCCAGCAGTTTGGGAGGCCGAGGCGGGCGGATCACGAGGTCAGCAGTTTGAGACCAGCCTGGCCAACATGGTGAAACCCCGTCTCTACTAAAAATACAACAATTAGCCGGATGTGGTGGCAGGTGCCTGTAGTCCCAGTTACTCAGGAGGCTGAAGCAAGGGAATCGCTTGAGCCCGGGAGTTGGAGGTTGCAGTGAGCTAAGATCACACCATTGCACTCCAGTCTGGGAAACAGATCGAGACCGAGACTCCGTCTCAAAAAAAAAAAAAAAAAAGAGAAAAGAAAGAAAGATATGCTGGGGACCACAGGTTGGACGCTGTGATTTAGAATAGTGCGGACAGGAAGGGTCTCATGGAGAAGGTGACATTTGACCAAAACGTAAAAGAGGTGAGGGCATGAGGAGCAGTCCAGGAGCAGCAAGTGCAAAGCCCCTGGGGTCAGAAACAGGCTCAAGAATCTAGACTGGACGGGAGGAGAGAGGGAGGATGTAGTGGGCGAGGAGGTGGGGATCTGTGGGAGGGCTCTGGGCAAAGGACTGGTCTGACGGGTGGGCGAGGGGATGGGGTGAAGATGGACCAGAGAGTCAACAGCCCTCTCCCCAGCTCCCAAGGACACCCCTCCCTCCCGGGTTGAGCAGGGGATGCAGATGGTGAGAAGGGCACCTTCCTGCTTGAGGAGCTGGGGAGAGGGAGGAGATGGGGGAGGTCAGCTCCTCTCCCTTGTACAGATGAGGAAGCTGGGGCTGGGAAGGTCAAGTGGCTTCCGCGAGGTTACCAGGTGGGAAGTTACAGGAAATGAGGAAGGCCTGGACTGAGGGCAGGCCGCTCCAAAGCCAGGGCTCCCCTCCCAGGCCAGACCAGCGCTGGTGAGCCGTGAAGGTGTGTGTTCCTGCATGGGAGGACAAGGGTGTGCCCTCCGGGTGTGATATGGGTGGGACAGATGTGAACACACCAGATGGCAGCTGGACCCCGGAAGGACAGATGTGTCTGTCCTCTCCCTCCCCCACCTCAACCCCCTCCAGGAGGTGGGTGCCAGCAAGTATCCAAGTGTGTCCCACCCTCCCTTCCACCCCCTCCCCAGGGACCCCGTCAACCTGCAGGTCCTCCAGGCTTTCGTGGACTGCCACGAGTTCGCCAACCTCAACCTCGTCCAGGCCCTCAGGTGGGTAGTCCCGGGGCAGGGTCCCGGCCCTCAAGGGTTGCACAGCCCCAGTGGCTGGGGGTGTCGTGATCCACACAGCTAACAGCACAAACAAAAGGTTGGGAGCAAAGAAGAGGAGGCAAGGAACAAGAATGACTTCATGATAGTACTGCCTCACAGAGCTGAGCTGGACCACCTGGGAAAGGGCCTAGTTCCTTGCAAATACTGCCTTCTTACTACGTTAGAATTCTATCATGCCCATATTTAATCAGTCTAATCATTATTACTTTATTACGGTCATTCTTCTACTTTTTGGATTAGTGCATGTTTTATTTATTTTATAAGACTGCTTAGTATGTATTCCAGTTATTATTACTTATTAGCTTCCAATTAGGGTACTGTTGTTGGTACTCATTTTTACAGCTACAGAGGCAATACAATTATCAGTTTGAAGCACAAACTCTGGAGCCAGACTATACAGTTCAAATCCCAGCTCTGCTGCTCTCCCCCAAGTGACCTTAAGCAAGCCATACACATGCACAAAATACAAAAATTAGCCGGGCGTGGTGGCGGGCACCTGTAATCCCAGCTACTCGGGAGGCTGAGGCAGGAGAATCACCTGAACCTGGGAGGTGGAGGTTGTAGTGAGACGAGATCACACCACTGCACTCCAGCCTGGGCAACCGAGTGAGGCTCTGTCTCACAAAAAAATAAATAAACCTTGCTGTGCCTCAGTTTCCTCAGTCGTAGAATGGGGATAATAATAGTACCAACTTCACAGGGTTGTGAAGACTAAATGGGAAAGTGTTTAGAACTGGTCCACAGTGAGTGCTCAGTAAGTCTTGATGCTGCTCACAAACTCAGATTCCGAGAAGGAGCATCTGATCTGGGCTTTGGAGGGTGAGTAGGAGTTCACAATACAGAGAAGGAAGAAGCCACCACCACCCAGTGTTCTCTAACTCCTAGCTCTTTAAGGGAGAGGGGTAGGTGACTTGGGAGTCTCCCATATTCATTCTTTCATTCATTCATTCACATATTCATTCATTCATTCACATATTCATTCATTCATTCACTTATTTACTGAGCCGTTGCTAGGTGCCCAGGACTGTGTGAAGCCCAGGAGGAGAAGTGAGAGATACAGGCCCAGTTCTCACTCTCAGAGAACTTAGCTTGAAGCTGTCGAAACCACCAACTTCCAAAGCTAGAGGGAAGTCAAGGTTCCAAGAAAGGGAGCCCTAGCAAGGCAAAACCCCTGCCCCACCCCTTCCCCAACTAGGTCCCACAGCCAGATCTCAGGGCCCAAAGGCCAGGTGCAGGAAGCCACAGACCCCGGGGCAGGCAGAGACCCCCTTTCCAGCTGAGGCAGACTGGGCTGCAGTCAGTGCTGGGATTCAGACGTGCAGAGCGGGGCGTGTGCTTAGTTCCGTATTCTGCAAGAAAAGGCATTTCTTGGCTACCTCCTGCATGCTTGGGGCTCCCTGGTGCCCATCCCACTTCCCCATGAGCCCAGATGACATTTGCAGATTCCCCCATTTACAAGATACAGAGACTGAACCTGGGAGAGGCAGGGCAGCTTGTCTGGGGCCCGCGAGAGCCCACTCACTCCACTGCCCGTGGCCCCGTTTCTCCCCCAGGCAGTTCCTGTGGAGCTTCCGGCTGCCGGGCGAGGCCCAGAAGATAGACCGGATGATGGAGGCCTTTGCCACCCGATACTGCCTCTGCAACCCGGGCGTCTTCCAGTCCACAGGTGCCAGGCGGGGTGTGGGACCCAGGGCTCCGAGACCCCTTCAGCATTGCCAGGCATAGATTTCACAGAACCCCTCAGGCTTCCCCCAGGTACCCAGACCCTGGCAGCCCAGACCCCTTCACGAGCCCTCACTGAGCACTGACTTCATTGCTGCTGGGTGCTTGTCTGACAGAGCTACCTGGAGACACAGTTCTTAGGAGAGGAGGCAGGAGATGATGGCACGGGATGCTATGGCTAAAGCAGCAGCACCTCTGTCTGAGGGCAGGAGTAAGGGAATCAGCATGTCCAAGATGGCTTCTCAGAGGCGGTGAGGTCTGAATGGGGTTTTGAAGGATGAATAGGAGTTTTCCAGGAGGTTAAGGGGAGAAAGGGCCTTTTTGGCAGGAGTTTCAGTTGGAACAAAGGCCCAGAAGCATGAAACGGCCTGGGCAGGGTGTAGGGGGCAAAAGGGGCATAGAAGGAGATCCACAAAGGTCAGTCCTCCATAGCACTCTCTCCCAAGGCTAACCCAATGCCCATGTGAAAACATCCAGAGGACAGGGTGGGCGAGGGACCATCATGGCCAACTTGTCCTGGCCTCTTCTCTGGATCTAGTTGTCATAACAACAATAACCAACCCTGTAATCCCTATGCGCTGAGTGCTTTAAACAGGCAAAGTCACTCAATCCTTTTTTTTTTTTTTTTTTTTTTTTGAGAGAGAGAGTCTCTCTCTTTCACCCAGGCTGGAGTGCAATGGCGTGATCTCAGCTCACTGTAACCTCCGCCTCCCGGGTTCATGCAGTTCTCCTGCCTCAGCCTCCCAAGTAGCTGGGATTACAGGCGCCCACCACCATGCCTGGCTAATTTTTTGTATTTTTAGTAGAGACGGGGTTTCACCATGTTGGACAGGCTAGAACTCCTGACCTCAGGTGATGCGCCCGCCTTGGCCTCCCACAGTGCTGAGATTACAGGCATGAGCCACCATGCCAAGCCAAAGTTACTCAATCCATACATCAACCGTTTGAAGTCAGTAGTCTTCTCATCCCTCCCTGACGCATGGAATATAGCTTCACAGAGATGAAATGACTTGTCCGCGAGCATGCCGCCTCCTGGCTGTGTCCACGAACAAACCTTCCAGAACATTTGCCCTACTTTGTGGTCAGATCTTAATTTAGTGTTTGTTTGTTTGTTTATTATCTGTCACAAGTCTAAACGTCCTACAAGGGCAGGGACCCTGTCAGACCCGTCATCAATGTCTCCCAGGCCCACAGCACAGAGTATGTACTCAATAAATAGTTGTAGGTAGGAAAGAAGGCATCTTAAAGCACCAGATTTGAATCACGGTCCAATTACTTCTTAATTTTGTAATGTTGGGCATATAGCTTAACTTCCTGTGCCTCGGTTTCCTCATCTGAAAAATGGGAGTGATAACAGGACCTGCCTCATAGGATAGGCATGGGGATGTGAGAGCTTAGCACAGGGCAAGCACCAACAACGCTCGGCGCCACTGCTATCAGAGATAGAATCATTGATGTTCCAGAACAGGCAGTTACTTCAAAGATTAACCTCTGAACGTCAAGGATGGGGAAGCTGAAGGTCAGAGAGGTCAAGTACTTCCCAAGGTCAACCAGAGAGTTGGAGACGCAGCTGAACTTCCCTGGCTCTGGATCCAGGGCCCAAATACTCAACAAAAGACCTCGCCAGAGTAGCAATTACCTCCCTTCCCAGCCATCAGCCCAGCCCTCCCTCCTGAGCGCTTGAAAGTCTGAATAATGGGAGAGGCGCTGGGGCTCAGGAGGAACGCCAGCAAGATTACAGAGCAGCAGTGGCTCAGCCCTGAACAGTGCTGCTAACAATGAGTGTTCTCCGAGTTCCCAGAGGCAGAGAACAGAGTGGGCAGGGGGCTGGAAGGGCTCTGCGGGGAAGAGGTCCCAAGCCGTGGCTGAGCAAGAAGGAGGATTGAAGCGGAGAGGAGGGAAGGAGGGGCAGGTCTGGCAGGGGGTCCAGCAGGAGCCGAAGCGCGAAGGTAGGAAGGGGCTCAGAAAGAGAGGCTGATGTTAGTTTAAGAGGGGGTGGGGACCAGCAAGAGTGGGAGGAGGACAAGGTGGACCTTTGGGGCCTTGCAACGGCAGATTCTGGGCCCTACAAGGGGCCGGGACAGAGGCAGGGAGAGTGGCCAGGGCCAGAACTGTGACCGCTGTCCCCTCCGCAGACACCTGCTACGTGCTGTCCTTCTCCATCATCATGCTCAACACCAGCCTCCACAATCCCAACGTCCGGGACAGGCCGCCTTTCGAGCGCTTTGTGTCCATGAACCGCGGCATCAACAACGGTAGCGACCTGCCCGAGGACCAGCTGCGGGTGAGAGAGGCACAGCCCACCCAGCCCGGCCCCGGGGAATCCAGGAGGGACCTGTCCTTAGATGAATGGCCAGGGAAGGGCTCCTCTGAGATAGACAGCCCCCAGTGGGGACTCTGCTGATATGGCCCACCCAGGCTGTGACTGTCTGGAGAGGCACTGTCACAAAGCACATTGATCCTCAAACCCGCCTGCCCAAAAGAGGCCCCCATCTTGAGAAGGGTGTCTGAGATAGACCACCCAGGAGGTCCACCCAGATTTAAGCCTTTGGGGGACTCTGGGCAGCCATCTTTCACATCTTCCCAAAAGGGTACCTCACACAGCCCAGGTCTATTTCTTAGAATAGAGATTTTTAGATGCTCAGCATGTCAGGCCTGAAAACCCTCAGACTCTGCTCTAAGCCCTCTGTCCTTTAGAGAGGAGGAAACTGAGGTCTTCCACAAGGCCCTACTTGAGCTGGGCCCTGCCAACCTCCGGTCGCTTCCTCAAATAGCCTGCACCCCTGCCACACCATGCCAGGCTCTGCGCCCAGCACGGGGGCCCCAGGGATGAATCAACCACATATGCTGCCCTGACCAAGTTCAGGGTCTGGTGGGAGGACTGTACACACGTGAATTACAAGGCTGCATGATTCATGCCGTGCTGGCTGTGGGGATGGAGCTCTGGAGATGCAGATCTGCTGTCACTGCGGCTGTCATTGCTCTGGGGGCAGGGAAGGGTGCCATCCTGGAAGTCTCCACAGAGGAGGTGACTTCTGAACTGGGCCTTGAAGGTTACATGGGAGTGCTCCCAGAGGAGAAGCTGGGAAAGGACATTTCCGAAAGAAGAAATGGCCAGAACGGAGGCGTGTCCTGGTTGGGAAAGGAGAGGTGTCCAGTGTGGCCGAGGTGTGGTATATATGCACAGTAGTGGGTGACAGGGTGGGGCCAGAGGGTCCAGGGCTTCCAATGACAGCCTCAGGAGTTTGCCTGTTTCGTATGGGCCACAGGGAGCCAGGGGGAATTCATAAGAACAGGAAGGAGAGATTCAGAGCCTGGCTTAGGAAAAATGAATGGACAAGTTCACTTCAAGGACTGGAGATGCCCCAGAGCCCCAAGAGCTTCAATCCCCTCCATGGTCAGAGCCCAGCAGGAGGGGTGGAGGGGGTGCGAACACCACCGTCCCAGCTCAGGACCGAGTATACCTCCTGCCTCCAAGGCTGGGGTGGAGCCTGGATCTGGAATGATTCTGGTGCCCCTCGGTGTTTGAGAAGTGCCTCACCCTTAACCCACCTCTTGCCGGGTCCCAAGAGGAGAAAGTACATCAGAGAGGGGCCACTCTGTAGCATGAGAGCTTGAGAGGTGGTTGGAGCTCAGGTCTACTCCTGTCTTCCCCGTTTGCCTGCTAGGTGACCATAGGCAATGACTCACTGGAGTTGAAGCCACTATCCCCTCTGCCAGGAGAGTGGAGATAATAATACTTGCCACAGGGAGTAACTGTTTTAAATGTCACGGGCAGAGCCTGTGCCAGGTGTATAATACCTGCCTCCTGCATGGCTCCCCAGCTAAAGTAGGGCCTGTGGCTTAAGTCACTATTAAAACTAATTAATAATGAAAAAAGCCCCAGCATTTAGTAAAATGCCTGAAACATTTTAAACAGCATTTGAGCATTGGTGACTCATTTCATTTGGGGTCCTCGTGGTGCTATGCGGGCACATCGTGTCTGGCAGAGAATGAGTTAATTACCTCCCAGCACTGGTCCTGCCGCTCTCCCAGGTGCCACATTATTGCCTCCAGCTCCCAGTGAGCCCTCTTCAGCATCTCCCCCCTTAGCTGTTTTTCCCAATTCGAGCCTTTTGTTAATAACAATGCACCGCATTTGTATGGAACTTGTAAGTTTCTTCTCACCAGGCTTTGGGGTCTATTATCTCAATTTAGCTTCAAAATCTGCCTGGGAGTTCTAGGAAGCCCTTATTATCCTCTTTGGCAACCCAGAGAGGCAGACACAGACTAAAGGAAAGAACAGAGCGCTGGACTCAGAACCGCCTCCAGTCCTGGCTACCCCACTTTCTGGTTGTGTGACTTTAGGAAAGTGACTTGACCTCTCTGAGCCTCAGTTCATAGGATTAGTGCAGAAGTGTAAGGTATTCAGCCAAGTGCCTGGTGTAGTTGGAGTGGCTAATCAATCCTGAAGCTTCCCAGGTCAAAAAGAAACACACAGGCAGCTGCGTGGATTTGGGGATCCTCTTGCCTTCTGTCTGGGCCTCATTTTCCCCAAATGTAAAGCAAGCATTCAGCTTTAAGCACCTTCAGATAGTTGAAGGTCACCATTTTGCAGAAGGATTCTCCAATTTGGGCCCATTAAGTGAGGAGGACATGTAATGCTTTTAAGTGGCCCAGTTTGCAAAATTAAGTCTACATAGATGTGACCCAAAGAGAGGTCACCTCAAGGGTACACAGACCACGAGGTACCCTCAAGGGTACACAGACCACGAGGATGCGCAGCTGGGAAAGGCTGTGGAGAGGTGCACAGTGGTATTCAGGGGACAGGAGGGTTGAACCAACCTTGCTCTGGCCATCCAGATGGGGCAGGGGCAGAGTCCCCAAGAAGCTCAGGGTGAAGGCACAGTGAGTTCAGAATCACAGGGATGGGAGGTCAAATCCCAGCTCTGCCCTTATGTCTGTGTGACTTTGGACATGAGCCTCAGCTTCCTCATCTGCAAAGTGAGCTGATGATGCTGGCTTCATATTGTTTTCTGAGAAGCTGTTACGTGCCTGGCACTTGGTAGGCCTTGAGAAAAGCTAGGAAAGGAACCACCCACCCTGAGGGCTGTGGGAGGGGGAGCTAGGGTGGAGGAGGCACAAGGGATGAGAGGACAAAGAACTCCACTCTCCGGTGTTACAATTGGAGAAACTGAGGCCCAGGCAGAGTAACAGTCTCCCAGTTCCAGGCATCTTCTGCCATAGGCAGCCCTGCACCTCCTGGGTCCTTGCCCAGGCCTCTCGGTCAGAATGGACTGTGGATTGGACACAGTGCTAAGTACTTCACGTTCTTATTAAGTCATCCCATCCCCAGTTTACAGCAGAGGACACTGAGCTCCATGAGAGGTAGCTGGCCAGAGGTCTCATAGTTTATGAGGAATCCTGATTCAAACCCATGACTGACTTCAGAGCCTATCCCTCTGCAGAGGCCAGAAGCCAAGATTTGGGGATGGAGGACTTGGCTGTGCTTTCCAGCTACCAGTTACTTCCTAGCTAGGGGAATCTCAATTCATGTCACTGAAAAGATCACAGATCGATCTGCCTTCAGAAATGCTGGCTTCAGGTTCAGCTAGATCCAGGTGCCCAGTGACATCAGGGCCTGATCCAGTTGCCCCATCTCTCAGCAACCCCCTCCTCTGTGTTAATTTCTCTCTTAAACCAGCTCTGCCCAGGTGCGGCAGAGATGGCCCGGCCTTCCCGTGCCCTCACAGTCCTCGTCCTCAGTGGTTTCAGCTAAAGTCCCAGGATTAATGCTTATTGGCTGGCTTGGGCCTGAACTGAACTCCCCGAACTGCGGCTAGCAGGATGTAATGCTCTAGTCAGCCAGATGTGAGTCATTCACCCCCTCCTGGAGCCTGGGACTGGGGACCTGTGGGTGTCAACCCTGCCAAGTGACCTGGGCAGAACACAGAGGAGCAGAGACTCCCCAGAGGGAAACTGAGGAGGTGGGGGTGGAGGGACACAGAGCCAGCAGGGCCACCGGAAGGAGGCCCTTGCATTTCTGCACATCCACCCAGCCAGGAGAAGACAGCTAGGCCCAGGGGTTTGGCGGCAGTGCGTGCAGGGCGTTTACTTGCAGGAGAGGCTGGTGTTTACAGGGGACAGGAAATGTGGGTGAACTCAGCAGTTTTCTTTGCGGGGGCAGAATGTACAGGCTGATACAGTGACCGCAGAAGCTGCTGGGTCCCCCTGTGGGTTTTGTGGCAGTCAAGACCCCCTGTCTGCCCCCCTGCACAGCTCTTTGGGCTTCCAAATATTTGTCTGTGCTGACAGCTTTGTTGATGGGGCCTTCCTGTTTCAGGCCCTTGTTCAACCAGCCAGTGCCACCTGGGAATTCCCGGGGATGCATGTAGGGGCTTCCCAGAGAGAAACTAGTGCCTGCTCTTCCCCACCCCCATAGCCCCACAGCCAGATTGAGCCCAGCGAAGCCACTCCCAGCCCACCCCTGACTCTGGACCCCTGAGCTCTGAGGTCAGAAAGGACCTTAAAGAGCCAGCAAGCTCCATTTCTAAAACTTTGAGAGAGTCAAATGATACTTGTGAGAATTTTCATTTAAAATCTCGAAGAAAGCATCTGAACAGAAACATCTGAGCAGCAGCATACACAAACACAGCGAAAGGAAATGATTTCATCCTCTGAGATAACACTGCGCTTGCTTTGAATAAGCAGAAATGGACAGTTTAGAATGGTTCTCCAAACACTTGGCAGTCTAGGCACGTTGCTCATAGAACGCAATATCTCATGGCAGGAGATTCAAAGCACACAGGGGTGATCTGGCACCAGCGGCCACACCTTGCCCACAGGGAACTTGCAGACCTGGCTTACTTACCTCCAGTGACAAAGAGCTCATGATCCTACAAGGCTGCTCTCCCACGTCACCAGCTCTTACTGCCAGAAAGGCTTCCATGGAGAACTGCAGTCTGCTTTCTGGGAACTCCCCAGACCCCACCGCGGCCCATCCAGCATAGGTCTGCTTAGGAGAAGGGCTTTTGAGAGTCACAGCCAGCATCCCACCCTGGGCTGTCCCTCAGCTGGGCCTGTCAACAGGAAGTGGTGTATCGTCCTCCCTGGTGGCCCCTCAACTCAGGGACCTCTCTGCTGCCGCACCTAAGCAGGAGAGGACCCTCCTCCCGTGGCTTTTGCCAAGGTTGCTGTGCCCCAGAGACAGACAGAAAGAGAATACGTGTGTGTGTGTGTCTGTTGTCTGTGTGTGTAAGCATGCATATGTGTGTGTGGGCATCCATGTATGTATGTGCATGTATATTGTCAGTGTGCGTGCATGTATGTGTAAGAGTGCATGTATATGCACGCAAGCGTGCATGTGTGTCAGCGTGCATGTATATAAGTGTGCATGTGTGTACATGTATGTGTGAGCGTGTATATGTGTCTGCGAGTGTGCATGTATATGTGTGAGCATGCATGTATCTGTGTGCATATATGTGTGAGTGTGCTTGCATGCGAGTGTGCACATGTGTGTGAGTATGCATGCATGTGTGTGCATGTATGTGTGAGTATGCATGCATGTGTGTGCATGTATGTGTGAGCGTGCATTTATATAAGTGTGCATGTGTGTGAGCATGTGTGTGAGTGTGCACGTATGTGTGTGAGTATGCATGCATGCGTGTGCATGTATGTGTGAGCGTGCATTTATATAAGTGTGCAAGTGTGTGAGCATGTGTGAGTGTGCACGTGTGTGTGTGAGTTTGCATGCATGCATGTGCATGTATGTGTGAGCGTGCACGCATATAAGTGTGCATGTGTGTAAGCATGCGTGTGTGTGCATGTATGTGTGCGTGTGCATTTATATAAGTGTGCATGCATGTGTGTGAACGTGCATACATGTGCATGTGTGTGAGTGTGCACGTATGTGTGTGTAAGCATGTATGTTTGTATATATGTGTGTTTGAGGGGCTGACCCTGCTCGCTCTGCCCTGCAGTAGCACAGAGGGAAGCATGACTGGGGTGGCAGGGTGGCAGGGTGGCAAGACCAGGCCCAGGCTGAATGGAGGGAACCAGGGAGGGGCTCACCAAGAAAAGCCCAGGGACTACGATAAATAGGTGAGGAAAGAGTATGCCTGCAGGTGAGCCACCTGCTCAAGGCCACACAGGCTAGGCCAGGCCTAGGCCTTGGACTCAGGTGGACTCACAGCCAGGTCTTTCTCTCCCTTGTCTTGGGGCAGAACCTCTTCGACAGCATCAAGAGTGAGCCGTTCTCCATCCCTGAGGACGACGGTAATGACCTCACTCACACCTTCTTCAACCCAGACCGGGAGGGCTGGCTGCTCAAGCTGGGTGAGAGACCGACAGACACACGTCGTCGCACACACACTCATGCACACGCGGGCACACATCATCACACACACACTCATGCACGCGCGGGCACACATCACACACACACTCATGCATGCACGGGCACACATCGTTGCACGCACACTCATGGACGCACAGGCACACAGCTGACACGAGGCTCACATGCATCCTGGGGGATGGAGTTGGACAGCCCCAGGTCTCCTGGCCCCCAGTGCAGCCGTCTGCCTGCCCCATCCATCCATCTGTCCTGAGAAGGAAGGGAGCCAGTGGTGGGGGCTGAGCTGTAAGCCGGGCGAGAGGCAGACAGACCCACTGACAAACGCTTCAGCTGCGGTTCTGTTTCTCTCTCCCCAGAGGAATGGGGAGAGAAGTCATAGCAGGAAGTACCATTTGTTCAGAACCTACTGAGCTCAGGCAAGGTGCTGGTCCACCCTACAGTAGAACAGTAAAGTCAGGGATCTGCCTGAGGCCACACAGCCAGCCAGGGGCAGATTTGAGGGGGCAGAGGGTTAGGTGTCCCTAAAGGGGGGGAGGAAGGATGACAGGATGTGGCTTAGGGGGAGGCTCCCTTCAAGCTGACTGGGGGCAGGGAGGGCCTGCACCCTGCAGAGAGCAGCTGGGGTGGGAGCTGCAGTAATAGTGGCTGTAGAGTCCAGCAGGGCAACCCCAGCGCCCGGCCATCTGTCCCTGCCTCCCACACACACTTCCAGAAGCCTCTCCAGCAGGGACAGTCCAGCCGGGGACAGCGCCTCCAGGGCAGGTGAGGACAGATGCCTCATGTTGAAGCAGGGGTCTCAACCTGGCTCACCTCCAGCAACATTGAGCCTCCAGCACCTCCTGTCTACCAAGCCCCGTGCCAGTCCTGCCCAGAACCCCCAGGAGCCCCCGAGCCCTCTGACTCTCCACGCCACACCCCAGTCCATCCTCCTCCAGAGCACTCAGCCTCCTGTCCTGCCCCAGCCATGTGCCGTCCGCCCCCCGAGAAGCTCTATGTCATAAATCCCAACTCAGATGGGAGAGGGGGCCTCAGAGTCACACAGCCCTGGGCCCAAACCCCAGCTCCTCCACCCAAGAACTGATGGTCAGGTTCTTCAGCTTCAGTTTCTGTAGCTGTAAGATGGGGAGAATGATCTCTGGGAGGGTTAAATGTGCAGCAAAATGGCCAAGAGTTGGGCTCTGGGACTAGGACATTGGGGTTCGAATCCCAGCTCTGCTGCTGAACCGTGGGCAGGTGATTTTACCTCTCCATGACTGTTTCCTCACCTGTAAAATGGGGTTCACAATGGTCTCCTCTTTATACATGGTTATGAGGATTAATAAGTAATATTTTTTAAAACCTCTAGAGCAGTGTCTGGCAAATGAAGGATGAAATGCTTAGCACAGTGCCAGGCAGGGACCAAGCTAAGAAATGAAGCAATGGATGATGGTAAACAGGAAGAGCAGGGAATGGCCAGTTCTTAGGACCTGGCCATTCCTAGGACCATTCCTAGGACCTGATCATGGAGGCCACCCAAGCGCCAGCTCAAGCAGCTCCAGGGAAGCCTGGGGATGACAGGAGCCACTAAGGTTCTTGTTTGAGAAAGGGATAGATGTTGGGGGGAGGTGTGGTGGACGAGGGTTAGGGCACTCAGCTGGGGGTCCAGGGGAAAGCATCTGAGGCCCTACCCTTCCCTGGAGGAGGTGTCAGTGGCCCAGGAGGAGGACTGACCAGCTTGCTACATTGGTCTTGCGCAGGGGGCCGCGTGAAGACGTGGAAACGGCGCTGGTTCATCCTGACTGACAACTGCCTCTACTACTTCGAGTTCACCACTGTGAGCAGGGGTCCCCTGGGCCTTCCCCTGCCCCCACCTCTCCCCGCACAACCCCCTTCCCAACTCCCACTGAGCAGTCGACTAACACAGCTTTGGATCCTTTGAGATCATTCAGTTCCCCTCCATGCCCATTTTACAGATGGGGAAAACGGGCACACAGAGGAGGGCCGGGCCGAGGGCCGGGCCAAGGTCCTAGGCAGAGCCCAGGCTTAAAGCTGGGCCTCCTAACTTCCAGCCAGAGCTCTTCACATGCTGCTTCTAACTTCTGTCCCCCTATGGCTGGACAGTCTCGGAAGATGAGCACGCTCCTCTTTGAGTTTGGGGAACCCCACACGTTCACACCCTGCCTTGGGCCTCAGGGTTCCGTTTCCTGACCCCAACCTTCCTTCTCCTTTCCCTGTAGGACAAGGAGCCACGGGGAATCATACCTCTTGAGAACCTCTCGGTGCAGAAGGTGGACGACCCCAAGAAGCCAGTAGGTGTTCAGGTTGCGGGGCCCCGAGGCTGGAGCCACTGGGAAATTTCCTAAACAGAATGTGGGGAGAGGGCCTGAGGCTGGGCTCTCCAGGAAGCCAGGCTGTACCCCTCAACCTTCTCCGTGGCTCAGGGCTGCCTTCTCTCCCTCCTGGGGCCATGGACAGTGGGAAAAGGTCAATGGCGGACCAAGGACGTGGTTGTCCCCTGTTGTCCCACACAGCCGGACTGGCTGGATGGCCCTGAGTAAGCTCCGCTCCATTCAGAACCTCAGTGAGCCCACATGTCACGTGGGGACTTTAGGGAGGATGGTGGATTCAGGAGCCTGGCACAGAGAGAGTGCTCAGTGTGGGAGCAGCAGCTCCTGCCCCTTCGCCTGTCATAGGGCTGTCACACTGATCAGGGACACTAGCATCTGGGCCTCTCTGAGCCTCCTGGAGGGCCCACCCAGCCTCCCTCTCTTCCCACCCTTGCCTGGCCACCTCCCCACAGTTCTGCCTGGAGCTCTACAACCCCAGCTGCCGAGGCCAGAAAATCAAGGCCTGCAAGACCGATGGCGACGGCAGGGTGGTGGAGGGCAAGCACGAGTCGTACCGGATCTCAGCCACCAGTGCCGAGGAACGTGACCAGTGGATCAAGGCCATCCGGTAAGGGGTGCCCAGGTCTGGGGACGGCTTCCCGTCACCTTCCAGAAGGCCCTGCTTCTTTTGGGTCTTGCTTCCTTATCTGTAAAGGGAGCTAACTCCAGTCTCTCCCTCCTGTTTCTGGCTGGCAAACCCCTTCCACCCGTATTCCATGGGTACTTTCTGTGTGCCTGGCACCAGGCCAGGCCCCAGGACACAGGGAAGGGAGAGACCACCTGCATAGGGTTGGTGGGAAAACAGAGCAAAGAGTTGCACATAAAGCTCTTGCCCCGCCCTTGCCTGGCACGTGGTGAGTGCTCTTGTTGGCATCACTATCCAAAGTGGCCTGGGAAGGACCTGGTGGAGGTGGAGGGAAGGGCTTTCCAGATAAACTTCCAGGCAAAAGGACCCGGACTCGTGTGGGCAACCAGCAGGCGGCCTACCTGCACAGCATCCCAGAGTCCAAATGAGGCTAAGCAGTGTGGGAGCTGAAACTGCTGAGCATGGCAAAGCCACAACCACTGTGGTGAAGAGCTTCGGTTTCTCCTGGGGCACTGGGGAGCCATAGACTGATAAATAGGGAGGGGTGGCTGGGTGAGGAAAGCCAAGTGTAGGGACTGGTTCTGTGGTGCCACCAACAGGAGAGACATGAGGAAGACGCATCTGGTAAAGGGGAAGATGGCAAATCTTCTCAAGGCTTGACTCTGAGCCAGCCCAAGACATTGGCGAGGGTGAGGCCTGGTGGCCAGAGGAAGGCAGAAATGGTTGCTGGGTAGGGGCCGTGTCCTGGGACTTGCAGGGTCTTTTCCCCTGGGCCTTGCAGCGGAGCATCCTGTGAGGCTGCCAGGCAGACCCATTCTCACCTCCATCTTACAGATGAGGAAACTGAGGCCCAGAGATGGGAGGGACCTGCCCAGGCCACAGAACCAGGGACAGAGCAGGGTCCAACAGGCAGGTCTGCCAGCTCCACCCCAAGCTCTTCCCATCACCTTCCAAAGGTCGCCAGTGGGAGCCTGGAAAGGGGCCCAGAGACATTTGGGAGTAGAATTCCCAAGGCTCTCAGCTCCTGATCTGAGGCCTCACCCGCTCTGGGCCTGACCATGGGACACTAGGCTTGGCTAGCAAGTCTGGACTTAGCCTGGCACAGCCCTTGTTGGGGCCATCTGGCCTTTCCCCCGCGGCAGAGCAGGCTACACCTCCCTGGGAGTCCCATGCCCCTGATACAAGCCCTGGGAGAGCAGACCCCCTTGATGGCCAGTCCAGCCCTGAAATTTCTCTCTAGAGCCAGCATCACCCGTGTCCCCTTCTACGACCTGGTCTCTACTCGGAAGAAGAAGATTGCCAGCAAACAGTGAGATTCCTGGAGGTGGCACTGGAGGTGGCACTGGGGGCTGGTCACCCTGAGAGTCCCATCGCCTGCAGTGCCTGGAGACCCACCTCCCACCCTAGTGTACTCTTTTGGGCCACAGACATCATTGCTCTTCCCTGTTACCTCGAGCTGACTCTAGAGGGGAAGGCAGAGCTCAGGAGAGTGGGTGGGAGCTGCAGTGGGCTCAGAGTCCAGCAATGAGGCCCGCTGGCCTGGGCGCCCAGCTGCAGGCCCCCGCCCTACGTGCACTACAGGAAGGGGTGAGGAGAGCAGTCAGAGGAAAACCAGCCCCAGAATGCCGCATCTTCTCTTCTCTCTGGACTTCGGTGTCCTCGGCTCTGAAGGTGCTCTCTGCACTCAGATGCTGTCAGCCCTCAACGTAGGAGGGGCCCTGGGGTCCCTAAGTGCTTCTTCTCCCTGGCAAGGCTGTTCCTTTTCAGGGATATCTCTGCCAGTCCCTCCCCTGTCCTCAGGTTGGGCTTGGCCCTCTCTGCCTGACAGAGCTCAGTACACACACAGCTCAGACCCACAGACAGGACCCCGGGACAGAACCCCGGGAGCACTGCCCTAGGAGCCTGGACCCCACAAGGTCAGTCTCAGCTCCGCCTCTGACTCGCTGTGTGCCCTCTGCCAAGTCATGCCCATTCTCTAGTTCTTGCAAAACTGCAGGGTTTGGACTAGAAACGTCTTGTCTTGGCCCCTGCTAGCCCTGTGCTCCAGCTTCCAGCTGGAGATGGCAGCCCTTGTTTATGGAGCCCAGACAGACTCCGGATTCAACGTTGCTGGGGAGAGAAGAGCAGTATAGACCCCACCTTCCAGGATGTCCATTTCGGTGAGAGGAGCAGGTGGGACCCTCAAGAAAATGATGGAGAACATCCCAGACAGATGGGACTCAAGCAGGATGGGTGCTATATCCAAGAAGCCAAGAAGAGTTTCGTGCACTGTGGTTACCAGGAGGGCTGCCTGGAGGCAGTGGCTGAGCCAGAAAGTAACACAGAGCTCATGCTTGGAGAGGCAGAGTCTTGGCCATGGCTTTCCTGCGAGACCACTGACGAGCAGTCCCATGGTGATAAAGGGCAGCCCGGCGGGTCCCAGCATCTCGAGACCCTCTGCAGCAGTATCATCAGAGTAGAGCTGACTTCCAATACCCAGGCAGCCAGCTCTGTCTCCAGGGAGGCCTGGCCTGGAGGAGGGGTCCACTAACAGGAAACACTTCTCACCCCCTCACACAGGCCCAGGGGAGCCCCTGGAGGGAAATTCCTTGGCAGGGGAACAGGAAATGTGGTCGCCTCTGCCCCACTGCCAGCCTGAGTGGGCAAGGAAGCAGGTGGATTCCCCAGAAGGAACCGCAGCTCGCAAGGCGCCTCTCCTTGTCCCCACCCACCCCCACATTTGCACACCTTCCACAGGGTCAGGATGGAGTAGCTGCCTTGTGAGGTGATGAGACTCCTGTCTCTGGAGGTCTGCAAGCACCTGGAGGTGATTTGCACCAGACAAGGTCTGGGTTGGGCGTCTGCAGGAGGAGACCTTGTGGGACATTTGAGGACATCCACAGATTCTTGTCAGCCTACGAACTAAGCCCTGCCTCTGTCACCTCATTGGTCCATGAAGGAGCAGCCAGGGGTGGTGGAAGGAGCACTGGGCTAGGGGTCAGGGGTCAGAGATTCTGTCCTGCTCCTGGGATACACTGGCTACTCCCTTAGTCTACTCCCTTCCCCTCTCTGGTCCTCAGCTTCCTCCATCATGGAGGGGATGGGATCATGGATTTTCTGGGCATAAATGGCTGTTCTGGGAGTCACTCCAAAGAGAGAATAAAACTCTTGATCCAACTCGTGAGTGGGCTCTGTCCTCTCTGTGACTGCAGCTGCCACCTTGACCCCACCAGGCCCTCCACCTCCGTCCCTGTCCCAGTGGAGGGCAGGAGGGCCAGGCAGGGAATTTGGTCACTCAGAGGGCCCTAGGACCCCATCCCCGGGACATTGGCACAGGAGCCATCCCCAGGGGCTGGACAGCCAATGGGGCTTCCACAGAGCAGGGGCAGGCAAGCTGGTTCTGACAAGCCCAGGGAAAGGCAAAAGACTTTCCAGCAGGCAATGCTGTCTAAAGACAGAAAGAGCCGCTGCCGGTCAGGCATGGTGGCTCACGCCTGTAATCCCAACACTCTGGGAGGCCGATGTGGGAGAATCACTTGAGGTCAGGAGTTCGAGACCAGCCTGGCCAACATGGTGAAATCCCGTCTCTACTAAAAATACAAAAATTAGCTGGGCGTGGTGGTGGGTGCCTGTAGTCCCAGCTACTCAGGAGGCTGAGGCAGGAGAATTGCTTGAACCTGGGAGGCGGAGGTGTCATTGAGCCCAGATGGCGCCACTGCACTCCAGCCTGGGTAACAGAGCAAGACTCCAACTCAAAAGAAAAAAAAGAGCCGGGCGTGGTGGCTCACGCCTGTAATCCCAGCACTTTGGGAGGCTGAGGCGGGCGGATCACCTGAAGTCAGGAGTTCAAGACTAGGCTGGCCAACCTGGTGAGACCCCGTCTAAAAATACAAAAAATTAGCCAGGCGTCGTGGTGCATGCCTGTAATCCCAGCTACTTGGGAGACTGAGGCAGGAAAATTGCTTGAATCTGGGAGGCAGAGGTTGCAGTGAGCCGAGATCATGCCACTGCACTCTATCTAGCCTGGTAAATAGAGTGAGACTCTGTCTCAAAAAAAAAAAAAAAAAGAAAGAAAGAAAGAAAGGAAGGGGGGGGAGGGAGAGAGAGACAGACAGACAGACAGAAAAAAAGAAAGAAAGAGAGAGAGAGAGAAAGAGCCTGCTGCCACGGGAGGTGAGTAGTACGTTCCCCATTGCTGGAGGAGTGCAAGCACTGCTGCTCCAAGGATCACTTGGTGGGTAATGGAGGAGCTTGAATTCAATAACCTTCATTTATTTGTACATCCCACAAATGTTTATGGAGCACCTACGGTGTGCCAGGCACTATCCCAGACACTGCTACAACAAGGCAGAATCCCTGCCTGCACGGGGCTCACATCCCTGCAGTCCTGAACACATGCTGTTCCAGAGGAGGCAGAGCGGGCAGTGGAGGGCTGGGCTGGGCTGGGCAGAGGGCAATCCGGGGAGGCTTCTCTGAGGAGGGTGCTCGAGTATTGGCAGCCAGGCTGGGGACAGGACACGCACCTGATAATGACGCACCTGATAATGCAGTGAGCTCACTTCATGTCTGCCCCACACTGAACTGTGAGCTCCTTGTGGGCCAGACCGTGCACCTACTCAGTGCCCAGCACACAGCAGGTGCACAATAACTGCTAGTTCACCTGAAGTTAACTGATAAAAGGCCCTCTGGGTCTCAGCATCAGCAGGTGCAAATGTCCAGAGGCCTCGAGAGCTATGAGAACGCTGGTGCCTCCAGGAGATGCAGGGGTACCTGGAGAGGCCGCACCACAAGCCAGGAGCATGGAGAGCTGGGCTCTGACTCACTGGCCCCCTGAGTCTCTCCAGCGCATGTCTCTGCTCCCCTACCTGCCATTCTGCCACTCCTCACTCTGGTCAGCAGGGGGCTCCCACCACACGTGGATAAGAGGTTTCGATGCTGCAGCCAGAATGGCCGGACCGGCTGGACAGGGCTGGATAGGGCTGGATAGGGCTGGACAGGGCTGGACAGGGCTGGACAGGGCTGACCGGCTGTCCCTTGCAGGGACGGGGTCTCTGTCCAGAGTAGAGCCCTGGCCTGGACATCCTAAAGGGGGAGGCATCTGGTCTACCAGGGCCCGAGGGCTCGAGCAGCCCAGTAGACACCCATGGACACAAACAAGCATGGGCCTCCCCGCCACTCATGCTGGGCAGTCACCCCTGCTGGGGCTGGCATTGGGCCTGGTGCTGGGAGACTTGTGCACTCTTGCTTTCTGGCTGTGGGGCCCCAGACGAGTTGCTTACCCTCTCTGGTTGGGATTTTCCTCCCTGAGAGGTTGGGCCAGGTGAGTTCCATGATGCAAACCTTGAAGGGGGACTTCCACATGCAACAGGCACCGCTGCAACACAGCTCCTGTCCTGGAAGGGATGGCGGGGGAGGAAGATGAGCAGGTGCCATGAACGCCATTACTGTGAGAGGGCACGGGGCGGAGGGCGGCACAGCCGTAACAGCCACCCAGAGGGCCATGGTGAAGGCCCACCTCTCCCCTGTGTCTTAAGCAGGTTTCCCAAGCTCTCCGAGCCTCAGGTTTCCCATCTATGAAATGGAAATAATTAAATATATGTAATACACTAACAACAGCGTTGGGCAGCTCCTGGGATGTTACGTGCTACTATTATTATGATCACAAGGCAGACTGTGGGCATGCATTCATGGAGCTACAAAAACCTGGAATTGGGGCCATAGGAGGCGGAAAGATTCCTGTGGGCAGTGGGGCAGTGGGGGAGATCTGGGAAGACTTCTTGGAAGAGGTGTGCTCAGGAAAGATAACCCAAGTGGAGGTCTGAGCCTTCCAGCCAGTGGGGCCAGTAGGAGACAGGACAAGGATGCAGGTCAAGACAAGGTATTTCTGGAACTCCCCTGGGCCCCAAACACAAGCCCCAGTGGGCCAAAAGAATGCAAGTTTGAGGAAGGCTGGGTGCTGGCTGGGACTGAGCTGCGTGCACAGTGCAGGATCCTTGCAGCTCTGGGGCTGCAGCTCTGGCTGCATGAAGCTCTGAGGGGGACATTCAGTAATGTGGCTGCTGAACAGAGACATCCCAGCCTGAGGGAGGACTAGCTTGGCACAGAAGGCTCTGGGTTGGCATAGGCCAGGGCAACGGGGCTTGGAGAAGGCAGACTGGGCCCCTGCCAGGTACCTGGGGAGGAGAAGCCCCTCCATCTTGAAGCCTGGCACACAGAGCTGCCAGGGGACAGGAGATGGGGGTAGGCAGCCCAAGTCGAGTGGCAGGTGTGAAAGACCTGGAGAAATTGATTTATTAGGGACATAAAAGGAGCTAAATATGTTTGCCGGCTCAGCGATGACTCAGGCCTTCCCCAGGGGTCTGCAAGTGTGAGCATCAAAGACAGGCCTGCTCCCACCAGGACACTGCAGGCTCCAGACCCTCCTTCCCTTCAATGGGAGGACCACCTCCTACCCCAAGTGTCCTGAGAGCCTGGCCTCTGAGGGGCACCAGAGACCCAGCCACTCACTCCTGCATGCTTCCCAACTCTCCAGACTGCACCCAGAATGGCTGAAGAATGAAGCCGGAGAGTGACACACATCTGGGTCAAAATCCTGGCCTTGTCCCAAACTGCCATGTGATCCTGGCTCAGTGGGGACCCTCTCTGGACCGTTCCCGTGAGCCAGCCCCACCTCCCTCCCTGTCTGGCAATGTTGTCCCATCCCTTTTGGCTTCTTCCTGACAGCACAGCCTCCTCTGCCCAAGATCCACCAACCACCCTCCAGGAGAAAAGCCAGACTCCACAGGGCCTTGTTGGGGAGAACATCTTCCAGTGGCGGTTCCAGGCCAGGCGCTGGGCTCTGGAGAAACGTGGGCGAATCCGGTCTGCAGGCAGGGCCGGCGGAAGAGGAAGAAATGACCTCGCTGTGGGGACAGCGTTGGGAGCGACAGTAAGGATGAGGGAAGGGTGGTTGTGGGGTCTGGGGAGACCGGAGCACAGAGCCCCCACACAGGAGTTTGGCACATTTGAGAAGCGGTGAATTCTTTGGCGGGCCTGGAGGAGGCCTGCCTAGAACAGCTGGACTTGGAATGGAACAGAAGTGGAGCCACACTGGCCAGCCTGCGTGGGTGACTTTACCAGGATGGTGATGGGGAGCCAGGAAAGGGTTCAAAGCAGGAGAGAGACTCTGCTGGAGGCCGTCTGGGGATAGCTCCTAGGATCGACCACTCAAGGGATGGATTAAGGAGGCTAAGTGGGCCACAGGGGGCTGGAGGAGGTGAGGGAGGAACAGAGCGGTCACTGGACAGGAGGAAAGAGGCTTGATGGGCCTCCGGGGCTAAGACTTGTGGGAGGTGACAGCATTCCCCGAAACAGCCCAGCGAAGGGCAGGTGGGGGGAAGGAGTCGGGGAGAGGGGAGGTGAACAGGACACACTGTGTCAGAGGGGCAGCAGGACCTCCCCGTGGACACCTTCAGCTGTGAGTTAGACAAGGGTCCTGGGCTCAGCAGAAAGCCCTTCCCACCTCCTCTTCCGCACCCTCTCACCCTCTTATCTCCTCCTCCTCTCCCCACTCCCACCTCTCACACTTGCCCCTTCCTCCCCTGTGTGCCCGATTCCACCCCCTCCCCTTCCTTGGCCATTTAGTCTTGGCTCAGTGGTGTGTACTGGCAGGCACCTGGGTCCTGGGGTCCACCTGTAGGCCTGGGTTCCGATCCCAGTGTGGGGGTTCTTAACAGCATGTGACCCTCAAAAGTAACCCACAAAGACCCAGATTTACCCTGGACACCGCTGCCCACCCCCACCATGCCCAGCATCAATATGTCACGGCCAAAGCCGCCAACCACAGAGTACTCACTAAGGCCAGCACCTGCCCCTACATGCTGTCTTCCAACCTTCCAGCACTCCCTAAGCAGGCGTGACTATCCCCATTTTACAGAGAAGGGCCCTGAGGCTCACTCTGGCCCAGCCAAGAAGGACCTGAGCCGGCATGGAATCAGCACCATCTGATTTGAAACCTGTGTCAGGGCGGCCACAAACTCATCATCCATAATAGGCCCTTCCTATGAGTGCTGGAATCTGGATTCCAGGGGATGCCAGGACAACAGGCAGAAACCAGGACTGCTCCAGGCACCCCAAGACATAGGGTCACCCTAGCAGTCAGACATATCTACAAGGCACAGCAAGGAACTGGGGTCACTCTGGGTGGCCCTGTGGACTGGAAGAGCTGTGCCCCATGGCTGCTTTATCCTGGAGAAGGAAAGGACAGCTGTTTCCTCCGGAGCAGATCGTGCTCAGCCACCAATTCACCCAGCGAACTTCTCTCCACGGTGAGTCTCCCCAAGTCCTACCCCAAAGTGGCACCGTGTGGGCTGACACTGGATTTGGTGAACCTGGTCTACTGCACGCGCTCAGCAGATATTAGCTGTCACTGTTATATTCTTGATGGAGTCTCCCTCGAGAGGGCCGAGTTTGAGGACTCTGAACAGGACAGAACCATGGAAGGTAATGGGGGCTGTCCATGCTATCCTGCCAGCTCTCCTCCTGCAGGAAGCCCTCCCTGACCACCCCTGTCCCCAGGGCTACTTTAAGCCTCCAGAGGTTTCACCATTCGGCTTTTGGTAGGCTGACTTCCTGGTCGCGGTTGCCAGGCTCAAAGTTTTTGTTCGGCTGCTGAACGCCAAGGCCTACAAGCCCTCTCCTTTTCCATCCCTCTCGGCTTCTGTACAGGGCCCTCCAGCCCCATCCAGAAATGCCCTGGCCTAAAAAAGCACCCTTCCTGTTCTTCCATGACGAAATCAAAGTTCACAGACATTCAGGCACACGCCCTAAGTCACCCAGCACGGAGGCTCCATGAAGAAGACCGAGGCAGAAGGCACTGGCATTTGTAGAACATACTTCATCTCATCTGATCCTCCCAGGAGCCCACAAGGTAAACAGGATTATTCGCATTTAACAGATGAGGACGTGGAGGCTCAGAGAGCTTGTGACTTGCCCAGGGTCACACAACCAGGAACAGGCATCTGATCCAATTGTTAAGGCCAGGAGGACCCACCAGCCGGAAGGCTCCAGCGGCAGGGGAGGATTAATTCTGCGACCTTTCCAGTCCCTTTGATCTTTTGAGGCTAAAGCTTAACTCTTCTCTTTCTCCCTCCCCCAGGGGATTTTCAGTTCATAAATAAGAGCCCAGAGGGGGCCAACCTTTGATCCAAAGAAATGATTTTTTAAGAAAATGTCCCCCATTTAAAAATTAATAAAACATGCTCATTGCAGAAAATTGGAAAGCACAATGAAGAGGAAGAAAAACTTAGACCAAAAAACAAATGAGATCATGTCCTCTGTTGCAACACAGCTAGAGCTGGAGGCCACTATCCTAAGCAAACAAACATAGACAGGAGCAGAAAACCAAATACCGCATGTTCTCACGTATAAGTGGAAGCTAAATAATGAGGATACACGAATACTAGGAGAGGGACAACAGACACTGGGGCCTTCTGGAGGGTGGACAGTGGGAGGGGGAGAGGATTAGAAAAAAATACCTGGTGGGTATTATTCTTATTACCTGGGTGACAAAAATTATCTGTATACCAAATTCACATGGCAGTTTATCTATATAACAAACCTGCACATGTATCCCAAACCTAAAAGTTAAAAAAAAAAAACCTAGACCAAGAATTCCTCTACCCGATATTTTTGTAAACATTTCAGAATATTTCCAGCACACCTCTATGATTTATGGGTTATGTCTCTGCAATGATACTGCAAATGCAGTTTTGTAACCTTAACACTTAAGCCTTTTTTTTTTTTTCTGTCTCCCAGGCTAGAGTGCAGTGGCACGATCTCAGCTCACTGCAACCTCCTCCTCCCAGGTTCAAGCAATTCTCCTGCCTCAGCCTCCCGAGTATCTGGGATTACAGGCATGCACTACCACACCTGGCTAATTTTTGTATTTTTAGTAGAGGTGGGGGTTTCACCATGTTGCCCAGGCTGGTCTCGAACTCCTGACCTCAAGTGATCTGCACGCCTCGGCCTTCCCAAAGTACTGAGATTACAGGCATGAGCCACCGTGCCTGGCCTAACACTTAAGCCTTAAGACTATGAAATCCGGATGTCCACGTGTATACCAGCCAGGACAGGTTAGGTTACACCGTGGCAACAAATATCCCCAAATCTCAGTGGCTTCACACACCAAAAGAGGTTATGTCTTGCTCACACCCTATGCCCTGGGATTGCAGGGGAGGGGTCGGCATGGAGTCTCTGCTTATCATAGTCACTCAGGGACCTAGGCTGAGGAGGTGCCATCCTGGCATGAATTGCCAGGAGCACTGTCTGGACGTGACATGCCACTTCTGCTCACATTGCATTGGCCAAAACATGTCATATAGCTACCTCACTGCAAGGCCAGACAAAATACCATCCTACCACCGGCCCTGCAACATGGGAGGACAGTAATACTTGGTATGCGGCACTAGTGCCGATTATAGCTAGGGTGACCAATTGTCCCCATTTTCTCAGGACCAAGGAGTTTTTCAAAATGCCGGCCTTCTTGTGCTAAAACTGGGAAAGTCCTGGGCAACCCAGGAGGACTTGTCTGCTCCTATTGTACCACGTTGTGTGGTCTTTACACACTCACTTTTCAAAACTGCACAGCAGCCATCTTGTAGATGAACCAAGGTTTCTCTCCCCAGTCCCCTATTGCTGGAGACTCAGACTGTTTCCAGTATTCCATGTTTATAAATACATTGTCTTAAATACCTCCATGGATAAAACCATGTCTACGTGGCTTCTCAGAGGTGCCATTGGTGGCCGTTTACAGGCTCACAATACCTGTTGTCCATAGGTAATTCAAAAAGGTTGAACCAATACAACTTGCCTTCTGCAGCAGAAGCACGTACCTGCTTTCCTTACCTTCTCCTGGAGCCCAGAGGAGTCATTCTCTAATTGTAGCCTCCAGCTCACCTGGAGAGCTCCTTAAAACAGATTGCTGGGCCTTAGCGCTAGAGTTTCTGATCCACCAGGGCTGGGGTGATGCCTAACCTTTGCGTTTGTGTGTGTGTGGTTTGTTTGTGGGTTTTTTTGTTGTTTGTTTTGATGGAGTCTCGCTCTCTTGCCCAGGCTAGAGTGCAGTGGTGCGATCTCTGCTCACTGCAAGCTCCGCCTCCCGGGTTCATGCCATTCTCCTGCCTCAGCCTCTTGAGTAGCTGGGATTACAGGCGCCAGCCACCACACCTGGCTAATTTTTTGTATTTTTAGTAGAGACGAGGTTTCGCTGTGTTAGCCAGGATGGTCTCGATCTCCTGACCTCGTGATTTGCCCGCCTTGGCCTCCCAAAGTGCTGGGATTACAGGCGTGAGCCACCACTCCTGGCCAACCTTTGCGTTTTGAGTGTGTTCCCAGGCAATGCTGATGCGGCTGTTTTCCGAATTCCAAATCACACCTGAGAACTACTGATGCCGTGGCTTTGTTTTTTTGTTTTGTTTTGCTTTTTGTGATGGAGTTTCGCTCTTGTCACCCAGGCTAGAGTGCAATGGCTCGATCTTGGCTCACTGCAACCTCCACCTCCCGGGTTCAAGCGATTCTTCTGCCTCAGCCTCCCAAATAGCTGGGATTACAGGCGTGTGCCACCACGCCTGGCTAATTTTGTATTTTTAGTAGAGACCGGGTTTCTCCATATAGGTCAGGCTGGTCTTGAACTCCCGGCCTCAGGTGATCCACCTGCCTCAGCCTCCCAAAGTGCTGGGATTACAGGCATGAGCCACCGCGCCCGGCCAGATGCCACCACTTTGCCACCGAACAGGTGACCCTGCTCAGCTACTCACCAGAGGTCTAACCTGGAGCAAATTATGCAATTAGCCTCTCTTAGCCTAGGTTCCTATCTGTGAATTGGAGCGGTTGGGAGGATGGACTACCAGCGTAACCAAGAGTTCAGTTAAAGATAGTTACAGTTATTCAGCAATAGATTAAATAACTTTATGTTTTAAAATATTTGTGAGTTTGAATGGAACTGCATTGATTAACATTTGTATTCCTTTCATACCTGAGTGGGAATGGACTTTCTCCCTCTGAGGGTTAAGCATTTGTGTTTCCTTTCTAGTATGAATCATCGCTCCCGCCCTTCGCCCATTCACCTGCGGGTTTCTCTGCCTTTCCTCTCCGTCTGCCTGGGCTCATTACAGAGCAAAGATAAACCCCCATGGCCATTCTTGATTGCTAGAGATTTTTCCAAAGCTGTTGCTCACCTGTCTGCTGAGGCCATTTTTCTGGCTTACAAAGTGACCGAATCCATCTGACTTTCCCATTTTTATTTTCTCTATCACTTTTAAGCTTAGATTGGAGCCCTTCTCCAGAATGTGACAATATAAAGGAAATGGATTTTGAATGATGAGATTTCCTGCACCTTGAGGGGTGGTGGGGGTGGGGGATCCTGGCTCACCTCAAACCCTGTAGTGGTGATAGAAGGCATAGTCCGAAACCAAGGGCCCCTCAGCACCAGGACAACCCACCACCCTCAGCTCTCCCCGGCGTTAGCCACGCTGTCTCTCTCCCCATCTGCAGAGTCCCCCCGCAGAGAGGCACGGGGGCAGGCCAGAGCTGGATGCGCCACTGGAAGGTCAAAGCCTTCATCCTCAGGTTGGAGACAGGATGACCGAAGGTGTAAGAAGTGGCCAGGGGAGTTGGACAACTCCCAGCTCAGGTCTCTCCTCGACTGCTTTGGCCCTGTGAGCTTTGCCTCTCTGGGTCTCTGTTGTCTCATCCATAAAATGGACCTGACCATGCCCAAGTCAACTGAAGGATTTAAATAGATCAGGGCCCTGTGGTCGGTGCTGGACGCCAAGTACACGCGCCCAGTACCCAGGGCTTGAGCTCATTGCACGCCGCAATTCTGTTCCTGGGGTGGTAGCGTGAACCCCACTGCCTTTGCCTTTGATTGCACTGAAAATATCCAGCACCGCTGATATCAAGGGCCCAGGGCCCGGCGGAAAGGAACTCCCAGACTTGGGCGCCCAGGTTTCCGTGCGCGACCCCAGCCCCTCCGGCTGCAGCTCAGCCCATCGGCCCTGCGCGGGAACAGTGTCACCCGGGCACCCGGGCCAGAACAGGCCACGCGTGTCCCAGGAGCGCGGGAGGCTCCCACGCCCCCTCCCCCGCACCGCTCCTTTGGCTGGCAGAGCGGGTCCTGAGAGCGTCTCAGCCGCACCAAGCGCCTCCCGCTCCCGCGCCACCCGGGAGCGCTGCTGGGGCCTGATTTCCATAATAATCAGCCATAGATCTCCCGAAAAGGCTGGGAGCGGCCGCCACCGCCCACCAGGGAAGCTCCCGAGGGTGGGCGCCCCGCCTTCCCACCATCCCTGCCGCCGCCCGGAGGGAGCCTCGTTTTTAAAAGCTTTCGAGAAACCGTCCGTGCGCAGGAGGCAGCTGGGAGACACCCAGGATGTCGTTCTCCGCATTAAGGAGGGGGACGGCGGTGGGGGGAGGTGGGAGAGGCCGCGGCGCAGGTGTAGACCAGGCTCAGAGGCAATGAGGGGAGGAGGGAAGCTGAGGCAGCCGCGGGGTGGGGAGATGTTTCAAGGTACATTCTCACTACAGCCTCACAGCGACCCTGCGGGTGAGTTATCTGCTACGGCCCACTTTACAGGGGGGGAAACTGAGGCCTGGAGAGGTTTCCAGTCTTCCAAGCTAGCAAGTGGCTGGGCGGGGATCCTTTTCCGAGTTGGGGGATTCAGAGCCCGTGGCCTGCCCGGCACACTGCCTCCTGTCCAAAATGGGCAATGTAGGAGCAGGATGCTCTGTGCATCCAAGATCGGAGAACCAACCCGAAAGGGAAAGACCAAAGGGCTGAGGTTTGGCACATACTTGGAGCTGATCTGGTCCAGAAGCCCGTGGGCTCGCAGAACCTAGTTTGAACCCCAGCTCTGCCACCTCCCAACCGTCCCCCAAGGGGTGGGCAAACTACAGCCCCTAGGGCCAAATCCTGTCAAACTGTTTTGGTACAACCAGAAACCAAGCATTTTTTTTTTCTTTTTTTTTCTCTTTTTCTTTTTTTTCTTTCTTTCTTTCTTTCTTTTTTTTTTTTTTTTTTTTTGAGATGGAGTTTTCGCTCTTGTTGCCCAGGCTGGAGTGCAGTGGTGCGATCTCGGCTCACTGCAGCCCCTCCCTCCTGGGTTCAAACAAGTCTCCTGCCTCAGCCTCCCAAGCAGCTGGGACTACAGGCACCTGCCACCACACCCGGCTAATTTTTTTGTATTTTCAGTACAGATGGGGTTTCACCATATTGGCCAGGCTGGTCTCAACCTCCCAACCTCAGGTGATCCACCCTCCTCGGCCTCCCAAAGTGCTGGGATTACAGACATGAGCCACTGCACCCAGCTAGGTTTTTTCTATTTCTGAATATAAAAAAAAAATTTCCTGACATGTGAAAATTATATGAAATTTGAATTTCCATGTTCATCCACTTTTTTAATTAAAATACAGCCACACCCACTTATTTCTGGTACTGTCTATGGCTGCTTTCCCTCTACACTGGCACCGTTGAATAGTTTTGACCAAGAAGCATGGCTCATAAAGTCAAAAATATTTACTACATAGCCTTTTCCAGAAAAGCTTTGCCCATCCCTGCAATAATGGGGCAACGATGAAGCCTCTACGCCTCCGTTTTCTCACCTGGACAGATGGGAATGCTATTAAGTGAGGATGAAGTGAAGGCTGGGAAAGCCCTGAGCACAGTTGGCAGCACCTATCTTAGAAATGCCTTCGACCGGCCGGGTGCAGTGGCTCACGCCTGTAATCCCAGCACTTTGGGAGGCTGAGGCAGACAGATGCCCTGAGATCGGGAGTCCAAGACCAGCCTGAGCAACATGGAGAAACCCCATCTCTACTAAAAATACAAAATTAGCCAGGAGTGGTGGCGCATGCCTGTAATCCCAGCTACTCGGGAGGCTGAGGGAGGAGAATCACTTGAACCCAGGAGGTGGAAGTTGCAGTGAGCTGAGATTGTGCCACTGCACTCCAGCCTGGGTGACAGAGTGAGACTCCGTCTCAAAAAAAAAAAAAAAGAAAGAAAGAAAAAGAAATGCCTTTGACTTTTGCCAAGCCCCTGCTGCTTGCTGCCTCCCCATTCCGAATCACAGCTACCTGGGTGGATGCACTTTGAACTCAAGATATTCATCCCCTGCCCCCATTCATCCTGCTTGTCGTCACTCCAAGCTTATCAACCTGGCCTCCAGCCACCCTCCCCAGTCAGTGACCCAGTCTGACCGGTTCCACCTGCAGCACCCAGCACAATCCCTGCCCCACACTGGTTCTTAGCAAACATTTTCTTTCTCTTTTTTTGAGACGGAGTTTTACTCTTGTTGCCCAGGCTGGGGTGCAATGGCGCAATCTCAGCTTACTGCAACCTCTGCCTCCTGGATTCAAGCAATTCTCCTACCTCAGCCTCCCAAGTAGCTGGGATTACAGGCATGTGCCACCATGCCCGGCTAATTTTGTATTTTTAGTAAAGATAGGGTTTCACCATGTTGGTCAGGCTGGTCTCGAACTCCTGACCTCAGGTGATCTGCCCACCTCGGCCTCCCAAGGTGCTGGGATTACAGGTGTGAGCCACCGCACCCGGCCTCAGCAAACGTTTTCTAGATGGATGGATGGATGGGTGGATACTTTGCAGTCTTTCTCCATTCCTTCAACTCTAGCCTCCATCATCTCCTTCCAGGTCTCCCTGCTCCCCCTCTTCATTTCATCCCCAACTCTGTAGCCAGGGTCACCTGCCTCCTCCCTGGCTACCCAGTGCAGCACAGGTGCTGAGCCACCACCCTCTACCAGACACCCAAACTGCTAGCACTTCCCTGAGCCCAGCAGGTTGTATCAAGCCTCCAGGTGTTTGCCCATTCAGTTTCCTCTGCTTGGAACCTTCTTTATTCCCAGTCCAATGGGCTTTGCATCCTCTACTTAACCCCGAAGACTCAGTTCAGGACCCAAGTCTATGAAGCCATTCCAGGTCTCTCCCCCTTCTCCCACTGCCCCAGTATACAAAGCTATCTCGGTACCAGTGGGACTTGGTACCTTTATGAATATGCATGAGTTTCTCCTGTCGAGCCTGTGAGCCTCTTGAGGGCCAGAACTGTGACTAGTATTTCTTTTCTTTTTTCTTTTTTTCTTTTTCTTTTTTTTTTTTTTTTTTTTTTTTTTGAGACAGAGTCTCACTCTGTTGCCCATGCTGGAGTGCAATGGCACAATCATGGCTCACTGCAACCTCCACCTCAAGCGATTCTTCTGCCTCAGCCTCCCAAGTAGCTGGGATTACAGGCACCCGCCACCACACCTGGCCAATTTTTGTATTTTTAGTAGAGATGGGGTTTCACCATACTGGCCAGGCTGGTCTTGAATTCCTCACCTCAAGTGATCCACCCTCCTCGGCCTCCCAAAGTTCTAGGATTACAGGTGTGAGCCACCGCATCTGGCCTATGACTAGTATTTCTGAATCACCAGTCCCAGCAAAGGCATGCCCGCAGAGAAGACAATAAATTTTTAATAAATGAGTCAATGGAGGAAGGAAGGAATTAATATAGCTGGGATCGTCTCCCTCCCTGGCTCAACAACTTTCAGACGCTTCCCAGGTTCTCTCTGTCAAGGCCCAGCCTGGTCTTCAAGTCTTGAAGCCCTATATGAAGTGGCTCTGGTTCAACTCCCAACCTTGTCTCAAGCTGCATCTCCCATACAGTCTTCCCGAAGCAGTCCTGACCTCCAAGCCTCCATTGATGCAGTTCCCCCTCCCTGTTTATCCTCCTTAGCCTACCCACATTTATGCCTATGGGGGCCCTGGCCATCCTTGGAGATCTTACAGGGCTTCAGGGATCCAGGGGCACCTGCAGTAGGGACCAGCTACCCCCACATTTCCCGAATCCCACAGCAGAAGGCAGTAAGTAGGGGCTTTGACCGGGAGGACCTGGGTCCCGAATGAATCCTGCCAATGTTTACTATGGAGATGTCATTTCAGCTCTTGGAGTATAGAGGAAGAGTCCACTTTACTTGTCTCCCGGGGCTGCTGTGGGGTTAGAGATACTGTTACCTCTCTAGCACACCGTAGGTACTCAATAATGGACAGCTATTTCCAGCCTGTACACAACCCTTCTGCCCTTCTGAGAGGAGGCTCAGAGAGCAGACCTACAGCTCCCCGCAACCTGCAGCCCCAACCTCTCTCTCTCTCTCTTTCTCTCTCTCTCTCTCTCTTTCTCTCTCTCTCTCTTTCTCTCTCTCTTTCTCTCTCTCTCTCTTTCTCTCTCTCTCTCTTTCTCTCTCTCTCCCTCTTTCTCTCTCTCTCTCTCCCTCTTTCTCTCTCTCTCCCTCTCTCTCTCTCTCCCTCACCCCCGACAGTGCCTGCAGCCAGCAACTGATGCTGGCGTGGACAGAATGACAATGAGGCCAGGACCTAAGTGAGCCCATCTGGGAACCTAAGACTGTGGCAGAGGCTCAGATGCAGCCAGGGCTTGGGAGGGGCTGGACAGGGGCGGGGCAGGCAGGCAGGACAGAGCAGGGGTAGGAGCAGGGCAGTGCTCTGCCACTGACCCTACAGCTGGGTCTCAGCTTTCCCTTCTGCCCAATGGGTGAATCATTCCCTCCTCTCAGGTCTTGTCCTGAGTACTAAGGGCCAAGTGAGAGTTTGGGATGAAGAGGGACAGAGCCAGGCAGGGCAGGAGCCAGGGAGCAGGGCAGGGGCAGGGGCAGGGTGGGACCAGGGGATGGGGTTCACGATGGAGATGGGGCTGGGGCAGAGACCAGTCATATTTCTGATTCAGAGCAATTCAGATTGCTTGGGCAATCAATTGGACAAAATCACCCCCGGGGCAGGAAAAGAGACAGTGAGAATATTGTTGGGGGTGGTGGTGCGTGCAGGGAAGAAGGAAGAAGGAGAGAAAGAAGAAAGAAGGAATCTGCAAAGGGACCGTGGAGGGGAGGGGGAGAAACCATCCCCTGCTGGAGTCCTGGAGGCAGCCCCACTGGTGCCGGCCTTCTCCTTTGGCCGGTGGGACCCCTGTGGCCAGAGGGCCAGGGACTCACCCAGGCCCCAGTGAGGGGGAGGCAGAATGAACGGAATAGGTGGGAAGACACGCATGGGAAAGGGGTAAGAGGGGAGGTAGGGTGTGGCTGGCACAGGCCTGCGTAGCTAACAATCAGAGAGACGGCCGCCCCTCCTTTCCAAGTCCACATCACAGGTGGAGGGGCTGACTGTTGCCACATGACCAGCTCATCCCACCTCATTGCCTTTGCCCAAGCCAGTGCCCTGCCTGGGATGCCTTTATTTCCCTACCCTCACCCCAAACATTTAATCTTCCTCTCTAATTCCTCCAGCCTTCACCCCAGCCCTGACCTCCCTCAGCAATGACTGTCTCACCCTCACCCTCAGAGCTTGGTGTGAGCGGGGTTACAGTCTAGTGGTCCAAGGATGCTTGCCAGGGTCCCATAAATGTGCTTAGTCCTCACAAGCAGCACGGACGAGCATCACAGCCTGGTGGTTAACCTCACAGGCTTGGGACTCGACTGGGCCAGGTTCTAGTCCCAGCAGCTTCGTTTTCACATAGTAGTTGCCTCATAAATGCTAGGTCCCCTCCTACTGTTCCATTGCTAGCTCAGAATGTGCACACAGCAGGTGCCCAACGGTGGCTTCTGGGTGAGGTGCCCTTCTGTTCCCTAGTGGGCCCCTTGTCCCTGAAAGGACACACAGATGTCACCCCTGCCTTGGCCTCCAGGCCCAAGCCTGAGAAGCGAAGCTTGGGAGAAAGGCCCCATTGCTCATTCCCCTTGAGTCTGCAGCTCGGGCAATCAATCGGTCGCCATGGAAACCAGCCTTCCAATCGGAAGCAGGCACTTCTTGGCTGCGCCAGCGCCACCTACCCACCCACTCAGGCCTGGCTGTGCGGTCCCTCACCTAGGACTGACAGGGGTTGGGGGCAGGGAGGAGAAAAGGGAAACTGGCATAATCGGGGCACACCTGCTTGTATCCCTAAAGCCCTGAGATTCTCCAAAGACAGAGTATTTTCTTGGGGTGGGGTCAGTACTCCAGTGGCCCCCTGATTTTTACAGGGTTCATTCCTGTAGAGTATGGCCCTTGGTACTCAGAACAAAACCTGAGGGGAGGGAATGATTCACCCACTGGGGAGAAGGGAAAGCTGAGACCCAGCTGTAGGGTCAGTGGCAAAACTAGGCGCATGCCCCCTCCCTGAGCCTCCATCTCCTTCCCGCTCCTCCCTGGCCTGAGGAATGGGGCAGGGAAAGGAGGGACAGAAGAGTTCCTGGCCCGCTGCAGCCAGCACCTGCCTTCCCACTAAATCTACGCCTGGCACTTCCAGGGCCCATTAGCGCCGGGCCCACCAGGGCCCATTAGCCAGCATCTATGGGCCTGTGCACCCACCTGCCCACCCACGCCCAGCTGCAGCCTCCCACCCAGGCCCCTCCTTCCCCCACTGCCAGCTGGGATTGGACGGAGCCCAGGCTCTGAGTCACACAACCCCACGTTCAACAATTGGCTCCTCACTGCTGAGCCTGAGCAAGCCAGGAAACCTCTCTGAGCCTCAGTTTCTCTGTTTGGAAAATGGAAAGAATTACTCCTGCCTTACAAAGGAGTGATGAGGAGTCAGAGTGCATAGAGAGCTTAACACAGGGCCTGGTATGGACTCAGTAAAAGGGAGGCCACCTTCCCCGTCCCTGTTCCCTCTCAGTACCCAAAACTGTCCCTTGGAGTTGAGCTAAGGCATCCACCTGCCAGGAGAAGGCAGAAGACAAATGCTACTATTCTTAGTAACCAGCCCAGGAAAGCAAATTACAAATGAAATTTAGAGAAGGGCAGCAACTTGCCCCCCTACCCCAACACTGGGAGGGATGGGTAGGATTTGAACCCAGGTCTGTCTGAGTCAGACCTGAGCTGTCTCTGCTGCAGCCCAGCCTCTCCTGACCCTGACCCAGCCCTGCTCCAGCCAGACAAAGCCTATCACCCTGGGCCACTAGTGCCCAGCTCTGCACTGACAGAGCACCTGTTATGAACTTGGCATGCCAGGTGCCCACCACCACATACAGCACCCCCAGCACTCACAGGGCTGCAGAAGGGAAGTTGAAGGGATGTTGAGTCATGCTGGGGGATCTGACCTGGTTGAGGATGCTGGGGAGACTTCTGGAAGGAAGGCGGAGGCTAGACCAACTCCCGGCCACCACACAGCTGGTGCTGCCGCCTCCTGTTTGAAGCTTTTGCCCTCTCTGCCTAGAAGTCTCCCATTATGGTGCTGTGTCTGCTGGGACCCACGGGGCGCTACACAAGGAACCATGTGGCCGTGTACTTCAAGTCCAGCCCAGCAGGGGTCAATTGTCTCAGCCCAACCCCTTCCTACCCCCAATATCCTCTCTCCTTTATAGATCACCCATTAAGTGCCAGACACTGCAGAAGGCACATTGACTAATATTAAATATTAGCCCAGCTACCCTGCTGGGCTGTCCCTCTTAGAAATGAGGAAATGGAGGGTTAAGTGGATTTCTCAAGGTCGTGCAGCTGGTAAATGGCAGAACCAGGATTTGAGCTCAGGTGGGCATGACTTCAAAGGAAGACACCACTGAGGCCTCCTCTACTGGGTCTGCCTCCCTACCGCCCCTGGCTCCTCAATGATGACTCCTGTAGGACAGGATGGAGCAACTTGCTTCCAGCTATTATCAGATTTCTGCTTCCCCCTTCTCTCCTCCAGAAAACAAATTGATTCATCAAATTACACCTTTAATCTGTCCTAGGGAAGGGGAGGAATGGGACTCAGCCCCCACAGCAGGAAACAGGACGGGTAATCAGCCCACCTGTCCTCCCCAGCTCAGGCACAGCCACCCATGCTCTATCCTCCCGTGATTAAACACCAATTGCCGCTATGCTCTCAAATTGAGTATTTTAATTTCCAGAAACGCAAAGTACATTTCAATCAGTTCCTCTCCCAAACCATTCCTTCTCAGGAGCCAGGACAAGAACATAAGCTCCCCAAGGCCGTAGACAGCTAAGCCCCACTCCTGTACTCCTGCCATCCCTCTCCCCCGCAACCACCGCTTCTCTCCTTCCCAGGTACCCCGTGGGGGGTGCTGTGGGCACTCGAAGTGTGTGGGAGCATCCAAGAGACCCTACAATTGTCAGCTCAGAAAAGTGAGGCAGGCTCCCCCAACCCTGGGGTCAGAAAAGGGGACAGGGACTGTCCACTAGAGGCAGAGTCCAGGCTGCCTGCTCCTCACCTGCCCCTACCCTCTCCCTGTACATGGTCATTAGATGCTCATCCCAGCCTTCGGAGTGGACAGAGGCTGGGCAGGAATCCCAGTGGGAGCAGAGACTGGCGGGCTGGACACCTGGCCCTTAGTTCCAACTCTGCTACACATCTCCTCTCTCTGGCTCTCAGTGTCCCCATCTGTCTGTCCCAGGAAGGGGATGGGAAGGGGCTCACAGTCGTAGCTGGAAGGTATGTGCTTCCCAGGCACAGGCCCAGGGCCAGGACCCGGCTGGCTGCAGATTCTCCTGGGGGTTCTGAGGAGGGGCCAGAAAATGACTTTTTATTTATTTATTTATTTTTATTTTATTTATTTTTTTTTTCAGACGGAGTCTTGCTCTGTGGTCCAGGCTGGAGTGCAGTGGCGCAACCTTGGCTCACTGTAACCTCCACCTCCCAGGTTCAAGCAATTCTCCTGCCTCAGCTTCCTGAGTCGCTGGGATTACAGGCACCTGCCACCACGCCCCGCTAATTTTTGTGTTTTTAGTAGAAACAGGGTTTCACCATGTTGGCCAGGCTGGTCTCAAACTCCTGACCTCAAGCGATCTGCCCTCCTCGGCCTACCAAAGTGCTGGGATTGCAGTCGTGAGCTGCGCCTAGCCAAACTGGCATTTTTGAAAGGCTTTCCAAGCTGGGTATAGTGGCTCATGCCTGTAATCCCAGCTACTCAGAAGGCTAAGGGCGGACGATCCCTTGAGGCCAGGAGTTGAAGACCAGCCTAAGCAGCATAGTGAGATTCTGTCTCTTAAAAAATAAAAATAAATAAGTAAATAAAAATTAAAATGATAAAAAGCCTCTCCAAATGATTCCAGTATGTAGCTGGGGTTTGGGAACTGCCAGGCTAGTGCAGCCCTCGCTGTTGACAGGTGTGAATATGGGCCCAGAAAGGCTGAGCCTCTAGCCCAGAATCACACAGCAAGTGAGAGATGTTGCCAGAAGATAGCTAACAACCCTTCCAGTTTGGACATTTCAGGAAAGCAGGTGAACAAACACACAGAGTGAAGGGGAACAGGGGTGTAGCACCCACTGTCACGGAGAGGAAGGGTTGCTGAGAGGTCTAGTCAAGAATTCCTACTTAAAAACCGCATCCCCTCCACAATGTTAGATGTAGGTCTTGAGCAAGTTACTCCATCCCTAAAAATAAAGATGGGGCTAGGGATTTAACCGAGGTCTCTCCAAGGTCTCTTCTGGCTCCAGAACCCTCCTCCCAGGCCAGCAGGAAGCATAATAAATAATAATAACAATGGCAGACATTTATTGAGCATTTACTAAGTCCAGGAACTGAGTTAAGCCTTTGGCGTGGATTGCTTCTTTCTAGCCACTCCACCATCCTAAGAAGGGCTGTCTTATCTCCCTCTACCTCTCCTACAGGTGAGCAAAGCGCGGCTCGGGGAGGTAGCTCCCGCCGGAATGGAGCAGAAACGTCTCGGCTGGGAATCGAACCCACGATCAGTCAGTAGCGGCCGCGTTTTAGGACCCGGCGGCGCACGGAAGACCCGGCGGAGCGGCGCGCACCCCGGGCCCAGAGCTCATTAGCCGGGCGCCGCGGGGGCCTTCATTAAAGCTCAGCGACGCGGAGGCTGCCCGCGGCGGCCCCGCCTGGGCGCTCCGGGCTGGCCCGGACCTGCGGCGTCGGCCCAGGAGCATCTGGAAAGGGGGCGCGGGCGGGGATCGGTAGGACCGCCTATGCTCAGGGACTGTCACCCACCCCCTCCCCCAAGCCAAGGAGTAGGGGGGAAGGGGGGCGAGTGCACCCGGGTATTGGGGGGAGCATCAAATCGGGGTGGAGGGGGCCGGTGTCACCGAGCTATCCCCAAACCTCGAACTGCCAAGGCCGTCACCCCCGCCCCACCCCCACACACTATGCACCCATTTCACAGATGGCAGATCCTAGCTCAGAGGGTTAGGGCAGGCCCAGAACCGCATCGCCATCGCCCGTTCGCAGGCCTGATTGAGAGGCTGGAAACGAGGATGGGCAGGGAGTGAGGACCTGTAGGCTCTGCCGGAGAACTTGGGCGGGGGCGGAGCGGGGCATCCAGGAAGAAGCCCCCACCCCAGCCTTGGATAGGGTAGTATACGATAGGGGGCGTAAAGAAGGGCCATGGGCTCCGGTGGTCGCAGGTCCCACCGGCAACCGCCAGGGCGGGGGCAGCAGGAGCAGGAACCTGCCCGCCTCCGCACCTCGTCGGCTCCCCTCTCCCGCCAGACTCCTGTCTCTGCGCCAGGCTGGCCACCCATCCCCCACGGCCCGCCCCGCGCCTCTGTCCTCCTCCCCGCTCCCCGCGCTCTCCTCGCCTCCTCCCGCTTCTCTTACCAGAAACTGATCCTGTCCCCTCCATCCCACTCCACCGGTTGACTAAGGTCGCCGCCCATCTCTCCACCCCCGCTGTGTGACTCTAGACGATTGTCTTAAACTCTCGGAGCCTTAGTAAGTAGGCAAGTGGAAAAAGAAGTCAGAAGACTCGGGTGATGGAATGCCAGCCTTTAATGGGTTAAAAAGTGGGAAATGTATGTGTATATATTTGCTTTTCTATGCATATGTTTGCTTGTCTGCACAGACAGCCTGGAAGAGGAGGGAAGTCGCTGAGGAAGCTGGCTGCCTCCAGGGAGGGAGCCTGGTCCCTGGGGAATGGGCGGGGGGAGATGGAGACTCAGTATTGCACACACCTCTTAAATATTCAAATGTGTAAATGCATTAGCAATGCCAGCTAATAAACAAAATAAAATACAAACATTTACAAAACTAAAATTTAAGAATAATACTAGTGAAGATTAAGCCAGATAAAGTGTGTGAAGCCAGCAGACACATAGAAGTTTCAGTGAACCACCCCTGTTTTGATTGTCACTGCTCACTAGGTTTGCTGTCCGCTGCTCTGGGTCCCCCTTTTCTTCCCCATCTCCCTCCGTCTTCTGGCCTCAAACCCACCTCGCCTCCCCCTTCCTGCAGCCCCTCCCTGCGCTGAAGCCCCTTGCACTCCACCCCCATCTCTTCGAGGTTGGCTGGACAACGGACAGAGGAGCAGGGCTGCGGTGGAGCCCTGGGGATGATGGAGAGTGGGGGGCAGCTGAGCTGTCTGCCAGTCCCCAGGATCCCGTTTGGGACGGGATTCCCAGTCCAGCTTCAGATATCTCCCCACCTCACAGACGCAGGGTCCCAGTGTAACCTTTGATGGGTGAAAAAGTTGGAAGTGAGAACTAAGAGCAGGGGGCGTGGCCGGGTGTGGTGGCTCACTCCTGTAATCCCAGCACTTTGGGAGGCCGAGGCCAGCAGATTGCCTGAGCTCAGGAGTTGGAGACCAGCCTGGGCAACACGGCGAAACCCCATCTCTACTAAAAATCAAAAAGTTAGCCAGGCGTGGTGGCGGGCACCCGTAATCCCAGCTACTCGGGAGACTTAGGCAAGAGAATTGCTTGAACCTGAGAGGCGGAGGTTGCAGTGAGCCGATATCGCGCCACTGCACTCCAGACTGGGAGACAGAGCAAGACTTAGTATCAAAAAATACATAAAAATAAAAATTAAAAAGTGGTGGGCGAAGCCCCCAGTGAACCACTGGAATCCCTTCTGCACGCCCCTCCAAGACAAATGCCCCCGACATACACACACAGCCCAGCACAGCATCGCCCTACACTCCATCCCACGTGCACCCGGCACAACCTCTGGCCTGTCCATCCCCATCTTCTCAGCTCCTCCCCTCCCTGCCCCCTCCATGACACAGTCTTGGCAAGAAGGTCCTCAGAGATAGCAACAAGTAACTAGCACCTTAGGCCAGGCTGAGGGTGTGGCAGATGTGGCCTCAAGGCAGGGCAGGGTGGAGCTGGCCCAGGAACCAGAGACCTTTTCAGAATCCGGGCTCAAGGACAGGGAGAGGTATTTCGTGACAGGAAAGAAGGAATCACTCTAGCAGCCCCAGAAAGCCTGTCCAAGGGGAGTCTTGGAGCTCCCCTAGAAAGACCCTCCTCTCTAGTCTTCCTGCCTCCAGCTCGTCCCCTCCAGGCCACCATCCCCAATGCACAGTTCAAGGCGCTTGACATGCGCTGGCTCTTAACAGGGCTTTCCCAATGCACACCTGCCAGGCCTGTCCCCCACCTCCCCTTGAGGATCAAGTTCATGCAATGCAGGTTGACGTTCAGAGCCCTCAAGACGTCCTCCCTGGCCTTCCAGGTGCAGCCTCCTTTCTGAAGCTCCAGCCCCCACCTCACCCTGTGCTCTCCACTCCATTTGGAGTGAAAGGTACCCACCCGCCTGCTTTCTGTGAGAGCACCCCACAGTCTGCAACCACAGCCTGGCCCAAGTGAGTGGAGAACCTAGAGGCCAAGGTCTGACTCATTTCTGAGTCCTAAGGGCCCCTTGGACACAGGGAGCCCAGAAGGGCAGGGGAGTGATGGCAAGTTCTGCAGATCAAGAGGGCTAAGCCGGGGCCCAGTGCCAGGCAGAGAAACAGCCCTGCCTTAACCACAGACCTGCAAGGCCGGCCTGATGGGTCCCTTTAACAGGAGAGGAAACTGAGGCTCAAAGCAGGTGTCTTCTCCAAGGCCACACAGGCCTTGTTTTGGTTCCTGCATCAGTTGGCTCCCAGCTGGGAAGAGCCTGGAGGGCAGGAGGAAAGCCAATGCCAGGGCATTCTGCCCCTCTCTGTCTGCCTTGGGCACGGCTCTGGCCAAGTCTACACCCTCAGGGCTCCAGCTGCTGCCAGAATTGCTCCTCCTGGTTCCATGGTGCTGGAATTGCAGCAGAGCCACCTCCTCCCTCTGTCCCCCTGGCCTTGGGAAGCAGCAACTTCCTACTACGCTGTGATCTCATTGTCCCTTTCTTTTTTTTTATTTTATTTATTTATTTATTTATTTATTTGAGACTGAGTCTTGCTCTGTCGTCCAGGCTGGAGTGCAGTGGCACAATCTTGGCTCACTGCAACCTCCGCCTCTGGGGTTCTAGCGATGCTCCTGCCTCATCCTCCTGGGTAGCCGAGATTACAGTCATGCGCCACCACGCCCAGCTAATTTTTGTATTTTTAGTAGAGATGGGGTTTTACCATCTCTTTGGGATTTCCCAAAGTGCTGGGATTACAGGCATGAGCCACCGCACCTGGGCTTCGTTGTCCCCTTCTAACGCTTCCAATCCCCTATAGTAAGTCCCCCAGTTCCACTCTGACGATTTTCATTTCCTGGCTTGGCCCCGAGTCCTGAGTGGGTGGCCCCTGCGCAGGCCCTGGCCCCATTGCCCCGGCTGTTCTTCACTGACAGTGGCCGACACTGCCTGACCTCCAGGTTCCTCAGCCTCACCGAATTCTTTGGCGCCTCCGGGCCATGTTGCATGCTGTTCCCCCTGCCTGGCTGATCTTCCTGAAGCCCTTTGCCTGGCCGGCTTCATCTATCCCTCTGCTCAGCAGCCTCTTAGCGGCGCCCTCTGTGACTCCCAGTCTTAATCCAGCTTGCTCCCTATTCCCTCACAAGGCCCTGGCTTCCCCAAAGCCCTGGGCACTGCCCGTGCTTAGGTATCATCTGATTATTTGCTTCAGGCTGGGTTTTGCCATAGGACCCCCAGCTCCGGAACTCCAGGAAGGCAGGGCACATCTGTCTTCCTCACAGCTGCAGCTGTGGCTCCAGAGACTGACGCTGTGCCTGGGTGGAGGCATCTTCAGTCAATACTTACCGAATGCATGACTCCATGGAAGGATCAAGGAGTGGAGGGCAAGACTGGCAGATGGACACATGGACTGGGCCAGATCACAAAAGGTCTTAAGTATTAGCGTAAGAAGGTGAGTGGGGCCCAGGGAAGATCTTTCATTTTCCCTTCCCTTACCAGATGCCTGATTTTCTTGGGTCCCCAGGCTTACGTTGAAAGCACAATAAATGTGTTTCCCATATCCTAAAATCTTCCCAGCCACCCTGGCCCTCCCCAGTCACACACACTAATTGAGCCTGGGAGGCCCAGCAGGGCATGGGGGTGGAGGCTGTGCCAGGCAGTGTGGGTCACCTGAAGGCCAGAGTCCCTTATCAGGTTCTTCTTTGCCCTGGGCAGCCTCTTGGGCCATGTCGCTGACTTCACTCCTGTCCCGTCCCTTACCCAGACAATCCAGAGGAGGGGTGATGTTAGCACAGCCCAAGGCAACCCTCCGGGCCTAGTTACAGAGTCACCCTCAGAAAAGAGACACTGGGACCTGAAAAGAGGGATGGCAGTCCCTGGTTGCTCCCCATTAAACCTTGGCCCGGCTCAGGCCCTGGGCTCTCCTGGGCAGAGCTGTGTGGCTCTCCTGAATATGTGAGCACCAAACTTGGAGGTCTTAATTCTGGGGACTCATAGCACCGTGGGGCAGCTGTCTCTCTTCCTCAGTGAAATGTGGGCATGGCTGGCATACCTCCACACTCACAGGGACGGTCAGAACAGAGAGGAGGTGCAAAGGCGGTGAGAAGGGGCACAAAGCTGGGGCGAGTCCCATAGCCTCTCTGTGCCTCAGTTTACTTGTCTGTTAAGAGGGGGTCGTCTGATTATGCTAAGTGAGATAAGCCAGAGGCAAAAGAACATGTATTTTATTATTCCACTGATGGGAGGTACCTGGAATAGTTTAATTCATAGAGACGAAGACCAGCGGTTATGGGGGTTGAGAGGGGAGGGGGCGTGGTGCAGGGCATGCAAGCTTCTGTTCGGGATCATGCAGAAGCCCCGAAAATGGATGGTGGTCATGGCCACGAATGCCACGGACCTGCATACTTAGAGCTAAAATGGTAAATTTCATGTTACGTACATTTTCCTGCAATTTAAAACACATACATAAGAGGTGAACCTCCCCTATTGTGCGGGCCTAATTGGGGGGTCACACCAGGGAAAGGCCTGGGGACCTGAGCCCAGAGGAGCTGTGCTGAGCCCCCCGAAGTAGTAGTGGAATGGCTGCAGAGTTTTGACCTCCTTCTCAGGCCTGGGGCCATTCCTGAGCTCAGGGCAGGGCTGAGAGCAGGTGGAGCCCAAGGACCTGGGGTGGGGCCAGAGGGGTCCTGGGCGCTCAGCTGGCCTCCCCCAACACCCAGCCCCTCACCTTGTCTGCACCTCCTTCTGCAGCTCAGCAAAACTCTTTCCCTTCCTTTACAGGCTGGCATGGATCACCAGGCCCACCTTCCAGGAGGGGAGACTGAGGCCCCACCAGGCTCAGAGATGCCCCCATAGTCAAATGACCTGGCCCATTCCAAGTGGAGCCTGTGACCCCACCCCACCCCTGAGCTTCTCCCACTGCATTTAAGCCCAACCCAGCCCAGCACTGGGAGCTGTTCTGGAAACAGGGCACTGTCTGCCCCAAGTTCTGCCCAGAACTGGCCCCACCACCTACCCCTAAGTGCCCCCCTTAGTTGGCAAATGCCTCGAGAGTCTCCTTCCTTCCCTTCTCCACCGCAACCATCCTGAGAATATCCTCACAGAGAAGAAAGAGGCAAGGAGCTTCCTTAAAAAGCCAAATATCCTGGTGAGAAGCTGCTATTAACCTCCTGGGAAGCTCCAGAGAAGAAATAGCAGGGAGCGGGGATGCTGCCCGACTCCTGGGCAGTGATGGAGAGCCAGGAGGCGGCGTCAGGTGCAGAGAAGAAATAGCAGGGAGCGGGGAGGCTGCCCGACTCCTGGGCAGTGATGGAGAGCCAGCAGGCGGCGTCAGGTGGCGGGTGGGCGGAGAGGCGGCAGCATCCAATGATTCCCATCACACATTCAACGTCTGGCAGCTCCCGCTGAGTGAGCACCTGCTGAATGCTCAGGGGCCTCTGCAGGCGCGGCAAACCTTGAGGGCAGAGCCGGGAGTGCCAACTCCATGATACGGATGAGAAAAGTGAGGCCCAGGCGAGGCAATGGGCACGTGGATGTAGCCAAGGTCACACAGCTGAGGAAGGCCGGGGCTGCAGCTTTGAAACCACATCTGTCTGAAGCCGAGGTCTAGGAGAGAAATAGACAGATGGAGGGCAGCAGGGCAGAGATTGGACTGACAGAGATGGAGAGAGGGAGGGGGAAGGGGAGGGATAAAGAGGGATGGAGAGAAAGAGGGAGAGAGAGCAAGTGAGCCAGCCCATGAGGGGCACCCACTGACCTCACCAGCAGCCAGGGGGCAGGGATCACCATGGAAATTGTGTGCTTAGTGGCGATGTGGCAGCATGGGAGGGGAGGTGCAGTCTTGAGTGGGTCGGGTGGGCCTCTGAGGCTCGCATGGCAGGGGTGTAGAGCAGGAGCTGAAGGGGTTCAGTCCCTCCCACTTTACTGCTGTCCCCTCCGGAGTCCTGCCGCTCCACCACCGAGGCCAGCCATCCTCTCCCCTTGCCTATCTCAGGCCCTCCTGTGCAGCTGTGGAGGACGGAGCTAGGTGGGCAGTACCTGCCTTTCCTCTCCAGCTCTGGGCCGAGCCCACTGTGCTCACCAGCCTGGGTCTAGAGGAGGAGGGAAGGTCTAAAGCCCTGGGTCCTGGTCCCTGCTCTGTCACTGGTGTGCTGTGCGGCCCTGGGCAAGCCACTTTCCCTCACTGGGCCATATTTCCAAGATGGTTGAAGGTTTCCCGGCTGGTTCTATTTCTGGGGTTTTCACACTGTCTGAGAACAGCCCCATCTCAGAGAAATCTCTTGGGTGCTATTTGGAGCGGACTCATTCTGGAGTCCAAATCCTCAAAGCCTGACTCCCATCCCTTCGTTAAGCACCTGCCATGTGCCAAGCACTGGTTCAGAAGCCAGAAATACTGGTTTCGTTGGTGAACTCGAACCCCTGACAATTCTGAACCTTGGTTTCCTCAGCTGCAAAATGGGTCAGTTAGGACAGAGCCCCTCCTCAGAATGAGGAAGAGGCACAAATGAGACCATTTAGGGGAATTCTCCCCAGAGACAGGTCGCTACCAGGATCCTCCTCCTGCTGGGGCCTTGTGGTCAGACAGACCTGGGTTCCAAGCCCAGCTCACCCACTCACCACTTGCACTGCCCTGTAGGAGCCCTGACCCTGACATTAGACAGGCACAGGGGTGGCCTGCCATCTGCGTTAGCCACCCCAACCTGTCCCCTCGCCCCTCAACCACTGCCACACCTCCATGCATTCTTTACACCCCTCCCCCAAGACAGAATGAGGACTTGGGTCCCTAGAGACTGAGCAAGTCTTCCCCTGAAGACTTGAAGAGGCACGGAGAAGCGGAGTGAAGCAGAGCTTTCCACATATCCATCCCCTGCTCAAAAACCGTCCATGGCTCCCTATTGTCCTGCAAATGATCCAGCTCCTCCCCAGCATGTCAGCCCTCCAGAATAGGCCCGTCTGCCCCTTTCTCCCATTACTGCCCTTTCTCTAGCCTCCCTCTAGCAGCACCTGTTCCCCAGTGTCTCCTGCTCACCCCCTGTCCTCTTGCAGAAGAGGGGGAGAAGGAGGGCCATTCCAGGCAGAGGGATCATCCTGTGCAAAGGCTCTGTGATGCGATGGGAGGAGTGGGGCACAGTGGGGCCCTCCCCCGAGCTGCAGCCCGGTCCTGCGCTCTGCTGAGAGGAGTCCTCCCTCCCAGGCCCCCCCACTCCTGGGTCCCACTGCTACCCCTGGGTTTTTTCACCTTGTTCTTCTGGAAATCCACTCAGATTCCTCTGGGGGGCCGGGGAGCCGCTGGGCTTCACTGTTGATTTTTCACAAGTGATTACTGGCAGTAGAATTTGTCACCTGCACAAAGAAAGGAAAACGAACCTTTCATCAGAGCCAGTCTGTGGGCCCCTGAGGAGGTTCAGCTTCAAGAGCTGGGGAGCAAGGTGTGGGCGGGGGCCCCCCGCACAGGAAAGCGAAGAGGGGAGGGGAGGGAAGGGGCAGGGCTACCCAGGGCCAGGCGCAGACAGGTAGATCTGATTCAAGCCCCCATTCATTGGAAGATGGGGAAACGGAAGCTCAGAGAGCCTGAGAGCCTTGCCCAAGGTCACACAGCAGCTAAGGGACAGCTTACCTGGGCCCACTCGGCACCCCGTGAATGCTGGCAGAGTGGGTGCCCTGGGGCTCAAGTCACAGAAACAGAAAGGAATATGGCAGATGGTCTGGTCCCAGGCCTCTTCAATTTCACAGAGAGACTGAGGCCCTCAGAGGGACTGGAACTTGCCGAGGACACACAGTGAGGCCACAGCCGGGCGGAGACTGGAAGGCAGAAACTCGACCGCAGGCTCCTGAACCTCAGCCCAGCTCCTTCTTCTGGGCAAGGAATCCCATAAGTGAGGCAGGTGGGGGCCCCAGCTGCAACGGTCTGTGTCCCAGGTCCGCTCCTCCCTGCTCCCCCGCCCCTATGCCCCTGGGCTCTGAATGGGTGGCTTTGGAACAACCTGCCCTCCCTGAACCTCAGTTTCCCCACCTAGAGATGGGCACTATACCCGCCCATTTCTTGGTCTGTTGTGAGGGTTCCCATCTGCTGGCCGATGCCCGCCTCTCCCGCTCCAGGCTGCCTCCAGTCTGAGGTTTCTGTCTCTCTCTCAGCCCCCACCCTGGGCTCCACTGTCAGTTTCACGCCTCCTCCGCCTCCACCTTGGCCAGCTTCCCTCATTGCTGTGAGCCGAGCCCGTCTTGCTCCCTCCCCAGTGCTCCCGCTGCTCAGCCGTGAGGATGATCAACACCCACCAGGCTGCCAGCCACCAGCAGGAGGGAGCGCAGAGAGCGGGCCTGGCTGGCACCCACCCCTCAGCTCCCAGACCCACCCCCCGGACCCCAGCCTTACTGACTCATCTCCAGCTTGCACCCACCTCAGTCCCTCCAGCCCTATCTAGCCCCTCCAGCTCCCAAACCCTTTCTAATCCTCCCCACACCCTCTCCAGCTCTCCCAACCCTCCTGGCCCTCATTTTCCCGTTTCCTCCAGCGCTATTCCCCCTCATGCCGCTCACACCCCCCTGGATCCCTTAGGCCAGGCCGCTGTCAAAGACGGAATGGGACAGGGCAGTGGGTGGAGGGGCTGAGGGCTTACAGCACTGCTCGCGCACCTGCCCATGCCCCCCTGCCTATGCCCCCCGCCCATGCCCCCTGCCCCACCCCGCCTGCCCATGCCCCCCTGCCCACGCCCACCTGCCCACACCCACCTACAACGCAATGGTGGCAGCCACCACCCCTCCCACAGCCCGGTCACCACACTCACACAAGTCCTACACACACCGCTCCCACAGATACCTTCTACACTCACACACAAATCTACATGCGCACATACACAATCACCCAGGAGCCCTGACCCCATCCCAAACCCCCAGCATCGCCGGCTCTCAGCGCCAGGTGGACAGGGCACTGAGAGTGGACAGGAGGGGCAGCAAGACCCAGGCTCAGGGCACCCAGAGGACCCCCTGCTGCCCCCACACAGGTGGCCTTCCTGGTCCTGGCCCAGTGCCAGCCTCGAGTCTTGGGAACACATTCCTCCCGGCCCTCATCCTGGTGCCTCTGATGTGGCAGGAGGAGGGGGATGCTGTGACCTACTGTGGCCACACTGTCACTACCCCCCTTCCACAAGAGACTCCATGCACGTGGCCCTCAGGGGAAGCCTGATCCCCAGCATGGCTGACCTCTGCGGTCCTCGAAGGCTGACCTCTGCAAACTCCTTCTCCTGTCCTGGCACCACCATGCGCATCCCCTCTGCCACAGGCACCCCGTCCCCGTCCACGCCTGCTCTCACCCTGCTCCTCAGGTGCGCAGGGGGTGCTGAGGGGCGAGTTCCCCCAATGGGCATCATCATCCCATGCTGCCTCCATGCCCAGAGCACTATCTCCCCGCTCTGCCAGGGGGCCTCCCCGTACTCTTCCCCGCTGTCAGCACCACTCTCCCACCAGGAGCCAGCCCAGGTACCTGTCCCTGTGGGGCCATGCTCCTGTCACTCCCTGCAGAGCAGGCCTGTCTCCTCTGGGTCCCCGTGCACCAGGCGCTGCCCCCATCACGGAGGTCCACTTGGCCCACTACCTGCCTGTGCCCCCTTCTGGGCCCACCAATCTGTGAGCACCTTTCATCCTGACACACTGGCCTCCTCCACGCCATCCCCATTCTTTTCTCCTCTTCGTTTGTCATTGTGCAGTTTCCTTTCTGCCTCTCCCTCCCCATCACCTTCAGAAGCCACCTCCTCCAGGAAGCCTTCCCAGATGCTCTGTGAGGTGACACTGGGAAGTTGTATATAGGCTTTGGACCCAGGATGATCTGGGTTCTCTCCCTATCTGTGTGACCTCAGCAAGTTGCTCCACTTCTCTGAGCCTTAGTTCCTTATGTATAACATGCATTAAAAACATCCCCTGCCAGGGAGTCAAACACCCTGGCACACAGTAGGTGCTCCACAGCCCTGAGGCACACCCGCTCCCCTACAAAGGGCCACATCCTCCTTGTTTTTTGTTTTCATTGTTGCTGTCTTTTTTTTTTTTTTTTTTTGAGACAAAGTCTCACTCTGTCACCCAGGCTGGAGTGCAATGACACAATCTCAGCTCACTGCAGCCTCTGCCTCCCGGGTTCAAGCAATTCTCCTGCCGCAGCCTCCAGAGTAGCTGGGACTAGAGGTGCATGCCACCACACCCAGCTAATTTTTGTATTTCTAGTAGGGATAGGGTTTCACCATGTTGGCCAGGATGGTCTTGATCTCCTGACCTCGTGATCTGCCTGCCTTGGCCTCCCAAAGTGCTGGGATTACAGGCATGAGCCTCCGCACCCGGCCATGGCCTCCTTGCTTTTACCCTTGGCAGGGAGTGTTTTCTTTGTCCCATTGTTTATGTCTGCTGTTGCCCTCTTTTCCCATTGGCCCTGACATCTGCTGATCCCAAACCGCCCCCAGATGTGGTACTGAGCATTTCCCATCCACCCTCGCATGGAATCCTCTCCACCATCCTCTCAAAAACACTCACTAACCTCTCTGGGCCACAGATTCTTGGTTTCTTCGTCATTAGGACGGGATGATAACACCTGCTCGAGGTTGATGTGAGAATTAAGGGAGATAATTCAGGAAAAGCACTTGGCCCAGTGCCTGGCTCAAAACTTGGCGGCCACATCACCCTTGGGTTTATAGTTGAAACTCTATTATTGTTCTGCCCTGGAGAAGCTCCGGCCTGTGCGCACACTGGGCACTTCCCCAAGCCCCCCAGACCAGGCCCCAGGAAGGGCTGGCATTGACGGCCCTGGCCGGAGCGGGTGGGGTGAGGCTGAAGCAGGTTCCCCCACCCCCAGAGTCCAGAGTCCCCTCCAGCCAGGAGCACCTCCTACCCCACCCCTCCTTCCCTCCCAACCCAGGCCCTGGGTGGCCCTGGCAGCTGCTCTGTCCCCACCCTACACACCCCTCCTGCCTTCCTCCTCTCATTTCTCCTTGAAACCGCTTCTGCAAAAGTTCATCCTGAAAGAAATCAATTTCCAAGCAGTTTGGAGATACAATTTGGTTTTTCATTTTGAAGAAATGATGGTGGAGGAAAAGTTTGGAGACTTAATCACTGGGTAAGGCCATGGAAATAAAGAATTCCTCTGCCCTTGGCTGGAAGCTAGGGGCCTGTGTTCATTCTCTTGCCGTGACGGCAGAAAACAGGTGCACACGGAGAGGCCCGGCTCCTGTATGACACACACATGTGCACACCACATGGAGCACACAACTGCACACACATGTTGTGAAACACACACATGCACGTGGACTGCACACACCAAGACATACACACACACAGCCCTCAGTGAAACACCGTGGATGCCTCCAGCCCCCAGTCCCCTCAGCAGTGCAGAGACAGGGTGTGGCTGGACTCTCTCCACCCCCAGCTCTCTGTCTCTGTCCCACGCCCTAATGCATCTTGCTCTTGGAATAACCCCATCTTCATTATTATTTTTTGTTTTTTGAGATGGAGTTTCACTCCTGTTGCCCAGGCTGGAGTGCAATGGCATGATCTCAGCTCACTGCAACCTCTGCCTCCCCGGTTCAAGTGATTCTCCTGCCTCAGCCTCCCGAGTAGCTGGGATTTCAGGTGTGTGCCATTACGCCCGGCTAATTTTGTATTTTTAGTAGAGACGGGGGTTTCAACATGTTGGCCAGGCTGGTCTCGAACTCCTGACCTCAAGTGATCCACCCGCCTCGGCCTCCCAACGTGCTGGGATTACAGGTGTGAGCCACCGCGCCTGGCCTCCCATCTTCATTGTTTCCTGGAGGGCTTGACTTCCGCGGCTATTCCAAAGGTCCTTTCCAAATCTGAAGCTGCAGGTATTCATAATCAGACATCACTGCCTCACTCAAGAAGCTTCACAAGCTCCCAATTACCTGGCTGGACAATAATCACATCCAAAACCACAGGCAGAACCACCCACACCTCTGGCCGTGGAAGCACCTCAGCATTCCATGTCACTTCTTCCCCAGCAGCCCCTGACAGGATGGGCAGCTGCTGGGAATGTGCCTGGGGCCTGCAACCGCACCCTCCATGTCATAGATAAACACAGTGACCCAAGAGGTTGAGGGACTCACACAAGATTGTATAGGTGGTGGGTGGCAGAACACACACACACACACACACACACACACACACACACACACACACATCAGTGGCTGCAGTCTCTCGTTATCAGTTCATTCTTTTGTATCTGGAAGATTTTTAAGAGTTCACTATTAAGATGGGCCCCCTGGGAAAGTCATAATGTCTGACATACTAAGGCAGGGAACCCCCAAATTCCTTGGATTGGAGGACAGAACAGGCCCTAAATTCCATCCAGTTCAACGCCTCTGATATTTGAACCCCTTTATAGTATCCTTGCCTACAGCTTTTCAGCCTGTACTTGCACACCTCCAGGGCTGGGGAGCTCACGCCCACCTGCCCAACTCTGATCTCTTGTGAAGGTTGGAGTCCCTCGTTCTGCTGAGCTGAACTCTACCCCCGGGGATTCTCCCACCTTAGGTCTTGGGTCTCTGCCTTGGGGCTCCAAACCTTCTCCTCTTGTGGCTGTCCTCAACCTCAGGGGCCCAGCTGGGATGCCCTCCTCATTCCAAGTCTATTGGCAGAGGCCGGTGTGGGCCACGTTGAGGCTGGAAGTTCACAGACACGTGCGCACATGTATGAGCATTTGGCCTTCATGCTGGGGAAGGAGGAGAGCAGGGCCCATCTTCTTGGGGGAGGACACACTTGGGGGCTAGGGGTACCAGGTGAGGGGCACTGTGCAGAGAGCAAGAACAGGGCCTCCTTCTCACAGAAGTCTCAGCAAGGGGCTTCCAGGCTCAGTGGAGATAGACGTGGCTGTGGGGTTGAGAAACAAAGAACCCTGTGTTAGGGGGCAGGGAAGGGCTGAGGGCTTCCTGAGACGTGAAAGGAGGAGAAACGAGGCTGAGGTGGGCACAGGGCCCCAGATCAGGGAGGGGCGGGCTTCCTGGAGTGTCTCCGAGCTGGTCAGTCCCGTGGCCATACAGGGGAAAGCAAGGCCCAGAAGGTGAGGCCCGGCCCCGGGCCAGACCAGACCTTGGGGCAGGGCTCCTGTCTCACACCCTTCCCCATGGTCTGGGTCTCTCTCTCGCGAAGAATGGGCTGTCCCAGGAAGGATACTCAGGGGCTTCCCTTCCCTCTCTCTGTCCTCAGCTCCCGGGGCCCACCAATCTGTGTCCTATCTGAGGAATGTGCCACATGAGGGGGACCTGGGAAGGAGGAAGGTGGGAGAGGACATGGAGGTCAATCGGACCCTGCCAGCAGGGCAGCAGAGCATGAGGGATCGGGAGAAGATCATAAATATGATTGCTTGGTGGAGGTGGCATCATGGGAGGCTTCCTGGAGGAGATGAGGTAGGAAGTGAGCCCTGGGGGCTGGGGAGGTCTGCATCTACCCGTCTTACACACTTACCCACAGGCTGGTTTCCCATCTGCTGAGCGTTTACTGCATGCTGGGCGCTTTACATGTCAGCAGGGCAGCCCACAGATCGCTACAGAGCATCTCTTCTGCATGCCACACGCTAGCCTGGGCTGGGCTGGTCGACTCTGATGGGCAGTCCTGGGTCCCTGCTCCCCACGGCAATGTGATACACCCGGAAGGAGGCCAAGCCCCGGCACCAGGAGGCCTGGGTGCAGATCCCAGCTCCGCCAGTTAGCTGTTGTGCAGTCCAGAGGTGGCACAGGACTGTGTGCTTGTGAGAGCCAGAGGCCAATGAGATGAGGGTGGCCTGGTGGCCCTGCCCTGGACTCTCCCCACAGGGGCAGGCGGAAGAGAGGCACCGATGCACAAGGCCCAGCCCTGGGGATCCACGGTGCCCCCGGCCCAGATTCCCTGCACCTGCCCCAGTTTGGGGCAGCCCGGCCTACTTCTCAAGGATGTTTGGAGGTTCCTGAGAGGCCCCCCAGGGGCCCTGCCCACACCCACCTCCAGCATCTGCTCCCTCCTACAGCCACACACTCTGATCCCCAGACTGGCACAGGGTAAGCCCCAGCATGGGCACCCCCTTTGAGGCCCCTCCTCTCCCAGGGACATCAGATCTGCCAGCCCCTTCCTCCTCCTGCCCTGCCCTCCAGAGAAGGCACTGGGTGGGGGGGGTGCAGGTGGGGCCTTGCAGGGCACACTCGTCAGCCCACACCGTGGTTTACACCCCACCCTCACCACCATCATCTTACACCTCCAGCCCAGGACATTCCAGCTTCTGCTTTCGAGGTGGGGTTGTGCCCACGGAAGTTAAGGCTCAGCTTTTGAATTTTGAAATAAAAATTTGAAACTTGTGTCAGAGAGAGCAACATTGAAAGGAGATTCCAGCCAACCCCTGGGCACAGAAGGCTCAAAAGCCAGCGTTCCCTGAGGACAGTCAAGAGGTAAGTGGGCGCAAGACTCCTGTTCCCAACGGACACCCCCCATGAGATCGGAGAGCCAAGGCAGTGAGGAGCGGTGAGCGCCCACAGCAGCACCTGGTCCTGGCGGGCAGTGGGGACAGGGTGTGAGGCTGCCTGGGCTGTGGGACAGAGAGGGCTGCTGGCTTAAAGGACACAGCACCCAGAGACACCCTTGTCGGAGAAGGGAACCCCACAGCTGGCCTCACAGACGCCCAGGAGTGAGCTGGTCCAAGGAGAACCTGATGCAACGGCGAAACCCCCATGTGGGCTGAGTTTGTCTAGAGTTTGTCTAGAAGGGGCCAGGTAGCAGCATAAATGGCAGGGACAGGGTGGGAGCCAAGAAAATGATTCAGTTTTGTTCCTGGAGGCAAAAGAAGTTCCATTTCTGCCACTTGAGTTTGCAGCCTGAGAAGGTCCCTCTGGCACGCGGTGTGCAGCTGACTGAGCAGACACTGTTGGGCTGCTGCAGGGGACTCGGTGGCCTCAGTGAGCTCTGGCCACCCAGAGGGTGAGGGGAGGGACCCACTCACTCAGGCCTACTGCTGACCCCACACTGCTGAGGAGGCTTTAGAGACAGCCCCAGGACCTATCCCCTCTCTCCCTGCCTCCCCACCGCAGGCCCCTAGGCCCACCCGCCAGCCCCTTCCCCCTCCCCAGGCCTGGGCCCCTGGAGGCTGAGAGTGTGTGTGACCCCAGAGCCCCCAGTCCTGTCATTAGCGCTGATTACTCCCATCAGCACCCCAGGGTGGGGGTGGCAGCTCTGGCAGAAGTGTGTCAGGAGTGCCAGGTATCCCTGCTCCACGCTGGCTGTGGGCAGCCACGGAGAGGGGGCGCTGGGAGGCGGGACAGGCAAGGTAGTGCTTCTCCAAGACCCGAGGCCTCCAGGCAGTCTCCTTTCACCCCACCTCCAGCAGCCTCAGAGGGGCCCTCCCCTCTCAGGACTCCTCCACTGTTACCCCCTGACCCATTCCATCTCCCTCCCCCACCTGGGAGTCAGGAAACCAGGCTCTGCCCTCTAATCCTGCCCCTGCCTCAGTGGGCCGCAGGACCCCGGGTACATGGCTTCTCCTCTCCAGGCCCGGTTCCTCCTCTTTCAAATGAGGGGTGCCATTTCTTGATTCCCTTCCAGCTGCAATCAGCCAGCCAACCCTCCTCCCTTGGGGTCCCCTGGGCTGAGTGCCCACCTGCCTGCCTCCTCTCTTCCCTCCTCCCTCCTCTCCTCCTTCTCCCCTCTCTCCTCCTGGTCCTTCTCCCATCTCTTCCTCTCCCTCTTCTCTCTTCTCTCCCTCCTCCTCACTGCCTTCTTCCTGTTCACTAGTCCCTCACTCCTCTCCTCTCCTGCCCCCACCCCCAGCAGCCTCCTCTCTCCCTGTCAATTAGACTGGCTCTGGCAGGAGGCTCAGAGAGCAGGCTAGGGCACCCAGCTGGAAAATTGGGTGTCGAGAGCTGTCTGGAATCCTAATGCCCTAGCCCTGCCCTTCTCCACCTCCCTCACCTCTCCTCGAGTGACAGGTGCCGGGTGCTGGCATTGACTCTTCCATTGGGGGCACCCTCCCACTGCTGTCATCCTGCCAGGCCTGCAGCCTCCTCTCACTGCCCCAAAACTCCTCTCACTCTGCCCCTTCCCCATGCTCCAGCGTCCCCTCACCCTCCCGACCTCTGACCATCCCCAAGTTCAAGGCTTGGAGGAAAGAGCACTGGGCTGGGACTCGAGACCTGCGTGCTGGCCGGGCCCCCTTTCAAGGCCTCAGTTTGCCTGTCTGTTAAGTGAGGCTCCACCTCGGAGCCCTTCCTGCTCAGACTGTGTGTGTGGCCCCCAGACCTGTCAGCTTTCCAGCCAACACAGAGGGCTGCCATGGGATCACTCCTGACCTGCTGGTGGCGGCCCCATTTCAAATCTTATTTTGTTTTTATTTTCACTGAGAATGGCTCTGGGCCAGGGCATTAGCATTCCAGTTTCTAGCAGATTCTCTCCTTCCTGTTCTGTTGCGGGAGCTGCCTCACTCATCTTTGCGCCCGCCTGGTCCCCAAGTAGACTGGGCTGCCCAACTCGGAGCTGGCAGCCACCCAGGACTGGTGGGCATTCAGGTAACCTACGTCCTGGCCACCAGCACCACCTGGCCTCATCCCAGGCAGCCCAAGAAGGTGCCTCTCTGGAAGTGAAAGGTACACGCTCCTCACTCCCGGACCCCATGCCCTACCCTATGGGTGCCATAAGTCCGCAAGGTTCAAGGATGCCGATGGTTCACCCAACTCAGTCGTTTTCTTTGGTTATTATTAATTACTTTTTACTCTTCACCCAGGTACTAAGGTAACCCCAGCAAGCAGCCTTCTTGTCCTCTACCAAGCACACCTCCCCAGAGGGTGGAGCCTGTGCAGAATCCCAGAGGTGACTCCAGCAGCCTTTGGGGAACCGTCACTATCAATCAGGCACCTGCTGTGTGTCAGGCACATGCTGGGACTCTGGGGACACAGCAGGGGATCCCACCAGCAAGTCCTCTTGTCTCACATTCTGCAAACAAAATAGAAAGATAGCTCATTTCAGAGTGGCCAGTGTCATAAAGGAAAGAAAACAGAGTGAGGGGATGCTGACCCAGGGTAGGGCCAGATAGGAGGGCTCAGGGAAGACACCACGGGGGAGGTGACCCTGAGATGCGCCCAAAATGATAAGAAGCTCATGTGGCAAAGTTGGGGTATATATACCATTCTAGATGGAGGCAGCGGTAAGTGCAAAGGCCCTGAGGCTGGAACACCTGTGGTTGTTTGAGCAACACGTGGCCAGTGTGGCTGGGGCAGGAAAGCGGCAGGGGAGGCTGTCACACCCAGATCATATCCTGCCTGGATGGGCACTCCTGGAAGGAGTTTGTGATGCATTCTAAACGCAAGAAGTAACCACTGGAGGCTTTGTGGGAGAAATGCACTCTGACGTTCATTTTTAACGATCTTGCTACTTCTGACTGCTGGGCAAAGGTGGGGGTGGAGGATGGCCAGGGCTGAAGCAGGCAGGCCAGTTAAGAGGATGCTACAGTGATTCAGGCAAGGGGCAAAGTGGCTGCATAGAAAGGCAGAGAAGTGGCTCTGCCACTTCCCAGAACCCCTTCCCAGAACCCTCTCCCATGTTCTCACCTCCCCCGCCCCCAGCTGTGTACCTTGGTTCCTTTTGATTCCTTCTCTCCACCAAAGTCCTTCCTCCTCTTGCATCCAGTCTTCAGCATGGGTCGTGAGTCCCCAGCTCTATCTGGTTCTGCGGCTGACCCAGTGGGGAATTAGGTCCTCAGGGAAAGGGGAGCGGAGGAGCAGAGGCCCTCATGGGGTCTAGTCCAATCGAGTTACTTTTATAAAAGACAGCCAGACCATTCATGCTGCAAAGATTCACCTCCAGCTGTTTTTCAGCCTGTAGCTTATTATGCTAAGAATGTCTGTTCCCTTCTCAGCCTTGAGTCGCTTTACAAAAGCCACCCTTCTATTAGCTAGGCCTGGGTGATGCTAGGGTCCAGGACAGCATGGAGCATTGTAAGCGAAGGAAAAGGCAAAACGCCGCACAGCGGGAAAAGATATTTGCAACAGGACTCTTAATTACAAACCAATGAGAGAAATGGAGATAACCTCATGGAAAAATGGACCAATTGCCCGAATAGGCATTTCACAAAAGAGGACAATCAAATGGCCCATAAAGTTATGAAAAAGTGCTCAGCTTCATCATCAGGGAAATGCAAATTAAAATCACAGTGATTAGCAATTTACACACCCACCAGAGGGACTAAAGCGCAAAAGCTACAACCCAGCCAGGCTTGGCCAGGAGGCAGCAGCCCAGGCGGAACTTTCATCTCTGGTGGATGGCAGTGTAAACCCGTGCAAGCACTTTGGAAACTTGAATGGTATCTAGGAAAGAGGAACACACATTTGCCCTATGACTGAGCGATTCATTCCTAGGTTTACACTCAACAGGAGCGGGTACATATGCCCAAGAAAAGACGTGTGAAAGAATGCTCATACTAGCTTTCTTCATCATCTTGCCAAACGGGAAACGACCCAAATGTCCATCAACGGTTGAATGCATAAATCCATTGTGGTGTATTTCACAGCAATGAAAATGATCCAACCGCTGCTCCGATCCACATGAATGAATCATGACACGTTGCTGAGGGAAAGACGCCAGTCTCAAGCGAGGACGTCGGGCAGGATTTGGTTCATGTGGAGCCCAAAGCAGGTTGGAAGTCAGGACAGCAGTTCCCCTCGCAACCCTCGAGGGAGAGGCTGGCAGGGCTGCAAACGGCCTCATGGAGCAGTGGCCGTGTTCTTCATCTTCATCAGGAGGCCATGCCATGGGTGTGTTCACTTGGTGAAATATCTATTGTTTTGATAGGCATGCTTTCGGTGTGTGTATATACATGTATATATTCACTTCAATTATGATTAACTTCACAAATAATAAAACACTGCAGAAGGTATTTAGAGTAAAAGGAATGACCACTCCCTACCCCACATGACAGGCTTGTGACCTTTCATACCTTTTTCTATGCAATTCTATGGCTTAGTTGGGTGTGCAAAAAGAAAAAAAGAAACACACACACACAACCCCATCCCCAGTGACAACCCCAGACATTGCCAAATGTCCCCTGGGGGTAGGGTTGCCAGAGTAAATACAGGGCGTACAAATGGGATCCTACCATATCTTATGGGGTTTCTGCTATCTTTCATTTAATACAGGGGTTCTCACCCTTGTCACAACTGACATTTTAGGCTGGATAATTTTTTTTTTTTTTTTTTGGCGTCAGCTGTCCTATGCATTGTGAAATGTTTAACAGCATCCCTGGTGCCTTCCCACCAGATGCTGGTAGCACCTAACCATCCCCAGTGGCAACCAAAACTGCCTCCAGACATTGCCAAATGTCCCCTGGGGGTAAAGGTTGCCACAGTAAATACAGGACATCTAGTTAATATGCACTGTCTGAAATTCAGCTTGAACCGGCTGCCCTGCATTTTTATTTCCTTAACCTGGCAACCTACCTAGGGAGCAAAATTACCCCTGGTTGAGAACAGATGACACCTCTCGTCGCTGGTTCCTTTTCAGGACGGGAGGATACCCCCTCTTTCTTTTCAGCGCTCTGCTGTGTTCCATGATGGGGACAAGCCATAGCCTGTCAGTCGGTCCCTTGGGATGGACATGGTGCTTGCTAGCCAGTGGAAGGTTTTCCGCCACAAGTGACAGAAATCCCTGCTCAGTCTCACGTGGGCCATAAGCCCATCCACAGTGCTGCCTGGCAGGGAGCAGGGTGAGCATCGGCCCTTTGCATGTTCTGCTCTTCCCCACCTCGAGTCAGCCTTGTGGGTCGGTCTCAGCGTCCAGGCTGGCCGGGCCTGAGGCCACCTGTGGGCCCTCCCTGATGTCTCATTGACTGAGACTGGTCACAACCCACACCTGACCTGTCACTGGCAGAGGGTGCGCTCACCCTGAGACCCATCAGGAGCACCTGCCGTGGTGGCAAGGTGGAGGTGGCGCTGGCGTCCTAGGCTCCCTCTCATTGTCAAATCCCTTCTCAGACCTCACCTCTGCAGCGGGGCCACCCCCGAGCACCCATCGACTGTGGCCTTGTCTCCCCACCCAAGGGCTCTCCTTCCCAAGTGTTGCCAGAAGCCCCATCAGACATCTTCTACACTCGAGTGTCAGCTCCTGGAGGGCCCAACTCCTGGCGACTGCTGTGGTCTCAGGCCTTCTGAGTGCAGTCCGCAGCCAGGGGAGCCTCTCCACTCACACCGAGTGAACTCAGCAAGAGAGGGTGCCTTTGTGTTCCGCAGAGTGCAGTCCGGTCCCATATCCACAGCCATGAAACCCAAATGCTCCCAGAACCATACTCCTTCTCCTTTTCTTCTACCTATTTGCCAGCAAACCTGACCCAAATTGATGTGAGAGTGTTCAGCGTCTTTGTTTCTCCCACTTGCTGTGATATGTGTGCAGCTTGCTGAAGAAATAATGTGTTTCATCAGGGGGTTGTCTTGGGCTGAGTTCCCCAAAAGCAAAGCCTGAGACAGGACTTGAGTGCAGGTGTTTTTTTGGAAGGTGACACCAGAATCCAGGAGGGAGCAACCAGGGAGAGTGAGACGGGGCTTGGGAGAAGATAATACAAGGGTCGTTACGGAGGTCACTGCAGAGGGCACTGCAGGAGGGGGCGGTCGAATTCTCTAGGACCTCCTGAGCAATGTGGGGTGCTTCTCTGAAGGACTAGAGGCTGCTGGGCGCTTACCCACCTGCGCCTGGGCTTTACCAGCTGAGGCTTACCCAAAGGGCCTTCACTCCCCAGAATTCCCCAGTTGCACTTGAGGTGGGCTGAACACCCCAGAGGGTCTACAGCATGGGGCACCCCCAGACCCCGTGGAAGAGTAACACAGGATGGGGCATGTGCGCCAAGTTACCTTCCGAAAATCTGAAACACGTTTGGCCCCAAGGGATTCAGGGTCGTAGAGGTGGGATTTCTGGGTTAGAGGCGGCACCTTGGGGGGAGTCTTGTATGTAGTTTGAAAGTTTTGAAACAGCAAGAGCCCTCTGAAATGGCTGTCCACGTTTCACACTCCTGGCCAGGTGTGAACGTCTTTCCTCTACACCTGCACACCAACCTCAGCTACGCCAGCTAAGTAGTAATAGTCACAGCAGACACTTATGCTTGCTCTGCATGGGACACTGTTCTAAACACTGATCCCTCACAATGGCTCTGTGGGGTAGTACTGGGTTCGACACTCATTTTTTAGGTGAGGAAACTGAGGCACAGAGGGTTACACACTTTGTCCATGTTTCCACAGCTGGTAAGTCCAGAGCAGGAGGGATATGAACCACAGCACTACACTGTCTCTAACAATATCATCGTCTTTTGAGGTTTCTGCCAATCTCACGAGTGAAAAGTGATCAGGAGTTTGGCAAGTTCATTGTCTTGTTTTGTATTTCTCTGTTGTTATCAGCTAGGAATAGGCAGGGGAACAAATAATGGAGACTCCAGCCAGACATTTATTGCTTAAGTAAAATCAGGAGGATGGCAGTCTAGAGCTGGCATGTCAGCTCTACTCCAGGGTTTTGGTCACCCAGACCCCTCCTCTTGTTACTTTGCTATGTGTGATCTCTGTCCCCAAGGTCTCACTGCCCCATAAGGCTGCTGGAGCCCCAACCATTATGTCTCGTATTCCAGCCACAAGAAAAAGATAAAGAAAAAGGAAATAAGGAACACCTGTCAGCTGCCTTTTTAGGACGGTTCCTGGAATCTGCTACTTCTCATTGACCAGAACTTGAGTACGGGGCCTCATGCTAGATGGGAGGTTGGGGAATGTCTTAATAATAGACCACATGCCTGGCTGAAAATCAAGGGTTTTGCTCCTGTGGAAGAAGGGAAGGTGAATATTGGAGAACAGCTTGTGACCTCTGCCACAACAGAAGAGTATCTTTGCATAGGTTTCTTCGCCATTTTTATGTCTTCATCTAAGAATTCTCTTTTCCTACTCTCCTTTTCCTCTCACAATGATCATCCTTTTCTTACTGATTTTTAGCCACACTTCTTATGGGGAACTCACTACACTTCCCAAAACCATCTGTAGCAGTGCTTGGCTCTAAGAATTTGTGTCAAAATCAAATGGGAGCCACAGTGATGGGCCCAGCTCAGCACCTGGCTCACATTAAATGCCTCACAAATGTTGGCTTCCTTCCCTTGAGTCAGGGATTGCAAAAATGTTGGGGTGCCCTAGAACCCCCTAGAGTGCTAACAACTTGGAGCCCAGGCTCATTGAAAGACAGGGCCTGGGCCCTTGTGTTTTTACCAACTTCTCTGGGTGAGAATGATACCCACTGAAGTTTGAATTTGCCCTCAATTGTTGACAAACTCTGTACTGTCATTGACTTCCTCTTGGTCAGCAGCACGAGCGTGGCCACCCCCTCCACACATCACCCTGCACGCATCTGAAGCCGAAGTGAAGTCCCACAGCCAACCTTCTCTTTGCCAGGAGAAAAAGCCCCATTTTCTCACTCATCCCTTGTGTGGCAGGGTTTCCCAACCCTTCTAATTGCTATCATTCTCAGCAGGTAGACCTGGCAGATCAACCTCCCTCCTGGCATAGTCACCCTGGACTGACCATAGCCTCTCCAGGTGGAGTCTGGCCAGTACGGGAGAGCACAGAACCCTCACCTCCCCCAGCCCAGACCCCGTGATCCAATTCACATGGCCCACGGCTGCATCAGCCCTAGAAACAGCTTTGTCACTCCGTGAATCTACAGTAAGTTCAAATCCCCCACAGTCTCCAGGAAGTAGGAGTTCCATGTTGATGGTTACATCTGCGCATGCTACAAGTGGCACAGAACCTTTACTCAAGTGAGTTCAAGCAAGAGACATCAGTTCACATGAGAAGGCAGAGGCACACAGGTCCAGGTGTGGATTTGTTCTCTTTCCACTTGAAAAATACAGGATTTGTTCTCTTTCCACTTGAACATCTCAATGTTTCACAGAGAGGGCCCTAGTGTTTCCTAAACTGCAGAGTTTCAGGCATCTGCATCCCTATTAGACACAACCAACTCTAAAGGAGGATCATTCTTCTCGTCCTATTTCCTCTTCCTGGTTGAAACTGGGTCCCGTGGCCATTCCTAAGCCAATCACTGGCAGGGGGAGTGGGACTACCATTTCTGGCAGGTGCCAAGGTCCAGAGGCATGAGTCAGTGATGGGCCTTCTCAGCATGGCTGGAAGAGCCTGTGAGATTATTTACCAGATGTGGGCCCACTGGCTGCTATCACCCCCCAAGTGAAGGGTGGTGTGGCTTGCACCCCGAGGGGAAAGGGTACATGGAGAGGAGCAGCCAGATTGAGATGAGTTTTCAAGGTCAAGTGAGTATGAGATGAGGGGAAGGTGGAGACTAGCTCCAAAAAAACAGCCCATCATGTTGGCTTAAGCGGCAGGGGACTGCCACTTACATAGGAAGCAGGAGGACTGGGGGCTGCTGGGCTATCTGAGATGGACGTGGGGCTGGAAGTCACCAACATATATCCATATGTTGGTATTGGAAGCCCTGGGGCTTGGGGGAGTGCACTAAGTAGGGAATCAGTGAGTCGACACTTTAGCACCTCCGTGACTGTCTCCAGATGTGGCAGGAATCCAGGTGAGAGATGGAGACCTGGATTAAGGCCACCCTGCAGAGAATTGAAAATATAATTTGTAAGACTCCATGATCTAATCCAAGGAAGGAGGAAGGGAAGGAGAGGAACCAAGTTTGGATCTCAGAAAGACTCAGATGGTGTGAGGTCGCTGTCACTGACCCTCACTCAGCACAAGGGGCTCGGCTCTGCCCTCACTGGCCCGGTCCTTCTTGGGAGCCTTCCCCTGGCCCCCCTGGCCAGGCCCCTGCCACTCCCCTCTTCCTTTACCCCACTCGGAGGTTCTCCTGGCTCTCTCCTTCCTGGCTCTCGGCCCTCTATTGGGTCTATTTCTTTTGAACAAAGCATCTGCTTCCATTGCTGTGTCTGCAACACTGTTGCAGCCTCCTTCATTCAGCCAACATTCTCGAGCGGCCCCTACCTGGGCCGGGCCACGGTATGAACGCTCCTCAGCTCTCAAGGTTTCCGTGCCTCGATGCAGCTACGTGAAGCAGGTGTAGCTCGCTCCATTTCACAGAGGTGGAAATTGAGGCTCTGGAGTTCGGAGGAGCACTCCAAGGCCCAGTAGTTCCTGACCACCATGGGGCAGGGCAGACGAGCCCCAAACTTGGAGCCTACCCTAGGAAGTTTCTTGGCTTTGCTCAGGAAAGAATTCAAGTGTGAGCTGGTGGTGGAAGAAACAGCTTTACAGAGACGATAGTGTTACAGCTCTGTGATTGCCCCTGCAGAGCAGGGCTACCCCACGGGCAGTGTGCTGAGAGCAGCAGCTCAGGATGAGTTCTGCAGTCATGTTTATACCCACTTTTAATCACATGCAAATTAAGGGGCAGGTTATTTAGAAATTTCTAGAAAAGGAGCTGTAACTTCCGGGTCATTGCCATGGAAAGGGGCAGTGACTTCCGGGTATTGCTACGGACAAAGGTAAAACTCATGGTGGTGGTGGTGGGCATGACTTCTGGAGAGGGGTGCTTTCAGGGCCTCTTCCTGTTTTAGCCACTCTTCAGTCTGGTCTAGAGTTGAGTCTCCATCTCCTACCCCAACCACACTCCTTCTCCCTTGACGCTGGTGGTCAGTCCAGCCCTAAGTTCATAGTACGGCCTGGGATGTCTCATCATGGATTTACGGGTGTAGAGGCAGCCAGGCCTGGCATGGGGACATGAGCTCCTGGAGTCAGGGAGAGTGGGCAGCCTGGCCTTGCCTGTGTTAATCAGCATTTGTTGGGCCTCAGTTCCCTGGTCCATACACGGAGGGTGAAAGTAAGTACCTTTTCCTCATCGGAGTACAGCAGAACTCAAACGGCCTCATGCGTACCTCATGGCTCTCTTGTGAGGTGTCACTGGAAGCTCTGTGTGTGAGCACAGTGCGGACACACAGTGGGTGACTCGTCCCTCAGTGAAGTCCTCCAGTTAAGAGCCGTGGCCCACGTACCTCTGTACACCCCACCCCACCCCCACTCAGCAACCTCCGTCCGGCTGGCACAGGGACAGCTCAGGGAGAGACTGAGGGGAGTCGATGAGCAGCTGTCAACAGGGAGTCAATGGGGAGACTTCCACTTTCAGGTCCTAAAGTCAGAAAGTTCCTTAGACCGAAAGGAGCTGGGAAAGCAGGGGCCAAAGACCGGAAATGGGAGCTGCAGAAACTGAAATATCAGACACAAAACAGGAGGCGAGAGCAGCTCTGGCCACGAGGCAACAAAGCAGAACAAAGAAGAGGCTCGTACAAGGCAGAACAAAAATGGAGATGAAGAACCAAGATGGCCCAGAAGCCTCACTGCAGTGGGCAGAGTGAAGCGCAGCGCTCCCCTCTAGTGCTATGTGATGGGTGGACTGTGCCCTCTGGAATGGGGTTTACAGCAGAGACTGAGCCACTCGAGGCTCCACTGTCTCCTAGGGTTACTTCCCGCCTTTAACCCTCACCTGAAGCATGTCAAGGGACCATTATAAACAGCTAAGGGACAGCCACATCCCGGCAGCTCCCCAGAGACAGAGGTGCTATCTCCTTTAGGCTTTCCCACCACAGGTGCCAGCCAGGGCTGGTGCCTCACATGGCACGTAGAAGAAGACTTGTGAGTTGACCCTCAGAGCAAGAAACTAGGAAAAGCAATGGGGCCATGTGATGCTGCTGAGCAGCAGAAAAGAGAAAAATATGCTTTTTACTTAGCTGGAAAGGGCAAAAGGAAGACACTCCAAATGTAAAGTGACTTTCTGAGCTCCCCTCCTCCCTACCCCCTTATCCTGCCCTCCATGAGTTGCCAGTTCCATCCCACCTTCCTCCCACCCCCAGGAGAAGTTCCTGCCAGCCCCACCCAACTCCTGGGCCCAAGTGATGCCATCTCCCCTTCCACCTCCCCAGTCCCCACAGGGTCGTTCCCTCCTCTGTGAGCAGCCTTCCAAGCCCACCCTGCTCCTGCCCAGACACAAAACAGCAAAACCACTTCCTCTTCCTTTTCCTCCATGTATAGCCTTTTCCTCCAAACAGTGGGCCCATCCCACGCCACCTGACCTCTACCCCCAGGCCCCATAAACCCAGAGCCCAGGCCTATCCCTAGTATTTGCCAGGCCTGGGCGTGAGTACAAAGGGAAGCCCAAATCCTGTGTGTCTAAATACTGAAAAGTTCTCCATTCAGCTAACAAACTGTTAGAATGTCCTCCTGCCTTGACAAATGTACCTTCATGATGACCTCTAACAGGTTTGAATTTCAAATTCCTGGCCTCCCTGAATGTGGAGGCCTATGGAAGGTCAAGCCCCATTATCTGGCCCGTAGGACACCCTCTTCTCACCCACAGCACTATCTCACCACTTACAGCGTCTCACAGGCACGCACAGAGATTGCCATCTCACGCATTCAAGCTCTGCCTACACCTCCCACACGCAGCTACTCCTTGGTCGTCTCATGCCTAGGAGTGCCCACATGGGTGGCACGGTCCACCCTGGGAAGGACGGGCCTTGGAAACATGTCCAGGGCCAACTGGACAGTCAATCCTGGCATCCCAGGTGCTTGGAGCATGGTCAAGTGGAAAGTGTCCGGGAGTGCCCGTGGGCCCGGCAGACTCTTCAGCCTGTGGGGAAGAGCAGGGGGCTAGGGGAGGGTCAGAGCAGACCCTTCTCACATACATGCCCTGTGGCAGGGACCCCCTTGATCCTGCTCCCACCTACCTCCTCCTCCTCCCGTCTCTGGGTTATAATAGAAATAACTGCCAGACGTGACCTCCTCTTCCCTGGTCATGCTTCTATGACCACAGGAAGGCTCCCCTGCTTCCAACCCTTATTTTTTGGGGCTCATTCTTCCCATCTTTAAAGGAAGGATTTGGAGCAGACATCTCAGCAGGAACCAGAATTTTAGCAACAAGACACGAGATGCAGGGGTTGACAGGGCCGGCACAGGCCCCGGGATTACTGTACAGGTGGCATCTCTCGACACTCCACTGGCCTAAGGTTGGGACATTCGGCCATGCCCGATCTGGGACTCGGGTCTTTGGGCCCTGACCTCTAGGGGAACAGGCGAAGTTTGGGAGTAAAGTGGGTTAGTGCTCCTTCCAGCTCTTCTGGGTATGCTGTGCTTGCTTGGGGGCAATTACTGTCTCTGAGTCTTTCCCCGAAAGGTAGAGCAGGGGTTAAGCCCCTACTTCACGGAGCTGCCGAGGAAATAAACACACCCCGGTCCACGCACCAGACGTGAGGCATCAGCCCAACCCTGCCAAACTGTCTTAAAGCTGCAGGACAGATGTTTGGGCTCTGCAGATCAGATGCTCTTCTGACAGCCTTGGAAGGAAGCAGTGAGGCAGAGAGATGCTTCTACCGCCATCGTCCCTGCCGCAGGATGAGAGTCCTCAGCCCATTGCCAGCACCCAAGGGATACCCATGCAGCTGCTGTGATCCTGGCACCAGCAGCCTAGGGCCCCCCGAGGGACCGTTTCGTTCCCTCAGCAGCCCCATGAAGCAGAAACAGGTGGCAGCTTCCTTGGTGGGCCAGTCCTGCGTAGTTACTTTAAGAGTCAGTTCGAAAAGGCCACCCTCGAGTCTGGTCTGCAGCCCTCCTGACAATTCCATCCACCACTTGGTTTCCTCTTGTGAATTTTTTTTCCTGCTTAAATTAGTTACAGAGAATTCTGTTCTCTGCAATAGAAACCGGACCGAAGTCTATAAATTCACAGCCATGGTGCTTAACATATGGGGATCGAGCCATACAATTTGTTTGAAAAGTAAGTGAGAAGAGAGAGGGGCAGATGAGTGAGTTTTCTCCCCTGGGCCATTACAGATTCTGGGAGTTATCTAAATCAGGGGAGGCGAGAGTTGCTGGAGGAGTTTCACCCCCGTGGGAACTCCTTCACACGTGACCTTGCTTAGTTTGGCAAGGACGGGGAAGACGGAAGATGCGCGGTCTGAGATGCAGGCGAGGGCAGTTTTAGAGGAGGCCGAGAGAGAGGGGGTTTTGGGGTGGGGACTGGGTAAGAATGGGTGTGGTGGGCTTGGTGCTAAGGAGAGGGGAGAGCTGACAGCAGGCTGGGGCCCCAGGCCTAGGGAAGGAGAAGAGGCTGCCAGCATATGCTGGAGAGGCACCCCGGGCCTCAACTGGAGGTTGGGCCCTAGGAGTCAAGTCGTGAAACCCTCCAGGCAGGAGTGGTGGGGAAAGCAGAAAAGCCCTAGCTTCCTGACATGTCCCCACGTGCCTGAGGGAGGGGGCAATGGCTGAGCTCCCAGAATGGCAGGGCCGAGAGCAGCCCGGACAACAAGGAGCAGAGGGCGACCCACAGGTGTAGGGTTGGGAAGACAGTGACAGCGGGAGGCTGGAACCGTCACCTCCAATGCACACCTAGCATCAGGTCTCCCTCCTTGCAGACAAAGGGCCTTGGGAAGGTGGCTCATGGGGCCAACCAGTTCCCCATGGGGGAGTCCTCAGATGCAGAGACCAGGAAGCTGCAGATGGGACCTGTAATCCAGGGGAATTGGGGTAAAGTGAGACCAAGAGCAGAACTCAGAATTGGATTCCCCAGCCCCACAGTCTGGGAAGAATGTGAAGAAAACACCTGAGCCAGCAGGGATCACCTAAGCCTCCCTTGGCCAAAGAGCAGACAGTAAAGGCTTTCCTGGAAAAAGGGGCTTGCAGACCCCAACCTCACGACACCAACAGGATGGAAGCCTCGGGGAGTCCAGGGTGGTGGCGGCAGCAGGGGAGGAGTGCCTGGGATTCAGGGCCACGGGGCAGCCTCAGGGATGAGGGGCTCCGGAAAAAGCACAAGGGCTGCCAGGAAAGAGCCGGGGGTGCAGAGCAAGAGAGAGACTGGCCTGGCCACAGCCCCACTGGGACAGCTGCACTGGGCCTGTGTGAGGGCACTCAGAGGGGACAAGGGCCAGCTGGGGCCCAGGCAGGAAAACGGTGAGGGGACAAGTTCTGGGTCATCCCAGAGGGTCCCCACAGTTCAGTCAACTCCCATGGAGGCAGGAAGGGAGCAGGAAACCCCATGGGCCACCAGAGCCAGCAGGACACAGCTCCTGTACACACAGGCCAGGGATGAGTGCCACGCTGTGACACCAGTCACAGGGAATAGCTTAGAACAAGGGAGTTCATGTAAAGCAAGCCATAACAATCCAGGCCGAATCCAGGGGCCTTCCTGGAAGAGGGGTTGGTAGCAGTTGGAGAACAGTAGTCTGAGAAAAGGGCAGGTGGGCTCTGCCTCTGGGAAGCAAGGAGGCTGGGGCTGGGCGGTGGGCCCCAGGCTGCCCCCGAACAGAGGCTTGGGCAGTTCAGCCTGAGGTCACTGGATGCTGACCTGAGTGCCTCAGCCTGACCAGAGAGACAAGGTATCTCCTAAATCTGAGAAGGAGCAGGAGTGCTTCCTGGCTGTGAAAAAAATGAACAGCAGATGGTGGGAGGGCACCAGAGGAGTGGGTGGGGCAGGGGTCCAGGACAGGCTACCCAGGCTGAGCCCAGAGGAGAGAACCAGTGGGTCCCACAGAGACCCTGGACCCACCAATGACAGGAGCAGGAGGAGGCCAGCCTCTGAGACGCTGGGCCTGGGGCTGAGTGCCTGGAACCCTGCCTTCAGAGACTAAATAGAGGAGACCCTGAGAATCAGTGAGATCCAGTGATACCCCAAAGCCTGCAGCCACAAGGGCTCCTTTTAGGCTCACCTCTGGAAAACATTTGTAGTTGTTGAGGCAGGGGGAGCTTGAGGGAGGGGAATATTCAGCTAAACAACTAAACAGAAAAGGAAGTTCCTGGCCCAGCAGCTACGAGGGTCACCAGAGTCACCTTGGAACTGTCAACTCCTTCAAACCAAGCCCCAGCAGAGCCCAGGGAACTGTGCTGAGGACACCTAGCTTCCCTGGAGCCCTGCTGCGGGGAAGAACATCAAAGAAGCTAGAGAAGGAAGCCTGCCCGGGCTGGAGAGGGCCGGTGGTCGGTGAAGTTTGAGTTACAGATATCTTGGAAAAAAAGAAGGAAGAAAAAGGAGGAAGAACTTATATACCAGCAGTTTAGCCCTTGGGCGAGGCTTGAGAAGTGCACCCCACTTAGAGGGCATGACACAGAACGTGTCAAAGTGGGGTGCCCCTGGCAACTATGGTCCTGTTACAGCACCCAGGCCCTGTCCCACCTGAAATATCCAGTTCCTGGGGCCCAGCCAGCAGAGAAGCTTTAACCCAACATTGTCCACGAAGTACAGCCACACTAAGAGACATTCGTCCAACAGATGGAGGAACACCCCTTCACCCCAGAAAAAATAACACGTTTATGCCATGAAAGGTCACCTTTTTGTCATCTATATTTTGTGTCACGATATCTGAGCACATGTAGCGTTTCAGGTATTTGCGAATGTCCTTGAGCACTTATGAATAAATTGACTATTTGCAAGTAAGGCATTAATTCAGAATTGGGGTTTTCTTTTAAGTAACGGCTCACATGTTAAGATGCAAGCACCGGTGAAAATGTGTGGGCTCAGGGCGTTTGCTCGGTTTTCAAATAATTGAAGTGTGCAGAAAGGGAAGCAGATACGCAACACTTATGAAGTTGGGGGGTAGCTAAGGACATTTCCCTAATTGCATTTGTAAACAGGACCAAAATTAGCCCAAAGCCCCAAAACATGCACGTTAAATGTGCTCCGTTTGGAAACAGAATCACTTCTGAGTTGAAATGAAAAGGCAAGGGTGTTTGCATTTGTAACATTAGGGAATAAAAGTGACTTTCTAAGCCTAAGAACTGTTGACGGATCTCCACCCACCGGAGCAAAGCCATCCCGGAGGACACTTCCACACTCCCAGGGGCCACAGGGTCCCCCCAGCCCAAGGCCGGCGGAGGCAGCCGAGGGGAAGGGCCTGGACTTGGACTCCCGAGGTTCATCGACCCCTTTGATCACCTCTTAAGTTTCCTGAGGAGTAGAATGAGTCGTTCAACAGAAACAGCTCCTGCTGATGAGGAAAACAGACAGGCAGACAGCTGAGCAGGGGCTCCTGGAGCCCAGGGTTGGGTCCGGGGACCATAGGGCAGCCCCAGCTGAGGGGCCTGAGAGGACAGAGCCTGTCAGGGCCCAGGCCCTACCTCTCTGCGCCTCCCACAAATGTGTCCCACTGTCCTCCTCCTCCTTTGGTGGAGGCTCACAGTGAAACCTCCCTCACGAAGGAGGCCTGGGGCTGGCAGGAAGCAGAGCAAAGGAGGGACCCTGGCTGGCTGTGGCCCCCTTGGGATGGCTGCGCTGAGCCTGTGTGAGGGCACTTGGAAGGGACAGGCGTCCAGCTGGGGCTCAGGCGGTAGAAGGTGAGCGGCCCCAGGCCCTGGGCCATCCCAGAGGGTCCCCAGAGTACAACCAACTCTTAATGGAGGCAGGCAGGGGGGCAGGAAAGCTCTGTGGGCCACCAGAGCCACTAGGACACAGCTCCTGAAGACCTAGGGCTGGGCTGAAGGCCACAGGGTGATACCAGGGAATAGCTCAGACCCACAGAGTCCAGAATATCCCATAGCAATCCAGGCTGAATCCAGGCCTTCCTGGAGGAGAGTTTTGTAGCAATTAGAGAACAGGAGTCTGAGAAAATGGTAGGTGGGCTCTGCCTCTGGGAAGCAAGGAGGCTGGGGCTAGCAGGTGGGCCCCAGACTGGCCCCGAGCACAGGCTTGGGCGGTTCAGCCTGCAGTCACTGGACGCTGACCTGAGTGCCTCAGCCTGACCAGAGAGACAAGGCATCTCCTAAATCTGAGATGGAGCAGAAGCCCCGAAGGACCAGAGAAGATCGCTTCCCAGCCGTGGAGAACCGCTGCAGATGGTGGGAGGGCACCAGAGGAGGGGTGGGGCCAGGGGCCCAGGACAGGCTGCCCAGGCCAGGCGTGGAGGAGGCCCAGTGGGTCCCACAGAGACACTGGACCCACCATAGACAGGGGCAGAAAGAGGCTGACCTCAGAGACCGTGGTCACTGACAGGGGGCTTTTCTCCCGGGAAGCAGCTGAAGTCTAGGAATGCCCCCAACACGGCCCTGCCTCTCTGCACAGGGCCCTGAATCCCGGGTGTGGGAGGCCAGGGCAGCAGAAAATCAAGTAAGAGCATGCAACAGAGGGACGTCTAGGCTTTTGGGAAGGGGAGTCATCCATCGGGCCCCCAACCCATCAGACGGCGTGGTGTCTGGGTGCACACTGACCCTGGAATTGAGTTTCCTGCCGGCCCCCTCTCTCTGGCAGACCCCCTTCTTTCTTCCTTGACTGCAGGCAGTGACCCCCACCCTGTCCACTAAGACTTAGCCCCATGAGTGGGGCTCTCAGTGGGAAGGGAAATGGGGAAAAGGGTACCAAGGGTCATGTCAGTGCAATGTGGGAGGAATACAGCATAGACCGTGGCCCTGTAGCTTTAAATAAGAAATTTATTGCAAATATAGAAATTGATTCTCTCCATACAGGAATCTCCGAGTTGAGGAAAACAATTTCGTGCCATTCAGTTTTAAAACAGGAAATTGAGGGAAGGGAGAGGCAGATACAGGGAAGAGAAAATAAAGTTAACCCCCACCCCCAAAAGAAGAAAAGGAGAGGGTTGAAGGCCCTCAGAGGAAGGAAAGGTTCGTAACACAGCAAGGGTTCACAGGTTCAGAGCCCAGGGCCTGAGCCCAGCTCTGCAGGACCCAAACCAGGTGCCCAACCACAGCCAACTTGGGAACTGGCGGCTCCTGAGGAAGGGAGGGAGGGAGGGAGGGAGGGAAGCGTGGCCACCACTGCAGGAACTCCAAGCCCCTGTCCCAGCCCTGTGCTGGAGTGTGGAGTGGCGGAGGGACAGGAGGAAGGAGGAGCAGGCCCAGACCATCCTGCCCGTCCTACAGGACCCCCTTCCTCTCCCTCCTGCTCAGCAGGACTGCCTGACCTTTAGTGAGGCCTGAAGCCGCCTCTGGAGGCAAGCAGTATGGACCCTGGTTTTGTCCTAGAGGCGGGAGGACCCAGGGTCAGGGAAGGAGTGTGTCAGGATGGAATCTGAGCATGAGAGTTAGAGGAGGTCCCCTCTCCTGGCGCTCAGCCACCTCCAGAGCAGCCACCTTGTCAGACAGGAGAGGTGGCAATGGGGCCAGGCAAGGCTGCCCTCACCTTCACACTGGCTTCTACGGGCAAAGTAGGCCCCTCAGGGCTGAGCTTCCCCAGGCTTCCCGATGACTTGCCCCGCCCATCCACACTCATGGAAAGGGGGCTCTGCTGGGCCAGGAATGGGCAGGGCAGGGTCAGAGTAGTAGGGGACAGAGGCGGTGCTTGGGGGACAGGCAGCCACTGCAACCCCACTCCCTCTAGTCTCGTCTTCACACCCACCCACCCACCCTTCTGGCTCCTCTTGTCATTCACAGCTTGGCTCCCTGTCCCCCCATCCCACACAGGATGCTCCCTGACCAGCCTTGCCCCTCCCCACCCCATCACCCTATTTTAATTTTCTGCAAGGCGCCAGTCACTAGGGAGCATTGTGTCTATCCCTTCCCTGCACTTAGGCCCCTCATAAGCTAGGACCTGTCACTGGTGTCCTTAATTCCTGATGCCATCCTGGCCTTAGCACTGTCACAACAAGTTTCTCAGCTCTAGGTTTCCTTTCCTCTCCTTTCCTTCTCTGCACTTCTGTTCCCCCCTCTGTTACATCTCCAGGAGGGAGTAGGGCAGGCGACCAACTTCCAGTTGAGAACATGGGTGACTCTCAGCCAGCCTGATTGATACTCCCCACTGCTGCTGCCCCAGCTGCCTCCTGGGGACGATCCAGGCCTGGCCTTCCCAAGTGGGTCTTTTTATTCCCACCCTCCTCGTTCCCCTGACAGCCCTTTTCCCAGACCTACCCAGACACGGGCTCCCCAGCCTGGACACAGGCTGCTCCCACAGGCCTCCTGCACTGCCCCAGGAGGGGAGCCCAGGTGAGGGATCTTTGGTGGGCAGAGAGAGACTCTTCCTGCCGCGGGGAGAAGCAAGGCCGGGACCCGTGTCGAGGTTTCCCAACAACCAGGCTTTCTTGCCTTCGTGCCAGACCTCTTGTTTTGCTACTGGAAGGCCATAAGCTCCAACAGAGGGTTAGCTTGCACCTGCTGTGCCCTCCAGGAAGGAGCAGACCCATTGTGCTACTTCCCAGAAACAGCTTCAGAGGAGATTCTCCAACAGAGAGGCAGGCAAGCCTAGGTGTGACCTCGTTCGGGCCCAAGGCAGGAGGCCTCCCCGCAGAGGTCCAGGGCGTGGCACCCACACATCCCTCGCTCCACCGGGCCCCCATCTCCCCTCCCTCCCTGTGGCCCCCCTGCCCTCTTCTTCTGGTGTCTTCCCTGCTGGCCTGCCCCAGACCACAGCCCAGCTCCACCATGCTCATCATCATCACAAACCCAGACCTTGGATGGCAACGTTTTGCGAACACTTCCCTCCCGCCTGGGAAAAACTCATCCTGAGCAGGACGTGGGACACAGATGCAGGCCAGCCTCCGGGTGGGCTCTCCCCAAGCTGAGCAGTTGGGGCTCTGGCCTGGCTGGGAGGCCAGAGACCCGAGTCTTAGACCCTGCTCTGCCTCACAAAGAACCTCTTGGATCACCAGAGACCTGATCTTTGGAAGGGCCCCTGTCCTTGCAGTCAGAGAGTCTGAGGTTTGATAAGTATCTTCACGCAGAAAGGATGGGGAAATGGCAAGCACAGGCCCCTAACTCCTGCTGCCAGGAACCCTCCCTGGGGCCCAGCCCAGGCATGCTCCTTCTTCCCACGGGTTCCTTTCTCAAAGCCCCCACCCTCTCCATGAAGCCCCCTATGAAGCGCCAAGCTCCTGGCCTCCTACACTCAGCAGTGTGACTGATCCTCCACCCCAGCTGGCCAGCCAAGTCACCAGGCCCGTCTGGGAGCCCTGACTTCCTTATCTGCAAAACGGGAACAAGCAGGACGGACAGACAGTCTCTTCCACCGGGACATGAGCCCTTGAGGAGGCTTCCCTGGGGCTGCCCTCCCTGGCATGGAGGAGGCGAAGGAACTGGGGACAAGGGAGGTGGCAGTGGAGAGAGGGAGGGAGGAAGGGAGGTGGCACTTGGGCCCAATGCTCAGAAACACAGGAGGTGGGTGTGGGGCAGGGCTGTGTCTTGGTGGCACCTGTTTTGGGTCTGTTTTTGCAGAGCTGACCCCTCCCCTGGGTTTCAAGAGCTGCTCGTCAGATCACAACAGACAGAATGTGGGAAAGCAGGGCATCAGAGAGGGGGTGGGGGAGTCTGGACAAACTGGCACATACACGACAGATGTTTGCTCAGAAAAATACAGTAAAATCGTCATGCAAATATAACAGGGAGTCTGCTTCCTCACACCCCTGGCTTCTCTGCCTGCTTGCTTTTCTCAGTTGTGCCCACTGGGTGTGAGGAGGGGTTGGGGGGCAGGTTTTGGGGGCCGGGGGAGGGAGGTCTGCTCCGCGTATCCATGCCGCCCCCTCCCCTCCTTGCCCCAGGAGAACAGTCTTTTCTTTGCAAATGTCACCCTCAAAGTGAGCCCTGGGCTTCGTTAACCCCAAAGTTGGTGTGAGAGAGGTACTCAGCTGAGCCCCAGCCTCCTAGCCCTCTGCTGTCCTCCCCCACCCCCTGCACCCAGCAGGAAGGTCGTTGGGGTCCCCAGGGGATGGCACTAGCTTTCCTGGTCAGAGCCCCTGCCCACCAACAGTGCCGGTCTTGGACTCATTCCAGTGCCTACCCTCACCCCTCAGTCACACTCCCCAAATCTCAGGAAACCCATGTGGGCCACAGGCCCTAGACTGGGAGTCTCTGGCAGGGGCGCTGGGAGAGCCGAGGCCCCCCAAGCTCAGGTGGGTGGGAGCCAAGCGACATGTTGCTAGGCGGGCAAAGCTGCTAGTAGAGGTGTCCCCACACCCCGCTGGGCCAGCTCCCACCCAGAGGTGAAGGATGATGGACTCCGGCCCATCAGCATCCTGACTGATCAAGAAAGACCCCAGTCTCAGGACCCCAGATTTGCCTCCCAAAAGAGCTGGCCCCAGGAGCTGCTGCCAGGCTGGCCCTCCCTCACTACCCTCAACACCCTCTGCCACTGCCTACACAGACAGAGAACCCCAGAGCCCAACGGTCACTCTGGGCACCAACTGCCAGGTACAGGATTACCATGGTGACAGAGGCTAGCTGGGAGGGGGCGGGGCGCCACGAACCCAGCCTGCTCCCCAACCCTCTCTCGGGTGGGGGCCCCACTGTTTGTGCTTTGTTTGATGTTGGGTGGGGGGTCAGAAAGAGGGGAGTGGCCATTGCCATGGAAACATGGGAGCCCCTCTGGCCAGGGGGCCAGGCCTGGATGAGCAGCCCAGAGGGGGTGGGTGAGAAAGCCCTCCTTCCCCGGGTGGGCAGCTGAGACAGGAGCCGAGATCCCACAACGGGGTCGGGCAGGTGGGGACACAGGCCATGGGGACAGGCAGGAAGTCCCCCGTGACAGCTCCTCCCTGCAGCCCTCCAGGCATCACAGTGCACCACTGCCCTTCTGCGGTGGGCAGGGGTCTCGGAGGACCAGAGAAGCTGGGGCCGGGGGCCTGCACCTGAGATGTCCTGGGAGCCGGCCTGCCCACCACACGCCCCACTCTTCCCAGGCCACGTGGAAGACACTTGAAGTGGGCTAGTGGAATGTCGCCCTGCCTCGGCTCCTTTCCGGTCAACAGGACCCTCTCCCTTCTCCCGGGTGCCGGCATAGGGGGCAAAAGCCCCCCAGGATTCTGAATCACAGCTGCACGCTCTGGGGGCACTGCCATGTGGCTTTCTAGGAAGAAAAAGCACCTGCCTGATTCTCAAGTCCCTCAGCCCCAAGGGACCACAGCTTCGGAAAGGGATGTGGGGTGGGTACAGGGCGGGCAGGGGTCCACAAGGGAGCTGCGGGGGGTTCCGGGACAGCACTGGGCTGGGAAGTTGGGGGACTTGAGGCTAAGCTGCTGTGTGACCCTGGGGTTGTCAACTCCCTTCTCTGGGCCTCAGTTTCCCCCTCTCTAAAGTGGAAGGAGACATTGCCCGATGTCTGTCTAATGCTAAATCTGCAGGTGACTTGACCCCCAGCTTGGGAGAGGACCCTCTCCCTGCCCTAGAGGGGCTTCAGTCCCTCTCTACCCCAGCCTTTTGGTCCCCACACCTGTTTCTAGCCCCAGACCCCCAGACCCCACACCCTCTCTTGGCTTCCTTCCTCCCCCCGCCGGCCCCCGGCCCTGCACACCCCAGCAGAGTCCCCGGGCAGCACAGTAAAGACGACTGGTTTCGGTATCAATTTGTAAACTTTAAGGAAAATGTGTCTCTTTTCCTGTCCGTTATTGTCGGATGTTGGTTTGTTCACAGTCGGGTGGTGGTCAGGTGTGTGTGTGCGTGCGTGCGTGCGGGTCTGCATGTGCGTCCTCTCCTGGGCCTTGGCCCCCGAGTCTGCTCCCCGCCCTGGCCGCCTGGACCCTTCCCCCAAAAGGCCCCCAGCCCTCTGGCTCCAACCTCACCAGGAAGGAAGCGGGGGCGGGTCACAGCTTCTGCTGGGCCGAGACCCCCTTCCAGTAATCGAGGATGTCATGCAGATCCTCGTCCTTGGCGAACTGGACCTTCTTGCGCAGGGCGTGACCAGCGGCCATGTACACCTCCTCCCGGTGGTGCTTCTTGTAGGGCCGGAAGCGCTCCCAGATCTTGTGCGTGCTCTCAGATGAGTACTCAGGGCTGGAGGAGTACCCTGAGTAGTAGTGTCTTGGAGAGAGCTGCGAGTAGGTGGAGTCACGCTTGGAGCGGGTCAGCGGCTTGAGGAAGGACACGCGCTGGCTCAGGCTGTCGGCACCCTCCTCGTAGTACAGGGCGGGAAAGCTGTGCCGGTGCTCGCTGCAGTGGTAGGCCGGCTTCACCTCCAGGTGGTGGATGCCCCCGCCCCCGCCGCTGCCCCCGCCGCTGCCCGCCGGCACCAGCGGGAGCCGGTCCAGCGGGCTGTTGAGGGGGCTGCCCTTCTCGATGTACTTGGAGTCGCCCTTAGCCAGCCCTGTAGCGGCCGGATGGTCGGGCACGTCCAGGCTAAAGACCTTGGCGCTCTTGATGGAACCACTGGACGACACGCTGCAGGTCTTGCGGGTCACGGCCGCGTCGGCGCTCAGCTGGCGTTGTAGTGGGTGGTGGGAGCTCTCCTTGTAGGGAGGCGAAAGGAAGCTGGGCCGCTCCAGGGCCCCGGGGGCAGTGGCTGAGGAGGCGGCAGCAGCTGCAGGGAGGGACTGGCACTCGAAGGCCAGCTCGGGGTCCCCACTGCTGCTGCCGCCTCCCAGAAAAGAAGCCGAGTCCAGCTTGAGAGCATCGATGCAGTTGTTAATGATCTGATTGACCTTGTCCACCTCCTTGGCAATGGTGGAGATCTCTGCAGCTGAGCCCTGGCCGTTCTCGAGGTCCGGGAGGTCATCCTCGGGCCGAGCCAGACCGTCCCCGCCGGCGCCTGTGCGTACCTCGATATAGTTGCCTTTGGTGGCTACCTTGGGTGTGTCCAGCCCGGCCTCCAACCCCTTGGCGGTGGGCAGCTTCTCCCCGATCATGGAGGGGATGGAGGCCATGCGAGACACGGGCAGCACGGGAGGCTCGCCCAGCTTCTGGGCGGCGTGCACAATGGAGCCGGCATCCACATCGGCCCCGTAGCGCATCTCCAGGATGGTCTTCTTGACGTTGACAGACTTCTGCTTCTCCTCCTGCATGCGCCGCTTGCGCAGGCAGTAGTACACGGCTCCCAGCACGATAACCATGCCGAAGAGGCAGCCCAGGATGGTCATGATGTAGTGGGTGGTCGTGGAGGTGCTGGGTGCCAAGTCTCCGGGCACGGGGTCCCGCGTGGTGAAGGTCAGGCAGGTGTGGTTGAAGCGGCGGCTGTTGCGCAGCGAGGTCACGCAGAAGGTGTACTCAGTGTGCGCCCGCAGTTTGTCCAGCGTCACGATCTCCTTCTTGTTCTTGAGGGTCATGACGTCGGAGAAGTAGCTGTTGTTGTACTGCACCAGGATGTACATCTTGCTGTAGGGGTGTGGGATGATGACCACCAGGGTGGCCGAGGTGAACGTGACGTGGTGCAGCTTGATGGCTGGCCCTGCCGACGCATCCGTGGTGGACGAGGCCGGCGGCTCCACCGAAAGGATCTCGTCGGGGTTGAAGCCCGAGTTCTCGTCTGGCTCCCTCTGGGCGTCGGTGGAGTAGGGCGTGGGGTGGCTCACGGGCCGGGCGGGCAGCGAGCCGTTCCGACACTTGGCCTGGAGTACGGTGATGGCGTTGAGGCTGTGGTAGGGCCGGGGCACCAGCAGCGGGTAGCCAGCAAACTCCCGCGGCGACTCGCACTGCAGGCGGTCGTAGTTCTTGGTGACGTTGTTGAAGACCACGAGCCAGGCCAGGAAGCCGAAGAGGTCGCACTCACAGTTGAAGGGGTTGCCGGCCAGCTCACACACCATCAGGCTGGCGAGGCTGGCAAAGGTGGCGCCGTCTAGGCGGCTGAGGCGGTTGGAGGACAGGTCGATGCTGATGAGGCTCGGGCACTCGGAGAAGGCGGTGGGTGTCACCACCTCGATGAGGTTGTGCTGGACAAAGAGGAACTGCAGGCGGCTCATGCCGCGCAGCATGCCCTCCGTCAGGTTGCTGAGCTTGTTGTAGCCCAGCTGCAGGACCTGCAGGCTCGACTGGCCCAGGAAGGCACCGTCCTCGATGTAGGAGATCTCGTTCTTGGTGAGGTTGAGGTCGGTGAGGTTCCCAAAGCGGTTGAGCGAGGAGTAGAGCACGGCTTTGAGCTTGTTCTCGTTGAGCCGCAGGTCGTGCACGGTGCTGTTGATGTGCTGCGGGATGGTCTCGTAGGGCGGCTGGTTCTGGCTGCAGATGGCCAGCCACACGTAGCCCTTGTCGCCCTCAATGAGCCAGCAGTCAGCACGCACGGCACCCGGGCGGCACACGCACAGCAGCGCCGCTGCGCACAGCCCCAGGCGCAGCATGGCGCTGGCCTCGGAGTGAGGGGCCAGGACAAGGTAGGGGGTGCCTAGCGGCCAAAGGCTGGGGCTGGCAGTACAGTCCTCCCTGGGGCCGCCACCATCTTGGGGGCGACCCCCAGCACGGGGGCCCCAGGCAAGGTGGGTACAGCTAGTGCCAACTGCTGGGGGTCTTCTAGTGTGCTACAGCAGGTACTAGGCCTGGCTGGGGCTCAGGGTGGGGACCCCACAGCCTGCTCCCCACTGCAGCGTTGCTCCTTGTCTCCTGCTAGGAGGGTGCAAGGGATCTCAGGGCTTGACTTCCTCTCCCTCCTCCTCCTCCTCCTCCTCCTCCTCCTCCTCCTCCTCCTCCTCGTCTTCCTCCTTGGCTTCCGGGCTCAGAACTTCAGACGATTCCCACAGGAGGCTGGAGAGTGCCGCACTGAGCTGGGAGTGAGAGAGATGGGGGCAGGAAGCAAGAGACCCATCTGCACCTGGTTCCTGAAAGGCAGCATCGAGAGCGGATGACAGATCAGTGTGAGGGCTCAGAGCAGCCCCGTCAAGCTCCAGCGCAGGCCCCCCGTCCCTTCTCCACACCCCGTCCCAGGGCCTCTGTGCCAGCAAGCACTCTGGGGTCCCCGTTACATCAAAGAAGCGGGGGGTTGGTGGGTGGCAAGAGGCAGGAGGGGGCCCGGGGCTGGGATGGAGGGAGACAGAAGAATAGGGGGAGTAGGGGCAGAGACTGAGCACCATATGCACAGAAGGGACACTGGAGAGAACAGGTGGGCACAGGTGCAGACACACACCCCCAGCACCCTGGAAGCCACGCTCATCCCCCTACCTGCAGAGAGACCCACATGCCCCCACATGAGCCAGACCTCCACGGCATGCACACGCCGACAGCTACACACACACACAAGCACACCTACAATCTGCACACGACAAGCAGGCCCATACACGTGTCCACGTACCCAAGCGGGCACCCCTGAATCCACATAAAGAATTAAGAAGCCCAGCAAAATGCCTCCTTTCCTCCATGCCCAAAGATAAATAATTCATTTGTTGTGTAACTGCTCTTGTTCCAAAAATAATTCCCTTGTCTCAGCTTCCATGGGGGAGGGGGAACAGAATATCGCAGCTGTGGGGCCCCCCAAGCAGGGGGACACAGAAGCCGGGGTCTCCCACAGTGGGAGGGCGTGGGGAGACCTCATCTCACAGGCAGAGCAGAGCCAAGGGAAAGAAAGGCCAGCCTCTGGGAGGCCAGAGGTACCCCAGTATCATCTTCCCAAAGTGCCTTCCCTGGAGCATCTTGATCCTTGGGAGGGGGCCAGACTTCTGGAGTAGCACGGCTGAGGCCCAGCTCCCCTTCCATGGCTGGAGAGTCAGAGGCCCAGAGAGGGACAGGGAGTTGCCCCAACTAACACAGCACAGCCTAGACCAGGATCAAGGTTCCTAAGGCACTGAACCCAAGTCAGAAGTCAGGAGGCCTGGAGCCCCACATCTGCTCAGCCCAATTAGCTAGGTAAACCACAACATCTTCTATTTCCACAGCTACAAAGTGGGTCCCTTTCTGGCCCACTTCATGGGGGAGAAGCAGCAGGGGACTCATGCTGCCCATTTCCAAGATGCAGAAGGGCAGGGGAGGCACCACGGGGGTCACAGCGGCAGACCATCTGCATCAACCCTCACTTTCCAAGTGGGGAAACTAAGCCACAGACTCGGGGAGACTTGGCCAGGTTGCCCAACAAGCTGGACACAGCCCCTTGGACAGACCCCAGCCCCAGCCCCCCACCCTGTGCTCTCAACTATGGAAACAGCCCAGTTCTCCCTCCCTCTGCCCTGGGCAGGGGCCAGGGATGTGAAGATTAGGTCTGAGAAATCTACGTTTGGACACAGAAAGCCAGAGACTGTTCACAAGAGCCACCTCTGCCTCTCTCTCCTCCTCCTCCTGGGAAAGTCCAGGAAAGAGTGCTTAAAAAAATTTTAAACCTTTGCCATTAAAGCAAAACCAATTTACAGCACTGAGCCCCAGAGGGCTGGAACAGAGGAAAGGGAAATGGGTGCGGGGGTGGGGACAGGGGTTAATCCCACAGGAAGTCCGAGGTGGGGATGGTGATAGGTGAACAGGGAGCCCAGATGGCCCGCTGGACTAAAGGCTGACGCTACATCAGAGGCCATCAGAGGCTGTGATGACCTGGACCTCTGAGGCCAGCCTCGCACCTCCCCAGTTGCTACAGAACCAGCTTGGGGGCGCCACAAGGCAGCCAGGCAGGAAGGGGTGCCCAGGCAGCAGACAGCAGCTCTGTCCTTGGCTGTGCTATGCAAAGGTCTCAGGGCTGCAGAGACCTTCGCCCCCACCCAGCATGGCCACTGGCTCCTGGGGGACCCCAGGCCAGTTCTACCCCTCTCCGAGCCTCAGTTTCCCCTCCCACAGGTAGCAAGGTTGTACTGGAAGAGGCTGAGTCTCCATGCTTGCCACTTCAGAGATCCACGAGCCGGCCTGTCAGAGAACCCTCGTCTGCTCCAATGCAGTCCCTCCTCCTCATCGGGGAATGTCTGGGGACCGCATTTGTATGCAGGTGCACATACAGGTGGCTCAGAGTGCTGATGCAGGGGTGTGCTGACGTGTACAAGTCGAGGATGTGCGGGCAGGCACGTGTGCACACGTCCTGTGCATCAGCTTTGGGGGCATGTGCTTGTGTGTGGCGGGGAAGGAAGGTATGTGTGTCGGGGACATCCCAGAGAATGCAAACACCCATCTATGTTATAGTTGGCATGTTTAAGTACATGTGTGTTCTGTGTGTTCTACACGTGTATGCCTACATGCAACTCCAGCCCCTCTCCTCACATCTGAGTTGCTCAAACCAGCATCCCCACAGTCAGACCCAGGGTATTGGGCAAAGCCAAGCTGTCTGGAGCCTTGGGAAAGCCCAGGCCTTGCCAAAGGATGTGAAGAGGCTGAGCGTGGAGGGGCGTGGGAGAAGAGGCCCACGTGGGAGGGGAGCTAGTCCCCCCACCAGCTCTTCCCAAACAGTCCAGGGTGGGCAGAGGCCCTCCATGCCCCAATCCCAGCCACTCCGAGCTCTGCCCACCTGAGCCTCAAGGTGACCTGCCTGTAGCCCTCTCTCCTCTTCCTCCTGGTCTCCAGGATGGCTTGGGCTGGGCACAGCTCCCACCCACCCCCGTGACCCAGACGGAGCTGGGAGGAGGCTCCCATTGCCCTGTCCCAGGTGCATCAGCTGCCTGGTCCCCATCCCGGGCTGCCTGCCTGCCACCCGTGGAGACCTGATGCAGCCAGGGAGGGAACAGAGACGCCGAGGCAGAGAAGGCGCTGACAGCAGCACTTGGCCCCCAGCCCAGCTGTTCACGCACTCAAGGTGTGGGGGGTGGGGGCACCAGCCTGTCCTCTCAGGTCTGAGGCTGAGGATCCAGCGGTCACATGGCCAAGGTCATGCCGTTCCCCTCCTCCCATGAGGGTGGTCCTCCCACACACACAGCAGGGGGGACAGGGCAGCACCCCACATACCCAGGTGGTGAGAGACAGGAAGAAGGGGGGGCTGCAGGGAGGAGGTGAGGACAGAATGGTGGAAAAGCAAAAATATCAAGACAGCCGAGCAGACAGACAGAGGAGGAGAGAAAAGGAGAAAGCGCGTCTGAGACAGAGGCACCGATGGCAGTGAGCTATCTAGATGATAGATGGGGGGCGCAGGGGACACAGGCACCTGCTTCCCTCCCCCAGCCCAGAGGCCCGGGAGACAACTGACACCTGGTCTGGCTGAACCACCGGAATGCAGCCTGTGACCAGCCCAAAGGGAGAGGGGAGCAGCGGAAGCAGCTGTGGGGCACAGAGGCCTCTTCTGCCCAGGGCCCGGTGGCACAGCCCAGGAGGGGTGCGGCCATGCAGGCAAGCAGGCATTGGAGGGTGGCATGTTCCAGCAAAGAGCAGTGCTCCCATGCCCTGGCCTGACTGGACCCCTCCCCTGACTGGACCCCTCCCCTAGAGCGTTTCCCCGTTCAGGCCCCAAGTGCCCCATCGGCAGCTCTCTTTAAGGGGCACTCTCTCCTTCCACCACAGAAGAAACAGCTGCACAGCCAGGGTGCACGCTGTTATCGGGGGCTCCCAGTCTGCAGGCTGTGTGCTGTAGGACGTCCCCTCTCATGGGCACATTCGTGGGCAGAGAGGAGAGTCAATGAGACCCCACAGCACTTGCTGCTCTGAGGGCAGAGCTGGTGGTGCAGGGGTCTCAGTTTAGAGCTGGGCAGGACCGCAGACCCCAGAGTCACTCTAGGCAAATGCCTCCTCTTTCCGGGTAGTCAGCTGCCCAGTAATCCCGCTGGGTTTGTGCCCTTTCCGCCCGGGTGCTCCAAGGTTCCGGGCCCCTCTCTAGACTCAGAACTGGGAAGGCAAGGAGTCCTGGCTCAGCCCCACCTGTGCCCCCCTCAGAGGGCAAGGCTGGCCTCTGTGAATGACAGCCGCTGTTGTTAAGGGGGGTTTTATCGTTATTTCTTTATAATCCTCATCACCCAAGATCAGGGTTCCCCTGGACTCAGGCTCGCTGAACCTCGGGGTCACATCCTCTCGGCCCCCCGCTATAGGCTGACTCCCAAGCTTCCCTGTCAGAGGAGTGTCTGGACCCCCGACCTGGGGAGAGCCCCCACTGCACTGTGGCATGTGGGAGGGGTTGAGGGGGGTTGGGCTAACTCCCCAGGGTGGGTGAGAGGGTGAACAGAGCGAGGCCAGCTGGGGATGCAGGCAGCGGAGGTCAGCAGGGAAGATGCAGGCCCGACCAGCTCTGAGACCCTGGGTAAGCTGCAGGCCCTCTCCGAGCCTCAGTTTCTCCCCGTGTGGCAAGGTGAGTACCACCCAGCTCCAGAGTTCCCCTCGAAATCCCAAGACATGACAGAGACACACACGCTCAGTCCAGGGCAGGAGGCCCCACAAACACACCACCCCAAGCTCCCGCTTGTGTGGCCACACTCTTGCAGGGACACCCGTCAGCTCCAGGAGCAGGTTGGGGGAATCGCAGTCTGTGTCCTGGCCTCCCAGGAGCAGGGACATGAGGCTCGGCCAGGGAAATCTCATTTGCAGCAGCTCATAAGCCCTGGCACAGGCTCTTCCCTGAGCCAGGCTGGCCAAGGCTCCCGGAGGTGTCATTGTCACCGTCCGTGTCAATGCCATTACTGAGGATTAGGAGGACCGAGGACTCCTGGGACCCAGCCAGATCTCTCAGGTAGGCAGCCGCCTCACCCCTCGCTGCTGGAACCCTAGCACCAGGCCAGGAACTCTGCCCTCAGGGACAAAGCCTTCCACCCCCCGGGGAAGAGACTCAAGCCGGAGGTCTGAACACCAGTTTTGTCACTGCCTGGAGCTCCCTGGGCCTCAGTTCCTTGTCTGTAAAATGGAAGGATTATACCTTCGCCATGGAACTACCGTTCGGTAAGTTAACTGTTTGGATTTCCAGCGCAATGAACCCTTACTGCAAGGCATAGATGGTGCGGGGAAGGGTCCTGGGATTGAATGCTGAGCTGTGTGACATCAGGCACATTACCTAACTCCTCTGGGCTTCAGTCTCCTGGCCTCTAAGATAGTCATATCCCCCTTATCCAATGCTCCTTTGTGTCTGACATTTGATGTTCCTCGAATCTTATATCAACCCCACACAGCTGGTGCTGTCAGCCTCATCTCACAGATGAGAAGACAGAGGCTCTCTCCTCCCCGGCTTCCCTCCAAAGGGCTGGGACCATGGCAGGGGCGGGACACGCACTGAGCCAGTCTACTGGGTTTTCTGCCCCTGTCAGAGGAAAGCGTGCAAGGGGGAGTTGTCCACAAGCCTCGAGAGACTTCGATGTTTCCATCAATCAGGAAGTACTGATTCCAGGCCAGCTGTGCTCCTCAAGCCCCTAGGCACACTCCCACCCCAGGACCTTTGCTCTTCTCTCTGCCTGGAATGTTCTTCCCCCAGAATCCCCATAATCCACTTCACTGAGATCTCTGCTCAACCGCTCCCTGCCCCGGACCCCCGCCTTCTCTGGCCCCCCAGTCTGAGATAACTCACTCCTCACCCAACCCAGGCTTCGGTCCCCTGACAGCAGCCAGCACTACCTGACGTCACTTAATTCTTCATCATCACCCTGCCTTGCCCCACCCCCAGCAGAAAAGCAAAGCAGGATTTGACCTTGTTCACTGCTGTAACCCCCATGCCTAGAGCAGGGTCAGACATACAGCAGGTTCTCAGGACGTGCTGTGTGGAGTGAGAGCTCCAGGCTAGGGATGGTGGGGAGATCCTGGATCCCCTGACTCGGCTGAGTCAGTCCCAGCTACTCCGGAGGCTGAGGCAGGAGAATGGCGTGAACCCGGGAGGCGGAGCTTGCAGTGAGCCGAGATCGCGCCACTGCACTCCATCCTGGGCGACAGAGCGAGACTCCGTCTCAAAAAAAAAAAAAAAAATCTTCAATATCAGAGGGAGAAGCCCCCCCTGTGATGGGGTGCTCATGATGGGGCACAAAATGTGCCAAGCCTTCCTTTTAGCCTCACGGCCCTCCTTATGCCTCCCAGTTTACAGGCGAGGAACTGAAACCCAGAAAGGTGCAGTGATGCATCCGAGACCACACAGCCAAGAACCCAGGCCAGCCTGAGCTCTGGAACCAGCAGACTTTCCAAGGCTCCTCCCTGGAAGACGATGTCCCATCACCTGCAGACCTCCAGGAACAGGGCTCTCAGCGCCCACCTAAAGCTACTGGTTCTCCTTTTTTTTTTTTCTTTTCTTTGCTCGCTGCAGCCTCCACCTCCCGGGTTCAAGTGATTCTCCTGCCTCAGCCTCCTGAGTAGCTGGGACTACAGGTGCATGCCACCATGCCCAGCTAATTTTTGTATCTTTTGTAGAGACAGGGTTTCACCACGTTGGCCAGGATGGTCTCCATCTCTTGACCTTGTGATCCACCCGCCTTGGCCTCCCAAAGTGCTGAGATTATAGGCATGAGCCACCATGCTGGGGTTTTTTTGTTTGTTTGTTTTGAGACAGACTCTAGCTAGCTCTGTCACCCAGGCTGGAGTGCAGTGGCACGATCTCGGCCACTGCAACCTCTGCCTCTAGGGCTCAAGCAATTTTCGTGTCTCAGCCTCCCAAGTAGCTGGGATCATAGGCACACGCCACCACGCCCAGCTAATTGTTTTCTATTTTTGGTAGAGATGGGGTTTCACCACGTTGCCCAGGCTGGTCTTGAACTCCTGAGCTCAAGCGATCCACCCGCCCACGACTACCAAAGTGCTGGGATTACACCCAGCCATCATACCCGGCCCTGATTCCTTTCTCGAACAGCTCTGATTGCTAGAAATTTCTTCTTCTATTACAAAGCCAAGTCTGGCTCCTTGTGCTTCTGTTCGTGGGTGCCACCTCGCTCTCTGGAGCCCCTAGGGACGAGGCCAGTACCCCGTAAAGACCCTTCTGACATCTCCTGGTCTGTTATCACTCTGTTTATCCAAGCTAAACAGCACGGCATCCTCTACCTGCTCTTCCTCTGCTGTGGTTGTCAAGTCCCTCCTGCCCTTGGGTACCGCTGCCCGGGTCATGCTTGCTGTCAAGGTCCCTCTTACAATGTGTCGCCTGGAGCCAAGCACCAGTGCCGATGCATTCGGAGCAGGATCAGCTCCAGAAGCCTCCACCTCCCTCGGCTGGGCTCCCTGCTTCTGTTCATGCAGTGAGAGTAAGGAGGCACCAGCGTCGTGTCCTCACCTTGTCCTAGATGTCAACCAAACCTCTAGGCCCCTTCACACACACGGCCAGGCAGCCCTGGTGCCCTCACAAGGTCCACAGGCAGCTCTGGGCAGTATCTGTTTAGGTCTCTTCCAAGGTGCTGGGTGTTCGTCCACCCCCATTCAATCATGTCTTGTTAGTCTCAGCCCTGCACACCAGCTGCTCTGGGTCCCGGGGGAGCTGGCTCCTGCCCCTCACTGCTTTGGCACCTGCTCCAGGCTCTGTGTCATCCTGCACTGGGTGAGCAGGCCATGACAGCATCTGTGTCACAGGGAAACAGGGACCGGGCCTGGGCTAGGGGCCCTGCCTGCAGTTCAGCCCTGGGCTGGGTGAGGCATGCTGCCCAAGCAGCCGCACACCCGCCCATGTTTCTTACGCATTCCACATGTATTCCCTGAACACCTACTATGCGCCTGGCCCTGGGGCAGACAGATTTGCCTCCCCTTCACTAAGCTGCCTTCTTATTCAAAAGAGCTTAACAAGAACGACACAGCACCAACAGCTGACAGCCAAGGTGTCAGGGTCTCTGCAAGGCCTTGGTGCTTTGGACGAGCATCTCCAGGCGCAACCTCAGCCAAAGAAGGGGCTTGGGGCTGGGCCGCCGGGCCGCAGTGTGACCTCGAGCAAGTCAGCACCTCACTTCCCTGGGCCTCAGTTTCCTCATCTGTTTGGGGGAAAACCACAGTACACACGTGTCTCTGGTTTGCTGGGGCCACCCCAAAGCCCGGTCACCTGCCCACCGTGTCACCCTCCAGGGCTCACCTGGTCCCCGTGCCTCCCCTGCTCACAGGGTGCCACAATCATCTTTAGTACCTACTCCGTGTCCAGGCCTTGGTGAAAGGAGAGAGGCAGGGGGTGGAAGCTTTTACCAAACGTCTTGGCCTTGGCAAACCAGCCCGTGGCCTGACAGGAGACACCTGAGCCTGGTTCTAGTGGCAGCTGTAACCACACGACCCGTGAGCAGGGCCCACTCCCTGGCAAACCCCCACCCCAGCCCACCCACCACCAGGCACCTGGGGACAGGATTGTCCCACAGCTAAGGATGACCTGTATTAAAAACCCACCTCCTGGCTTTCCCAGAATCCTCCAGGCTACTCAGGGGACTGCCTCCCTCACCCCCTCTCTCCCCAGCCTGGCCTTTACCTCCTCCCCTGGATCCCACCTCCCACATGGACTCTGCCTCCCACACCTGATCCCACCTTCCCAACCTGACCCCTGGCCTCATCCAATTTGACCCCACCTCCCCACCCCCTGCAACCTCTAGCCACTCCCCACTTGCCCTTGCCTCCCCCACCTGACCCCAATTCCCACTCCTGACCCCTGCCCTCTCCCAGCCTGACCTTCGCCTCCCCCCCAGCCCCTGCTGGCCCCTCAGCTGCAGCCCCTGGGCACTACTCACCAGTGTCCACTGGACCCGCTCTTTTCACCAGTGCCTGCGCAGCACGGCTGCCTCTGCCTGCATGGCCTCCATTCATTCATTCAATAAACATTTATGGAGCACCTACTATGTACCAGGCGCCGGCTAGGCCCGCCCTCCCGGCTCTGCCTCCTCCACCTGCTCCTCCTCCAGGGTCCCAAGGGGCGAACGTTTCCCTACCCTCCAGTACCCTCAGGGCTGTCCCAAGACAGGAGCATGTGGGGACCGCAAGGGGGAAGTGGAGGCTCCAGTGGCGGGGAGCGAAGCCCCCTGAGAGGTAGCCCAGGGAGGGATGGGCGGCCTCCGACAAGATGAAAAGAGTCTTCAGTGCTTGCGCCGGCTGGGCCTCCACACTTCCCATATTAACTCATTTAATCCTGAGCCAACTTTAAACGTCTTAAAAGCACTCTCACTATTCCCACTTTGCAGATGAGGAAACTGAGGCCTCACAACTGCTACGCAGTGGCTTCCAGCCTCCACGGCCCCAGGCTCTGTTCAAGAGCTGCTGTGGGATCCTGTTTCATCTGGATGGTGGTTTTCACATTTTTTTAATCAGTTGCCAATATTGAAAACTTGGCAGATTTTATTTCAAAAATCCTCATTTCTGGAATCCACTGAGATACAGGGAAGATCTGGCTTCCCTGGGTCTGCATCCCTGGAGGGACAGCAGTGGCACAGGCCGGGGCGGCATCCAACCTCCTCCCCGCCTCTCTGGTTCAGGTGGCCAGCTGACCCCTGCACACTGGAGTTTATGAGGCCAGCAACAAAGGGGAACCCCAGCCTGTCAGGGGTATTCCTATGAGCCTCTCAGCCTGGGACCCAAGGGTGCCCCGACCCCTGCCTGACCTCGAGCCCCCCTCCCCTATCCTCCTGACCCATGGCTCCTGAGTTTTAGCACCAGGATACTAACAGCATGGATCTGTCATTCGGGGAGGAAGGTCTCCAGTTATGAGTCTGGGGTTCAAAGATTCTAGGATGTATCTACCATTTATTTGGTCCTAAAAGTCTCCTGTGTCTTGGCCTCTGTGGGTCACCAATTCTATAGGACTTTAAGCTGTCCTGACCCTCCAACAGCTTCCCCTTGGCTCCAAGCGGCCCCACTGGGGAGAGGTCCCCAACCAAGGGAGCTCCCACACAGCCACCCCGGGCCCACCTGTCACCCTGTGGGACCCACTTCTCCCCTGCCAACAACCCTGTCTGGGTCAAGTATGGGGCTCCTACTGGGGTTTGAGGGTTACCCTCTCCCAAACATTATTCCCACCCCACAGAACACTGCCAGCTGGCCTAGCCTAGGTGCTGTTTCCAGGCATGACTGCTGTGGACACCAAGAAACCTGAGTTCCTGAAGCCACACCACAGCTCACCAAGGGGCCCTGGGGTTCCTGGAATGGCTCTTTGGTCCCACCCCTCTCCCCATGCACTTAGGGTCCCCTCACTCTGCTCACCTAGGACTGGGACACCTGCCTGCCACGCCCCCAGCCCCCTGTCTCTAGCAGGGCCCAGCACCCAGGGTCCTGGAGCCCTCTAGGCCCAGGCTGAGAAACCCCTCCTGAGGCCACAGCCCATTCAGCTTCTGTCGCTTCAGAACCTCGAACCAGGCGGTCGCAAGGGGTCAGTATGGACACCAGCTGGGGTGGCCCAAATCCCCTCCCCCTGGCCCTGAGACCAGCTTTCTCTAGAGGAGGTGGGAGGGTCCAGCCCACACTGACGGCTGCCTCTGAGGCCACGGGGGGCCTGCAGCTGCAGCATCAGAAAACAAGGAGGCTCTGTCAGTGCAGAGGGGTTGACATCGAGCCCCGGAAACTCCCCAGGGAGGGCCGCCCCAGGACTGCCGGCTGGGCAGAAACCACAGCCCAAACGTGAGGCTATCTATGTGACAGCTCCTGTGTCCACCAACTCCGCGTGGCCAATCCGCCAAGACCGGCCCTCCCTAACATGCTGCAAAAGCGCAGGGTCCACATTCAGCTCAAATCCAGGCTACACCACCTCACCCTGTGGGCCTGGCAAGCTAATCTTTCCTGGGTCTCAGTTTCCTCTTCTGTAAAGTGGGACAAGAAGGGCACCAGCTCACCGGGCTGTGGAGGGGATGGCCACAGGCCAGGGTCTGGGCAGGGTCGCAGCTCCAGGAAGCTGCCTCCTGCAGGTATCGCTGTGGGGGTCTGGCACGTGGCACCATGGCACACGCCAGGCAGGCAGGAGGACCTCATTACCCACCGCAACAATGACAGTGAGGAAGGATGGGGCCTGGCCTGACAATGTCTTCCTTTCAGTCCCGAGGGCAACACACCCCTCTTTGCCTCTGTCCCTGTCCCCTCTCTGATGTCCAGGCCCCTCAACAGCCTGCTCCCACCCCCACCTTCAGCCTGTTCCCCGGCCTCGGTTTCTCTCCCATTGCCAAAGCACAATGGCTGTTATAATTAACGAATTATCTCAGTGTGACAGCTGTGGTCCTTTGAAAATTAGCTTGAATAACAAGATCCTGGTGTATGGTAATTTATTTTCCTCTTTCTCCCCCTTTCTCTCTCCCTCACTTCAGCGTTGTCATGCATGCAGATGTTTTTCCCCTTTTCCTCATTCCCCGACACCTTCCCCCTCTGTAGCCTCCTCGTCCTCCTCAGGAGGGTAAGGGACAGACTAAGCTTCTGCCTTTGGGTGAAAAGATGCAGGAGCTGACCCTCCTGGGCACCTCGTCCGCGCTGGCGCCAGGCACAGCGCCTGACACGTCGCCTTCTGAAATCTCCCCGCAGACCTAAGTCCTGCCACCTCCTTCCTGGGCTGGGGACCTGCAGCTTGCTTTCCCGCGACCTCCCAGGCCGCGGCCCCTCGGGCTCCTCTGCTTGTACGCCAAGCAGTGGCCTCCCCTGATGTCCTGGTCCCTGCTCACTGCCTCTCTCAAACCCGCTTCCCCCTCCCCTACCCCAAGAGCCCTTCAACCCCTCCCAAGGCTTCTAATGTCAGCTGATCACACCCAAACCACCGTACCCAGCTGCCTCCGGGGCCCTTCCCTGGCACCTGAAACTCACTCGTCCATGTCCACCTCCACGACTGGACTCATCTCCCACGGCCCCTTCCCCCTCCTCCCCTGCTTCTCTCCCAGTTCCCAGACATGGTGAGAGGCACCCACACCTCCCCACCTGCTCCTAGTCCCGCCTTGGTGCCGTCCCCTCCCCCTACTGCTCCTGCTGGTCTCTCTACCTCCAACCCTACCTCCCCACTCCATGCCCCTCCACCCAGCAGAAGATGAGCTTTCTAGAACGTCAACCTGAGCATGGCACTCCCTGCTGAAAAGTCTTCGTTGGCTCGAGCTGATCTGGGAAAATTCCAACAGCATCCAGAGCCCAGCCCATATGGTCCTGTGGGAGCCGCTGCCTGTTCTACCCTCCTACCTGCCTGCCTTCTTCCAACCTGGCTGGGGTCTCTCCTGTGGGTCCCCACAGCCCCCTGTGCTTCCTCCATCGCAACCGGAATCATAACTACTGCTGCTACCCCTGGACTCAGTTCCCCAAGGAACTGCTTGTCCTAGTAGGTGCTCAATAAATATTTGTTCATGGCTGAGTGAAGGAGGCCAGCTCGCCGCCCTCATATAGATAAGGAAATCGAGGCTCCGAGTAATTCATGACTTGCTCAGATCACACAATTCATGCAAAAGACAAAACCAGGATTTGAACCACGTCTGTGACTCCAGTGCTCTTCTGGGCTCTTCTGCTCCCTAAGGAGGTCGGGGAGGGGTCAGCTTTTGCACAGATCTCAGGGGACTTGAGCCTCCCTCCAGCCTTGGTTGGGCAATAAAGAGACCAGCTTCTAGCCTAGGCTGTCACTCCCTTGAGTTTGACCTTGGACTAGCCACATGACTCTCAGGGCCTCAGTCTTCTCATCTGTAAAGTGGGAAGGAGCCCCGCCTCACTCTCTATCCCAGAGGGTGGCTGATAGGGCAGAAACTCAGGTCTTGGAGAAAGCCACTCCTGCTAACATCTGGGATTTTCCTGACCTCGCCCTCCAAACCTAACTGCATTGCCCTTGGCAGGCACTCCCCGGGGCTTTGTGGAGGGCATCCCCAGGATGGGAGAGGTCATAGAGAATAGGAACTCTTTCAGGGGGAGGCAGTGGGAGAAGCATGGGGAGCTTGGGGGTGAGATCATGACCTTGGGCAAGAGCTTCCTCTCAGAGCTCGGCGTCCTCCTCTGTGAACTGGGGCCGCAATGAGGACTAATATACACAGTGCCTGGCACAGCGCAAGTGCTGCCGAGGCCACATGGCTGCAAGGTTCTATGGGAATGTGATCCTGAAGTTTGCCCCAGAGAGGGAGAGAGAAGAGGGTGAGACAGAGCGGGACCAGCTGTTCCTGAATCTCCCTCAACAGCCCACAATGGCTCCCACTGGCCCCAGAATAGAGCTCACACCCCAACCTGTGGCCCTAGAACCCCTCTCTCCCTCTCTAAGCTCACACCCCACCATGTCCCCTCGCAACCCTATGGAATTGGGGGCACGCCCACACCCACATCCATCAGGCCGTTACTAGCCATTAGCTGGTACTAACCCTGGGACCCATTCCCACCTGTCCCCATCCCCTGGGCCGAGACCTTATGCCTCCTCCTCTGAGAAGCCTTTGGAAATCTCCCTTCTGCAGGGTGGCCCCCTGCTCTGCCCCCACAACCCCGAGGTATAGCCCTTGGAATCCTGGATTGGTCCTAGAGATCATCTCCCCCATTTTACAAGTGGGGGAAACTGAGGTGCGGACGAGGAACAGCAGCTCTCCAGTGATGCACTTGAACCCGGGTCTCTGCTGCATCCAGCCCACCAAGCAGCTTCTCTCCTGGTGCTGAGCTGTTTAGCCCTTGCCTGTCTTCTCCACGCCCCCTCCCCCGCCTGGAGCTACCTGAGGATAAGACCCCATCTTCCTGTCTGCGCCCCTCCCCCAGTGCCCAGCCTAAGGCCTGGCGCATAGTAGGCACTCAGTAAATGTCTGTTGAATTGAATTGCGCTCAGGGCGGCCAGTCGTCTCTGCTCTGTAAGAAAAGCATAGAGTTAGTGGAGCTCTCCCCAAGACCAGGGGGTGGGAACCAAGCTGGTGGGGTGAGGAACCTGGCCTGCCCCAAGGAGCCCACGGGCCCTGGGGAGGGGGCCTGGGAAGCTGGAACATTCAGACTTAGATGAGTCCGAATTCTGCCCCAACAGGCAGCATGGCTCTGGTAAGTCACGCTGCGGCAGGACCTCACTGGCCTCATCTGTCAAATGGAGATGACACTCCGGTCCCTCCAGGCTCTGAGGACTGCTTGTGATGAGGACCAGAGAGATGTGAGGAGTGTAAACAGTAACCCCCAGCTCACAAGCATGGAGTGCCCAGCGCCTGACACAGGAGAGTCGGGTGCAAATGATGCCCATTCTACAGATGAGGAGACTGAGGCTTGGAGACGGGCCGGGCTTGCCCAAGGCCACACAGCCCATGCATTGATCTCATGCTGTACACACGGCCTCCCTGCCAAGCCACAGGGAAGCAAGGTGTGATAATGAACCCCAGACATAGAAGCTGAACCCACCAAAGGGTGGCCCAAACCTTACCCAGGCTGGCAAAGATTCTGCAGGCAAAGGGCCCAGCGTGAGCCCCAGAGCTGTGAAAGGAAGGGTGAGAAGCCGCATTCTCCCCTCCCCATGGGGGTGAGCTCTGATTTCACAGCCCCCCAGAGGGTTCAAAGGCATCCTCAGATCCGCAGGCTGCAAAGGCCTGGGCAGGCCTGGGTGTTAATATAGATCAGTAGAGACTATAAATACACGGTCAGGCTGGACACTGCAGGGTGGCCGACCTGGCACAGCCAAGACAGAGGTTCTAACCCCAGCCCTGCCCCCACCCGCCATCCCTCTCCCTTCTGGGCCTCGGTTTCCTTGCTTGTCAAGAGCAGGCTGCTCCATGACCATGACTGCCAGAAGGTTCTTTACCCAGCAACACAGTTTTCTGACCCCAGCCAGGCTGGCCCAGAGGGAGGCCCTGGAGGCCCAGGCAGAGACCTGGGAGAAGAGAAGGATGTACAACAGGATCACTCTGGATCCCTGAGACAGTCAAGTGAGGGGCTTGACTACGTCCCTGCTCACCAGCCTGGAGCTGAGAAGAGGCAGAGAAAGGAGCCTAGAAGCCAGCCATTCATTCATTCTCTCCGTCTTCATTCAAACGGCCATTCTGTAAGCACTGCCTCCCGCGAGTGGAGGACTCACAGCCAAAACCAGGCCTTCTGGTTGGGGCTCTGTTGGGGATGACAGGGAGATGAATGAGTATCTCTTTCCCTATCCACCCAAGGCTGCGTGGGGGCCATCCTCTGACTCCCGACCCCCATCCCAGGTCGCATGACAGGGACACTGGTTTTACATCCACCTTCTGCCTGGACCACAGCCTCGTAGAGGACAAAGACCAACTGTGGACAGTCTCACTCACCCTGTAAACCCAGGGCCCGGCACCGTCCCAGCATGCTCTCTGTACACGTCCACGGCTGAAAATCACCCAGGGAACACAAGAGAGCCACCACGCACAGGGCCATGACACGGGCCCAGGGACAGAGGAGCACACCGTGCCGGCACCTGCTGTGTGCCAGGCCCTGCACACTTCACACGTGGCAGCTACACTGTCATGCCTGCTTGAAGGATGAGGGAACTGAGGCTGAGAAATGACAAGAGACATGCCCAAGAGCCCACAGCTAAAGTGGCTTGGCACCCACGACTCCCCAGATACAAGTCCAGCTGATACAGCAGTCTGACCATCAAAGGGACGGTGTCTGGGACTCCCCGAAGGCCAGGCATAGGTGAAGGGACAGTGTCCCACTTCCTCATCAAAGCCTCAAAACAACCCCAAATGGCAGACAGACCCTTACATGACAAGGAGAGAAAATGAGGCTCTGAAAGATGACCTGTCCCCAGCCCCAGGCCTGGCAAATATTGGAAAGGCCCTTCCCAGGCAGTGCCTGGGTCCCATGTCCTCTGAGACTCAGGGGGAAGGGGTGCAGACGGCCTGAGCCCAACTGGTCCTCACGTGGCTGGGTGACATGGGCAGTAACCAGCCCCCTCGGAGCCTCGGTTTCCCCAAGACCCATCTCCTCTGCCCCACGCAGCTGCTGCAAGGAGGAGGAAAAGGATAACCAATGGGTGACTCCCCTTTATAAACTGTGAAGTGCCATTCATCTTTGTTCTTCCTTCTTGCTGTCAGTGCATCAGAAGCACCGTCCATCTTAAGGGAATTTAACTGCTACAGTTATACTTTCCTTGGCCCTCCTCAACCACTTCTCTGCCCTCGTCTCTAAAAAGGCTGACCTGTGTTTGTGAGATGCCCACAGTGAGCCCACCCTTGTTAAGGGATTCTCTCACATTTCATCCTCAGGATCCTAGGAACCAGTTATTTGTTGTTATTTTTTGTTTGTTGGATTCTTTTTTTTTTTTTTTTTGAGACGGTGTCTCACTCTGTCTCCCAGGCTGGAGTGCAGTGGTGCAATCTGGGCTCACTGCAACCTCCGCCTCCCAGATTCAAGCAATTCTCCTGCCTCAGCCTCCTGAGTAGCTGGGACTACAGGTGCCCGCCACCACACCCAGCTAATTTTTTTGTATTTTTAGTAGAAATGGGGTTTCACCGTGTTGGCCAGGATGGTCTCGATCTCCTGCCCTCGTGATCCACCTGCCTTGGCCTCCCAAAGTGCTGGGATTACAGGTGTGAGCCACCGTACCCGGCCAGAACCAGGTATTATTTTTATGCCCATTCTGCAGATAAGGAAAGTAAGGCTCTCAGAGATTAAGTGACATCCCCAAGATCACATTGCAAGAAAGTGAGCATGCTCCCCACACCACTGTATATTTGCCCCCACATATCTGTGTATTCCACTCTCAGTGGCTGCTAGAGCCCTCTGGTTGGTTAATGCCCATCTGTTCCCTGGTTTATCCGACTTCCCAGATGTATGTAATATTCATATTTCCATCAGCAGCAGCTCTCACACCCCTTTCCAAGGCCTTCAGGAGCCCCATTAATCATTCAGACACACCTGCATATTCATTAACTTCCAAATTAATACAGGGTCCCTTATTACTTCAGGCCTGCTGCCTGCATTAAAGACACTTCAACTTCATTCATTATTAAACTCCCCTGATAAATGATCACACCCCTCTTTCACAGAGGGGGACAGCACCCAGGCCCCGGGGCTGGCAGGCCTGCTCCCAGTGACAGCTGCTGTGTGACCTTGAGCCAGGCCCTCACCCTCTCTGAGCCTCCTGCATGTTTACCTGGTAAAATCAGGCAAAGGATGGTCTCTGACCACCACCTGGCCTCATCAGGGTGGCCCTGTCTCATCCTTTGTCCTTTCTCTGCGTGTCTTTCTTGGACTCACATAATCCTTCCCCAGAATGGAAGCCAGTCCTCTCTGGAGGTTTCCTTATGCTCCCCCATCAACAACCTCCACTCGCACCTGAGCCTGGGCCTGGGCTTTGCAATCAGTGGGCCTCAGGTCCTGGCACTGGCCCATCATCCTGAGGGCAGCATCTCTGGGCTAACTCGGCTTGGGCCTGGCAGACCATGACACGTCCCAAATCAGAGAGGACAACTGACACCCCCCACCAGTTGCTGGACTCCAACTGCCACACAACAATATCGATGATGACAGCAGTAATAATAACAGCACCCAGTACTTCCTGAGCCTGGACCATGCCCCAGGCCTTGTGCTAAGTCCCATACGGTCCCATCCTTAGATCAACCTCCACTTAACAGATAGGAAAGCTGAGGCCAGTGAGGTCAAGTCATCTCCCTAAGCCAGGCTGGAGCTGGCTCTGCACCCAGGCCTCGCTGACTCGGGGTCCCCAGGGCGTCACCATCACATGTACCACCAGAAGGCCCCGGCACTCGGCCACCCTCTTGCCCTGGCTCCTTCCAGCACCTTCTTCCCAAGCTCTTCCTTTATAGGCCCGATCTCTGCCTAAGGGAGCTGCAGACGACACGGAACAGGTCCCCCATTCGCTGGCAGATGTCCCAATCCATCTCCATTATGCCTGGCACTAAGGAGCACCGCAAATGAAGCGTGATGATGCCACCGCCAGCATCACTCCTGCTGGCTCTGACCCGCCTGCCACCTCCACCTAATGTGCACACCAGGCTGCGACTGATGTCCACAGGCCCAGCTGCCACCTCATACAGATGCCAGGATGGAGCCTTTGCCCCTGGCTCCACTGGCTGTGTGACTGTGGGCCCCTTACTGAACCTCTCTGTGCCTCAGTCTCATCATCCGAATTATGCCTGACTCCACCCTCTCCCTCGTCTCTCATTTCCCATCCATCTCGACACCTCTCCAGGCCACACACCTGTGTGTCCGCTGCCGCCCCTCAGTCCAAGCTTGTCTGGATGGCAGCACCCACCTCCCAGGGTCTCTAGTGTGCCCCAAGGTCCTCCTCTTCCTCTGCTCGGCACGGGTGCTGTCTTTTGTGGACTCACCGAGGCCTCTTTCTTAACACCCTTTCAGCCGCTTCCACGGTTCCCAGGCTAAAGCCAGACGTTCTCCTGAAGATCAAGGCCCCTCAAGGGCCTGGCCCGGCCGCCTGTTCCAGGCTCCCTCCCGCCCTCCTCCTGGACAGCCTCACCTCTCCCAGGATGACTCCTTGGTGAGTGTCCGACCCCCCTGGACCGTCAGGGGGCCGCAGTGGCCAGCACAGTGAGTCCTCCCCCGCAGCTCCCACCCCCGGCACACAGTAGGCAGAGCGATCCCGCAGCTTAAAGGAATGCCTCCTTCGAGTGCAGACAGCAATTTCATCCCACGGGCCATGGTGACTGTCAACAGTGCCTCATACGCTGTAAATGAAGAACTCTTCACTCCTCGCCTGGGACTGAGCACTGGGTTGGCTGCCGCAAACTCAACACCCACCCCCGACCTTACAGGGTGTCAAGATAAAGATCGTCAGGCCGGGCGCGGTGGCTCACGCCTGTAATCCCAACACTTTAGGAGGCTGAGGCGGGTGGATCACGAGGTCAGGAGTTCGAGACCAGCTTGGCCAACATAATGAAACCCCGTCTCTACTAAAAATACAAAAATCAGCTGGGAAAGGGGGCACACGCCTGTAGTCCCAGCTATTTGGGAGGCTGAGAGGCAGGAGAATCACTTGAACCCAGGAGGCAGACGTTGCAGTGGGCCAAGATCACGCCACTGCACTCCAGCCTGGGTGACAGAGTGAGACTCTGTCTGAAAAATAAATAAATTAATAAAATAAAGATTGTTGGATTAATTTCTCAGATGAGAAAACAGAGGCTCAGAAAGACAAAGTGGCCTCACGGCGTCACAGCTGGTAGGTGGTGAGGCTGGGATTCAAACCTGGCTCTGCCTGTGCCTGGTTCCGGCAACCAGAAGAAACGTCCTAGAAGTAGTCAAGGAGCATCAATCAAGTGCCGACCACACGCCAGACCCAAGTAGGCATTTACATCAATCACTTCATGAAACCCCTCCACGGCCCTGGGAGACGGGCACTGTTATTCCACCCATCTGAGACACGAGGGATCAGGCCCAGAGCAGTGAAGCCACTTCCCAAAGGCACACAGCTAAGAAGCGGCAGGGCCTGAGACACACCAAGGTGTTGCCCCCTCTAGCTCTGCCCAGATCTCCTTCCCAGCCTCCTTTGCTGTCAGGGGTACTCTAGGGAGAGAGGCACCCCTTGGCTGGCTCTGTGGCAGCCAGGAGTTGAGCAAAGCCCTTCTCTACTTGGGCCTCGGCTTCCTCACCCACGGGGGGTGGGAGATGTGGACAAGACAACCCAGGGGTCCTGTCAGCACTGGCACAATATCCGTGCACCCAGGGGCCCACCACACACCAGGTCCTGGGCTTGGCACCGTGGGCTGCAAAGACCTGCAAAACTAGTGTCTGGCGTGCAGGGAGGCCCAGGGTGGGAGGGGCAGGGAGCCACCTGTTCAGGGCTCAGGGGACAAGCAGGGTGCAGGTCCCTGTCTGCTGTCAGCACAAGCACCACAGACCCAACAGGAAGCCAGAAGAAGGGTCATGGACATGGCTGAGCCCCCAGATACCCGAAGCTGGTGATTAACAGGGAGGCTCGACACCTCTGAGGACCCGCTACCACCCAAGAGGGCTGGAGACCCCCAGAAGGGGCTGCATCCAGCTAACCAGACATTCCACATCCGATGAGCACCTGGCCTAGGATTTCAGGCACACCGTGGAAAACACAAAGACAAGCCAGGAACTCACAGACGGACAAATGTGCCAGAGACTTCGCTATTTAAAGAAAGCTTCCTGTGAATTATTTTATAAACTAAGTATCAGCCTCCAATTCCCCATCAAAAGCTTGAATTTTCAGATTGGGTTTGCCAAAAGTGAGCTAACACTCCTGGCTTTCTAGGTGCTTCCGTATTGCACACCCCAGGGGTGGGACCAGGGCTGTGTCCCCACCATGTCCCCAGCTCCCAACATGGGGCCAGCGTGAAGAAGAGGCTCAGCAAATGCTACAGAAGCCAACTCTGTTAGCGCACTCATTTCCAAACCCCAGGAGCAGAGCTGCTTGGGTGCCAGGATCCCCCAGCTGGCACACCTTGTGCCATCTACTTTCAGACCCTCTGGGGCACTTTGAAGGAGGTCAGAGGTGGTAGATCCCTTAGCGCTACCCAGGCCCCCGTCATGCAGCACGTGAGGAAACTGAACCCAGAGAGGACAAGAGCCTTGAGCCCCACGGCCTCCAGCCACGCCCCCTCCCCTTCCAGGCGCCCCCTTCCTGCCCCGACCCACTAACCACCGCTGCTCCTCCAGGCTCTGTCCTTGGCCTGTGGCGCCCTCGTCTGCTCTCTCCTCCAGGGTGGCTTCATGCATGCCCCTGGCTGCTCAGATCGCGCTCGGTCATGGTCACCACTGCCTGCCTGCTTGCTCAGGCCACAGATCCCAGTTTTCCCATCAACTCCTGCCTCTCCCACTGGAAGATGAAGATCAGACCAGCCTCCAAGTCCACGCCAGGACAAGCCACTATCATCACTTGCCTGTCACTCACAGGGATCTCCTTTTTTTCCAGGCAGAGGGAGCCTTCCGGAGGGCAGCTCTGATGCTGTCTCTCCTGCTCAAAATCTTTCTAGGGCTCCCTGCAGCCCCAGGGCCAGAGGCTAAGCTCCCTCTTGGTGGGTGCCCACCAACACGGTGAACTCCTACCAGCTTCAGCTCGGGCATCACCTCTTCCAGGAAGCCTTCTTTGAATCCCTGGTCTGGCTTCACCACTCCACTCCACAGCACCCCCATGCTCACCAGCTCCAAGTGGCATCCCATTGAAGGGTCACTGTGTCCCCTCCAGAGGGCCAGGAAGCACGGCGTGCCCCTCTGTGCCCCCTCAGTGCCCCCAGTGAGAAGCCTGGCACAGGGAAGGCACCCAGGGAGTGAAAATTGAAAACGCAAAAGAACCACATAGGCCCCCAGGCATGTAATTCCCAGCTGGTGCCCGTCTCCACGCGCTCACCCCCACCCACGCTAAGTGTGCCCATTATTATGACAGATGACAGCCAGGCCTCCCAGCTCCTGGCTGCTGCGACCATCAGGAAGCCGTCCAGTACGATGGCTCCCATGCTGGCCCTGCCCTCAGGACAGTCTGGTCAGGCGGGTGCAGAGGGACAGGGAAAAGGGGGGGAAAGTGGACAGAGCCCCTGCCAGAAGCCTCGCCTAGACCCCAAGGTCAGCTGACGCTGCTGGCCTTGTGGGAGCCCCGTGTGACCTTCTTATGTAGAGACGTGGGGCTCTCACTTCCAAATGAGGAAACTGAGGCTCCAAGAGCAAGCAGCCAACCTGAACCCAGAGATCGGCATCCGTCTCCTGCCCGCTTCTTCTTACATTGGATCCAGGAGCTTCCTAAGCACAAGGAGGGGAACGAGTTTACCAGGCTGGGCATTTTACAGGCGTTCTGGGAGGCTGTGGGCACCTGCGAAAGAACACCAAGTCTGGGGTCCTCATAACCTGGACTCAGACCCTTGCTCGGTTCCCCTCCTAGCTGTGTGGCTTCGGCAGCCTGCGCAGCTTCTCTGAGCTGACATCCACACTGGTCCCTGGGGGTGCAAGGCTGCCCTGCAGGGTTGCTGTGTTAAATGAGATGGTAAGGACACAGCCAATAACAGCCGAACATCTTCCAGGCCACGCTGCAGGTGGATTATTGCATCTAATCCTCACAGTGACTCCGTGAGGCTGAGTCTAACAGGGTCCCCATTTGACAGACAATGAAATGAAGGTGCCAGGGTCAAACGCCTTACCGAGGGCCAGGCAGCTGTGGGCAGTGGAGCTAGCGCTCAGGCCTGGGTAGACCGTGCCGGGCACATGGAGGGCCTCACTAAACAACATTCTTTTTTGACTCCAACCTGCCCTTTATTCCTCAAAGGCCCCTGAATATACTGGCCTCCAACCTGGCCCCTCCCTCCTGCAAGCCTTCGTAGGGACTGTTCCAGCCACCTGCTGTGCCTCTCCTTCCACTTTCAGAAAGCAAACCTCTCACCCTTTACAGTCTCATCAAATGCTACCTCTTCCACTGAGCCACCCTGGGCTCCACCACCCCGCTCCTGTCCGGCCCCTTCCCCCTACCCCAGTAAAGCCCCCCAGCACAGCACAGCAGTCTCCTAACCGACTGTCACCTACCCTGCCTCTGCCCGTGCTCTGCACAGCAGCCCAAGGAAGCCTCCTGCAGCGCACTCACATCGCCGCCCTGCTCTAAAGCCTCTGGCGCCTCCCCAGCTCCTCTGCTCCACAGTTTAGGCCCCTCATGATCTGGCTTGGCTCTGTCTCTGCAATGTGCCCTCCAACACCATCAGGACAACTGCTCCCCACTTCACACATGCAGGCGTGCACACACACGCATCTACACATGTCATGTGTGCACACATGTACGCCTCTCCAGCTGGTGTGGGATCTCCTAGGCTCCTCCCTTGCTTGGGCCTCTACCTCCACTCCTGCCTTACCCACCTTCCCACCTCCAGCCCGACCCCAGAACAGCACCTCCAAGAAACACCCCCTGCAATTCCTCAGCACCCCCTACCAGCTCCTTCCTGGAACACAACATCCACCTGGCCTGTTCCCAAACACACACGTGCTCCCTGCTGCTGGAAGACACAGTGTCCAGCCTTCTCCTGGCCTGGAGGGAGCTCAGGGACCTCTGGCGTCCTCCCCAGACTCCTGGATCCTCCCTCCCCACTCCCAGGCATGGGCCCGTGAGCTTCTTACCCCTCTCTGAACTCGGAGAGGCTTTTCGCACCTCTTGGGCTTTCCCCTTGAGATTCCCAGGCCTGGAGTACCCTCCTGTCCCATCCCCGCCCAGTGAGTGCTACTTCTCAGGTGGGATTCAAAGCTGCCTCCTACAGGAAGCCTTCCAGCCCACCAGGCCTCAGCCACCGGGTAAGGACTGGCTGGCAAGTCTGCCCCTGTGTGGGCTTCCTGAGAGCAGGGACTCTCTTCATGCCCAGGCCCATACTGGCTCCTTGAGAACTGTCTGCTGAGGAAACATGCTCCCTCGAGTGCCTGGAGGCGGAGCAAGCAAGTTGATCAGACCACGGAGACCACTGGCCCACCTCTCCCACCTCCACCGACCACGGGGACCACCGGACCATCTCTCCCACCTCCACCGAACCCCCTGCATCGCACACCTGGGCCACCAGCCCACCTCTCCCACCTCCACCGACCACAGAGACCAGCTAACCTCTCCCACCTCCACCAAGCCCCTCGCGTCGCACACCTGGGCCACTGGCCTCTGCCTTCACCGGCTGCTGGCTCCCATGAGATTGGAATAGTATCCAAAATCTTCCCAGACTTCACTTCTTCACCTCCCACCTCACTCACTTGCTCCAGCCACCACCTCCCCGCCATGGCCGCCTTGCTCCTCCTGGTAAATGAAAGAAGGAAGGGCTTGCAGAGCTTGACCACATGCTTCCTCAGCACTCACTGAACCCTCAAACCAGCATCATCTGCAAGGCACAGAGGAGGAAACTGAGGCACAGAGAGGGGAAACAACTGCCCAAAGCCAGGCTGCTGCAGGGTGAGGCCTGCAACCACCCCCTCCCTGCCTCCAAAGGCCAAGCCCTCCATGTCCCGAGCCCATGCAGCAGGTCCCTGGGAAACCGGGAGGGGCAAGGGGGTGCAAGGGAGAAGAATGTAAGGAAAGGCAGGGTTATTATCCTCCCAGGTCAGGGGCCTCAACCACCCTCCACTCCACTCAGAGATGCTGACCCACCCCACTCCGGTCCAATCAGACTTCACCTTCTGTCCACAGGCCGAACTCCCACTGTGGACAGAGAGCTGCCCCCACTGACGCGGGCCTGGGGGTAGCAGCAGGGGCAGTTGTCCCCTCCCCCCACCCCCGGAGGCCCACACACCTGTGCCTGAGGGGCACCTCAGCCACCTGGAGGGCCAGGGCTGCCTGGGCAGGGCTGGGGCAAAGGCATCCTGGCATCTTAGGGCCTCCTAGCAGGTGCCTGGTGACAAAACCTGACTACCAAGAATCACAGCCTAGCAGAACTGAAGAGCTTAAACCTCTTCGCTGTTACCCATTAGACAGATGGGAGCCTGAGGCCTGCAGGGGTGCCAGGACTCCCCAAGGCCCCCTCAGCCTCCCCACCCACCCTCGGTGGGCACGCCTGCTGGGAGCAGCCCCTGAGCCCCTGGAGGGAAGGACATGGCCTCACTCCCCCGCAGGGTCCCAGCACCCAGCCCAGAACAGGAGTTCAAGAGTTTCCTTGAACAAACAAAAACGTGAGAGAGTCCATGCCGAACACAGGCCCTGCCTTGCCTTCTTGTAGAGGGATCTAAAGGTGGAGATCAAACGAGGGCATTAGCCTGAAAGTGCTTTCAAACCCATAAATCACTACACACCTGGAAGGGACTCGTAATCCCTAAGTGGTGAAAACGGACACAGGTTAAGTATTTCATTCACTCATTCATTTCATACCGCTTCTCAAGTCCTGGCTCTGTGCCAAGTCTTGGGGCAGGTGCAGGGGACTGGCAATGACCTCGACAGACATGGCACTGCCCTGAGGAAGCTCACAGCCCCAAGAGAGTCAGTCAAACAGGGGACCAGGAATTACAAGTGGAATGTGCGGGGGCCGTGCGGCCTAGGCCCGGTGGGGCTGCCTGGTCTTCCAGAGGAAGGGTCACCTAGCTCTCAGGCCTATTGGAGACAAAGGGTCTCCAAAAAGACAGGTCAACTAGCAAAGAGAGCACAGCTCCCCAACCGGCCAGTGTCATCTCAGGTGGGCAGTGTCTAAGACAGGGACACACAGGTGGGCAGTATATATAACACTATCATTGTCCTCATTTTAAAGATGAGGAAACTGAGGCCCAGAGAGCCAAAGCAACATGCCTCAGGTCTCACAGCTCTTAGGCAGCAAAGCTGGTGGTCATGGGGCCTCCAGCACATTCTCAGGTCCCTGAGGAGGCTTGGAACAGTTTCTAGAACATTCAGCCAGTGAACTAAGGGCCAAGCCACTGTGATGGGATTCAGGCCAGCTGCTCCACTCCCAGCAGGGAGGGAGGAGGCCGCAGTCAGGGTAGGCCAATGCCAATCACACAGTGGGCCCTCAGGAAACACCGCCCCAGCTGGACCTGCAGAAATCACTAGAAACAGCCCAAACCAACCATCCCTGCACAGGAGCTGCCTAATGCGAGCCTGGGGGCCACCGCCCTAGGAGGCAGGTGAGGTTTCCCAGTAACCAAGCCGGCCCGGCAGCCCTCCCTTTAATGTATGCAAACGAGGGGCATAAATTCCTGCTTACTTAACTTCACAAATGTTAACAAGCCCATAAAAAATAAGTTATTCTTCCCCAGCTCCACAACACCCTTCGTTTATTTAATTTTGCTTCTCCTCTCCCCACCCCCAGCCTCCTTGGCAACAAGGGAAAAGCTGTTGTCAACAAGGGAAAAGCTTCCGTCTTTCCCTGCCTGAGGGGTCTGCCCTTGCCTCAACCTGCCCCAGGCAGGCTGAAGGAAGAAGCCCCAGATAAGGAATCAGAAGGCCCAAGAGTGAGCCCTGCTCCCTCCTCCACAGCTGTGTGACCTTGGGCTCCTGACTTAACCTCTCTGTGGTTTAATTGCCTCATCTACAAAGTAGGAACAGTAGCTGCACCCTGCCTGCTTTGGGGTTCCTGGGAGGATCAGAGGAGATAATCCAAGTAAAGTGCTTAGTTGTCTCTGGCACACAGCAAACCCTCAATAAATGTTAGCCCATGCTATTATGTAAAGAAGAGTTAAATACCCTCCGGTTAATCCATTTGTAGAGTTTGCCTTCCGGGGCAAGCTGGCAGCTCCAAAGGCAGCCTGTGGTTCGGTTTTGTTGGCAGACTCGGTGTTGACACACATTTGAGTTTTGATGCCATCCAAACTGACCGCTGGAGTTTGCCACAGGCCCCACCACACCCTATTGCCCTACACAGACCAGACGTGCGCCTTGCAGTGACCCAGCCCCGGTGAGCGTCTGAGTTTCCCACCCCTAGTTCTTGCCCCTCAAAAGCCTTTCCAACTGGTGATCTCATTAGAGGCATCACTAGGCCCAGCTGACAGATAAGGAAACCGAAGCTCATGAGGGGGGCAACAACTTGCCCACAGTTCCCAAGGAAGGGGCTGTGGAGCCAATGTGAGAGTGTAGCCACCAGTCCCAGCCTGTCTTCTCTCCTGAGCCCCTGCGCCACCACGACAGTTTCAGGGAAGCCTCCCTGGCAGCTGGAGGAGCAAATAAATGGCCAGTTACGCAGGTGGCAGGAGAGATGGTGTTCAGCCTCCAGGGGCCCGGTGGGTCCCAGGACCAGTCAGGAGGCTGAGCAGAAGCCAGAGCACGCGCTGGGCCTCGTCCCAGCCAACCCAAGGCATGCCAAGCCAGGGTGGCATTGCTGTGTACCGAGCACAGCACTGGGGACTCTGAAAGATAGGAGACGGGGGTTAGAGGTGGCCTGTTCCCTTCAGGTCTCCTCCACATCCTCCACTTGAGCCCACTTCCAAGAATGGCCCAGGCCAGAGACCATGCCTCACTTGCCCACAACTGCCCCCTCCTGCTGGCATCGAGCAGAAAAAGCCATAGCCCCAGCCTATCCCAGTGACTACCAGCTACATCTTCCCCAACAACATCCCAAGCTGAGGCCGCTTTCATTCTTCCCTCTCTCACCAGTCTCAAGTCCCCCATGACGTATCACTCCATGATGCTCTGCCCCCACCCTCAGGCAGGTGCACCTGTCCATCCATTCATTCTGCAGTACAAAGGTAGGCTCCCAGCACTGCAGGGACTTGCCCAAGGTCCCACCAAGCCCAGAGTGAAACCCAGCTTCTAGACATCCCTACCACCACCTTCCTGATTTAGGAGGAGTCCCCGAGGGCATCCCCAGGGCAGAGGGCGGGGCCAGGCTCCTAAGGGGCAGGGCCAAGCAAGGCGGGCGAGGGGCCGGAGGGTGGGGGTGGGCCGAGAGAAGACTGGATCCTGGTCTGGGTCCCGGTTGCCTTGGCAACAAGACTAATTAATTCCGACTCCATCTGTGCCTTGGCTGGACGGGCGGTTTGGGCTCACGGGTGTTTGTTTTGAAGCAAAGGGAGAGAAGCGAGAGGGCCTGGGAGGCTGCGGCCTCGGGGTCTAGCGAGGGGTTGACACTCGCCCCAAATTCACATAGCATGCCCTCACCCCCACCACAGGAAAAGGCAGAAAAGGCAGGCCAGGAACCCAGAGACCATCCGGGACCTCCTCTTCCCAACAAGGCTCATCATCTCAGCCCAAACGAGGTCTCACACAGCCAGCCGTCGGCAGTGCCCGCCGTGTGTGCACACGCGTACACACACCTGCACACGCCGAGGAGACCACAGGCCCTAGAATGAGAGAGCCCTGGGTTTGGCTGCCAGCTTAGCCTTCTGAGTCTCAGCTTCCCCGTCTGTAAAATGGGCCACACCACTCCCCTCAAAGGGCTCTTGGGAGAAAGAGAGGGATGTCTGCAGCGCATGGACACCTGAGGGGCCTCATCTGTTCTGGGGTCCAGGAAGGCTTTGCTGAGGGTGATCCTGGCGAGGGAACCACGTATGCAGCACCCAGAAGGTGGCACTTTTGAGGAACTGGAACAAGGTCAGGAGAACTGAGATCTAGATAAATGGAACGTCAAAAGGAGAGGGAGCCCTGAGGCCGAGCCAACTCCTTGCAGATCTCAAGGTTCTGGATCTTGGCCCAAGGGCAGTGGGGAGCCAGTGACATGCTGGGGAGGTGACACCAATGGAAGGGTTCAGAATGCATCGGAGGGGCGGGAATGGCGCCAGCAGCCTGTGAGGAGGCTGCAACGAGACGGACCTGGAGGGTGCAGGCAAGGACAGCAGGGTGAGCACATGAAGGCAGATTTGAGTCAGGCTTGGTGAAGAGAGTCGGGCAGGATGAAGAGAGAGACCAACGGAGGAGTTCAGGGATGCCACCCAGGGTCTGGGTGGGTGGCTGAGTGAGCGTAGTGCCAGCCCTGGAACAGGGAGCCTCAGAGAATGGGCAAATAGCAGTGCAGGAGGACAGAGGCAGAGCCCGGGTGGGACCAGTTGAGCTTTAGGGGTCAGAGGAACACCCAAAAGGAGTGACCAGTCAGCAGGTGGCCACACGCAATGTCCTACAGCCAGAGGCAGGTGACAGCAGAGGATAGAGACTCAGGCAACCCTTGCACACAGCTGTTAAAATGCTGGCCCAAGAGCAGCGGCTGACACCCGGGCTGGGAGGGTCAGCGCTCAGGGACAGGTGTAGCTGGGAGTGGATGCTGGTGCTCAGGAGCCTGCCACACCCAACTGCGTTCAAAGCCCGAACCCAACACCTCATCAGCTATGGGATCCTTGGCAAGCCACTTCACCTCTCTGAGCCTCAACTTCCCCATCTGTAAAATGAGAATAAAAGCAATACCTACCACATAGGTTGTTGTGAGGAGGGCCATCCCCCTAGATCCTTAGCTGAGCCCCAGAGACACAGGAGTTCCAGCTACCTGCTGGTGATCAAGAAGGAAGGGCTGAGTGTCAGGCCCTGGGCTGAATCCTGGGTCCCCTACTTACTAACTGTGGAACCACGGTGAGGCCCCTCACCTCCCCGAACCTCAGCTTTTTTTTTTTTTTTTTTCTGAGACAGAGTCTCGCTCTTGCCCAGGCTGGAGTGCAATGGCATGATCTCAGCTTACTGCAACCTCCGCCTCCCGGGTTCAAGCGATTCTTGTGTCTCAGCCTCCTGAGTAGCTGGAATTATAGGTGCATTCTACCACGCCTGGCTAATTTTTGTATTTTTAGTAGGGAGGGGGTTTCGCCATGTTGGCCAGGCTGGTTTCGAACCTCTGACGTCAGGTGATCCACCTACCTCGGCCTCCCAAAGTGGTAGGACTACAGGCATGAGCCACCGTGCCCGGCCCCCTCAGCTTCTTAAAATGTAAAATGGGGATAGTGAAGGTATCAACCCCATGGCTCATGGGGTCACTGTAAACATGAAATAAGAAAACATGTCGGCATGGGCCACCTGCCTGGGACATAGCAAGCACTAAATAATTCATCACTGCTGTCATTATTACAGTTATTGTCACTGCTCCTCCCAGTGACCCATGAAGGGGGATGTGCTGATGCCCAAATAACAAACGAGAAAGACAAAGGCCTCAACCTAGCATCCAGGACCTGGACTGACCACCACGTGATCACAGGATCCCCTTTCCCAGCCCAAACAGCCCAGTTAGCCTGAGACAGGGTTGTATGAGACTACCTGGATCTGAACCCTTTCCTGGCCTCTCTGAACTGTGTGACCTTGGACAAGTCATCTCACTTCTCTGAGCCCCAGGTTCCTCCCTTTAGGAAAAAAAAAGGGGGGGTGGGTCCTGGGCAGGCACAATGGCTCACGCCTGTCATCTGAGCACCTTGGGAGGCCAAGGCAGGAGGATCACTTGAGCCCAGGAGTTTGAGACTAGCCTGGGCAACACAGTGAGACCCTGTCTCCACAAAAAAGTTTTTAAAAAACTTAGCTGGGCATAGTGAGACATACCTGTAGCCCCAGCTACTCCGGAGGCTGAGATGGGAGGATCGCTTGAGCCTAGGAGGTTGATGCTGCAATGAGCCACGATTGCACCACTGCACTCCAGCCTGGGCGACAGGGTGAGACCCTGTCTCGAAAAATAAAATAATACAACAAATGAAAAATAAAAAACAAGGGTCCCCTATCTGCACCATTGTCCCGAGGACTGAATGAGGTGGTACCTGAAAGTTGTCCAGTCCAGTGATGGCACACAGCAGGTGCTCAACAAGTGACAGCAGTTATGATCAGTGATTGGATATGAAGACCTGGACACGGGAACGAATGACTGCATACAAGCACTCACAACAGAGTGCCAGGGTGTGGTGCCTGTCAGCTCAATCACACCCCAGAGGGCTGCACATCTCAGGACTCACTCCCAGGTGACCCTCCCTGGTGCTCCCCCATCAGGGAAAGGGCAGACAGCAAAGGGACCCCCAGACAGTGCCTCCCATCCATGCCGCCCCCCACTCCCACCACCCCTGCAGCAAGCACACAGCCACGCGTGTGCCGCCCCAGCCCCGTGACCCACTAGCAGCCCCTCCCCGTCCCCCGCTCTGCATCTGCTCAATTAGGGAAACTGGGGAGCGAGGGAAACAAAGACTTAATTTCTGAGCTAATCAGCCTGCCTCATACTAATTACCATCCTCCCGGGCATTAGGGCAGCCTTCCTGGGGGAGGTTGAGAGGGAAGCTGGTCCTTAGGAATGACACCCCCTTCCCCTAAAGCCTGAGAGCCCAGCAATGGGAGGGTAGTGGTGCAGGAGGACCGGGAGGCTTGGGCAGGTGGGATTTCAGGGTGGGATGAAGGAGACGCGGTCAGAAGCAGGAGACAGAGTCCACTGGGCAAAGCAGGGAATGCACCTGTGGTCACCTGGACAGCCCCACCTTCCCAGGGTTCCCGCCCCATCCTCCGGGCAGCGACAGGCTCGGGGGAGGCCCAGAACAGGTGCCCCAGTAGGCATGCAGCCCATGGCCTTGGCCAAGAGGACAGATGGACAATTTGAGGCTGGATAATTGAGCAATGATCAGAGGGAAGCTTCTGGATCATGGCCTACTGGGTGTGTGCATTTGTGTGCGCTTGTGTGTGTGCGTGTGTGTGTGTGTCATATGTGTACATGAGCACGCCAGAACAAGAGGGCTTGGGACTGGGAGCCAGGAAGCCTGCGTTCAATTCCCTGCTCAGGCTCTGGGAAAGTCCTTGCCCCTCTGAAATTCAGGCTGTACCATAAGCGAGCTGGAGGGCACGATTTTTAGAAATCATCTCAGACGTGACCACAGGGCCACTTATTCTTCAACACATGCTTGTTGAACACCTACTATCATGCAGCCGGCTCTGTGCTGGTACCACAGGCACATTCGCGAACAAGTCAGACGAGGTCCCCAGCCTCACGGTGCTTTCACTGTGACGGGGGAGCCAGGGAGTAAACACGGAAATCAAGAAACAAGTGCCTTGGCACTGGCAGACACAGGAACATGCTCTGTAGAGAGTCGACCCATAGGATGTGGGCAAGCGATGGGGCCACCCCAGGTCGGGCTTATGGCAGCATTTTTTAGAAAAGGCCCCACCCAGCGGCCAGGTGCAGTGGCTCACGCCTGTAATCCCAGCACTTTGGGAGGCCGAGGCGGGCGGATCACGAGGTCAGGAGATCGAGACCATCCTGGCTAACACGGTGAAACCCCGTCTCTACTAAAAATACAAAAAATTAGCCGGGCGTGGTGGCGGGCATCTGTTGTCCCAGCTACTTGGGACGCTGAGGCAGGAGAATAGTGTGAATCCGGGAGGCGGAGCTTGCAGTGAGCAGAGGTCGCGCCACTGTACTCCAGCCTGGGCAACAAAGCGAGACTCCATCTCAAAAAAAAAAAAAAAAGAAAAGAAAAGAAAGAAAAGGCCCCACCCAGAAGTTAAACTGCAGATAATCCCAACTCATTAAGAGCCTCAGAGCAACTCGCCTCCCTTCTCTGGACCTCTGTTTCATGCACACAGCACGGGAGCTGGATGAGATGCTGTCCAAGGCTGATTCAGTCCCACAAGCAGGAGTTCTCACGAGTTTCTCCAGGCCGGGTGTGTGCATGAGAATGTCTGCATGATCCCCTCAGGGGCTGCGGTCTAGCCCACACATTTATACATACACAGACAGATGACCACCATGTCCCCAGTCCTGGGCCCGGCTGCACAATGGATGTACCAGATAGACAGGCATGTGCCTGATGATGAGAGGGGTGGGGCACCACATACCCCAGGGCCCGCCAGCTCCCAGTCACGGGATCTGCGGCCCGCACTCCAGGGGATACACTTAGTTCTGCTGGCACAGGCGTCCCTTGAACTGCCTCCCCCTCACCTGGTCATGGGGCCTTCGCAGCAGCCCACCATGTGCTGAGCACCTGAGCCTCACTGCACGGAATTCTCACAACAGCCCTGCCAGGGAAGTGCTGTTAACCCTGTTTTACAGATGGGGAAATTGAGGCTCCGCTAGGTGAAGTCACTTGCTCAGTAAATAATCAGCTAGGCACTCAAATCGGGCCTGATCCCAAACTACCACCCCTACCATGTGCCAGGGCCTTCTTCCTGGACCACTCTCAAGGCTCAAACCAGGGGACCCGCCTGGACCAGCTCTGCCCAATAACTGGCCTTCCAGGGATTGCCAAGGGCGCCCAACACAGCAAGGCAGTCAGGTTCAGATGGCCAGATTCAAATCCTGATTTCATCACCAAGTCGCTGTGTGACCGTGGGTAGGATCCTTAACCTCTCTGTTCCTCAGTTTCCCCACCTGTCAAGTAGGGATGGTGACAGTATCTATTTTGCTGGGTTGTTGTGAGGATTTTGCTAAGTTCTATAAAGTTCTTAGAACAGTGCCTGGCACATGGTGTGTTGATAAAAGGAAGATATGATTCCCTTTGACTCTGTGAATGGCCTGACACTTGGGTTCCACAGAAGGCAAGAGGCAGAGCTGCAATTCGAACGCTGGACTCAGGACTCCCTGTCCAGTGCTCTCGCCCTACAGCATCAAGGAATCTCCAGTTTGGCCAAGGGAAGAAAAAAGTCCCAGGACTGGCCCAGACTCAGCCCCAGGGCGGAAAGACAGCCTGTGAGGAAGACTAAGGGATGAGAGCCGCAGGCCAGGGGCCAGGCCCCAGACCCTGCTCCATCGCCTGCACCTCCCTCCTCTGTGCCTGGCACTCGCCTACCCGGCCCCACCCCCAGCTCCGGAAGGCCCGGGCACTCCTGTGGACACTCAAGGACCCTGGGAAGCTCCTGGGCCCTGAAGCAGCTCCCTGTGGCCCCAAGGAGCCCAGTGCCCAGTGATCCTGGGACACAGCAGGTGGAGAACAGCAGGGAACAGCGTGGTCTCCCAGCACCACCTTCCAAGTCCCTAGGTACTCTGTCCCCAGAGACAGCCAAGGGTCCTGGCCCTGGACCCCCACACCCTACCTTTCCCCAAGTCCCAGGGAGCCCGCAGGCAGGAATCCCAGCCAGAATGGGCTCCTGCCTAAAGTGCTCAGCCAACAGCGAGAGGAGCCCAGACATTCACACTTAGCCTTGGAAGCAGATCCCCACAAACCAGCCCACCCATGCCCCGGGGCGGCATGCCGGGTCAGAGGAGCTTGATTCTGAAGTCAGACACTTCAGATCTGAAGTGGGTGAAAGTAGAAAAAGCGCAAACAGCCCAGGCACTCACAACAGGGAAATGTCCTTTCAAGAAAAGCCCATTCCAAAGTGGATTAGGACCCAGGTCCCGCCACACCCCTGAGGAGGGTGCTCAGGGTACAGTCAGGGGCCGCAGGCGGGTGCAGGGCCAGCTGCGAGGAGAATCCCTCCTGGGTAAGAACAGACGGTGTACATGTGTTTGTAGGTGCCAGGAAACACAGGCCAGTGACAGCCTCTGGGGAGGAGGCCTTGGGAACAGGCAGTGGCCCGTTCCTTTCTGCTGTGCACGCCGAGAGCATGTGCCAGTTCCCTAGTATAAGGGGGTTTGTATACTTGTGCATTGTTTTACACGTACATGCTCCAAAACCCAGCAAATGCACAAAGATCACGAGGGCGCACACATACACACACACCTGCCCATGCGTGCCCAGCTTCTGTCCAGCCAGCTCCCTCCTGCGGCCTGAGGGAGAGACAGGCGGCTGTGGCAAACAGATGGGACAGGGTCAGAGAGACGGGTGGGCAGACAGAGACAAAGAGACAGGGAAAGAGACAGAAACAGCACGAATGAGCTCAGCTCAGGCCCTAGGGTGATCCTGCTCAGAGCAGCCACTTCAGGCTGGTCCAGGGGCTGCGGGAAGTGAAAGTGCCCAACAGGAAAGCCTGCAAGGCTCCACCCTCAGCCTGGCCACTCACTGCGGTGTGGCCCCGAGCCAGTGCCTCACCTCTCTGGGCTGCAGCCTGCCTACGAGTGCGGGCAGTGGGTGGGAGACCTGCTGGCTCCGACCCTCCAGCACTCCGGGGTCCTGGTTCCCTGTCAAGCCCCCGCTTCCCCTCTCCCCAGATGGTGCCGAGGGCAGTGTCCAGGTCAGCTGCCATCTCAGCCCAGCCAGGAGCTCACTCCCAAAGCCCCTCCCTCCCCTTCCATCAGCCCCAGCATCAAATCGGAGAGGGACGAGCCGGGCACTGACCGGAAACCACAGGTGTGGATACTGCCGTCTTCCTGCCTCATTTCGCCTAATCCCCATCACAGCCCTGATCCCATGTTACCACACGAAGCAACCGAGGCGCAGAGGATGATCGGGCCAGAGCCCCGCAGCCAGCGGGGGATGAATATGAATGAGCTGGGATGGAACCCACGTGTCTACTCCAAAGCCCATCGGCTCCTTCCACAACATCCTGTTCAGCAGGCAGCAGGAGGGGCCACAGGGGCAGATACCCCCACATTTCCTGACCTAGCACCCAGACCCAGGACTCCACAGGCCCCAGCCTGTCTCCAGCAGCCTCAGAGGTGACTCTAGAAGGGCCCCTGAAGCCCTGCCTCCCTGCTCCGACCACCAGGAAAGCCAGCAAGAAGCCCAGAGCTAGCATTCCTGACTGCATGCCAGGCGTGGTACCAAGTGCTTCAGTGTCACCCTTGGGAGGTGGGTACTACTTTTATTCCCATTTGACAGGTGAGGACACCGAGGCACACATAGGCGGGGCAACTTGTCATGCGTAGAATAGGGAACTGACAGCTGGACCCACGAGCCTGATCACTGCGTCGCCCCATCCTGCAGCCTAGGAGTTTTTCCACTCTGACCTGCAACCCCCAAGCCAAGGAGTGTCTAGCGGGGCAGCAAAGGCCTCACCCCAGAAGCGCTGCTTAGATCAAGGGCCCTTGAGCCACCACCATTAGGGCACCTCAGTGCCGACCCCTCTCTGTAGCCGGTCTCTTCCCAGGATGATACTTGGGGTCCCTGGAAAGCCCCCACCTCCATCCTTGAGTCCCAGCCCTGGGTGAGGAGGGGAAGCGGAGAAGGTCTGTGTGCCCCCACAGACCTCAGACAATGTCCTCCAGGACAGGGGCTGTCCTTTGCCTGAGGTCCAGAGAGAGTGCGGGACAAGCAAGACTCACACAGCAAGCGGGAGGCAGGAAGGGGCTCCACAGCCCTTCATCTCTGCCTCCCAGCTTGGCACAGAGGGCACCCCACCTCCTATGCTGGGTGGGTTGAGCTGTGACCCAGTGTGGAGACAGGGATGGGGCTATGGGTTCTCAGTAGCTTCTAGCTTCTCACGCAGCCCCCGGCAACCCTGTGGGCCTACTGTGTGCAGATACTCCTATCTCCAACCCTATTTCACTCCATCCCCTTCAGGAGCCTGGCAATATCCCCATTTCACAGATAAGAAAACTGAGACCGGGACATGTGACCACTCAGTCATGGGATCTAACTCACAATGCCTCACTTCCCATCACCAAACAGGCCTTCCTGCCGCCCCTGCCCCAATCCAACCACTCCCAGCCCTCAGGGACTACCTCTTCCAAAAAAAAAAAAAGTCTTCCCAGAGCTCTTGGAACCTCCGCTCAGTGGACCATCTCTCCTCTGACATTCAGAAAGCAGACTGAGGCTGGGCGCCTCAGCTGTACACTCAGGCCTGTAATCCCAGCATTTTGGGAGGCCGAGGCAGGTGGATCACTTGAGGTCGGGATTTCGAGACCAGCCTGGTCAACATGGTGAAACCTCGTCTCTACTAAAAATAAAAATACAAAGATTTTCTGGGCATGGTGGCAGTCACCTGTAATCTCAGCTTTCTCTCCAGCCTGGGCAAATGAGCAAAACTCTATCTCAAAAAAAAAAAGAAAAAAGAAAGAAAGCAAACTGAGGCCAGCACACCCACAGTGCCTCCACCCTCAGACTGAGGCTCCTGGGAATTGAGGCTCTATCTCCCTCAGACAGGGCACTCACTCCCCTTCCCAAAGACTAAGAGGTCCCAGGACTCCCTTCTCCAGCACCTCCATCCACACAGCCCCCTACCCGATTGCAGGACTCTGCCCCAAGGGGCCAAGCAGGACCCCAGGCCACGCCTCAGCCCCTCCTCTCCCTTCTTCCTGGCGCTCCTCCAGGCCTGGCCAGTACCAGGCAGGCTACCCTCCCACCACCGGGCCCTATCCATGAATCCCACCTCTGTTGGGCACCACAGACCCCCCTTTCTCCTCCCCAAACAAATGGGGTCTTGAGCAAGGCACCAGGACAACCACGCACAAGGCCAGATCTATTTCCTGGACTGGCGCGGCTGCCAGCGGGGTGGGCGGTCCGGCTCGCAGAGCGGTCTGTCCCTTCCACAGCCCCTCCAGGTCCAGCCTCTGGCATTGGGAGCCCGGCACTCTAAGCTCATCCTGGCAGGGCTGGACCAGCAGCCCCCCTCCCCAGGTGACCAAGGAGTGGGCCTGGGCCAGGCGCCCCTAACCACGCTCCCCACTTCCTCCTCTCTCCCTTCCCCTGACACGGTGTGGGTGGGGACCTCTGAGCGTAGGTCCAAATCCTGCTCTGCACCCTGGAAGAGAATCTCTCCAGGCCTCTGTTTGGTCGTTCGTAACCGCGTGTGACACTCCCTATGCTGCAGGGGCTGCTGTGGCCACAGATGGGGTAGGGTACAGGCAGAAAATCCCGGCACAGAAGAGGTGCTCAGTCCAAACTGGTTTTTCTCTCTCCTTCATTCCCTCTTCTGCCCTAGGGCGATAAGAGGTGGGGCTGGCAGAAATGGGGGTAAGAGGGCACAGGCTGGCAGGGTAGAAAATGACCTGTCCCAGGCACTTAAAATGTTACCTATTCCAAAATCAAAGTCTCAGATCCCTCTACAGCCGGCAGTGAAGTCTCCTAAGACTAGGCTGGTTAAGGCTCCCAAGACCCCACAGCCAGGCTGGGAAACACAGCGAGACCCCGTCTCTACAAAAAAAAAAAAAAAAAAAAACAATTAGCTTGGCGTGGTGGTATGTGCCTATAGTCCCAGCTACTCAGGAGGCTGAGATGAGTGGATCACTTGAGTCCAGGTGGTCAAGGCTGCAGTGAGCCATGACTGTACCGCTGCACTCCAGTCTGAGTGACAGAGCAACAGCCTGTCTCAAAAAAAAAAAAAAAATCCCACAGCCCATTAATGGCAACACTAGGGAGGAGGCCTCAGAGCCAAGCCCGCAAATCAAAGCTCAAAGCCCACTGCCTCCTAAAAGCCAGCCTAGATATTATCCCCATTTTACAGACAAGTAAATTGAGGTACACAGTAGTTAAGTAATATGCCTGAGGTCACACAGCTAGTGAGCATCTGGATTGATTTCTTGTGACAATTAGGCTGCTACCAAAAGCTGTTCGTTGTGGCACAAGCACTCCCTAAGAATCTGTGATTTTGACTCGGCATCCAGAGTCAGGTCCAAGTACTTTAGCCTGAAATGCAAGGCCTCCCAGCAAGGTGGTATACAGCAGCAGAAGACAGCACTGGACCTCGAGTCAAATGCCAGGCCTGCCACTCACATCTTGCTGTGTACCCACGGCAACTTACCAGGCCTCCCTGGCCTCACTGTCCTCTTGTGTAAAATGGGAATAACGAGACTGACCTCCCAGGGTGGCTGGTGGGGTTACCTATCCATGCAGTCACACAAATTTATTGAACATCTACTATGTGCCAGGCCCCATTCAAGGTACTTGAGATAGAGCAGAGAACGAGACAAAAAAAAAAGCTGCCTTCAGGGAGTTGATACTCTACAGTGGTGGGAGGGCACAGAGTAAGCAAGCAAATAAAACAGTATCAAGTTGTGTTAAGGGCTTTAAGAAACCAGAGGGAGGAGGCCAAGGGCAAGGGACAGGGTAGTCGGGAGGACTTCCCTGAGGAGGTGACAGTTAACCAGAACAGGGGACAGACATGCACTGAGCCAGGACAGCAGCAGTGAGCACAGAAGGAACAGCAAGGTCAAAGGCCAGTGAATCAAATGAGAGCTGGAGCCTATGGGAAAATGCCTGGCACATAGCAGATGCTCAATAAACAGCAGCTGTGAGCATTATTACTCTAAGCCCCCCAAACCCCTTGCTCCTTGCCTTCCTCTTCTGGAAACCAGGTTGCGATGCAGCTTGAAGTGCATCCTAGGTCTCTTCCACATTCCTTCATTCATTTAAAGTAACCCCACTTCCATTAATAGTTCTCCCATTTTGCAGGTGAGAAAACTGAGGTTCCCAAGATCCCATAGCCCATAAACGACAGCATCGGGACATGAACCTAAGTCTAGTGGTCTCAAACTCCATGCTCCTGGCAGCCTTGGGCGGTCTTACTTACAAAGGGCGTTCACTACATTCCCCCTTCCCATCCCAAGACAGCTCAGCCTGTCAGAACGTCTCTAGGATGAACCAAGGTCTGAGCCTGCCCTTTGAGGCCACCCAGGACAGCCCTCTCTCCTCTTTCCCAGGTCACCCTGAAATGTTAGCACCTGCCACCTGGAGCACGTCCCAGTGCCAAGCCCTGTGCCTTACTTTGTCCCCTGGCCTTGCTCCAGCAAGGTGAAGTAGGGATTCTTATCATCCCCATTGTATAGGTAAAGAAACTGAGGCCCAGAAAGGTGGAGAAACATGCCCAATGGCAGCTTTCAGGAAAGTGGCAGTGTTGGGATCTCAGCTCAGGCCCTCATCACCTGAAAGACAGTCACTCGTCATTTCCCAGGCCTCTCAAATGGCCCTCTTTGGGCATCACTCTCAGTCCCTTGCCTGGCCTGTCCCCCTGGTGATGCCAAAATGGTAGACAAGACAGGCTTCCCCTGACTTGGTTATTCTCAGGGCACCACCAGCCACATGCCTGGCATGCGGTGCCCTAGGCCAGGGCTGGCTGAGCAGCTCAGAGCACTCAAGTCCCACGAAGGAGACCAGTGGCCAGGGGCTCAGGCAACGGCTGTGGGGACAGGGCTCGCCTGATGAAAGTGCACACACAGGCCCTGGGGCAGGCAGGAGAGGAGCACCAGAGAGGGAGCCTGCCACACCTGGCTCCATCCTGGCTCAGCCACCAGGGCACTATGTGCCTGTCAGGAGGCTCTCTGCCTCTCTGTCCCCGTTCCTGTTACCACGAACTCAGGACCATACCCCCACTGCTAAGGGTCATGGGGAAAGGTACAATGCCACAGAACTCTAGTGAGATCTGGCTTCCCCACGTGTGTCAGGAAATCATTTTAAAACGATTTTTAAAAGTAATGATGGCGGGCCAGGCGCGGTGGCTCACGCCTGTAATCCCAGCACTTTGGGAGGCTGAGGCAGGCGGATCACAAGGTCAGGAGATCAAAACCATCCTGGTTAACACTGTGAAACTCCGTCTCTACTAAAAATACAAAAAATTAGCCAGGCGGGGTGGCACGCACCTGTAGTCCCAGCTACTCAAGGAGGCTGAAGCAGGAGAATCACTTGAACCTGGGAGACGGAGGTTGCAGTGAGCCGAGATCGTGCCACTGCACTCCAGCCTGGGTGACAGAGCGAGACTCCGTCTCAAAAAAAAAAAAAAGTAATAATGATGGTGGTGGTGGTTCCCAGTCACTGAGAGTCTATTACATACCAGGAGCCATCGCATCCATGAGCCCAAATAACAGCCACCCTGGGAGACATGTGCTTCATCTCCATTTTACAGAGGGGGAAACTGAGGCCAGAGGTCCTCCACTGTAAAAACCAGAGCCAGGTTGCAAACCCAGAACTTGCTGCTCTCCTGTGCAGCTTCCTGTTGTTAGTAATTGAATGAAATGCTGCTTCAGGAGAACCACTGGGGACTGTGGGGAGAGAGAGGACTCAACGGTGTCAGAGAGACAGGCTCCCCCAGGGAAGGAGTTAGGCCTGCTGAGTCCGGCACTCAGGGAGGGAGATGCTTCCCAGAACGTGCCTGCTGGGTGACCTTGGGCAAGTCACTTCCCCTGTCTGATTCCTCAAAGGCAGATACCAATGCTGGTCCCCCCAGAGAACGGCACTGGGTCAACAGGTCCTCAGCAAACATGACGGATGGGGACAAAGTCACTTGGGGGCAAGAAAGGAGCATGTGCCCAGATGAGAGACTTATGTGATCAGAGGCCCTGGGGAGCGAGAGGGCTCAAGGAGGCGGAGGTGGGAAGATCATGGCCATAGAAGTCGGAGGGAAGGGCTGGGTGGCGGTGCTGGGAGGAAGCACGCGCTGGTGCAGCAGGGTCTCCAGTCTGTCCACAGGGGCAGGCAGGATAAGCACAGACCCGCCCACTGTGCCTCACTCCCCAGCCCTCCGCCACCAAGAACCCCCACTTCAGCCTGTGACAGCAACACCAAGTCCCCTGCAGCAGCCCTTCCCCCACCACACCTCCTCCGTCCTCCAGGGCGCACCCACCACCCTGCACAAGCCCCCTTCAGGGCACCCATCACTACCCCTTTCCTGGGGACCTCCAACACCTCGACAGCCACAGCCCCTCCACGTGGGGACCACCGCACCTTGGAGACAACATCTCCCTATCCTTAGCAACCACCAACACTGTGCGCAGCCAGCCAGCCTCCTTCCTCTGTCTCCTCCTCTCTCCACGGAGACCACAATGCCACAGAGGCGGCTCCCTCACCACGGCAACCACCGTCACTCAGCGCCGCCTGGACAACAGCTCCCTCCACGTGGCCGCCACCAACACAGCCTCGGTGACAGCCCCAGCCTCTCCTCTCCTCTCCAGGGCAGCCACCAGCCCCAGCCAGGACAGAGCAGCTCCTTCTGCCTGCCCGTCTGCCTGTTTGCGGCCTCCTAGTGCCAGACGGCTCTCCCTGTGCCTCCAAAATTCAATGACACAGGATCAGGCCCCATATCAATTCTGCTGGCATTTTCCCCTGCTCCCGGCTCACTTCCAGCCTCTCTCTCTACAATGGAAAGACCCCCACCTGAGCGAGACCCCCACCATGTTGTCCCAGGCCTTCCCCTGGAAGCTGGCTCTCCACCCCCAGCAGGTGCACAGATGCCCCCTGACCTGCTGGGGTGCAGACTAGGCCTGGCTCAGCCTCTCTGCCGGGTGATGGGGCAGGAGCTGGGGTCCTTGAGCCAACAGGGGCTTCCTGCCCACCCTCCCCAGTGGGCCTGTCTTAGCTCCCAACAGGCCTGCCGCTCTGCAGGCTGCCTCACAGGCCCTGTGGAAGGAAAGCTAGGTGGGAGGGGTGCCCACGGCTGGGGGCAGGGGCCGGGCCCACAAGAAGGAACACACAGAAGCCTGAGGCTGGGCCACATCACAGGTTTGCAAGGCCAGGTCATGTGAGCTATGCTCACGGACAGCGACACACACAGGCAAAAGGACCCTGTCCTTACCAGATGTCTGCAGCAGAGGAGGCCCCTCCGGCACTGTCCCCGACCTGGGTCTCAGAAAGGTCCCCCAGGCAGCAGCGGAAGAAGTAGCAATGAGATCTCAGGTCCTGGCCCAGCCCGGGTGGCAGCAGCTCCTCACCCAAGTCCTCTCCTTCTGCAGGGAGGCGAGGGGGAGAGAGGGGAGGGAGGGAGAGAAGGGGAGGAGAGGGAGGGGGGACAGCAGGAGGGAGGGAGGAGGGAAAAATGCTGAAGTCTTGAAGGGTACACTCACTTCTTTCTTGGGTTTCCCATGGCAACCGAATATACCACAAATGAATATCAGGGTGAGACAGAGAGAGGAGGTAAAGGGAGAGGAGGAATGGAGGGAGATGGAGAGAGACAGAGATAGAGAGATGGGGGAGACAGGGCAGGGAGAGATGGAGAGATGCAGAGAGAGATGGAGGCAGAGACGTGAAGGCACTGAGATGGAGAGATGGGGCAGGGAGAGGAGAAGAGATGGAGGTAGAGAGAGAAGGATGATGAGGTAGGAGAGATGGAGGGATGAGGCTTCCAATCGTAACCCATGGGGCTCAGGGACCAGGGAAGAGGCCAGGGGCCACAGGGCTTCTTTCAAGCCCCTGGGCAGGAGAAGCAGGCACAGATGAGTGAGCTTTCTGGGAACCAAGGGGCCCCCACTCCCACCCCTTCACCTTGTCCCACACTCCCTACTGGGCTCCACAGCCTGGAGGTGCCTCCCAAGTCACATCCCAGCCTCACACCCCACTCATAGCCACGGTCACACATGTCACACCCACGTGCGTGTGCACACACACTCTCACACTCCCCTGACCCCCAGTGCCCCCACACAGCCCTTCCTCCCTCCATGGCGAACCACCCTCCTCTCCTGTTGGTCACTGGGATCACCAACGCCACCCAACCCCATCATCAGCTGGGCCCCAGGGAACAAAGACACCCTCGCCCTCGGCACACCCTCTCCTCTTCGGAACTCTGCCAGGACTGGCACACGCCTTCCCCTATGTGCTCAGCCTGTTTCCAGCCAGGTGTAATGCCTCTGCCCCACCTTCCCGCCATATGGGCTCACACACAGCCTAAGAGCACAGTACCTGGCTGACCTCCACCTGCACAGACAGGCGCTCCCAGACAGACGGGCCTCGGTGGAACCTCGCCTCCATCTGTGCAAACACGTGCACACACACACTCAGCCCTTCCCGAGGAGGCCCCTCTCCCTGTCCCGCCCCGCACCCCACCAGCCCAGATGGTACTCTTGGCCCTCCCCCGCAGGCAGGGGCTCACACCTCGGCCCCCTCGGCATTGCCATTCACAAACATATGTAGACCCACCAAGTGCTGGCAGCCAGCGGCGCCCAACGGAAAATAAACACACACTCGGGCCTCCCTTCCCCCCTCCCCCCTACACTGCCTCAACTCCCTCACCCCCTCCCAAAGGCAGAGAACTAGCAGGGCCGGCTTCCTCCAGGAAAAGGCTCCCAGGCCTAGCTGGGAGCACACAATTGACCCTGAGCCCCTCAGCCAGCAGGGATGGGAAAGCACCCCAGAGGCACACGCTATACCCAAACACACACACACACACATATACACCAGTCCTCCCAGAGCACACCCAGACAGAATCCACACAGGAGAACTTCCCACCGCCGCAGAGAAACGCACATCACAGACCCAGAGACCCGTGGGCCTAGAGACCAAGGTGCACTGCACACAGCTGAACCAGAACACAGGGGCGCCCCACACAGACACACTCCCCAACACGCAGGCCCACGCTGGTACCAAAATGCATGCGGCCACTGCACAGACGCACAAACCAGAGGCACCGTGGACTGCCCCGCCCCAGGCTCACCAAACACATCCAGAAAAACGTGCCCAGGGACACGGGGCCCCCAACATAGACACATGCCAAAACATACATGCCCCAAGCATGCCCACACACAGGGAACCGCTCCCAGACACACGTGCCAATGCACATGTGCCAACACACCCCCAGCACAGCCACGCCTGCACGCCACAGCGCTCCCAGGACAGTTCACGCGGCGCGTCCCCATGCCGTCCACACTCACCCGGCACACACACCCCCTCGCCAGCAACTCGCCGGGTCCTGGCTCCGGTCGCCCCCTGTGCCCCTACCCAGCGCGGCCGGCCCCGCCGCCAGCCCCCGCCCCTGCCGGCCGCTTTCGGATCCCGGGCACCGCGCAGAGCCCAGAGGCTGCGAAATTGGCTGCGAGCGTCAGGGGGCTGCGGCTTCAAATTCTAAACACAGGCAAGTAAGGAGGAAAGCCGGGCCAGCCGAGCGAGCCGGGCCAGCCGGGCGCAAGTTCCGGAGGCTGGCGGGGCGGGCCGCGGGGGACGGGGGCCTCGAAGAGCCGCGGACGGCGGAGGACGGTGCGGAGGTGGGGAGCGCGGCGGGGGCGGGGGGCAGGGGGGCAGGGTGGCGGTGCGGCCCCGGCGGGGCTCCGAGCGCGCGCTCCCGTCCCCACTACGCCAGGTCCGCGGCAGTTCCCGCCCGCCCCCTCCTCCGGCCCAGCAGCCATCGCGCACCCGCCCCGTGCGCCCCCAGGACGGACGATCCCAGCCTGCCGCCAGACCCAGGTCTGCCTCCGCCAAGTGGATGGACCGTATCGAGCCACAGCTACGCGGCTGTGCGTCGCCTCCTCCAGGACGTCTTCACTGCTCTCCGCCCTCTTCGCCGCTTCTCTGCCCTCACCTCCACCTCCGCCTCTGGCCTCTGCTCACATGCACAGCCGCAAACTCAGCTCCACCAGCGCCCTCGCTCCACAGGAAGGGAGAGGGAGGGCATTCGCCCTGTCCAAGGGGCTGGGGCAGGCCCGCTCCAGTTCCACTTCATCCCGACCACACTTTAGGCTGCTAACGCGCCTAGCTTTAGCAGCTGTGCGGCCTCGAACCCGTGACCGCACACTCTGCCTCCGATTCCTCATGTGTGCAACAGGAATGATGCAGAGGGGCGTTCTGAGGATTTAATGAGGGACTCCTTAAACAGGCTTAGAGCAGCAGGCAACGAACACGGAAGATGATTAGCCAGTATTATTAGTCAGTATTGGCCCCTGTCTTGCTGCTGTAGCGTGGAAGGTTAGGCACTTCTCTGAGCTCAAGCTCCTCCTCTGGAAAATGAGGATGGCTTTGCTGGCTCCAGAGGATTCTGGGAGGAGTCTCAGAGACCCCAGGGAACATGCAGCTGCCATCCAACCAGCAAATGTGAGTGAATTAATCTTCGGGAAAGCATTAAAATTGCAAGTTCCTGCAATTTTCCCCTCGTCCACTCTCCCAATCAAAATCTCAGTGGACAGGGCCCAAGAATCTGCATTTTAACCAGCACCCAGAGATTCTAACGCTCCCTGACAAAAAGGATATTACTCAATTTCTTGGCGCAGCATGGATGGTCCAGTATGGTTGATCCTCAAACTACATGTCCAGACTCATCTTCTCAAAATCCACTCTGGGCTTCCCCACCTCCGGGCCCCTGCTCACACGGTCACTCCATATGGCACGCCCCCACCCAGGGGCAGGCAGGACCTCTTTCACAATCCTCCAGCCAAAATTAAACAAGATAACAGAGAGTGCCTTGCCCGATGCCTGGCACATAGCAGGTGCATAATCGAGAGAATTCTGCAAAGCCCAGAGCAGAAGTTGGCACAACCTCTCCAGCCCTGCCAGGGAGGCTCGCTCTACACCTGGCCTCCAGCCTGCAGCAGCAACCCCCTCTCGGTTAGGTCACAGAGGGACAAGAATCACCTGTCAAGCAAGCCCTACTGTGTGCAGACCCCATGCTGGGCACTTGTCAGAGGTTCCCGTGTCTCACCTCTCCTCCAGGGCCCTGAGCTCTGCCAGGCAGGGGCTCTTCTCTGGGGGTTCCTGCCTGAGCCCCGGGGCCCAGCATTTCTCCCTGGGTGAAACATGCTAATAAGGGTGTGTGTGCATGCGCCATCTGAATGCAAAATGCAGCGATCCATCCTCGGTAGCATGTAGATGAAAGGAATTTGTTTAATAAGTATTTTTTGAGGGCCTACCAGTCTCCGCCCGCACAGAGCTGACATGCAGTGGGAGAAATAGACAGGAAATAGGCAGATGTAGGAAATCCACTGGGGAATGAGAAGGGCCAGAAAAGGAGGGAGGCAGGGAGGCTGACCCCACAGCCTCTGTCTCTCCAAGATTCAGGGACAATTGTAGAGGGAGAGGGATAAGAGACAGGCCAAGGAGGGAAACTGAGTCAGGCCTGAGTCTTGGGACTAGGCCCACGGCAGGCTGGTCAGGCAGCCTTGGGATTCATTCCCTACTTCCCCCTGAGAGAAGTGGTGACCAGTGTATACAAACGTCACAAGAGCTGGCAGCACCCAGGCTCTTCTCATGCATCCTTAGGCCCCCCCCCCCACCCCCAGCAGTTCCTATGCACTTCAGGGGCTGAAAAGCAGAGGGTGAAAAGCATGGGAAGGAAACAGACACATGCACGCACCGTGCAGACCCCCTCCAGGAAGCCAGGAATGAACAGAGGGAGCAGATGAGAAGGGGGAGGAAAACAATGGCATCGCGAATGCCAGACAGGATGTTATACACGTGGTCTTCTCTTACCTAACCTTTAGCATGACCTTTAGGACAACCCAGAAGGGTTAAGAATTCGTTTTTTTGTTTTTTGGTTGTTTTATTGTTGCTGTTGTTGTTGCGGCCAGGCACGGTAGCTCACGCCTGTAATCCCAGCACTTTGGGAGGTTGAGGAGGGAGGATCACGAGGTCAGGAGTTCAAGACCAGCCTGACCAACATAGTGAAACCTTGTCTCTACTAAGAATACAAAAATTAGCCGGGTGTGGTGGTGTGTGCCTGTAATCCCAGCTACTGGGGAGGTTTTTTTTTTTGAGACAGAGCCTCACTCTGTCACCCAGGCTGGAGTGCAGTGGCACAATCTCGGCTCACTGCAACCTTGGCCTCCTGGGTTCAAGCGATTCTCCTGCCTCAACCTCCTGAGTAGCTGGGATTACAGGCATGCACCACGACGCCCGAATAATTTTTTGTATTTTTAGTAGAGACAGGGTTTCACCATGTTGGCCAGGCTGGTCTCGAACTCCTGACCTCAGGTGATCCTTCTGCCTCGGCCTCCCAAAGTGCTAGGATTACAGGTGTGAGCCACCACGCCCAACCAAGAATTTGGTACTTTTGTCCCCACTTCACATTGAGGAAACTGGGCCTCAGGGAGGGGAAGTGACTTGCCCAGGACACACACCGAGAGGAAAAGAGGTTGGATTTGGAGCCCTGCCCCTGCCCTTTCCACAAGCAAGATGGCCAGGAAGTGGGGAGTCCAGGGGGCTACAGCTGAGGCCACGATAGACTCGGGACCTGAAGAAGATACTGATCCTGGGGCAACCTCCCCACCGTCACCCAGGGGAGCCCTCCAAGCGCTGCTGTTCGAGGCACTGTGGGAGGGCCAGGGAGCAAGGGGCTGCCTTTGGGGGTGTCCCGTCACCGTGGGGGAGGGGCGCAGGAGGAATGGGATGGGGGGATTGAGATGCAAGCACCACCCACGAGGCCCCTCCTTTCCTGTCTCTCCTTGCAGCTGAAGCAAAGGGTGTCCCCTGCCCCCAGCTTCCCTAGGGCAGGGTCACTGCACCCATTTACAGATAAGCAAAGCAAGGCCCAGAAAGGGCCTTCCGTGAGAGGGGTAGGCCAAGATGTAGAGGCCTCCAGGCCCACCTGGCAAAGGAGTTCAGCAGCCAATGGTGCTGATGTGAGAGTCTCCCTTCAGGGGTTCCAGTCCTGGTTCCATCGCTGTGTGGCCCTGGACTGGTCTGTAACCTCTCTGTTTCTTGTCTTCAAAATGAGGAATAATAATAGCGCCTACTGCAGCTGGCTTTTGTGGGACTAAACGAATGCCGCCCATAAAGAGCTTCGAACCGGGCCTGGCTCTCAGTAGGGGCTCAATAATATTAGCTGATATCATTATTATTATTATCACTATAGTTATTACTATTTCAATCAGCAGCATCGTGCAGCCAGCACCCTTCCTCTGGCACCCCAGGCATAAGCAAGCCTGCCCAGGTGGCTCTTCAGTCCTCAGGGCTTCTCTGGGGCTTTCCTAGGGACTGTCTGCAGAGCTGGGGGGAAGGAGAGGGGGCTCAATTATTCCAACCCCCAGACACCATCTCCAGTAATAATGTCAATGCCTCTGCCCCAGGTGGTAATTGAGCCAAGAGAAGGTTAATTTAATCAGGGATTGGGCTGGGACGGCAGGAGGCAGAGGACTGGGTTAATCTTCTAGACGATTAACACAGCTCCTGAAGAGGTCTGACTTGCTAAGAAGGCTCAGGTTTCGAGCCAATCCTACTTCTCGGCCATCCACTCCACACAGCACATGTCACAATACGGGGCAGGTGGGGGCACAGAGAGAGGAGCTTGGCCCCCAGGCACTGTGGCCGGAGCAGGTGAGGGTAGCAGCAACGTGTGCCTCCCAGCCCTGCACACGGTTGTCACACTTTCACACTCACACATCACACCCACAAGAGAAGCTGCCACCATCCTCTTACAGAGACAGGAGAGGCTGACCTCTGTCACACACAGCCAGGATGCAGATGCGGCAGGGGTGTCACTGGAACCCAGTTTTGCTACCAAAAACAGGCATCCTACAAGACCTCAGGGGACATTGAGGAACAGGCATGGAGCCCCCAGTGACCGCCCTAGACATGCCCCACTGGAGAAGGCTTGCTGGGTGTGCCCGTTCCTATCACGCTGTTTCTGGAGCTTGTGGGTGGAAGAGTAAGAGAGCACTGACCTGGGAGTCAAGAGCAGCCTCTCCTCCAGCCAGAGACCTCTTGGCCTTGGGCTCATCACCTGGCACCCCACCCCCAATTCCTCATAGCTCCATGTCTCTCCATGAAATGAGGGTACCCCTCGAGAAGGGGCTGGGTAATCAAATGTGTCTCCCTGTAGCCACTGAGGGCGGCGGGGGGAATGGAATTCACATGAAATCAACAGACAGCTTATGCCAGAACTCAGTTTACTCATTGGTCAAATATCCACATAATAGTGGCTAACTCACCCACCTCAAAGAACTGCCGTGGAAATCCAAGGAAAGAAAAGAAAGTCCTCTGCATAGTTAGACTTAAACCAAAACAGGAAAGCAGCTACTCTGGGCTGGGGGGATAGGAGGTGAGAGGACAGAGCTCACGTGGACTGAGCCCCCACCATATGCCAGGCATCAGCACCCGCCCCCCCTCAAGGCCCATGGTCTCCTTAACCCCCTTCACCTCTCTAACCCCCCACCCCCTGTTACAGAGGAGAGACTGAGGCTCAAAGAGGCGACGTGAACGCTTAAATCACAAAACACAGAAAGTAGCAAAATGGGATTCGAACCAATGGTCTCACGCTCCCTGGCTATGGCCATTTTCTATTGTCACATGCACTGACACACTCACATACACATTCACTCATTAAAGCACATCCACCCAGGGGTGGTGGGCCTGGCTGGGATGAAGAGGAAAACAGGGACTGGGGAGGTCAGATGGGGGCTGCAGCACATCGGAGGCCTCCAGGCCCACCTGGCAAAGGAGTTCAGCAGCCAATGGTGTTGATGTGAGAACCTCCCTTCGGGGGTTCCAGTCTTGGAAGGTGCACTACTCAGGGGGCAGGACTTAAGGAAAGGGGGTCCCATGCCCACTCAGGATGCTGGGAAAGGGGGCCTCTTGGGAGGGACCACGCCACGCATCCTAAGGCTCCATCCCTCTCCCCTTCCCACCCCTCATATACAAGGGACATAACCACACCCGGCCACACACACTCCCCTGACATCACACTTACACACTCTGGCTCTGGCTGGGGGGAGTGACCTCCGACAAAACTGTCCCACTGACGTCACCTGCGGCCTGGAGCTTATGTCACACCTGAGGTTCTCACTTACGTCACATACATACTTTTTCCTGATGTCCCCACAATTAACCCTCTTTCTTCCTGCCTAGGGGTTGATGGCCCAGAGGTACCCACCTCCCCACCCACACAGCTGCAGGGCCCCCGGCTCATCAGGACAGCACCTGCCTGTGCACCCCTTTCAGGGGACACACATGCCACATGCTTTGCTGATGGCCCAGACGTGACACGTCCCACAGGTGTCCACGGGCCACAAGAACAGGGGTGTCAGCCATGCATATACACATACACACATGCACACACTCCCAGTCCCGTCTCATGATACAGCTTGCATATTAAAACGCCTCTCAGTAACTGCGCCGGGCAGTCCGCGCCCCACAGCTTCCACCACATTCCTCCAGGTGCTGCCAGCACCCCCCTCCCTCCAGCTTTCTGACTCCGACAGCCTGGCCTGCTGACAGCGGCAGCCGCAGCCCAGACACACACACACACTCCAGCCTAACACCTGTGTCTCAGCAAGGGACCAAGGCAGTGCCCTCCAGCCGCAGCTGCTGGGTGAGAGGAGTCCAGAGGGAAGGGGCACAGCACAGAGCCCTGAGCTGTAGAAAGTGCCGAGTACCACGTTCCTCCCCAGCTGAGTGCGCGGTCAGCACCACTGTCCCCTTCTTGTCTCCCTCCTTGGGCACGCCTGACACACCATGGCCTGTGGCCTCTGCTTTGGACACAAGCTCCCCGAGTGTGCATGCACACGCACACACACACACACACACCAGCTCGCTTCCCTCCAAACATTCCGAGGAAATCCTGCCAGGCCACTGACAGTGTGCGTGTGTGCGCTTGTGTATGTACAGACAGAGAGCAGGGTCCACCCCATGTCCACACACACACACACACCACACACACACAGCACGCACAATCCCCACATGCACACGGCGCCCCACCGGCCAACACACCCACCCCCTCCCCGTCCCCTGACAGCTGCTGGAACCCACACATGCACACACACACACTGGCACGCGCTCACACACACACACACACACACACACACACACACACGGCAGTGGCCCCGGCCCTGCCAGAGCTGCAGTCTCTGCGATTTATGCCGCCTCCCTGGGCTGCCTCCCTCCTTGTCCCTGGCCAGCGCCTCTGCAAGGGTCCCCACCCCCCAGTTCTGGTCTTAACCAACCCCACCGTCGTCAAGCCCCACCCTGGCCCCCCTTCCCCTAGAAGACATCCACCCCGTCAACCCCTCTTACCAGCTAGAGGATGAATGCCTTGACCCGGCAGCACCCCGTGAAAGAGAGGGCTTAGGGCCCCGATTCGAAAAGATGAGGGCAGAGAGGTGCAGTGTGGCACCGGCTGGCACACCGTCCACCATCGAGCCTCTGCACCACCCCCAGAAACGCTCACCTCACCGACCGTCCTCGGTGTCCTCCCACCGCCTCCGCCCACCGCCACCACCACCACCTCCCTCGCGCAGGGTGGTCCCCCGGGGGTCTCACGGGGATCCCCAGACCCAGGAGACAGTGGGGGTGGCTCTCCCTGTCTCATCCCCCCTTCCGTGTCCCTCTCCAAGCCCCACCCCCACTGACGGAGGGGGTGCCCTCCGGCTCCAGCCCCGACTCCCACCGTCTCCCCGGTCGCGGCGCTCGGATCCGGAGGAATTCACTTACCCCAGCCCCAGCCGGGATCCGGGCCAAGCACCGCCTCCGGGAAGCGGCGGCCGCGGGGCCTGCGCGTATGAGTGTGAGTGTGAGTGTGAGCGCGGGTGTGGGTGCGTGGCGCGTGGCCGTGGGGTGGCCCGCGTGTGTCTGTGTGTGTGTCTGGGAGCGCGCGTGTGCGCGCAGACGCCGCCGCCCCCTCCTCCCCGCCGCCGCGCCTCTGCCTCTGCCTCGGCGGGGAGGGCGTCCGGGAGGGGCCAAGCGGCGCGCGTCAGGGACCGCGGCAGGCCGTGTCCGTCTGTCCGTCCGCCAGCCCGCCCGCGCCCGGTGCCCTCCGCAGGCCTTTCCGCAGCAAGCCCGCTCCCGCCCCCCGAGCCGGCCGCACGCTCCACGGACACACGCGCGCTCGCAGACACACGCCCGCGGGGCTGGGGCCGCGCCTGGCGCCGCCGCTGCGGCTGCAGCGCCCGGGGAGGCGGCGGCGGCCCGGCGGAACCCCGAGCCCCGGCTCGGCGGACCCCTGTCCCTGTCCCGGCCCCCTGCGCTGCTCACCCCGCGGGATCCCGGTCCGGGTCCGGGTCCGGCTTCCGCCAGCGCATTCAACAGCTGGGGGCAAACTTGCAGCGGGGCCGCCCGAGGTGCGCCTGGACTCGCCCTCCGCCTGGACTCCGCCTCCGCGGATGGGCCCCCTCGCCGCTTTGTACCTCCATGCCCTGCCGCCTGCGTCCTGCTGGTTGGTCCCGCGTTCAACCGCTGGCGACTGGGGAAGTGCGGCTGCTGCGTTCCCATTTTACAGGCCAGACAACTGAGGTTCGGAAGAGGAATGATTCCCCCAAGGTTACACAGGGAGCCTGCAGACAGTATTAGACTTTACGCTCCCCTACCTTGTGCCAGGGCACTCACTGCCTTTCCCCACCCCTCCAGGAGTAGGTCCAAGGGATACTGGGCTCATCTGCAGCTAGAGAAGCTTCATTAGCCTTCCAGAGGCCCAGTTCCCGGCCCCTTACGCCAAAGCCCCTGCCACCTGCTGCCACCTGCAAAGGGGTGAATGCTGGGAGGAGGAGGAGGTGGAAGATGCAAGAAGCTCTGGCACCCGAGGCCTCTACCTTGGTGCTTGGGCAGGCAAGCACCTCCTCCCGAGGCCCTGCGAGCTGCATGTCAGAGGCCTGCTGCCAGCAGGCCCTGTACTTCTCCATCACTTTTATAGGACCGCATGCACCAGCACCTGTTCTCAGGTGTTGCACAGCAGATGAAGTCCAGGCTGCAGGAACTCCCCATCGGGACATTTCATGCGGGTCTGGAATAAGGAGACTCCCCAGAAGAAGCCACTGCCTGAGCTGAATCCTGATGGATAAGTAGGAGTTGGCCAGCTAAAGAAGGAGGAGAAGGGTGTCCCGGACTCTGGGAATAGCATGTGCAAAGAGGCACAGAGGCATGAAACAGCTTTGTATGTGTGTACAGGGAACTCCACGGAGTTGGGTATTAGTAGAGCAGAAAGAACGTCTGTCCAGAAATTCCTCCCTTCTGTCAACTAAGAACAGGGAACCGCCCAGGATGGGGCTGGGAGGGCAGACAAGCACTGGGTCACAGGCCACTGGTTGTCCCAGAGTATGCAGAAGGACTATTGGGCGTTCCCCACCTGCACCCTAGGCTGCCTGGCACACTCCTACCCATCCTTCAAGGTCCCTCGCTGCAAACCCAAATAAGCCATATGCTGTCTCTGCCCTTTAAACTGAGCCCTCCTACAGGGCAGGGGCGGTATCCAACACATGGTGTGTACACCCCACAAGGCTGGGCAAGAAGCAGGGTCCCAGCTCCAAGACCCTGCTGGAAGAGCCCCTCAGGCGGAACATAACGGCCTCTGCGCCCTCTGGCGGATCCCTCAAGAAACTAGAGTGCTCCCCAATCCAACAGCCCCCCTGTGGCTCTCAGGCCCAGACACTTTCCGAGATGGGCACTGGCAGATGCCACCTAATCCGCTCCTGCCCAAGGAACTGAGCAGTGATGACCCCAAAGAATACCAGGCAGTGAGTGGCAAAACAGCCTCTTGCTGCTCCGTTTCCGAGACGTTCCCAGTCATCTTCCAGAGTGCAAGTCACAACCCTCTCTGAGCCTGTTTCCTCCTTTGTGAAAGGAATATAGCAAAAGCAGCCAGTACCCCCAGCACAGTGCCGCCTGCTCCGTTCTCCCTGGAGACCTCCAGGTCTGGCTGGATTCGCTCAGAGTTGGTTTGAAGCTCTGAAACAGTCTAAGAATCTCCCTTTGGAGACTTTGCCCTTACTGGGCAGATGTACATTGACAAGAGTTTCAGCTCTTAGCTCACTTTCTGCCACCATATAGAAGATGGAGTTAGCCTGGCCTGAGGGTCATAGTGGACCACACCATCTAGACACTCAACTGGGCTTTCTCTAGACCATAGTGGAAAGGATACATGTCTGCACTGTCAAAGACAGTAGCCACTAACTGCACGTGGCTATTGAGTGATTGGAATTGTGGCTAGTGTGGCTGAGGAACTAAATTTTTAATTTTAATTGTTATTACTTTAAATAGCCATAATGTGGCTTGTGGCTGCCATGTGAGATAGTGCAGCTCCAGACATATAGCAAGCTCCTTGTTAAAATCAAGCCCAGACAGACCTAATGCACACACACACACAGACACAAACACAGGGAACCCTGAGAACCTGGGGATGCGGGGAGCGGGGAGCTCAGGAGACTGCCTAGAATCTGTAGCTGAATGGTTAAGACCGAGACAAACGTAAGCAATAACATGTCCATTCCCACAGTCACTGCCCCAGACCAGGCTTGCCGTCACCTGGATACCTGCAACAAACTCCCTCACCACCCATCTGTTTAAACCCCCAATAGCTCCCCAGAGCCCATGCACAGAGGAAAATATGTTCTCTTTCTCATGGCAAGTAATTGGCAGTAGCTGCCTAGAGGTGCTCACCCTTTGCAGAAAATGGCATGATTGATTGGTGATGTCTGCCTCAGGAATAAATACAGAGATGAATGGTAAGCCCTCTCTGCTACAGGATAAAATCCAAACTCTATTTATTTATTTATTTATTTTTGAGACAGTGCCTCTCTCTGTCACCCAGGCTGGAGTGCAGTGGTGCAATCTCCACTCACAGTGGTGCAACCTCCGCTCACTGCAACCTCCACCTCCCAGGTTCAAGCGATTCTCCTGCCTCAGCCTCCCGAGTAGCTGGGATTACAGGCGCCTGCCACCATGCCTGACTAATTTTTGCATTTTTAGTAGAGACGGGGTTTCCCCATTTTGGCCAGGCTGGCCTCAAACTCCTGACCTCAGGTGATCTGCCCGCATCGGCCTCCCAAAGTTCTGGGATTACAGGCATGAGCCACTGCACCTGACCAAAACTCCAAACTCTTTAACTTGCCTAAATAAGGCCCGTTGCAGTTGGTCCTTATTTAGTCCTCCAGCATCTTCAATATCATCCCACATATGTTCTGGGTCCCAGCAACACTAATATCTGCCCTTTCCAGACTCACTTTCTGCCACCGTATAGAAGATGGAGTTGGATCTGTCACCCCATCATCTTCACACCTTTATGCTTTTGATCCTGTTCCCTTGATGTGGGAAGCCTTTCCTCCTCTCAGATCCCTTCCCTACCTGTCTACTTTCTAGCTATCCTCAGGTACTGCTTGAAAGCCGCCTCCTCAGTGAAGCCTCCCCTGACCACTCCTTAGCTGAGCTGGCTGAGCTACTTCCTTCTCCCCTGGCTCCCAGAACATTCTGCGGAGGCTTCAGTGACAGCACACATCACATCACGTCATTATTCATTCTCTATGTGTCCACCTCCCCCAACTTGTTCTTCACTTGGTCACCCTATCAAGTAGCAACCATGTGTCAGGGTCTCACTCAGGGCCAGGCATTGTGCAGGGCCATTTTCACACATTATTCTTATTAATAAGCCACAAATCTAGATATTAAGAGGTTCTCTTCCGGGCACACAGCATCCACCCCCCTTCCCACTAGCGCCCAAATTTCTCCTCTCCCCACCACCACGTACAGTCTTGGAGGAATGTGAATCCAAGTACCACTTCCTGCCCTCAGCTGGGCTAATTGCACTGTGGGTGGAGTGATCCGTGCGCAGGAAAATTAGCCGGAGCAGAACCATCCTCGAAATGTCAGTGCCAGGTGACATGGGTGGGCTGGGCACCTGCCCTGCATCCCAGAACCCCATCTGCTCGGCCATCTCCCAGAGGTGCACAGGAGCTGCCCCTGGCTGACAGCTCACCAGAAGGTACCCTTTATTTTCAAGGTGAACAAGCATGGCCCACATCCAAATGATCCCACTGCCCTGGCCACGTCACTAGAAAGACATTTTTTCCAGAAAGTCTTCCTTTCTTCAAGGCTTAGAGAACAGAGGAGGAAGAGTGAGAGGAACATAGAAATGCTAAAAGCTTCACGCATTGTTTAAGGTGAATAACAAGATTTACCCTTTGTACTTAGATGAAATTTTCTTCACTTGGTTTCCGTGGCATTTTGAGTTGATGCTAATAAAATTAGGTTAAGTGATTCTTTCAGAGAAACACACACACACACACACACACACCCCAGAGCTTGTGCGGGGTGTCACATTCCTCCTTTGGATCCAGACCTAAAATCACATTTCTGTTGTGCCTCCAGTGCTGGAACTAAGGACATCAGCTCGCTGAGGACAGGAGCCAGTGGTGAGCCTGGAAGAAAAAGACGGGCCTGGAAGGCAAAGCATGGTCCTTGCCCACGGTGGAACCATGCCAAGTGGACTAGGAAGAGATGGGGGCTGAGCTGCCTTCTGGGGAAGGTGGGTCCTCTTATCTAGGAGTGTTTTGTTTTTCTGGTCACTGTGACAGGTCAGGAGGAAGGTGACGGGGAGGGAACCCCCAGCACCCCCCCACACACACACCCGCCCAGGAGGCCTAGTTGCGAAGAACACATGTATTTCTAGAAAGGATTTTGACATTCTTTTGCTGTGGTGTGTACAGTATGAGCCCCATCCCCCACTTCAGTCTCCCTACCACCTCCTTCCCCCAACTCCCTTCAGAAAAGTCTGCGTGTTTCTCCTATGAGTCATTTATTGCTTTGTAATGAATTACCTCAAAACTCAGTGGCTTAAATCTGCAAAAAGACATGCTTATTATTTCACAGTTTCTGTGGTCAGGCATTTGGGAGAGGGTGATTCAGCCCTGGAATGTCTCATAAGCTTGCAGTAAAGATGTTTGGCTGGGGCTCCACCCATCTGAAGGCTGGACCGGGGCTGGCGGATCTGCTTCTGAGATGCTTCCCTCACATGGCTGGCAGGTTGGTGCTGGCTGTTGGTGGGAGGCCTCTGTGTCTTGTCACGTGGACCTCTCCATAGGACTGTTTGAGTGTCCTCACAACATTGTGGCTGCTTTCTCCAGAGTGAGGACAAGTAGGAAGCCTGTGTCTCTTATGACCTGTCCTCAAAAGTAACACTCATTTTTGCTTTCCTGTTGGTTCCATGGATCTGACCCATTCACTGTAGTGAGGGGACCACACAGGGGGTGGAGCCCAGGAGGGAGGTACTATCAAGAGCCCTCTTGGGGCCAGTGGTTTTGAGATCAATCAATTATATTTGAGGAAGTTGAGGAAGTTCTGTGTTCTGCATCCAGACTAGCAAAGATGAAAACAGAACTAGAGGAGTGGCAGCCAACACAGGATGGCCTGATTCCTTAGGAGTCCATGATTCTGAGGGCCTATGGTCTACATTGCTTATAGACCAAGGGCAGCTCAAGGCTAATGATGCATAAAGAATGTGCATAAAGACCCTAGGTCTGGACAAGAGTCAAAGGTGGCCGAGGGTGTGGCCCCAGTGAGGGGGTGCCTGTGAGGACCAAAGGACAGGGCCACACTCTGAGGGATATTTTGAGGTGTCCAGGTGGATGCCTATTGGTCCAGAGACCCAGTTATGGGAGGGACCCCAGAGAACCCTATTAGAGGTGCTGATGGCACCCTGCTTGCCTGGCTTGGGGCTGAGATGACTGGATGGTGAGGTTTGCCAGGCTGCCTCCCCGCCAGTCTTGGTAGAGCAGCCCTGGAGTGTGCTGTCAGATAGGGAGGGGACAGGAGGACAATGGGGGACACCCCTTTTGACACACCGGCTGCCTCCACTAGAAGGTGAGCCATTTTCAGCCAATTCAACCATCTAATCCAGATCTGTGCCATGGGTGCCCAGCCCCTCGCCAGTCACAAGCAGGTGCTTGGGGAGGGTCCTGGTGAGCTGCCCCACCCAATGGTGCGAGGGCCAGACTGACAGTGTCCATCCCCCTCCCCCCAACCCAGAGGCCTGCTCCAACAGAAGCGGGATCTGCCAAGTGTTTACAGCCCCATGGCTGATCGCCTCCCCTCAGCTCTCTGAACCAGGAGACTCCTCTGAGACACCCCCAGGGAGAGCTGGAGGAGGAGGAAGGAAGGCTCAGATCTCTGCATCTGCCTGACTTATTCTGTCCCCTAGCCAGAGGCCACTGCACCCCACACTATTGTGTGGCTGCCATTTGGATCTGAGCACCCTTGCAGGGAGCTCTGGAATCCTGCGGGAGACACAGCAGGGGGAGCAGAGTTAGCCTCAGCTGGCTCAGCGGCTACAAGGTCAGCCCGGCAGCCTGCATTATTAAACCATCTATCTGGCTCCATCCAGGGAGATGCTGGGGGTGGGGGCAGGCTGCTGCCTGGGTCCGGAACTGGGGCAGCTGGCAGCTCCTGGGAGCTGGAGGTCACCGGCCTCATGGCTGGGTTTGTCACTGCTGACCTGCTGCCGGCTCCGAGGTTCCAGATGCTGCAGGGGCTGGAAAGGAGCTGACTGGCTGGTTTCTTCATGTTCTTTTTTCTGCTCAAAAACTTCTGGTCTCTGACTCCACAGGGTAAAGCGCCAGCTCCTTATGCTGGCATCTGGAGTTTTCTGCAACCTGGCCACACTCTTCCTAAAATCATAATAATAGCTCAAAAAGGAGGTGTTTACTCTCCTTCAGGCTTGGTGCCATGTGCTCTACATGAATTAAAGTCTGTGTGAATGACGACAACAATCTACGAGGTGCTTCTGTTATTCCCATTTGACTGCGGAGGCTCAGAGATGCTAAGCAATTTGACCAGGATCACACAGTGAAGAAGAGGCAATGATTCCCCCAGGCTTTCCTGCTGATGCAGCCAGGCTGTGGCCACGAGACGCTGGGGATATTTTAGGCTCAAAGCCCCATTCTTAGCCCCACGATCGCTTGTCACTTCCCAGAGTCGTGCCTTTCCTGAGGTTCTCTCACTGTAGAATCTGGGGGACTGACGGTCCCTGGGGAGGGGGATGCATAGTATATATTCCCAAGACTCCATGGGAAAGGGAGGGTTTGTGTGGCTGCTACCAAGTTACTCAGGCCCAAATCCCAGATGCTATCTGAATGCCACCTGGATGCCACCTGGGCTCCTGTCAGCTCTGCCTGCTAAACCTAGCCCCTCCTCTCTCCCTCACTGCCACAAAGGCAAAGGCAGGTGGGTCCCATTCAGCTCTGCGTGCTCAGGGTCTGGCATGCAGATGGCACTCCAAAAATATTTGCTAAGGAAAATGATCAAGTGTATGCCTGCGTGAACAAATGAAGGAAGAAAAGAAGAGGGAGTGGCCAGTATGAGGAGAGGAAACGGATGGATGAACAGGAAGGCTGGTGAATTCGGCTCTGCCCTAGGGACTGGGGGTGGGCACTGGGCAAAGGAAATCTTCACACAAGAAGAGATGCTCCAGGAACCTGCCTGACAGGTGGGAGGAGCACGCAGGCAGGGCGCCTGGAAGGGGCAAGGCGTGGAGGAAGCTTTGAGAGGGGGGCAGTAAGAGCAGGCCAGAGAAGAGGCCTTGGTCTCACTCTGATCCTTCCAGTAGTTCTGACTGGTTTCTCCGAAATCTCCCCATTTTCTCTCATCTCCTGCTTTCTGTCTGCCCTCATGCTTGGAGGCCATGGAACTTCAGCTCACATGGCCCATCACAACTCATTCTCAGAGCAAGCACTGGCACAGCCTTGGCATCTGACACCTAGCTGTGCCTTGGTTCTGCCAGGTCTGGCCAGGGCAGTGACAGGGACTTTCCCTCTCCTCCGCCATAGACCCAGCTCTGGTCACAGCCAAGACCCCAGCTCCCCACACCCAGAGGAGAAGGCCGCAGTGGGGCCTGGAGATGCGAAGGGATTTGTGAGCTGGGCGGGCTCCTTTGAAGCGGGACCTCTCCTTCCTACTAGGGGCTGAGTGGGACCAGGAGGGGAGTCTGTGTCAGGGCCACAGCCATGCAGGCTGGAGTTCAGGGCAGTCCCCAGACTCCTTGGAGAGGATAACAAGACCCCTCACCACGTACGAGCAGCTCCCTTGTGCCAGGTTGTAGATATGCTGCCATGTCCTCATGACAACCTGAGGGGACGTCATCAGTCCCCAGGACTCATTGGTTGTAAGTGACAGAAACTCAACTTAAACCAGTTTGAACTGGATTACACTCAAAGGCGATATCTTGACTCCCATAACAGGGCAGGCTGCCTTGAGGAAGACTGGGAAGGAGGAGGAGGCCATCTTGAATGCCATCAACATCCTCTCTTGGTGCTGTAGTTCTCTCGGGCCCACTGTCCCTGCTGCAGGGGAACCAGGAGCCTCCACAGGCCCAGACTTACGGCCTGACAGATTCATGACCAGAGGGGGAAGAGTTTCTCTTCCCATTCCAAGCTGAACAATTCTAGGAAAGGACTCTGACTGGCCCAGCGTGGGTCACATGCTTATCCCTTGGACCAATTGCTGTGGCCAGGGTGACCCAGCCTGGGTCAGGTACCCCCCGCCCTTGTAACCAGGGAGAGGACCTGTCAGCAAAGGAACTGGGAGGGACCCTGGCCAGACAACATCAACAGCAGCAGTGCAGGGACTTTTTTAAAATACATGTTTTATTTTGGAATAATTCTGGATTTATGGAAACAATGCAAAGATAGCACAGAGAGTTCCCAGATACCCTTCACCCAGGTTCCCCTGAACCCAGCATCTTATATAACCAAGGTACCTTTGTCAAAATTAAGAAATTAGCATTGGTGCGTTACCATTAACTAAACTACAGCCTTCATCCAGATTTACCTGTTTTTCCATGGATTCTTTTTCTGTTCCAAGATCCTATCTGGGACATGACATTGTATTTAGCCATCATGTCTCCTTAGTCCTCTAGCCTGGGACAGTTTATTGTACTAAGCTTGCTTTGCTTGACCTTGACAGTTTTGAAGGGCCAGATATGTTGTAGACTGTCTGTCAATTTGGGTTTGTCCGTCTGATGCTTGCTTTTTTTTTTTTTTTTTTTTTTTTTGAGACAGAGTTTCGCTCTTGTTGCCCAGGCTGGAGTGCAATGGCACAATCTCGGCTCACTGCAACCTCCACCTCCTGGGTTCAAGCAATTCTCCTGCCTCACCCTCCTGAGTAGCTGGGACTACAGGCATACACTACCATGCCCAGCTAATTTTTGTATTTTTAATAGAGACAGGGTTTCACTATGTTAGCCAGGCTGGTCTCGAACTGCTGACCTCAGGTGATCCGCCGGCCTCGGCCTCTCAAAGTGCTGTGATTACAGGTGTAAGCCACCATGCCTGGCCTGTCTGATGCCTTCTTATCATTAATATGGGTCACAGTGGGGGAGAACAGCCCAGACTTATAGTACATTGTCACTGCTATATGTCAGGGGGTACAGGATGGATCATTGGTGATACTAACCCTGGTCACTTGGTTAGGGTGGGGCTTCCTTCACTTAACAGATAGGCCTTAAACTGAGGCCTGGAGAGGTGAAGCTGCTTGCACTGGAGTGATGGTAGGGCAGGACATGAACCAGGTCCATCTGACTCCTATTATCCCACAATTCATTGGAGTTTTAGGCAGGGAAACTGAGGCAGAAGCCCAGCTCTAAGAGTAGGAAGGTGAAAAAAGCTGTACCATGGAGTCTATTCGGTATGCAGCAAGAAAACTGAGCCCAAGACATCTTTTTGGGGGGGTAAGGCCCCATCAGAATGGGCCTCGGGGCCTGGAAGCCATGGTAGATGCCAGCCAAGAGGAGTGGAGAAAGGAAAAGGGGGCGGGCACGAGGACCGTGGGAAGGAAGAATGAAGGAAGGAGAGAGTGGTGAGCACAACTGAGCTGGGGCAATCCAGGAAGTCTCCTTGGAAGAGACAGCCACAATTTTAAGAACAGTCAGGAGAGCAGCTCAGGTGTGAGGTCCTTCCCAGGAGACAGAGAGTAAAGTATTTAAGACCACAGGCCAGGTTGGGTGCAGTGGCTCACACCTGTAATCCCAACAATTTGGGAGGCCAAGGCAGGTGGATCACTTGAGGTCAGGAGTTTGAGACCAGGCTGGCCAACATGGTTAAATCCCAGCTCTACTAAAAATACAAAAATTATCAGGGTGTGGTGGTGGGCACCTGTAAACCCAGCTACTCGGGAGGCTGAGGCTGGAGAATTGCTTGAACTCAGGGGGCCGAGATTGCAGTGAGCAGAGATTGCACCATTGCACTCCAGCCTGGGCAACAAGAGCAAAACTCCAGCTCAAAAAATAAGACCACAGGCCCTGGAGTCTGAGAGGCCTGGGTTTAAACCCTTGTGCTACCACTTCCTGACTGGTGATCTTGGGCAAGTCACTGCTTCCCAAACTAATGAGGTTTTCTAGCCCCCAGGTCTTGCCTTTCCTGCTCACCTGTCTGAAACGGTCATTCCTGAACCAGCCCCTGACCTCCCCAGCCTGAACCAGCTACCGATTTTGTGAAGCTCAGTGAAAAATTAAAATCTGGACTCTGGACTCCTTGTTCAAAAAATATTATGAATTTCAAGACAGCAATAGCAGAGCATTAAACCAAGCATGGGATCCTTCCAGGTAGGGAGCCCTGAGCGACTGCGCAGGTTACATACCCTTGAGGCTGGCCCCGTCCCCGGCCTCAGTGAGCACCTGAGCCCTGTGATTTGATGTCCATATTTTCTCTGCAGTTCCTTAACTGTTAATCACAAGCTGTCTGCCGCAGCTGCTCTGACCATCATATCGATAGCTTGCTTCACTCACACATGTGTTTTCTTGTCTTGCCCTGGGTGGAAGGTTAGATGCAATGGACTCCAAGGTGCATCCAACAGTTAAATTTGATGTCCTTTAATTTAATGGCTCTAATATTTTCCACCGGCAAGCTTCTGAGCTTCCATGACTTAAAATGCTAAGAGTGAAGGGGTCAGAGCTTCCCCTGTGCGGTCTCAAAACCCTGATGATCCCCAGGCAGTTTGGAGGTTTCAGATGAAAGAAGAAAGGTTGTTAGAATTTCATTTACTGACATTTTGCAAATTTGAAATGTGAAATTAATTTTTGTAGGAATTGCTCAGTTCTTAAAGGTGCTGTGTGTACTATACAGTCCATCCATTCAAAATGGGTCCAAAGGAAACCAGGTGCCATGGCTTATGCCTGTAATCCCAGCACTTTGGGAGGTCAAGATGGGAGGATCATCCAGCTCAGGAATTTGAGACCAGCCTGGGCAACACAGTAAGACCCCATCTCTACAAAAAAAAAAAATAAAATCAGTCAGGCACGGTGGTGTGCCTCTGTAGTCCCAGCTACTCGGGAGGCTGAGGTGGGGAGATCGCTTGAGCCCAGGAGGTGCGGCTACAGTGAGCTATGATTGTACCACTGCACTCCAGCCTGGGTAACACAGCAAGAACCTGTCTCCAAAAACAAAAACAATGGGTTCCTCGACAGCCCTGAGCCTGGCTGGCACATTTTTACATGTTTTGCATAACTACTTGTTAACTTTGCATTTTCTCCCCTTATTATTGTCAAGAGGCAGAATATTGGAATCAACTGTACTCATCTCTTATCTCTTCCATGAGAACATATGCAAGTTGCTTAATCTCTCTGGGTCTCAATTTCTTTATCTGAGAAATGGAGATTAAATGAGTTCTATGTCTTCTGGTGATCATTGCTAATTAGAAATTCTAGCGGTGCAAAAAAAAAAAAAGGCACCCCTGCTTTATTTTGCTCGAAATTTTATGGGTCAAGAATGGAAGGGCTTAGCTGGGTTGTTTTTGCTTGGGGTTTTCATGCAGTTAGCCTCAGATGTCTGCTGGAGCTGCCATTATCTGATAGCTCAGCTGGGATGGGTACAATCAAGACGGTTCACCCGCACAGCTGGCACCTGATGCCTGCCATCGGTTGGCAGCTCTGTTGGAGCTGGTGACTGAAGTGGCTATCTGCAGCATAGCAGAACCAGAGGAGCCGGGCTTATTACATGGCAGCCGACTTCCCCCAGAACAAGCATCCCGGGAGAAGCAGAAGGAAAACACTTGGCCTTGGAAATGACAAAACATCACTTCCGCTGTTTTCTATTGATATAATAGAGTCACTAAGTCCAGCCCACATTTAAGAGGAAGAGACACAGATCCCACCCCTCAATAGGAAGAGTGTCCAAAATTGGGATCATGTTTTAAAACCACCACAGTATTTATAAAAAGCACTTAGAGCTGGGCGTGGTGGCTCATGCCTGTAATCCCAGCACTTTGGGAGGCCGAAACAGGCAGATCACCTGAGGTCAGGAGTTCAAGACCAGCCTGGCCAACATGGTAAAACCCCATCTCTACTAAAAATACAAAAAAAATTAGCCGGGTGTGGCGGCGTGCACCTGTAATCTTAGCTACTTGGGAGGCTGAGGCAGGAGAATCACTTGAACCCGGGAGGTGGAGGTTACAATGGCCCAAGATAGTGCCGCTGCACTCCAGCCTGGGCAGCAAGAACAAAACTCCATCTCAAAAAAAAAAAAGCACCTAGAATAGTGCCCAGCACATAGTTGGCCCTATGTATTTCCTGTCGTATTAAGTACCAAATGACAAAAATGGATGGATAATGCAAAATGGTTGTTGAAATATCAAAGTGGGGATGAAAATATTAACAAAAATTCTATGATTCAGAATACAACACAATCATAAGTGGTAAGTAGGATTTTTATATGCCTGTGGAATGTGCTGGTTCGGAAATGTATGATTTTGCACAAACAAAGAAGAAAAATAAAAATAGAAAGTGCAACCCTAAATACCTGAAAGAGGAGACGCATCGTACCTCTGACCAGTGTGGGCTCTCTTATCTCAGGTGGCTGGTGGTGGCTGGAAGCCTTTGAAATGTTTTCATCTTTCCCCTACAAAACAAGGTATCACTCCAGGGAACCATTGGAATTTTTTTAGAACAAGCACAAAATAAAAATTTCCAGTACAAAATTGATGACTTCCATCACTAAAGGCAGAGAAGTGACCAAAAGCACAGAGGTATTATTCAAAGTGGCTTGCCGTGTAGAAAAGCCAGGTACAAGCCATTCTATTGCCAAGACACTTATAAAGCTAGTCACACACTGAGTGACAAGTCAGAGAGAACAGGTTAGGCTATTGGCAGGTAACACTACTGGTGGAGAGGGGCTTGAAATTCATGGCAAACAATATGGAAGGTCCATAATTGTCATATGTGCATGCCAGCAGATACTTCACTAGCAGATGAGCAAAGCTTTTGGTGAACAGAACGTATCAGACTTGGGTGGCAGGCACATCCCCCATCTTTCTCTTAACGGAGCCCTTGAGGAGGCAGTGCACCCTGTTCTAAGCCAGTCTTGAGATCCTGGTTCCTGATTTCCCAGCCTCCTTTGCAGCTAGGGATACCCATGTGACCCAGTCTGACCAATGAAATCTAAGCAGAAAGCAGCTGGTGCATTTCTAAAGAAGTTTTTTCCTTTCCTTTTAAAAGACATGAGATACAACCAGTGGGGCCCCACCTTTCTTCCACCTTCTTCCTGTTTGGAATGCTGGTGGTGATGCTGGAGCCCACTGCGGAAGCCATCTTGTCCCATCTTGAGGCTTCTTGTCATGTGAGGAAGCCCCAACCCCTGCAGCAGACAGATGCCTCCTCTGCCCCAAAATTTCCTACTGCTCTTCCCCATCTTCACTCAAGCCATCCATGACCTTGCCTCCCATTTCACTGAGAGAGCAGAAATTATCCAAAGAGCCTCCACCAACACCTACATTCCTCTTTCCGAGGCTGATCCGTCAACTCTGCCCCTCACCAAGGTCCACCTCCACTGTGGACCTCTTACTTCCTTAAGGAGGGCACTCCTGCAGTGTGTACCCCTCTTTCTCCTGCATTTTCATTTTTCTTTTTCCTTTTTTTGAGACAGGGTCTCTGATGCCCAGGCTGGAGTCCAGTGGCACCATCATGTTTCATTATAGCCTTGAACTCCTGGTCCTAGGCTCAAGTGATCCTCCCACCTCAGCCTCCCAAGTAGCTGGGACTACAGGTGCACACCACCACACCTGGCTAATTTTTTTTTCTTTTTGTATTTTTTGTAGAGACAGGGTTTTGCCATATTGCCCAGGCTGGTCTCGAACTCCTGGGCTTAAGTGATCCGCCTCAGCCTCCCAGGTAGCTGGGACTATAGGCGTGAGCCTTGTACCCAGCCCTCCTGCATTTTCATTTTTCCTTCTCCAGGTTCATTACCATCATAACCACAAGCATGTACTGCCATTTCCCCATCTTAAAAAACTTGTCTCGCGCATGCCTGTAGCCCCAGCTACTCGGGAGGCTGAGGCAGGAGAATCGCTTGAACCTGGGAGATGGAGGTTGCAGTGAGCTGTGAGCCGAGATCGAGCCACTGCACTCCAGCCTGCTGACAGAGCAAGACTCCATCAAAAAAAAAAAAAAACTGTCTCAACAGCACATCCCCAGTTCTCTCCTTTCCTTAATAGAAAGAAGATATATCCAAAGAGCTCCCTTTTTTTCACCCCAATTCCTATTCATTAGGAACTAGACTCTCCAGGCTTTGCCCTTCCATGTCACTGATATGACTTTGTCAAGGTCTCCAGGGACCCCAACGGCCAGACATTCACCCTGCCTCTGATGCACCCGTCAGCTACAATAGACTCAGCTGGTCACTCCCTCCTCCTTGAAGCGCTCTCCTTCTGGCTTCCAGGACACTAGGTTCTCCTCTCACTTGAATGTAAGCTCTGGAAGAAACAGGATGTTTGTCATCTTGCCCACTGCTGTATCCTCACCACCTAAAACAGTGCTTAGCAACAGTGGGAGCTCAACTCTCTTCACTGAATTCATGAAGAGACTGCTGGTTGTTCCTCAATATCCACTCTCCCCTTCTTCTACAGTAATATTAATAGTGTTAGCTGAGTCCATGGCTGCCTAGATAAAGACTACATTTCCCAGCTTACCATGCACATGGGCATGGCCACATGACTGGATTCCGGCCAATGAAATGAGGGCAGAAATGAGTTGTGCAATTTCCTGTTCATGCCCTCCAAAGAAAAGGTATGCTCCTCCCTTTGTTTTTCTGCCCTTTCCATGGGCTGAAATGCAGATGTGATGGCAGGAGCTGCAGCAGCCATCGTAAACCAGATGGTGAAGCCATCTGCAGGTTGAGGAAGATGGGTAACAAAATAAAAGGGACACATGCTCAGCGTTGGTCACATTATGTTCAGATTGTCACTGACAGAGAAGTAAATGTCTATCTTATTTAAATCATGGTGATTTTGGCTTTTGTTATAGCAGATAGACCTGTACTCTGAGGAATGCACTGTTATTTATTAAACCAATTGTAGTTTGATTTTCCATAACTTGCAACCTGATCCATCCATCCAGGAGGGAAATGGGTACCACTATTTATTTGGGTCCTGTTCATCATGTAACAGTGATGCTGTAAGGGAGGACATTTATGGGGTAAGTTAATGAATACTTTGTGAGCTGGAAAGGGACTCTGGGAACCGGGCCGGCAGAGTGCCTACCATGTGGGCTGCCAGAAAGGGCACCGCTATGTGGATGGAGGCACCTGCTCCAGAATGTCAGCACTCGGCACTTATTCACAGCGAGCAGCTGGTGGGCAACAATGTGCCTCCCAATCTTCATGCAGCACAGAGAGAAACTGAGAACATTACAATTAAACCCAGGCCACTGAGTGGACATCGTTTTAGCCAGCTGTCTGAAGAGACGGGCAGAACAAAACTGCTTTTCCAACCTGAGCAACTCTCACTGTGGAATAAGTGTGCATGTCAAGTTTTTTGAAATGAGGGGCAAGATTTTTTCAATCTTTTTAATCTTGCTTTTTAAAATTTTTTTTAATTTTTGTTTTGTTTTGTTTTGAGACAGAGTCTCACTCTGTCGCCCAGGCTGGAGTGCAGTGGTGCAATCTCGGCTCACTGCAACCTCTGCCTCCCAGGTTCAAGCAATTCTCGTGCCTCAGCCTCCCGAGTAACTGGGATTACAGGCATATGCCACCATGCCCGGCTAATTTTTGTTGTTGTTGTTGTTGTTGTTGTTTTGTTTGTTTGTTTAGTAGAGACAGGATTTCGCCACATTGGCCAGGCTGGTTTTGAACTCCCGACCTCAAGTGATCCGCCCACCTTGGCCTCGCAAAGTGCTGGGATTATAGGCGTGAGCCACCGCACCTGACCTAAATTTTTTTTTAATTTTTTAAATCTTGTTCTGCCAGGCACCATGGCTCATGCCTGTATTCCTAGCACTTTGGGAGACCAAGGCGGGAGGATTACTTGAACCCAGGAGTTCAAGGCTTCGGTGAGCTATTACCACATCACTGTACTCCAGCCTGGGCGACAGAGTGAAACCTGTCTCAAAAAAAAAAAAAAAAAGTCTCTGTATGACACAATAATGCCATTGAAAACCATTCCTTTGATTTTAAGAAACATGACTCAGTGACACAGTCAGCACCTTGAATATTCTGACTGTGTCGCCTTGGAGCTAAAATACACTTTTCACATTTGATAAACTGTGGGGCAAACTTCTTGATCCCCAACAGCCTGACTCTGTCCCAATACTAGATGTTTTTGTCCACTGCTCAGGGGAAGAAATCAATGACACAGCAATGAGCGTATTAAAAACCACATCCAAGCACTGCTGTCAAACAAGAAGGAATCCTCTTGAGTGTGAAATATTAAATACAACCAAAGCAGGGTCCGGGCCATTTGTCTGGACAACTTTCCAGTTCTTGAGTGTGCTGTGTGGGATGTCTCCTCTTCTGACGGGTACTGGAAGGAGGCTTCCATGAGAAATCACCTTTTTGTCACTTCTGAGGCTGTGTCTAATCCCCAAATCCCAGAACAGACACTTGCAGGCGCCATCTCTGACCACCTGCAGCCTAGCAAGGGGCTATTGGCTTTGGGGAGATGAAGAGTGCAAGGAAAGAAGCTGCCTAGATAGGAAACATGAGCTGCTGGCCGAACTAGCTTGCCATCGAGACAGCCGGGACCATTTGTCCACTCAGCAAACAATGATTGAGGACCTACTACGCGCTGGGAACACAGGGCCTGGAGGCACGAAGGTGAACAGAAAAAAAAAAAAAAAAAAAAAAAGACAGAAGGATTGCAAACAGAATCATCACTCTCAGTGATGCAAAACCTTGTTTAAAAAATTGATAAAGGGCTGGGCGTGGTGGCTCACACCTGTAATCCCAGCACTTTGGGAGGCCAAGGCGGGCAGATTGCTTGAGCCCAAGAGTACAAGACCAGCCTGGGCAACATGGTGAAACTCCGTCTCTACAAAAAAAAAAAAAAAAAAAAAAATTAGCCAGGCATGGTGGTGCGTGCCTGTAATCCCGGCTACCTGGGAGGCTGAAGTTGGAGGATGGCTTGAGCCCAGGAGGCAGAGATTGCAGTGAGCCAAGATTGTACCACTCCACTCCAGCCTGAGCGATAGAGCCAGACCTTGTCTGAAAACAAAAAACAAACAAACAAAAAAATTGTGATAAAATATACACAACGTAAAGCTTACCATTTTTAACCTTTTTAACTTTTGTTTGTTTGTTTTTGAGATGGAGTCTCGCTCTGTCACCCAGGCTGGAGTGCAATGGTGCGATCTCGGCTCACTGCAACGTCCACCTCCCGGGTTCAAGCGATTCTCCTGCCTCAGCCTCCTGCGTAGCTGGGATAACAGGTGTGTGCCACCAGCCCAGCTAATTTTTGTATTTTTAGTAGAGACGGGGTTTTACCATGTTGGTCAGGCTGGTCTCAAACTCCTGACCTCAGGTGGTCCACCCACCTTGGCCTCCCAAAGTGCTGCTGGGATTACAGATGTGAGCCACTGCGCCAGCCCATTTTCATCATTTTTAAATGCACAGTTCACTGGCATTTAGTACATTCATGTTGTTGTGCAAACATCACCACTGTCCAGTCCATTTCCATGCCTTTTTCATCATCCCCAACATAAACTGTGTAACCATTCAATGATAATTCCCCAGTTCTCCCTCCCCACTGCCCCAGGTAACCCCTGGTAACCTCTGTTCAACTATCTCCATGAATTTCACTATTCTAGGTACTTTATATGCATGGAATCATACAATATTTGTCCTTTTTTGTGTGTGTGATGGAGTCCCACTCTATCACCCAGGCTGCAGTACAGTGACGCGATCTCGGCTCACTGCAATCTCCACCTCTTGGGTTCAAGTGATTCTCCTGCCTCAGCCTCTCAAGTAGCTGGGATTACAGGTGCCCGCCACCACACCTCGCTAATTTTTGTATTTTTAGTAGAGACAGGGTTTCGCCATGTTAGCCAGGCTAATCTCAAACTCCTGACCTCAAGTGATCCACCTGCCTTCGCCTCCCAAAGTGCTCGGATTATAGGCATGAGCCACTGCACCTGGTCAATATTTGTCCTTTTATGTCCCGTTTCTTTCACTTAGCATAATATTTTCGAGGTTCACTCATGTTGTAGCATGCATCAGACTTTCTTTTTCAGGCTGAATAATCACTGCATGTCTACACCGCATTTTGTTAGTCCGCCCTGTGTTGATGAATACTTGGGCTGTTTCCACCTTTGGCTATTGTGAACAAGGCTGCCACAAACATGGGTGGACACATCTGTTTGAGTCCCTGCTCCCAGTCCCTTAAGTTACGTGTCTAGAAGTGGGACTGCAGGATCATATGATGATTCTATATTTAACTTTTTTTTGTGTGTGAGACGGAGTCTTACTCTGTTGCCCAGGCTGGAGTGCAGTGGCACGATCTCGGCTCACTGCAACCTCCACCTCCCAGTTCAGGCGATTGTCCTGCCTCAGCCTCCTGAGTAGCTGAGATTACAGGCACCCGCCACCATGCCTGGCTAATTTTTGTATTTTTAGTAGAGACAGGGTCTCGCCATGTTGGCCAGGCTGGTCTTGAACTCCTGACCGCAAGTGATCCACCCCCATCAGCCTCCCAAAGAGCTGGGATGACAAACATGAGCCGCCGCACCCGGCCCTATATTTAACTTTTTAAGGAACTGCTAAACTGTCTTCCACAGCAGTTGCGCCATCTACGTTCTATTATTAATTTTACATGTTATATTTGATTTAGTTTTTGTTGTTGTTGTTGTTGTTTTGAGACGGAGTCTCACTCTGTCGCCCAGGCTGGAGTGCAGTGGCAAGATCTCGGCTCACTACAAGCTCCACCTCCCGGGTTCACGCCATTCTCCTGCCTTAGCCTCCCGAGTAGCTGGGACTACAGGCGCCTGCCACCACGCCTGGCTATTTTTTTTGTATTTTTTAGTAGAGATGAGGTTTCACGGTGTTAGTCAGGATGGTCTCGATCTCCTGACCTTGTGATCCGCCCGCCTCGGCCTCCCAAAGTGCTGAGATTACAGGCGTGAGCCACTGCGCCCGACCCAATTTAGATTTTTTAACGATGACAAATCTGAGTTTACCTAATAGGTGGTGAACATGGGCACCCTGTGCCATCCTGTAGTCCAAAAGCTCACAAGTTTACGCGATGCTCCTCTGGGGTGTTTCAATTCTAAGGTTCTGCAACTGAAGGCTGAAATTTTAAGATCTTTTCATGCTAGGATTAAGACCTGCAGCGCTCCATTCTGAGGTTTGGAGAGACGGGATCTGTGAAATCACTTCCGGACCACCATGGTGTACGTGGGTTCAGCCTGCCCTGTCTTCTCCACACTGCTTGGGAGGAAGGCTGCCAGAGGCTAGGCAGCTAGGGAGGGGCAAGAACTCACCACCACCAGCAGCTGTAGCAGTGGAGCTGGGACTGTGGGAATGGAGAGGAAGAAGTGGAGATGGGGACAGATGGAGGAGGAAAGAGCAAGACCTGGGGACCCAGTGGAGAGAGGACACAAGTCCCAGATCCCCTGCCTGCCTGACTGGGGCTAGTGCAGTGAATGGGAAGGGCTGAGAGAAGAGAAAACCATTCACTCATTCAACAAACATCCACTGAGCCTGAGCCAGCTGGGAGCGGGGCCTATGGGGATGGAATGACCCAGCCCTGCCCTGTGCCCGCTCTTGTGTGTCTCTACTTTCACCGAGTCTAAGCAGCCTGCCAAAGGTCTCCCCAAAAGAACCACTGCCACTCAGTCATAGCCACCATGCACGTGGGGTTCACCCCATGCCGGCTTCATTCTGAGCGCTTTACCTAGATGATGAATTCTCACCACCTGTGCTACTTTACAGGTAAGGTGACCGCAGCTCAGAGAGGCTGAGTAGCTTCCCCAGGATCACACAACTGGGGAGTGAAGGAACCCACACTCGCCACCCCAAACTGCCTCTCTGCATGAACAAGCCTTCTCTGAGGATCCTGAAGGTGAGACGTGGGAAGGAACTGACACACACTCCACAAAATCGGAGGTTTCCAAGTCCTCTCAGGGGCGGCACCACCATCAATATCCCTCCATCTAGCCCCCTCAAGCTGTCTCTGGGTCCCCCTTCCTTCTGCCCAGATCCCTGCAGCACCCACCCCACCCTCTGCAGCAACAAATTTCTCTTCCTCTGGAAAGCAGTGGCTGACATGCCCAACCTACCATGGCAGCCTCCACAGAAAGCCAGGCCCTCTCACTCCTCGTGAGCAGTCAGGGCTGCTAAGAACAAACATTTTTCCCCTTTGTCACATAGAGTAATAGACTCTTGAAAAATCACATTCTGGGAGGCTCATGGCTGAATCTTATAATCTGAGACTCTCCATCAAAGAACCTCAGAGCCACCAACTAATAAAATCTCGAAGTCAGTGACTGGAGAATCCTACAAGGCTGCACCCTCTCCATCACCGACTGGACAACAGCTGGTGTCACCGAGCAGGGCAGGCAGGGAGGCTGAGGGATCGGGGAGGCAAGAAAGCCTTGGGGTACATAGGACAGGGTGGGGTGCTGGAGGGAGGCCCAGCCTGTTGTCATGCTGGAGGAAGCAGTTGGTGGGTGAGGCCTGGCTTTGTTACTGATGGTTTTTAATTATGTAAATCAGCCCAGGGCCTGCGCCTGGCACAGGCTTGGCATTCATCAGCTGGCAGCAGAATTAATCAATAAACAACCAGCTGGATGGGCCTGGGCATGAACACCCAGCCACGCCCCCACCATCCTTCCAGAGGGGTCCTCCCAGGTAGGCAGTGGAGGAGCTACATGGAAGCTGCCACTCCCGGCTGTCAGTGCAGTTGCACACACGCACGCACATGCACCACGCGTGCATCGGCAGGCAGCTTGGACTCGCTGTGCATATGCACAGGTGGACACACCTGCACATACAGACAGGCGTGTCATACAAAGCACGCACTCAGACCCTCCGCCCCCGCAGCCCAGCACACCTGCAGGAATACAGCCGTAAGAGGCGACATTTCACAGCTCACAGCCACACCATTCCCCTCTACAACCCACCCTGGGAGGCTGGCTGGGATGGGCTGGGCTGGGCTAAAGCCCTCGTTTTACAGATGAGAAGACTGAGATCTAGCGAAGGGACTTGCCCGGGGTCCTTCCTCCCAACCCACCTCACTCCAAGGTACAAAGGAGCTGCAGGCCCAAGAGAACTAAGGAAGGAAAGTGAGGGGCACAGGTGCTGGTGGCCCCAAAGCTTCTGAGGCAAGGTTCCCTCCCTGAAAGCAGGGCCCTTGGTGACCTGACAGAGAACAGGGCAGGGCAGGTGACCCAGTGGGGGCACAGGCGGGGGCCGGGCAGGAGCAGGCAGTGGAGCTGGGCGCCAAGGCCCTCTCTGCTCTCCAGGGAGCCATGATGGATGGCTGCCTCCCAGCCAGCGTGCTCACTCCTGCTCCCGGGGCTGCCCCATAAATCAGCTCCCTCATCTCTGCTGTGGCTGTTCCTTGATCGCTTTTCAGCATCAAGGGGAGAGGAGGAAGTTCACCACCCCTAGCGGCAGGAGGGGGCTAGCAGAAAGGATCATAAAATTAATAGAAAGGTTTTCTCTTCCCCTTTTTGCCTTCTCTCTGCTTCCAGCTTTCTGCCAGCCTCTACCCCTCTCTGGCTGGGACTCACTAAATACTGAGTGAGGAAATAGGACCTGAGGCATGGATGAATCTCTGAGACATCTAGCACTGTGTGTCTCTGCCGCAGCCTCAGCCATGGGGTTTCCTAGCAGCCCCCAAAGACAAGGAGAGGAAGCAGGAAGGTGTCCTTCCTGGTCCGAGCAGATCTCAAGTAGCTCTGGAAGGAGGCCAGGAAAGGGCCTTGAGTGCCAGGGACCCCTTTTAGAGATCAGCCTTTTGGAGCCCCCCACCCCTTGGAGAAGCTGATGAAGGCTGTGGGTGTCTGTGAAGGCCCTGGGAACTCGACACCACACAGCGCAGCAGTCAGCAGTTCAGCCTCTGCAGCCAGCCTCCCCAGTCCAAGTTCAGGCTCTGCCATTTAGTAGCTGTTTCACCATGGGCAAGCTGCTTCACCTCTCTGTGCCTCAGTTTCCTCATGTGCAGAGCAGGGTGAGTTACAGGACCTGCATCCTAATCAACAGATACATATTCTTTAGAAGAGTCAGTGGGGATTATAGAATTAAATGCTCTAAATATTACCAAGTGTTATCGTTATTAAAGACACTAGCTCTCAGACCTTCGTGTTCATTCGCTGGAGGCTTTTCAAACCCTGATTGCTGCCCCCTGAGTTCCTGTCTCAGTAGGCCTGGGGAAGGGCCCAAGGTTGCATTTCTAACAAGTTACTGGCTGATGCTCAGACACTGGTCCAGGGGCCTCACTCAGAACCCACTAGAGCCCATGTTGCTGTCGCTGATCCAGCTCAGCCCCCTCACCACTCTACGTCTTAAGAACTGAGGCCCAGAAAGGTGAGCTTGTGCCCAGGGCCATACCCAGCGAGGGTGGCCTAGGCCTCAGTCTACCAGGGGGAGGGGTTCTCAGCAGGAAGTCGGAGGAGGGGACCTGGAGGTGGAGGCGGCTCCATCACGGCCACCACCCGTCCTCCTTCCTCCCCCATTCCTCCCAAACCAGCTCCAAGAGCAAAGAGGCAGAATTTGCCTTCCTGGCCAGAGGTAATCTTTTAATCTCTTTGGCTTTAATCTTGCAGCCCAACATAAACCCAAATCTGTACAGGGGAAGGAAGGGGGTGGGAGATACAGATCTCCTGTCCTGGGGAGGGGGTAATCTAGGCTTTGCCTTTCACTTTGCCACAGATCTCCCATACCATCTCCACCTTCCCCACTCCTGCTTCTGGGAGCATTTGGCTGGGAGGCAGATCTAATAGGGCATGAGGAGGCAGACAGAGCAGCCAGATGGGGTGAGGCAAGGGAGATTCACTTGTTAAAAGGAATCCACTTTGATAGGCAAAGCTTTCTTAAACAAGACATGAAAAGCATTAGACATAAAAGGAAAAAATTACAAATTGGGCTTCCTTACAATTAAAAACTTATGTTCAGCAAAATACACCATCAAGAGAAAGAAAAATCAATCCACACATGCAGAAAAGATATTTCAGCACATATATCTGACAAAGGACTAGTAGCCAGCATAAATAAAGGACTCCTACAAATCAATAAAAAAAAACAATTTTTAAGTGGGCAAAAGATATGAACAGGCACTTCACAAAAGAGAGTATCAAAATGCTCAATATATACTTGAAAAAGACACCAACCATGAGCAAGCAGCAGAGATACACAACTTGAAATTACCTCAAGCTGTCATTCACACTCGCCAGACTGGCAATATTTAAAAGAACAAAAACATCAAATGTTGGAAGGATGAGGATCAACTTTCTTATACAGTGAGTGGGAGTGTAAATGGTTCAGCCACTTTGAAAAACTGTTTGGCAGTTTCTTCCTGCTATGGTTTGAAGGTATGTGTCCCCTCCAAAATTCATGTTGAAACTTAGTTGTCAATATAAGAGGACTAAGAAATGAGACCTTTAGGAGGTGAGGAAGCCATGAGGGTGGAGCCCTTCTGGATGGGAATCATGCTTTTATAGAGGAGGTTCAAGGGAACTGTTCGTCCCTTTTTGTCCCTTCCACCGTGTGAGGATGTAATAAGAAAGCCCAGGCCCTCACCTGACAATGAATTTGCAGGCATATTGATCTTGGACTTCCCAGCCTCCAGAACTATGGGAAATACATTTCTCTTATATGAATTACCCAGTCTCAGGTATTTTGTTGTAGCAAGAGGAAGGGACTAAGACACTTTAAAAAAACTAAATAAACACCTATTCTATAACCTAACCATTCCACTCCTAGGTATTTACACAAGATAAATGAAAGCAGGCCAGACACTGTGGCTCACACCTGTAATCTCAGCACTTTTGGGAGGCCAAGGCACAAGGATCACTTGAGGCCAGGTGTTTGAAACCAGCCTAGTCAACAGAGTAAGACCCCATCTCCACAAAAGAAACGTAAAAAACAATTAGCTGGGTGTGGTGGCATGCACCTGTAGTTCCAGCTACTCAGGAGGCTGAGGTGGGAGGATCATTTGAGCCCAGGAGGTCAAGGCTGCAGTGAGCCAAGATTGTGCCACTTGCCACTGCACTCCAGCCTAGGCAACAGAGTGAGACCCTGCCTCAAAAAAAAAAAAAAAGGAGAAGAAGAAGAAATGAAAGCATATGTGTACACAATGAATGCAAATTCTCACTGACTAATTTTAGTCCCAAACAGAAAACAACCCAAATGTCCATCAACAGGTGAATGAATAAACAAATTCTGGTCTGTCCCCACAGTGGAGTTCCACTCAGTGATTAAAAAAAATAATAAAAATAAAAATAAAAATAAAAAAAGGATCAATTCCAGGCTGGGCGCCGTGGCTCACGCCTGTAATCCCAGCACTTTGGGAGGCCGAGGCAGGTGGATCACGAGGTCAGGAGATTGAGACCAGCCTGGCTAACACGGTGAAACCCCGTCTCTACTAAAAATACAAAAAATTAGCTGGGTGTGGTGCCAGGTGCCTGTAGTCCCAGCTACTCGGGAGGCTGAGGCAGGAAAATGGCATGAACCCGGGAGGCGGAGTTTGCAGCGAGCTGAGATCATGCCACTGCACTCCAGCCTGGGTGACAGAGCGAGACTCCGTCTCAAAAAAAAAAAAAAAAAGAATCGATTCCTGACATACAAACCACAACCCGGATGAATCTCACAAGGCTTATGCTAAGTCCAAGAAGCAAGAGAACACACTTTATGAATCTATTTATTTGAGGTGTAAGAACAGGAAAAACCAATTTCTAGCGATAGGGATTAGAAAAGTGGTTACCTTTGTGGAATGGGAGGTCAGTGACTGGGAAGGGACACAAAAGGAACCTTTTTGGGGTTTTGTTTCTGTTTTTTGTTTTTTGTTTTTGAGATGGAGTCTGGCTCTGTCGCCCAGGCTGGAGTGCAGTGGCGCAATCTCGGCTCACTGCAAGCTCCACCTCCCAGGTTCAAGCGATTCTTCTGCTTCAGCCTCCCGAGTAGCTGGGATTACAGACGCCCAGCTAATTTTCTGTATTTTTAGTAGAGACGGGGTTTCACCATGTTGGCCAGGCTGGTCTTGAACTCCTGACCTCAGGTGATCCACCCGCCTCATCCTCCCAAAGTGCTGGGATTATAGGCGCGAGCCACTGCGCCTGGCCAGAAGGGGCCTTTTTGGAATGCTGGGCATGTTTGATAAATGTATGTACATCATCGAACTAAGCACTTAAAACCCATGCTCTTTCTTTGCTTTTCTGTCTGTAAACTATACCTCAGTTTTTTTTTAAGTTAAAGTAAAAAAGAAAAGGCACCACATTAGGAAATGCACTCAGGCCATCCCCCAACCCCTCGGGAATGAAGGACACGGGGACCCAGCCCAGCTCTGCCGCCGTGTGACTTCCACCTCATTCTTTAGCCTCCCTCAGCCTCTGCATCTCCACAGTCTCCTCATCTGCGAAACGGGGGTGAAAATCTCTGCCCACCCTACCCAATGTGGAGAGGGCCAATGGGAAAATGGAGGCGAATGTCCCTTCATAATTTAATGTTCCCTCTCATTGTCACAACCCTCATGACGCTCTCCCAGGGCCCAGCAGAAAGGGTGAGGAGCCAGGAGCATGGGCTTGGTCACTGGCCCTGCCGCAGAATCTCAGGAAGCCATTCCAGGCGGCCTGCCACCTGCGGGTCACCGCATCCGCAAGACCTCAGGGTCCCTCTATCCTGCCCTCCCAGGTGGACCACCCAGACCTCCCAACTCAGAGCGATGCCTGCAGTGCCAGATGACTGTACTGCCACTGCTATCGCCACAGTTCCTCTCGGAACATACCTGCAAGGCACAGAGCCCCATGCCTGGCAGCCTTCTCCTTCTCTCCTTAGACCCCTCCATGACTGTCCAGCAGTCTTGGAGAACCTGCCTCCCCAAGAAAGCAGAACCTCCCTCCCCAAGGCTGGAACTGCCACAGGATACTAAAGGAGAAATAAAACCCCGAACTTGCAATCAGCTGAAGGGGCGGGTTTCCAGTGCTCGCCTGTGGGACTCCTTCCCCCTCACCTGTCTGGCTGTTTGAGCTGAAACAGTGACAGCACTTGGACAAACAGACAGGTTGCACCTTTTGTGCACAGGAGTCTACTGCGTGCTGTGGCAGAGACTGTGGGGAGCCCCTACCATATCCTGTCTCCCACCTCTCTTAGCAACAAACACTTGCATGGCAATGTGCCTAGGCCAAAAGGTTCCATTTCTCAGCCTCCCTTGCAGCTAGGAGTCGCCAATGAGGGCCAAGTGTAAGTTGTCAGGTGGGACAGAAGGGAACATTGGGGCCCGTGTGTGCCCAGTCCCTGCTGAAAGTTAGACATGATGATGGAGGCCCAGCAGCCATCTTGGATCATGAGGTGACCTTGAGGATGGAAGCTGGCTGCTAAGGCTGGTGGGACTGAAAGAGAGGAGCCTGGGTCCCTGAAGACACCACTGGGGCCCCCACCAATCCAGGACACCTACCCCCGACGTGTTAGGTGAGAGAGTGAGAAGTCTGGATATGGTTTAAACCACTATTATCAATATTTCCAGCCTCTGTTCTCAGCAAAGGGAAATAAGCCCTGACTGATAGATACCCAAACCCCGTGAGGTAGATACCACTGTGCAACCCCTGCCCCTTGCACCCCATTTTACAGATGCACCCCCAGCCTCCCTGCCTCCCTCTGTGATGTCCGTGATACCCAAAAGACCAGCATTCCATTCCCAGCCCCCTGATGCTGTGAGTCAGCCTCTGCCGGACCTGGAGTGGGCCCCACGGCTGCAATGTCAACGGTGCTCCATGCAGATGGCTGCGGCTCGAGCTGGTGACACAAGCACTGTTGAGAGAGCAAAGTGCTGTCGTGGACAGCGTGCCCTGCTGTAGACATCAAGGGGAAGCCGGAGAATATTTACAAACCACAGAGAACAGACACACGAAGTGAATACCAGTTGGGTATAGTAAAAGCCTCTTTTAAACCTGTCCTCCTCTTTCTTTGCCATGTGAAATCAAGTCGTTGGCAAGAAGCTCTCCGGTAAGACTAAGGTTTGCGGCTCTGCTGCAGGAAACACCATGAATTCCACACCGTGACCACGTGCGGGGCTGCCCTGCAATGCAGGGCACAGTGGCTGGGTACTTGGCAAGGACCCTAGACAGCCTGGGCTCACATCCCTGCTCCGTGAACTGGTTAATCTCAGGGCAAATTACTTCACTTCTCTGTGCCTTAGTTTCTTCATCTGTGAAATGGGCAACAGAGGGCGGCTGATCTGGGAAGAGCTTAGAGCGGTGCCTGCTACACAGGAGGGGCTATTAACGATCAGCGCCGTTCTCAGGTTCACGGTGAGAACCTAATTTCCTTATTGTCTGTTTGTTATAGGAAACTGAATTTACTCACCAGCATTGGAACATTCCATCCGCTGAGTCACACTCACTTCTCTTATCATCATTAACCCTGCGTAGGGGCTCCCGGCGCCAGAAGGAGCAACTCAAAGCTCTTCGTCTTGGTGAGGTTGATGCAAGTAAAAATAAGTGGTGATTATAAGTGATTCATTTGTCAAACGCAAGGTCAAGGGTCCCAATCTGTACATGTCACTAAGGCAGCATCAAGAAGCTCCCCACATCCCAAACTGTCTCCCCTCTGACACTAGTGGAAATTTCACTATCAGAGCCAGAGAACTCCGAGGAGGAGAAGCAATTTCAGAGCACAGCGTCTTAGAGTAAATGAACATATCGAGGTCAGCTGGGGGGCTGCGAATCATGGCAAGGAAAGGGAGGGAAGGCCAGGGGCAAGTATTTGGACCCTCTCAGGGTGGCTGAGGATTCTGCAGCCACTAAAGGCGCACGCACACATACACACACACACACGCACGCACACACACACGCTGGTAATCGCTTTACCCCAGCAGTAGGGGCTTAAGCCTCTATCTAGGCTAGCCCCACCCCCGCCCCCAGCTGCATTAGCCACCTCTGTCCCAAGGCAGGATCCCCAGAGGTTCAGCAAGGAAACCCTGCAGGGCTGGAAGCCGAATGCAACAGAAAGTTAGCAGCCACCAGTGGTCACACACATACACACTCACTCATGCACTCATACACACAGACAACACACTAGACTCAGACACCCACCGAGCTGTCTTCCCAAAGTCATGACAAATCCAGAGAGAGGCCCGCAGAATTGTCCTATCCCAGAGAAAGCCACAGAAACACAAGTAGCTGGCACCAAGATACTCACACTCTGCCCCCGGGATCTCTCTGCCTGGGTGCCCCCGTTCCTGCCCCTGAATAGACATTCTGCCCGGGGGTAGCCAATCCCAGTCAGGGTTTCCTCTCCCCACCTCTCCTTTCCCAGGTACGCAGGCCCCCAGTACGTTTTCGCCTTCTGTACCTCCTCCATTCGTGCCCCTCCTCGCCCGGGGACTGTGAGGACCCAAGAACAAGGACAGTCTGCCATTTTCCCGTGAACTCCCCAGCCCCCACGGCAGGAGCTGCAAAACCCCCCGACCCTTCTCGTAGGGGTTCACGCCTCATCCCAGCTCCTCGGAGAAGCTGGCGGCTCTTGTCATTTTCCAGTGAGTGCGTGAAAATACAGATTAGACCATTTAGGGAAAGGTCGTCAGAGGGCAAGGCGAGAGCCACCACTGCCTAATCGGCAGCTCCAGCAATGCACGATGAGACAGACTCACAGATTACAAACGCACACAAATTCCGAAGCAGGAAGGGGGTGGCGGGATGGGGGCAGGCGAGCTCCATTTTAGATTCCCTTGTTTTTGTTTAGATGGCTTTCCTCTGTTGGCAACACACTTCCGCCTTCATGCTCCCAGGAAAAGCAGGTAGGGTGGGAATGATTTCAGTCCCATCTTGCAGAAGGGGAACATGAGGCCCAAGGGACTGGTAAAGGACAGTTGCAGAAGGCCCGGGCCACCTGGACTGGTCTTCTCCTGGCTGGACTGGAGGTGGGGATATGAGGGCCAGTCCCCAGGAGAGCCCCATTGGCCTGAAGTTCTGCTCTCTGTCCCACTCCTCTCCCTACAAAGAACCAGCATGTGCCTGAGAGGCAACCTTGCCCCTCACCAAATGGCAGGATTATTTAACTGATGGCTGCTGTCCCCCAGATGGTCATGTTTGTTAAATCTGGTAAGGAGACGTGCTGTGTGCTTTTCTTCCCCCTGGCTGGGGAGGATTTTCTCAGAATCTGAGTGCAAGGGGCCCACTTTCGTGCCCTCTTATCCCATAAGGCCCCTCCCAAGCCTAGCCTGGTCCCCTCAGCGGCACCCCAGTCATCTTAACCTTCCAGCCAGGCCTGCCTTGCCCTGGTCCAGGTGAGAAGCCAGTGGTGATGCATGAGTGCCCCCTGCTGGTGATGTTCTGCACTGTCCACTAGGACTCCTACCCCGGATCCAGCCAGGTAGCAGCATTCCCCACACACACCTCCAGGACTGCCTGGCTGGGTGAAGGAAAGGGTGGGCACCTGTGGGAGGAGCACAGAGCCCTAAGAATGTGCTTCATAAAGGCCCGAAGAAGCTGGGAACAGCTCCATTCCTGTTCCAGCAGCAGGGGGTGTGACTGTGGGTGACAGGTAGACACTAAGCATTTTCCAGCAGGGAGAAAGGGAGGGTGCCTGTCATTGAGTATGGACTGTCAGAGAGACTTAGCATATGTGGGATGGATGAAGGAAGGAATGAGTGAATGAAGGAATGAATGAGCTCATTATTTCCTAAAAGGTCACGTGAATAACACTAGTAAACTATCAGGGTAATTTTTAGATAATAGCGACGAACTTCTTTAAGAGTTATGTATCTAGTTTGATTGTACCTGACCCATCAGATTCATTAATATTTAAAACGAATGTCTTTAGATACAAAAGGGTCCATGTAAAGAAAGACATTAGATAAATAACATGTATGTACTCTCAGCTCCTAGCATAGGTATTTAATAAATGCTAGTAATGAATGAAGAATAAACAAATGCATGTACAGCTGACAAGGCAGATCATGGACGATCATTATAGGGCAGTAGGTCCCACACTTAGCTGTACCTTGCCATCACCTGGGGAGCTTTAAAAATTATCTCTGGGCGACTCTGTGTCTCTGAATCTCAGGGGGCTGGGGAGGAAGATGGTGCACCCCAGACAACCCTCAGAGGAGGAGAAAATCACCGGCTCCCAATTTGGGCAGCAAATCAAAAGCAGCGTGGATTCACTGCCTTTTGAAATAGTGAAACTGCCATCATTGGAGAAAGGCAAACTGTGGTTAGGCGACCTGGGATTCCTCTGCTGGGAGAGAGGTTGAACTAGGCGAACTTGAAGGTTTCATGCAAGGAAAGAGAAGTGAGCTGATATTTATGTAAACCAGCTTCTAGGTTGACACTAAGTATAAAGCTAATGTGTATTTACTATGGCTTTAATCTATACTGATTAAGAATGTCTCATTTATTCACCTGCACATTATGTTTTACTTGGCATATATCTTTATTATAGTTAATACAAATATTACATTAGTTGCTTACAGAACATATAGAATTTGCTGTCCTGAGTTTATTTACAAGTTAGTACCTCATTTATGAGACTTTTTACCCCTTGAGAACATCTGCCTTCTTCTTGAAAACTGTGACTGGTTCATTATAAACATATATTCATATAATGGAGTTAATGTGGTTATCATCTGTTTATCTCTTTTAATTAGGCCCTGATTTGCCCATAACAATTTCAGTTACTTTCTTGATTACAGTTGGAGGAGCATGTGGTTTGGTGTGGGCTTGCTAAAGAGCTGCTGTCTGCTTCTCTAAATCCACATATAGTATCATATGTGCAGGCTGACTTAATATTTGATATGTGAGTTGTTCCCTTATCTTGTTAGATACTCTTGATAAAAGAATTCCCACTCATGAATTTTCATGGATATACCTCTGGAAAGGAATTGAGAAAAATAAATGTTGTGCTATTTGGAAAGGTTGGGAGACACGTTGCAATCGAGTCTGAGTTTTGATATCAGCTTAATGGTATTCAAATAGCAGCTTTTTTTTTAGCTTTGAGCGGATTTTTAAAACATAAAGCATAAATAGATTTGTGATAGCACAGGGTCAAAATTAGTTCTGTTGATGGCAAGTTATGCAATATTAATTCTGTTTTATGAACAAATGCAATTAAGTTGCAAATCCCTTGACAGAGTGCAATGTTAGGCCAATGTTTTCATCAGTATGAGGAAATGTCAGATTAGCCTCCCCAAGGAAGACGAAATCTTTGGCACGATGCCGAAAACATGCATGTTTGTTTTATAGCCGCACCATGCTCTCTTACATGGCTAGTGGGAATAAAAATGGACACATTCACTCTCAAGGACAATTGGACAGCGTCTACCGAAATGATAAATACACCTTCTCTCTTTTTTTTTTTTTTTTTTTTTTGGAGATGGAGTCTCACTCTGTCGCCTAGGCTGGAGTGCAATGGTGCGATCTTGGCTCACTGCAACCTCCTCCTCCCGGGTTCAAGTGATTCTCCTGCCTCAGCCTCCTGAATAGCTGGAATTACAGGTGCACACCACCACGCCTGGCTAATTTTTTTGTATTTTTAATAGGGACAGGGTTTCACCATGTTGGTCAGGCTGGTCTTGAACTCCTGACCTCGTGATCCACCCGCCTCGGCTTCCCAAAGTGCTGAGATTACAGGCGTGAGCCACTGTGCCCGGCCATAGATGCACCTTCTCTTTAATCCGCCAATCCTCCCATATACTCACACCTGCACTTAATAACACGTGTATGAGAAAATTCACTGCAGCATTGTTTGAACAGCACATGATTGGGAAAACCATCCAAATGCCCATCCATAGAGGACTGACTGGTCAATAGAAAACTGTACATCTATTATGTGGAATACCATGAGGCTGTCAAAAAAAGAATGAGGACTCAACAACAACAAAACCACCTGAATAAAAACTGGCCAAAAGAGTTGAATAGACATTTCTCCAAAGTTATACAATGGGTGGCCAATAACACCTGCAAAGATGTTCAACATCCCTAATTATTAGGGGAATGCCAATCAAAACCACAATGAGGTGCCACTTCATACCCATGACAATGGCTATTTTAAAAAAGAAAAACAGGCAAGTGTGGTGGCTCACGCCTGTAATCCCAGCACTTTGGGAGGCTGAGGCAGGTGGATCACCTGAGGCCAGGAGTTCGAGACCAGCCTGGCCAACATAGTGAGACCCTGTCTCTACTAAAAATGCAAAAATTAGCCAGGTGCGGTGGCACTCACCTGTAGTCCTGGCTACTCGGGAGGCTGAGGCAGGAGAATCACTTGAACACAGGAGGTGGAGGTTGCAGTGAGCTGAGATCATGGCACTGCACTCTAGCCTGGGTGAAAGACTGAGACTCAGTCTCAGAAAAAAAAGAAAAGAAAAGAAAAGAATTGTTGGCCATGATGTGGAGAAATTAGAACACTTGTGCATTGCTGGTAAGAATATAAAATGATGCTCTGCTATGGAAAACAGTATAGCAGATCCTCAAAAAAATTAAACATAGAATTCCCATATGATTTAGCAATTCTGGCTATATGCCCTGAAAAACTTGAAAGTGGGGACTTAGACAGATATCTGTATACCCATGTTCATACCAGCATTATTCGCAATAGCCAAAAGATGGAAGCAAGCCAAATGTCCATTGACATGAATGGATGAGCAAACTGAGACATATCCATTCTATGGAATAGTATGCTGCCATAAAAAGGAATGAGGTGCTGATATATGCTACAAACATGGATGACCCTTGAAAACATTATGATTAAACATTATAAAAAAGTTGTGGTGATGGTCACACAACATTGTGAATAAAATCAATGCCACTGAATTGTACACTTAAAAGTGGTTAAAGGCCAAGCGCAGGAGGATTGCTTTGTCAGGAGGATCGCCTGAGCCCAGGAGTTCAAGACCAACCCAGGCAAAATGGCGAGACCCCGTCTCTACAAAAAAAAAAAAAAAAAAATGTAGATTTAAATTAGCCAGGGTGTGGTGGCGTGCCCCTATAGTCCCAGCTACTCAGGAGGCTGAGGTGGGAGAATGACTTGAACCCAGGAATTCAAGGCAGCAGTGAGCTGTGATTATGCCACTGCACTCCAGCCTGGGCAACAGAGTGAGACCTCGTCTCTTTTAAAAAACAAAATGGTTTAAATGGTAAATTTTGTTATACGTATTTTAATGCAATTTTTAAAAATTAATAATGTCATTTTTTAAAGCGTGGAAGTCTAGGGCCGGGTGCAGTGGCTCACGCCTGTAATCCCAATACTTTGGGAAGCCAAGGCGGGTGGATCACCTGAGGTCAGGAGTTCAAGACCAGCATGGCCAGGATGGTGAAACCCTTTCTCTACTAAAAATACAAAAATTAGCTGGGCATGGTGGCGTGTGCCTGTAATCCCAGCTACTTGGGAGGCTGAGGCATGAGAATCACTTGAACCCGGGAGGCAGAGGTTGCAGTGAGCCGAGATGGCTCCACCACACTCCAGCCTGGGCGATAGAGCAAGACTCCATCTCATAAATAAATAAATAAATAAATAAAGTGAGAGTCTAAATCCCCTCCCTTTGAATATGGGCTGACCTTGGTTACTGGATTCTAATGGCATGATGCTGCCTGTCTTCCTAGGCCAAGTCATAAGAGGCCCTTTGGCTTCCACCGAGCTCTCTTAGCTGGGAGCCCTGAGCTAACATGTAGGAGGCCAGCTACCCTGCAACAACATCCTCGAGAGGCCTCATAGTCGTAGGAAATGATGCCTGCCCAGTGCTGGCCCAATAGGATCAGCTGTTCCAGCCCCAGCTATCAGGGTCTGCCCGACCTGGGCCTCAGACAGGTGAGAAAGCCTCCAGATTGTCCCACCCCACTTGGGACCACCTCAGCCAACACAGTGCAGAGGTGGATGGAGCAGAGATGAGCTTTCTCTTGGAGCCTGCCAAATTGCAGATTCATAAGCAAAATGAATGTTGGTGCTGTTTTATGCCATGAGGTTTGGGGGTGGTTTGTAATGCACTAGTAGATAAATGGAACAGTGAACATATTACTTATGTATTTGAATTTGTTTCAATTTAATTTAAAAAGCATCAGATTTAAATAAAATGGATTTAAACTACATAAATGTCTCTTGCAAACCAATTGGTAAATTGGATGGTTTTCATTCTCATGGTTTGCATCTTGCCTCTATAAAGCTATTAAAGGTGCAAAAATGTTTTCACCTGAATACTGAAAAAAGCTTGGAGTTGGGGGGTGGTCAGTGAGGTGGAGTGAGGCGGAATATAGTTCTGTCGGAGGGCTCTCTACCCAGAAGGCAAGGGCGGGAAGGAGAAAGGTAGCTGGGGCTACATACCATGAAGGGGCAGGTTTCCAACCTAGAAAATTAAAGACAAACCTGGTCAGCAGGTCCTTGGAATAAAACCCAGAATGTGGAGGAGTTAAGTGAGTGATTGATACATCACCTGAGATGGGGTTTCAGGAGGCTTGAGAAGGGAAGGAAGTTATATGGCCTAAGACCAGGACCCCTGAGGAGCTAAAGGTATTCATTAAGCGCAGGTGGCTCCCGCCTGTAATCCTAGCACTTTGGGAGGCCAAGGCAGGTGTATCACCTGAGGTCAGGAGTTAGAGACCAGCCTGACCAACATGGTGAAACCCCGTCTCTACTAAAAATACAAAAATTAGCCGGGCATGGTGGTGGGTGCCTGTAATCCCAGCTACTCAGGAGGCTGAAAGAGGAGAATCACTTGAACCCGGGAGACAGAGGTTGCAGTGAGCCAAGATCATGCCACTGCACTCCAGCCTGGGTGACAGAGCAAGACTCTGTCTCATAAAAAAGAAAAAAAAAAAGAAATCCATAATGTATCCTCCCCAAGGATTCTCCACTGTCCCTTTGCTGTTTATTTCCTCCATCACCCCTTCATCTCTGAAACTCCTGCTTGTTTGCACCTGCTTGATGTCTGTCTCTCTGTATTTGTCAGGACAGGCTAAGTGCTGCAACAAATACCCCAAAATTTAGGGCCTCAACTCAACACTAGTATGTTTCTGCTGCTTGCAACAGTTCAGTGCCACTATTTGGTGAACAGACTTCCTCCTGCTGTTTCGGGTCCTGGGCCCCTCCCACCTCCATGCTCTGCCATTTTTGCACCCAGAGGCTTCTCTCACCAGCCAGGGAAGAAGACGAAAAGAGATCATCTCATGGGGGAGGGCTTTATGGGCCAGCCCTGCAAGTGGGGCACATCCATCAGGCGGAACTCAGTCACATGGCCACCCTCACTGCAAGGGAAGCTAGAAACGTCGCCCAGCTGGGGGCTCAGGAGCAAAAGAGGAGGAGCCACGTCTGCCTACTCTCCCAGTATCAGATCCCAGGGTGCCAGCTCTCATCCACCTTATTGTCCGTGTCTGGCACTGTACCTGGCATATAATGGGTCTTCAGCAAATGTGGAGTCTATGAGTAAATGAATGATGCTCAGGCTGGGTCCTGGGAACCAGGCCAGGTGGGCACTTTCCTAGTACATGCTGGGGGGGCGGGGCGGGGATAGAGGGAGAGATGCAGTCACTCCCAGTTCTCAGATCAGGAAACCGAGGCTCTGAGAGTGAAGCCACATGCACAAGGCCACGCAGCTTGTCAGTGCCAGCTCTCAAATGCAGGAAGCCTCTGCCACCAAATGTGTGTTCTCTCCACTCCCCTGGCTGCCTCTCTAACATGCACACTGACTGGACTCAGGGTCTGGTTATCTTCAAGGCTGCTCTCCTTTCTAACAACCAATGAACCATGTTTGACAAGCTGCAGGTGGCTTGAGGCGGCGGCTGTATCTCTCTCTCATCCCTACATGCCCTGTGGCTACCAGCACAGCCCTTGAACACAGTAGGTGCTCAAACCATGTTTGGGGGATTAACTTGTTCACACAGGCTCAGGCTTCATGCTTTGCTGCTTGCACAGTATGGGGGTCACTTACAACTTATAAAAGAGATCGAGGGGATATTTATTATACGGCACCTCCCTGTGCGGAGTCGAAGCTGTCTCTGCAGCGAGACCACTGTCCTCCCTGGAACTTGCTCCCGAAGCAGGGACCGGGGCTGCGTCATGCGGGGGTCAAAACCACAGGTGTCACCTGGCCCCCATCAGGATTAGACTGTGGATCCCTGCCACATACAGAGACTGACCTTCCTTGCCCCCAGCTAGTCAGTCCCAGGAAAGAGAGTAGATGGAGGCGGCAGTGTGGCTCTGTCCGCGGTGCTGAACTATCCTCTAACTCCCTCACCTCCTTCTGTAACCCAGCAGCAACTTACGACCTCCTGGGTGGGGTGCAGGTAAAAATACAGATTCCCTGGCCCTTTCTTTAAAGATCTGGGTTCTGAGAGTCTAATATGGAGCCCTGGGGTCTGTTTTAACCAACTATCCTAACTGCTTGTGATTCTATCCAGCCATTTTGGTACTGGCCTGAGTTTGAACACTGACCTCAATAATCAGCTGGTCTTCATGGAGTGCCTGCTATGTACCCAGCACTGTGCCAGATACTGTAAGGCACAGAGCTGCATCAGGCAGGGTAGACGTGGGGAGGGAGGGAGAGAGGGAGTCCCTTCTGCTTTGTGTAGACACAGCACCAGGCACATACCTGGCCTTTATCCTGCAAGATGAGATACATAGGCACGTGAGAACGGTAGTTATCATAACCATAACCAGCATCTGTATCTTTCCTTGGAGTCTCCACAGCCCTATCTGCAAGGCACAGTATGACACATTCTGCTCCTTCAGATCTCGTGGCCTAGGACCCAGACACAACGCCACTTCACACATCAATGTGCCTGATTCCTGCCACCCTGAACCCCCCAGAATGTAGTCCTCCCTCCCTGCACCATATGGTTGCTGATTATCATTGTTTACATGATGTGCTGTGTTTTCTTTTTTTTTTTTTTGAGATGGAGTCTTACTCTGTTGCCCAGGCTGGAGGGCAGTGGCGTGATCTCTGCTCACTGCAATCTCCACCTCCCAGGTTCAAGCGATTCTTCTGCCTCAGCCCCCTGAGTAGCGCGGATTACAGGCATGTGCCACCACGCCCAGCTAATTTTTGTAGTTTTAGTAGAGATGGGGTGTCACCATATTGGCCAGGCTGGTCTCGAACTCCCGACCTTGTGATCCACCCACTTCAGCCTCCCAAAGTGCTGGGATTAAAGGCGTGAGCCACCACGCGGCCGCTATGTTTTCAATCATGTCCCAACTGGGATTGGGACTCCCTATTGAGGGCAGGGCTTGCACCCGATTGTCCCATGTAGCATCTGACACAGGGACCCATCCCATCCCCACTTCCACCTCCCTGACCCCTGCTAGAGGAGGTGAGCAATTATTGGAGGATGAGTAGGGAGAGGAATGTGCCCAGGGGAAGTGCTCCCGGGTTACAGAGCAGCTGAGACAAGTGCTCAGAACCCAGAGAAATCAGGGTGGGCCTCTGGGAAACCAGGCAACAGGCCAAATGCAAATCAGGCAGGAGCCAGAGTTGAGTCAAGGCCTGGCTTTCCTTTCTCCGCGTGTTTGGGGCTAACAGGAAGTGGGGCCAGGACAGCTGTGCCTGGTGAAAACAGATGTTCTCTGGGCCTGAATGTGGGGCGTGGAGGAGGGGGGAACTGGAAGGGGAGGGCCACAGCCAGAGAAATGAAATATGCACAGACCCACTTTTATTTATTCCATTTTACTTTTATTATGGAAAATCTCAAACCCCTACAGAAGTAGAGGGACTGGTATGAGGCACTCCCACGTACCCATCACCCAGCTCTAACTGCCATACCCACTTTGCCGTTCTCATTCCATTCCTCCCTCAAGCCCCTTTTTAACAAAAATGTCAGACATCAGATCATTTCACCCATTAATATTTCAGAATGTATCTCTCACACATTAGCACATTTCTAAAAATAAGCCCAACATCATCACCATACCTAATAAAATGAACCATTCCTTAAGATCCTCTAATATGCAGTCCATCTTCAAATTTTCTCGTTTTCCTGAAAAATGCCTTTTAGGGTTTGTCTGTTTGAATAAAGATCTAAACAAGGTCTTGTTGCCCAGGCTGGAGTGCAGCGGTACGATCTCGGCTCACTGCAACCTTTGCCTCTGGGTTCAAGCGATTCTCCTGCCTCAGCCTCCCAAGTAGCTGGGATTACAGGTGCTCGCCACCACACCCAGCTAATTTCTGTATTTTTAGTAGAGACAGGGTTTCTTCATGTTGGCCAGGCTGGTCTGGAACTCCTGACCTCAGGTGATCCGCCCACCTTGGCATCCCAAAGTGCTGGGATTACAGGCATGAGCCATAGCACCCGACCCATACATTGCATTTTGGTGCTTTATCTCTTAAATCTCTTTTCCTCTCTAACAGTCTTTTCTCTCTTCCTTTTTATGCCCTTTTACTTGTTGAGGAAACCAGGCCCTTCATCATGTGAGACGGTCCTCATTGTTGATGTGGCGGACTGAACCCTCGTGGTGTCATTTAACATGTTGCACTGTCCTCCTGCTTCCTGCAGACTGGTGTTTAGGTCCAGAGGGTTGAGGTGATGTAGGGTCAATCATTCTAGCAAGCGGACTTCCTGGGAAGTGCTGTGTCCTTCCTATGGGATCACATCTGGAGCATACTAAGAACGCTTTCTGGGCGATACTAAGAAGGCTTGGTGCGTTCTGGTATTGCCAGCCTGATCCCTCCATTAGGAAGCCCCATGGCATTGCCTCAGTTATTTCGGTACCTTCCATAGCATCTTAAAACACTGACAGAGCTGGAAGAGATCTGAGAAGTCCGTTCACTAATGTTTCTGTTCGTTCCTCAAATATTTGTTGAGGATCTACTATGCCAGGTCATGAGCTGCAGGGAACAGAACCAAGGGGATCCCTGATCGTGGAGCTCACAGCCAGGTGGGAGAAGACAACAAACAAATACCTAGAAGGCAGGTCTGCAAGGGTGACGGGTTATGAGTGACTATAACAGGAGGTGATTGATGACCACCAGGTGGCTGCTGTGTGATGGGAGTGGGGAGCCTCCCTAAGAGGTGGGACATGGGAGCCTGACAAGAACAAGCCAGCTGTGCAGGAGTGAGGGTTGCAATACAAGGAGAGGCAAGAACTGGTGCTGGCAGAGAACGTGGCACCTGCCACAGCAAGCAAGGAGGCCACTGTGCCAGGAGCCAGTGAGCAGTGGAGAGAGGACTACAGGAGCAGCAAGGAGGCTGCTGTGATAACAGCCAAGGTAGGGAGTGGAGGTGATGGCCAGCCCAGTACGCCAACCTCTTACTGCTGAGAACGTGAGCTCAGCAAGGACAGAGAGTTGCTACTTACTGAGCAACTACCCCGCATCAGGAGCTTTCTATGCAGCATCTCAAAGCCTCACAGCCTGCTGCATAGGAGCCACTGTGCGCATTTTACAGATGAGGCCAGTGAACAGTGAAGCCACCTGCCTAAGGGCATAGAGCCACAGGTGGGCAGCAGGGTGGAGCCCAGGCCTGAGGAGGTTCTCCAACTCTTCAAAGTTGTCCCGCAGCGAGATGACCACTGCAAAGCCAGGCTGCCTCCAACCTTGGCTCTGGCACCAAGAAGACCTGTGACCTGGCCCAAGGACCTTCTCCCCTTCTGTGCCTCAGTTTCCCAATCTGTAAAACGGGAATAACAATTGTACCTACTTCAAATAGGTGGGAATGAAATGAACTAATTTATGTCAAGTACTTAGAACAGTGCCTGACCCCCAGCATGCACTTGATGGTAGATATTTGTGTTTATAGTTCTGTTGGCATCAATACTTACAGAAGGGCAAAGCTGAGATGATAGGTCACCAGACTCCCGGGACGGAGTCCACCTCACTCACAGCAGGAGCAGGTGCATCAACTAAAAGATTGCCAGGGCCGGGCGCGGTGGTTCACATCTATAATCCCGGCACTTTGGGAGGCCGAGGCGGGCGGATCACTTGAGGTCAGGAGTTCAAGACCAACCTGGCCAACTTGGCAAAACCCTGTCTCTACTAAAAATACAAAAATTAGCCAGGCGTGGTGGTGCATGGCTGTAATCCCAGCTACTCAGGAAGCACGAGAAGCACTTGAACCCGGGAGGCAGAAGTTGCAGTGAGCCAAGATCATGCCACTGCACTCCAGCCTCGGTGGCAGAGTGAGACTGTCTCAAAAAAGAAAAAGGTTGCTGGGAGGAGAGGAGACCTACCTTGGGCCCCTGCACACTCCTTGCTGGGGATAGGGGCTGGTTGAGGGAGCCATAGACCCCTGTAGGAGATCTCCAGGCTCCTTCTGATGTCTGCCCCAGGCCAGGACTCCTGTTCTGGAGTCACTCTCTGTCCCTGTTATCATAGAGGCCTACCCTCAGCCACCTAGCCGAAGGATCAGTGACCACCCATGGTCCTCAAAGTATCCCATCCACATGCACCCTAAAATGGGCAGGCAGAGCTCAGGCTAAACGGGAGGAGGCTCAGTGGCAGCTATGTGCCCAAGGGGCATGGCAAGGCCAAGACTAGGTGGTCTAACCTTGCTACCCCACCCCACACTCAGCCCCTGCCTCTGGGGCCCAGATGGGTCACTTCAGCACAGGGCACAGGGAGCTTCCTAACTTCCCAGGCAGACACACAAAGGGTTAAACTCAGACTCCCTCCTTCCTTCATCCCAATTCTGATCCTTGCTGACTCTGCTCCCCCTCCCTACCCCCAGCTATTCTGGGACAATGGAGGCAGCAGATGGCCCGAGTCCTGTTCCCTCCACCCGACCCTCAGGATCTGGGAGCAACCCGAAAATCTGCTGCCGTGTCTAAATGCGGGCAGACAAGCAGCCTTCCCTGGGTGGGGTGGGGAGGACAGCGACTGTGGATGGCACCATTCCAGCCCCACGGGGCTGCAGGGCCAGGGGCTACCCTCACTCGACTGGCATCCCATAAACCCAGCCCTGGGCCCGCCCAGAAAGAAGCGAGGCTTTGGAGAAGCACAAGTGGCCAGTTGCACCCAACTCACTGTGTGACCACAGCACGTGGCAGTCCCTCTCTGGACCTCTCCTCCCTGGAAAACAAGGGGCTGGCTTCAGGTGCTCAGTGGTTCCAGATGTCCCCAACACAGATGTAGCCAGAAGACGGTTTCTGATTCTTGAAGGGTGGAGCCCCTGGCCCTGGCTCCCTGGATCAGGGCCCCTCTGGCCCTGGGGATCTCTCCTCCTCCCTCACCATCTGAGAGCCCCACTGTGACCCCAACTCCGAGCATCACTGGGCATGACACAGACCTCCCCTCTCTAACCCTCCCCTGCCTATGTGCCACCATGCCTGAAATTTCACCATGATAGCTTTCATTCATCCATCCACCTTCTTGGGATCCGAAATTCCAAGGGCACTTGCGTTTATTCAGTTCCTGCTCTTGGCTGTCAAATCGCCCTTCGGCACCATTATCTGCTACCTGAGGCTAAGTCCCTCAGCCCTGAGTCTCCATTCCGCCTTCCCTGATTCTCTGACCTCCCCCAACCCAGGCCCTGGGGGCAGAGAAAAGGAGGAACCACTCCACACCTCACAGCACACACGCTTACATGTATACATCATGTACACATGTGCAACACAGCCACAAAAACACACAGCACAGGCCAGGTGCGGTGGCTCACGCCTGTAATCACAGTACATTGGGAAGCCGAGGCGGGCGGATCTCAAGGTCAGGAGATCAAGACCATCCTGGCCAACATGGTGAAACCCTGTCTCTACTGAAAATACAGAAATTAGCTGGGCGTGGTGGTGCACGCCTGTAATCCCAGCTACTCCGGAGGCTGAGGCAGGAGAATTGGGAGAACTGCTTGAACCCAGGAGGCAGAGGTTGCAATGAGCCAAGATCGCACCACTGCACTCTAGCCTGGTAACAGAATGAGACTCTGTCTCAACAAAAAAAAAAAAAAAAAAAAAAAACCACATGTACATCTTTATGCATAGACACATGTAGAAGGTACATGCCACACACACACACACACACACACCTGTGCACCGCCTCACACACCATGACTCACAAACACACTAGTAACAGTCACCATCCACTGTGCCCTTCCTTTTTCTGTGCCAGGCTCTGTAACATGGTCTTTGCACACATCATGTCACACCACCAAAAGTGACTGCCATCTCCACTGTGATAGACAGATAAAGACCATACCCCGTCAGGAAAAATTTGGCTGCATGTAACAGAAAACTGGACCACGAGAGACTTAAACAAATAAGCATTTAATTTTCGTACAGAACCAGACGCTGGAGGGAATAGCTGTGGATGATTGTCTTGGCCTTTCCTTCATGGTAGCAAGGTGGCTGCCCCAGATCCAGCCATCACACCCACATTTACAGCAGGAAGATGGGGAGTGGGCTGCATGCAAAACCTTCCCCCAGAAACATCTCTATTGGATTTGCTTAGTTCCCTCTGGCCAGAGCTGGTCCCATGGTAGCCCCTAACAGCAAGGGAGGCTGGGAAATGAGCAAAAAGGATCATCACAATTGGCTGGGACCCATTATGCTCCATCATCTGGGCCCCGGCATGCTGAGGCTCCAAACAAAATCGGGTCCTGTTAGCAAGGGCTGGGGAGCAAGGAGCTTTGGGAGACTGGTTGGCAACAACAGCAGGTGCTGCAGACCCTGGATTCTGCCATCATTCCACCCGTGTCCCTTCAGGAACTCGGGACACAGATGAGGGAGGCAGGAGTGGGCGGCCCAGCGCTTGAGCCCCAGGGGAATGACTGAGAGACATTAGCCAGGGCCAACGGCCATGTCACTGCCTAAAGGGTTAGGACCCCTGAGCCCCAGCCCAGCTCAAGTGCCCCCTGCCCTTTTTCAATTCAGCCTCCTGAGGGAGTCTAGCCCTTGGAGCCTCTCTGGCCACCACCTGGTCCACCTGGTCCCCTGGGCTGTCTAACTCACCTCCCAGGGCCTGGGGTGCCTTCAGTGCCAATTGCCACTCAGATCCTGGGCTTGCCAACCACCCGAAGGCCCTGCCAGGGACTGCCTATCACAAGACACTTGCCAGGGACCCACAGTGCCACCTTGGGAGCCAAGGCACACCCAGAAGTCTCTGCCCAACCTTTGCCCAGCAGTTCAGGGTTCATCGGGCACCCAGCTGGGGACACCAGGGTGTATCTGGATAGACGAGACAGTGCAGGGAGCGAAACCTGCAGAGAGACCAGAAAAGGACAGGATGGTCACCCCCACTTCTGCTCTCTGCCCACTCTCCTAGGTGGACACATGCCACAGAGATGGTTTGGAGCAGGGTTTCTCTACCTCAACACCACTAACACTTAGGGCCAGAGAATTCTTTGTTGTGGAGCTGTCCTGTGCCTTGCGAGATATTTAACAGCATTCCTGGACTCTACCCACAAGATTCCAGTAGCATCTTCCTGAATCATAATAATCAAAAATGTCTCTGACATTGCCAGATGTCCCCAAGGAGACAAATCACCCCCACTTGAGAACCGCTAGTTTGGAGAAACTTCAAAAGCCAGAAAGGCCATAAAGAGACCTCAGCTGAGGCCAATCATCTAATTACATGCATCTGAATCTCTAGGTGGCTCCAGACCCATTTGGCAGTAATCTATGACTTCTAGAATCTTCGGGCTTTAAGGAAATTTAAGGAAATTAAACCTCTTGTCAGTATAGCTATGGCTTACACACTTCTGCTGATGGGAAGCTCATCCTATTAGAAGGCAGCTTCGTTCATCTTGGAATTTTGAATTTTTGTCCCTATATCGAGCCAAATTCTGTTTCCTTGTAATATCCAACTTGTTCAACGCAGCCTTGGCCGCAAGGGCCCTCAGCATCATGGGAGCCCTCTGCCCCAGGACAGGCAGCACTGAAGAACATCAGGGCCAGGGGCCCTGGTTCCTCCAAGCATCACAAGCATCCAGACAGAGCCTACAAAGGCCTTGGAGAGGCCCTTGCCATGTCCCCAACCAAATTTGACACCATTCCCTCCTCTTCTCCACATTCCGGTCACACAGTCTCCTTTTCCTACCTTGAGCAGGTCAAGGCCTGTCTCCTGCTATCGGGCCTTTGTATATGCTGTCCCCTCTGCGGGAGCGATCTGCCACCTGCTCTTCTCCTAGCGACCTCCGGCTAGCCCTTCAGGTCCTTCACGTTACCTCCTCAGAGAAGCCTTTCCCGGCCAGCCCCTACACCCCAGTCAACATCAGGGCTCTGACTTACTCTCCTATAACAGCCTATACTTGCATACTCACCCTCATCCCCTACACACACAGTGTTCTGTACTCCCCGTACCCCAGGACTCCCTCTGGACAAGTCTCTGTCACTCAAGTGGGCCCAGAGTTCACCCCATGCCCTCCTCTACTCGTTACTTCCCTGAGTCCCTGCTCAGTCCCCAAAGGCAGGAGCAGGGCTCCTTCCCCAGTTCCCAGACCCATTGCATGTCACTACAAGGAGCAGAAATGGAAATAGAAGGGTCGGGGCTAGTCCAGCTGCCCAGAGGTAGAACAGACTGCCACAGGAGGGAGGAACTCCCCGTGGCTGCAGGCATGCAAGGTGAAGCCAGCCTATCAGTTGGCAGAGATGCTGGGAGGGGGTCAAGCATCAGTTCTGGGGTTGGACTGATAGGCCCAGAGTCCATGTGTCCCCTCCCCCAACTCCTCTCCACCGCCATCCCGCCACCCCTGGCCAGAATCACAAGCCATAGCTGGGCCGGGGGCAGTGGCTCATGCCTGTAATCCTAGCACTTTGGGAGGTCGAGGCAGGCGGATCACTTGAGGTCAGGAGTTCGAAACCTGCCTGGCCAACATGGTGAAACCCCGCCTCCACTAAAAACACAAAAACTAGCCAGGCATGGTGGCAGGCGCCTGTAATCCCAGCTACTCGGAGGCTGAGGCAGGAGAATCGTTTGAACCCAGGGGGCAGAGGTTGCAGTGAGTCGAGATTGCGCCACTGCACTCCAGCCTGAGCAACAGAGCGAGACTCCATCTCAAAAAAAAAAGCCACAGCTGGCAGGTGCTGGTGTGTGGAAAGGAAGCTGCATATCACAGGCTATGCTCCAAGACTACTCTAAACCAGTCAGGAGCAGATTTGGGTGGCCCACCTCCCCGTGGCCAGTTCTGGGCAGAACTAGAAGGCATTATTCCAACCCTTTACCTGCCTAAAAGAAACATTTAAGAGTATCAAAGAAACAATGAGTCCAAAAAAGATAAAATAAAAATTCCCCACCAGAGCCTGAAGTTCCACCATGAGAGCGTTGCCTGTGCTGAGGGAAGGCATTTCAGCCTTCCAGGGTCTCCCAAAGAACCCAAGGATTGGGGCTGGGAGAGCTCTTCAGATCCATCATGGCCAGCCTCCAGGTGTTACTAATGGGAGACTGAGTCCCAGAGAGGGCAAGACACTTGCCCAAGGTCACACAGCAAGCCAGTGGCAGGGTCAGAAACTGAAATCCACTCCCTCCACTCCTAGCTCTGTGCTGTCAGCCACCAAAGCCTGTCCCACTCCGCTCCCTCCCAGCTCCCCCATGTTTGGATGCCTGGACCCAGCCCCCACTCTTCCCATCCAAGGTTCCAGCCCCCAGACCCACCTGGAGGGGTCCTCCTCTGGGGAGAAGGGGCCCTGTAGCTTAATGACGTTGAGTTTCCCCTCAAAGACACCGTAGCTGAGGGTGACCTGGGCAGGGAGACAGAAGAGTGTTGGGGCGTCACACTGGGGATCCCCACAAGGGGGCAGCATCCTGGTACAGGTGGAGGAGGGGTTTTAAGCTGCAGGGAAAGCTGCCGGGGAACCTGAAATTCCCCGCTGGTGGTGGGAGCTTCACTAAGGAGCCCACCCGACGCCCCAAGGCACTTCACAGCTGGAAGAGCACTGCCATGCCCTTAATCCCATTTGCTCCCTCGAGAGTTGAGCTCCCCTGAGAAGCTGGAACAATACCCCCATCTACAGATTTGGAAACTGAGGCTCAACAGGAAAAGGCAGCTTTCCAGGAAGCTGCATGCCTGGACTAGAATGGAGGTTTTCTGAGACTCACTGGAGGGCCTTGACACATCCCTCTTCACCCGGAGCCTCTACTCCACCAGGCAGTGACAACATGGATCATGATTTCAGCTCAGAGGCTGTAGAGCACAGTGGTTAAAGACTGTGGGCATAGGGACCACCCAGCTAGGGTTCCAGTGCCCCTCTGCCCCATATTAGCTGTGTGCCGTGGTCAGTTCAGCTCGCTGGGTCTCATTTTCCCCATCTATAGAATGGGGAGAATGTTAGTACTCACCTCATGTGAATATTGTGAGGAATCAGAGAGTTAAACAAGGATGGCTGGGTGCGGTGGCTCATGCCTGTAATCCCAGCACTTTGGAAGGCTGAGGCAGGTGAATTACTTGAGGTCAGGAGTTCGAGACCAGCCTGGCCAACATGGTGAAACCCTGTCTCTACTAAAAATAGCCAGGCATGGTGGCGGGTGCCTGTAGTCCCACCTACTCAGGAGGCTGAGGCAGGAGAATCACTTGAACCCAGGAGGTGGAGGTTGCAGTGAGCCAAAATCGTGCCATTGTACTCCAACCTGGGCAACAGAGCGAGACTCTATCTCAAAAAATAAAAAGAAGGGAAGGATCCCAGCGTGGTGCCTGGCATTGTGGGTACTCAGGATACCCTAACCATTAGGGTGCCCTGGTTTGGGCTGCCTCAAATCTGCCTCTCTTTCCTGGTTTCAGGCCCTGCCATCCCAATGGGACCAACCTCAACACCCCAGTTCCAGGCCTAGCCAATCAACACTAACTCCAGGTGCTGGTAGGAGATGGGTCACGTGACCCAAGCCCAGTCATCAAATCAATGAACGCCAGCCCTGGGATCTGAAGAAAGGAGGCACTCTCCTCCAATAGTGGGGGGAAAGCTGGGGCTGCCATCTTGCCAACATGAGGGCTGAGTCCGCCTGAGGATGGGCCAACTTGGGGGAGAGCTCCTCAGTTACGTGAGCCAACCATTTCCTTTTCAGGTTAGCCAGTCCATGTTGAGTTTCTGTCACACTGTTGGGCAGGAGATCCTGGGGACGCTCCCAGCCAGGACAATCTACAGCGTGAGAGGGCAGCCTCTCCGAGGCAGAGCCAGTTGGACTGTATCACCTGCCAGGTGGTGGGATGGGGTCCCCCTCCTCCCCCAGCATAACATAATGCTGAGCATCCCCCCGAAGACCCATTCCAAGCCGGTAACCTCAGGGTTGGCAGGAACAGCACTGAGCAATGGATAGGGGAGTTTTGATGAAGGAGGGGGCTCCCAACGGGTAAAACTAGAAGGGCCAGCTGGGCTCCCCGGGAGGAATGTGGGGAGGATGGAAGACTGAGTAGAAGTATGGGTGGGGAGCAGGGTGGTGGGAACCTGAAGACAAGCTCATCTCATTTGTTCAGGTCCTTCCCGGCATTTGAGGACCAGATCAAAGAATTTCAGCTTCACAAATGCTAAACCTTGAGGGTTAGAGGTGAAGGGATTGAGTCCCTGTGTACCCTTAGGGGGTCCTTTGCCACCCTAGGCCTCAGTTTCCCCATCAATAGGGAACAGCCAAGACCCATAATCTGGAGTTCCAGGTTTCTTTCAAATGCCAGGAGGGAGGGTTGGGGGGACCTCATGTTCCTTTGGTTCCCCATTCCCATTTGCCACCTGCCCCAAGGCCAGCTCACCTGTTCTGGGAGCTGCGCAGTCCTCAGCAGCTGCAGGGTCTCCAGGTGGGAGTGGAAGAGGGGGCTGGGCTGCAGGCGGCCGCCCAGCTTGCACTCAATGATATAGCCCATGGTGCAGTCATCAGGCAGCCGGATGAGAGCAGATGTGTCCATGAAACGGGAGCCACTGAGGGACAGAGCCAGACTGTAGACACTGGCCCAGGCCCTCCACACCCAGAGCCGTGGGCCACCCCACAAAGGCCCTCTACTGGGACAAGCTGGCAGAGCAGAGCACCTGCCTCCTGCATACTGTATGACCTTGAGCAAGTCAGGAACCTTGGGCAGCCTCAGCCTCAGTCTCCTGTTCTATGAAATGGGGATGCTAATGGCTGTATCTTCATGGGGTTGTTGTGAGGATTAAACAGGGAATGGGAAGGTGATGCCCTTTATAAATGTAGCCTTTCCTTCTTTCCCCGTCTTGTCATTCATTCATTCACTCATTTATTCATTGCTGGTGCCAGATACCATGCTAGGGCTGAGGAAACAGAGATAAGAAAGAAATGCTTCCTGCCCTCAACAGCAGCCGCTGTTATGGAGGGAGACAGAGCAGGTCTTTCAAAAAGTGGTGCTAAGTCAGAGGGAAGCACGCTGCCTGGGGGTATAGGGAGAATCAGGCAGGCTTCCCAGAGGAGGTGGCAGCTTTTTTGTGTTTGTTAGTTTGTTTTTGAGACTAAGTCTCCCTTCGTTGCCCAGGCTGGAGTGCAGTGGCACAATCTCGGCTCATTGCAATCTCTGCCTCCCGGGTTTAAGCGATTCTCCTGTCTCAGCCTCCCGAGTAGCTGGGACTACAGGTGCCCGCTGCCATACCCGGCTAATTTTTGTATTTTTAGTAGAGATAGGGTTTCACCATGTTGGCCAGGCTGGTCTCAAATTCCTGACCTCAAGTGATTCACCCACCTCAGCCTCCCAAAGTGCTGGGATTACAGGCATGAGCCACCTAAACAGAGTCTTGCAGGATGGGCTGGAGTCAGCCAATGCTGAGAAGAGAGAGGAACAGAGTCCCAGGCAAGGACTTCAACTGGCCGCACACACCCCATTAATGCCAGTGCCCCGAATGCCTGGCCAAGGGGCAAGTGGGTACGGAAATCCAGCCTGTACTCCCCTCCCCAGCCTGCACTCCCCTCCTCAGCCTGCACTCCCCTCCTCAGCCTGCACTCCCCTCCCCAGCCTGCGTGCCCTCAAGCTGCACCTGCAGGAGTTGGAGGGAGGGGGCTTTTTCTAATTCACACAAAGGTAATTTAAAGGTGGGCAGAAGTCTGGGTGGGGGCACCCCAGGCACACAGATGACCCTGGTCATGTGTACACACACAGTTCTGTGGACATGCCCCAGGACAATGAGCCCGCTCTTGTTCAGTATGAATCACCTGGGGGGCCCCTCCCAGCCAGGGCAAGGCAGGGCAGGCTTGGGTAGTAGCAAGGCTTGCAGACCTTGGAGCCAAACCCAGCAGCTGAGTGACCTTGAACCTGGCTGACCTCAGACTGGCTTAATCTCAGCACCTCAGTTGCCTGAGATCTAGAAACAAGGCTAACGCCACCTTCTCCCCCAGGTGTTGTGATCCTCTTGATGGAGCACAGAACTGGCTCAGAGTCAGTCCTCGATACAAGGGAGTGGCTGCTGATGGTGCTGTTAATAATAATAACAGCCCGGAAAGACCTCCAGAGGCCAGGCCTTGCCACTTCTAGAACACCAGTGTCCCACCCCCAACCACACTTCGGCCTCCACTACCCCTGAGATCCCCTTATAATATTAGGAGTAATATTATCTCCCTTAGATGGCCCAGTGTATACTGGACTGTCCCAGCTCAAATACCACCTCTTCCTGGAAGCCTTCCCTTCTTCCTTCACCCAGAAGACCCTTCTCCCTCCTCTGAAGACCCTTACTTTTGGCCTTCACCTCCCCTATGGCATTGACCAGTCAGAAAAAGGCAGCAAATAGCAACTACCAGGGCAGCCCAGACATTTTCTCATTTAACCCTTACCACACCATTGGCCACTGTATTATCAGGTCCATGTGCAGACGGGGGGACTGGGTCTCTTGGAGATGACATGACTTGCCTGTGAGTGGCATGTCATGCACTGGGTCGTGCAGCCCCTGAGGGCAGGTGGCAGGTGGCTTGTTCACCACTAACTGCCGCTCTGTGACACACGCGAATGAGGAGCAGCTTCTCTTGAGCTCACTCTCAAAGTCCTTCCTGCTGCAAAGGCCCCTCCTGTACCCCAGCCGCCACCCCCTCCCCGCCCTCCTGCCCATCCCTGGGTGTCCACTTACCTGGCCCACGGAGCCATCTTCAAAGCCAGTTTGCGATTGATGCAGAAGCCAGCACCCCCAGTGGCAAACCAGAACTGTACCAGCCTCTGAGGGAGAGGAGGACCAAGGGGCAGAGTGAGCCTGGTGGCAGTTGTGGGGAAAAGGGACAGCCAGGCCACCCTTCACCCCCAACCAGCATGGCTTAAAAGCCCTTTATTTTGAATCTCACTAGAGTCTTGCTACAACCTGGCATTATTGTGCCCATTCTATAGATAAGAAAACAGAGGCCCGAAGTCACATAGTTCATTATGAGTGGTGAGGTCACTGATCAGACTCAAGTCCAGCTGAATTCCAGTTAAAGGGAATAGGTGATGTTTTACTCACCCGGCCACCGTGCCCCTTTCCCCTAAGAAAGGTCTCTACCTCACTCCATGTGGGTTGGGAGGGGCTGCCGAACATGGCACCTGCTCTCCTGGGCCACAGAGGTGGGCCTAGGTTAATGGGGCCTGAGTGTGCATAGGAAAGATATGGCTGGGAAACAAAGGTCGGGCTGTGTCCACTACAAATACACTAACACTTTTTTTTTTTTTTTTAGAGACAGAGTCTTGCTCTGTTGCCCAGGCTCAAGTGCAGTGGCACCATCTCTGCTCACTGCAACCTCCGCCTCCCGGGTTCAAGCGATTCTCCAGCCTCAGCTTCCCAAATAGCTGGAACTACAGACGTGCACCACCACGCCCAACTAATTTTCATATTTTTTTAGTAGAGACAGGGTTTAACTATTTGTTGGTCAGGCTGGTCTCAAACTCCTGACCTCAGGTGATTCACCCGCCTTGGCCTCCCAAAGTGCTGGGATTACAGACATAAGCCACCGCGCCCGGCCTCAGATCACTAACACTTTCTAGTGTTGACTTCGTGCCAGGTCTCATTCCAAGGACTTGGAGAGATGACCTCATTTCATTCTTTCTTCTGTGTTCACAACCACTCTTTGAGTAGGGGCTGTTATTACCCATTTCACAGGTTAGGAAACTGAGGCACAGAGAGGTGAGGTGACCTCAATCAAGGTCACAAAACCAGGAGGTGGCAGGGCTGCCGTGTAAACCCAGGGAGTCAGGCTCCAGCGCGCAGTTCTCCACCCCAGGGGCAAACTGCTTAGGCAGAGGTGAGTGGCCAGCAGTGAAGTGGTGTGAGAGCCTGGGGGACCTCCTGGCTCCCCTGGAATCACTCATACACAGAGCCCTAGGGCCCAGAAGAATTTAATTAAGGCTCAGAGGCTGATTAGCTACTGATAATTAAGGCTGTGTGTTTTCTGCTCTTGGTTTTCCTAATGAAGCAGATGGTGACCTGGGAAGGGAGGTTGAGCCCCGCTGTGTGCCCAGCTCCTGCACCAGGCGCTGCCTCTAGAGAGGGACCTCCCGACCCGCCTTTTTCCTGGAGCCAAGGGAGCCCTAGGGCCTGGACCACTCTAACACCTGATGCCCAGGGGGCCCTGGGGACAGGGAGAGAACCGTGCAATATTTGGGACATATTATACTAAAAATTTCCTCATTATTTATTGGAAAGTCAAGTTTAACTGGATGTAGTGGTTTTTGATTTGTTTAATGAATCTGGCAACCCAAATCAGTGTCCATCCAGGTCAGGAAGTGAGGCGGGTACAGAGCCCCCTGTTGTGCCAGGTGTCAACTCTTTAGTCACAGGCTAGTGGAGGTGTCTGGAGAGAGAGGGTGCCCAAGGAGGGGAACGTGGGGAAGGGTTCTAGGGCTCAGGCAGCAGCAATCAATCACCCAGCCCCACAGTATTCAGCAATTTTTTTTTTTTTGACGGAGGAACGGAGTCTCGCTCTGCCGCCCAGGCTGGAGTGCAGTGGCGCAATCTCAGCTCACTGCAACCTCCACCTCCCGGGTTCAAGCGATTCTCTTCTCTCAGCCTCCTGACTAGCTGGGACTACAGGCGCCTGCCACCATGCCCGGCTAATTTTTATATTTTTAGTAGAGACGGGATTTCACCATATTGGTCAGGCTGGTCTCGAACTCTTGACCTCAGGTGACCCACCCACATCAGCCTCCCAAAGTGCTGGGATTACAGGCATGAGCCACTGCCCCTGGCCATTCCAGCATTTTAACAACCTGCACACCTACATGGGGACACCAGGTGGCTGGGAGCCCTGCTGTGGTGTGATGCAGCCTCAGCTCACCTGGATGCTCCCTGAGTGACCAGGACAAGCCGTGGTTCCCGGGGGACGGAGGCCTCACTATGTACTGTGTCTGTGCCATGACTGCATGATCTCAGTCTCCCCATTTCACAGAGGAAGAGACTGAGGGTCAAAGAGGGGAAGCTACCAGCCCAAACCCACATGGGGCCAAACCTGAAACCCAGAACCCCTCTCACCTCTCTAGCACACCCCCACCACCAGGACCGGCCCGGCCCGGCCCTGGGATCAGCAGGCCAAGGGGCAAAGGAGGAGGAGAGGGACCCACCGTGCGGTTGTGAGGCTGTGGCTCTGAGGCGTGGATGGGCCGGTTCAGGCTGGGCCTTCCCACGTAGACATCGCGGGCCAGCGGGAAGGTTCTCAGCAGCTGCAGCAGCGCCCTTGGGTTCACATAGTTGTCATCGTCCACGTGGCAGAACCACCTGTAGGGATGAAACGGGGACAGTGAACTTGTTGGGGAGGGTTCCAAGCCAGGGTCCCCAAGCACCCCCACAGTCGGTCAACAGTGACAGAATGGGGGTAGGGGTGGGAGAGGCTGACATTTAAGGTATCTGTTTTGTGCCAAGTTGCATATTGTGTAAGCTCGTGAGGAGGGTGCCCACTTCACAGTTGAGGACCAAGACTGAGAGGTTAAGACACTCGCCCTGGCCAGGTGTGGTGGCTCACGCCTGTAAGCCCAGCACTTTAGAAGGCCAAGGTGGGTGAATCACCTGAGGTCAGGAGCTCGAGACCAGCCTGGCCGACATGGTGAAACCCCGTCTCTACTAAAATTACAAAAGTCAGCCAGGCATGATGGTGGGCATCTGTCATCCCAGCTACTTGGGAGGCTGAGGCAGGAGAATCGCTTGAATCCGGGAGGCGGAGGTTGCAATGAGCCGAGACCGCACCATTTGCACTCCAGCCTGGGCAAGAAGAGCGAAACTCTGTCTCAAAAAAAAAAAGTCATTTTCCCAAGGTCACATACCCAATCCTGAATGTCAGGACTGGAACCCAGCTGGACTTCCCGGCCATCTGCCCACGGCCTGCTAGAGGAGTGCGGGCTGAAGTCGGACCCCAGGAGGCCCAGGGGTTATTTTCACTGGGCCCAGACCACACCTATCCCCAGAGACCCAGGAACACTTACCTAAGCCCACTGGCCAAGAAGGTGTCGAACTCAGCAGCCATCTTGCAGGACAGAGCTGGGTGGCTGTGTTCCGCGGAGCAGTTGGTGACCACAAGGTGGGACCCTGGAGAAGTGAGGAGGAGTCAGGGGACCCTGCCCAGGTCCCCCCTTCATAGCCCTGAACACAGAATACAGAGCAAGGCTGGGCTACAGGGAGGCTGGAGCAGCCCACCTACTCCCATTTTACATATGGTAACACTGAGACCTGGGGAAGGCAGACCTGCCCAGGACCACAGAGCTAGTGGACAGCAGGCTGGGCTGGGACTCAGGTGTCCAGGGCCTTGTCCAGCACAGCTCCTCCCCATACCCACACCCACACCAGTTTCCAGGGAAGAGGCCCACTTCCCTCCTGGGCAAAGGGGAATCTCCACATACCAAGGGTGGGCAGCCCATTTCCTGGGAACCCTCAGGCCAGGGCACAGCCACCCCAGCTTTCCTGGGCAACAGCTAAAGTCCCCCACCCCACCCAGGCCGGGCAGAGTTACCCAGTCTCTCCTGGAGGCCTTTGTCTGGGCTGTCGGTGAAGACGAATGTCTAGGAAGGAGAAGAAGGGGTCAGGACTCACGTCGGCCCAAGGGGCACCCCAGACCAATCCACAGCCCACCACCACCAGGCCCCTGGAGGGGTCTGGACTCTGTACAGGACTCTGTACTCCTCCAGTGACAGACACACCCCTCTCATGGTCACACGCTCCTTTAGGACAACATACAACACATACAACCCAGCTTTTGTAGACACACAACTTCAGGGTGTACACAGCCCACAGTCTAAACACATACATTCACCCCCTTTCCGGAGCAGCACCACAGGGACCCAACCACAGCCACACACCTGGGCAGCATCTCACCCTCTTCTATCACACACACACACAATCACTCACACACACACACACACACACACACACACAATCACAGCTGCACTCGGCTCCTCCACAATCACATAACACAACCTTAAACCCATTATCAGGACACAAACTCTATGTGAACAGACCCACGCCCACACCCTGGGACACCACGCCACTAGGGAGACGTCACACCTTCACAGCCACACAAACCCCCTGTGCAAGCCGTCTCGGAAATGCTGCCTCACAACCCAGTCCAGCTCTCCCAGGCTGGACATGTACTTTCCTCCAATGACCCTCAAACCTCACAAGGCAGGCGTTGTCATCTGTTCCCTTCCCAGACGACAAAAAGGAGGCTGAGTGATGGACCAGGATTGGCAAGTGCCAGGCTGAGATTCAAACCTGCAGGACCTGGACCTCTCCCCACTGCCTCCCAGGCAGCTAAAGCTGCTCAGCCCCTACATAATCCAAACTCAAACTCTGAATGAGAGGTAGAGGAAGTACATGGATGCGACAAAGACAAGCCAGGCTGGGGACTGGTGTCCTTCCCATTCCACGCCCAGCCCAACATGGCAGAGCTTCTCAGCTGCCCAAGTGGGTCCTCTCATCCAGTGAGCACATCAACGGCCTTTGAGGGCCTCCCCAGCCCTGGGACTGCCCGGCCCAGGACTCAGGACAATTCTGGACCCCTTCCAAGTGTCCCACCTCTTTAAAGCCCCCAGACTCTCTCAGCCCCCACTGGGGCCACACTCGTGGCTTAACCCTGTCCTCCCTTGAAGCTCAGGGCCTCCAACTGCAATGCTCCCCTCTGCTTACCCACAATCCCCTCCCTCCTTTCCAGGAATTAACCCTTCAGGTCAGAACAGTCCCCGCCTTGATCCTCAGTTTACCCATCTACAAAAGGGGGATAGTAGTGACTGTGAGAATAAAACAAGATTGTGTGTAAAAGAGCAAGGAAGAGTTGACAGTGAAGTCAGGCTCAACTACTTGTATTTCAGGGGAAACTGAGGCATAGGAGGCCAGGAGGCCAGGTTTGACACAGGAAGGGGCAGGAGGGAGCCAGGCTGTCTCCCAAGGCCCATGGCCACAGCCCTGCTTCTGAGCCACTATCACCTCTCACTGGACTATTGCTAGACTCTGCCTCATTCCCTCAGATATGTTTCCCTGCCAGGACCAGAATCGGATAACACCCACCTCCACCACCAGCCACTAACACCTTCCATGGCTCCCTACTACTCTTGGGATAAAGGCCAGCCTCCCTAAGTGTGGCCTGTGAGGGGCCACCTGGCCACCCTGCCTGATGTAGTCTGATCTCATTACTACCTGTCTACCCCTGGGGCTTCTCTGTCTCTCTGTCTCTCTCTCTCACACACACGCACGCACGCACACGCACACACGCACGCACGCGTGCACGACTCTGAGCCTCTGCACACGCTATGCCCTCTTTCCACCCTCTAGCTCCCAGCTCAGGCATCACCTCCCCCAGGAAGCCTTCCCTGACACCCCTGCAGCTACTTTAGGGGCCCCTGCTATGTGTTCCTCAGCCCTCTGTTTCTCCTGTCACTAACAGCAGTTAGCAAAACTCCCTGGTTACAGAAATTTCTCTCCCCGTCTCTTCCACCAGACGATGGCATCCTGGAGGCCACAGGCTGGGTCCAATTTGTCTCCTTGTTCCAGCACCTGGCTCTCCTCAGGAAGGCCTGGGCAGCATCCACCCTCTGAGCCTCTCTCCCTGGGGTCTGTCTCCCACCGTCAGATTTAGCGAATGCTGGAGGTCTCTGGATTTCCGCAGGGGGAAATGTTGGTGGTCCAAGCCTAGGCCCTGGTCTGCTTCTCCATGAAGCCCACTCCGTCGGTGACGCCATGCAGCCTCTCAGCTTTAAATACCATCATGGAGCTGGAGACTCGTGGACACCACCAGCCCTAGCCTCTCCCTGAGCTCCAAACTGTCAAATCCCCTGAAACCATGACGTCTCCTGGGGGCTTAACACATCAAGACTGAGCCCCCATTCTCCCCAAGACCTGTTCCTCCCTCTCACTGGTTGGGACCCAAAACCTCAGACTCCCCGCTCCTCCTCTCTTCCTCTCACACCTCTCCCCGAGCCTATCATCAATTCTGCTCACCAGCTTCCAAATCGTCTGGGACGCTGCTCTTCCCTCCAGCCCGCCCGGCCACCTAGTCCCCGCCACTGTCGTCACCTGCTGCCCACTTTGCTGCAGGCCTTCCTCCCTGGCCCCCCTGCTCCCTGCCCCCACCCCAAGTCTGTTTTCAACACAGCCTCAAGGGATCCTATAAAAGAAGCCAGGCCTTTCCTGCCCTGCCCTCGACAAACTTTTGCCACCAAACAGCCACCAGATAGTGAAGCACTCTCAAGCTTGGAGCATGGCCAAATGGGCTGAGGACCATTTCCCAGTGAAGATCTAGTAAGCCTGAATAAAGCAAGAGAACAGGCACTTTGGGAGGCCAAGGCAGGTGGATCATTTGAGGCCAGGAGTTCAAGACCAGCCTGGCCAACATGGCAAAACCCCATCTCTACTAAAAATAGAAAAATTAGCCGGGCGTGGTACGCATGCCTGTAGTCCCAGCTACTCAGGAAGCTGAGGATCGCTTGAAACCAGGAGGCGGGGGTTGCAGTGAGCCAGGATCGCGCCACTGCACTCCAGCCTGGGCAACAGAGTGAGACTCTGTCTCAAAAAAACAAAACAAAACAAAACACCAGCAGCCATGAACAGAGTGAGGGAGAGAGCCGAGAAGGGGAGTCCAGGTCCAGAGGGGGCGGGGGCACAGGAGAGGGCAGTGAGGCTGGTGCTTTCAGTCCCTGGGAATCCTAAGATTGGCACAGAGCGATGGGCAGAGTTTCTTCAGAGCCAAGGGCTGCATTTGACTTGTTTAAGGAGGGGACCTGACAATGGTGAAAACTTCACAGGCAGCCGCGGGAAACAAAGGGACACACAGCCTGCTGGGGCAGGGGAGGGGTGGCCGGGGACCATCTGCTGCAGAGGAGGGGAGTGGTGGGGCTGCTGCCACCTCTCCCCACAATGAGGGGACCGTAGGGAGGAGAAAGGCTCCCCTTGAGCACAAAACCCGCCTCCCCCAGCCCACCCCCTCAGCCCAGGACAAAGGCCAGCACACGAGTCCCAGCCCCTGCCACAAGGCCCACCTGCCACCCGACCGCCCTTAACCAGCCAGGCGGTCGCCCAGCGCTGCAGTTAACCAGCTCAGGCCTGGTCCAGACACTCCTGCCCTGTGCAGATGGGAAAACTGCGGGCCGAAAGGGCAGGGCCTTGGCTGAGGTCACAGAGAGAACTGAGCCAAAGGGTGAGAGACGTGGGGTAGCGAGCGAGGGCCTCCCTGTCCTCCCACCTCCTCCTCCATCTCAGCATCCTTCCTTCTTTCAACTTCAAGGACAAGATTTCTAGAGTCTGCCCCTCGCCCCTTGGGTCCGGCTGACTGGATTCATCTTCCACTTCGGCCAAACCCTGCTTAGTGTTTGCACTGTAAGGCAGGAACATCACGGCCATCACAGCCGATCTCTGGGGCTTACTGTGGGGGTGAAACAAGCAACTCGCCTGGTCTACAGCCCTGAGCGGCGGCATAGCTGCCAGCACACCCACTCCCACCCCATCGCCTGATTCACATGTGGGATCGAGCTTGGGACATGGAAGGGGTTGTTCTTGCCTGCCTCTGCTGGCCTGGTACTGCCAGGCACAGCCGCCCAGGCTGAAGGCCAAGGACCCTCTCCTGTAGCCCAGTGACCCAGGCCTCACAGGGCTCCCAAGTCTCAGCAGGGGAGAAAAGCACCCAGCCAGGAGCAACGTTCTAGGTCCCACTGGGCTCTGTCCCCTCAGGCCTTCTGCGTGACACCACGCCAGCCAGCACTTCCCCCTCTCTGGCCTCAGTTTCCTCATCCGGGGCAAGGGCACCACCGCGGTGATGGAGACAAGACAGGAAAGGGCCGTGGGCCACGTGAGGCCACGCTCCCGGGTACACAGACGCATAAACAGGAAGGCCTGCGGGAGGGCCCGCCTTGGCGGCTTCCGCAGGAAGAACCAGGATCTCCCCAAGATGAGAAGCCGTGTGGGGCCCAGAGAAGAGCTGGGGTGCTGGGGGCCAGCTGGGGAAGAGTTAATCCCGAGTACAAGGGCAGAAATCAGGGCAGGGTGCCCCTCCCCAGGAGGGCCTGGCCTCTGCCAGCCATCCTCTCCGCCTCCTTTTGGTCTTCCAGGAGGCCTCAACTATCTCCAAAGACTCAGTCACTTCCTCCCACTGAGCCAGCCGCCAAAGAGGGGATGGGTGTGTGTGTGTGTGTGTGTGTGTGTGTGTGTGTGTGTGTGTGTACCCGTTCTCCACCTCCCCCATCAACGGTCCCTAACACCGACATCACTAACTTTGCTTAAGGAAGATACTGGATGCGAGGAGGGGAAGGGCTGGAAGGGACTTGGCTCGCCGGAGCCGCACAGCCATGTGACAGACATGCCTCTTGTCACACACATCTAGCACACTCCAGCTCCGTGCGTGTGAGCACACGCGCACACACACAATCCCACATGCCAGGCAGGCCTCCCCGACCTCCGGCCCACCACTGCCTCAGCCGCCACCCTCATGGCATGCGCTCTCCTTCCCTCCCTCAGAAGCAACCTGCAGGAAGCCAACGCAGGAGGCCAGACATGGCGGCCTCGGCACACCCGGGGCAACAGAGACACAGCGGCAGGGGCTATTGGGAAGGCCAAAGGGATGCCTCCCCCAAGGACAGACCCCACCTAGACATTCTCCCCCCATCCTCCATCCTCAGAGCCTGGGCAGGACAGCACCTAGGGCCTGGGTGGGACAGCCTGGCCTGGGCACGGGTCAGGGCCAGGACCTCTTGGAGGTCTCCACCCCAGCTGCCCAACACCCCCATTACCCCTGATGCCAGGCTGGGCCTGGGTGGCTAGGAGTGAAGCCCCCACGGGAGAAGCTAGGAATAGAAGAATCCCCAGGAGGGACCCGGGAGCCTGGAGCAGGGGCCCAGCCTGGCCCCCAAAAGTGGTGGAGCAGTAGGACCTGGGCGCACCTGGAGTCAGGACCAGTACAGGGCACAGGCAGGGCCGCAGGCAGCCCCTAAAGCCCGGAAGAAGGAGAGAGGAAGAGGATCCCAGATTAGGCAGGTATTGGGCAGCTTTTCCCATGAGGCAGTCAGGGACCCCAGCCCAGTAGAAAGGCCTCTGAGAACCCCTTAGGCCAGGGGCCACTCCCAGGGCCCAATGTCACCCACTTGTCACCTGTTCCCTGGTCCTGGAAACCCACGTGTCAAGCAGCAGCTCCAGGCGCAAGCGGTGGAAAGCCCGGGTTGTCTTCACTGCAATGAAGACATCGTGTAGCTGTAGCTCAGGGGTCCCCAGGCTCGGCTGGCTCAGCTCGGGGGTCTCCTGTACCTGCTGCGGGGACAGGTTCAAGTGGTACCGCAGACACAGGAGCCCTATGCACAGGAGGGTGAGGAGGGCTCCAGCCAGGCCCCGCGGGAGCCGGCACTGCATTGGTTGGCCCTGGGACCCCAGACAGCTCAGCCCCCAAATCCCAACCAGATAGGGAGGGGAAGCTGGTCAGGCAGGGGCTCCAGCAGAGGCAAAAGCCTGGCAGGCATCAGTGGCTGGCAAGGAGGGAAGAGGTAGGAGCTGAGGCTCTGGACCCAGAGGCTGAGCCATGGCAGCACGATCTTGACTGCCGCCAGCCCTCCACCTGCTCCTGCAGTCCGGCCTGCCGCAGCCTCCGGGGCCGCCTGGCCCCGCCCCGCTTAGCCCGAGGGGCGGGGCCAGACTAAGGGAACCCCAGACAGAGGCGGCTGAAAGGAGGCACCAGCAGAAAGGGCAGCCCTGGCTGTGCCAGCTGCTGCGGTGGGAGGAAGTCACAACAAACCCTCCATGCCCGGTGGAAGGGAGGGTCCTCCAGCACCGTCCACTCCCCTAGAGAGCTGTCAGCTCGGCCCATTCAACACCCATTACTTTGGTGTCCTGCTTCATCCAGCCCCCAGCTTTTGCTCACAGGTTTCCTCCGGGGTGCTCTCCCATCTTCCACCAGCCTCACCCACATTCCCTCCACTAGGCTGAATTCTATCTGGACTTCAAAGCTTAAGGGTTCCCTTCTCCAGGAAGGCTTCCGTGATAACCTCTTAACCTCTGGGGCTCCCACAGTTATTCGCCCAGTTCCTGTAGTCTTCACAACAGCACTGGGACTGTCATTCCCAGTTTATAGCTGAAGACATAAGGCACAAAGGCACAGAATGAGCAAAAACGATCCAACAACTCAGCTGCAGAGCTGGCAGAACCCAGGTCTCTGGTCCTCATCTAGTTCACAGGAGGTCCCCTGAGGGCACCTGTCCAGCTGTGCCCCAGCCCATACCCGACCTCACTCCGCAGTCTCTGGAGCTGCCTCTCTCCCAGCACCTGACCAGTGCACAGACAGAGGGCCTTCTCCAGCCACCACCTCCATCTTGTTTCGCACAAGCTCACTCACACCTCCTCCCTCCTCCGCTCAGAGCCTGCACTGGCTCCAATTTTCTTCAGAACAAAGCCAAAAAGCACACAGCAGCCATAAGGCTCTGCGTGAGCTGGCCCCCAAGTTACTCCCACCCCATCTCCTGCTACTCACCCTGCTGCACTCCAGACCCTGGGACCCCAGCTGGCCGAGGCACGTGGCGGCCGCAGGACCTTGGCACTTGCTGTTCCCACCTGGGCCCCTCCCTAGAGACCTCCACGTCTCGCTCCCCACTCCCTTCTGGTCTTTACACAAAGGTCACCATCTCTGTGAGGCCTTCCCTGACCACGTTATTAACATTGCAACCCCTCACTGCCTCCTTCCCAGCCCCCCAGGCCTGTCCCTCTCAAGCCACTTCACTGTTTTCTTCATCACGCTTTTCATCTTCCAACATTCTGTATGTTTAACTTAGTTTCTTTCCTCCTCATGAGAATATCAGGGCAGGATTTATTTTTTGATCACTGAGTCCCTAATCCCCAGTGCCTAGAACAGTGACCAGCAGACAAGAACTCAATCAATGTTAATTCAACACAACAAAGTACCAGGTGGCTGGCGAAGGGAACTGGCCCTGCCAGGCTCAACCCTGCATGAGGACATCTGGGGGAGAGGAAGGGGAAACCAACCCTTTGAATGACCCTCTCATGGGCCAGCCCCTAGCCAGGCCGCTTCACAGGCCATATTCTCAGAATGGTGATGATGCCAGCCTTGGTGATGATCCCAGACTCTGTACCCCACAGACCAGGTTTAAATCCTGACTGGGGGCTGGGCACCGTGGCTCACGCCTGTAATCCCAGCACTTCGGGAGGCCAAGGCAGGCAGATCACTCGAGGTCAAGAGTTCAAGACCAGCCTGGCCAACATGGTGAAACCCCGTCTCTACCAAAAATACAAAAATTAGCTAGGCATTGTGGAAGGCGCCTGTAATCCCAGCTCCTAGGGAGGCTGAGGCAGGAGAATCACTTGAACCCGGAAGGCAGAGGTTGCAGTGAGCCGAGATGGCGCTACTGCACTCCAGCCTAGGCAACAAGAGTGAAACTCCATCTCAAAAAAAAAAAAAAAAAATCCCAACTGGGCCATTCACTGGCTGTGTGACTCTAGGCAAGTTACCTTCATCATTTCTAAAATGGGGACAAAAATATGACTTGGCGACGATTACAGGATGAGTGGGCTTCTCCACCCCACAGAAAGGATGCTTGACACAGGGAACAGGCAAAGGCAGCCAAGTCACAGGGCCCCTGCCTTTCCCCAGGCCAAGCACTGGGCCAGGCTCACTGTGGGGCAGGGGGAGGTTCATGTACCCAAATGCACACAGCCCAGTTTCCATGCCCAGGAAGCCACAGACATCGAGAGATAGCCACACAGACACCCTCGTCCTGCCACAAGGCAGAACATGGCACGGGCCAGGAGAAGTCCCAAGGGCTGGGAGGACCTGGTTGTGGGCTTCACGGAGGTAGTATCTCGGCCAGGCTTCAAAGCTCAGGAAGATTCAGGCAGGGAGAGCAGCCCAGGCAGGGACCACATGAGCAGAGGAGCACAGCTAAGGGTAAATTGAAAGGCCACTGCCACTGCCCGCGGTGGGGAGGATGTGGCTGGGGGGATGGGAGGGTCAACACCTGCGAAGGCCTGGAGTAGAAAGCGGCATTGCCGCTGACGCCCATGCAGGGAGGCTGCCCTTCCCCCAGGGCACCGCCTTTGCCACTCAGGGTCCAGCTCTCCAGCCCCTACCCCAGTGGTGACAGACTGGCAGGCCTCCAGGTCCAATCTGCACCTTGTGAAAGACACCCTGTCATGGAGAGAGTGGGAAGAGCTTTTTCCCAAGCAATGGCTCAGCCCCAGCCACACGTGCTCACCCAGCCATGGCCAATCCGTACCTCCATGCTCACTCCACCATCCTGGGCCTCCACTCCACAGGGGAGGGCCATGGGCCCAGAGAGGCCATCCGAGTTGCCAGGGTCACCTGGCTGACCAGAGCTTTGGCTTTCAACCAAACTACAGTGCCCTGCGCTCCCTGCACTCCATCCTGGGAAAGGCTCTCTGGGCTCCCAGGACAGCCTGGGCCCACCGTCCACCCTGGCCTCATACCCAAGCACCGTCATCCTGCGTGGTCCAGTCTCTGAGACCCTCACCACCTCTCCCCTACACCCACTCCTTGTCTCTTCCCAGTAAAGATGGGGCTGTGGCTCCCCGATCCACACCCCAATCCCTTCTCCCAGCTTCCCCATTCCCTTCTCCACCCACCACCCCAAATCCCCAGCCCTGACCCCTTCTTAAGCATTTTTCTTGTCAAACATGGAGATCCAGATCCACCCCTGGAGGCCACACAGCCCCTCCTTCCTGTCTGCTCCTCTCTCCTCCACTGCCCCTGCCCCCCGCCCCCTACTCCAATTGGCCTCAGCCCTCTCTAAGTCAACTCCAAACCAGAACTCCCACAGCCCTGCTCCCACATTCTGAGAGGCTCCCACAGCCTCCAGGGCACAGCCCAAGCTCCTTTACGCTCCCAACCTCCTTTCTGACTCCATCCAAGGTGGCCAGATCCAACCCATGTACTGCCTCTGAGCTTTCGCCCTTGAGGCTACCCTACCTAGTTAGTACACCCACACCCCAAGCCCCAGGGGCCTGCCCAGCCTCATCACTGTGGCTGAGGACAGTCACCTGCACTTGGACACGTAGGTCCAATAAGTGGTTCTTGAAGAAAGGAATCCCAACTCCCAAGCTCAAGTGGCACCTCTTCCAGTAAGGCTGCCTGGATTGCTCCCAGTGGGAGCAACCATCCTCTCTCCAGTAGAGCTATCTCAGGAACCTGCGTGCATACCAAGGGTTTGCTCTTGAGCTCCTGGGCTCAGCAGCCAGGCCCTTTCATTCGGAGGCCACACCCTGCCAGTTTTGGTGCCCCGCTCCGGGGGACACTCCTCTGATGATCAGCTGTGGGCAGGGCTGAGCGCTGGGGTGGCCCATCTGTGGGGCCTTCCTCTGGTCATTCAGGGGCAGGTAAGGTGACGCCAGTACAGATGGCGGGCGGCTCTGGGAAGAGGCAGGCAGGAAATCTGACCCTCCCGACGGGCAAGCGGGGACCTGAAAGGTGGTGGTATCTGCCTGAGCTGGGAGACAAATGAGGAGAGTGGCGGGGGCCCAGGCCAGGGATACAAGCAAGCAGAAGGCCACCAGCATCTATGACAAAAGTGTTTAATGTTCCATAATGTGCAGCTTCTAAGTGAAAAAGGCCCGTTAATCATCCACGGGCCGTACATTCTCATGACAGAGCAGCTGCCCTCCTCGGCCCCCTAAGAGGGAGGCATAGGCAGGGAATGGGCCCTGTGAGGCACGGTACTGTGTGTGCCCACCAGGAACGCACACGTGTTAGTGCCCACATGAAACAGGGGTGGGGCGTGACATTTACACAGGAGAGAACCACAGACACCCACGTGAGGAGACATGAGGGGCACAGGTAACCGTGGGCCAGGGAAGCCCCCAGTCCATGCATGGCTGAATCCACGAGGAGAGTGAGCTGGATGGTGGGGGTCACGCGGTAACGGGCTCGGGGCTCCTGGGAGCAGAACAGGCCCAGGTCATCAGGAGACCTCGTGCCCAGGGCAGCGGGACAGACCTGAGCCTGCCCGTGAGAACTTGAGTGTGCAAACCTGCACACAAGTGTGAGAACAGACTCCAGGGCGAGTGTTTAAGGAGAAGACACAGACACACATGAGACCCACTAGTGGGAATGTGGAGACCCCAGGACAGGTGGGGAGGCCCAGAGCAGCAAATAGAGGGGGGTGGGCGCTCTGTCCCGGGGCTCCTGCAGGCTCGGCAGGGCCAGAGACAGCCTTGCGGGTGAGAGGCCAGAGCCAAGAGCCCTGCATCTGAGAGTCCAAGGGTCTAGGAAGGCTCAGGGTGGGAGGGCCCAGCTTCACCACAGACACCAGGGTCCACGCTGGCTTGGGAAGAAGCTGCAGGTATCAGATGAGCCTCAGGCCTCACTGCTGCTGGGGCAGCCTCTGCTGCTGCCGCACTCCACCCACACGAGGCGGGCCTGCTCCTGCAGGATGCGGCCGCGCACCACCTTGGCCAGCTCCTCTGCGTGTCCCCACTCAAGGGCGGGCACCTGCACCCAGGAGCAGGGCAGCCCCCAGAGCACCTGCTCTGAGCCACGGCACTGCCGCAGCAGCTCTGAGTCCCGCCAGCCCGGCCGGCCCAGCAGACCCCTGCCAAGAGAGGAGTGGGCAGCGGTCAAAGTGGGGGACCAAGACAGACAGAGAGACAGGGAGAGAGGGACAGACAAAGGGGGAAGAGTCAGAGAGATAAGATGGACAACCAAAGAGAGACACATGGCAGAAGGAGATGGAGAGAGAGAGAGAGAGGTAGGTGAGAAGGAGAAAGGGGGGGGAGAGGGAGGGGGGGAGAAGGAGGGGGGAGGGAGGGAGGATGGAGGGGGAGGGGGAAGGGAAAGAGGGGGAGGGGAGAAGGAGATGGGGGAAGGAAGGGGTGGCGGGGAGGGAGACTTGGGGGAGGGGGGAGGGAGAGAGGTAGGAGGAAGAGAGTGGGGAGGGAGAGAGGGGTAGAGAAGAAGGAGGGGGTAGGGAGACAGAGGGGGCAGAGAGAGAGGAGAGGCGGAGAGAGGGAGAGAAAGGGGAGGAGGGAGAGAGGGGGGAGGGAGAGAGAGGGGGAGGGAGAGAGGGGGGAGGGAGAGAGAGGGGGAGGGAGGGGGGAGGGAGAGAGAGGGGGAGGGAGAGGGGGGGAGGGAGAGAGTGGGGAGGGAGAGAGTGGGGAGGGAGAGAGAGGGGTGGGGAGAATGAGAGGTGGGGAGGGAGACAGAGCGGGGAGGGAGACAGAGGGGTAGGGGAGGAGAGGGGGGAGGGAGAGAAGGGGGAGGGAGAGAGGGGGGAGGGAAAGGGGTAGGGGAGAATGGGGGGGAGGGAGACAGATGGGGGGAGAGAGATGGGGGAGAGAGACAGAGCGGGGAGGGAGAGAGAAGGGTAGGGGAGAAGGAGAGGTGGGGAGAGAAAGAGATGGGGGAGGGAGAGAGAGGTGGGGTAAGGGAGAAGGAGAGAGGGGGAGGGAGAGAGGGGGGAGGGAGAGAGGGGGGAGGGAGTGGGGAGGGAGAGAAGGGGGAGGGAGAGAGGGGAGGAGGGAGAGAGAGGGGAGGAGGGAGAGAGAGGGGGGAGGGAGAGAGGGGGAGGGAGAGAGGGGGAGGGAGAGAGAGGGGGAGGGAGAGAGGGGGAGGGAGAGAGAGGGGGAGGGAGAGAGAGGGGGAGGGAGAGAGAGGGGGAGGGAGAGAGAGGGGGAGGGAGAGGGGGGGAGGGAGAGAGAGGGGAAGGGAGAGGGGGGGAGGGAGAGAGAGGGGGAGGGAGAGAGGGGGGAGGGAGAGAGAGGGGGAGGGAGAGAGAGGGGGAGGGAGAGAGAGGGGGAGGGAGAGAGGGGGAGGGAGAGAGAGGGGGAGGGAGAGAGAGGGGGAGGGAGAGAGAGGGGGAGGGAGAGAGAGGGGGAGGGAGAGAGAGGGGGAGGGAGAGAGAGGGGGAGGGAGGAGAGAGAGGGGGAGGGAGAGAGAGGGGGAGGGAGAGAGGCATCCTCAAGGAGGAAGCTCTCGGGTCCAAGTGCCTTGCCCGCTGCCCCACCCACCCACCTCACCTGACTTCCCGGACATTCTTCTCAGTCACCTCCACGTGGATGACGATGGGGTAGATCTCGTTCTGCACCAGCTCCCGCACACCCCGAGCACCCAGCTCCAGCAGGCAGTGCTTCTGCTCGGAGGATCGAGGCTACATTGTACTCCCGGGCCAGCCTCCCATGCTCTGCCCCCAGACAGGTCCCCTATCACCGCCTTCCCAGATGCAAGTCCTGCCTCCCCACCCAGAGGGACCCTGGCAACAAGGAAGGAGCCCAAAAGTACAGACAAGAGGCCTGGGCTCATGGGGCAACCTGGAGATACAGACCTCCCCCTCAGGACCTAGGCCTCCCCACCCGGAGGATGGAGCTGACCCAAACCCACCCAACACCCGCCACCCTATAGCCGACTGCCAGCTCCCAGGACAGTGGCAAGTTCAAGGACAAGGATGTGTAGGTGAGCTGTGTCAGCCAAACACCTCAAGGGGGGCCCATATGCAGTCAACTGCCCCCACCCACCCAGGCGACAGGTGAGGAAACTGAGGGCCACAGGAGGGAAAGGACTTGGCCAGGGCCGCCCTGCCAGTGAGCAGCAGAGCATGGCCCGCACTCAGACGCTGGTGCTCAAGCCCAGAACAGCAGCACCCGCTCTGGGCCACCTCTGTGAGCACCCCAGGCCAGCCCCCAGCACCCACCTTCCCAACAGACTCCTGGATGGCCCGGATCCTGCTGCCTAGCCCAGGGGTTGCAGGCTGAGCCTTGGGGGCTCCAGGCGCTGAGGATGGGCACAGTTCCTCCCCGGAGAGGCTTTCTGCACAGGGAGTGGAGAGGGAGAGATGAAGGGTCCATGGGCCCGGCCGCCCAGAGGGGCCCCCAGCCCTCCCCTCCCTGGCACATGGTCTCACCCGCTGGGCACACTTGGAAGTCCAGCCGGGAGCTGGGCAGGTCTAGTAGGTTGCGGATGAGCCGGGGCGCCAGGCACTCAGGCAGTAGCACCACCGGCCGCAGGGCAGACACCAGCAGCGGCCGCACCAAACTGTAGGGTCTGAGGCTCCGCTCCGGCTCTGTGGCAGGGGAGGGGGCGCAGAAGAGATAAGGGCACAGGCAGGCAGCATACCAGCTCCTCAATACCCCAAAACCCACCCCGCCACCCATCCTTTCCTAAGTCCTGCTGCTGCTCCTCCTACACATGCACGCACATACACATACACCCCCCCCACACACACACACACACACACCCTTAGTAGGACCGACGGTGGCAGTAGGCTCCTCCCTGATTCTCCGCCTCATCCCTGCCCCCTACAGTTCATTCTCCACCCAGCAGCCAGAGAGGCTTTAAAAAGCAAATCAGATCACGTTAACTCCCCTGCTTTCAACACACCAGTGACTTCCTAGATTCTCAGGAATAAAAGCCACATCCCCCACGTGGGCGACGCAGTCCTGCCTGAGAGCCTGGGAAGGCTGCCAGCCACTGACCCCACGCCACCAGCCTCCACTCTCCCTTCAGCTGCCTCCAACCACAGGGCCTTTGCATGCCCTGGGGCTGCCCAAAGCCCCAGCCCTGCACCACTCAGCCCAGTTAACCCTTGCCCTCCCTTCAGAGCCTAGGCCACACCTTCCCTGGTCCCCAGACAGCAGGGCCCCTGTCATGTGCCCCACAGCCCCCAGTTCTCCTCCACTGCACACCTCACACTCTCCCATTGTGTTCATAGGTGGGATTATCTTACCCTCTACCCCCTAATTAGACAGCAAGCTCCATGAGGGCAGGGACAGTCACGTCCCCAATGCCTGACAGAGCTGGTACTCAATACTCACCTGCTGTCCCCAACACCCTCCAAGCACACCACACACAGCCATGCCTCTGTGCCTTCTGCCTGGAACGAACTCCTCTTTATCTTTGAAGGCCCCAGCGGAAACTCCCTCTCTTCCAGGAAGTCTTCCCTAACTACCGACTCCTCTTGCCCCAGATTTGCTACTCCCTCATCTGAGCTCCCCCAGCCCCTTCTCCCTGTCTGGCCTAAGGCCTCACCCTACTGCCTCCAGGAACTCCCCTGGGTCCTCACAGCACCTGCCACCACACACGTGTGAGAAGCACCACTACACACACTCTGCCAGAAAAGAACAAGCCCGTATGTGTGCAAACCCACAGTCACAGCCACGTCTGCATGCACCTCCCCGCAGGGTCTCCCTCAACCTTGGCAATCACCATGGCAGGCGGGGTGGTCTTGTCTCTCAGGCCCCCAGCATGACCCCCACTCCTGTTGGAACCCTCACAACAGGCCCTTCCAGGCCAAAGAGGCCACCCAAGCTAAAGGACACCCAGCTGCACACATCCCTGGACAACGGGAGCAACACAGGATACAGCTTTGCCCCCGTGCACTCACCTGCACAGGGCTCCAGCAGCAGCTGCTCCGGGGAGTCCCCTGCGGGCGCCCCCACGGGCTTGGGCCTCACCAGCCGCAGCTGGTCCAGGGCTCTCTTCTTCAGCTGGGAGGGTGCAGGGACAGAGGAGCATCTGAGAGCTCAGCCCCACCCCCTCAGGGAGAGGAGGAAACGGGACCCCTGGCAGAGCGGGCCCCACTGCCACTGTGGTCCAGGCTTGCCGGAAGAGCCTGGGTCAGCAAAGATGTCCTTCTCCACCAGGCCCTCCCCTGCCCCTCCCCAGCCCAGCACAGTCCCCCAGGCAGATGACAGCAGCCACCCCTGTGGCCCCAGGGAAGCCAGCCGGTCTGAGCCTGGTGGAGGGGCCTTAGGTATACTCCCTAAATTACAGATGGGGAGACTGAGGCCCAGAGACCAAGAGGAACCAAATGTCACATATGAGGCAAACCTTATGGTCTCTTCCGATGAATTAGCAATGTGACCTTGGTAGGAAAATTAATGAAACCAATAAAGATGGCACTGATTTTACCAATACCTGACAGGTCTCAAATGCCTACAACATGACAGACACTCACTAAGCCCCTGAGGGGCACTAACTCACAGAAGTCATCCCCCGCCATGCACAGCCTGAGAGGCAGTACAACCCCCGCATTTTATAGATGAGGAAACAAGCCTCAAGGAAGGTTCAGGTGATGGTCCAAAGTCACACAGCTGATAGGTGGCAGAGCTGGGGTCCAATGCAGGCTGCCTGGCTGGGGCCCTCGCTCTTCCTTTATCTGATGCCTCTGAGCCTCACTTGCCCATGTGCACAGCAGCACTGGCCACAAAGCCCAGCCACCATCCAGGCGTTGGAAAAGGTGACGTGACTGCTGGGTTTTTTTTGTTTGTTTTTTGTTTGTTTGTTTTTTTGAGACGGAGTCTCGCCCTGTCGCCCAGGCTGGAGTGCAGTGGCGCGATCTTGGCTCACTGCAAGCTCCGCCTCCCGGGTTCACTTCATTCTCCCACCTCAGCCTCCCAAGTAGCTGGGACTACAGGCTCCCGCCACCACGCCCGGCTAATTTTGTTTTTGTATTTTTAGTAGAGACGGGGTTTCACCGTGTTAGCCAGGATGGTCTCGATCTCCTGACCTTGTGATCCGCCCGCCTCGGCCTCCCAAAGTGCTGGGATTACAGGCATGAGCCACTGCACCCGGCCTGTCAAATGTTTATTACGTACCAGGGGTACTCCTGCGTACTAGGCATGCTTTACCTCATTTCATCTCTAAACTACCCTGGACGGTGAGCTCTGCTGTTCTGTTTGCTGGGCACATAGTAGATGACCAATTAAATCACCAGGGAAGGAGGGAGGGAGTGTCTTCCTAGGTTGCCAGAGAACAGAGCCTGCTAGCTCCCTTTTGGACCCCACCCTTGGGGCCCCCCACCCACTGCCCGCCCAGCCGTGCTCACATTACTGCGGGGGCCTCGGTGCCGGTTGGAGGGCAGGCATTTCTCCTGAACTTCCAGGAGCTGCTGGGCTCTGTGGGAGGGAGTGACATCACGTGTGTAGGAAGAAGGAAAGCTCCTCATTTCTCCTCAAACCCCCCGCCCTGTCCCAGAGGATGGTGACGGAATGCGGGAGGAGGGAAGAGCACCCCCATCTGGGCCCTGGCTCCCAGCGGGACCCCATCCCCAGCTCCTGGCTCTGCATCACCTCTGATAATTGGGCACGGTGCCCCGGTCCAGGTCCCGCAGAGTGAGGGGGTCAACCCGGGTGCAGAACCATTCCTGCCTCCGCTTGTATGCCGGGTCCACCAGTCGAAGGATCTCTTGGGCTTTCACGCAAAGGGCATGGGGATCTGCCCTCTCAGGCAGGGTGAGGTTGGCACGAATGTAGAAGGGCTCGGCACCTGGCCCCTTTGCCCAGGCTTCTAGGGCCTCGTGGAAGGACTGGCAGGCTGGGCATGGATGGGGCAGGGGGCAGCAAGGAGGATGAGAGGAGGATGGTGAGGTCCAGGATCGGCCTTGGTGGGGCCACAAACATGGCCCTCTCGAGGCCTGAGCTCCCAGGACCCCACCTTCACCTTCTTAGAATGACTTAGGTCCAGAGGGGGCAGGGACTTGCCCAAGGCCAGTGCCTTCTAGAAACAGAGCCAGGACTCAAATCCAGGTCTCTGGACTCCTAATGTAGTGCTCCTTTCACTGTAAGCTGCTTACAGAGGGAGGCATAAAAAAAGGGCACAAGTACAGACAGAAGGAGGCATCAGCAGGTGGGGAGCCAGGAGAAGGGCAATTGGGGCAAGGCTGGTCCCTTCTCAGGTCCGTGGTCCCCCCCCACCCCATGCACCACGGGTTAGAGGACCCCTCTGGGGCCATCAGCTCCGACTCCCAAGCCAGACTTACCCTTCGAGTCCATCAGGGAAGGGAGTGTGGACCCCTGGTTCCAGAGCAAGGTTCTCTGCTGGGCCTCGGCTTCCAGGCACGCCCCCTCCAGACCAGCAGCTTCCACCCTTTGCTGGGAGAAAACCCAGGCAGGGAGGGAAAGAAGTGAGCTTCTGAGAGCAGAGCAGCCCAGAGGCTGGAGGAAGACCGGGTGTGGGGGTGATCATGCCTCACAGTTCAGATAGCGCCCCCTCAGAAACTGCCATGCCCAGACCGGTCAGACCCGCCCCCATCCACAGCACGCCCCCATCCACAGGACTCCCCAACCCGCCCAGCTCATCCAGGTCTTTCCCGACTTGAAGCGCAGGAATGTAACGCGCTGTCAGTTGGCTCCACCTCCCAGTCCCTGCCCAATCAGACTTCAATTAACCCTGGCTGAGCGGGTAACCACAGCTAATCACTGAGCCTGCTTCGGCTTTGGCCAATCCCCAGAAGCTCCACCCGGTGATCTTGATCCACCAACTAGGGGATGTCCAGCCTGGGCCAAAGCACTGACCCCACCCCCCCAGCTCAGGAGGCGGGGCCTCACCTCTCTTGGTTCCATCCTGGCCGACCCAGGCCCAGACAGCACCCTGCGCACCACAGCCCCAGACCATCTGTCCCCATAAAATGACAGTCCATCTGGTCCCTTGTCCTGCGGCTCTGGGCCCCCTGGGGGGCTCCGGCCAGACACCCGAATAGCCAGAGACCTGAGAAGGGAGAAAGAAGATGATAATTGAGTCCAATCAGTACTTGGATTCAGTTCAGCATTCTTGGAAAACCACAGTGATTTCATTTCGCAAGTATGCCATGACTCCCACCCCCAGGCCTCTCCAACTTCTGTGCCCTCTTCCTTGCCTTCTCCACCTGGGAAATGCTGATCATCCTTCAAAGCTCAAGTCACAAGCGGCCTCTCCCCTGGACCTGGGCACACGGTGCAGTGGAGCCTGCGTGCCACAGGAGCACTCCAACTTTGCCTTGCCACGGCCCTTTCATTTCCTCCATCAGAACGAACACCTTCAGGACCAAACTTCTATACTGTTCCGCTCTGTAGCCCTGGCACCAAACCCAGTGTCTGGCACATAGCAGATGACTAATAAAAGCTTGTTATATAGCCAAGGGCAGTGGCTCACGCCTGTAATCCCAGCACTTTGGGAGGCTGAGGTGGGCGGATCATGAGGTCAGGAGTTCGAGACCAACCTGGCCAACATAGTGAAACCCCATCTCTACTAAAAATACAAAAAAATTAGCCGGGCGTGGTGGCGGGCGCCTGTAATTCCAGCTACTCGGGAGGCCAAGGCAGGAGAATCGCTTGAACCCAGGAGGCAGAGGTTGCAGTGAGCTGAGATCGAGCCACTGCACTCCAGCCTGGGCAACAAGAGTGAAACTCCGTCTCAAAAAAAAAAAAAAAAAAGCTTGTTATGCTCACAGTCTGAGGAGGGAGGTCACCATTAGCACGTGGCACAGATCCAAAGGTGGTTACAACCAGCTGTGGAAGCAGAGAGAGGCTTCCCACGGAAGAAGTACCTGGGCTACACACTGGTGAAGAACAGACGCGCTTTGGTGACAGACAGAGGAAACAGAGTTCCAGGCTGAAGGAATATATCAGAGCAAAGATGTGGAGGACAGAACACAGGATGTGTGGAAGAATTTAATAACAACAATAGCAGCGAACACTTCCTGGGTGCTTTCCATGTGCCAGACACCATGCTGAGCTCCTTGCCCTAATTCTTATTTTACATCATGGGAAGCAGCTCCCAGGAAAGGCAAGCTGGAGCCACCCTTTGGAGGGCGTGGAACAGAGGCGTCTGGTTTTCCTCCCATGGGCAGGAGGACCACTGACAATTAAGACGTCACCAAAATCCCCATCATGGTAGGGTTCTGCCTGTCCCTGGATGAGAAAAGGTGAGGCCTTCCTTGTGGCCAGGCTCAGAGACAAATGGACCCCAAGTCCCCTGCCAGACACCTCTCCAGACTGGAGAGGCAGCGGGGCGAAGCATCTCCATCCACCCCAGCAGCTGCAGCCCAGACACAGCTGCACTGCCCCCTGCTGCCAGCCTGGGGAGGGCGAGGCTGCAAGGACCTCCACCCAATCAGCACTGCTGGGGAGCAGCCCCGCCCTCTCAGGTAAGACACAGAGCCAGGCTGGGGGGCTGGACAGATGCAGGCATGGGAGGCATCATTCAGTGCCGCGTGTCCTGGCCGCATCGAGGTGGCATGGAAAGGGGGCAGGCCTGAGACCCAGCCTGGCTATGCTGGCCCTGGCTTTGTGGCTGGAGCACACGGTCCGCTCCAAACCCCAGGGCAAACTGCACCCTAGACTGGGCAAATGAGCCAGTTGCTGAGCGTCAGTTACCGCATGCATAACACGAAGCTGACAATGGCACCCCCTGCCGTCTGTGGGTGCGGGGAGGTGCGCACATGAATAAAAGATAATGCAGGGAAAGGTGGAAACCAGAGGACTCTGGGGCCTCCAAACTGCAGGCCTGGCCCTTAGTGGGTGGTGACATTCACTGGGTTGTGACTGGCACAGCTGGATAATGCGATGGAATAGAAAGTACAAGGCTACCCCCACCCGCCTCCCGCCACCCCAGGTAAATCCAATTATTATCTCATGATCTTTTTGTTCCAGGCGTGTGTACCGGGTTTCTCTCACTGTGGGTTGTGGTCAGATGGTCTGAGAAGCACAGCACGCAGGGCGCCAGCAGGAACTCTGGGGTCAAACGGCCTAGCTGCTCAGCTGCTGAGCCTCAGCTCCACCCACCTCCCTGGCTACTCGCTGAGTTTAGACATGGGCAGCTCTCAGAACAGGGCCCAGGAGACACTAAGTGCTCTGTCAAAACTAGACATTTACTGGCATCAGGTGTGATTCATAACAAATCACCTCTCGCTTGCCTCAGTTTCCCCACCTGTTTCAAACCCACAGACGACTGACCATCATGGCTCTCCAGACCAGAGCCCAGTGAGCAGCCGGCATCCAGGCTCTTCCGCCAACCCTACCAACCCTACCCACCCCACCCACCTCTACTCGCTCCCTCCCCCACACCCCTCCCCTCTGCAATGCAAGCATCGAGGCTGACCTCAGCCTTGACTTCAGGTTTTTCAGGCTCTTCTTGACAACTCCTGCAGCTCCCTGAAGACCCAGCTCAGGCGCCCCCTCCTCCAGGACGCCCTTGCCAACCTCCTCAAAGGACCAGTGACTTCTCTGAGCCTCCGCAGACCAGGAATACCCGCTCCCAGCACTCGCACTCCTCGGAGTCTGCAGAGCCCACAGGGGGCTTGCCCAGAGCGGGGTCCAGATAGGGTTCCTCCCAGCCCCCCGCCTCAGCAGACAAGCAGGAGGGGTAGAGAAAGGACACAGCAGGGAGAGGGGCTGCCTGCTCCCCGCTCCTGGGACTGGCTGACCAGCTGGCTGCCTGTGGGGTACTAGGAAGCACAGTGTCCTTAGCCACCAGCTCCCGGCCCCCTCCCCAGTCAGGTCAGGTCACAGGCAGACAGGAACGGGGCAAGTCTGCCAGCTCTGCCAGCTCTGAGCAATGACAGGCCACATGGCCTCAATGAATGTCCCCCAGGGCCCCGTGGGAAGATCTCTGAGTAGTCTGCGTGCCTGCTTGGTACCAGGTCAGGGACCTGATGCTGAGACTGAAGCATGCCATACAGATCACCTCAGCCAATCCTCCTGACAACCCAATGGTTGAGATAAGGGAAACTGAGGCACAGGAAAGTTAACTTGCCAAGAATGGGCACAGCTAGTGGGCCGTGAAGCCAGGCAATGACTTATGGGAACCCTCTCTTTGCAAGGACACAAGGTGCCAGAGATCCCCTGGGGCCACGTGAGCGAGCTTGGGGCAGTGGTGAGGCTATGCTGGGGAGACGGCACCCCGAAACCCTCCAGTGCTCTCCATGCTCTGCCCCTCTCACCCAGCACCTCACTTGCCCCATGAGCTCTCCCTTGCTGTCCCCCACCTGACTATCTGTCAGCCCATCCCCCAGTCTGCCCCAGCCCCCGACTATCCACCATCCCCTCCCGGCACCCAGGCTCCAGGAGCTGGGAAGGGCAGGGCACAGAGGCTGAGGGCAAGAGATGGGCAGGAAGTGGGAAAGAGGAGAGAAAATGCCCAAGATGGTGCCCAGTACACAGTGGGCACACAACACAGATGTGAGATCTCCAGCAGCTGAGACAGCGGGGAGGCACATCGGCATCTCCAACCAGCTCCGAGGGGCCTGTGACTTGGGACTGATTTCTAACTGTCTCTGCACTTCAGTGTCCTGGTCTGTGTAATGAGGTTAAAATTCCAGCCTTGCAGAGCTGCTCTGGGGATTAAACAACAATGACAACAATAATCATAGCTAACCGCGAGCATATGCTGACATCCACTGTGAGTGTGCTAAGCATTCTAGAAGGGATACTCAAACCCCCACAGTGACCCTAAGGGACAGGCACTATGTGAGCCCATTTTACAGAACAGGAAACTGAGGCACTGGGAAATTCAGAGATGTGCCCAAGGTCCCACAGTAGCAAGTGCTGGCACCAAAGCCGGCTCTTCCCACCTCGCCATAACACAATCCCAGGAGACACGCAAGTTGCCGAGACCTGGGACCTGTCCGGGCCCTCATCTCCCTCTCCCTCTCCGCCTGTCCGCCTCTCTCTCTCTCTCTGTCCACCACCTCTGCATCCTCCCCAGCCTGTGTTCTTCCCCAGGAACCTCTCTCCTCCCCAGGAACAGCATGGGCAGCAAAAGTGGCCCCATGTGATCGTGGAGCCTGGGCGGGGCTGGGACAGAGGCTCCTGCTCCCTGGCTGCATCCTGGCGCCCCCTGGACAACAGCCAGGACCCCTGCTGCAGCCCAAACTGGAGGAAGGGGGGAAGGGCCGAGGCGAGCAGGAAGGGAGGCGCCTCCACCTCTTCCCCGAGAAGCACGTCCTGCACAGGCAAAAACAATGTCTCGCTGGGCCCACTGCCGGGGGCCAGGTGGGGGCAGGGCCTGGACATTGGCTGACCAAGCCGCTCCGGAGGCCAGAGGCCCTGGTCTTATGCCGTACCGATCTGCTGCGTGACCCGTCCCTCTGCACCCAACACCTCCACATTCCAGTGCTGACAGTCCATGTTTCCTATGCCCTTTCCAAAACCCAAATCTGATCAGGTCCCTATGAACCCAGACCTGGTACTTCCCAACTGTGGGACCCTGGGCAAGTTGCTTAACCTCTCTGAGCCCCAGTTACCTCCTCTATGGAACAGAGATAATCGTCATTATGCCTGCTCCCTGGACAAAGAGCATGTTGTAAAACAGCCAGCAGCTGGCCTTGCAGTTAATAACTAAACCCTCCCACATTTCCCAGAGTGTACAAGCCAAAGTCCACACTTTCCCAGCCTGACTCAGGAAGGCTTGACTTTCGCCCTTCCCCCTCACTCCTCCTCCACAGTCACCGGATGCTCTCCCTACCTGCCCTCTCCTCACAGCTGAGTTCCAAGACCACAATGGCAGTGCAGCCCCCGCTGTGCCCCACCCCTCCCTTAGATACACTGGCAAGTGTGAACAGCGGCGACTCACCGGCCACACTAACAGCACGTCGCCTACAGTGCACTCTGCACTAATGGGCTTTGTGACTCCTGTTATGGACCTGTGGCTGGCCCGGTCACAGGGGCTCCTGAGGTGACCCAAGCCCACCCACAGCATGAAACTTTGCTGGGTGGCTCAGTCCCAGGGACTCAGAGCCAAGGGACCGACAGGCAGGACATTGGGACAAGGACAGCTTGTAAGTGACAACTATTACTAAGCACCTGCTACATGCCTGGCAGAGCTGGGTGCTTTGCTTCTGCGAGCAGAGCCCTCAAAAGACCTCCGTGAAAAAAGAGTCATCATCTCCCTTTAGCTACTGAGGAAATGGAGGCCCAGAGAGGTGAAGGGACCAGCCCAAGTCACAGGGACGATCAAGAGCGGCAGCGGGATTGGAATCCAGGGGCTGCCAGTGTCTACAGATCTTAATCTTGCAACAGTTGCATAAAACAGGGGTGAGGCAATTGCTCCTCCCACCTCACTCCTGTTCCCCTCTCAAGCAATCACCCCAGCTCCACCCACCGCAGGCAGCTACAGTACCTGTTGAGGAAGTCCAGGCCACTGCCCCGAGCCAGGAGGCCTTCCGGCTTTCCCAAAGGCCACACGCTGTCAGAGGACGAGGACGAAGAGAGGCCAGGGGACCAGGGCTTAAGTGTCACACTCCCTGGGGAAAAAGAATGAGGTTCAGTGGTCTGGGACTGGGAAACAGGGATGGCCAGGGTCCACGACCGGGACTGACCCCCCTCCAGCCCAGGACCCGAGGGGCCTTGGCAGGTTTGAGGCCCCAGGAGCACATCAGACCCACTGGGCTCAGAGATAGGTCAGGGCCCACCAGGCTGACCCCGCAGTTTCCCAGAAGAGGGTGAAAGGTGGCCCAGAACTGAAGAGCCTCGTACATCACAGCCAGGAACAGGAGTGAGGCCCAGGACTGGGCTCGGGATGAGAGGCTGGAACCAAAGCCTCCAGGGGCCTCCCAAGCACAACCTTCCTGCCTGGCAGGGGCCACGGCGGGGCTTCAGGGAAGCGGATGCAGGCCAAGGGTAGCGCAGGTGCTGCAGGCTTCAGGTGGGCTGCAAAGCCACCTCCCCTCACCGGAGGAGCCCTCCCCACAGAACTCAAGGGCTGTTACCTGTGATGTCTGACATGCTGCTGAAGGATCTGGGCAGAGAGAGAGCAGGGAGGGGCAGGAGGTGAGGCACGGTGGGCACTCTGCCCTCCTCCCTCCTCCTGCCCCCACGCCAGATAAAGGTCTCACAGCCCCCAAGCAAATGCAGGCTAGACTCAAGGCGGGGTCCCAGGTACAGGGCACCCGTGCCACCTGGCTCTCCTAAACTCCCAGGGCAAGAAGTTAATGTCCTGGCCTCTGTCAAATGTTGTTCCACCTAGAATGCGCTGGCATGCCCTTCAAAGCCAGCTCTTTCAATGCCACCTCCTCCTGGAAGCCACCCCTGATCTCTCACCCCTCACCTCACCCTCACTTGCCATCTTTGTGGTTTGTGACTCCCAGGTACGCCTCCTCATCAGACGCTTCCTTGGGACAGATTCACACAGATCGAGGCCATACTGATCCCAGCCTCCCAGGGCCCAGCCTCTCACCAGTAAAGGAATAAATCAAGGGCTGCTTACAGAGGAAAAGCAGTGACAGGGATTGCGCCCCAGGAGGCAGGCTATCTCCCGCCCTTGGTCTTGCCACCAGAGGGTGCGCCTTGGTTTTTCTGGTCCCTATTTGCTGCTGATGCCCAAACCTGGGGCCTGGCTTTCTTGCCCGAGGTCCCTGATACCTTGAAACATTCTCCACGCCCCCTAGTCCTGAACCATCAAGCTTCTCCTTGGGTATAGGATCTTCAAGGCTTGACCCCCAGGGACTCTCCTGCCAGGATGCTTGGCTAGGACTGAGTTCACTCTGCCCATCGGCCTTGTCTTAACCCTGATCTTGGTCGCCCCTGTGACTCACAGGACCTGGGTTTCTAGAGCTCCAGCCATCTGAGAGCAACTAAGGGAAGTGACTGCCTGGATCTGACTTTGGCATTGCAGATTCTGGGAGGTGGCTGTTCAGGAAACCGCAGCCCCACCTCCCTGGGTGTCTACTGCTATCCCCAGCCATCTCACCTCTTAGGGGGTGCAGGGTCCTCCTCACGCTGCCGGCGGAGGATGGAGCCGGCACTGGGCGGGAAGGGCAGGATGGAGAGCCGGTTGATCTCCTTTTCACTGTCTGTGGCTTCCTCCTGCAATGCCATGACAGGGCCTGGGTCACCCCCACTGCCCAGCACCATCCCAGTCCTCAGCACACCTGGTATGTGCCCATTCCACAGATGAGAAGTAGGGCCCAGAGTAGAAGAGTGGGCTCTGCAAGATTATAGTGTGCGGGTGGCTCTCCAGGCCTCCTGGCACCTATGCCTGGCAAGGAAATGGTTCTGGGTGAGCTTCAGTGAAGTACTTGGCCTCCCTGCGCCTCAGTGTCCTCACCTGTGAAATGGATCCTTCAGAAAGCACTCTCTACATTAGGAATAATGCTATAGCAGTGTCCCCCCTTATTTGGGATGGGGCAGTTGTCTTACCGAGTTGTGAGGCTCAGGTCCCCCCATGACAGTGGCCTCCCCAGTTGCTTCTGGGCCTCCCAGAGGGGAGGGGAACTCGCTCAGGCTCCAAGTGCTGCTGAGGTTGGAGCACAGGGAATGGGAGGAGGCACAGGCCTGGAAGAGGGAGAGGAGAGGATGGAGGTGAGCAGTGCTAGGCCCATGCCAGCCACAGTCCTTTACTGAGCACCTGCCATGTGCCAGCACAGGGACAGATCCCTGTCCTCAAGGAGCTCACAGCCTAGAGGGGGAGACAAACTGTAAACCAGCAGACATGTGAACAAAATAGCCCCAAGCTGAGACAATAACAGAAGGAAGGTGCCCGGGGCATGGAAAACACACAAAGACCCCACCCAGCCTGGGAGTCCAAGTACTCTCCAAAGAAACTGTGGTTTGAACTGAGAACTCAAGGGTATATAGGCGCTAAGTAGGTCAAGCTGGGATGGCCCAGGCAGACCAACAGCATGTGCAAAGGCCCTGAGGCAGGACTGTGATGCATTCCAGTTGAAAGACTGGAACCCACAGAACCAGGCGAGAGGACAAAAGGAACCCCATCCGCAGGGCCTCTTGGCCATGAAAAGGGACTCTGTCTTTACCAAAAAGCAAAAAAGCCACTGGGGGTTAAAAAAAAAAAAAGTCATGGATTAATGCTGACTTTTCCTATATTCCTCCGAGCCCCAGTGCTTCAAACACCAGGCCTGCGGAGCTCACTGTCAGGCAACTCAAAATAAGAAAACACAGGCTGGGCGTTCGCGCCTTTAATCCCAGCACTTTTGGGAGGCTGAGGCAGAAGGATCCCTTGAGGTCAGGAGTTTGAAACCAGCCTGGCCAACATGGTGAAACCCCCATCCCTACTGAAAATACAAAAAAAAAAACTTAGCTGGGTATGGTGGCAGACACCTGTAATCCCAGCTACTAGGGAGGCTAAGGCACGAGAATAACTTGAACCTGGGATCCAGCCTGGGCGACACAGCAAGATTCTGTCTCAAAAAAAAAAGGAAAAAGCAGAGCTCCCGGCAGCAGCCTAAGGACCATGAACCAATTTACAACGGGTCTGGGACTCCAGCTCCAGTGCCAGCTGGCTGTGTGGCCTTGGGCAAACCCCTGACCCTCTCTGGGCCCTGCGCGACGAGAGGATTAGACCAGCTGGTCTCTGAGGGATGCTTAGGCCCATGTTAGTCCTGACTAGCTGGTCTCTGAGGCCCAGGTTTTGCATTCTAACACGCACACAGGCACTCAGGCAGCCAGCCTTCCCCAGTTAAATGCAAAGACCAGCTCCAAACTATTCTTAGTGTCCCAGAAGTAACCCCAGAAACTCAGAGACCAACATGCCCCGCCCCGCCTGCTCACCAGTCCACACCCAGCCCAGCCAGGGTTCAAGTTCCCACCCCTAACTGAGGGCTCTTCCCACTTCCCCCAAGCTTCCTCCCCTGGCTGAGGTCTCCCACCAGGGCCGGCACGTTCCCAGCCCTGGCCAAGAGCTCCTGCCAGGACCCCCACAATCTTGACCTGCTCACCTTGAGGCAGGTGCCACCCTGGGCCCGCTGCAGCTGCACCTCCAGCAGAGCCTTGGTGCCCTCCAGGCTGGTGAGCGTCGTCAGCAGCTCATCCCGCTCCGCCTCCAGGCCCCGCACCTGCTTGCGGTACTGGTCCTTCTCGATGAGGCTCTGTGAGTACTGCAACTGGATCCGGTCACGGCTCTGGATGGCCTAGGGTTGGGGGAGGGGAGGCAGCAGCTGAAGGAGCCACCTTGGCCCAGCTTTCCTGGTTTATGACTTGGAGAATGGGGACAGTAAGGAGAACGGCAGCTATCACTTACTGAGCACTGTGTGCCGGGCCCTGAGCTAAATTCTCAGCTCATTTAAATATCTTCACACTAACTGGCTAAGTTAGATACTATTAATATCATTATTCTCATTCTGCAGATTGGGGAAACCAAGCCAGGAGGGACAGAGCTGGGATTCAAATCGGGCAGTCCATTTGCAGAATCCAGGCTCTCACCATTTCACCAAGAACTGAAAACTTTTCCACGAGACCTGCTATGTGCCAGGGGCTTCACTCCCAGCATCCCAGTCAGTGGAGAAGCCAGGAGTCAAACCTAGCCCACTGCATCCACAGTGAAGACCAGGGGCTCCAGAGCTGGGCCCATGGTCCAAACCTGTCACCCATGCCTCAGAGACAGCCGGGGGCAGCCCCATAAAATGCAGATTCCTGGGGCCTACCCCAGACCACCTGAATCAGAATGTCCAGAGAATGAAGCCCCAAATTTGCACTTTCAAGCTTCCCAGGGGATTCTGAGGGCATTTCTAATATGCAGACTTCGGCTGGGCATGGGAGCTCATGCCTTTAATCTCAGCACTTTGGGAGGCTGAGGGAGGTGGATCAGTTGAGCCCAGGAGTTCAAGACCAGCCTAGTCAATATGGTGAAACCCTGTCTCTACTAAAGATACAAAAATTAGCCAGGAATGGTGGCGTGCCTGTAATACCAGCTACTTGGGAGGCTGAGGCAGGAGAATCACTTGAATCTGGGAGGCCTCAGTGAGCTGAGATTGCACCACTGCACTCCAACCTGGGCAACAGAGCTAGACTCAGTCTCAAAAAGTAATAATAACAATAATATGTAGACTTCAACTCCTCTAGTGGGATTCACACTTGGTTAAGGACAAAAACCTCCTGCCCTTCCCCGCTGCACATGGAACCTCACACAGGGAGGCTCAGGGGCCTGGTGGCACTGGCTGGAGGTCCTCAGCCCACCCCACAACCTTGGCAGGAGACAAGGGTCATAGTGCCCAGGGACTGAAAGCCAAAACTTTTGAGAATTTCTTCATCGGCTTCTACTTGTAAGCACCTCCTCTGTGCTGGCCTTGTCTTTGAGATGGAGAGAACAAGGGATTCAGAAATGAAGACACCAGGACCAGCTTCTGTAACTGCCACAGGAGCTCAGATGAGGCCAGCGGGTCCAGGGTGTAAGGTTGGTATCTCAAGGGCTCCAGGTCCCGTCTGGTTCCCCCAGCCTTTGTGCCCCATCCTAACCCACCAGGGAGCTGCTAACGTCTCTTTCTACCATTCTAGTCCCCTCCATTGCTCCTTGTCTCCTCCCATATGAGAAGCAGCAACTGGCCCAGGGCCTCGTACACGCAGGCTGGGCTCACCTGGTCTCGCTCCTTCTCAATCTCCTCCAGTTGTGCCAGGACAGTGGCCATGCGGTGCTTGTACAGGTCACAGTCCTTCTGCAGGGTGCGGTGCTTGAGCCGCAGGTCTTCCATCTCCTGCAGGTACTGAGGGTGGCACGGGGCGGGGTCAGACCACAAGGCTGGGGACCACAAGAAAGCTAACCAACAGGCGTCCAGGAGGGCCAGTGAGAGACGCTCACCAACAGTCTGAGACCCAATAACAAGTCCCCTCCTGCCCAGTGGAGTGGTCTGAGCCACTGACTTTACCTCACAGGCCCTCAACTGCCTAATCTGTGAAATGAGAAGAATGATCATCATTTCACCCATCCGGCCACCCTTGGCCTCCCCACTCAAACTGCAACCGGTCCCTTCCCCAGCTCTGCGCCTCCCATGGCGCTCATCGCCTTTGACTACATGAAATAGCTGACATGGGACTGTGTATCTCACATACTGCCGGTCTCCCCTGCTGGAGTTCCCCCTTAAGGAAAAGGCACCTTTGTTTTGCTCACTGCGGCGTCTCAAGCGCCTAGAAGGGTGCCTCCGTCAACATCTGAGAGCGAATGAATGCATTTCTCAGCACGGCACCTGCGTCAAGCAGATGCTCAGGGAAGGTGTGAGCATACTGGCCCTGCCTGACACCCTCCCCCACAAGGGGCAGGGCACGGGCAGGGCCCCACCTGGTCGCGCAGCTCCTCGGCCCACTGCAGCTCCCCCTGCACGGCATGCAGCTTCTGGCACAGCTCCTGCCTGCTGTCCTGCGCCTCCCGCCAGTCATGCTCTAGGATGTCCAGCAGGATGCGCTCGGAGCCCGGGGCCCCTGGCCGGCTCGCCTCCTGGGGATCACAGGGCAGGGCCACCTCAGGGTCTGGCTAGGGGCCCACCCTGGGTGTGGGAAGGAAGGGGACATGCAGCTCTCAGCCCTCCAAACCCACCTGACCAACTCTGCCATGCTGGCCCGGGGCCTCAACCCTCTCTGCATCTCTGTCTCCCCATCGGCAGAGTGGGTGTGGCCCCACAAGCCCTACCCACGCTCCAGGGAGCATCTGGGGTACAAGTAAGCTAATAAGCTAAGTGGATGAGGGTGTGACTGGACAAGTTCAGCCAGGATTATTCCTACAAGCACCGGGCACATACTCGTGCTCTGGCCCTCACCCACCATCCAGGGCAGCAGACGGCAGCCATTTCCAAGGCCTATTCCCACCCCCATGACTAGGGATCTTCAAGGGGCTGAGCCTGGCCCATACAGGTAGACCCTGGGCCCAAGATCTTGCCCCCAGACCCACACCCCAGCCAAGTGCCCCAATCCCATGAAACGCACTGGCTCCCATCCCCCACTTCCTGTGTGGAACAATGGCCAGGAGGCAGGCCCATGCAGCCGCTGACCTGCCACTGACCTGCCGCAGGACACTAAGCAAGCCCTGGGGCCACCAGGCCACACCCTCTACAAATCAAATTAAAGCTGGGGCCCTTTCCCCAGAAAAATGCTCACACTCAAAATCAGGGGGACAGTTTTAGGGAGTCTGGGGACGTTCTGGAGGCTGCTCACACACCCTAGACCAGACAACCAGGGACAGCCACGTGCTAAGGGCCCTCAGCTCAGAGCTTCAGGCAAGAGGCTAGCGGGACTCCATCCAGATCTCAGATTGCTGGTTCTGAAATCCTCAACTTCCCAGGCCTTGGGAGAATAAGCAAACAGCAAGAGGGCCTGTTTTCTGGGTCTGACCCCCGCCCCCATTCCATGTCCACGAACCCCGGCCCTAGTAACTGCTGCAGGCCCTCCTGACCTCCCCCCAGCCTGTGCCCATGAGCCCTGGCCCTGGTACCTGCTGCAGGCCCTCCTGACCCCCACTCAAGCCCCATGCCCACGAGCCCCAGCCCTGGTATCTGCTGCAGGTCCTTCTGATCTCCCCCAACCCCCATGCCCATGGGCCCCAGCCCTGGTATCTGCTGCAGGTCCTTCTGATCTCCCCCAACCCCCATGCCCATGGGCCCCAGCCCTGGTACCTGCTGCAGGTCCTCCTGACCTCCCCCAGCCTGTGCCCACGAACCCCGGCCCTGGTACCTGCTGCAGGCCCTCCTGACCTCCCCCAGCCTGTGCCCACGAACCCCGGCCCTGGTACCTGCTGCAGGCCCTCCTGACCACCCCCCAGCCTGTGCCCACAAGCCCTGGCCCTGGTACCTGCTGCAGGCCCTCCTGCAACTCCCGCAGTGACGCCGTCAGCCGCTGGTTCTCAGCACGCAGCTCAGAGACGAGGTCCACATTGTCTGGCTCCTTCTCCTTCTCCTTCTCCTCTGTCCCAGGGGGCGGCCCCCTGGCCCTTCGAAGCAGTGCACACTCTTCCTCCAGCCGACTCACCTTGAGCTTGAGCTGATCCACCTGGAGCCCAAGACATGGGTCAGCCCAGAGGGGGACACACTGGGAGCCACAGGTTACAGGGGTGGGAAGACCTGCTCCCTCACTCCTGGGTGCCTCCCAGATTCCCAGAGAAGCCGAAGCAGGAGTCCTCCCCAGGCTTGTCTATGAAAACAGGACAGGTTGGACAGATAGAAAACAAACAGGGCTGAGGAAGGAGCAGTGGGTAGCAAGGCCAAGGACACCCTCCCAGGGGAATCCACTCTAAGAACTTGTGGGCGGATGTGCTGCATCACGACACACTGTCTGTCCCGCAGTTCTGACACTGACTCCCGTCAATTGAGCCCAGTATTCTTATGGCAGAAAAGGAGGAGGGCCGATCATGAAGAAGGGGGGCCAGGCACAGTGGCTCACGCCTGTAATCCCAGCACTTTGGGAGGCTGAGGAGGGCCCTCAGCGGATCACCTGAGGTCAGGAGTTTGAGACCAGCCTGACCAACATGGTGAAACCCCGTCTCTACTAAAAATACAAAAATGAGCTGGGCGTGGGGGCACATGCCTATAGTCCCAGCTACTAGGGAGGTTGAGGCACGAGAATCATTTGAACCCAGGAGATGGAGGTTACAGTGAGCCAAGATTGCGCCACTACACTCCAGCCTGGGCAACAGAGCAAGACTCTGTCTCAAAAAAAAAAAGGGAAACCAGGCCAGGTGCGGTGTTCACACCTGTAATCCTAACACTTTAGGAGGCCGAGGCGGGCGGATGGAGACTAGCCTAGTTAACACAGTGAGACCTCGTCTCGACAAAAAAAATTTAAAACATTAGTTGGGTGTGGTGGTGCGCGCCTATTATCCCAGCTACTCAGGAGGCTGACGCGGGAGAATCACTTGAGCTTTGGGAGGTTGAGGCTGCAACGAAACATGATCGTGCCACTGCACTCCAGCCTGGGCAACAGAGCGAGCCCCTGTCTCAAAAAAAAGAAGAAGAAAAAGAGAGGAGGAGGGAGGGGGAGGAGGGAGGGGGAGGAGGGAAGGGGAGGAGAAGGGAGGGGGAAGAGGGAGGAGGAGAAAAAGGAGGAGGAGAAGGAGGAGGCGGGACGAGGGCAGAGGAGGAGGAGGAAAGAAGGAAGAAGAAAGAAACAAGGAGAAAAAAAAACAGGGTCAGACCCCAGCTCTGTCTCTAGCTCAGTGTGACCCTGGGCAAGTCATGGCCCCTCTCTGTGCCTCAATCATCTCATCTGTACCGGGGGTGTGAGGGGAGAGGAGAGGGCAATGGTTTTGAGAATTGAGGGTCTTATCTAGCCCAGGAACCAGATGCTCCCCCCAACAAGCCAACATCTCACCTCAACACACTCTCAGAGACTCAGACTTGGTCTGGTCCACCTTGAAATGAATTCCTAACACAGCCTCCACTCCAGAAGATTTGGCTGTTGGTTCATGTCCCTCAAGAGCTCCACGTCCAGGGTTCAGGTTTCAATTTTGCTACTTCTAGGCTCTGTCATCCTGAGCAAGTCACTTACCTTCTCTGGGCCTCAGTTTCCTCATCAGTAAAATGGGCCCAGTCAATCCCCTGGCCCCATCATTTGCCTCCCAAAGGTGTTGCAAGAATCAAACAAGACAGCAAGTGGGCAGAGGCCTCTAAACTGTGAAGCGCTACAGAGCTGCCACAGTGTGACCGTGGCTGTCTTCACAGCTTCAAATAAAATCCCATGCCCCTAACCAATCACCAGTTAGGAGTGTGCAGCCAGAAGTTGGCCTGGTATGGTGGGTGGGCAGCTGTGGGGTGACCACCAAGCTGGGAGCAGACGTGCATGGCCAGTTTGCTGGACTATGAGTGCACTCAGCCAAGCGTGATGCATGTGGGGTCTGAGGTGGCCAGACAGTGACAAGAGTGGCAGCAGGTGGCAGGACACAAAATGAAGTCATTGTTGGGAAAAGGTCACAATGACTTCTGGTGCTACAGTCAGGCATGCAATATTTGGTGCCCTAGGAGTCCCCTGGCCTCTCTTGGAAAGTGACTTGCTAGTCCCCCAGCCTTGAGAGGTTAGAATGGTATCCCCCCTCCACACACACACACATACACACATACACACACATACACACATACACACACATACACACACTGGTCTGGAGGCTGGGTCAGGCAATTCTACAAATTAACAGTCCACTCCTCCTCCTCCACAAGAGACTCAGAAAGAAATTCATGACTCCCGCATTCCTTTCCACTCACAAAACATGCTTTGTGAACAGCCAGAGAAAGACAGCTCATTACAAGGACAACTGTGGTCACACCCTCTCAGCAAACCACAGCCACACACCAGGGCCTCCTGCCTGACCCCTGGCCGGCCGGCTTCCCTGATGAGCTCAGAGGACAGGACACCTGGGAGTCTCCGACGAGCAACAGGAAATATGGATGCATTTAATCCCAGCGTACAAACTCACTGAGCACAAAATTATAGCGTTCGTTCCTTCAGTTTATGTTGCTTAGAAATAACAGCTCATTAAATTTGCACCTTATAAAACAGGGTATTAAATCCCAGCCGCCACACACCTGTCCATGGGAGGTGGGGACGCAAGCTGCCAAGCCAGGCACGATCAGCTGCTCTGTTCAGATCCATCTGCAACACCTTTGTTAATTTTGGAGCAGAAAAGCTCCAAACATAAATTATAAATCAAGGTAAATTTATAGTAGCTAAGTTTAATTTCACTTCTTTTTTTTTTTTTTTTTTGAGACAGAGTCTCGCTGTGTCGCCCAAGCTGGAGCGCAGTGGCTCAATCTCGGCTCACTGCAACCTCCACCTCCCGGGTTCAAGCAATTCTCCTGCCTCAGCCTCCCGAGTCCCTGAGACCACAGGTGCATGCCACCACGCCCAGCTAATTTTTTGTATTTTTAGTAGAGACGGGGTTTCATCACGTTAGCCAGGATGGTCTCAATCTCCTGACCTCGTGATCCACCCACCTCAGCCTCCCAAAGTACTGGGATTACAGGCATGAGCCACTGTGCCCGGCCAATTTCACTTCTTAGGTCCCTAAAATAGGAAAAAGCAGCCACTCTGCCTAGAGGCAGATAACCTGCAGACTACAGAGGCACCTCCAACCATCTCTTTTCCATCCCCCTCCCCTGTCCCAGCAGCCCCCAGCTGGCCACACACACAGGACATCTCCCAATCCCATCGCACCCAACCCAAAGGTAGGACAAGCCGTGCGGGCTGCAGCCCCTCCCAGTACCCCCAGCCCGCAGCCCTCACACCGTCCTCTCTAAGCAGCAAATTATTTCTTCTGAGAAAACCCTACAGCAAGCCCCATGTCTGTTTCAGAAAAAAGGGGAAGCCCTCTGGGTAAAGAAAGGGGAGCACGCCTACCTGCCCGCCACCGCCCCTCTGCAGTGCTGACAGCCAACTCAGAAATCCTTCAATCCGGCCAAACACAGTGGCTCATGCCTGTAATACCAGCACTTTGGGAGGCTGAGGCGGGCAGATCACCTGAGGTCAGGACTTTGAGACCAGCCTGGCTAACATGGTAAAACCCCATCTCTACTAAAAATACAAAAAAAAAAAATTAGCCAGGCATGGTGGCACACACCTGTAATCCCAGCTACTCAGGAGGCTGAGGCAGGAGAATCGCTTGAACCTGGGAGGCGGAGGTTACAGATCTCACCACTGCACTCAAGCCTGGGTAATAGAGCAAGACTCCATCTCAAAAAAAAAAAAAAAAATCCTTCAATCCCGGGACATTGGGAAAGTGCTCTAACCAACTTCTCTGTGCCTCAGTTTCCTCCTCTAGAAATGGGGAAGATAGTGTTGTCCACCCCAGCGTAGGGTGGCTGGAAAATTAAAGGGGTCTGTGCGTGGCAAGCACTGAGGATGGTATCTATAAAACACAAAGGCGTTTTATAATTGTTACGTCATCCTTAAATGTGATGAGGATGAGGAAACTGAGGCACAGAAAGGAAAGCCCTCCCCATGCCACGTGGTTTTTCGCAGTAGAGCAGGCCTGGGACCTGTGTCCCTGTCCCTGCCCACCACTCGTCAGAAAGCCTCCGTCTCCTGCCACACACCAACCAGGCCCTCAAACGATAGCCTCAAGGTCATCTCACAACCTCAAACCGGCCACCTACATCCTCAAGCAGGACCAGCGGCCTGGACCCTTCAACTGGTGGCCTCAACACCCCCATCAGGGCTCACCTCCCCAAGATATCGACCCACCTGGCGTGCACAAACCGAGGACTGGCACACCAGTGCACCCACATCTACAGCCTCACAGCCACCTGCAATGCTGTAGCCACGGCCCAAGGCTCCTGGGGTAGGGAGGCTTCAAACTCCACGGTCAGAACCCACTGTGCAGCCTCGAGCAACATGGCTGGAGAGAGCCTCCTGCGTGCCGTGCAGCTGGCACTGCTAAGCCCTTGACGTGGATCAGCTCATTAAATCCTTGGAACAACGCCCTGTGGCAGTCAAATACCAGTATCATCCCCTTGCTAAGTCCCAGTCAGAAACCAAGAAAGTGAGATGCAGTAGGAGGCACGGCCTCGCGTGCTGCTGGAGGGAGTCAGGTGAGACTTCCCCACACAGGGAGTAGGCGGAACAGCAGCGTGGGAAGGGGGCTGGCACTGGAGCCAGCCGCACCCGGTTCAAATCCAGGCTGTGCCGCTTCCTGGCTCTGTGACCTTGAGCAAGTCCTTTCACTAATCTGAGTCTCAGAGTCTGTATTTGCAAATGAGGACTTGGTGTATGGTGCTTTGGGGAGGATTAGAAGACATGATGTTTACAACCTGTGTGGCTCTTGATAACAATATCAACAACGGCTACTGATGACACAAGTTGTGAGCAGTGTGCTAGGGACTGTACATGTTTGAAACTGTGTCTTAAACTCACCGGGCCAGGTACGGTGGCTCACGGCTGTAATCCCAGCACTTTGGGAGGCCCAGGCAGGCAGATCACCTGAGGTCAGGAGTTCAAGACCAGCCAGGTCAACATGGTGAAACCCCGTCTCTACTAAAAATACAAAAATTAGCTGGGTGTGGTGGCTCAAGCCTGTAATCCCAGCTACCCAGGAAGCTGAGGCAGGAGAATCGCTGGAACCCGGGAGGCAGAGGCTGCAAGGAGCCGAGATCACATCACTGCACTCCAGGCTGGGCAACAAGGGTGAGACTCCATCTCAAAAAAAAAAAAAAAAAAAAAAACAACTCACCAAATCCTCATAACCCAACATTTCTCGGCCCCAGCCCTACCAACGTTTTAGGGTAGGTAATTCTTTGTTGGGGACTGTCCTGTGCCCTGCAGGGCGTTTGACAGCATCCCTGGCCTCTACACACCAGATGCCAATAAATCCCCACTAATTGTGACAACCAGAAATGTTTTCCAGAAATGGCCAAATGTTTCTAGGGGGTCAAAATCACTCCCCATTGAGAACCACAGTCAGAACCCAATGAAGTAGGTACACCAAGCACTAAAAGGACTTATCCATGTCAAAGAGCCAGCAATGGTGGCTCTGGGACCAGGCTGGCTGGCTACTATATTGCAAAAGCTGACCCTTCCCTTTCCTCCCCGACCCATCTCCCCAAGGCCTACCGCCAGCTGCAGGTCACGGCTGCGAAGTACAGCCGAGTTCTTCTCCTCACTGAGCTGTGCCAGCCGCATGGCGATCATGTAGTTCTCATCCTTGAGCCGCAGCAGCTCCAGGCTGCCCGCCTCCCAGTCCTCCCGCAGCCGTTGACAGCGCTCCTGAGCCTGCTGCTGGTCCCGCAGCCGCTGCTCCAGCCCTGCCCTCTCCTCCTCGAGCACCCGGCCCCGGGCCTGCAGTTGCTGCTCCCGCTGCAGCTGGCTCTTGCGAGCTTCCCGCAGCCGTCGCACCTCTGTCATCAAGAACTGGGTCAGGCCCTCAGGCCCCTCCTCATCTGCCAGGACAGAACAAGGGACAGAATAGGCAGCTCAGGCAAGTAAAATCCAGGAGATAACATACTGTGTCAAAAAACTCAAACCATAAAAACACTAGAGGGAAATTCTGGAATATATTTGTAGAATTTGGGAGAAGGGGAGGTCTTCCTAAACAACACACAAAATCCAGGAGTTATAAGAGAAAAAAGATGGACAAATCCATATAAAAATGTTTAAACCTTTGAAAAATGAAAGATGTAACAAAGTTAATAAGCAACAGAGTGGGAGAAAATATAACAAGAACTCAGAGCCATAATATATAAAGAGCTCCTACAAATCAATAAGATCAACAACCAAATAAAAATATGGACAAAAACTATCAATAGGCAAGTCCCGAAATAAAAATAGTTAATAAATACAGGAAGATATGCACCAACCTATCAACAATAATTACAGTAGCTACTAATATTTGTTAACTTCATTCTTTGTGCTAGACACATCTTAATCTTTATGACAACACTATAAGGTAGGTACTATTATCGTACCCATCTTAAAGACAGAAAAACTAAAGCACAGATCAGTTATTTACCCAAGGTTTAATAACTAGTAACCTGTGAACTGTATCACTCAATGAAATATAAACTTAAAACAGTAACATTATTTTTTACATATCAGAATGGCAAAAATGTTTAAACATGATCCCCAGAATTCAAATGGGCCCTTACACACTCCTGGTAGGAGGTATGTTGATTTAACAGTTAAAATACACAGACTCTTTGAGAAATTCTTCTCAGAACCTCTTCGCCTGAGACGCATTTGCACAAGGACGCACATACAAGGATGTTCCCACATCGTTGTAATAATACAAAACTGGAAACCTAGGTATCCATCAACTGGAAATGGGTTAAATGAATTATGTCCTAACTTCACTAATGAACAGTATGCAGTCACTTAAAACAAGTGTATGTAACAGAGGTGAAAGAATCACTAAAATCAGCTGTTCTAAGAAAAAGCAAAATACACATGTAGGCGTGTGTGTGTGTGTATGTGTGTGTGTTTTTTATATAAAAAAATTCAGCTGGGTGCAGTGGTTCACGCCTGTAATCCCAGCACTTTGGGAGGCCGAGGCAGGCGGATCACGAGGTCAGGAAATCAAGACCATCCTGGCCAACATGATGAAACCCCATCTCTATTAAAAATAAAAATACAAAAATTAGCGGGGCGTGGTGGCTCATGCCTGTAATCCCAGCTACTCAGGAGGCTGAGGCAGGAGAATCGCTTGAACCTGGGAGGCGGAGGTTGCAGTGAGCCGAGATCGCACCACTGCACTCCAGCCTGGTGACAGAGCAACACTCTGTCTCAAAAAAAAAAAATTCAAAGTCACCTGGAGCCTCTGTATTTTTTTACATAAAAAAACTATACATCTGTGTATGACAGACATATGTCTGAAAACTATCAGGAAGAAAGAGCCATCTTAAGCATGTGGCTCTGAACTTGGAATAACAGCACTAGCAACCAGCCCCACCCTCAGCCTACCATGGGGCCCTGGGCAAGCCCCTTCAGCCTCTCCATGCCTCAGTTTCCCTTACTGTTCAACAGGCATAGTGGGAGCGCCTCCCTAACAGGGATGGGGAAAGGAGCCTGTGCACTGGAGTCCGAGGTGCCAGCATCCACCGCAGATCCACTCACCGAGGATCATGGAGCAGCGCTGGGCGGGTTCCTGGCCCGTGAGCAGCGTGAAGTGTTCGGGGTAGTAGAACTCCAGGGCTTCCAGGAAGGCCTCATAGCCTCTCTTGCCACGGCAGCGCAAGATGTCCATCAGGCGCCCTAGAGAGTAGTGGGGGGATGTACCCAGGGTCTAGGGGAGGGCCTCCCCAAGTGCCTGGTTGCTTCTGCCCCCACCATGCTCCAGGCCCACGTTCCCCAGATTTTTGAGCCAGTGACACACACAGAGGCCTGTCCCAACACATCAGGGAAGAGAAGAGAGCCATTCTGCCACAGCCAGGGGAGCACATTGCCTCATGACTCCTGGGCTCCCAGAGCTCCCCAACACCCGCCATAGACACAGACGCCGGCCCGCAAATGCAGCCGGCCTTTTCAATGGCACAGAGAAGCCCCCTCTATCCCCAGAAGCAAAGAAAATACTTCTCCCATTGGCCATGCCTGAAATTCCACCATTAAAGACCATTCCATCACGCCTTTGTGAGCTCTGGTTCAAAGGCACACCCTGTGGGAGAGGGGACCCTCGTAAAGCTGAGACGGGTCTTGACACTTGAAAAAGGACTCCCCCAGAAGTGTATGGTGCACAGAGGAAGGGACAGACAGAACTCGGAGATCAAAGAGCGCAGGAAAGGTGCCAAGTCCACCGGCTGTGACCGGGAGGTCCCAGGCCCAGCCGGCCCTGGCAGCCACATCCAACCCTCTGCTCTAATGTGGACCCAGGAAGTGGGAGAGAACCCCAAGAGACAAAACTCTGACCCCGGTGTGGGCAACGCGGACCGCCAGGGCGCAGTGGTGGTTGGGGAGGAGGCAAGGCTGGTGGGCATATCCAGCCGGCCCACTCTACTGATGGCGGGGACCGAGCCCCAGGGCAGCAGAGCCCTAGCTTCGCGCTCCACGGCTGTGGGCGCTGCGCCCAAGGGCACGGTCGGCCCAGGTCGTGGCCCACTCGGGAACCGCGGCTCACCGGTGCGGTTGACGCGGCACGGGAAGCGGTAGGTGCTCAGCACCTCCTCCTCGTCCTGCTCGTCGATGACCCGGCACTGGCGCAGATACGGCGTGAGCTTGGCCGGGTTCAGGGCGCGAGCCAGCCGGTGCCGGACGCCCTCGATCCGCTCCCACAGCGCGTCCTCCTCCGCCTCGGACCCCGAGCCGGCCCCGGCCTCCTCCTCGGCCTCCCCCGCCTCCGCCCGGCCCGGCATGGCCGTGTCCTCAGGGTCTGCGGGCAAGAGGCGCACGGGGGTCGACCAGGGCGCCCTAGGGCTAGATGTGCGGCCAAGCACCCTCTGGGGCGTAGTCCGCAGACCCGCCGTCAGGGGCGCGCCCCTAGCTCCCCGCGACTCACCCCGCACGCTACAGCCGCCTCGGGCTCCCGGGTCCGCGCTCGGGCGGCGGCTCCGCCGGCGCAGGGGGGCGGTGCCCGTGGCGCCCACGGCTCCGCCCCCGTCCCCGCAGCCTCCTGGGCTGCCCGGGCCTCCCCACATCGCCGCCCGCCCCGGGTCGTGCGTCCGGCCCCCGGCCACCCCGCGCGTCCGTCCGCACGCCCTCCCTCCCGGCCGTCCGGCTGCGCCTCCCCCTGCTTCCTGTTTCCCGCCGGCTCTCCAGCCCGGCTCGGCGGGGTCCTGGCCGCCCGCCCACACCTGCCCGGCCTCTGGGCGGGGCGGGGGCGGGCAGGCGCGCTCACACCCCCCGCGCGCCGCGACACACCTTCCCCGGGCCACGCGCATCGTCTCCCCACGCTCACAGCGCGCCCGCCCGCGCGGGGCTAGCCGCTCACGCCTGGCGCAGCCCGCGGGCACACAACCTGGGCTTGCTCTTCCCGGGTCCCCACATACACTGCAGGCGCCGGAGCTTCCCTGGAGCGCGAGACAGCCCCGGGGGGGACAGCAATGGGCAGAGGTCATGGGGGCCTTCTGCAAGATGGGGGTCTGAACCTGCAGGGCGGCACTGCCAACTCCCCTCCTACGCAAACTCCCGTGGCACTTGGGGACCAGGGACCCCACAATTCTCAAAGGGTATTCCTCCAGGTGTTGGTCCCAGAGATGCTGGGGGCGGGCTGTGACTAGCCATCCATACTCCCGCTCCCGCCTGGGAGGCCGGTGGTCTCTTACCATGATACTGGCCGAGTCTACAGAGTATCTGCTGGTGCATGCGATAATAGTCTCGCCATGCATTAGAAGCTGCCAGGTACCTGCTGCCAGGGAAGAACAGAGGAGGCACAACCGGTACAGGAAAGAGATGTGAGCTCCCTAAACGCCTTCCACAACTTCTGAATTAGATGCCGTGGACATATGTATTACTTATCCAAAGAATTAAGGTTTCAATCAATAAAGGCTCTGAAAAGCCCTGCTTAAATTAAGGCCGGGGGCGGTGGCTCATGCCTAGAATCCCGACACTTTGGGAGACCGAGGCGAGTGGATCACCTGAGGTCAGGAGTTCGAGACCAGCCTGACCAATATGGCGAAACCCCATCTCTACTAAAAATATAAAAATTAGCCGGGCTTGGTGGTGCGCGTCTGTAATCCCAGCTACTAGGGAGGCTGAGGCACGAGAATCGCTTGAACCCAGGAGGTGGAGGTTGCAGTGATATCGTGCCACGGCACTCCAACAGCCCGGGCAACAGAGTGAGACTCCCCCTCAAAAAAAAAAAAAAGGCCCAGCAGTAAAGAAACAGATTTAACTTTATATATCCTGGTGTCCTTTTCCAAACTTAATTAACCACAGCCTTTTTTTGGTTAGGTTTGTTGTACATTTGTTTTTGCTTTGGGTGTCACCCGTTTACATGCAGAAGAAATGCTTTGGGAGAATTGAATTCTAGTGCAAATTCCTCAATTCACAAAGGAGGAAGCAGAGCTCAGAGAGGGCAAGGAACTTGCCCAAATTCACACAGGGAGGCCACAGTGGGAACAGCCCGGAGCCCAGCCCCCCAGCCTCTGTCTTCTCCAAGCCCGGAGTCCAGGCACACACCAGGCCTCCCTTTCAATACGTCCTTTCCCTCTCTGTGGCCTTGGTTGCCCTTCCACGCAGAGCGGCAGCTCCTCCCACCAGCAGCCCTACTCCTCGTGAATATTTTTAACTTGGCCAGCAGAGCAGGATGGACGCCTTGGAAAATGAGGCTATGGTTAATTATTTTTTCATCAAGAAGCTAAGCAGGGCCTAAAGATAAGGCACAGAAGCCAAGAGGTCTCTGCAGATAAGTGGACAGAGAAGTGAGGGCACACTGGGTCTGAACAGGCAGGTAGCTGGGTACACTGAGCGCCCCTGGTGCCCGGCATTCCAGGGGAAGCGACAGAGTTCCTGTGGGTACCACTCCCACATTCACATGTACAATTATACAGACATGCACACGCACCATCACATACACATGCACACATACACACTCACCCACTGTGGGCATCAAGCCAGGCAGGAGGCAGACAGGGGCGTACCCACTTCCCCACAAACATCTGAGCCTCCTCATCTTTCCCCTGTCCCTGGGCGTCCATAACACCGAGTGTGCAAGCGTGTGATTAGGAACCACGTTCATTATTGTCCTCTTGTGAGTTCTGCTACATTCATTTTCTCTCTATAGCTATGCCAGGAAGGCGGGCGGGGACTACAGCAGGGACACAGAGAATCTAGACTTTGTACCAAGAGCCCTGGGTTCTATCGCGGGCTCACCACTATGAGTATTGTTCTTCTTTGAGTCTCCATTTCCCTGTCTGCAAAAGGCAGGCGGTGAGTAGTCCCAGCCACACCTACAAAGGCAGACAGTCCAGGAGCGGAGAGTGCCCTGGAGACCAACATTCAGCCTTAGCTGCATCTACTGGTACAAATTCCTCCCCCTCTCAACTTCTACATCTGAAAAATGGACAATAGTCCCCCATGTGCAGGGACTGCCTCTGAGTTGCAGTCTCTCCATATGTGAAGTGGGTACAGGAATGTCAGTCCTCTTCCCAACTCATCAAAAGGCATGCCTCCATGTTTCAAACCAGTCTGCGTCCTACTGCCTGTAGCCCCACTGGTCCAAGCCACACACGCCCCCACAAACTCCCACCCACAGTGCTCTGGGCTATGGTATGTTCTCCACTCTGCGGCCTTAATGATGTTTGTTTGGTTTGGGAGGTTTTTCTGAGACAAGGTCTGGCTCTGTCACCCAGCCTAGAGTGCAGCAGCCCAATCATAGCTCACTGCAGCCTTGAACTCCTGGGCTCAAGCAATCCTTCCACCTCAGCCTCCCACATAGCTGGGACTACACATATGCACCACCATGCCCGGCTACTTTTTTTACTCTTGGTAGAGAGGGGTCTTGCCACGTTGCCTAAGTTGGAAAGAATGATGGTTTTAAAAACAGAACAGGTTTTTCTCTGGCTTAAAACCTCTTAATGGTTTCCACCAAACTGGAATAAAATGCAAACTGCCTCCAGACCCTGCCGGCTCCCCCGCCTCCCACTTCCCACTGCCCCACTCGCTCACCAGCCTCATTCTGTTCCTGGAACCTGTCAGCTTTTTCCACGTCAAGGCCCTTGTCCAGCCTGTTGCCTCTGCTGGGACTGCTTGTCCCTCCACTCCTGGTATGGAGGGTTCCTTCTAGCTTTTCAGGTCTCAGATTAAATTTCCCCTCCCTTGATTCAGGAGCACCCCCCCCCCAGCAGGGAGTTCCTTACACCCCATCCAAGCCATTCTGTGCTACGTAGGGGCCAAAAGACAGCTTCTCCTTCTCCCTCTAAAGGTTTGCCGGAAATGCACTGACAATAGGCAGATAAATAGAAGAAAAAAAGCATAAAAAATGTATTTAACATGCATAGCACAGGGGAAGCATAGGAGAATGATTACCCCGTAATCCATTGAGGTCCAGACGTTTATATCTGCTTCTTCGCTGGGGAAGGGGAGACGGGGCTGTAGGAGTGAATGATTGTTAGGAGGCATTAATGGGCCTGGGAGGCAGACATTATCTCACAGATGATTTTCTTTGGAAATTGAATGGGACCGAAGAAGAAACACTCATTTGGGACAAAGTTTGTCTGGACTCTAGATGTGGTGTTTAATTTTCTCTTCCTCTGTGATATGAATTTTACTCTCCGGTTAATGAAATTTCAGGGAAGAGATCGAAAGCAATCGTGTTCCTCTTTGGGGGTCTAGTTTCTAGTAGATAAGGGAACTTCAGAGAACAGCCTCCTCCTGTGCTTTGGGAGAGACAGAGGATTGACAGGATGGGGGAAAGGTTGGCAGAGAGACCTCGAGGTTGCGTCTTTATTCGGCCTGTCAAAGCGCCTTATTTGGCAGGTATCACTTTCTGAGCCCCGAGAGCTATTTCCTCTCTATCTGACATTTTCCTGGTGCTTGCTTTGCTGCACCAGGAAAATGTCAGCAACCTGTGTGTTGCCTACTTCCATCCCAAGAACAGAGCCATCCTTGGCTAGCAGGAGTGAGCTGGAATGTTCCAAGAGTGGTGAGGATGAGGAGTGGAGCAGGGGAGGAGAGGAGATTGAAGGAGGATTGGAAGCAGGGCAGACAGAGCAAAGGCCTTGAAGGTCATTATGAGGACTTTGGCCTTCACTTTTCTCGGTAGTAATACTCTGCTATCATTCTCTTCCACAAATCAGCCACAAAGGCCATGGAAGCAGGGATCCACCTTTTTGTTCATTCCTTCAAGGATGCCCCTGGCCCAAGCAACCCTTCCGTTCATCTTTGTCGCCTCTGATTGCATCCAGAAATGTGGGTCTGGAGTTATCTAGTCCATAAGTCTGGATGCCTAGTGAACCTGTGCTCCCTGACCCAAGCCCCCAGCCCCCAGTCCCATCTCGCCTCCTCTGGCCATCTCTTTACTAGGATCAGGGTCTGGGCCGCATGGATCCCAGCACAGGATGTGGCACTCAGGTGTTCAGCAGGAGATGAGTGAGTGGGCCCAAGAGTGGGGAGAATTCCTTTGATGAGCTGCACTACACCACAGCCAGAACACCCAGGGTTCAAATTCCAGGACAACGTGTGCCTGTGATCTTGGTCAAGTTCCTAAACGTTTCTCTACCCCTCATCTGAAGGGCTCTAGCACAGCCTGAGCACAAGACAGATGCTAAATGCCCATCCTCAATTGATGTCACTTCCCCTCCCCATTGCCCAGTGTCCCCTGGGGCACCTTTACATAGCAGCCTTCCCTAGGTCCTATTCTTTTTTTTTTTTTCTTTTTTTTGAGACGGAGTCTTGCCCTGTCGCCCACGCAGGAATGCTGTGGCGTGATCTTGGCTCACTGCAAACTCTGATCCCTGAGTTCAAGCAATTCTCCTGCCTCAGCCACCCTAGTAGCTGGAATTACAGGCGCCTGCCACCACGCCCACCTAATTTATGTATTTTTAGTAGAGATGGGGTTCCACCATATTGGCCAGGCTGCTCTCGAACTCCTGACCTTGTGATCTGCCCGCCTTGGCCTCCCAAAGTGCTGGGATTACAAGCGTAAGCCACCGTGCCCGGCTCCCTAGGTCCTACTCTATGGGACTGGGGAGAGAAGGGGCTGGGGAGGCTATTGTGCCCAATCACAAGAGTCTAGGCTGAAAGGGTCCTTAAGACCTTTATTTTATAGCTGGGCCCGGTAGCTCACACCTGTAATCCCAGCACTTTGGGAAGCCAAGATGGGCAGATCACTTGAGGTCAGGAATTCGAGACCAGCCTGGCCAATATGGTGAAACCCCATCTCCACTAAAAATACAAAAATCAGCCGGGTGTGATGGCGGGCGCCTGTAATCCCAGTTACTTGGGAGGCTGAGGCAGGAGAATCGCTTGAACCCGGGAGCCAAAGGTTGCAGTGAGCCGAGATGATGCCACTGCATTCCAGCCTGGGCAACAGAGCGAGACTCTGTCTCAAAAAAAAAAAAAACTATTATTTTATACATATTGGGGAAACTGAGGTTGCAGTGGCCCAAGTGAGCCCTGGGTTCCTCAAGGCAGGGAAAGCAGAGCACAAGGAAGCGAGATAGGAACAGCCAAAGGGATGGTGCTGGCCCTCCAGTATCAGGTGACTGCATCTCCCTGAGAACCGGGGACTCCTGCAGGGGCCAGAGGAAGGGTGGCCCTGTCCCCACCTTCCCTTTTTCCCGTGGCCGCCCCCAGCAGCCTTGACAGCAAGGAGTAGAAATGCTGACCCACCTTCACCCTAATTCAGACCAATTATGGAGATGTATGCCTACTGCCTGGCCTTGGGCTGGGCAAGGAGCTGGGTTAGGCTGGGGATATCCAGGGATGGGGCAGGAAGCTGTGCCAGGAGGTGAGAGATGGGGCTGGGGCAGGCTGGGAAAAGACAGAGAAAACTGAAGCTGGGCTCCCCAGAGCTGGCTCCCATCTCTGAGTCTGTGCCATCCAGCCCCGTCCCTGCCCCTCTCTGTGCCTCAGTTTGCCCCTCTGCACCACAAGGTGGTTGGAGGGAGATGCTCACCCTAGCAAGCCGCCTGCATCTGAGAGAAGCTCCCAGGGGGCCACAGGACACAGCCAAGGGCGGCCATGGGAGCTCAAGCCACCCACCAGCATCTCCATGGAGGAACGCTGCCTGGGGCCCTGAATTCCAGAGAAGAGCCTGTGGAATCACTGGGGCTGAGTCAGAGGAAAGGGCGGGCCAGGGGAGCCACGGCTCTGAGTCACTGGGGCTCCACGGGCTGGCGTGCCTTCCTCTGCCGCCCACCCAACCACGGAGTCCCAACCATGGAATCATCCTGACCTGGATTCAAATCCCAGATCAGTGAGGTTGTGAGGTCATAACCCTGGACAGGACTGATGTGTAGAGACAACCATGGTTGTGTCTGATTAAATGAATGACTTTATGTAAAGTGCTTGGCACAAAGTTGGCACTCAGTGACAAACACTTCGCTCAGTAGTAAACAGTTTTGAGCACTTAACTACGCACCCAACATATGATGTACAAGCATTTTCCAGGGTTAGCTCCTTAAATCTTCCTAATAAACCCAGGAGGTAAATCCTCCTATTCTCCACACTTTTCAGGTGATGGAACAAGTTTGGTGAGGTCCTACAGTGGGCACGTGTGGACCTGAAAGGGAATTATCACAGATGTTAAGTGTGGGTAAGGGCCTGCCTTGCCCTGCCCCTCACCCTGCAGCCCAGGTTGTGACATTCCCCCACCTGCCAGCACAGTCCCCTGCCAGTCTCTGTGCCCAGCCCTGTTTGTTGCCCTGAGGACCCAAATGAATGGACCAACCCAAGCACTGCTTTGAGGAAGCAGGTTCATATCCAACCACTTTAAGTTGCTGGCAGCGATGAGAGAAGGAAATCCTCGACTCTGCCCAGGGGCATCAAACACTAAAGCAGAAGAAGAGGCAAAAGAGGAAAGGTGCTCCAGGCAGGAGGAACGGTCAGTGCAAGGGCCCAGAGCCCAGAAGTCTCATGCCAGGCTCCCACAGGGATCCTCGTCCTTCGCTTGCTTTAACTTGCACCGTTTCAGTCCTGTTCGTCCTTGTTCCCATGACTCAGGCGCCCCCCGCACAGGGGAGGAGGAGCTGGTGAGTGGGCCATCCCTGCCTGGAAGGCTGGTGAATAATTGTCCCACCGGGGTTCACACTATGGACTGTGCCAGGTGCCGAACTCATTCCATCTCACGCTACCCCAGGGGGCGGGGCCTGTGACTACCCCAGGTCCAAGTGAGGAGGCCCAGGCTCAGGTAAGGCCACTGGCAGAGCGCCCCGGTCCCAGCCAGCCACCTACGTCAGCCTCAACGCACTCTTGGGAGAATGAGCAGCCTCTGAGGCTGTGGAAACCCAAGTTGAAATCCCTACTCTGCCCCTCTTTTGTTACTGGACTTTGGGGAGTTGACACCTCCTTTCTTGGCCCCATTTTCCATCCCTGTGCAGTGGGGGCAGCCTGAATGAAAGGGAATGCAGCATAGCCTGGGGTCAGGAGCACGGGCTCTGGAGCCGGAGCGCCTGCATTCACACCCTCTCTCTGGGCCTCAGTCTCCTTAAGGGGAGGATAGGAGCAGTGTCAAATGACAACACGCTTAGTTTAAAGATCTAACTGGCTTTTAGGGCTGGGTGCAGTGGCTCACACCTGTAGTCCCAGCACTTTGGGAGGCCGAGGCAGGTGGATTGCTTGAGGTCAGGAGTTCGAGGCCAGCCTGGCCAACATGGTGAAACCTCGTCTCTACTACAATACAAAAATTTAGCCGGGTGTGGTGGCAGGTGCCTGTAATCCCAGCTGCTAGGGAGGCTGAGGCAGGAGAATTGCTTGAACCCGGGAGGTGGATGTTGCAGTGAGCTGAGATTGCACCACCGCACTCCAGCCGGGGCAACAGAGTGAGACTCCATCTCAAAAAAAAATAAAAAAAAAAAAAAAAGATCTAATTGCCTTTTATTTGCAATTCTAGAATCAGGCAACACCTCCCTCTGTGAAGTAGAAGGGAGATTCCAATAAGCTGAACAGAGGATGTTAGCTTTTTTATAGGCAGAGAGGTGCTAAAGAGGGCAGAGACAGAGAACGAAAAACGGAATGGTTGTTTCACAGTTGCTTTCCTTGTAAAGGGTTAGAGCAGAAAGGACTTCCTTAGGCCAGTGACTCAGGTTGACTGGAAGCTCCTGTTCTCTAGAGAAACAGACCCATTTCAAAGTTCAGTTTGAGTACGGAGCTCTTAGCACAAGTGACTCCTTTCTGATTTGGTCTGGTAGGATGGGCCTAGTACAGGAGGCTAGTCTGAAACAACGGCCTCCCATGCGTTTTATTTAACATCACCTACCGGATAGGGTTGTTCTGAGGACAGAATGAGTTAATACACATAAATAGCTTAGCACAGTGGCCTCCACATAGTAGGTGTTCAGCATAGTGTTGGCTGTTGTCATCTATGAGTATCTTATCTGCTGGGACAACCCATGACCAGCAATCAAGGCGGCAGCAAATTCTGCTCATTCCCCCCACCCCCCACCCCGCCACTCCCGTGCCCATCCTGGCCTAATTCCCGCACACCTGGCCCCAAAGACACCTCTGGACTAGCTCCACCCCTCTGTCTGGAATGCTTTTCCCTCCCCTTTCCTCATGCCCGGCTCCGAAACACCCTTTGGTTCTCTGCTCACAGGTCCTCTCCTCAGGGAGGTCTCCCTGCCCACCCAGTAGAAAGGAGGTCCTCCAATTATTTTATTTTATTTTATCTTATTTTATTTTATGAGACGGAGTTTCACTCTTGTTGTCCAGACTGGAGTGCAATGGTGCGATCTCGGCTCACTGCAACCTCCACCTCCCAGGTCCAAGCGATTCTCCTGCCTCGGCCTCCCGAGTAGCTGGGATTATAGGCACCCGCCACCACGCCCGGCTAATTTTTTGTATTTTTGGTAGAGATGGGGTTTCACCATGCTGGCCAGGCTGGTCTCAAACTCCTGACCTCAGGTGATTCACCCACCTGGGCCTCCCCAAGTGCTGAGATTACAGGCGTGAGCCACCATGCCTAGCCCTCCAATTAGCTTTTTTGTCTCCAGCCCCTATTTTTCACTTTGGTACTCTCATCAAAATCTCTCAACTCTTTTATGTATTTGTCCACTTCTGTCTCTATAGAATGTAAACCCCTGAGGGCAGAGGTGGTGTTCGCACCTCCATCGCTGCATCCCTAGAGCCTAGCTCAGTGCCGGGCGCGCAGCTGGTACTCCAGAGATATAGGTAGAATCAATGAATGAATAGTATGTAACAGGTTCCTAGTAAATCCCACACACTAAGCCTAGCTCATCAGTGACTGGCATACAGGTGCTCTCAAGAGATATGTGTAAAATGAATTAATTAATAGTATGAATTCGGTTCCCAATGAGTGGGCTCCCAGAGCGCAGGATAGGACCCTAGTGCCTGGGGCAATATAATAATTGCCAACATTATGGCTGGGTGAGGTGGCTCATGGCTGTAATCCCAGCACTTTGAGAGGCCAAGGCAGGTAAATCACTCAAGCCCAGGAGTCTGAGACCAGCCTGGGCAACATGATGAAATCCTGTATCTACAAGAAAAGTACAAAAATTAGCTGGGTGTGGTGGCACATGCCCATAGTCCCAGCTACTTGGGGGGTGCTGAGGTGGAAGGATGGCCTGACCCTCAGAAGCGGAGCCGAGATTGCGCCACTGCACTTGGGGCTGGGTGACACAGCAAGACCCTGTCTCATAAAATAATAATAATAGGCCAGGCTTGGTGGCTCATGCCTGTAATCCCAGCACTTTGAGAGGCCAAGGTGGGCGGATCACCTGAGGTCAGGAGTTTGAGACCAGCCTGTCCAACACAGTGAAACCTCGTCTCCACCAAAAATACAAAAATTAGTCAGGCGTGGTGGTACATGCCTGTAATCCCAGCTACTTGGGAGGCTGAGGCAGGAGAATCCCTTGAACCCAGGAGGCAAAGGTTCCAGTGAGCCGAGATCGCACCATTGCCCTCCAGCCTGGACAACAAGAGTGAAACTCTGTCTCAAATAATAATAATAATAATTGCCAACATTATGGAATGCTTGTTACATGCTAAGGAGCGTTCTGAGCACCTTTCCTCCCCACAATGAACTTGTGAAGCAGTCACTATTTATATTTATATATATATATATTTTTTTTTTTTTTTTTTTTTTTGAGACTGAGTCTCACTCTTGTCACCCAGGCTGGAGTGCAGTGGCGTGATCTCGGCTTACTGCAACCTCCACCTCCTGGGTTCAAGCGATTCTCCTGCCTCAGCCTCCTGAGTAGCTGGGATTACAGGTGCACCCCACCACGCCTGGCTAATTTTTGTGTTTTTAGTAGAGACGGGGTTTCACCGTGTTGGCCAAGCTGGTCTCAAACTCCTGACCTCAGGTAATCCACCCGCCTCGGCCTCCGAAAGTGCTGGGATTACAGGTGTGAGCCACCGTGCCCGGCTAGCAGCCACAATTTCTATCCACATTTTATGGATGAGGAAACTGAGGCTCAGAGGCAAGTAACTCGCCCCAGGGCACCCAGCTATGTGACCTGGAATTTGAACCTAGACACACTCTGGTTCATAAAGTTGGCTTGCTTTGCAACACTGCCCACTACTGCAAGCAGGAAGGCTTCCTGGAGGAGATGTGGCAGAAGCTGGGCCTGGGAGAGTGGAACAGATTCCTACAATAGGGAACTGAGTCGCTGGGTGCAGCAGCTGGCAGGAGTGGAGCGGAGAGGGCACTGGGGAATAAGGTTGGCAGGTGTTTCAGTTATCTATTGCTGATAGGAATCCACCCAAAAACATGGCAGCATTGACTTAGCAACAACCATATACTTAACTCAGGAATCTGCAACTGGCGGGACTCAGCAGGGACAGCTCATCTCTGCTCACATGACATCGGTCCTCTGTGGTCTCACTACCTGGCCTCTACAACATGGTGGCAGCAGGGCAGCCAGCTTCCTGCATGGTGGTTTCAAAGACACATGTCAAGAGACAGCCAGAGGAAGCCATCGCCTTTTATGATCTGGCCTTGGAAGTCAGCCAGTGTCACTTCTGTTATATTATATTAGTCAAAATATAAGTCTGCCCAGGTTCAGAGGAAAGGGGAGGACTGGGTATAGCCTGTTTTATACAGTCTGATAGATAGTTCTGGAGGCTGAGAAGTCCCAGATCAAGGAGTCAGGAGATTTGGGTCTGGTGAGGGCCCACTTTCTGGTTCATTGATGGTGCCTTCTTATTGTGTCTTCATGATGGAAGGGGTGAGGGGTCTCTCAAAGATCTCTTTTATAAGGACACTAATCCCACTCGTGAGGGCTCCACCCTCGTGATCTAATCACCTCCCCAAAGCCCCACCTCCTAATTTTTTTTTTTTTTTTTGAGACAGAGTCTCGCTGTCTTGCCCAGGCTGGAGTGCAATGGTGCGATCTCTGCTCACTGCAACCTCTGCCTCCTGGGTTCAAGCAATTCTCCTGCCTCAGCCTCCCAAGTAGCGGGGATTACAGGTGTCTGCCACCACACCCAGCTAATTTTTTGTATTTTTAGTAGAGACAGGGTTTCATCATGTTCGCCAGGCTAGTCTCGAACTCCTGACCTCAAGTGATCCTCTCGCCTCAGCCTCCCAAAGTGCTGGGATTACAGTCATGAGCCACCGCGCCTGGACGCCCTACCTCCTAATACCATCACCTTGAAGGTTAGGATTTCAACATATGAATTTTAGGAAGAAACAAACATTCAGACTATAGCATGATGAAAAAACAGCATTTAAGTGTTATAAACCCTGAGAAAGCAAAAATAACATCAACAATAATAGTAGGAGGGGAAATAGGAAAAAATGTAAAAGAGCTTTCACCTTTTGTTACAAAGAACCAATTCACACTGATTAAATTGAAACATGTAGTTCTTTTTTTAATTATTCCAAATATTCCAAATAAAAGATAAGACTATCAGGATGAATAAAAGTAACAAACTCCACTATATGCTACTTACAAGATATATGATTTAAATATAAGAACACAGAAGGCCAGGCGCGGTAGCTCACGCCAGGCAGGTGGATCACGAGGTCAGGAGTTCAAAACCAGCCTGGCTAAGATGGTGAAACCCCATCTCTACTAAAAATACAAAAATTAGCTGGTGGGGGTGGCGGGCACCTGTAATCCCAGCTGCTCAGGAGGCTGAGGCAGAGAATTACTTGAACTTGGGAGGCGGAGGTTGCAATGAGCCGAGATCACGCCACTGTACTCCAGCCTGGGAGACAGAGCAAGACTCCGTCTCAAAAAAAAAAAGAAAAGAACACAGAATGGCTGCAAATTTAAAGATGGAAAGAGATCTATCACCCAAACAATAACCACAAAAAATCTGCTGTACCTGTCCCAAAGTTAAAGAGTAGAATTTAAGGTAGGAAGCATGAGCAGAAACTTCATTTCAGTTAGGAAGGTATCAGAATCCCAAGTCTGTATACATCCAATAGCAGAGCTTCAAAATACAAGTAAAGCCTAATGGAACTAACAGGAGAAATGGGCAAGTCTAGTCATGGAAGGAGACTTAAACACACATCTCTAAAAAACTTATGTGGATTTAACAAAGTCACTAGATATGGGGTCAATAGCTAACATCAACTATATCTCTGTCTACTAGCCACAAATATAAACAAAGTTTTTTGTTTGTTTGTTTGTTTGTTTTAGATGGAGTCTCGCTCTGTCGCCCAGTCTGGAGTGCAGTGGCACAATCTCAGCTCACTGCAAGCTCCGCCTGCCAGGTTCACGCCATTCTCCTGCCTCAGCCTCCCGAGTGGCTGGGACTACAGGCACCTGCCACCATGCCTGGCTAATTTTTTTGTATTTTTAGTAGAGATGGGGTTTCACCGTGTTAGCCAGGATGGTTTCGATCTCCTGACCTCATGATCCGCCCGCCTCGGCCTCCCAAAGTGCTGGGATTACAGGCGTGAGCCACAGCGCCCGGTCTATAAACAAAGTTTTTTAAATGAACCCACTAAACTCCTAGCAGATAATATGGAAGAAAATCTAGATGACCTTGGGTTTGGCAATGACTTTTTTTTTATTTTTCTTTTTTTGTTGTTGTTGCTGTTTTTGGTTTTGTTTTTGGAGACAGGGTCTTGCATTGTCACCCAGGCTGGAGTGCAGTGGCACAATCATGGTTCATTGCGGCCTCAACCCTCTGGGCTCAAGCAACCCTCCTGCCTCAGCCTCCCGAAGTACTGGAATTACACGTGTGAGCCACCACACTCAGCCTTATTTTTCTTTTCATTTTTTTCCTTCTGGTTTGTCACGGGCTCAGAAAGAGGGCAATGACTTTTTAGATAAAACTGCAAAGCCACGATCCATAAAAGAAATAATTGATGAGGCCAGGTGCAGTGGCTCACGCCTGTAATCCCAGCACTTTGGGAGGCGCCAAGATGGGCGGATCATGAGGTCAGGAGATCGAAACTATCCTGGCTAACACGGTGAAACCCCGTCTCTACTAAAAATACAAAAAATTAGCTGGGCGTGGTGGCGGGTGCCTGTAGTCCCAGATACTCAGGAGGGTGAGGCAGGAGAATGGTGTGAACCCGGGAGGCAGAGCTTGCAGTGAGCCAAGATCCTGCCACTGCACTCCAGCCTGGACGACAGAGCGAGACTCAGTCTGAAAAAAAAGAAAGAAAGAAAGAATTGATGAGTTGGGCTTTGTTAAAATTTAAAACCTGTGCTCTGAGAAAGACACCGTCAAGAGAATAAAAAGGTAAGACCAGGAGAAAATATTTGCAAAAGACATATCTGATAAAAGACTGTTGGCCAAAATATATGAAACTCTTAAAATTCAACAATAAGAAAATGAACAGTGGAACGTGCCTATAGTCCCAGCTACTCAGGAGTCTGAGGCAAAAGGATCACTTGAGCCCAGGATTTCAAGACCAGCCTGGGCAACACAGGGAGACCCCCATCTCTTAAAAAAAAAAAAAAGAAAAGAAAAGAAGGCAGGGCACAGTGGCTCGCGCCTATAATCCCAGCACTTTGGGAGGCTGAGGCAGGTGGATCACCTAAGGTAGGAGTTCGAGACCAGCCTGACCAATATGGTGAAACTCCATCTCTACTAAAACTACAAAAATTAGCTGGGCATGGTGGCATGCGCCTGTAGTCCCAGCTACTCGGGAGGCTGAGACAGAAGAATTCCTTGAACCCAGGAGGTGGAGGTGGTAGTGAGCCGAGATCGTGCCACTGCCCTCCAGCCTAGGTGACAGAGTGAGACTCTGTCATTAAAAAAAAAAGGAAAGAAAGAAAGAAAGAAAAAAGAAAAAAAAAAGAAAGCAAATGAAAACAACCTGATTAAAAAATGGGCAAAAGATCTGAACAGACACCTTCCCAAAGAAGATGAATAGATGGCAAATAAGCACATGAAAAGATGCTCCACATCATGTGTCGTTAAGGAAATGCAAATTAAAGCAGCAAAATACCAGTACACACCTTTTAGAATGTCCAAAATCTAAAACATTGAAAACATCAAATGCTGACAAGGATGTGGAGTAACAGAAACTCTCATTCGTTGTTGGCGGGAATGCAAAATGATACAGCCACATTGGAAGACAGTTGACAAGACAGTAAAGTTTCTCACAAAAATAAATATTGGCTGGGTGCAGTAGCTCGTCTGTAATCCCAGCAGTTTGGGAGGCCAAGGTGGGAGAATCACCTGAGCCCAGGAGCTCAAGACCAGCTTGGGCAACAGAGTAAGACCCCATCTCTACCAAAAAAAAAAAGTTTTAAAAATTAGCCAGGTGTGGTAGCATGTGCCTGTGGTCCTAGCTACTCGGGAAGCTGAGGTGGGAGGATCACCTGAGTCCAGGAGGTCGAGACTGCAGTGAACTGTAATCATGCCACTGCACTCCAGCCTGGCTGACAGAACAAGATCTTGTCTCAAAAATTAAATAAATAAATAAATACACTCTTACCATACAAACCAGCAATCATTGTACTCTTTGATACTTATCCAAAAAAGTTGAAAACTTACATCCACACAAAACCTGCATATATATGTTTACTGCAGCTTTCTTCGTAATTACAAAACTTGAGAGCAACTCAGATGTCCTTTGGAAGGTGAGCAGATAAACTGTGGTATGTCCAGACGGTGAAATATTATTCAGTACTAAAAAGAAATGAGGCCGTGTACGGTGGCTCACTCCTGCAATCCCAGCACTTTGGGAGGCCAAGGCGGGTGGATCACCTGAGGTCAGGACTTTGAGACCAGGCTGGCCAACATGGTGAAACCCTGTCTCTACTAAAAATACAAAAATTAGCCAGGTGTGGTGGTGCACGCCTGTAGTCTCAGCTACTCAGGAGGTTGAGGCAGAATTGCTTGAACCCATGACGTCGAGGTTGCAGTGAGCCAAGATCACACCACTGCACTCCAGCCTGGGTGACAGAGTGAGACTCCATCTCAAAAAAAAAAAAAAAAAGAAAGAAAGAAATGCATTATCAGGCCATGAAAAGACATGGAGGAAGCTTAACTGCATATTGCCAAGTGAAAAAAACCAGTGTGAGCAGGCTACATACTGTGTGATTTCAACTCTATGATATTCCGGGAAAGGCAAAACTATGGAGATGGCAAAAGGATCAGTGTTTGCCAGGGGCCCAGGGGAGGGAGGGGATGATTAGGTGGAGCACAGAAGATTTTTAGGGCAGTGAAACTGTTGACTATCATACTATAATGGTGGATACATGTCATTATAATTTGTAAATTCCATAGAATGTACACCAAGCATTTACAATGAAACTTATGTCAACTATAGGCGCTGGGTGGTAAAGATGTATCTATCCATGTAACTTCACTGATTATAGCAAATGTGCCACTCTGGTGTGTGATGTTCATGGAGAATTCTGAGTTAGAAGGGTGGGTGTTACATGGGAAATCTCTGTACTTTCAGCTCAATTTTACTATGAACCTAAAACTGCTCTAAAAAATAAAGAAAGTCTATTTTTAAAATGAAGCCATTTATGGAAGCATCAAAAACATCAACTTGGTAGGAATAAACCAAACAAAAGATGTGCAAGATCTGTACACTGAAAACTACAGAACGTCGTTATGTATGAGTCACTAGGAAAAGCAGATCCAAACCACAATTCGATACCACTTCGCACCCACTCAGATGGCCGTAATCAAAAAGACAAACAAAACAAGCGTTCGCCAGAAGGTGGGGAAATTAGCTCCCTCACACATTGCTGGTGCGAATGTACGATGGCACGGTTGCTTTGGGAAACGGTTTAGCAGTTCCTCAAAAAGTTAAATATAGAGTTACCATATGACCCAGCCACTTCACTCCTAGGTATAAAATACCCAAGAGAATTGAAAATACATGCCCACACATGACGTTCATTACACATGATGTTTATAGCAGCACGATTCATAATAGAACAAAAGTGTCAATGATCCAAATATACATGCATGGGTGAGTGGATAATAAATGCATCATTCCAGCCATAAAAATAAATAAAGTTCCGATATGTGCTACCACATGGATGAACCTTGAAAACGTTACACTAAGTGAAAGAAGTCAGACACAAAAGGCCACAGATTGTATGATCCCATTTATATGGAAAGTCCAAAACAGGCACATCCATAGAGACAAAAAGTAATTAGTGGTTGCTAGGGACTAGGGGAAGGGGAAACAGAGAATGACAAGAATGGAGGGTGACCGGAATGGAGGGTGTATGGCGTTTTGGCGGGAGTGAAAACATATCCGGAAATTAGGTAGTGGTGATGATTGCACAACTTTTTAAATACACTAAAAACCTGGCCAGGCGCAGTGGCTCACACCTGTAATTCCAGCACTTTGGGAGGCCGAGGTGGGGTGGATCACAAGGTCAGGAGTTCGAGATCAGCCTGACCAACGTGGTGAAACCCCGTCTCTGCTAAAAATACAAAATTAGCTGGGCATGATGGCAGGTGCCTGTAATCCCAGCTACTTGGGAGGCTAAGTCAGGAGAATCGCTTGAACCCCAGGAGGTGAAGGTTGCAGTGAGCTGAGATCGTGCCATTGCACTCCAGCCTGGGCAACAAGACCCAAACTCCATCTCAATAAATAAATAAATAAACAAACAAACAAAAAACCCACTAAACTGTACACTTTAAAACAGGTGAATTCTATTGTATGTGAGTTATATCTCAATTTTTAAAATTAATAAAATGACATCATTGTGGGAAATTAAATAAGATCTAAATACATCACTGGGCACAGTGGCTCACTCCTGTAATCTCAACACTTTGAGAGGCCAAGGCAAGAAGATCGCTTGAGCCCAGGAGTTCCAGACCAGCCTGTAGAGATCCAGTCTCTACAAAAAATAATTTAAAGATTAGCCAGGTATGGTGGCACATGCCTGTAGTCCCAGCTGCCGGAAAGGATGACTCAAGCCCAGGAGGTCAAGGCTACAGTGAGCACGAGAATCATCTGAATCTGAGAAGCAGAGGTTGCAGTGAGCCAAGATCACACCATGGCACTCAAGCCTGGGCGACAGAGCGAGACCCTGTCTCAAAAAAATAAAAATAAAAAATAAGTGTATATTCACACAGTGGAGTGCTACTACACAGCAGTGCAAATAAATAATAAATGTATAACTATAGGCAACATCGTGGACGAATCCCATAAACATAATGTTGAGTGAAGGAAGCCAGACAGAAAAGAGGACGGGATTCCATTTACGCAGAGGACAAAACCAGGTTAAAATCTGCAAGATCAGGATAGTCCTTCGTTGTGGGAGGAATTGTAGAAAGTGGGCTCACAGGGGTTCATGGGGGCTGGCTGCGTTCTGTGTCTTTATTTGGTTTCTGGCTACATGGAGTGCTCACTGTGTATACACTTATTTCATATATACAATATTTCAATTAAAACTGTACCCCTGTTTCTCTGCCATGGGCTGATGTGCATTCCCCAAAAATCCATATGTTGAAGTCCTAACCCCCAGTATCTCAGGATGTGACCATATTTGGAGATAAGGTCTTTACAGAGGTGACTGAAGACTGGGTAAGCTGGGTGTGGTGGCTTACACCGGTAATCCCAGCCCTTTGGGAGGTCGAGGCGGGCAGATCACCAGAGGTCAGGAGTTCTAGACAAGCCTGGCCCACATGGCAAAACCCCATCTCTACTAAAAATACAAAAATTAGCCGGGCATGGTGGTGCATGCCTGTAATCCCAACTCCTCGGGACGCTAAGGCAGGAGAATTGCTTGAACCTGGGAGGCAGAGGTTCCAGTGAGCCGAGATTGTGCCACTACACTCCAGCCTGGGTGACAGAGCAAGACTCTGTCTCAAAAAAAAGACACTGGGTGAGGTGGCTTACACCTGTAATCCTAGCACTTTGGGAGGCTGAGATGTAAGGATGGCTTGAGCCCAGGAGTTCGAGAACAGCCTGGCACCATAGAGAGACCCTCCCCCCATACAAATTAGCCAGGTGCAGTGGTGCCTGTCTGAGGTCCTAGTTATCCTGGAGTCTGATGCAGGAGGATAGCTTGAGCCCAGGAGGTCAAGACTACAGTGAGCCGTGACTGTGCCACTGCACTCCAGCCTGGGCAACAAAGCGAGACTGTCTCTGAAAACAAAAACAAAGCATAAAGAGATTAATAAATAAAGTTAAAATGAGGGGCCGGGCACTAGAGGGGAACTGGAGGCCTACATAAAGTTGGTTTCGTTTTCTTTTGTTTTTTGAGACAGAGTCTCACTCCATCGCCCAGGCTGAAGTGCAGTGGCACAATCTCGACTCACTGCAAACTCCACCTCCCCGGTTCAAGCAATTCTCCTGCCTCAGCCTCCTAAGTAGCTGGAATTACAGGCATACACCACCACAGCCGGCTAATTTTTGTATTTTTAGTAGGGACAGGGTTTCACCATGTTGGCCAGGCTGGTCTCAAACTCCTGACCTCAAGTGATCCGCCCACCGTGGCTTCCCAAAGGGCTGGGATTACAGGCGTGAGCCACCGCACTCAGCCCTACGTAAAGTTTTAACCCAGTAAGTATATTTTTTAAATCACTAAATAGTTCACACATATGCAAATGTTTAGAGAAAAACAATGAACACCAAAATATTCAAAAAGACTAATGTTTGGAAAGTACTCAGAATTGTGTTCCCCAAAAATTCATTCCCCCAAGACCCACAGGCCTCAGGGGTCTGTAGCTTTCTCTCAGGGCCAGAGATGGGGAAGGGGCCACCTGGCAGGGACGGTCGTTGGCACCTTCCCCCCTTTACAGAAGAGGTGTAGAGATGAGGGTCTCACCATGTTGCCCAAGCTGGTCTCGAACTACTGGGCTCAAGCAATCCTCCTGCATTGTCTTCCCAACAACAGGACACCCTGAGAAGTTTGAAGGCTCGCACCCAGACCCATGCACAGGTCTGGTTTTTGTCCACAGCTTGGCGTAGGTGTGGCTTTGGAGTTGGTGGCAGCTGAGGGCTGGGTGACGTTAGCAAGGTCTGAGCCTCAGTCTCCTCATCTGAAAAACAGGATAGTAATTCCCTCTTTATACTGCGGCCATTAAGAAGAGGGCTGATGTGGGTGGAGTGACTGGTGGGGCAGGCGCTCTGTAAGTGGCTGTCAGCAGGGCAGGGGCTGGGCTCAAGCCTGCGACCACACTGCTCCAAGCTGGACACATGGTGGCGCCCTCGTCCCACAGGTGCAGCGCCAGTTCTAGCCTCTGTTGGCATCGGTTACTGGAGGGAGGGAGGGATGAAGAGAGGAACGGAGTTATATTTGCAAACACACTGCCCACTCTGGGCCCTAGGGGTGGAAAGGTGAATGAGGAACACACAGTTCCTACTCAAGGAGGCTGGATTGGAGGGGCTGGGAGCCCCAAGGAGGAGAAAAACGTGGGAGAGGGCACTGCCTGGGGATTTTGCAGTGGGTTGACCAGCGACCCCCCTGCAAAAGACATGTCCACCTGGAACCAGGGAATTCAGTCTTATTTGAAAAAAGAGTCTTTGCGAATGTAATGAAGATAAGAATCTCGGCCGGGCGCGGTGGCTCACTCCTGTAATCCCAGCACTTTGGGAGGCTGAGGCTGGCGGATCACCTGAGGTCAGGAGCTTAAGACCAGCTTGACCAACACAGCGAAACCCCGTCTCTACTAAAAATATAAATAAAAAATTAGCCAGGTGTAGTGGCGGATGCCTGTAATTCCAGCTACTTGGGAGGCTGAGGCAGGAGAATCACTTGAACCTGGAAGGAGAAGGTTGCAGTGAGACCAGATTGCACCATTGCACGCCAGCCTGGGTGACAAGAATAAAACTACATCTTAAAAAAAAAAAAAAAAAAAAAAGTAAGGATCTCAAGATGAGATCGTCCTGGATTATCCGTGGGGGGCCAAATCCACTGACAAGTGTAATTACAAGAAGAGAAGATGCTGACACAGAGGGAGCTACATGGAAATGTCAGCAGAGGCAGGAGTGAGGCTGCCATAAGGCAAGGACACCTGAAGCCACCAGAAGTGGGAAGAGGCAAGGAAGGATTCTCCCCTAGCACCTTCAGAGGGAGTGGGGCCCCTACAACACCTTGATTTCAGACTTCTGGATTCCAGAACTAATCGTTTTTGTTTGTTTTTCAGTGACAGGGTCTTGCTCTATTGTCCAGGCTGGAGTGCAGTGGTGTAATCATAGCTCACTGCAGCCTTGACCTCCTGGGCTCAAGTGATTCTCCCACCTCAGCCTCCCGAGTAGCTGGGACTCCCAGCTCACACCACCATGTCCAGCTAATTTTTTAAAGTTTTTTGTAGCGATGAGGGTCTCACTATGTTGCCCAAGCTAGTCTCGAACTACTGGGCTCAAGCGATCCTCCTGCATCGGCTTTCCAAAGTGCTGGGATCACAGGCAAGAGCCCTGCACCTGGCGTGAAGAGAAAAAATTTTTATTGTTTTAAGCCACCAAGATTGTGGTCATTTGTTACAGCTGCCACAGGAAGCTAATAGAGATGTTTAAATTCTCTTACTGCCACTCAGTTCACTGACTCCCACTCCCAGTAGCCTACAGGACGGTGCCCAAGGCCCTACACTCCTAGCCCCCCTACTTCCCCCCGAAACCCAAACTCCACCACACCCACTGCTCTCCAAACACACAGGTTCTTTGACACTTCTGCACTCTTGCTTCAGGGGTTGTCTGTCTGGGATGCCCTTCCCTTGCTGATCCCCTGGACAACTCCTAGAGACGTTTCAAAATCCTCCTTCAACATCCCCTCCTAAGTATATCAGTATCTTCTGAATCAATGGCTTCCAGGACACCCGCACTCCTCCATCTCCCGCAGCCCACTGTGTTCCTTGTTCCTTGTTTCATCACCAGCAGCTCAGCTACATGCCCTACCCCCTCCACTAGTCCTCTCCTGGCCTCTCCATCCCCAGAACTAATGCCCTCGTTCAGGCCCCCAATCTCCCACCAGGCTTCTTGTGCCGACTCCTAACTGGTCCCTCTGCCCTGGTCTGGCCCCTCCAGTCCATCACCACTCTGTAGCCCTGGCGTTCAGCTCTACCATGTCACTCCTCTGCTCAAGAGCCTTCCATGGATCCCTGCTGCCCTGAGGAGAATATCCAAAGGGAATGATAGTATCTTCAAATGCTCCTTCCCACCTCTCACCCCACCAGTGTCCAACACATCCATGTGCTACACACCTCTGGGCCTTTGCACAGGCAGTGGCCTTCCCCGGGCATGTCCTCTCCCTGTCTGCCAGGCATGCTCCAACCCATGTCTTGGGCAGCTCCTCCCACAGTACCCACCATTCAGCAGTGGCATCAGCTAAAACATCACAAGGCTGACCATACACCAGGTGCTGTCATAAGCGCTTTACATGTGTTAACCCTTTGGATTCTCATAACACCACCAGGAAAAAGGCACCATTCCTGTGTCCAGCTCACGGATGGGAAAACCAAGGCCCAGATGGGAGAAGAACCATTCAGAAGTGGCAGAAGGAGGCCGGGCACGGTGGCTTACGCCTGTAATCCCAGCACTTTGGGAGGCTGAGGCGGGCGGATCACGAGGTCAGGAGATCGAGACCATCCTGGCTAACACAGTGAAACCCCGTCTCTACTAAAAATTCAAAAAATTAGCCAGGCGTGGTGATGGGCGCCTGTAGTCCCAGCTACTCGGGAGGCTGAGGCAGGAGAATGGCGTGAATCCGGGAGGCGGAGCTTGCAGTGAGCCGAGATTGTGCCACTGCACTCCAGCCTGGGCAACAGAGCGAGATTCTATCTCAAAAAAAAAAAAAGTGGCAGAAGGAGCCAAACCCAGCCTGCACTGTCAACCCTCCTGGTAGGGGCCTCAGAATTGTTGAACCTCCCCTTACCCACACCAAGCCCGAATTCACCACCCTCTCCTCTGTGGATTCCAAATTTTGTAAACACATCCCTCACTGTGCTGTGCAAGCGTTACCCCGATTACACGGTGGTCTCCCCCTCCCGGAAGCCCCCGGAAAACTTCACTGTACTTGTCTAGGTCCCTGGTAACTGGCACAGTGCAGGGGTTTAATAAACGAGAATGAATGAGCTCATAAGCAAATGGTTTCCAGGGAAATTGGGCCCTGGGGATTTCTCATTCTCCTCAAAGAACAAATTATGCAAATTCTCTGGGACCAGGCCCTCTGCTTTCCTCCTCCCCCCTAGGTTTCTGGGAGGGTGTCTGGGCTCACCAGAAAGTGCCCCGGGCTCTCTAGTGGCCCGTTTCCTGATTATAAATGAAACTAGGGCTTAAAGCTGGTGAATCACTAGCAACTGCCAGCCAGGGCGTGCTGGGTGTCAGGTGGGGTGGATGGGAGAAGGCAGGCTCACAACCAGACTTCCCTACTACTTCTGGCACCCCCAACTTTGCCATCGCGGCAAGACCTCCCCAGCCACTGGTGACACTAGCTAGGAAAGAGCCTAGCTCTGGGGGCTAGACAAGCTTGAGCAACTCCTGGACTGTCCACACTCCTATCCCTGAGCCCACCACCCCTGGGTCCCAGGAACCCACAGCCTGAACCACTCGCAAACCTCTTTCCCAAGCCCGGTCTCAGGTAACTCAGGGATGGTATCCAGGGAGGTACTGTATCCCCATTTTAGAGATATAGAAACCAAAGTTCAGGGTGAGGGAACTACCCAAGACCACCCCAAAGAAAGTAAGTAGGGCCTAGGAAGTTGAACCCCAGTCTTCTGCCTCTTCAGTGGGGTTTAAAGCAGAACTGGCCTTTTTTTTTTTTTTTTTTTTTTGAGACTAGGAATTGCGCTGTGGCCCAGGCTAGAGTGCAGTGATGCAATCCTGGCTCACTGCAGCCTCCTCAAACTCCTGGGCTCAGGCGATCCTCCTGCCTCAGCCTCCTGAGTAGCACCCCCACGCCCAGCTCATTTTCTTTTCTTTTTTCTTTTTTTAATTTTTCTTTTTGAGACGGAGTCTCACTCTGTCACCCAGGCTGGAGTGCAGTGGCACGATCTCGGCTCACTGCGACATCCGCTTCCCAGCTTCAAGCAATTCTCCTGCCTCAGCCTCCCAAGTAGCTGGGATTACAGGTACCTGCCAACACACCCTAGAGATGGAGTCTCACTGTGTTGATCAGGCTGGTCTCAAACGCTGGGCCTCAAGCATTTGGCCATTTCTTGATTCAAACATCACAAACTTAGAGGGCAAAAGAGTGAAAAGTAAGGATCCCAGCTCCTACCCAAGACTCCTGGAGGAATTTCATCAAGTGTTCAAGGACCCTGAGGCAGGTTGGGAAACTGCAAACCAGTGGGTAAGAGCCCACGTCCAGGTGGACACCTCACAAGTCACAGGGTTTTTGTGATGTTGGGCAAGTTTCTTAGCTTCTGTTGGTCTCAGGTTCCCCCATCAGTGAAATGGGAACAAATCTAAGTACCTACTGCAACATAGGATTGTGGTGAGGATGATATGAATCAACACGGATGAGGCTCAGAGCAGTGCCAGGTGGGCAGTACATGCTCAATAAACAGTAGGGTCTTTAAAAGTATTTTGAAAGATTCAGGCCGGGCACGGTGGCTCACGCCTGTCATCCCAGCACTTTGGGAGGCCGAGGCGAGCAGATCACCTGAAGTTGGGAGTTCCAGACCAGCCTGACCAACATGGAGAAATCCCGTCTCAACTGAAAATACAAAAAAATTGGCTGGGAGCGGTGGCTCACGCCTGTAATTCCAGCACTTTGGGAGGCCGAGGCGGGCAGATCACAAGGTCAGGAGATCAAGACCATCCTGGCTAACACGGTGAAACCCCGTCTCTACTAAAAAAAAAAATACAAAAAATTAGCCGGGCATGGTGGCGGATGCCTGTAGTCCCAGCTACTCAGGAGGCTGAGGCAGGAGAATGGCATGAACCCGGGAGGCGGAGTATGAAGTGAGCCGAGATTGCACCACTGCACTCCAGACTGGGAGAGAGAGCGAGACTCTGTCTCTAAAAAAAAAAAAAAAAAATTAGCCGGGCGTGGTGGTGCATACCTGTAATCCCAGCTACTTGGGAGGCTGAGGCAAGAGAATCACTTGAACCCGGGAGGCGGAGGTTGCGATGAGCCCAGATAGCACCATTGCCTGAGCAACAAGAGTGAAACTTTGTCTCGAAAGAAAGAGAGAAAGAAAGAAAGAGAGAGAGAGAGAGAGAAAGAAAGAGAAAGGAAGAAAGAAAGAAAGAGAAAGAAAGAAAGAAAGAAAGAAAGAAAGAAAGAGATGGAAGGAAGGGAGGGAGGAAGGAAGAGAGGGAGGGAGGGAGGGAGGAAAGGAGGAAAGAAGGAAAGAAGGAAAGAAAATAAGGAAAGAAGGAAAGAAAATAAGGACAGAAGGAAAGAAAGATTCACTTCCCAAGGAGGAACCATTGGGTGAGTCCTTGTCATCAGAGAGGAATGCTCCCCATACCTGCCTGGTAGAAGGCTCAGGCCTGGGGCCTCCTTATAAATCCCAAGATCTGTCCCACCCAGACCTGCCCAGTCAGAGACTTGGAGGAGGGGAGCTGATATTTTGGGTTTGTTTGCTTTTGTTTTTGTTTTTGAGACAGAGACTCGCTCTGTTGCCCAGGCTGGAGTGCACTGGTGCAATCTGGGCTCCCTGCAACCTCACCTCCCGAGTTCAAGCGATTCTCCTGCCTCTGCCTCCCGAGTAGCTGGGACTACAGGCGCACCACCACATCTGGATTTTTTTTTAATAGAAACAGGGTTTCACCATGTTGGCCAGGCTAGTCTCAAACTCCTGACCTCAGGTGATCCACCCCCCCACCGTCGGCCTCTCAAAGTACTGGGATTACAGGCATGAGCCACCGCGCCCGGCCAGAAGCTGATGTCTTGAACCACAGCCCCAGGGAGTTTCTTGGATCAGGCAAGTCTAGGAATCCTAGAGGCTGCGTATCAGGTCCTTCTTTGAAGACTCTTCTGGTGAAACACCTTCCGCCCACCTGTCAACATGTCCTTGGGGTAAAGCCAACTTTCTCTTCTTCTCAATTAATAATAATGCTTCCTAACTGGAATGGGGTGCACACTAGTGCCAGGTGCTTTCTAAAATATAAATTAATTAATTTCATCCACCAATAGCCCTCTGGGGCAATTATTTTTAGCTCCGTCTTACAGAGGGGGAAACTGAGGCCAGGGGAGTTCACAACTCACCCAAGGTTACACAGCTGGAAACTTGGAAGAGCCAAGACTCTCTTCCCCACCACAGAACAGCCTGTGCGAGCTGCCCCAGTGCCCCAGTCAAGCGCCTGGAGGCACCGACACAGAGCGGGTCTCACAGGGCTGAAAACCTGGGGTCTTCCCAGGGCAGTAGGGTGGTTTCATGGAGCTAGAGGCTGTAGTCCCAGTCCCAGGCCCCAGGCCCTTCCCCTCGCCAAGTCTGCATAGCCACATCAAATGCGGTGGTTCCTTTACCAGGCTCCCCTCTGCCTTCCTACCTGGGGCAAAAGAGGGCGCTCCAGAGCCACAGAAAGTCCACTGGGACAAATGACCTCATCCTTCCACCCCAGCCCTCCACTCCCTAAAACCTCCCCTCCTTCCATCACCTGTGCCTTTCTCCAACCCCATCATGTCACTAGCATTTCTCTAGAAGTGCCATGCCTTTGGCCAGGTTGTTTCCTGGGCCAGGCACACTCTTTCCCAATTTTAGGCTTCTATATTGAGACGGTGGCCTCCTTCCTCCAGGAAGCCCTCCCTGACTGCCTCCTCTGAGCTACCTAGCTCCAATGTGCCCCCACGGCCTCTGGGGGATGACTACCCCAAGCATCAACCATGTTGTGCCCTAAGGGGCTGGGGTCTGGGAGGGGAGACGAGGACAGGGGTCACCTACCTCCTTTTGGGTTAGGTGAGGGAGGGTGTGGGGGATGGGGCAGGCCTCCCTCTGCTCGACCTCTTCTGGACCAGCGACCCTGACCCTCAGGCCCTTGGTCAATACCCATTGGGCAACCACAGGATCGATTGGTTGGGGCTGCCTGGAGGGGGAGGTAGGCAGGGTTGTTTGCTTCCCCGGGGCACCTTTGGCCAGCCCCACCCCTCCGTGGAGGTATCCCCTGCTGGTCCCAGCCTCTTGACGTCCTCACCCCTCCTCTGGGATTGTGGAGGCAGCAGGGGGGAAAAAGAGGGAGGCAGCAGCAGATGGCGGCTGACCCGGGAGCTGGCTCAACGCCCTACCCTAGGGATGGAGAGACTGAGGCCGCCAGAGCCTGGTCAAGCCAGAGCTGAAGCCTCCGGCCCCAGCGGGACAGGAAGGAATCTGGTCTCCTCCGTCCTGGCTCCCTCAGCCCCGCCCCCATCAGAGCTGGGGAGGCCCCGGGATGGGAGGAGAGGACTGGGGCGGGGCACCCAGACTTGGAGTGGGGCCTGGAGCCAGGGATGCTTCCTGCGGACCTTCAACTCCCACATTCCAGGCTGTTCCCAAGACTCCTCGCTCCTCCTCCCTTCTCTACCCATCCCGTGTTGAGGGCGGGGGCGCGGGTGTTAGCGACCCGGGTCTGAGCTAGCTGCCTGGAGCCTGTGGGGGTACTCGGGGGCCCCTCCTAGGGAGGGATTAGATCTACACTAGAGGGGCTGCCCTGGAGGCCTGTCCAAGCACCACCCAAGGGTACTTGTGATTGTTGTAAACAGGAAGCCCCCCTTTCCCCACCGCACCATGTGGACAGGCCCTGTGTGTCCAGACGCTGGGCTCTGGAGGCCGGGGGCTCTTGACCTCCCCGGCTGCGTTTCCTGTTAGCTGAGCCAGAGGAGAAAGAAGGGGACTGAAATGGGCTGGTCAGGGGAGGTGCCTGAGGGAGTGAGAGCAGAGGGGGAAAGAGCTGAGGCCGAGAGTGAAAGGCCAGAGCCGCCTGGCACACAGTAGGTGCTCAATAAATAGTCTGTGGCCTGAGGTTGGGTAAGAAGGGAGGGGCCCCTCTGAGGAGAGCCATACAGTTACGGGGAAGAGTGGAGGATTCACCCCGCTGCCACCAAGGCCTGGCACATAGTAGGTGCTCAGGAAATATTTGAGATCCATGTTTAGGGTAGGCCGGGAGGAGGCGTTCTTGGAAGAGTGCAGCGTTTCTGGAGGAGAAAATGAGGCCACCCTGGCCTTGCATCCCGCTGCGGGCTCAGCATTCCCCCACCGTCCCTGTCTGGCCCCCGCCCCGCCCCGTGGCTGCCTGGGCCAGGCCACTGTCTCAAGGCCCTTTATTTTTAAAATCCCTGCGGTGTTCCTGCCCCAAGACTAAGGAGCAGTGCCAGCCAACAGCTCAGCCTGCGGCCTGGGCTCAGGGCCCAAAGGCGCCAGGGGTGGGGCATCCGGCCACCCCACAGCTGCTGGCCCAGCCGGCCTGCCTGAGCAGGGTGAGGAGGCCCCTGGAATGCCCCCACCCTGGGCCCGAGGCATTAGTCCTTAGTCCCTGGTGAAGGGACAGAGGTCCACTAGAGTGGCAGGCAGGCTTTGCATGTTGAATATAGTAGCTTTTCCTCCCACATCTTCCAAACAAATACGGGCACAGCACCTACTGTGTGTAAGGAGGAGGCGCGAGCTGGACCTTGTGGGGTGACAAAGGGGTGAGACACGCTTTCTCTTTTCCAGGGAGTCAGGGCCTGCAGAGGAAACAGGCATTGCAGTTGTGGGCATTTCTTGAAAGAGCCACGGACTGGAATCTAAGAGGCTTGGGCCCCAGTCCTGGCTCCATCCCTTCCCAGCTGTGTGGACTTGGGCAAGGCATTTGGTCTCTCTAAGCTTCTCTACAAAGGAAAACAATCACAGCTACCATGGAGGGCTGCTGTCTGTCACTAGACACAGCGATGAGCAACGCAGTCACCATCCCTGCCCTCACGGAGGTTAATGTCATTGGGGAAGGTGGTCCCCTGAACAAGGTCATGGCAGTCACCAGAGGCACAGAGCAACAGCACGGAAGGGAGGGTGCTGGGGGGCAGGGGTGGGAGAGAACTTAATTTATTTGTTTTGGTTTTTTGAGACAGAGTTTTCACTTTTTTTGCCCACGCTGGAGGCAATGGTATGATCTCGGCTCACCGCAACCTCCACCTCCCGGGTTCAAGTGATTCTCCTGCCTCAGCCTCCCGAGTAGCTGGGATTACAGGCATGCATCACCACGCCCGGCTGATTTTTGTGTTTTTAGTAGAGACAGGGTTTCACCATGTGGGCCAGGCTGGTCTCGAACTCCTGACCTCAGGCAATCTGCCCACCTCAGCCTCCCCAAGTGTTGGGATTACAGGCATGAGCCACCACGCCCAGCCAAGAACTTAGTTTCGATCCCTGGTCCCGTAGGCCCCTGAGGAGGGGACATTTGAGCTGAGCAGAAAACAGCCTCTCACTTATCTGGGAAAAGAGTATTCTCTGCAGAAGAAAGAGTATTCTCTGCCAGGGCCCTGAGGCAGCAGGTGACAGGTATAGAAATGAAAGGACTTTGTAAACCCTCGAGGGCTGTGCACCTGGCAGGAGGTGCTATTATTATTATTATTATTATTATTATTTGTTTTTTGAGAAGGAATCTCACTCTGTGGCCCAGGCTGGAGTGCAGTGGCGCAATCTCAGCTGCAAGCACCGCCTCCCGGTTTCACGCCATTCTCCTGCCTCAGCCTCCTGAGTAACTGGGATTACAGGCACCTGCCACCATGCCCGGCTAACTTTTTTGTATTTTTTTAGTAGAAACGGGATTTTACCATGTTAGCCAGGATGGTCTCGATCTCCTGACCTTGTAATCCACCCACCTCGGCCTCCCAAAGTGCTGGTATTACAGGTGTGAGCCACCACGCCCAGCCTATTATTATTTGTTTTGTTTTGTTTTGTTTTTTGAGACGGAATCTCGCTCTGTCGCCCAGGCTAGAGTGCAGTGGTGCAATCTCAGCTCACTGCAACCTCTGCTTCCCAGGTTCAAGCGATTCTTCTGTCACAGCCTCCAGAGTAGCTGGGATTACAGGTAAGCACCACCATGCCAGACTAATTTTTGTATTTTTAGTAAAGACGGGGTTTCACCATGTTGGCCAGGCTGGTCTCTAACTCCTGACCTTGTGATCCACCCACCTCGGCCTCCCAAAGTGCCGGAATTACAGGTGTGAGCCACCGCGCCCGGCCAGGAGGTGCTATTATTATCAGTGTCACTATGTCAAGCGGGGAGGAGGCAGGGATGTCAGGCAGATCACGCCACAGCTAAGAGCTGCCCCTGCCTCCCCTTCCCTTCACTTGCTCCCCAGAGAATGCCAGACTGGCTAGCCAGCATGTGTGGGCCTTTGCCCTACAAAGGGCGTTCACTCTGGCCCAACTTGTTTTTGCTTTTGATCCTCCCAACAGCTGTGGAGTAAGGCAGGCAGGGTATATTATCACATACACCCATTTGATGGATGGGGAAACTGAGGTGGGGTGCAGGATGGTGGGGGTGTCTCACTAAAATCACCCAGCTCATTCATGGCAAAGCTGGCCAGGTGTAGTGGCTCATGCCTGTAATCCCAACACTTTGGGCGGCTGAGATGGGAGGATCACTTAAGCCCAGGAGTTCGAGACCAGCCTGGGCAACAGAGCAAGACCACGTCTCTACAATAATTTAAAAAATTAGCCGAGCTGAGCATGGTGGTATGCACCTGTAGTCCTAGCTACTCAGGAAGCTGAGGCGGGAGGATCGCTTGAGCCCAGGAGGTTGAGGCTGCAGTAAGCCATATTCATGCCACTGTACTCCAGCCTGGGCAACAGAGCAAGACCCTGTCTCAAAAAAAAAAAAGAAAAAAAGACCAAGCTGAGCCATGCAACCAAGTAGCCCAGTTCCCAGGCTAATCCATTTGCTCTGAGGTAGTCCCTTGGGAAGCCATCCTTGACCCCCCCCCAAAAAACATTTCCTGCCTCACCCCAGCATCTGTCCCAGCGCCCACAAACCAGATGAGCTTCTTTCCAGCACACAGACTCCACCAGGAGGTGCCAGCCACCCCTCAGGCTCCAGCCAGAGAAGAATGTGGCCTGACCCTCCCCGTGGGAGCTCTGGCCAGCAGGCCTTGGCAGAAGCGAGGCCGGCTGAGTCAACAAGAGGCTGGCAGGGGCTCAAGCTGCCCACTGAGGGGGAGTCAGAGACCCAGAGGGGACTGCCCATTCTCCAACTCTCACTCTCTGCAAGATCCCCCCTCCTGCTTGATAGGCACCAGCCAGCCCAGTTAACCCCTGCAGACCCAATCGGGGAATGGCCTAGTGAGAATCCACTGTCAATCCCCTTTGGAATGGTGGTGTGGGACTTCAGGTAGGTCACTTCACCTCTCTGGGCAGTTTCCTTGCCTGTGAGATCCTCCACTTGCCCATGAGGATGTTGTCAGAGTCTTTATGAATTCATAAAGATGACTCTGCACATAAAACCCTGAACCATCGCGTCCCCTCTCTGCAACCTGGAAGTGTGAATTTCTGAGTTCAAAGGCAGTGGCTGGGCCAGGCGCCGTGGCTAACGCCTATAATCCCAGCACTTTGGGAGTCCGAGGCAGGCAGATCACCTGAGCTCAGGAGTTTGAGACCACCCTGGGCAACATGGTGAAACTCCGTCTCTACTAAAATACAAAAAATTAGCCAGGTGTGGTGGTGCGCACCTGTAGTCCCAGCTACTCCGGAGGCTGAGGCACCAGAATCGCTTGAACCTGGGAGGCGGAGGTTGCAGTGAGCCAAGAGTGCACCACTGCACTCCGGCTTGGGCTGTAGAGTGAGACTCTGTCTCAAAAAAAAAACCACAAAGGCAGTGGCTGTGCCCTGCTGCCAGGTGCTGAACTGGTGCTTCATGAGTGTTTGCTGTGGTGCGAAAGTTAAGTCCACAAAACAAATGAGAAAAGTACAAGGAGTTTGAGCCTCTGCAATGATGATGACACACCCCCAACCTGTGTTTCTAAAGCTCCTTTCGCAGACACGTTTGATCACAGGCATTTTTTGTTTGTTTGTTTTTGGGTGTTTTTTGGTTTTTTTTTTTGAGATGGAGTCTCACTCTGTCACCAAGCTGGAGTGCAGTGGCGCGATCTCAGCTCACTGCAGAGCTGAGATCTCTACGCCTCCCGGGTTCAAGTGATTCTCCTGCCTCAGCCTCCTGAGTAGCTGGGACTACAGGCATGCGCCACCTCACCCGGCTAATTTTTGTATTTTTAGTAGAGATGGGGTTTCACTATGTTGGCCAGGCTGGTCTCAATCTCTTGACCTCGTGATCTGCCTACCTCGCCCTCCCAAAGTGGTGGGATTACAGGCGTGAGCCACTGCGCCCGGCCAATCATAGGCATTGTTACTCCCACTTGACAGATGAGAAAACTGAGGCACGGGGAGGCTAAAGAACTTGCCCAGGATCCACAACTGGGACTACTTGGAGCCAGGTCTTCTTCTGACTTTCTGCAAAGGGACGCATCTGGGGAACTCTCTGTTCTCAGAGGTGGAAAGAGGAGCAGTGATCAGAGGTTATGACGAGTTGATTTCTGCTCCATTTCAGGGAGAAATTCTTGGCTGGCAGAGCTGTCCTCTTGGGGGAGTGGTGAGATTCCAGTCACCAAAGGGATGTAAGTAGAGGCAACAGCCATCAGTCAGAGTTGCTTCTGAACAATTCTGCCCCAGAAGGATGTGTATACAGGACGTGAGATTCCTCCTCACCCCTGGAGACTGGAGGAGATCATGGTCCCTCTGAGCGTGGTCCCAGAGCCTTTGCCCTCAAGGCAGCAGGCCACTGAGAGGTGACAGATCTGGACTCAAATCCAGCATGACCATTTCCAAGCCATGAGAGGTTACTTCACCTCCTTGGCCTCAGTTTCCTCATCTGCGCAATGGTGTTGTGAGGATCAGAGCAAATATAAGTGGAACTTCAAGCTCTGAGCTGTGTCCGGCAATCAGGAGACACTCAGTTAATGCTCCTCCTGCTTCTGCTCTTCTTCTTATCATCAGTCCAGGAAAGAGAGGAGGAAACCAGGAGCTAGGAAGCAGGTTTGGGGCATAGGAGGTTGCTGGATGAACCCAGGACCTAGAGCCAGGAGCGCCAGGTCCGACTCCCAGCTCTTTGATGAACAGGCAGGTGCCATGGGCAAAAGGTGTGTTCCCTTGTCCATTTCTGTCTCTGCCACACAAAGGAGAGCATGAACGTGGAAGTGCGTCATTAACCAAAGTGGACGGGCTTTTGTTAGAAGAAAACAGAGAGATCCATGTGTCCAGGAATGAGCGCGTGGCCATGGGGGTGAGGAAGGCACCCCCACAGCCCACCCAGCCAGGGCCACGTGAAGCCCCCAGGGCTGGGCCAGGCTGGAGGAGGCCATGCAGGAGATGGTCAGGGCAAAGCAGGACTGGCCTGCAGCCCACGGGCCTATCTCTTAGGCCAGGCTGGGCCACAGAGAATAGGCCATTGTTTCTGCTCCTCAAATGCTTTTCCTGTCCCCCCCCCGCCCCTCCTCTCTCTACCCCACCCACCTCACAGTGAGAACAAAGGTCTCCTGGAGGACCCCTCCCCACCACCCTTCCATCCAGGCCCCGAACCAAATGGCCCAGGTCTGGAGAGCACAATTCTATCACCCAGGGACAACAGGGTCACCTGGCCCTGACCCCTTCTGCTGCCCCTCCCGCCCCCTCCAACTACAGCCGCCGCGGACCCCCACTCTGCCCTCAGTCCATCCATCTGTCTGTCCTCCTCAGGGGTGGGGCTGGAGGAATTGACCCCACATCCTTCCTCAACCCCCCTCCAACTTCTTGCTCTCCAGGAGAAAGGGAGCCAGAGGGGTTGGGGGGGCCTCCCCACCCCCATTTCCCTGCGGATCAGTGAACAAGAAACCAGAGCTGGGTCGGCCTGGAAGGCTCCGCCTGAGAAAGCTCTTCCACAGGCCAGCCCTTTTCCCAGAGCCTGGAATTCCAGAGGCGTTTCCGGCTCTGACAGCTGTCTCCTGGAGACGTGCCCTCCCTGTGGGCCTCACAGCCTCGCCCTCCAAAATGCCCCTGGGATTAACTCCCATCCTGACCCTACTGCTCCCAAGAATCCTTTCGCACCCAGACATCACCTCGAGGAGCAGCTGGGTGACACAGATAGGGACGAAGAGCAGCTGGGTGACACAGATAGGGATGCATCTGCCATCACCCGGCACCCAGGCTACTCCCTAGCCTCAGGCCAGGCCCTGACTCCCGCACGTCTAAGTTATCACTGCAGCTGACACACCTTGGCTGCATATACCCGAGTCAGACACACACACTTAGTGTTTCCAGCCTGGCTCTCACGGTTTGCACACAGCCTCATACATCTATAGAGCCTCGCTCATCCTACCTCCTCCAGGCAGTCTTCCTGGAAGCCCTGCCAAGTCGGTGCTGAGCCTCACCTGTCTGTGAGCCTGTTTCACCCTGTTAGGCTGAGAGATGGCACACACTCAACAGATGCTCACCCACACTGAAGCCAGCCATGGAGTGTGTGGCAGCCCAGGACTCCACTGCACACTCCCATGCAACCCCGACAAGTCTATTCTCTCTGGGCCTCAGTGGCCTCAGAAGCCTTATTTTTTATTTTTATTTTTTTCAGTCACCCATGCTGGAGTGCAGTGGCACATCTCAGCTCACTGCAACCTCCGCCTGCCAGGTTCAAGCGATTCCTATGCCTCAGCCTCCCCAGTAGCTGAGATTACTGGCATGCGCCACCACACCCAGCTAATTTTTGTATGTTTAGTAGAGACTGGGTTTTGCCACATTGGCCAGGCTGGTCTCGAACTCCTGACGTCAAGCAATCTGCTGGCCTCAGTCTCCCAAAGTGCTGGGATTACAGGTGTGAGCCACTGCGCCTAGCCCCTAGGAGCCTTCTGAGAACCCTGAAACCGCCCCCTCTCCCGCCACCAAGTGTTAACTCGTGGGGATCTGGAGTCAGAGGAAGGAACTAGAGAGCCGAAGAGTCCTTCCAGGAGGGTCTCCATCTCCTGGCTCTTTCAGAATACATTCCTGTCATCAAGGGCCGCAAGGGAAAAAAGAAGCAAAACAAAAAACAGCATTAGGCAGGGTTGCCCCCAGCCTCTGCTAATGAGGAAGCCCCATCAAGGATCCTGAGTCACCCCCGGGTCTGTGATCCCCGAGGGCCACCATCACTGGGTGAGGCAGTGGCCCAGCCTAGCACCCGACACTACCCTCCCTGTGTGCGGCATTCAGTGCCTCTGCCCGCGTCCTCCACAGTAGACCCAGCTCAACTTCTGGCCTTCCAGAACCAGATCATGAACTCAGGTGTACCCATTCCCACTTCCACCTCTCTGCTGAAGCCTGTTCTCTCCCCAACTTCACCTACAGACAATCTTACCCCAAGACAGAATGCCCAACTCAAGTGCCACCTTCTCCAGGAAGCCTCCCTGGCCCTCTCAGTCGGTCTTCTGCCTCCCTGGTCCCTTCAACCGCTGCTTTGACCTTTCATCACTACCAGTCTCCTGGCCTCTGTCTTCCCCAGCAGACTCTAAGTGTCTTGAAAGTATGGCCCACGTTCCTTACCGCTGCCCCCTCACAAGGTGCCCAGCCCAGGGCCTGCTGCAGCAACTACCCATTTACCATGTGTTCACTGAAACTGCCTACTGGGAAAGGGAAAAAGATAAAGTCATAATAGGCCGGGCGCGGTGGCTCACGCCTGTAATCCCAACACTTTGGGAGGCTGAGACGGGTGGATCGCTTGAGCCCAGGAGTTTGAGACCAGCCTGGCCAACATGGCGAAACCCCGTCTCTACTAAAAACACAAAAATTAGCCAGGCGTGGTGGTGGGCATCTGTAATCCCAGCTACTTGGGAGGCTGAGGCACAAGAATCGCTTGAACCTGGGAGGCAGAGGTTGCAGTGAGCCGAGATCACCACCACTGCATTCCAGCCTGGGTGACAGAGCAAGACTCCATCTCAAAAAAAAAAAAAAAAATGGTCGGGCGCAGTGGCTCACACCTATGAGCCCAAATCCCAGCATTTTGGGAGCCAAGGCGGGCGGATCACCTGAGGTCAGGAATTCAAGACTAGCCTGGCCAACATAGCGAAAACTCGTCTCTACTAAAAATACAAAAATTAGCTGGGCGTGGTTGCGGACTCCTATAATCCCAGCTTCTCGGGAGGCTGAGGCAGGAGAATCGCTTGAACCCAGGAGGCACAGGTTGCAGTGAGCCGAGATGGTGCCATTTCACTCCAGCCTGGGTGACAGAGCAAGACTCGATCTCAAAAAAAAAAAAAAAAGAAAAGAATAGAAAAAAGAAAAGAAAAGTCATAATAACAGCTACCCTTCCTTGACCGTAACTACAGGTCAGGCAATGAACTTTATGGCTTATTACAGATAATGGAGCTGAGACCAATGCTGGGGACTGACTTATCCAAGGTCACTCTGCTAGTGAGAGACAAAGTCCTGATTTGCACTCAGGGTTGTCTGACTTGGGAATGCACACTGGGTCGCAGAGGGGAGAGCATGGGGTCAGCCTCCTTGGCCCATTGCCAGTCTCCCCTAGGTGTGAGGTCACCTCTAGAGAACTAGGTCACAGCACAAACCTCTTGAAGAGTCCAAAGCTGCCCCCTTCCCCTGCAGTGCCCAGGTGTGCCTGAGCCCCTGCAGGGGTCTAGCCAGTGAGTATCCCTGGATTGGTCCCAGGAGGAGAGTACCTGCTCTCGTTTGGCTCAGTCAAGGAACGAGGAACAAGGATTCCTATGCTGGTCCTGATCATTCATTTCCCAGTGTGCCAGGAGCACAGAGCATGCATGGACATCACTCTCTCATCGGCGATCTCACCGAGAAATAGATACCAACATGGAGGATGGACCAGATGCAGTGGGGAGGCTCATTTTGAAGGAGTTCTTCCAGAAGAAGGTGACATTTCAAAGCAGTCTTCAGCTGGGCGCAGTGGTTCATGCCTGTAATCCCAGCACTTTGGGAGGCCAAGGCAGGTGGATCACCTGAGGTCAGGAGTTAGAGACCAGCCTGGCCAACATGGCAAAACCCCATCTCTACTAAAAATACAAAAAAAAAAAAAAAAAAAATTAGCTGGGCATGGTGGCGGATGCCTGTAATCCCAGCTACTCAGGAGGCTGAGGCAAGAGAATTGCCTGAACCTGGGAGGCGGAGGTTGCAGTGAGCCGAGATCACACCATTGCACTCCAACCTGGGCGACAGAGCAAGACTCTGTCTCAAAAAAAAAAAAAAAAAAAAAAAGCAGTCTTCAAGGGTATTTTGCCTCCAGGTAACCCGCTGATGAGGTGAGCGAAGTGCATGTGTGTGAGAGAGATGGGGACGTGCTCAGACACCCATATTGGTCAGCAGGGACCAGGTGTGAGTCAGTGTAAGGGCATTACAGGATGGAAGTGGAAGGAGTAGATGGACAGGTGGGTGAGTAGATGGCCACGGGTGTGAGCAGTGGATCAAGCGATGCTGGATAGAGTGGGTGGGTGGGTGTACAGATGGGTAAATGGATGATGGGATGGAAGGATGCATGGGTGTGTAGGCGGCTGGATGGGTGCATAAGTGGATGGATGGATGAATGGGGGATAGGCAACGGGTCAATGGCAGGGTGGGTAAGTAAGTGGTTGAGTGATTGGATGTGTGTGAGTAGCAGATCAAGACGTGGACAGGAAGTAGGTGGGTAAATGGGTGCATGGAGGGGAGGGCAGATGGACAGACAGGGGAGTGGGCAGTGGGTAGATGGATGAATTAGCAATCGCATCGATGGATGGATGGACCAGTGGACACTCAAGAGCTGGAGAACGGGAAAGACCAATCAGTGGGTCAATGAGCAGATGTATTAACTGACCAAAAGCCCAGCCAGACTTTGGAGTACAAAGGGGACATGCACCCTAGGGAGGGGCTGATAGTTGTGGCCTCAGTTCGAGGCTCCCATCCCAAACCTCCCTGGAACCTGGAAGCAGCCACTGGCATTCCTGGGTCCCCAAGGAGGAAATACTTCTCCCCAGCTGTACCCTGCCCCCTCCTCCCTGGCTCCATAGACTGCTCGCTGCCCAGGACCTGCCTCCTTCCCTTAGGCCCCTTGCCTTGGCCAACCCAATCTGCTGGGCTGAGTGGAGGGGGCAGCTGAGCTCTGGGGCTACAGCCTGAGGAGCCTGGTTCCTTCAAGACAGGGAGGTAGGGGATCCTGAGCTCTGGGCAGTTGGTTCACCTAGCAGCTCCCCGTCCCCAGCTGGGAGGCATTTGTTCTGCATTCTGCACGGTGATTACAGCCCTGCCAAGGTTAACCCCTGCACTCCTGGGCACAGCCTCTCAAAGGGAAGGAAGGGGACCGCAGGAAATTGGGGGAGGAGAAAAGCATGATAAAGGGAGACTGCCCAACCCTGGACCCTTCTTGGGGATATTGAAACTTCTCCCTTTCTCCTGTTTTCCAGAGGGAAAAACTGAGTCAGATCCTTAAATCAGGAGTGGAGCCAGGAACAAGGGCACAGCCTACATGGAGATAGGTTTCTATCTGGAGGCAGGCTGCAAAGGAGGGAGAGGGCTCCTCTCTGCCTCAGCTTACCCAGATGTAAAAGGGGACAAGAATTCCTGATTCATAGGTTGCCTGTCAATGAGCTGGAGAAGACAAAGCGTGTGGCATATATAGTAAGGAGGTTCTCAACCTATTGTTCTTTCCTGCTTGCCCTCCCTGCCCACGGGTGAAGAAGATGGAGCAAGCATGGGGCAGGTTGTAACCACTTCCATCAGGACTGCTTGCTCAGTCATCTGCCTGGGGCTCACAACACCCCAACTAGTAAATACCCACACTACTATTATACCCATTTCAGAGATGAGAAACTTGAGGCTCGATGGGCCAAGTGCTTTGCCCACGGTCAGCCACTGGGCCAGGATTTGAGCTCAGGGCCTTTGACATTGCACCAAACTGCCTCCTTTACCAGCCACTCTAGGGATCCTCTGACTAGAGTGACGTGTAATTGATTGTCTAACCAGGTCACCTTTGAGAATGAAAGGAAGTGCTATTAATAACTACACTGGAACAGTATGTGTAATCTGGGCTGTCCTAGGCAAATTGGAAAGTATGGCCATCCTGCCAAAGTAGGGGGCTTTATGCAAATCACTTCACTTATCTGCAAAAGGGACACCATGGCAGGACTTTCCCTATGGGGCTCTCACAAGAATTAAATGTCATAATGCATGTTAATGAGCTACAGGACCTGGTATGCATCAGGTGCTCAATAAGTGCTGGTTACTACTGATGCTATTAATAGTAATAACCACAGTAGCACTAGTTCTTTGCTTCCATCACTGTCCTTCTAGTCCATTCTTCACTCACAGTCAGACTTCTATTTTTTTGTTTGTTTGTTTGTTTTTTTGAGATGGGGTCTCGCTCTGTCACCCAGGCTGGAGTGCAGTAGCACGATCTCAGCTCACTGTAACCTCCGTCTCCCAGGTTCAAGCAATTCTCCTGCCTCAGCCTCCTGAATAGCTGGGATTACAGGCGCCCACCACTATGCCTGGCTAATTTTTGGCATTTTTAGTAGAGACAGGGTTTCACCATGTTGGCCAGGCTGGTCACGAACTCCTGACCTCAAGTGATCTGCTCGCCTCGGCCTCCCAAAGTGCTGGGATTACAGGTGTGAGCCACCGCGCCCGGCACTTTCTTATTTTTATTTTTTGAGATGGAGTCTCGCTCTGTTGACCAGGCTGGAGTGCTGGGGTGCAATCTCGGCTCACTGCAACCTCCGCCTCCCGGGTTCAAGCAATTCTCCCTGCCTCAGCCTCCCGAGTAGCTGGGATTACAGGCGCCCACCACCACGCCTAGCTAATTTTTGTATTTTTAGTTGAGACGGAGTTTTACCATATTGGTCAGGCTGGTCTCAAACTCCCAGCCTCAAGTAATCTGCCCACCTCGGCCTCCCAAAGTGCTGGGATTACAGGCGTGAGCAACCGCGCCAGGTGACAGTCAGTCTTCTAAATGTATACCTGCCGGTGCTGCCTGCTGGCTCACTGTCCTGATGCTGTTCCAATTCTCCATGGGACAAAATACTCCTGGGCCGGCCCCCAGGGAAAGAGTTCCTACTGCTGTGCCACTTGAGCAAATGCTAGAATGCTTTGTGCCTCTGTTTCCTCATTTGTCCAGCTGCAGAAATAGCTTCTTCCCTTGGCGGCCAGCATGTGGATTCAGGGAGCCAGTGGAAGAGGCCTAGCCCCTGGGTGAACAGTAAAGACCTTGTCTCCTCCACCTGCGGGTAAATACAGCTCCTCATCCGCGGCCACAACAGTGCTCAGCCAGTCTCCTCCAGCCGGGTTTGCCTCCGCTGCGGGGTCCTCCACTCCCAGCCTTTGCTGTGCTGTCCCCTGCCAGCTGTGCACTGTGCATTTCCACTGCCATTCCCTCTGCCTACACGTCCTTTAAGACTTAACTCACAACCGCGCAGTGGTTCACACCCATAATCCCAGCACTTGGGGAGGCCGAGGCAGGCGGATCACCTGAGGTAAAGAGTTCAAGACCAGCCAGGCCAACATGGTGAAACCCCCTCTCTACTAAAAAATACAAAAATTAGCCGGTCGTGGGTGGGTGTCTGTAATCCCAGCTAGTCCAGAGGCTGAGGAGGGAGAATTGCTTGAACCCGGGAGGTGGAAGCTGCAGTGAGCCAAGATCATGCCATGGCACTCAAGCGTGAGCAACAGAGCGAGACTCCGTCTCAAAAAAAAAGAGAGAGAAAGAGACTTAACTCAGGTATCATCTCCTCTAGGAAGCTTTCCTGAGCCCCCGGGCCCTGCAGGAAGTGTTAGGGACCTCTCTGTGCCCTGACAGCCCGAGGACTCTATAGTCAGATGGGAGTAGTTAGTCAGAGGAGGGCACGACAACGGGAGGTAGGGGCCGGAGATCTATCTCCCCTCCTTGAGGATGGCACAGGGTCCCGGGTATGGCTGATTCCCTGCCCCCCATGGAGGTGGGGGGGGAGTCTGTAAAGTCTCTGAGATGCGACCTCATTTACCTGCCGAGCAAGCCTCCTAGGTGCTCTTGGAGCAGGGAACACTTCACACATCTGATGCTGCTATTATCTATCCCACTTTCAGATCAGGAAACTGAGGCAGAGAAAGGTTAAGTAGTGACTGAGGCAGGACAGGAGCCCAGGCTGTCCGGCCCCAGGCTCCCGGCCTTGACGGCCACTCTACCCCACTCTACCAGTCGCCCCAGTGTGGCTGTCTTCCTCCTGGGCACCGCGGGGCCTGTACGGGATGGAAGGGAATGAGAACGGGGAGGACAGGAGTGGGCATGTCATGCTTGTAAACATCAAGGTTTAAAGGCACAGGCATTCAAGGCCTCAGATCGAGCTTCCCGGTTCCCAAACTCCTGCAGGGCGCGGCTGGAGGGCGCAGGAGGGAGGAGAGTTCATCAGGCCTGGACGCCCCAAGGCCACGAGGGGAACCGGTGGAGGAGGGGTTGGCGGCCGGGGACCGGAGTCGCCTCCCCGGGGCAGCCCGCACGTTCCCCGGCTTGCCCTGTCCGGGGTGGCGAGCAGAGGCCTGGCCTGGCCCCCCAGCCGCGTCCCCGCCAGCTCTCGGCGGCGGCGAGGACGGTGTCGGGGAGGGGGCCGAGCCCCGCCAGCGGGCGGGAGGAGAGGGGCGGGAGGCGGGAGCGCCCACACCCCGCCCCCGCCCCCGGATCCAGCCCGCGGAGCCCGCGGCCAGGGCGGCGCAGACCGGCCCAGCCACTCTCCCGGGCTGCCAGCGGGACGCGCGGCCGCCGCCGCTGCAGACGACGAGTCCGCCCTTGTCCCGCGCCCCCGGGGCTCGCGGAGCCAGGTAACAGCCGGGAAGCACGGGTACTCGGGGCGGAGGCCGTGGTGGCCGGCGGGTCCCGGCGCCCGCGGGGGCTCTGCACCCTCCTAGGCTCCCGGGGCCGGGACGGGGACGGAACCCGCCCCGGAGAGGCGCCCCCGGGTGCCCACGGGAAGGCCGGGCGCGGCCGCGGAGCCGCGCGAGGCAACTCCGAGCTTTCGGGCTTCGTGTCCGGTTCCAGGCTGGCGGAGGGGGCAGAGGATCCGACGGGGCTGAGCGGCCAAACTGCGCGAGGAGGGGGCAAGCCGAGGGGCAGAGCCGGGGCTGTCTCCGCGCCTTCCTGCGCGGGGGAAGGAAGGGCCGGGGCTGGGAGCGGGCGACGCGGCGGAATGTCTCCCTTCCGCGGAGGCCCACGCGGAGAGCGGGAAGTGGGGGGTGGGGGGCCCGGGGAGATGGACAGGCACCCTGCCCCCTCCCCGACCGCCGCATTCCAGGCTGGAGCCGCGGATGAGGTCATCCCGTCCGGTTCCCCTCCGGCCAAGACAGCCGGCCGTCCCCTTCCCCCACGGAGCGACCCTCCGCGTCCTGAGCCCCGTCCCCCCAGGGAATGTTGGATGGCCGAAGTCTTTCCCGGACTTCCAATCCCGGCCGCCCTCCAGATTGTTCTGCCTTTGCCCCAGCCGTGCCAGACCCGCAACATTCGAAGCCCTTTTCCTAGACCGGGAAACTGAGGCTTAGAGAGTAGAGGGGACTGGCCGGGAGGCCGCAGCGGCACTAAACGTGGCGCGGGGAGCCGAGGCGCGGCCCGCAGCCGCTCCGCCTCGCTCGGTCCAGGGCTGGTTCGGCTCTAACTCGGGGCGGTGGGCACGAAGCGCGTCTCCTTTCCACTTTGCCCGTCGCTCCCTAATGGCCCACGGTGCCCCCCTTGGAATACGGAGGACCGGGTCCCCTAGCGCGACTGCGAACAACTAGCTACCCCGTTCTGGCCTCAGTTTCCCCGTCTCTCCACCTTGAAGCGTCTGGACTTTGAGGAGCAGGAGAAGCCAGCCGCCCGGGTTAACCCCTTATCCCAGGGACCAGAGCAGGTTTGGGGGAGCTGCCGTAACCATGACAGGGACCCGCTGTCAGCGGTAGGGGGGGGCGTCACCCAGCTGGATGCCCGCAGGAAGCGGGCTGTGTGCACCTGAGCAGTGGCCTCCAGGATGAGACGTGGGCCCCTGGCCAGCACTGCGGCCTGCGGGTGACCCCCAGGTGAATACCAGGGTGCAGCCGCCCCCGCTCTCCTTCAGAGCCGCCCTTGGCCTCCCCGCGACCACATGTGCCTCCACAGCGGCCCCTGTTGGCCCGATCCCGGCTCCAAAACTTGTTCTTGCGTCATTCCCACCATTGAGTGAGCTCAGGCCATGTGCCCAGGCCCTGACTATCCTCTATAGGGTAAATACAAGGACTCCAGGGACACTGAGGCTGTGTGGTGACCTCCTTGCCCGGGTTACAGGCAGTGAATCTGCAGAGCTGGGTCTCCTGTCTTCCCAGGCCTGCACCTGCACCCCACACCGGGCTCAGCACTGGGCATCCAAGCCCTCCAAATCCTCTTCCCCATTCCCCATCGTCTTCACCCCCACCCTGGGGCATTTACCAGCAATGTTGGTCTGTGACTGAGGGTAAATGTCTCCTTTCTGAGCTTCGTTTTTTCCATCTGTGAAAGGGGTGTTCTGAACACTAACAGGCGGTGTTCCTGGGCCGGTGAGGGGAGGTGAGCCTGGCACCAGGACACTTGGAGCCCTGCTTACTCCCGTGCCAGGTGAGGCACACCTGATGGCCAGCAGTGCCCTGTGGTTGGCAGCAAGTGCCACGTGGCTGCCACCAGGGGTCCCTGGAATGAGAGATGTTAGTGTAAAGGTGTCAGATTTGAACCCATGGCTGCCCTGCTCCAGTATCTGAGGGTTTCATTACATTTTCTACCCTTGCAACTCCCCTGGGAGGGGAACTGCCTGGTGTGCTGTTCCTGTTTTCCACATGGGAAGACCGGGTCCCAATACCCTGCCCTCAGCTCCACAGCACTGCAGAATCTCTCCACCGCAGTAGGCAGGGTGGTGTGGGGGGTGGGTACTATTGGAGGGTGCCCAGAAACATTTGAAAGATGGGATCATCGCAAGATTGGGGAGGAAGCTGGTCCCCCAAATCAAAAGTGACCATGGGGGTTCAGGGGGGAGGACCCCCTTTTGCTGGGAGATGAGGTGCTGCCTCAAGAAGTCAGAGAGGCCAGGTGTGGTGGTTCACACCTGTAATCCCAGCACTTTGGGAGGCTGAGGCAGCAAGATGGCTTGAGTTCAGGAATTTGAGACCAACCTGGGCAATGGAGTGAGACCCTGTCCTTACAAAAAGTGGAAAAACTTAGCTGAGCATGGTGGTATGTGCCTGTAGTCCCAGCTCCTCAGGAGGCTGAGGTGGGAGGATCGCTTGAGTCTGGGAGTTCGAGGCTGCAGTTAGCTGTGATGGAGCCACAGCACTCAGCCTGGATGACAGAGTGAGACCCTGCCTCAAAAAAAAATAAAATAAAAGTCAGGGAGCTGGGGTGGGAGCAAGTGGGTAAGGCCACATGGCAGACCCTTCTACAGGACATTTTCCAGAGGAACACCCTCCCCACTCCCATTCCTTCCCCCAGAGATGCATCCTTAATCCCTGCTGAGCAGGGAAACTTGGCCCTGCCATGAACCTGTCACTTAACCTTGGACAGGTCTCCCTTCCCTCCGAACCTCAGTGCTGCCTGTCAAATAGGCCACGCTGCAGCTTTGCAGGGTTGTTGGAGAATCAGATGACATCATGTAATGGTTGGCCAACTGTGGATCGCTTCAGAACTTCAGCAAACATTCTACAAGGACTTCTCGGTGCCGGGGGTGCCAGGGAGGTAAAAAGATGATTCAGAAGTTCCCCCCCTCACAAGGGGGAGGAGTTAGGATTGGGGGAGGATCAGATGGTAGGAAGGGAAGAGAATGTAGTCAGAAAACAAAGCAAGCTTTGTCCTATTGGCTTCTTTGTTCTTATCTTGTTATTTATCCTATTTTGAATTTCAAATAACATTAGAAGGGCAGTATTGAGATTTTTATGCTTGGAGGTGGCAGCAATGGTTTTAAAAAAGGAAGAAGGCTGAGCCGCAGACGTAGGTGTTCTTGTTAAGGATCATTATTGACTTTTATCAGCTGAGATCCCAGGTCTGTGTAGGTAAGTGACTTGCCCAAGGTCGCATTGTGAGGACACAGAGCCCAGCCTGCCCTCCCACTCTCAGAAGGGGCCAGGGTGATGTTTTGGCATGCAGGTTATCATGGAGATCTGTGATTCAGCTGGCATTGATTTGGCATTTGCTAAGTGCAGAGCCCAAGCTGGGTGCCCGAGGGAGAAAGGCAGGAAAATCCAGGCAGCCACCCCACCCTCCAAGTGCATTGCCAATCTCGGGAGGCGAGACTGGGCTCCACAAGCCAGTCAAGGGCTTATGTGAGTCAGAGGCTCTGAGTTCAAGTCTCAGCTAGCTCTGTGGATCTGACCTCGAGCCAGCTTTGCCATTATGGGCCACGGGAAAAGCAAAGGATCACAGGTGCACTCTAGCCTGGACTTTGTATGATACTAGAAGGAAAGGGGTCAGAAGGAAAGGGGTCAGAACAAGAGATGCTTAGAGAGGCTGGAGCAGGGGAGGATGTGTGTGTGTATATGGTGGGGGTGGGGAATCAGGAAGGAGAGATGGGCAAGAAATAGCTTTTGGCACCAGCTGAGCTTTTTCCAAAGCTTGCTCCCTGACAACAAGGCTCCTACATCAATTTGACAAACTGTGATAAAGTCTTTTCCTGCGGGCCTTCTCAGAGCCTTGAATATGCTCATGCATGGAGGAAGCAGCTGGAAAAAGCCACTTTTGACCACAGGATCCTTATTCCAGGAAGCTCCTTGAAGGTGGATGGTTCAGAGGAACCTCTGCTCTGGCTGTTTACCCAGCTTCACAAAGCCTTGGTGAGGTGTCTGCTCCCTCCCGGCTTCGCTGTGTGGCAGAGACTCTAATGCACAGAGAAGGGAGGTGACTTACTCAGTTACTCAGCAGGAGGCAGTGTAGCCTGGGGCTCCAGGGCTCTGGGATGTGGGGCCTGTTTCACCATTTCTTACTATGTAGCCTCAGGCAAGTTACTTCACTTGGTGCCTCAGTTTCCCCTCTCTAACTAATATCGTGCTGCCCTCAGGAGTAATGTTTTTGTTGTTGTTGTTGTTGTTTGTGAGACGGAGTCTCGCTCTGTCGCACAGGCTGGAGTGCAGTGGCGCAATCTCGGCTCACTGCAACCTCTGCCTCCCGGGTTCAAGCAATTCTCCTGCCTCAGCCTCCTGAGTAGCTGGGATTACAGGCGCCTGCCACTACGCCCAGCAAATTTTTGGGTGTATTTCTAGTAGAGACGGGGTTTCACCATGTTGGCCAGGCTGGTCTCTAACTCCTGACCTCGTGATTCGCCCGCCTCGGCCTCCCAAAGTGCTGGGAATATAGGCATGAGCCACCGCACCCAGCCCGTCAGGAGTATTGTGTGGGTTTAAACGATGAGGCAGGTGAGGTCTTCGCACTTAGTAAGTGCTTCATACGTGGGCCCTGCAGAATAAGCACTTTCTTTCTTTTTTTTTTTTTTTTGAGACAGGGTCTCGCTCTGTCGCCCAGGCTGGAGTGCGGTGACACAGTCATGGCTCATTGCAGCCTCGACCTCCTGGGCTCAAAGGATCCTCCCTTGTTAGCCTCCTGAGTAGCTAGGACCACAGGCATACACTACCACACCCAACTAATTTTTTTTAATTGTTTTTTATAAACCAGGTCTCATTATGTCGCTGAGACTTAGAATGAGTGCTTCTGTTTTTTCCTGATACATGGCTTAAGTGTATAGCTCGATGAATTCTTTGTCCCGTGTTCAGTCAGTACCTGCTCCGAGGCTGCTATCATTCTGATTGCTAATAGCATCAATTGGTTTTGCCTGTTACTGAACTTCCTTTTTTTTTTTTTGAGACGGAATGTTGCTCTTGTTGCCGAGGCTGGAGTGCCGTGATGTGATCTTGGCTCACCTCAACCTCTGCCTCCCAGGTTCAAGCCATTCTCCTGCCGCAGCTTCCTGGGTAGCTGGGATTACAGGCGCGCACCACCACGTCCAGCTAAGTTTTGTATTTTTAGTAGAGACGGGGTTTCTCTATGTTGGCCAGGCTGGTCTCAAACTCCTGACCTCAGGTGAGCCACCCACTTCAGCCTCCCAAAGTGCTGGGATTACCAGCGTGAGCCACCGCGCCCAACTGTGTTCTTGAACTTTCCATACACAGACTCACTTGGGTCCCTGTATGCCTAGCTTCTGCCCCGCATCAGTTGGGGGCCTCCATCCGTGTGGTTGGGTGTGATCACCTATCCTCTTCAGCTGCTAATGTTTGGACCCCGCATTTCCTCCTCTGTCCCGGGCCTGTCGTCACCACCCGTTCTGTCTTCCTTCCAGGTCTCCACCCCTGGGCAGGAGAGGAGCCGACCACCTCGGGGGTGCTTTCTCTGCACTTGAACATCTATAGCTGCTTCTGAGGGGCTGGGAGCTGGGCCCCGGGGAGAGACGAGCCATGGACCCCCCACAGCCTCAGCATTCGGGGACCTCACCTTAGGAGAGTGCCATTTACAGCTTCCGCCAGGGCAAAGGAGCTGAGCAGCCATCCCAAGCCCAGCCCACCTCCCTCCCCCGGCCCCTGGTGGGCATGGACTAGCAGCTGTGAGCAGCCAGAGCTGATGCCCGGCCCCCAGGGGGGTGGAGGCGCCCCCACCATGAGCCTGGGCAAGCTCTCGCCTGTGGGCTGGGTGTCCAGTTCACATGGAAAGAGGCGGCTGACTGCAGACATGATCAGCCCCCCACTCGGGGACTTCCGCCACACCATGCATGTGGGCCGCGGCGGGGACGTCTTCGGGGACACCTCCTTCCTCAGCAACCACGGTGGCAGCTCCAGGGGCACCCATCGCTCACCCCGCAGCTTCCTGGCCAAGAAGCTGCAGCTGGTGCGGAGGGTGGGGGCGCCCCCCCGGAGGATGGCGTCTCCCCCTGCACCCTCCCCGGCTCCACCGGCCATCTCCCCCATCATCAAGAACGCCATCTCCCTGCCCCAGCTCAACCAGGCCGCCTACGACAGCCTCGTGGTTGGTAAGCTCAGCTTCGACAGCAGCCCCACCAGCTCCACGGACGGCCACTCCAGCTACGGTGAGGGCCTGGGTCATCTTGGCCCACTTTTCAGAGGCTGAGGCTGAGGCCCAGAGGGGTTCAGTGGCTCCTCCAAGCTCCAAGTGAGCTCCAAGTGACCACAGAGGTCAGGCCCAAACCCCACATCATAGATGGGGAGGGGGTGCAGTGGTGGGAACAAGCTGACTCCCCAAAACACCTGAGGTTGAGAGTGAGGAGGTGGAGTTTGAGTTCTAGCTGCCCCTCACTTGCTGTGTGACCTGGGCAAGCACATCCCCCTCTCTGGGCCTTAGCTGAACCAGTCACCCACCCATTCTTGCCCCCTTCAACCAAAGCCTTCCCCTCATGTTGGAATGATATCATGGAGAGGTGAAGGGCCTGGGCTCTGGATTCCAATCCGGTTCTGCCTGATTTTCAGGAAGTCAGTTGACCTCTATAAGTTCAAGTCCTCGCCTGGATAATGAGTCTCTGGGGGTCATTGGTAAGATTCAGTGCCAGGAGAGGCGCAGGGGGGCTGGTACATAGTAGTGCTCAGGACATTGGAGCTGTTGTTATCTGAACTTGGTTTCCTGTAACTCGACAAATTTGGAAAACCACTCACAGGGACCACAAGCCAGGGGCCTTCCTGCCCAGCCAGAAGTGCCACCTTGGCCGTTCGGGCAGAGCTCACCTGAGAACCATGGGCCCCTGCTGCCACCTGGTGGCCACTCCCTGCCTTGCGGGAGTGGCTCTAACGCCCCTGCCCCAGGCGGCTGCTCAGAACCGCACTGAGGACTGGTCCACAGAAACCGATTCTGTCTCAGGTCTGTAGTCCTGGAAGCAGGGGCTGGACATGTCGTCCTTCATTTCTATACAGTCAGACCCTGATTGCTGGTCCCATCCTGTGTCCACAAACCAGCTCACGTGCTATGGGTTCACCTGCAGCCATCGGCCAGTGTCATGGCAGGGAGCCGGTGGCCATGGCTGAGGTCACAATTGGGACTCAGAGGAGATTTGAGCTCCAGACTTGATTCCACCTCGTCAGGCTTCTATGGCCTTGGGCTAGCCCCTTCGCCCCATCCCACACTGAGCCTCACTTTCCCCATCTGCATAATGGAAATGAGGATAATGATGATTTTCAGCTTTCGGGGTGGACAGGAAAATCACACAGGTGACCATGGAGCGTATTCTATTGGAAAGATGGGAGAAACCGAGGCCAGAGAGGGGAGGGACTAGCCAGAAGCCACACAGCAAGCCAGGACTGGTCCTGTCTCCCCTCCTGAATTCCTGGTGAGGGACCCCAGCTCTGAGCCCACTGCCCATTTCTCTTCTAGGCCTGGACTCTGGGTTCTGCACCATCTCCCGCCTGCCCCGCTCGGAAAAGCCGCATGACCGAGACCGGGATAGTTCCTTCCCCTCTGAGCCCGGGCTTCGCCGCTCTGACTCTCTCTTGTCCTTCCGCCTGGACCTCGACCTTGGGCCCTCGCTCCTCAGCGAGCTGCTAGGGGTCATGAGCCTCCCAGAAGCCCCTGCAGCTGAGACTCCAGCCCCCGCTGCAAACCCCCCAGCACCTACTGCAAACCCCACGGGTCCTGCCGCAAACCCCCCAGCCCCTACTGCAAACCCCCCAGCGCCTGCTGCAAACCCCTCAGCGCCTGCCGCAACCCCCACGGGTCCTGCTGCAAATCCCCCAGCCCCTGCCGCAAGCTCCACACCCCATGGACACTGTCCCAATGGGGTAACAGCTGGGTTGGGCCCAGTGGCTGAGGTGAAGGCCAGCCCAGTGGGAGGGGGTCCCCGAGGACCTGCTGGCCCTGCCCTCGGCAGGTACTGGGGAGCAGGCTGGGATGGCGGCCACCACTACCCAGAGATGGATGCGCGGCAGGAGCGGGTGGAGGTGCTGCCCCAAGCCCAGGCCTCCTTGGAGAGCCTGGACGAAGAGTGGAGGGCGCCCCAGGCAGGCAGCAGGACCCCGGTGCCCAGCACAGTGCAAGCAAACACCTTTGAATTTGCGGATGCTGAGGAGGATGATGAGGTCAAGGTGTGAGGGGCTGGGGCACGGTTCCGGGACCCACCTAGGTGCAGAGCCGGCCCCTCACCTAACAGCTGGTTCCTACCAGACCAGAGAGGGGAGAAGTCGAGTTGCCCCTAAACCCCTCCCCACCTCTGCAGGACAGACATGGGAGGGAGGACAGGGAAGGCCAGGCTTGCTCTGGGACTTTTATGCTCCCAGAGGCCCTGCCAAACTGACCACCTCCCCCCACTGCCACTCTGGACCTAATAGCTCTTCCTTAGGCCCCACTCCATGCCACCCCCACCAGCTGGAGGACCCAGCCTCACAGTGTGTCCTTTGTGCCAGACCAAGCTGCCCGTGGGGGGTGGGGGATAGGGAGTGTACCACACAGGGCCATTGTCTCACCTCCCAAAGGGACCGCCTGCCCCCAGCTCATCCCAGAGCATCCCCGCTGCAACCCTGACAGCCCCCTCCCAGGCCGCTTTCCCAACATCCCCGCCCCAGCCTCCCTCTTACCCCAGAAAGGTCAGGTATGACCTCCCGGGGAGGAATCCCACCTGCCTGTATACCCCAGACTTGCCTCTGGGGCCTGATTAAATAAGGCTGTTTTGATAAAAGGTGTCCTGCAAGATGCTTGGGGACCTGGGACAACAGCATCAGCTCTGCCTGCTTCAGTCCCCTCCCCTCCAGGGAGTTTAGAAAGCCAAGGACCCCCCATCAAGGCCCCCAGCAGGGAAGGGAAGTGGACACGCCAAGGGGAGGGTAATAAGTAACCAGGCTGGAATGCTCCTGAGATAAGAGGCCCAGGTGGGAGCCCTTATCTGCAGTTCCGGGAACAGCCCCTGGCCCAGGTGCCTGGGACTGGTGTCTGCCCCATAATCCCACAGGGCAGCGGGGCATTTGCTCTGGCGATAGTGGGGGCAGATAGACAGGAGCAAGTGCGTAGAACTGTTGGGAACATGTCTCAGCCTCCCAACGTGGCAGCCGGGTGTCCTCATATCTCAGTTTCCTCCTCAGTATCACGAAAATGCCAGGAGCATTAAAATGCATGGAAAGAGAAATGCCCTCCTTAGGCATCGGAAGACCGGTTAAATTTAGCCACAAACAGCAAACGTCAGGTGGTGAGCTCCCTGTCACTAGAGGTATGCAACCAGAGGATGTGTGGCAGGAGGCAGGATCACTACAGGACCTCAGGATCCCTGAGAGCAGGACATTCTGGATCATGGGGTGCCTTCATTCAGAGGTCCTCAGACCAGGGGTATCCCATGTTTTTGTAAACTTGAGGGACCCAAGAGAGAAAGGAGTCACGAGCCACTGTTCTTGCCACAGGAAGACTCGATAAAAACGGATTATTTTGTTTGCTTTTAGCCTTGGGGCAGGAATAGGGGAACACACCCAAGGTCTGTTGATCCTGGTGTGACTCGGAAGAAGACCCAGGACAGAGAATCTCAGCTGGAAGTCTTTTATTCTTTTAACTTGAAAGAGGACATGTTGAACCCGCCCCTTATGCTCAGGTAGCTCAGGTGGCTGTGGCCCAGCCTGTTGGGAAAAGTCAGCTCGTGCCCATCTGGCAGCTTCACCTTGAATTTGTCACTCTCAAAGGTCACTGTGAACTGTGGGGAGAGAGGGTGTCAAGGAGGCAGGAGGCCCTGGAAATGGGCCAGGGCAGTGCCTGATGGCTCAAACAAGGCCAGCACCTGTGTCCAGGCCAGGCTCCCTTCCATCTGGGCCCTCCCCTTGATATCACCCCAGTGCCCTTTCCCCCTTTGACCTCACCTTGACCTCTGACCCTGGGTTGAAGCACAGGTGATCTTCCCGTTGTTCTTGCCCCCAGTTGCTGCCGTCCAGTGAGTTGCAGACAATGACGGATTCGCTGAAGCGAGGGTTGAAATGCAGGTTCAGCTTGTCTGTGCCCTGGCCCAGATTAATTACAAAGCTGCAGGAGAAGGGGTAGCAGGTGAGGTTCACGGCTCAGGCCTGGAGAAAGCAGCTTGGGTTGGAGGACCTTGGTTGACCACAAGCTGGAAGAATCAAAGCTTGTGTTCGTTGAGATCTGTGCCTTAAACAAGGGAGGTAACAACCCGCTCAGACTTAGCACTCTGGTAGCACATTCCTTTTGGAGCAGGGATCACGCTGTTGAGAGAAGGGTAACTGATAGTGACAGCTTCAGGAATTGGGGTCGGCTCTCCTGGGAGAGAGAAATGCTATCTCTTAGATATCTGAAGACCTATTAAATTTAGCCATAAACAGCCAACCTAAGGTGATGAGCTCCCCGTCATTGCAGGTATGCAACTGGGGTTGTATGACTTCTTGGCAGCATCACTACAGGAGCCTGGGCTATACCTGCAGGGTTCCTGAAAGTGGGGCATTCTGGGTCATGGGGTGTCTTCATTCGGCAGTCTCAGACCAAGGGTATCACACATTTTGACAAACTGGAGGGTGCCAAGTAGGAGAAAGAAGTCACTTTTCCCTTAGCTCCTATGACATGCCTCCTCCCTAACCAAAAGTAGATAAAGCACAGTTCCAAGATGCGCTGACATGTTCTGCAGGCGAGAGAGCCCTTCGCTGGACTGTGACTCATGGAGGCGGTGAGGCCGCTGGTTCTAACCAAGAGGATGCCGGTGAGACCACTCAGCCTCCCCTGGTGGCTGCCCCGGTTTAATGCTCATGAAAGGCCAGCCTGTGGCCATTCCTCTGGGTAAAGAGGGTGGTGTCTCTGGGGATTTGAGCGTTCCCTAGAGGCACCTGCCCCGCAGGGGGCCAGGCAGAGTTCCAGGGGCTTCTCCACCTGCCCCTTCAATGGCTTTTGGGGCAAAAGAACAGCATATGGCATCAGCTCTGAAATTCTGCAGGTCCCCAAACCTAGCCTCAGACATGAAGTGGGGGCTAGCAGGGGTGTGGGGAGAAGGGTGTGAAAAAGGGCCCGTTGGCCTGACGCCCCTCTTGCCTGACCACTTCACAGGGCTGCCCTGCCCGCCCCACCTGCCCTGCCTATTCTGAGCCTGCAGACTCCCCCAACCCTGAAACCTTGCTCACCCATCAGTGCCATCGGCGATCCTGCCTGTGATCTTCAGGGTTGACCCCGGCTTCATGTCCACGTTCTTAACCTCAAGTTCCCCCTGGGCCAACAGAGAAACATTCCACTCGAGTCCCCACAGAAAATCAATCCCACACTTGCCCGGCACCTTCATCCACCTCATCCCAACCCAGCTGCAGGTCTCATAATCCCCCTGCCCATGTGAGGACGCAGGAGACCACCAAGCTGGAAAGTGGCACAGCCAAATCAAGGCCTCCCAGAGCTTCCCCACCCCCTGCCCTGTTTTGCTCTTATCCACCCCAACCCAAGGAGGCACAGGGCCCAGGTGGGGGAGGCTCAGTTTGCCCATCTATGAAAGGGGCAGAGTGCTTCCTGCCCAGTTCCACGAAGTGTTCAAGTGATGAAATCACGCTGCCCTCAGCAGAACCCCAGAAACAAAAATATGATATGGAAAATGACTGTATCAGAGGCACAAGGTCTTGGCCCATCCAAAACTAAATCTGACCAGGCGCAGTGGCTCACGCCTGTAATCCCAGCATTTTGGGAGGCTGAGGCGGGCTGATCACCTGAGGTCAGGAGTTTGTAACCAGCCTGGGCAACATGGTGAAACCTCATCTCTACTAAAAATTTAAAAATTGGCCAGGTGTGGTGGCTCACGCCTATAATCTCAGCACTTTGGGAGCCCGAGGCGGGCGGATCACGAGGTCAGGAGATCGAGACCATCCTGGATAACATGGTGAAACCCCGTGTCTACTAAAAATACAAAAAATTAGCCAGGTGTGGTGGCGGGCGCCTGTACTCCCAGCTACTCGGGAGGCTGAGGCAGGAGAATGGTGTGAACCCGGGATGCGGAGCTTGCAGTGAGCTGAGATCGCGTCACTGCCCTCCAGTCTGGGCGACAGAGCGAAACTCTGTCTCAAAAAAAAATAATAATAATAAATAAAATATAAAAATTATCTGGGCATGGTGGCGGGCGCCTGTAATCCCAGCTACTGGGGAGACTGAGGCAGGAGAATCGCTTGAACTCTGGAAGTAGAGGTTGCCATGAGCTGAGATCGTACTATTGCACTCCAGCCTGGGCGACAAGAGTGACATTTCATCTCAAAGAAAAACAAAAAAAAACGCCGGGCACGGTGGCTCACACCTGTAATCCCAGCACTTTGGGAGGCTGAGGTGGGCAGATCACCTGAGGTCAGGAGTTCAACACCAGCCTGCCTAACATTTAACCCCATTTCTACTAAAAATGCAAAAATTAGCCAGGTAGGGTGGCACGCATCTATAGTCGCAGCTACTTGGGAGGCTGAGGCAGGAGAATGGCTTGAGCCTGGGAGGCAGAGGTTACAGTGAGCCAAGATCACACCACTGCACTCCAGCCTAGGCGACAGAGCAAGACTCCGTCTCAAAAAAAAAAAAAAAACTAAGAATCTATAAAACTCCGCAAGTCCCACGTCTGAACATGTCCATCAAAGTCTCTCTCCAAGCCTCACTCTCCTCATCTGTAATTTAATTTATTCATTTAAAAAACCGTTGATAGCCTGGGTGTGGAAGTGTGTACCTGTATTCCAGCGACTCGGGAGGCTGAGACAGGAGGGTCACTTGAGCCCAGGAGTTGGAGACCAGCCTGGGCAACATAGTGAGACTCCCATTTCTAATTTTTGTTGTTGTTGTTGCTGAATGCCAGCTGTATGACAGACCCTGTCACACCAGGGAGACACCACCAACCTTCAAGCTTGTTTTGAGAGGATTCAAGAACATGTTTGTGAAATCCCCCACGCACAGGGCCTCACGTAGACCAACAGCAAATCACAGGAACGCCGTCATTTATTGTTTTACTTTCCTTTTCCTTTTTTGTTTTTTTTGTGGTTTTTTTGAGCAGAGTCTTGCTTTGTCGCCCAGGTTGGAGTGCAATGGTGTGATCTTGACTCACTGCAACCTCCACCTCTCGGGTTCAAGCGATTCTCCTGCCTCAGCCTCCTGAGTAGCTGGGACTACAGGCATGTACCACCATGCCTAATTTTTGTATTTTTAGTAGAGACAAGGTTTCACCATGTTGGTGAGGCTGGTCTCAAACTCCTGGCCTCAATTGATCTGCCCACCTCAGCTCCCCAAAGTGCTGGGATTACAGGTGTGAACCAAGCCCAGCCTTAATTTTCTTTTGTAAATTTTTTCTTTTTTTTCTGGACAGTGGTCTGCCCGAATGACCATCATTTTGATTACTTGTTGTTATGATTCATCTGCTCCTTATTTTCCACAGGAAAGCAGCACCTGAATTTCTGTACAGCAGGAGCCTCCTCTAGCCTCACGATGGTTACTAGGGAAGATTTCTAAGCTGGGTTTTCAAAGCTCATTACCCAAGGCTCGTTACCCAAGGCGGTGGCTCACGCCTATAATCCCAGCACTTTGGGAGGCTGAGTCGGGAGGATCACCTGAGGTCAGGAGTTTGAGACTGGCCCGGCCAACCTGGAGAAACCCTATCTCTATTAAAAATACAAAAATTAGCTGGGTGTAGTCCCAGCTACTTGGGAGGCTGTGGCAGGAGAATCGCTCAAACCCGGGAGCCGAGATTGTGCCACTGCACTCCGGCCTGGGTGACAGAGCAAGACTCTGTCAAAAAAAGAATAGCTCATTACTCAAGACCAGTTTTCGCATCTATGACCAGAGGGTGAGGTTTGGTCTGACCAGGACACAACAGGCACCAAAGATTTAGAACAACTTATGGGAGGACACTTTTACATTGTAGGAGTTCTGCTCACTGACTTTTTTCTTTTTTTTTCCAGAAAGAGCGTAATCTGAGATGCCCTGAATGAGCTCATTGGACTGGGGCACTTTGCCAGAAGTCAAGGGCAGTGGCCACGGGAGGACCCTCAGTGCCCTCTTGCTGGCAGCCGCCTCCTCTCTGCAGAGGAGGAAGTGACCCGCTGGTTGGTCACATGTAGGGGTAGGTTGTAAGGTATTGCCCAACTCTCCCACAGGCAGTAAGTTCTTTTTTTTTTTTTTTTTTTTTTAGATGTTGAGATGGAGTCTCACTCTGTCACCCGTGCTTGTGTGCAGTGGTACGATCTCGGCTCACTGCAACCTCCACTTCCTGGGTTCAAGCAATTATCCTGCCTCAGCTTCCCGAGTCACTGAGATTACAGGCTCCCACCACCACACCTAGCTAATTTTGTTTGTATTTTTAGTAGAGGCAGGATTTCACCACTTTGGCCAGGTTGGTCTCGAACTCCTGACCTCAAGTGATCCTCCCCTCTGGGCCTCCCAAAGTTCTAGGATTACAGGCGTGAGACACTGCACCTGGCATTTTTTTATTTTCTTTCTTTTTTTTTGAGACAGGGTCTCACTCCGCCACTCAAGCTAGAGTGCAGTAGCACGATTATAACTCACTGCAGCCTCACAGCCTCCTGAGCTCAAACGATCCTCCTCCCTCAGCCTCCTAAGTAGCTAGGACTACAGATGTGTGCCACCATGCCCAGCTAATTTTTAAAATTTTTGTAGAGATAGGGTTTTGCTATGTTACCCAGGCTACTCTGGAACTCCTGACCCTCAAGTGATCCTCCCGCCTCAGCCAGTAATACTTTTTTTTTTTTTTTGAAAGATCTTGCTCTGTCACCCAGGCTAGAGTGCAGTGATGTGATCATAGCTCACTACAGCCTTGACCTCTTGGGCTCAAGCAATCCTCCCACCTCAGCCCCCCAGGTAGCCTGGACCACAGGCATCCCACCTGGCTCAGCTGATTTTTTTTTTTTTGAGATGGGATCTCACTATGTTGTCCAGGCCAGCCTCGACCTCCTGGGCTCAAAGGATCCTCCCACCTCGGCCTCCCAAAGTGTTGGGATTACAGGTGTGAGCCACTGTGCCCGGCCTGGCAGTACATTTTATAAGAGACGCCTGGAGGAGGCAGCAATGCTTAACCCAGGACAGCGGGCCATGACGGCGGCATGTCAGACACGAGGCTGCTCAGACTAGGGCTTCTCAGCCTTGGCCCTCTGGACGTTTGGGGCAGGCACTTCTTTGTTGGGGTCTGTCTCTTGTGTTGTAGGATGTTGAGCAGTATTCCTGGCCTCTACCCACTGGATGCCAGTGACACCCCCGCCGAGCAGTGACAACCAAAAATGTCTCCAGACCGTCCGTTGTCTCCTGGGGGCAAAACCTCCCTGCTTTAGAGAAAGTGGGGTTTGGAGGCTGGACACCTAACTCCCCACATCTTCGCTTAACATTATGGGGTGGGGTCCAGATTTTGGAGCCAGACAGATGGGATTAAAATCAGTCTCTCGCTGGCCGGGCGAGGTGGCTCACACCTGTAACCCCAGGACTTTGGGAGGCTGAGGCGGGCAGATCATGAGGTTAGGAGATCGAGACCATCCTGGCTAACATGGTGAAACCCCATCTCTACTAAAAATACAAAAAAATTAGCCAGGTGTGGTGGTGGGCGCCTGTAGTCCCAGCTACTCGGGAGGCTGAGACAGGAGAATGGCGTGAACCCGGGAGGCGGAGCTTACAGTGAGCCAAGATCACACTACTGCACTCCAGCCTGGGTGACAGAGTGAGATTCTGTCTCAAAAAAAAAAAATCAGTCTCTCACTGACAAAGACCATTACCTCTGGGAGATGAGGTTATCCAGTGAGGACAGCCCAAAAGGGGCTCAAACAAGAAGCAGAACACAGGTGTGCCTGCCACACAGCAGGCACTCACAGATGTGTGCCCTGCGCACACACACGTCTAACACCAAGAATCAGGAGATGGCTCCTTGCCTCCTGCCAGCAGCCTGTGCCCACACCCTGAGCCCTGGAACAGTCAGGCCAGGATAGGGGAGCTGGAACTGCACTAAGAGAAGCACCCCCACTCCCCTTGCAGCTCCTGGGGGCTGTCTGGCTGAAACAGCAAAGCTCAAACCCCAAGGATAGAGGTGGGGCTGCTGCAGGGCAGAGGCACTCGGAAGTCCAGGGTTAGGAGTGCACTTGGACAAATAGGGATGCTGAGAGCTGTGGGAAGGTTCAGGCCCGGGAGCCTTGTCCCCACCCAACAGAGTCAAAGGCGCAGAGAGAAACAGGCAGAACTGGGTGGGGGTGTGGTCGTCCCTAGAGCTGGGGGGGTGGGGAGTTGGGGGCCCAGACTCTAGTGCCGACTCTGCCCCTAATTGGCAGAGGGGCCTGGGGCCAGCTTAGCCCCTTTCTGGGCCTTGGTTCCGTTATCTGTCATATAAGGAATTTGGATGATGTGGCCTCTGGAGATGGAGAGAGAGGAAAGAAAAGGCAGAGGTGAGATGACCAGGAAAGAGAAGGTAGGAAGAGTCTGTGGGCCACAGCAGTCCTCCCCGAGAGGCAGAGGGTGATGAGGGCATAGACCCTTCCACGCAGGACCCCTGGCACATTCACGTCCTGCATCCCCCCTGCACTTGAATAGCGTCTCCCGAAAATTCATGTCCACCTGGAACCTGTCAATGTGACCTTTTTTTTTTTTTTTGAGATGAAGTCTCACTCTGTCACCTAGACTGGAGTACAGTGGCGCGATCTCGGCTCACTGCAACCTCTGCCTCCCGGGTTCAACCGATTCTCCTGCCTCAGCCTCCCAAGTAGCTGGGATTACGGGTGCCCGCCACAACATCTGTCTAATTTTTTCTTCTTCTTTTTTTTTTTTTTTTTGTATTTTTAGTACAGACAGGGTTTCACCATGTTGGCCAGGCTGGTCTTGAACTCCTGATCTCAGGTGATCCGCCTGCCTCGGCCTCCCAAAGTGCTGGGATTACAGGTGTGAGCCATGCGCCCAGCCTCAATGTGACCTATTTAAAAATAGTTCCTTTGCAGATGTAATCGAGTTAAGAGGTCATACTGGTTTAGCGTTGGTCCTAAATCCAATACGACCAGTGTTCTCATAAGAGGAGAGAAATATAGACACAGAGACGGAGACACACAGAGGAGTCCATGTGAAGTCGGAGGCAGAGATTAGAGTGATGCAAGCCAACGAGTGTGAGGAGCCACGAGAAGCTGGAAGAGGTGAGAAGGAACCCTCCCCTAGCGCCTTCAGCAGGAGCGTAGCCCTGTAGCACCTTGGTTTCAGGTTTCTAGTCGCCAAAACCAAGACAGAACAAACGTCTATTGTGTGAAGCCACCCACAATTTGGTGGTAATTTGTTATTGCAGCCCTAGGCAGTGAATACACCATCTAATCCTCAGAAGACGCAGCCTGTGATCCCATTCCACAGATGTAAGGAAGACTGGGGCTCAGAGACGGTCAATGACTTGGCCAAGGCCACACAGTAAAGCTGTGGCAGAGTCAGGTGTAGAATCAAAGAATCAGAGACCTCAGTGGGAATCTACTCAACCCCTTGTGATTTGCAGCTTGTGGCCTTGGGCAATTTGCGCTCCAAGACTTGGGTTTTGTGTGTGTGTGTGTGTATATGAGACAAGGTCTCACTCTGTTGCCCAGGCTGGAGTACAGTAGTGCAATTATGGCTCACTGTAGCCTCGACCTCCTGGGCTCAAGTGATCCTCCCACCTCAGCCTCCCAAGTAGTTGGGACTACAGGAGTGTGCCGCTACCCCCACTAATTTTTTAAGGCAAGGAGTAGTGGTATGCACCTGTAGCAGAAAAGGTCTCACTATATTGCCCAAGCTGAGATTTTTTTTTTATCTCTATAAAGATCAATGGAGGCCAGACATAGTGGCCCACACCTGTAATCTCAGCACTTCGAGAGGCCAAGGCAAGAGGATCCCTTGAACCCAGGAGTTTGATATCAGCCTGAGCAACATAGTGAGACCTCATCTCTACAAAAAATAAGAAATAAGCTGGGTGGGGTGGCTCACGCCTGTAATCCCAGCACTTTGGGAGGCCGAGGTGGGCGGATCACCTGAGGTCAGGAGTTCGAGACCAGCCTAGCCAACATGGTGAAACCATGTTTCTACTTAAAAAATCCAAAAATTAGGCCAGGCGCAGTGGCTCACACCTGTAATCCCAGCACTTTGGGAGGCCAAGGCCGGTGGATCACCTAAGGTCGGGAGTTCAAGACCAGCCTGACCAACATGGAGAAACCCCATCTCTACTAAAAATACAAAATTAATCAGGTGTGGTGGCGCATGCCTGTAATCCCTGCTACTCGGGAGACTGAGGCAGGAGAATCGCTTGAACCTGGGAGGTGGAGGTTGTGGTGAGCCAAGATTGCACCATTGCACTCCAGCCTGGGCAACAGAAACTCCGTCTCAAAAAAAAAAAAATTAGCCAGGTGTAGTGGCACATACCTGTAATCTCAGCTACTTGGGAGGCTGAGGCCAGAGAATTGCTTGAACCCAGGCAGCAGAGGTTGCAGTGAGCTGAGATCGGGCCACTGCACTCCAGCCTGGGCAACAGAGCGAGACTCCATCTCAAAAAAAAAAAAAAGAAAGAAAGAAAGAAAAGAAACAAACAAAATTAGCCATTGTGGTGGTGAGTTCCTGGGGTCCCAGCTACTCAAGAGGCTGAGGTGGGAGGATCATTTGAGCCAAAGAGGTCAAGTCCGTAGTGAGTTATGATTGCCACCACTGCACTCCACCTGGTGACAGAGCAAGACACTGTATTTTTGTTGTTGTTGTTGTTGTTGTTGTTTTGAGATGGAGTTTCACTCTTGTCGTCCAGGCTGGAGTGCAGTGGCACAATCTCGGCTCACCATAACCTCTGCCTCCCAGGTTCAAGTGATTCTCCTGCCTCAGCCTCCCCGGTAGCTGGGATTGTAGGCATGCGCCACTAGGCCTAGCTAATTTTGTATTTTTTTAGTAGAGACAGGGTTTCTCCATGTTGGTCAGGCTGGTCTCAAACTCCCAACCTCAGATAATCCACCCACCTCGGCCTCCCAAAGTGCTGGGATTACAAGCAGGAGCCACTGCGCGTGGCCCAAGATGCTGTTTTTTAAAAAAAGACCTCTGTCCAACTTCTTTGCTGCACAGATGGGGAAACTGAGGCCCAGAGAGGGAGAGCAGTGGTTTTCTCTAAAAGCCCCCACCCAGGCAAACACAAAGATGAACAGAGTGGGGCAGGCAGCAGGGGGCTGATGTCCTCACCGTCATGGTGACAGCTCCTGGCAGCAGCTCCCAGCAGCTCCTGGAGGCCTGTGCTCAGGGTCTCAACTCGTAGTCAAGCTTATATCCTAGAATATTACACATTAACTCCCTCAAGGTCCTAAGTGAGGACTTTGCCTCTTCTACCTGGTGTCTCCCCGCCTGCATCTCCCAGTACCCAGCCCAAATAGGCAGAAGACTCCTCAGCCAGCTCCACCCCACCCATCCCGGAGCATCCTCCTGGCCTCCCTCCAGCCCAGCCTCCCCCTCCTCAGTGCTCCCAGAGCCCGAGAGGGGAGGCAGCCCCAGCTCTGCCCCCACACAAACTGCAATACAGCCGCTTGACAGCTCTCCCAGCCTCCCTCACTGAGCCCAGCTTCCTTGCCTGTAAAAAGAGAGATTTGCTTTGCAAAAAAAAAAAAAAAAGTCTAGGCTTCTAATTTTCTTTTCTTTTTTTTGTTTTTTGAGACGGAGTCTCGCTCTGTCACCCAGGCTGGAGTGCAGTGGCACGATCTCCGCTCAATGCAAGCTCCACCTCCCGGGTTCACACCATTCTCCTGCCTCAGCCTCCCAAGTAGCTGGAACTACAGGCACCCACCACCATGCCCGGCTAATTTTTTGGTATTTTTAGTAGAGATGAGGTTTCACCATATTAGCCAGAATGGCCTCAATCTCCTGACCTCGTGATTTGCCCACCTCGGCCTCCCAAAGTGCTGGGATTACAGGCGTGAGCCATCACGCCTGGCCTAAGCTTCTAATTTTCTATGATGTCATGATTCATTGTCAGAAAGCATTATGTTTTCTTCTTCCCTCCTCGTATTATTTATCTGATCGGACATGTAGGTTTCAAAACCAATACATGGATTCAAAGGAAAGATTTCAAAGTATTTACAACAAACAGTCAAAAGCAGAGAAGAGCTGGGCGCAGTTGCTTAAGCCTGTAATCCCAGCACTTTGGGAGGCCAAGGCGGGCAGATCACCTGAAGTCAGGAGTTTGCGACCAGCCCGGCCAACATGGTGAAACCCCGTCTCTACTAAAAATACAAAAATTAGCCGGGCGTGGTGGAGGGCACCTGTAGTCACAGCTACTCAAGAGGCTGAGGCAGGAGAATCGCTTGAACCTGGGAGGTGGAGGTTACAGGGAGCTGAGATCGTGCCACTACACTCCAGCCTGGGTGACAGAGTGAGGCTCCGTCTCAAATAAAAAAATTAAAAATAAATAAAAGTGGAGAAGGAGTGAGAGGGCTGAGTGGGGGACACAGAGGATGAAAATACTTTGCTTTTGACTTCTGTTACTTATGTAACTGGCATGCTTACTACAGACAATTAGAGATATTAAATAAGAAGAAAAATAATCACTCATAATGCCACCACCACGAGGGAACTGGCTTACTCTGTTGGCATGTTTCCTTCCAGGTGGTTCTCCACAGCTTTACATTATAGACACCCCTCTGTCTGTGCAATTGTTTATCTTTCTTCATTTGGGAAACATTAAAGACCACAAATCTATATTTCAGAACCATACTTTAATGCCTGCGAAATAGTCTACCTTTCAACGACTGAATTTATTTAACCAATTTCCTTCTGCTGAATACTCACATTAATTCTAAATTTCTGCTATTAAAAATACTGCTGCATTAAATCTATTTGGACATAAAGTTTGGCTGCATCGTGACAACTTATGTAGGGCAGATTCCCAGAAGAACTTTTCTAGAGCTCAGGATTTGGCGAGCCAGAGTGTTTTCCATCAGAGTTGGCGGTGGCCACTCCGGGCAGGATGTGGGGAGCTGGCCTTGCCGAGGGCCCTCGGTGCCAGGAGTCTGCATGTGGCTCACTGCCCAGTGCCCACGTAGGACACCACCTTCAGTCCCCTGCCAGCCCGGAGTGGGGAGTGACTTCCTCCTTTCACCCACAAGGAAATTAATCCTCTCTCGGCCTTTCTCCAAGAGGCATGGTAAAACCCCAGTGAGATAAGGAATTTTAAAAGGCTTTCTCCCTGGAAACTAATCAACAGAAACTATACCTTTTAAAGGTGGCATTTTTCTGATTATAATAATAATATTATCTCACTATAGGAGGTTCCAGAAAGTACACAAAGTAAAAGGAACTTAAAGTTCACTTGTTTTAAAAGAATGTTCAAAAGCAGGGGAACATGACCATACATATGATTTATGTACTTTGCTGTATGTATGTTTTATACCAATGAAAGATTTAAAAAAAGAATGACTGGGTGTGGTGGCTCACTCCTGTAATCCCAGCACTTTGGGAAGCTGAGGTGGGTGGATCGCTTGCGTCCAGAAGTTCGAGACCAGCCTGGGCCACATAGTGAGACCCTGTCTCTACTAAAAAATTTTTTTAAAATTAGCCGGGCATGGTGGCACATGCCAGTAGTCCCAGTTACTCAGGAGGCTGAGGTAAGAGAATTACTTGAGCCCTGGAGATCCAGGCTGCAGTGAGCCACGATTGTGTCACTGCACTCCAGCCTGGGTGACAGTGACGGACCCTGTCTCAAACGAAAAACAAAAAAGAACAGAAATCCTGATACTCACATCTGTAACCTTGTCCTCTTAACAATGGATACCTTCTGAAGGGCATTCTGCACTTTGCAAACCACTTTCTCCAGCCCTCATCGTTATAAGCTCACAGTACATTCTCAAGGTAATGTCTGTTCTCACCCCATTTTTCTGGTGGGGAATTAGGGATCCCAGGACTCACTCAACTAGAAAGTAGCAGAGCTTGCTGTCCAGCAACCAATCCCTTGCTCAGGCGCCTGCCAAGGTGTGTGGCACTGCCCTCACTTAGCAAAAAGAGCATTTGACCTCCACTGTGACCTTGAGCCCTCTGTGCGGTGGCCGCCTCTGAGATGGCCCCAATGATCCCCAGCTCCTGGTAATCACACACTTGCCTAATCAGCTCCCTTGAGCATGGCTGGACACGGGACTTGCTTCTAACTAAGAGAATACTAGAATATGGCAAAAGTCATGGGATGTCACTTCCAAGGTTAGGTTACAAAAAAACTGTTGTCTCGGTGTCTCTCTCATCCTCTGCTCTGCTCTTGCCCTGGGGAAGAAGCAATGAAACCACCTTGTGAGTAGCTCTACGGAGAGGCCCATGTGCCAAGGAACTGACGTCTCCAGCCAACCACCAACAAAGACCGGGACCTGCCAACAGCCACATGAGTGAACTTGGCATTGGAGCTTACCCCACGCCAGCCTGGAGACAACTCATGCAGCCGACACCCTGACTGCAGCCTTGTGAGACCCGGAGCCAGAGGCTCCCAGCTAAACCCCACCTGGATTCCTGCCCCAAAGAAACCATGAGAAACGTGTTTCTTATTTTAAGTCCCTACATTTTGGGTTAATTTATTACGCAGTGATAGATAACTAATATACCTTGCCAAGCAATTGTTATTGGAAGGCTGGTAGGAGGAATAATATTCCTGAAGGCCTCCCTCCTGGCTAAAGAATCTTTGGTCCATAGATGTCCACAGACATTCTATAATACTATACTGAATTTTTTTTTTCTTGAGATGGAGTCTTGCTCTTGTCGCCCAGGCTGGAGTGTAACGGCGCAATCTCGGCTCACTGCAACCTCCGCCTCCCAGGTTCAAGCGATTCTCCTGCCTCAGCCTCCCAAATACCTGGAATTACAGGCACCCACCACCACGCCCAGCTAATTTTTTGTATTTTTAGTAGAGACGGGGTTTCACCATGCTGGCCAGGCTGGTCTTGAACTCCTGACCTCGTGATTCACCCACCTCGGCCTCCCAAAGTGCTGGGATTACAGGCGTGAGCCACTGCGCCTGGCCTATACTGATCTTTTTAAAGAACCAGCCCTTGGTTTTGTTTCCTTCATTATTTTCTGCATTTTTTTTCATACAGTGTCTTACTTTGTTGCCCAGGCTAGGGTGAACAGTGGTGCAAAGACAGTTCACTGAAGCCTCGACCTCCCAGTCTCAAGCGATCCTCCTGCCTCAACCTCCTGAGTAACTGGGACCACAAGTACATGCCACCATACCTAGCTAACTAAAATTATTTTTTTCTTTTTTTTTTTTGGTAGAGATGGAGTCTCACTATGTTGCCCAGGCTGGTCTCAAACTCCTGCGCCCGAATGATCCTCCTGTCTCAGCGACCCAAAGTGCTGAGATTACAGGCTCGAGCCACTGCACCTGGGCTTCTTTTAGTTTTTCTTTTATTTTACTGCTCTTTTTGTAGCTTGCTGAGTTGAATGCTTCACTCCCTTGTTTTTCATCTTCTGTTTACTAGTAAATGTATCGAAGGCTCTGAATTTTCCTCTCACTGCCACTTTGGCCATTTCTCACAGGTTTTGAGGTGTTCCCCTCAATACTGTAAATGTTACCCTTGAATTAAGCCAGATGGTCAGAAAGTTGTTCTCAGCATTCAGTAACAGTGCTTAATCAATCTTTACTGACTGATTAACTGGATACCAGTCATCCCCATCGTCATGATTGGGGAGGAGTTAGAATGTGAAACATCAGTAATACAGGATTGACTACGTAATAATAAATGATGCTACAGGCCAGGCACAGTAGCTCACACCTGTAATCCCGGCACTTTGGGAGGCCGAGGCATGTGGAACACCTGAGGTCAGGAGTTCGAGACCAGCCTGGCCAACATGGTGAAACCCCCTGTCTACTAAAAATACAAAAATTAGCTGGGCATGGTGGTGCGCACCTGTAATTCCAGCTACTCCAGAGACTGAGGCAGGAGAATCGCTTGAACCCAGGAAGTAGAGGTTGCAGTGAGCCAAGATCGTGCCACTGCACTCCAGCCTGGGCGACAGAGCAAGACTCTGTCTCAAAAAAAAAAAAATCAGCCGGGCGCGGTGGCTCACACCTGTAATCCCAGCACTTTGGGAGGCTGAGGCGGGCAGATCACAAGGTCAGGAGATCGAGACCAACCTGGCCAACATGGTGAAACCCCATCTCTACTAAAAATACAAAAATTAGCCAGGCGTGGTAGCGGATGCCTGTAATCCCAGCTACCTGGGAGGCTGAGGCAGGAGAATCACTTGAAACCAGAAGGTGGAGGTTGCAGTGAGTGGAGATCGTGCCACTGCACTCTAGCCTGGGCAACAGAGCGAAACTCCGTGTCAAAAAAAAAAAAAAAAAAAGCCACTTAGCAGATGGTACAGGACTCAAATCTTGGTTCTACCTCTTCCTAGCTGTGTGACCTTGGGCCAAGTCGTTGACCTCTGAGTTTAGGTTCCTCATGTGTGAAATGAGAACACTAAGTGTTGTGAGGATTAAGGGAGATAAAGTCCAGCCCTTCATTAATACTTAACGGATGCTATTTATTATTATTATCAGGAGCCCAGTGCCCCACCTGTGTCCGCTATGGAGGAGGCAGTCACCTCCACCTGGCAGCTGTGTCTCAGCCCTAAGGACTCTGGGAATGTTCTCCTTACAAGTCCCCAGGGTTTCATTATGACTTTCGTGTGCCTGAGGCACTTCCGCCCCTTCCTACACACGTATACATACTTGATATACATAAATATGCATGTACACATATGTAATTCTATTTTAAAGCTTCATCAAATGAGTATATTCATATTATATATTAAAAATTTGGGGGCCAGGTACAGTTCCTCACACCTGTAATCTCAACACTTTAAGAGGCCAAGGCAGGTGGATCACTTGTGCATAAGAGTTCAAGACCAACCTGGGCAATGTGGTGAGACCTCATCTCTACAAAGATTTTTTTTATTTTTATTTTTATTTTGGGATGGAGTTTTGCTCTTGTCACCCATGCTGGAGTGCAGTGGTGCGATCCCAGCTCACTGCAACCTCCACCTCCCGGGTTCAATGATTCTCCTGCCTCAGCCTCCAGAGTAACTGGGATTACAGGCGCCCACCACCACGCCCAGCTAATTTTTGTATTTTTAGTAGAGGCGGCATTCCACCATGTTGGCCAGGCTGGTCTCAAACTCCTGACCTCAGGTGATCCGCCTGCCTCAGCCTCCCAAAGTGCTGGGATTACAGGCGTGAGCCACCACACCTGGCTACAAAAGATATTTTTAAATTAGCCCGGCATGGTGGAGCACAAATGTAGTCCCAGCTACTGGAGAGGCTGAGGTGGGAGGTCCGCTTGAACCCAGGAGGTCAAGGCTGCAGTGAGCCATGGCCACATCACTGCACTACAGTCTGGGTGACAGAGTAAGACCTTGGTCTCAAAAAATATGTATATATTTTTTCTTCAACCTAAAAGTTTATTTTATTCTGATTGTATAAGAAATTAAAACATTTTAGGCTGGGCACAGTGGCTCACGCCTGTAATCCTAGCACTTTGGGAGGCCGAGGCAGGTGGATCACCTGAGGTCAGGAGTTCAAGACCAGCCCAACCAATGTGAAACCCCACCTCTACTAAAAATACAAAAATTAGTCTGGTGTGGTGGCGTGCGCCTGGAGTCCAAGGTACTCAGGAGGCTAAGACAGAAGAATCATTTGAACCCAGGAGGCAGAGGTTGCAGTGAGTTGAGATAGTGCCACTGCACTCCAGCCTGTGCAACACAGCAAGATTCCATTTCAAAAAAAAAAAGAAAGAAAGAAAGAAAAGAAATTAAAACATTTTGGTGTCATGGGCCTGAGGCATCATGCCTGCTGAGCCTGGTGGTGCACGCAGCTTCCCACAGGGCTCCTGCTATTGGGAGACTTTGGTCCTGACATCCCTGAGACCCCTACTGTGTCCTCTGCTGTCCTCCTCCCAAAGAACAAACAGATCAACACCCTGGCAATATCTGTTTTAACTCTTGCTTCCCTCTCTGTCAAGCCCTCCCCAGCAGCACACAGAGGGACCAGGAAGACCCTCAGGTCCTGGTAGGGTGTGGGAAACACAGAGCTTTCAGCAACAGATAGATAATGTCCAGTCCCGGCTCTGCCACCTACAAGCTAAGTGGCCATGGCAGGTTGCTTCAAGCCTCATTCTTCATCTGTGAAAGGGAGCTAACAGCACCTTCTTCCCAGGGTGGTTGTGAGAATTTTTTTAAATTTTATTTTATTTATTTGTTTATTTTTTGAGACGGAGTCTTGCTCTGTCACCCAGGCTGGAGTGCAGTGGCACGATCTTGGCTCACTGCAAGCTCCTCCTCCCGGGTTCACGCCATTCTCCTGCCTCAGCCTCTCAAGTGGCTGGGACTACAGGTGCCTGCCACCACACCCGACTAACTTTTTTGTATTTTTAGTAGAGACAGGGTTTCACCGTGTTAGCCAGGATGGTCTCGATCTCCTGACCTCGTGATCTACGCGCCTCGGCCTCCCACAGTGCTGGGATTACAGGTGTGAGCCACTGCGCCCAGCCTTAATTTTAATTTAAAAAGTTAACCTATGGGCTGGGTGCGATGGCTCACACCTGTAATCCCAGCTACTCAGGAGGCTGAAGCAGGAGAATTGCTTGAAACTGGGAGGCGGAGGTTGCAGTGAGCCGAGATGGTGCCATTGCATTCCAGCCTGGGCGACAGAGCAAGACTCCAACTCAAAATAAATAAATAAATTATATATATGACTATCAGGTCTCCAGGATGTTTAGGCTGCCTGAAGGCGGGTCCCCTGCTCGTACAGCTCTGATGAGCTGACCGTCTCTCCTTTGGGGGACTTCCACAGAGCTCTCACCTCATCCAGCCCAGGGATCTTCCTGTGTAACTTGATGGCCAGGTCCGGGGCCCCTCTCTACACCGCAGCCACTGGCCATGCCTGGCCACCCATCCCCAGCTAGTGTCCCTCCAGGACCACCCAGGTCCCCTGGAGCTCTGGGGTCATCCCATCTCACCTGGAATCAGGGTGGGGCCTCGAAGGAGGAAGGAATTTGGAGACTTAGCGGGGAGTGGGCCGAAGCCACCGAGCTGTCTCCCTTTCTCCACTCCTGCCCCCACAATCTTTCCACCAACCACTGGTTCTTTGTAAGATGTAAATGACAACATTCCACTCTCCTGCTTTAAACCCTCCAGGTTTCTCCTTGCACTTAGAGCAAAACCCAAACTCCCCTCTCAGCTAACCAGCCCCACACGATCGGGTCCGGTCCACCTCTTAGCCCCATCTCACCCCACCTGCCCCCTGGCCACACTGACATCTCTATCCCTTGAATTCACCAGGCTCATTCTAGTCTCATGCGTTATGTCCTTGCTGTTCCTTCCACCTGGAATTCTTCCTCAGCTCTTGGCTGGATTGAGCTCCTTATCATGTCAGTTTTAACTCAAAAGTGGGATGGATGGACAGTCGGATGGATGGATGGGTGCTGTGATACTATTATTACATAAAATAGGTTTTGCCCATGATTTCTAACTCATAACTCTCACAGCCTTTGTTAGTCTTTTGTATAATGTTGGGGTGCTTTAGGCCTCAGGAACAGGCCTCAGAAAACAGAATCTCTCTCTGACCTTTGGCTGTCCTTCCTTCACCTGCTCCTTTCTCTCCTCAAAGTAGCAATCTCCCCCTGCCTTTCTGTCTTAGAACAGAAATTCTGGCCAGGCACAGTGGCTCACACCTGTAGTCCCAGCACTTTGGGAGGTTGAGGCAAGCGAATCACTTGAGATCAGGAGTTTGAGACCAGCCTGGCCAACATGGTGAAACCCCGTCTCTACTAAAAATACAAAATAATTAGCAGGGCACGGTGATGCGCACCTGTAATCCCAGCCACTCGGTAGACTGAGGCAGGAGAATCGCTTGAATCTGGGAGGCAGACGCTGCAGTGAGCCGAGATCATGCCATTGCACTCCAGCCTGGGTGACAAGAGTGAGACTCCATCTCAAAAAAAACACACAGAAATTCTTCCTTAGAGAAATTCCCTGGCAGGGCACGGTGGCTCATGCCTGTAATCCCAGCACTTTGGGAGGCCGAGGTGGTCGGATCACCTGAGGTCAGGAGTTCGAAACCAGCCTAACCAACAAGGAGAAACCCCGTCTCTACTAAAAATACAAAATTAGCCAGGCGTAGTGGCGCATGCTTGTAATCTCAGCTGCTCGGGAAGCTGAGGCAGGAGAATTTCTGGAACCCAGGAGGCGGAGATTGCAGTGAGCCGAGATCGCGCCATTGCACTCCAGCCTGGGCAACAAGAGCAAAACTCCGTCTCAAAAAAAAAAAAAAAAAAGAAATTCCCTGACCTACCTTGTCATAAGACCCTCATTTCAGAAGGGGTCCTGCCCCATCCCTTGGAGTAAGAAATGCTGCACAGAGAGGCCAAGAAGAATCTGAACAGACGGGACTTGCGGCGGTTCCATACTTCGTCTAGTAATATTAGATAAAATCCTTTTTGCCCATTCACAGTTCTACACAGAGGTCAATCATGCCGGCACAATAAAGTCCCCATAAAAGGCCCAAGGGGATTGGGTTTGGGCAGCTTCTGAGATAGCTGAACACATGGTTGTCCCGAAGGATGGTGCCCCCAGGTGGGAGGGGGAGCTCCGCATCTCTTCCCCATAACCCACCCTAAACATCTCTTCATCTGTATGTTTTATAACATCCTTTATAATAGACCAGTACACACAAATGTTTCCCTGACTTCTGTGAGCCACTCTAGCAAATTAACTGAACCCAAAGAGGGGTCGTGGGATCCCCAACTTGAAGTCCAGAGGCTCAGACTTGCAATTGGGTGGAGGGAGAGGGGAGTCAGGGAGAGGGAGCTCAGCAGTTCGAGACCAGCCTGGCCAACATGGCGAAATCCTGTCTCTACTAAAAATACAAAAATTAGCCAAGCGTGGTGGCACGCACCTGTAAGCCCAGCTACTCTGGAAGCTGAGGAAAGAGAATTGCTTGAATCCAGGAGGTTGCAGTGAGCTGAGATTGAGCCACTGTACTCCAGTCTGGGTGACAAAGTGAAACTCCGTCTCAAAAAAGGAGAAAAAAGAGGCCTGGCGTGGTGGCTCACACCTGTAATCCCAGCACTTTGGAAGGCCAAGACAGGCAGATCATGAGGTCAGGAGTTCGAGACCAGCCTGGCCAACATGGTGAAACCCCATCTCTACTACAAATACAAAAATTAGCCGGGCGTGGTGGTGCGCACCTGTAATCCCAGCTACTCGGGAGGCTGAGGCAGGAGAATCACTCGAACCTGGAGGCAGACGCTGCAGTGAGCCGAGATCGGGCCATTGCACTCCAGCCTGGGCAATAGAGTGAGACTCCATCTCAAAAAAAAAAAGAAAAGAAAAAGAAAAAAGAAAAAAAAGAAAAAAGATGCATGGCTAAGTGGGTGGATGGGTGAGGAGGTGGAGGGAGGGGTGGGTGCGTGGATGGTGGATCAGCAGCAGGAATTACTCATCATAGAGCCCCAAAGGGTGGGTATCTTCAGGGCTCCTATCTGGTGCAGCACGGCCCCTCCCTCCATCCCTCCTGCCCCCTCACTGGCTTATTATCCCAGCCCTTTGAACCAGGAAGGCTCCTTCTCAGGGCCATGCCAACTTCTGCACATGTGGTGCTGGGTGGATTTACAGAAAAGATCTTCATGTTCTGTGTCCACCTTCTTATAAGTGTGGCAAGAAGATTTTCCATCTCTGTGTCTTTAGAAATTGAAGATGTAAACCAAGCTGCTTCTGTGACTTGGGTGGTCCTTGAGTGCTCTTCCTCAGAGATGGGTGACCTGAGTCCTGAGCGTAGTTTCTTCTCCCTGGCCCAGGCCACACAGTCTTTCCATGGATAGTGAAGCCTTTTTTTTTTTTGAGACAGAGTCTCACTCTGTTGCCCAGGCTGGACTGCAGTGGTGCAATCTCGGCTCACTGCGACCTCCACCTTCCAGGTTCAAGTGATTCTCCTGCCTCAGCCTCCCAAGTAACTGGGATTATAGGCACCCGCCATCACGCCCGACTAATTTTTGTATTTGTAGTAGAGACGAGGTTTCACCATGTCAAAATGACCAAAAGCATGTTGGCCAGGCTTTTCCTCAACTCCTGACCACAGGTGATCCGCCTGCCTTGGCCTCCCAAGGTGTTGGGATTACAGGCGCAAGCCACAGCGCCTGACCTGAGCCTTCTGCAGCTTAATCACCCAGTCACAGCTGTCCACGCGGGCGGATACCTGGGGATAGTGAGGAGAGGCTGAAACAACAGACGCAATGAAGCAACGCTGCTCACCCCAGCATTCCCACCCCATCCCCAGCTTGTGGCAGGATTATATCTGCCAAGGACAGGACTATATCCGCCTCAATCTTTGTGTTTGCCAAGCAGGGAGAGTAGCATTTATCTGTCTCTAACATGGTAAACAACCAGAGGAGGTCCCCGGCCAAGTGCAGCCCTAGTCACAGGAGCACACCCACTCCCAAGGCTTCTGATCCACCCTGAGCACCTAAGGCCACTGGAAACCCCGCCCTCTTATTGAAGTCTGTCCCTGGGGGCAATCCCCTCCCTCTCACAGTTGGCCCCAGCTCTGCCCTGGGCCACACAGATTCTGCTGCATCACTGCTTTTCTGATGATTGCAGTCTCAGGACCATCTGGGCTGCCTCCCCGCAGCACCCCGTACATATAGAAGCCTCCTTCCTCCAGCGGAAACACCTACGAGCCCCCAGGGCCTCACCTCCTAGAATCAGAATCCGAAGGATTCCAGAAGCAGCTTGGTTTAAATGGACATTTTCCTGAAGGCCTGTACCTAAAATCAACAGGTAAAGGCCTTCAGGGAAATGTCCATTTCAGAAGCTGACCCTTTATCTTTAGGATGGGAGCAGGACCTAGGCACCGTAATACCCTTGCTGGTCAAGTTCACAACCCCCGAGACCCACCAACCAGAGCAGTCATGAATTCTCCCCTAATTCCCAGAGCCCCTGGGGAGACCACGGGCTGCAGGAGAGCAGATGAGACTGTGGCTGGGTGTCCAGAGCAGCTGCCTGCTCCGGAACCTTCATGGAATGGCATTGGCCTCAAGTCCTCGCTGCCTCTTACTGGCTGTGCGACCTTGGGCAGGTCAGGTAGCCTCAGCTTCCTAGAGAATGTATGTAATGGGCTTGGCATACAGAATATGGCACATAGTAGGTACTCAACTATTATTATTACGTATTTAATAGCTAATTGGCTGGCATTTGCTGAGCACTCCGCATACATTGGGCCATTGCGAGGTCTCTCGCCTGCATCGTTTGCTAATTAGGTGTTTACCTGGGACCTTCCCAGAGCGGGCATTCTCTCCTCTGTACGCTTGACAGCCCCAACCCTTGTTCTCCCAGCAGGAGCAAAAGGGGTTGAGTATGATGACCTCCAGCTCAATGTCTAAGGATTTCTGGGTTTCAGTTTCCCCCTCGGCCAGCTCCTCCTGCCCCTACCACCCACCTCCCAAGCTGGGGGTTTCACTGGCCCACTTTTGTTCCCTGCAGAATCCTAGAGTTCCCCAGCCCTTCCCTCTCCGACCTTCACACTCCACATCCTCAGCCCAGCACAGGAGCCAATTTTGCCAAGAGGTAAAGAGACTTCACCACTGCTTCACCAGTCTGTCCATTTCCTAGCAAGCAACTGACACTTGTTTGGTTTTATAAATTAAGGTTTCAATTCTTGGCCAGGCGCGGTGCCTCACACCTGTAATCCCAGCACTTTGGGAGGGCAAGAGTGGTGGATTACCTGAGGTTAGGAGTTCAAGATCAGCCTTGCCAACATGGTGAAACCCCATCTCTACTAAAAATACAAAAATTAACCCGGTATGGTGGCTCATGCCTGTAATCCCAGCTACTCAGGAGGCTGAGGCACAAGAATTGTTTGAACCCAGGAGGTAGAGGTTGTAGTGAGCCAAGATGGCACCACTGCACTCCATCCAGCCTGGGAGACAAAGCAAGACTCCTTCTCAAAAAAAAAAAAAAAAAAAACAGTTTCAATTCTTGTATAATATGTTGCTAGTGGGAATGTAAAATGTTGCAGCTGCTATGATAAATAGTTTGGCAGTTCCTCAAAAAGCTAAACATAGAATTACCCTATGATCTAGCAATTCTACTCAAGTATGCACATACCCAAAGGAATCGAAAGCAGGAACTCAAACTAATATTTGTAAACCAATGTTCATAGCAACACTATTCACCAGACCAAAGGTGGAAACACCCAAGCATCTACCAACAGATGAAAGGAGCTAACGACCCGGCGCGGTGGCTCATGCCTGTAATCCTAGCACCTTGGGAGGCTGAGGCAGGAGGATCACGAGGTCAGGAGATCAAGACCACCCTGGCTAACACGGTGAAATCCCGTCTCTACTAAAAAATACAAAAAATTAGCCAGGCATGGTGACGGGCGCCTGTAGTCCCAGCTACTCGGGAGGCTGAGGCAGGAGAATGGCATGAACCTGGGAAGTGGAGCTTGTAGTGAGCCAAGATTGTGTCACTGCACTCCAGCCTGGGCCACAGAGCAAGACTCTGTCTCACAAAAAAAAAAAAAAAAAAAAAAAAGAAAGAAAGAAAGGAGCTGGGCATGGTGGCTCATGCCTGTAATCCCAACACTTTCGGAGGCTGAGGCAGGAGGACTGATTGAGGCCAGGAGTTCGAGACCAGCCTGGGCAACATAGTGAGACCTCATCTCTACAAAAAAAAAAATGTTTTTTTAATTAGCCAGGTATGGTGGCACACACCTGTAGTTCCAGCTACTTGAGAGGCTGAGGTGGGAGAATCATTTAAGCTTAAGAGGCTGAGGCTGCAGTGAGCTGTGATTGCACCATGGCACCCTAGCCTGGGCAACAGAGAAAGACCTTGTCTCAAAAAAAAAAAAAAAAGATGAATAGATAAACAAAATATGGTATATACAGACAGTGGAATTTTTTTTTTTTTTTTTGAGATGGAGTCTCACTCTGTCTTCCAGGCTGGAGTGTAGTGGCATGATCTCGGCTCACTGCCACCTCTGCCTCCCGGGTTCAAGCAATTCTCTTCCTCAGCCACTCGAGTGGCTAGGATTACAGGCACCCGCCACCATGCCCAGCTAATTTTTGTATTTTTAGTAGAGACGGGGTTTCATCGTCTTGGCCAGGCTGGTCTTAAACTCCTGACCTTGTGATCCACCCACATCAGCCTCTCAAAGTGCTGGGATTACAGGCATTGAGAGAAGAGAGACAGATCCTCTCATATTGTTTTATATTGTCTTATACTCAGAAAAGGAAAGAGAAGCAAAACTAAAGGCAGGTAGCCCGGCACCTAGGAACCAGACCCGAAACCAGGCCTGGGCATGCCTGACCTAAGCCTGGTAGTTAAAGATCGACCCCTGACCTAACTGGTTATGTTATCTATAGATTCCAGACATTGTATGGAAAGGCATTGTAAAAATCCCTGTCCTGTTCTGTTTTGTTCTGATTACCGGCGCATGTAGCCCCCAGTCACGAACCCGCTGCTTGCTCAATCCATCACGACTCTCTCACATGGACCCACTTAGAGTTGTGAGCCCTTAAAAGGGAAAGGAATCGCTTACTCAGGAAGCTCGGCTCTTGAGACAGGAGTCTTGCCCGATGCTCCCGGCCGAATAAACCACTTCCTTCTTTAACTCGGTGTCTGAGGAGTTTTGTCTGTGGCTCGTCCTGCTACAGCGTGAGCCACCGTGCCCAGCAGACAATGGAATATTATTTAACTATGAAAAAGGATGATGTACTGATACATGCCGCATGCTACAGCATGGATGAAACTTGAAAACATTATGTTCAATGAAAGAAGCCAAACACAAAAGGACAAATATTGTATGATTCTACTTATATGAAATATTTACAATAGACAATTTATAGAGACAGAAAGTAGATTAGAAGTTACCAGGGGCTGAGGGGATGGGAGAACAGTGGAGTTACTGTTTAATGGGTATAGAGTTTCTGTTTGGGGTGATAAAAAAAGTTTTGGGAATAGATAGAGGTGATGGTTGCACAATGTTATAAATGTAATTAATGCCACAGAATCCTACATTTAAAGATGGTTAAAATTGGCCAGGTGCTCCCCGCCCCTGACGGAGTCTTGCTCTATCGCCCGAGCTGGAGTGCAGTGGTGCAATCTCAGCTCACTGCAACTTCCGCCTCCCAGTTCAAGTCATTCTCCTGTCTCAGGAGGAGGGATTACAGCCACCACTTTTTTAGGCGGTTGTCAACGGGATGGTTTAGATGTTTGAAGAGAGAAAGCATTTACCTCCCCCTGCTGGCCACTAAGAGAACAATATAAATTAGGAAGGAAAACAGCTTGTCAATTGCTAAACCTCTACTTAAAAATATGACAAATTGAGACAAGCATGTGATTAAAACACTTCACACAGCTCAAAAGGGCTTTACAGGGAAAAGCAAGTCTCCCTCTTTTCTCAGTCCCCACAGCCAATATCTTTCTCATGCTTGTTTCCAGGGATATTCTATGTGCTACATAGGTGAAAACATGCCAGACATTGACACTAACTGCATCTTTTTTTTTTTTTTTTGGAGATGAAGTCTTTGTCACCCAGGCTGGAGTGCAGTGGCGTGATCTTGGCTCACTGCAGCCTCTGCCTCCCGGGTTCAAACAATTCTCCTGCCTCAGCCTCCCAAGTAGCTGGGACTACAGGCGTGTGCCACCACCGCCGGCTAATTTTTTGTATTTTTAGTAGAGACGGGGTTCCACCATTTTAGACAGGATGGTCTCAATCTCCTGACCTCATGATACGCCTGCCTCAGCCTCCCAAAGTGCTGGGATTACAGGCGTGAGCCACCGTCCCCGGCCAACACTTTTCTCTTTCTAAAGTCTGGGATGTATTCCACCTTCGACATTTTCAGCCAGTCACCTACTGGTGGACATTTAGGTTGTTTCTAGTCTTTGACTTTTACAAGCAAAGCTGCATGATCCTCTGTTAACGTGGCCCTTTGTGCAAGCGTGTCATGATTTCTAGGAGATAACTGAGCGCTGGCTTTGTGCATACGCTATCACTTTAACCATATGCCAACCCCTGAAGTAGGTATTACAATCTCCATTTTACAGAGGAACAAACTTAGAGAGGTTAGGTAATTTGCCCCAAGTTGCCCAGGAGGTAAGAACCCAGGTCCGAGGGCAGGGTTGATGCTAACCCATCAGTGCTTATGTGCAAATTAGGAAAAGGTATAACCCCACCCCAGGATGAGGGGTTTGGCAGATGGAGGTGAGCTGGATGTCTGGTTGAATGTTTAGCCAGGTGCTATGTGCAGTGCACAACCTGCCCAACCCTTCACAGTGGTGCTGTGGGGTTCCTGAGTTGTCACCTGAAGGTGAATTGTGGGTTCAGGTCTGGAGGTCAGTGAAAAAGTGATGGATGCGAACTAGATAAAGGTCAAGTGTTTGTTTGCATTCATTCCATTCATTCAACCACCATCGCCTGAACCTCTGTGAGTAGGGCCCATGGATACACAGAGAAGCAAGTAGAAATGGCCCCTGACCCAATCCAGCCCCCTCCCAGCAGAAAAAGAGACCCACAGCAAAAGGCAGCCCAAAGGGAAAAGGCATTTCGTGAGGGCAGAGAAAAGGCCTACAGGCTGGGAGGCAGGTGACAAAGCTCTGGGGCTAGTGGTTCTGTGACTTTTAGCAAGCCACTAATCCACTCTGGACTCAAATTAGACTTGGACCAGCACCTTCTAACTGCAAGCTACCAAAGAGAACAGAACAGAAAATATCAGTGTGCCTGGCACGTAGGGTAAGTATTGCTGTGTGAAACATGATTATATGTGTGTGTGTGTGTGTGTGTGTGTGTGTGTGTGTGTGTGTGTGTTTAGGTCTGAGTCAGAGATGGCGTTTTTTGTTTTTGTTTTTTTCTTTTTGAGACGGAGTTTCATTCTTGTTGCCCAGGCTGGAGTGCAGGAGCACAATCTCGGCTCACTGCAACCTCTGCCTCCCGGGTTCAATTGATTCTCCTGCCTCAGCCTCTTGAGTAGCCGGGACTGCAACCACATGCCACCACGCCCGGCTAATTTTGTATTTTTAGTAGAGATGCAGTTTCTCCATGTTGGTCACGCTGGTCTCGAACTCCTGACCTCAGGTGATCCGGCCACCTTGGCCTGCCAAAGTGCTGGGATTACAGGTGTGAGCCACGGGGTCTGGCCTAGTCAGAGATGGATTTTCCATGATGCTAATAGACCTTAAATTCCAGGGCTCCTCCCTTGTCTTGGAAGAGGCCTTAGCAAGTGTTCATATGTTCAACAATTTGCAAAAGTAAGAGGGTTTTTTGTTTGTTTGTTTGTTTGTTTTTGAGATGGAGTTTCACTCTTGTTGCCGGGGCTGGAATGCAATGGCACGATCTCTCTCACTGCAACCTCCACCTCCCAGGTTCAAGCGATTCTCCTGCCTCAGCCTCCCAAGTAGCTGGGATTACAGGCATGTGCCACCATGCCCGGCTAATTTTTTGCATTTTTAGTAGAGATGGGGTTTCTCCATGTTGGTCAGGCTGGTCTCGAACTCGTGACCTCAGGCAATCTGCTCGCCTTGGCCTCCCAAAGTGCTGGGATTACAGGCGTGAGCCACCATGCCTGGCCCAAAAGTGAGAGTTTTAAGTCACAGTCAGGGCCGCTGCTATCTCTTTCCACTGACTTGCTCTCTGTCACACTTCCCCTAGTGAAAGGGATACTGAGGTGGCCGTAAGCATTTTTGAGACCCCACTAATGGGAGGTTGAGTTGGACATACACTTAATTTGAAATTTGCCAGGCATGGTGGCTCACACCTGTAATCTCAGCACTTTGGGAGGCTGAGGTGGGTGGATCACTTGAGGTCAGGATTTCGAGACCAGCCTGCCTAACATATAGTAAAACCCCGTCTCTACTAAAAATACCAAAAAAAAAAAAAAAAAAAAAAAAAAACAGGCCAGGCGCAGTGGCTCACACCTGTAATCCCAGCACTTTGGGAGACCGAGGTGGGCAGATCACGAGGTCAGATCGAGACCATCCTGGCCAACATGATGAAACCCCATCTCTACTAAAATACAAAAAATTAGCCGGGCATGGTGGCGCACACCTGTAGTCCCAGCTACTTGGGAGCCTGAGGCAGGGGACTCGCTTGAACCCGGGAGGCGGAGGTCGCAGTGAGCCGAGATCGTGCCACTGCACTCCAGCCTGGGCGACAGAGCGAGACTCCATCTAAAAAATAAATAAATAAATAAATAAATAAATATAAATTAGCTGGGCATGGTGATGGGCACCTGTAATCCCAGCTACTCAAGAGGCTGAGGCGGGAGAATCACTGGAACCCAGGAGGTAGAGGTTGCAGTGAGCCGAGATCGCGCCACTGCACTCCAGCCTAGGCAACAGAACGAGACTCTGCCTCAAAAAAAAAAAAAAAATTGAAATCAGTGGGTTATAGTTATAAGGTTCACAGTCACTTCTATGAATAGTTACATGATTGCTAGTGGCCCTAGTGTAGGAATGGCTTCCAGAAAAACTCCTGGAACCCCCCGACACACCTGGTATCCTGACCTAAAGGTGCAGGGACAGGGGTCACTCTGTGACCACGGTATACATCCTAGATGCCCAACATGGGAAGAATGTGGTCCTGGGAGGAGAAACAAGGTCTGCATTGTAGGGAAGCAGAAGCTAGTCTGTAGAAAATTCTTCCAATTATCAGATGCATTAAATTATAAATGGATGATTCAGTTCCCATTGATACTTGGTTAGAATAGAACTCCTGCCTATTGGGAACATAGTTAATAACGTTGCATATGTAATTACAAGTGTACCACGCAAGATTTGGTTTTTTGTTAGAAAGCATATGCAGTCGAATTGATCAGAATGCTTTTGCAGAGCACAAACCTGAAGCAGTACTGCAAACAGCAAATGTTTCTACACCTCGTGATTTACACGGCATGACACACGAGCTGTGTCTCAGCATGTAACACATTACCAACAACACAAGATGACACTGAGAAAAACTTTCCTAAAATAAAAAAGTAAAAAACATTTTTTGATCAACCATGCCAGAAAGCTGACTTGTCTTTCCCTTTATGGAAAATATAATCTGGAGGCTGGGCGCGGTGGTTCACACCTGTAATCCTAGCAATTTGGGAGGCTGAGGCGGGCAGATCACCTGAGGTCAGGGGTTTGAGATCAGCCTGGTCAACATAGTGAAACCCTGTCTCTACTTAAAAATACAAAAATTAGCCAGGTGTAGTGGCAGGCACTTGTATTCCCAGCTACTCGGGAAGCTGAGGCAGAATTGCTTGAACCCAGGAGACAGAGGTTGTAGTGAGCCAAGGTCACGCCACTGCACTCCAGCCTGGGCAACAGAGTGACTCCATCTCAGAAAAAAGAAAACAAAGAAAATATAAGCTGGCCATGGTGGTGCAGGCCTATAGTCCCAGCTACTGGGGAGGCTGAGGCAGGAGGATCCCTTGTTCCCAGAAGTTCAAGGCTGCAGTGAACTTCATGATCATGCCGCTGCACTCCAGCCTGGATGACAGAGTAGGACCTCATCTCTAAAAAAATAAAAATAGAGGCCAGGCATGGTGGCTCACCCCTGTAATCCCAGCACTTTGGGAGGCCAAGGTGGGCAGATAACTTGAGGCCAGGAGTCTGAGACCAACCTGGCCAACATGGTGAAGCCCCGCCTCTACTAAAAATACAAAAATTATCCAGGCATGGTGGCGCATGCCTGCAGTTCCAGCTACTCAGGAGGCTGAGGCAGGAGAATCGCTTGAGCCCAGGAACTGGAGGTTGTAGTGAGCCGAGGTCGTGCCACTGCACTCCAGCCTGGGTGACAGAGTGAGACTCCATCTCAAAAAAAATAAAAATAAGGCCGGGCGCAGTGGCTCACGCCTGTAATCCCAGCACTTTGGGAGGCCGAGGCGGGTGGATCACGAGGTCAGGAGATCAAGACCATCCTGGCTAACACAGTGAAACCCTGTCTCTACTAAAAATACAAAATATTAGCCAGGAGTGGTGGCACGTGCCTGTAGTCCCAGCTACTCAGGAGGCTGAAGCAGGAGAACCGCTTTGACCTAGGAGGCGGAGGTTGCACTGAGCTGAGATTGCGCCACTGCACTCCAGCCTGGGGGACAGAGCAAGACTCCGTCTCAAAAAATAAATAAATAAATAAAAATAGAAAATAAAATAAAATCATTGCTACATAACAAGCATGTGGCCCAAAATTGTAGGAAAAAAATGTATTACAGTGGCATGTCAGGTGCTTAAGTAAAAATATCTTATTGTTCTGATTTAATAATTATGGTATTTGCCAATATTTTAAAGTTTTTAATCTATTTCTCACTCTAAATAAATACATAAGCAGGGCATGGTGGCTCACGCCTGTAATCCCAGCACTTTGGGAGGCCGAGGCAGGTGAATCACCTGAGATCAGGAATTCAAGACCAGCCTGACCAACATGGAGAAACCCCGTCTCTACTTAAAATACAAAATTAGCCGGGCCTGGTGGCGCATGCCTGTCATCCCACCTACTCAGGAGGCTGAAGCAGGAGAATCGCTTGAACCTGGGAGGCGGAGGTTGCGGTGACCCGAGATCGTGCTATTGCACTCCAGCCTGGGCAACAAGAGCGAAACTCCGTCTCAAAAAAAAAAATAATAATAAATAAATAAATACATAATTTTGCATCAGTCATTTTATATCCTTTTTTCTTAGAGGTTCCCCAATTTTTTACAAATTTCAGGCTCCACAAAATCTGAATTCACCCCATCCTGATGTAAAACGTATTTCTTAAATTGGATATCTGCCACAAAAGATCGAAAAGCTCTGGACTAGATAGATGTTCTCAAAGATTTCTTTTTTTTTTTTTTTTTTTTTGAGATGGAGTTTCACTGTGCCGCCCACGCTGGAGTGAAGTGGCGCGATCTCGGCTCACTGCAACCTCCACCTCCCGGGTTCAAGCGATTCTCCTACCTTTGCCTCCCTAGTAGCTGGGATTACAGGCACACACCAACACGCCTGGCTAATTTTTTTTTGTATTTTTAGTACAGATGGGGTTTCACCATGTTGGCCCGGCTGGTCTCAGATTCCTGGCCTTAAGTGATCCGCCTGCCTGGTCCTCCCAAAGTGCTGAGATTACAGGCATGAGCCACTGCTCCCAGCCCAATCTCAAAGATTTCTTCCTTCTCTAGAATTCTCTAACTCTGTGAGAACTGCATTCTGATCCCCTCCCCTCAGCAGCTACAACTCTAACAGAAAGACAAGGAAGTTCTTCCCTGGAGCTGATCCAAGTCTTTCCTGCTGTCCTTGAAGTTCTTGTCCTGCAGGGAGGCAGGGAGACAAAGTGCCAGTGTGCAGGGCTGTAGGCAGGCCAAGGCAGGGAGAGGTGAAGACAGGTGCTTTGAAGGTATATGCTCTAGGAGAAGAGAAGGAAAAGGGTAGGAACAAAGCCCTAAACCTAGGGAATGGAACTGATGGCCTCTCCCAGTATATCAATAGCAGCCACCATTTGGAGCCTTTTTTTTTTTTTTTTTTTTTTTTTTAGACAGTACCTAGCTCTGTTGCCCAGGCTGGAGTGCAGTGGCACGATCACAGCTCACTATAGCCTCGACCTCCTGGGTCCAGCCATCCTCCTACCTCAGCCTCTCAAATAGCTGGGACCACAGGCATGCACCACAATGACGGGCTAATTTTTAAAATTTTTTTATGGAGACAGGGTCTTGCCATGTTGCCCAGGCTGGTGGAGGCTTCTTTATTTAGAATTTATAGAGTGCCAGCCAGACGCAGTGGCTCACGCCTGTAACCCCAGCACTTTGGGAGGCCGATGTGGGTGGATCACGAGGTCAGGAGATTGAGACCATCCTGGCTAACACGGTGAAACCCTGTCTCTACCAAAAATACAAAAAATTAGCCGGGCGTGGTGGCGGGCGCCTGTAGTCCCAGCTACTCGGGAGGCCGAGGCAGGAGAATGGCGTGAACCTCGGAGGTGGAGCTTGCAGTGAGCCAAGATCGAGCCACTGCACTCCAGCCTGGGCGACAGAGCGAGACTCCGTCTCAGAAAAAAAAAAAAAAAAAAAGAATTTATAGAGTGCCTACCACGTGCTAGGTAATGTACATGTAATTTCCCTTTTTTTGTTTTTTTTTTTTGAGACAGAGTCTCCTCTGTCTCCCAGGCTGGGGTGCAGTGGCTCAATCTCAGCTCACTGCAACCTCCGCCTCCCGGGTTCAAGCGATTCTCCTGCCTCAGCCTCCCGAGTAGCTGGGATTACAGGCACCTGCCATCATGCCCGGCTAATTTTTGTATTTTTGTAGAGACAGGGTTTCACCATGTTGGCCAGGCTGGTCTCGAACTCCTGACCTCTGGTGATCTGCCCGCCTCAGCCTCCCAAAGTGCTGAGATTTCAGGCATGAGCCACTGCGCCTGGCCATGTACGTGTTATTTCTAACCTTCCAGCAACCGAGGTTGGAGAGGTGAGTGACCCGAAGTCACACAGCTCTGCACTCTCCTGTCCTGCACTTCTTTCCCTCCAGCATTGCCATGCTCCCTAGTTCTAAAGATTTTATTTAGCAGGCTGGGCGAGGTGGCTCAAGCTTGTAAATCCCATCACTTTGGGAGGCCAAGGCGGGCGGCTCACTTGAGGTCAGGAGTTTGAGACCAGCCTGGCCAACATGGTGAAGCACCGTCTCAACGAAAAATACAAAAAACAGGGCTGGGCCTGGTGGCCCATGCCTGTAATCCCAGCACTTTGGGAGGCCGAGGTGGGTGGATCACCTGAGGTTGGGAGTTTGAGACCAGTCTGACCAACATGGAGAAACCCTGTCTCTACTAAAAGTACAAAAATTAGCTGGAGTGGTGGCGCATGCCTGTAGTCCCAGCTACTCGGGAGGCTGAGGCAGGAGAATTGCTTGAATCTGGGAGACGGAGGTTGCAGTGAGCCGAGATCTAGCCACTGCACTCCAGCCTAAGCCACAGAGTGAAACTCCATCTCAAAAAAAAAAAAAAAAAGATTTTATTTAGCAAACACCATCTACCCCAACCCACTTTGGGGAGGAAATTCCTCCTCATTCTCCATTTACTGCCCCTTCTGTCTCAGACTCATTCAGCCACCTGTCGGATAATTGGTCTCTCGCCCTCCTCTGCAGCACTTTGAATAAACCCACACAGGACTTCGGACAGCCCCGCCAGCCTACAGCTTCTCGGCTGATTGTCTTTGTGGCACCATCCAATCTGAAAGTATATTGTTCATTTATGGGCTGAGTAATTTACTTGAATGTAAATTCTACCAGGGCAGGGCCTTGCCTCTCTTATTCCCCCCAACTTCCTCCCCTCTCCTGCCACAGGACTTGGCACAAGGTGAGCGCTGAACCATTAATTGCTTTCTTGTGTAACCTCGACCTCAAAGTCATGCTGTAAACTCCAAGTGCTAGAGCACAAGAATGAAAAGTAGCAACTGTCCATCAGCCAACTAACTCGGGGCAGTATTTGCATATTGTCTTCCCATTGGTGAAATCCGCTGTCTCTCTTTTCCTGCTGGCCAGTGGGGTAAGGGCATAGTATCGGCCTCAGTTTCCACGCCCCTGTAATTTACATCTTCCTAGCCAATGAAAAGGTGTCCGGGGGTGGGGAAAAGGGAGTTGCTCAGACTCTTCATTCCCCAGTCCCTTCTGTCCCCCAACTGGTTGGCACACAATTCAGTCACCGGCAAACATGGCCCCGTCCGGTACACCTGAGCACCTAGAGTAGGGAGAGGCTGATATTATGAAGAGCTGGGGCAGAGGAGGCTGGGGACTAGAGCCCCACTCTGCAGCAGAGATGGTCCTCACCATGTAGTCAGACCTTGAGGTGAATCTACATAAGCTCATCTCAGATCTAAGGTCCTTGGGGAGCCAGAGCAGGCAGGAACAGTTGGCTTGGGGAGCATGAGGTGGACTGAGCAGAGGTTAAGCTTCTCTAACTTTGGGCGGACATTCCTGGGCCGGCTAACTGCAGCCTTGACCTCCTGGGCTCAGGCGATCCTCCCCGCCGTATCGAGTAGCTGGGACTTTAGGTGCATACCACCACACTCGGCGCTGAGCTAATTTTTTTTTTTTCTGGTTGCCCAGACTGGTCTCAAACTCCTGAGCTCAAGTGATCCTCCTTGCTTGGCCTCCCAAAGTGTTTGGATTACAGTCCTGAGCCCCCTGTGCCTGTGCCCAGCCTCTCCAAGGGGCTTTGACATGGTGGTCACCCAGAGAAAACCAGCAGCCTGCAGCACCTTGGAAATCAAGCAGAACTTGGCCCCAGCTCCCCAATTATGGCTTCAGGCAAGAGTTTCTGTAACCTCACTGGCCCTCTAGTTTCCTCCTCTGTAATTTGAGAAGACTAATACCTACCTTAAAGTACTGGTATGATATAGATGGAAAAGCCATGGCACATAGTGGATAAGTCAATAAATGGTAGCCAATTATCCTGATTTGGAATCAGATCAAAGGTAGTGAAATGAACTGTCACACATGAGATTCCCACCTGCCACTCAATCTTCCCAGGACATGGAAAAGCCCAATGAACAAATTCATTTCATTAGTGGCCACAGTCCCCTCACTCACACCCTGAAATGGCCCAGATTTCCCTTGCAGCAGATCTTTTTTTTTTTTTTTTTTTTTTGAGATCTCACTCTATTGCCCAGGCTGAAGTGCAGTGGCATAATCATGGCTCACTGTAGCCTCAACCTCCTGGACTTAATCCATCCTCCCACCTCAGCCTCCCGAGTAGCTGGGGCCACTGGCAGGCGCCATCATGCCTCGCTAATTTTTTTTTTTTTTTTTGAGACAGAGTCTCACTGTGTTGTCCAGGCTGGAGTGCAGTGGCAAGATCTCAGTTCACCACAACCTCCGCCTCCCAGGTTCAAGCAATTCTCCTGCCTCAGCCTCCCAGGTAGCTGGGATTACAGGCATGCATTACCAAGCCCGACTAATTTTTTGTATTTTTAGTAGAGATGGGGGTTTCACCATATTGGCCAGGCTGGTCTCGAACTTCTGACCTCAGGTGACCTGCCCGCCTTGGCCTCCCAAAGTGCTGGGATTACAGGAGTAAGCCACTGTGCCTGGCCACGCCTGGCTAATTTTTAAAATTTTTTGTAGAGACGGGGTCTTGCTGACCTTGTAGCAGATCTTATTTTTGCTGTCCCATTGTTTCAGGCAATCTAGATTTTGGCAGAAAGGCTTAATTGCAAACAACCAATTAGATAATCTTCTGTAACACAGGCATTTATATATTTGTACTGAATTATATTTCTTTTCATCTTAAACATCATTATTTTTCTTTTTTATTTTATTTATTTACAATAAATAAATATTTATTATAATTTTTTTTTTTGGAGATGGAGTCTCGCTCTGTCACCCAGGCTGGAGTGCAGTGGCGTGATCTTGGCTCACTGCAACCTCCGCCTCCCAGGTTCAAGCGATTTTCCTGCCTCAGCCTCCTGAGTAGCTGGGATTACAGGCTTATACCACCACGCCCAGCTAATTAATAGAAACGGGGTTTCACCATGTTGGTCAGGCTGGTCTTGAACTCCTGACCTCGTGATCCACCCACCTCGGCCTCCCAAAGTGCTGGGATTACAGGTGTGAGCCACTGCACCCAGCCAACATCATTCTTTTCAATTAAGATAATTTATTAAATTCACAGGGAAATAGAGCTAAATTTTAATACTTTGTGAGCCTTTTATTGTGTAAATTCACACATTTCGGCAATGATCTTGGTTACACCACATGGCCTAGATCAGATTCAGAAAATATGAGTCCTTCTCCCTGTCCCCTGCACACATACATAAGGAGTTGAATACATCCATTCCATAGGCTGTGTCATCTTTCTGATGTCTGCTCTCTCCCAGTCAGCAGTGGCATCTGGAATCATGGTTCCTGGGATCATGCATGAACTTTGGGTGCAGAGAATCAAGCTTGCTTGATTCTGCTTTGTGTTCAAATTCTGCTTTCTGTCTTCTTAACCATGTGACCTCAGGACCTTTGCACTTGCTCTCTGCGTAGTCACCCTTTCTACAGCTGGCTCCTTATCAGCTTAAATATGAATTCCAACAGGCCTGCCCAGGCCACTTCCCATATGGCCTCTACTCTCTCACACTAGCCCACTTGGGTCCCTTCGTAATTACCTCCATGTGCTTTGTTTGCTTCCGTGTTTTCTTTTTTTTTTTCTTTTTTTTTGAGACTGAGTCTTACTCTGTTGCCTAGGCTGGAGTGCAGTGGTGCAATTTTGGCTCAATGCAACCTCTGCCTCTTGGGTTCAAGCAATTCTCCTGCCTCAGCCTCCTGAGTAGCTGGGACTACAGGCATGTGCCACCATGCCCAGCTAATTTTTTGTATTTTTAGTAGAGATGGGGTTTCACCATGTTTGCCAGGACGGTCTTGATCTCCTGACCTCGTGATCCGTCCACCTCTGCCTCGCAAAGTGCTGGGATTACAGGCTTGAGCCACTAGCCTTTTTTTTTTTGAGATGGAGTCTCACTTTGTCGCCCAGGCTGGAGTGCAGTGGCACGATCTCAGCTCACTGCAACCTCCCAGGTTCAAGGAATTCTTGTGCCTCAGCTTCCCGAGTAGCTGGGATTACAGGCACACACCACCACGCCCAGCTAATTTTTGTATTTTTAGTAGAGATGGGGTTTCACCATGTTGACCAGGCTGGTCTCAAACTCCTGACCTCAAGTGATCTACCCATCTTGGCCTCCCAAAATGCTGGGATTATAGGCTTGAGCCACCCCACCCAGCCTGCTTCTGTGCTTTCCATCCTTTGAAGGCAGGGACTTGCTCTAATGTGGGCTCTTGTGATGGAGACACGTGGGGGCCTTGGCCAACCACACCCTTGCTCAGAGTCTCAGATTTCTCATCTGTAAAACGGGAAGAATAGAGCTCAACTTTGAGGTCTGTGTGAATATTAAAGGCGACAATGACAACCATGGTCCTCTATGCCCCCCTCCCGAGGTTCCGATGCCCGGAAGGGACATGCAGGATCTGACTGGAGTCACAGGGGCTGAAGCTGGGGCCACGCCTCAGTTTGTTTCCTGAACCTTCTACAATCCTCCTCCAAGAAAGAATTGCATGTCCTCCCCCATATCTCTCCTCCAAGTTTACAAGGATGCCCATCTCCCCAGCTCCTATTCCCTCACCCCAGCCCTCCCTCACCAACGTTTCCAGTGTTCCAGGGGTTTTCCTAGGAAGGAGCTGAGGTGTTAAATCCTTAGAGGTCAGCATGGCTCAGGTGATTATAGCTGAGCTTTACCTGCCCTTCTCAGGGGTTCCTCAAGTCTCTCAAAGCAACACATTTGCTCATGGTGGGGAATGGGTGGGAACGGCTGCCACAGGCATTTCCTCCAAGTTTCCCATGTAGGTCCTCCTTCCTTTCACCATCTTTAGGTTCCTCCTACCGTATCTCCTACCCTGATCCCCAGTTTGGGCCAGGCCCTTCATGCACAGACAGCTCCTGAGTCTACCTTACCATGCCCTGCTCCCCAGAACTCAGAGGGACAGCCTAGAGCCTTTGTTACAAGCACAGCCTGGCTCGCCTCTCCAAACCCCATACTCACTGTGCAATGTTGGGCATATTCGTTCATTTATTTGATGCATATTTATTGAATACTTATTGTGTAACAGTTGCTGTTTTAGGGCTTGGGGATATATTATTAGTGAAGTAACTAAATAAAATCCATTGCCCTGGTGGAGCTTACATTCTGGTGGGGGAGAGAGACACAAAACACAACAAAGAAATGAAATATGTAGTGGAGATAAGCGCTACGGAAAAAAGTTCAGCAGAAAAGGTGGTAGGGAACATGTGGTAGGGGATTAATTTTGCAGACACACTTGTTCAAGATCATCCAGAAAGCAATGAAGTCAGAATTTGCACCTAAATCAAATCTATGTTGTCTTTAAAAGTGACTCCTGACAGCACAGACGTGTCCCTAAATGAATGCAGTAAATGCGATGTGAGTTTTATTTCAGTAATAATTCATCTCAGGCTGGGCGTGGTGGCTCACACCTGTAATCCAAACACTTTGGGTGGTCAAAGCAGGCAGATCACCTGAGGTCAGGGGTTCGAGACCCGCCTGGCCAACATGGCAAAACCCTGTCTCTACTAAAAATACAAAAATTAGCCAGGCATGATGGCGCATGCCTGTAATCCCAGCAACTCAGGAGGCTGAGGCAGGGGAATCGCTTGAACCCAGGAAGCGGAGGTTGCAGTGAGCTGAGATCATGCCACTGCACTCTAGCCTGGGCGACAGAGTAAAACTCTGTCTCAAAAATAAATATAATAGGCTGGGCGCAGTGGTTCATGCCTGTGATCACAGCACTTTGGGAGGCTCAGGCGGGTGGATTACCTGAGGTCCAGAGTTCGAGACCAGCCTGGCCAACATGGTGAAACTCCGTCTCTACTAAAAATATTTAAAAATTAGCCGGGCGTGGTGGCAGGCACCGGTAATCCCAGCTACTTGGGAGGGTGAGGGAGGAAAATCACTTGAACCCGGGAGGCAGAGGTTGTGGTGAGCTGAGATCACGTCACTGCACTCCAGCCTGGGCGACAGAGAGAGACTCCGTCTCAAAAATAAAATAAAATAAAAAAAATATATAATTCACTTCAGTAGTAAAAGACACAAACAAAAAGCTATAAGTATACACTATGCTACAGCTTTTATCGAGGAATGCAATAAACATACATATCACTTCCCTGTATAATCTCAATGGCCTTTGGGAGAGAATTTAGAAAAGCATCCCAGTCGCTGAACGGTTGAGTTTAGGGGAAAAACTGACCCGGCACAGCCCCCTCATCTCCTGGATGAGGTTACTGCGGTTCTGCAAGGTGAATCGAGGTCAAGTCGCCAAGGCAGAACCGGATTCGCCAGATTCCCTAGTCTCAGTGGAGCTTTAACCCTCCCAGGCACAGGACCGCTGGAGAGGTCACCACGGGCCGGTTTCCCAGCCGGCCGCGAGGGGGCGACAGACTGCAATGGACCCAGGTGAGTCGGGGACCAGGCGCCGCCAGGTCGTGACGCCACAAGGTGAGGGAGGTGTTTGATGGAGGGAGATACAGGAGAAAAGGCGCTTAGGAGGTCTGTTCGTACTGTCCTCCCCGATTCCAGTCTGGCTCCCACTGCTATCTTCCTCCCACTGCTGGACCTTTCTAAAACAAAAGCCTGACTTTGCTACCATCCGTAAAACTATACGACACCTCCAACGTCGCTTACAGGGAAAAAAAAAAAAAAAGGCAGCAAAACATGGGACCTGGGTGATCTTGCCCCAGCCTAATTCCAAGATATCTCCTGCAAATAGATATCTATTTGCAGATATCTGGGAGCCGTATTGAAATACTTCCAACTCCCTGGACTCATCCTACTTTTTTTTTTTTTTTTTTTTTTTTTTTTTTTTTTTTTGAGACTGAGTCTCGCTCTGTCGCCCAGGCTGGAGTGGAGTGCAGTGACGCAATCTCGGCTCACTGCAACCTTCACCTCCCGGGTTCAAGCGATTCTCCTGCCTCAGCCTCCTAAGTAGCTGGAACTACAGGCACGCCGAGATAATTTTTTTTTATTTTTTTATTTTTAGTAGAGACGGGGTTTCACCGTGTTAGCCAGGATGGTTTCGATCTCTTGACCTCGTGATCCGCCCTCCTCGGCCTTCATCCTACTTCTTCTCCCTGAATATCTTTTCACACCAGCTCTACGTGGAGAAATCCGACTGTCTTTCAGCCAAGTACAGTATCACTTTCTCTTGAAACCTCCCTTGACACGACCCCTCCCCTGACAACACCCCCACCCACCCCACCCCAGTTTGGGGAAGGAGCCCCCTCCTTTGTTCCCACTACCCCGTGGGCTTCCCCTATCACACTGTGTAATAAATATCTGGCCTTGTCTATCTCCTTCTGTGCCCATCACAGAGCAAAGCAAATACAAAGAGTTCATTAAACGTTTGCTGGATGAATGGAGGAGACGGCACAGGGTTCAGGCTCTGCTACTTGTGCGGCCTCAGGCCGACTAATTATCTGGTGGGTTTGTTGTAAGGAGTCAGAACTAAATGGATTAATTACAAATAGTGCTTAGGACAATGCCCAGAATACTGTAAGCACTCAAGAAACTTATTTATTTTCGTCATTTTCACAGCGGCCAAGGTACATAAGGATGTACCTTATCGCCCTTTTAAGGGACTCTCCCACGTTCAACTCTAAGCGGAAGTACCCGCTCAGGGCTCCGGAAGTGGCCTCAGAGCCCCTCAGCAACATGCCCGCAGAGAATTCTTCCGGAGGCGGTCACAGACATCTCCGTGACGCAGAACGAGTTAGAGCATCTCTTGGGGTTTCCATGGTGCTGCCCTTAGCCTCCAGTATCTCCGCTTCCTCTCCCGCCTGAGCGCCGGGAACGGAAAAGCAGGCGGCCGGTCCCAGCTGCGACTTAGACACCGCCTGGGCAAGGGGTTGGGCGAGTAGGTGACGCTCTAGGCGAGCTCGTTGGCCTCTCTATGGTGCCGAGCGCGCCCGTTCGGACGTTGCCCCTTTAATCGGCAGAGGGCGGTGCCCAGGAGGTCCCGCGAGAGCTGCGGGGGGCGGGGGGGGCGGTGCCGAGGCTGGGGGCCGGTGGCGGATGGAGCCCGCGATGGAGCCGGAGACGCTGGAGGCGCGAATCAGTGAGTGTCCGGGAGGGGCGCGGGCCGGACCGGAACCGGAACCGGGGGCACGAGGCGGGCCCCTTCCCGGCGGGGGCGGGGTACGGGTCGCCCCCTCCTCACGCCCCGCCCCCGGCCCGGGAGGGGCGGTGTCCTCAGTCGGCCTCTCAGACCCTGGAGCGATGGAGGACCCCGGCCCCAGCGCGGTCCAGCGGTGGGAGCGGGCGCCGCCCACCTGTCGGATCCCTGGGCCACGACCCCTGGGACGGCGAGTGAGCTGCACTCACTCCCCTGGGACGGCTCCGTTCCCGGGACGGAGAGAGCAGCCTCCAACCCCCCAGGCTCACATTGCTCCACGGAGTAGCGGCCCGGGGAAGGAGCACGCGAGCGGTCCCCCGGGGTTGCATCTCACACCCGGGAGGGAGGGACCCTACTATTCTCAGGCCCCGAATCCTCCACTCTCTGGCCCTGCATGGCGTTCCTGGAGCCCGCAACTAGTCACATTTGCTCATTACCCCGTCCTGGAAGAGAGGACCCACTGCCCCATTTGATTCCTCCCGCCGCTCCCAGTCTCTAGCCACACACTGAGAAACCCCCGCACCCGACAGGCTTGGGAGGATCTTAGACTCCAGAAGTATTAATAATTCCAAGCTCCCTGTCACTCCCTTCAGCCTAGCCCCTCAGCCTCCAAGATGCCTTTTCCAGCTCTTGCTGAACTTCCTTCAAAGGCCTCTACACCCCTTTTTTTCATGTTTTTCCTCAGACGCAGTTTCCTATTGCTTAGGCTTCCTAGCCCCCAAACCCTCCACCTGAGCTCCTTAACCCACAGCCCTGATGATCCCCTGCTCTCACAGCCCCGCTCCTGGACTCTGCCTCTGAAAGCCGTGGCTGGCTTTTCCCTGGTCTAGTGAGGGTTCTCTCCCAAGGCTTTAACTGCTGTTGGGACCCCGTCGTTGCCAGGGCCTCAGGGAAGCCTCTTGGACCCAGGCACACCGGCAACAGTCTAGCGTGGTTTGGGGTCATGGCCGGCCCCTTTTAAGCCAGGCTTGAGCAGAGTTGAACCATGAGGTTGGCCCCAGAACCAAACCTCTAGGGATGTTTCAGAGTCATCCTAGCCACCAGAGGGGCAGGGGGTGGAAAAGGGGCATTCAGCAGCCCTTGACCGTTGTGAACGCCAGAAGTGTCCGCCTGGGTCTCAGCAGCAACTGGGCTGGGGGGAGATGGGTGGGTCCCTGGCTAACTGATCTCAGACACAGGACTTGAGCTGTGGGTCATACAAAACAGTCTCAGGTTTAGAAACTGGGGGTTTTCTGAGAGTCCAGAGAGTCTAAAACCAGGCAGAAGTTAGAGATACCTGGGTTTGGCTGGGCCTTGACACATTGGGGCTGGGATTTTCTCCTTTCCTTCCCTTTTGTGTCCTAGCAGAATTGTAAGATCTTCCCTCTTCCCTTGGGGAGGCTGGAGGTAAAGGGTAGCTTCTTTTTTTTTTTGAGACAGCTTTTCGCTCTTGTCACCCAGGCTGGAGTGCAGTGGCACAATCTCACCTCACTGCAACCTCCACCTCCCGGGTTCAAGTGATTCTCCTGTCTCAGCCTCCCGAGTAGCTGGAATTACAGGTGCACGCCACCACGCCCAGCATTTTTGTATTTTTAGTGGAGATGGGCTTTCACCATGTTGGCCAGGCTGATCTCGAACTCCTGACCTCAAGCGATCCACCCATATTGGCCTCTCAAAGTGTTGGGATTACAGATGTTAGCCACTCATCCGCCCACATCGGCCTCTCAAAGTGTTGGGATTACAGGCGTGAGCCACCGCGCCCGGCCTAGTGAGGTAAATGATGTTATTGCCAGCACTATAGAGTGGCAGGGTGGAGTCTTACCCTGTTGTGAAACACCTCCCTCTCTCTCTAGGTGTTCTCCCCAACTGCCTGCTAGGGAGGGTACTCCCCTCAGGTAGAATTAAGAGGGCTGAGGGTCAGGGGCCATGGGCCAAGGAGGTCGGTCAGATCTCCTTGGATCTAGAGGCCCTGGCTTTCAGCCAGATGCAGGGGGAGAAAGATGATGTCTCATGATGCCAGCGCTTCCTCTTCACTGGCATCTGACCCAGGAGCAGTCCGGAATCAGCTTCTCTGACCTTACTCCAGCTCACGTGTCTTTGACACTTTAAGGGACTTCCTGTTTTAGGGTCTTCCAGCTGGGTGTCATTGAATGGGCAGTGATTCTCTAACTTTAGACTGATGTTCCCCAGCCTTTGGGGACTTGGAGGCAGAGTAGACAGTTACCCTTACCCCTGGGTTGGGGAGGGTCGTATTCCTGGTATCCCCAGGAGGTCAACAGGGGCTTCATTTTTCTGAGGGACTAGAGGGTCTTGTGGAGCTCCTGGGACAGAGATCTAGATCCAGAGAGAACATTCGTCCTTCCGATCTCAGCTCAGCTCTGAGAGCCCTCCCGGAGAGCAGCCCTCACCCCCCAGGCTGTCTGCACTTCTCCTTGCTTTGCTTTGCTCTGTAACATTTCGCAACAGTCTGCAGTACACGGGGTTTGTTAATCTGAGTATTCATTGTTTCTCTTGCTGGGCAGTGAACTTGAGGAGGGCAGGGATTTTGTCTGTTCACTGCTGGAGCCCCAGCATCCAGAATACTTAAATCTGAGTTGGATGAATGGCGGCCAGCCACTGGGATTCCAGGCCTTTGGGCCCCCTGCCATAACATATGACCCAGGGCAGGTGCCACATGCTGGGTCAGTCCCCAGCCTCCTGTCCACAGATTCTTCTCTGTTCTACCTCCTGGGCTGTGTCCTTCCACACCCTCAGCTCGGTACTCAGGCATGGGCAGAACTGGCTGGGAAGGGGTGTTGCTTAGAGGTGGGCTGTGGAGAAATGAAGCTTGGGCTCTGGCTGCCCCCATGGCCTTCCCATGCAAAAAGTATTTTGTCATCCAAAATCCATATTTCGGTCAGGCGCAGTGGCTCACGCCTGTAATCCCAGCACTTTGGGTGGCCGAGGTGGGTGGATCGTTTGAGGTCAGGAGTTTGAGACCAGCCTGACCAACATGGTGAAACCCCACCTCTACCAAAAATACAAAAAAAATTAGCTGGGCATGGTGGTGGATGCCTGTAATCCCAGCTACTCTCAGGAGGCTGAAGCAGGAGAATTGCTTGAACCCAGGAGGCTGAGATTGCAGTGAGCCGAGATCTTGCCACTGCACTCCAGCCTGGGTGACAGAGCGAGACTCTTTCTCAAAAAAAAAAAAAAAAATACAGGCCAGGCGCGGTGGCTCACACCTGTAATTCCAGCACTTTGGGAGGCCGAGGCGGGCGGATCACGAGGTTAGGAGATCGAGACCATCCCAGCTAACACAGTGAAACCCCGTCTCTACTAAAAAAAAAAAAAAAAAAAAAAAAAAAAAAAAAAATTAGCCGGGCGTGGTGGCGGCACCTGTAGTCCCAGCTACTCGGGAGGCTGAGGCAAGAGAATGGCATGAACCCTGGAGGCAGAGTTTGCAGTGAGCCGAGATCGTGCCACTGCACTCCAGCCTGGGCAATAGAGTGAGACTTCATCTCAAAAAAAAAAAAAAAAATACAGCCGGGCGCGGTGGCTCACACCTGTAATCCCAGCACTTTGGGAGGCTGAGGTGGGTGGATCACGAGGTCAGGAGATCGAGACCATCCTGGCTAACATGGTGAAACCCCGTCTCTACTAAAAATACAAAAAAAATTAGCCAGGCATGGTGGCGGGTGCCTGTAGTCCCAGCTACTCGGGAGGCTGAGGCAGGAGAATGGCATGAACCTGGGAGGCGGAGCTTGCAGTGAGCGGAGATCATGCCACTACACTCCAGCCTGGGCGACAGCGCGAGACTCGTCTCAAAAAAAAAAAAAATCCATATTTCATTCCAGCTTTACAAGATGGGGAAATGGAGGTTCAGGGAAGCATGTAACCTAGATTGTTGTTTAACCAGTATTGGGGGTTAAAGGGGTAACTGTCTGGTTGTGTTTACACCACTTCATGTAGACCTGTTGGCCCTCTTTCCTTGCCACTATCCATTTCTGGATTCAGACTTCCCCAGAACCTCACCCCTTGTCTGCCCTCAGCTGACTGCTCATTCATTTGCCAAGGGGATACAGGTGTGGACATGAGTGGCTGGGATGCAGTGCCGTAGCAGGCTGGGGGACACAAAAGAGAACCGCCCCAGCACTGCTACCTTGGGCAGGAGTAGAGGATTAGGGAAGGGGACACCAGAGCCACTCCCAAGGGAATGAAGGCTTTCTGAACCTGATGTGATGGTAAGACTCACACTCCTTACTGAGGCCCCTCATTCTCTGCCTCGTGTGGTTACCCGCATCTTTCCTGCCCATACAGCCATGCGCAAGTCAGAGGTGGACCAGCTCCAGCCTGGGTGACTCCTCCTGGTCCCTGCTTATGTGTTGCCTCTTGCAGGCAACCTCCCCAGCTCCAAACTGAACTGAGTCCCCTCCTCTGTGTTTCTTTTTTGTTTGTTTGTTTGTTTGAGACGGAGTCTCGCTCTGTCACCCAGGCTGGAGGGCAGTGGCGCGATCTCGACTCACTCCAAGCTCTGCCTCCCAGGTTCACACCATTCTCCTGCCTCAGCCTCCCAAGTAGCTGGGAATACAGGCACCCACCACCAAGCCTGGTTAATTTTTGTATTTTTAGTAGAGACGGGGTTTCACCGTGTTAGCTAGGATGGTCTTGATCTCCTGACCTCGTGATCCACCCACCTCAGCCTCCCAAAGTGCTGGGATTACAGGCGTGAGCCACCGCGCCCAGCCCCTCCTCTGTGTTTCTACAGCTCCTTGGCTTCCCTCTGTCACACGTTATTGAGAACCTAGCTTCCCTTGGCCCGCTTCCCGGCTACATGGCTCCTTGAGGGCGGGACTATGATTTTTTTCTCCCTTACTTCTGGATGTCCTCTGAGCATAAATTTCATGAGAATTATGGAGACACTGTTCTCAGCAGAATCAGAGGAGGTGGGGCTGGCGTGATGGGTCCAGCTGCAGGGGTGGGAGGAGTGGGGAGGAGGGGAAGGGCCCTGACCATAGTCTCTAAAAGTGGGGCCCTTTGGTGGGCAGCTGTGCTCATCTGTCTGTCTACACCCACACTCAGGTCTTGAGGCTGTCTGGGCAGGAAGGAAAGGGGAGAGCATTCCCACGTGCTCAGTCACACTCCCCTCCCACTCCTGACCACACCTTTGCCAGGGTCAGGAGTGGAAGAGCAGGAATCCCACTGCCGGGCCACAATGACCCCAGCTCTCCTCTTCCAGATAGAGCCACGAACCCCCTGAACAAGGAGCTCGACTGGGCCAGCATCAACGGCTTCTGCGAGCAGCTCAATGAGGACTTTGAGGGGTAGGTGGCCGGCCGCGCTTGTGTGCACTGCCTTGCGCTCTCCAGAACCCAGTCTCGGGTACAATGGCCTGGGTGGGTGGAGACCCGGTTTTCATTCTGAACGTATTCACAAAGCGATGAGGATGGGGCACTTGGCACTGAATGCTGTTTGAGTATCACTCTCTGGGGTGGGCCTTGCTGGATCCATTTAACAGGTAAAGAAATCAAGGCTCAGAGGATTCAGATCTGCCCCCACATCTCCCAGGGAGAAAATGCTAGTCCTGAGCTTGGTAAGACCCAGGCCTGCTGGACCCACACACAGCCAGTGCTTTGTGGGGAAAGGCTCCCCAGAGGGAGAACTGCATGTTCCCCAATTGGGAGGAGGCCAGTAGGCCCTTTGCTCAAGGAAGAACCAGAACTACCTGTATTAGAATCACCTAGAATGTTGGCCAGGCACAGTGGCTCACGCCTGTAATCCCAGCACTTTGGGAGGCTGAGGTGGAGAGATTACCTGAGGTCAGGAGTTTGAGACCAGCCTGGCCAACATGGTGACACCCCGTCTCTACTAAAAATGCAAAAATTAGCTAGGCATGGTGGCACCTGCCTGTAATCCCAGCTACTCAGGAGGCTGAGGCAGGAGAATTGCTTGAACCCGAGAGACAGAGATTGTAATGAGCCGAGATTGCGCCACTGCCCTCCAGCCTGGGCAGCAGAGTGAGACTCTGTCTCAAAAAACAAAACAAAGAGTTACCTAGAATGCTTGTCAGAAATGTACATTCTTAGCCAGGCATGGTGGCGCACACCTGTAATCTCAGTTACTGGGGAGGCCAAGGCGGGAGGATCCCTCGAGGCTAGCCTGGGCAACATAGCAAGACCTCATCTCTTAAAAAATAAAAAAATAGGCCAGGCATGGTGGCTCACGCCTGTAATCCCAACACTTTGGGAGGCCAAGGCAGGAGGATCACCTGAGGTTGGGAGTTGGAGACCAGCCTTACCAACATGGAGAAATCCCGTCTCTACTAAAAATACAAAAAATATTAGCCGGGCATGGTGGTGCATGCCTGTAATCCCAGCTACTCGGGAGGCTGAGGCAGGAGAATTGCTTGAACCCAGGAGGTGGAGGTTGCAGTGAGCCGAGATCGTGCCATAGCACTCCAGCCTGGGCGATAGAGTAAAACTCCGTCTCAAAAAATAAGTAAATAAATAAATAATAAAAAATAAGGCCGGGTGTGGTGGCTCACGTCTATAATCCCAGCACTCTGGGAGGCCGAGGCAGTTGGATCACGAGGCCAACAGATTGAGACTATCCTGGCCAACATGGTGAAACCCCATCTCTACTAAAAATACAAAAATTAGTAAGGCACGGTGGTGTGCGCCTGTAGTCCCAGCTACTCGGGAGGCTGAGGCAGGAGAATCGCTTGAATCCGGGAGGCGGAGGTTGCAGTGAGCCAAGATTGCATCACTGCACTCCAGCATGGTGACAGGGTGAGACTCCATCTCAAAAAAATAAATAAAGTAAATGCACATTCTTGGGCTGCCCCCAGACTCGACTCTCCAGTGGGGGGTTGGGAGTGGACGTTCTTTTTTTTTTTTTGAGACTCGCTCTGTCGCCCAGTATGGAGTGCAGTGGCGCGATCTCGGCTCACTACAAGCTCCGCCTCCCGGGTTCACACGGTTCTCCTGCCTCAGCCTCCCGAGCAGCTGGGACTACAGGCGCCCGCCACCACGCCTGGCTAATTTTTTTGTATTTTTTAGTAGAGACGGGGTTTCACCGTGTTAGCCAGGATGGTCTCGATCTCCTGACCTCATGATCCGCCTGCCTTGGCCTCCCAAAGTGCTGGGATTACAGGTGTGAGCCACCGCGCCTGGCCGGGAGTGGACATTCTTAGTGGGCTCCTCAGGTGATACTAAAGTTTCGGGACCACAGACAGTGGTGTGTGTGCTTTGGAGTCATGCTGCTTGGGTACGAGTCCGGTCCCCTCTCTTAGCTGAGTAACCTTGGGTGAGTGGTTGCCTCTGAGTGTCAGTTTCTTCACAGTTGAAGGAACTTCCCACGGTGAGGTGGGAATGACAGTGCTGCCTGCCTTATGCAGCTTAGGCAGGAAAGTGCATGTGAGCCTCCTCACACATGACCAGTTCAGCACATGTGAGCTCTTGACCGTCACTGGCGACGGGTCTTTTACAGTCTGGTAGATGATGTCACCACCTCCACCATGAAGCTGCTCTGATTTGCCACAGCAGAACGTCCTTTGCCACCTTGAGTTCCCAGGGAACTATGTCTGCCCGTCTCTCGTGGCACATTTTAATTGTGTCTATGGCAAGCCAAGCCAAGGACATGACACATCAAGAGTTCTTAGGCCAGCCCAGGAGCTGAGCTCACACCTTTTGAAGGTCCCTGCCTTCCAGGCAGTCTCTACGTGGCTCTGCCCTGCCACAATCTCAGGCCATATCTGATCTGGAGAGGGAGCTGGGCCTTTGCATATGCCTGCAGAGACCTTGGAGGGCTGAAGTCTCGGCGGTGGGCTGGGGTGATGACCCTCCCCTAGGGCGACCAGGGCCCCTTGGAGGAGGGCTGCTGTCCCGGCGGGCTGGGGTCGTGGCCCTCCCTTAGGGTGACCGGGACTCCATGGTGACTCTGGCTCTGTGTTGTTCCTCCCACCCAGGCCTCCACTCGCCACCCGGCTGCTGGCCCACAAGATCCAGTCCCCACAGGAGTGGGAGGCGATCCAGGCCTTGACGGTGAGAAGGGGAGAGGCCACCATCCATCCCTCGCCATGTGACGACACCAAGGGAGGCCAAGACTGAGGTTCTTGGGGTCCATAAGGCTCTTCAGAGCCCAAGAGAGTTGTGCTAAGATGGCCCAGGATGGAGGTCCGGGCCCGCCCCAAGGGTCCCACCACAGCCAGCAGGCTGGCCTCCCACCCCAGCATCCATACATGTAGGCCTGTTGCTGAGGGAAGGCCCTCTAGGGTCATCTGGTCCAGGGGTTCCTTGCTTCAGCTGCACACCGGCTGCCTCTCCAGGAAGCGTGTTCAACACATGGAATCAGGGCTCCACCCAGACCTGCCGAGGCCATACTCCTGGAGTATCTGCATCCAGAGATCTGCATGTTTGTAAAGCTAAGGGGTGTTACTTGGGCTCAGGCCTGAGGTTTTGCATCTGTTCAATAGCAGAGGAGAGAGGGGTGTACTGTTTGTGGCCCCCAGCATGGGCCGCATACCAACCCACCATGGAGCAAAGCTGATTTTAAGTGGTGGTAGAGAAACAATTTCTCTTTTAATACTTACGTGTTTAGTTGGGTGCAGTGGCTTATACCTGTAATTTCAGCACTTTGGGAGGCCAAGGCAGGAGGCTTGCTTGAGGCAAGGAGTTCAAGGCTACAGTGAGCTATGATTGTGCCACTGTACTCCAGCCTGGACAACAGAGTGAGACCCCATCTCTAAATAATAATCATTATTGTTACATATTTGTTTTAACATTTTTTCTCAAATGTAACTAGTCCTGTGATTTCATAGATATAGCTTAGGATAAGGCCAAGGTAGATGTTGCCTATATAAGGTTTTTTTAAAAAAGGAAAAATAGGCCAGGCTGGTGGCTCACGCCTGTAATCCCAGCACTTTGGCAGGCCGAGGCGGGCAGATCACCTGAGATCGGGAGTTCAAGATCAGCCTGACCAACATGGAGAAACCCCATGTCTACTAAAAATACAAAATTAGCGAGGCGTGGTGGGCGGGTGCCTGTAATCCCAGCTACTTGGGAGGCTGAGGCAAGAGAGTCATTTGAACCCCGGGAGGCAGAGGTTACAGTGAGCCGAGATCATGCCACTGCATTCCAGCCTGGGCAACAAGAGTGAAACTCTGTCTCAAAAAAAAAAAAAAAAAGGAAAAATAGTGAGAAAATAATGTACAGTTGGTACTCAGATGTGGGGCCTAAGCTATGAATGGGACTAGAGCATTGCTACAGGTTGGGCATTGCTGGGCACTGTAGGTCGCCTGACCCTATCTCCCATGGGAGTGATGACCAGTCCCAGAGGCCTCTGTGACTCTGAATCTTCCATCCTCACAGGCCATTCCCTCCCTTCTGAATGCCCACCCATGGGCTTCTGGCCCCTGTCCAAGGCGTGGGAGGGAGGCCACGGCCTCTGATGCACCTGGGCGTCCCCTCCCATCCCCCTTCCCTGCACAGGTGCTGGAAACATGCATGAAGAGCTGCGGCAAGCGGTTCCACGACGAAGTGGGCAAGTTCCGCTTTCTCAACGAGCTCATCAAGGTCGTGTCTCCCAAGGTTGGTGCCCCCAGCCCAAGCTCAGACCTGCCCTGTCGGATGTGGGGAGAGGAAAGAGGATCTTCAGATTGTGGAGCGACTTTTCCAGGGAGCCTCCCACTGGGATGTCACCTCAGCCCCCCATTAGAACTCAGACCTAGGACAAACACAGATCCCTTCTCACAGTCACCTCATACCTGATTCTGGGACAGCCTGGGGTCTCGGAGGAGTGTTTCCAGGCTGGCCAGGGGTGGGGCAGCCATGGAGCTGCCCGGTGCTTAGGGAGAAATGATTCCAGGGAATACGTAAGCTGACAGATGGCTGTATGTGTCAGCGATCCCTGGCCTGAGATCACTCCCTGTGGACCTGGCCACAGAACCCTACCTGGTCTCTGGCAGGTTTCCCTGTCCCCACGACACAGGAGCACCCTCCCTGGACCTCGGCATCCAAGGCCACAGACCTGAGTGATGGAGCCTGCTGGCTCCAGACGGGCCATCCCCGGCTCAGCCCAAGGAGTCTTCCCACAGACCGTGAACATTTCTTTTTCTTAATTTTTTTGAGACGGAGTCTTGCTCTGTCACCCAGGCTGGAGTGCAATGGCATGATCTCCATGCTCCACAACCTCCACCTCCTGGGTTCAAGCAATTCTCCTGCCTCAGCCTCCCAAGTAACTGGGATTGCAGGCACACGCCACCATGCCTGGCTAATTTTTTGTGTTTTTAGTAGAGATGGGGTTTCACCATGTTGGCCAGGCTGGTCTCGAACTCCTGACCTCGTGATCCGCCTGCCGTGGCCTCTCAAAGTGCCGGGATTACGGGTGTGAGCCACCATGCCCGGCCTACCTACCATGAACTTTTTTTTTTTTTGGACAAGGAGTTTCACTCTTGTCACCCACGCTGGAGTGCAATGGCGCGATCTCAGCTCACTGCACCCTCCACCTCCCAGGTTTGAGCAATTCTCCTGCCTCATCCTCCAGAGTAGCTGCAATTATAGGTGCCCACCACCAAGCCTGGCTAATTTTGTATTTTTAGTAGAGACAGGGTTTCACCGTATTGGTCAGGCTGGTCTTGAACTCCTGACCTCGTGATCCACTGCGTTGGCCTCCCAAAGTGCTGGGATTACAGGCATGAGCCACAGCCTCCGGCCTACTGTGAACATTTCTTAAGCCGTTTGAGTGACAGCCCACCCCCTTGGCCCTTCCTCGCTCAGACCCATCCTTTGACCAGAGCTACTGAATGATCCATATGGCCTCCCATTCTCCTCCCAAGAGGGGGCTGTGGTGTGACAGCCACTTTCCCCAGCCCAGTTTGCTGCTAGGAGATGGAGAGTAGGCCCAGGGCCTCCCAGTTCCACCCTCACCCCCCCCACCCCGGGCAGCCTGGAGGCCTCTGGCTCCTCTTTCCTGGGATGTCAAGGCTAAGTCCCCAGAGCCCACTGTGAGCAGGCCTGTCCCTCATGTCAGTTCTGCATCCTCACCATGGTACCATCTAGCAGGTGGGGAAACAGACACTGAGGGCTGACCCAGCTAATAAGTGGCAGGGGTAGTAGCTGAACTCAGTCTACCCCAGGCTGGTTGGGTGGGGCTGTGAGGACCCTGTAGGCTAGAGGGCTTCCCGGGGAGTCCTGGGGAGGCAGGAGGGTGTGGACAGGGCTTGAGGCTGAAGTGAGTGGGGCTGGGCAGTATCAAAGGCCTCCCCACTGTGTCCCTGAAGTATCTGGGCTCTCGGACATCGGAGAAGGTGAAGAACAAGATCTTGGAGCTCCTCTACAGCTGGACAGTGGGCCTGCCCGAGGAGGTGAAAATCGCAGAGGCCTACCAGATGCTAAAGAAGCAGGGTGAGGCACACAGAGGGTGGGGGGTGACCAGGGCCTGCCCTCCCCTCCCCCACCATAAGCTGGGGCTCCAGCAGCTTCAGGGGCTTCTGAGCCAGCAAGGTCATGGGTCTGTCCTTTAACTCCTGGAGAAAGTACAGCTAGTGCGGCCTTCTGTGCTCTGCCTGAGGCTAGCTTGGGTGGAAAGAAGGTGAGTTCGAATCAAGCTTACCCTCAAAGAGTGGTCTCCAGGGAGTAGCCTCAAAATATGGGTCCCCAAACCATTTCCCCCAGGCAATTTTGATGGAGTAGGTAGGAGTAGGCCCAGGCCACTAAGAGTCCAGAGCCAGCGTGCTGGCAAAAGACTGACCTCCTTCTTCTGTCCTACCCTTGCCTGCCCCCATCCCCATGTCACCCCTACCCTTGGGCCTGGGACATATTGACAGCCTTTCTGACACTCATCTAATCCAGGGATTGTAAAGTCCGACCCCAAGCTTCCAGATGACACTACCTTTCCCCTTCCTCCTCCACGGCCGAAGAATGTGATCTTTGAAGATGAGGAGAAATCCAAGGTGAGACTCCAAGGAGGCACATATGGGGACTCTGAGCCCAGGTGGGGGTCCGTGGGTTCTGACCCCTAGCTGCCCTGGCATCAGCCGTTGGAACAGAGGCACACACTGAGCCCAGGCGTCATTGTAGATGATGGGCGCTGTTTACTGGGCACTTAATATGTGCTGAGTATGTCCCATACAGCATCCCCATATTTAATAAACAGGAGTGTGTCTGGTGTCCCTGGAGTTTGTTTGAGGGTATTTTGACCTTTTCTATAAGAATTTCACTAATCTTTTGTTAAAAGTTAATAAAATTAAAACTTGTGGGTGAAAAGTTAAACAGCCCAGGAGAAGGTAAGATTAAAATAAAGAGGTTAAAGTAAAAGCTCCCCTTTCCCCAGTCCTAGCCCCAGCCCTGGAGGGTATCTACTGTTAAGGTTCTTGTACATTGTCCCAGAAAGGTTCTCAGCCATGGGGATATAAGGAGCACCATTTGTTGATTACTTATTTCTGCCAGGCGCTGTGGTGTGCACTTTACACGCAGTGTCTCCGCTGGCCTATGGCCACCCTATCAGGCATCAGTAAATTCTCACCATTTCACAGAGAGCTTAAGTAACTTACTCAGGTCCCACAGGCAGGAAGCGGGGAGCCATTGTGTGACTCCAGTCTTCTGACCCCTGGCCCAGGTGCTGCCCTCACGGTCACACCCCCCTGTCTCTGCAGATGCTGGCCCGCCTGCTGAAGAGCTCCCATCCCGAAGACCTCCGCGCAGCCAATAAGCTCATCAAAGAGATGGTGCAGGAGGTAGCGGCCGAGCCCAGAGCACAGGGAGGAGGCGGGATGGGGGTATTGAGCTGGGCCACCGAGATGGGGCTGTATGCGTCTTCACATGGAAGGAGCCCTGCAGTGACCCGGCTGGCACAGCAGAGAAGCTGATGCTGGGAGACGAGGGTGTGCAGGGAAGGATTCCCGGCAGCCTGGGTGACTTGCTCTGGATGGGCCTTTGGGAGGCTGGCTACCTCTTCATCAAAAGTTAGAAATGAATTAGGCCTTAGTATATTTTTAAAAATACATGAATATATGTAAGTATGTATATGTGTATGTATATGAGGAGACTTTTTTTGAGACAGGGACTCACTCTCTTGCCCAGGCAGGAGTACAGTGGTGTGATCATGGCTCATTGCAGCCTCAACCTCCCAGGCCGCTGGCACAAATACGTGTGCCACCACAGTGGTATAGTTTTTGTATTTTTTTTGTGGAGAAGGGGTTTCGCCACATTGCCCAGGCTGGTCTGGAACTCCTGGGCTCAAGTAATCTGCCTGCCTCGGCGTCCCAAAGTGCTGGGATTACAGGCATGAGCCACTGCCTGGCCAAATGTTTAATTTTTAGGTAAATATACATATGTTGCCTGGGTGCCTGCTGAAACTTTTTTTTTTAATTGAGACAAGATCTCATCCTGGAGTGCAGTGGCACGATCATGGCTCACTGTAGCCTCAACCTCCTGGGCTCAAGCGATCCTCCCACCTCAACCTCCCAAGTAGCTGGGACCAAAGGCACACGCTACAATGCCTGGCTAATTTTATTTTTTGTAGAGACAGCGTCTCCCTTTGTTGCCCAAACTAGTCTCGGACTCCTGGGCTCAATGACCCTCCCATCTCGGCCTCCCAAAGTGCTGAAAAAAAAGTTTCAAAGCTGGATGTGGTGGCTCATGCCTGTAATCCCAGCACTTTGGAGGCCGAGGTGGGAGGACTGCGTGAGGCCACCTTTCACTCTGCAAAGGAGGGGCACGCACAGTAAGCGGAGGGGCAGGGGAAAGCCGGGCTGCTCCTAACGGCAGCCTTTGAAGGCACGGGCTCCCCCATCTGCCAGGCACTGACAGACACTAGAAGGGTTTTCGTGCTCGTTTCTAGGCTGTACCTGGTGACCACAGAGGTTCCCTTGCACTATGAAGTACAGGAACCTCCTTTGAAAGGGCAAACACAAGGAGGGCAAGAGTCACTGAGAACCACAGTGGAGGTCTAGGGCCCTGGGCCTTCAGAAGCACCTGGTGAGGGGGTTGGAAACCCAGGTTCCTGGGCCATCTCTGAAGATCCTGATGAGCTTGTGCGGAGGCCTGGGCACTGGGGGCTTCTTGGACCAGCGTGCCCTTCCTAGGCATGAGGGGCTCCTGGCAGGGCCTGCTGGAGCCCCACGCAGAGTCTGATCCCACAGTCACCCAGCTGTCAACCCAGATCCCAGCACACATTCTCTCAAGTGGCAGGGGGCAGTGCCTCATCCAGGCCGAAGGTTCTCAGGGGCCCTTGGCCAATGTATCCCCAGGACCAGAAGCGGATGGAGAAGATCTCGAAGCGGGTGAATGCCATCGAGGAGGTGAACAACAATGTGAAACTGCTCACGGAGATGGTGATGAGCCACAGCCAGGGCGGCGCAGCAGCTGGCAGCAGCGAGGACCTCATGAAGGTGCGCCTGCCTCCCTGCCTACCCCACTCCCTGCCCATTCCACAGCCCACGCGGACCCTGACCCAACCACCCTGCTGCCCTCAGGAACTGTACCAGCGCTGTGAGCGGATGCGGCCCACGCTCTTCCGACTGGCGAGTGACACAGAGGACAATGATGAGGCCTTAGGTGAGCCCGGGGCAGGTGCTGAGGTCAGGTCCCCCACTCTCCCTCCACCTCCTGCCCCCACCTCCCCCAGGCCCTGCTAAGTATCTGCAGTTGGAAGGAGCCACCACCAGGGGGGCCCCTTCTCCAGCACCGACCTTGGGTTTCTCCTCTCTGAGGACACAGAGCAGGGGCCGCCTCGCTGTTGAGAGGCCCTGTGGGCCAGCCGCCTTAACAGGCATCTTATTTACTGCCCGCAGCTGCACAGGAGGCAGAACCATCCCCTTTTCACAGCTGGGGCTGAGGGAGGAAAATGACTTGCCCAGATCACAGAGCAGAACAGTGGCAGAGCCAGGGGAGACGGAGGGCCGTCTGTCCCCAGCCCTTCCTCCCTGGTGAGGGCGAATGGAAGCTAAGTGTGCGTCCCCCAGCCCGGGCACTTCCAGACCTGAGCCTGACGGCTTCTGCCAGGGCCGCATACCAGGTTCTTTTCCTTGATCTCTGCCCACGTGTCAGCCTGGGCCACTTGGGCTGCGGTCTGGGTACCATCCACTCCCTCATTAAGCAGGAGCCCCACCCACAAGGCTCACTGCCCAGATTGCCCCACACCCTGGCACCCGGGCAGGCAGTGTTGCCGAGGGCCTGATTGGTGCCAGGCACTGTTTTAGGCCCTCAGGGATCTGGCACTGATCAAAGTTTGCAAAAGGCCGGGCGCAGTGGCTCACACCTGTAATCCCAGCACTTTGGGAGGCCAAGGTGGGAGGACTGCTTGAGTCCAGGAGTTCAAGACCAGCCTGGGTAACATAGAGAGACCCAGTCTCTATTTCAAATATATTTATATTAAAAAAAAAAAAAAAAAGGTTGACAAAAGCTTCCTCGTGGTAGTTGAGTGAGAGGAGACAGACAATAACCAAGTCCATGAACACCGACAGTTTGTCACAGTGGTGAGTGGCACGCAGGAAGAGAAGCAGGGAAGGGATAAGGTGGTGCAGGAGGGATTTAGGACAGGCCTCCCTGAGGTGAGCCTTGGGTGAAGACCTGAAGGCAGTAAGGGATGAAGCCGTGCAGAGATCTGGGGCAGCCAGAGAGCAGAGCTGGAGTGGAGGCCTGGAGGCGGGAGCGGGCCCAGCGTGTTGAGACAGCCTAGGCAGTATGGCAGGGAGTGAATGAGGGAAGGGTGGGAGGTGAGACCAGGGAGGTAGCGGAGGGCCGGAGTCTCAGCAGACGAGATGGGCTGTTTCCCTGCCCCTTTCCCTTCCCCTCACACACAGGCTGTGATGGATGTGGGGTCCTCGTCCCCTGCCACCCAGAGGCCCCCACAGTCCTTCAGCCTGGCCTCTCCCCTCCTGCCTGTTCCAGCGGAGATCCTGCAGGCCAATGACAACCTCACCCAGGTGATCAACCTGTATAAGCAGCTGGTGCGGGGTGAGGAGGTCAACGGTGATGCCACAGCCGGCTCCATCCCTGGTGAGGAGGTGGCAGGAGAGCTGGGAGGGCACCCATCAGGCTGGAGGGGCACAGAGAGTGCAGGGTGGTGTGCTGGTCTCAGAGCGGCTGGAATGACTGCCAGGGTGACCCTGGCCCCTTAAGATGGGGAAGGCCCCAGGGAGGGAGCTGGGGGTGAAGTCTGTGCCAAGCCTGCAGCTGTGGGGGAAGAAGTCTGGATGTTGGTGGGGGAGCTGAGGGTTTGGCGAGGACAGGCAGAAAAAGGAAGGCTTTCTTTCATTTGATAAATCTGGCACCTGTTGTACAGGGCTAGATGACACCCCAGAGGCTTTATTTATCAGAAAATGCGAGGGGGGTTAGGAAAGTAAACATTACAGACTCAGTTCTAATAAGGGTAAGATGGCAACCTTGGGGGGTCACAAAAGGGGTTAGAATTGGTTCTGTTAGGGAGAAGTGGGGATGGAGGCACTGCATGGAAGCAGCCAAGTTTCAGCAGGGCCTTAAGGATGGGTAGCAGTTTGCCCAGTAGAGCTAAGAAAGAAATACATTCCGGACAGAAGTACCATCATATGCCAAAGAGAGGTCCTGTTGAGCAGTTTCCAGGCAGCGGCTGGTGTGGCCAAGGAAGGGGAGGCAGGAGACCAGTGGTAAAGCATCGGGGGTTAGGTGTTGCTCCCCCGCAACCCCTGTGGACTCTGAGAGACACGTGTACACCCAGGACTTGCCAGCCTCTTCTTTCCCACCCCAGGGAGCACCTCGGCCCTGCTGGATCTCTCAGGCCTGGATCTCCCGCCTGCGGGCACCACCTACCCAGCCATGCCCACCCGCCCTGGCGAGCAAGCCAGCCCTGAGCAGCCCAGTGCCTCAGTTTCCCTGCTTGACGACGAGCTCATGTCTCTGGGTGAGGAAGGGGCCAGGCCTGGAGGAGGGCGGGCTCAGCAGCAGATGGGGCATGATTCCAGGGCCCACTCACAGCTAGCGGAACCACGTACCCCAGGTGTGAATCGTGTGGGGCACGTGGATGAGCATTAGGCCCACTTCACAACTGAGGAAACCGAGGCTCAGGGAAGTTAGGAGTTTGTGCGAGACCACACGGCCAGAGGGTGAGGCTGGCAGCCTCTAAGCCGGCCTCGGATAAGCTAACCAGCATTCAGGCTCTGGCAGCCTGGGGGGAAACCAGGGGATTTCCCCGCAACAGGTTAGAGCCTGGAATTGAGAACTGTCTGGGCAAAAGTTCAGCAGTTTCTTCATCCACCAAGAGGAGAGGGAGGGCTCTGGGCTCCAGAGCACCCAGAGGCTTCAGAGAAGCCGAGGCCAGAGCGCGAGGGACTCCGTGATCCAAGCTGGTCCAGGGCCAGGCCTGCTGTTACTCCCAGGCAGGCTCCGGCTCCAGAGCCCAGCAGGGGCCAGGCTTACCTGGGGGGAAGCAGCAAAGCAGTCCCAGCTGCCCAAACCATTTTTGGGTTTCCAACTGCTCTCAGGGCAGCAGCCCCATCCGAGAGCTGAGATCAGAACAGCCTCCTCCTGAGAGCCGCTGAAGGGATGAAGAGCAGAGACATTAGGGCCCCATCAAAGGAATCCTCAGGGATATGTTGGAAGCCAAGATTCAGACTGTGGTTTCCTGAGCCAGTTCTGAAGCCAAAACCAGACCTGAAGGCCTTGAAGAAGTGATGGGGGCCGGGGGCGCCCTGGACGGGGTCTGCCTGGGTTCCAGGAGTGCTTCCTTAGGTGGTGCCCACTACTGCACTCTGTCCTGTCTTAGGTGACCCTCACAGTCTCTGCAGGCAGGTGCCGTTAATAGCCCCACCGCACAATGAGGAAATGGCAGCACAGAAAGGCGCGGTGGCTCACGCCTGGAATCCCAGCACTTTGGGAGGCCGAGGCAGAGGGATTACTTGAGGTCAGGAGTTTGAAACTAGCCTGGCCAACATGGCGAAACCCCGTCTCTATTAAAAATACAAAATTAGCTGGGCGTGGTGGCACATGCCTGTAGTTCCAGCTACTGGGGAGGCTGATGCAGGAAAATTGCTTGAACTGGGGAGGCGGAGGTTGCAGTGAGCCGAGATGGCACCACTGCACTCCAGCCTGGGTGACAGAGTGAGGCTCCGTCTCACCAAAAAAAAAAAAGAAAAAAGGAAAAAGAAAGGCTGGGTGACTTGTGCAGAAAGGGCTCCAGGACTTGAGCTGGGCTCTGATCCTGAAGCCACACTCTGAGCAGCTGGGCTGCTCTGACTCGTTGTTCATAAGCAAGGAAAAGGAAATGAGGACCCGGAGTGTGGAGGGAGAGCTGAAGGGGAAGGAGAGCTGAGGGGAAAGGAGGCCCAGTTGTGAGCTCCCTTTGTGAACTCACCAGCCAGCACCCTCCCTGAAGCCGCTTACGAGCCCCATGCAGCTGCCCCCTCTTCATTCAGAGCCAAGGGTGACTGCAGGGAGAGGACCATTACCCCATTCTACAGAGAGGTAAAGGACGGTCAAGGAACAGGAACGTTCATACAAGGTTTATCTTCCCCTGTGGAGCCAGCCCTGGGCGGCAGCTACCTGAGGGGCAGCGGGTGGGGAAGTACTGCAGAGCCACCAGCCCCCAGCCAGCAGCTGCAGCACCACCTCCACAGGAGAAGCAAGATGCAGCCGCACTTCCTGTCCCCGCACTGCATTGGCATAGTCCTGAGCCACCAGCTTCCTTCTGTTTTCCTCTCAGAGGCAAAGCATGGGGGCACAGGAGCCGGAAGTGCCAGGGCAGCCTGCAGCCTGGGCCTGGGGAATGGAGGAGGCCCGGGGCCACACAGGGGGCTGGTCCTCACTCTTCACGGCAGGGGTGGGAGACAGGTTCCTGTCCGTCAAGGAGGGTGTTCAGGCAGCCTTAACCTCCCCCATCTCAAGTGATCCTCCCATCTCAGGCTCCTGAGTAATTGGGACTACAGGTGTGTGCCACCACGCCCGGTTAATTAGTTTATTTTTAGTAGACACAGGGTTTCACCTGTGTTGGCCAGGCCGTTATTGAACTCCTGGCCTCAAGTGATCCACCCACCCCGGCTTCCTAAAATGCTGGGATGACAGGCATGAGCCACTGCGCCCACCTCTTTTTGGTTTTGAGATGGGGGTCTCACTATATTGCTCAGGCTGGTCTCAAACTTCTGGCCTTGAGTAGTCCTTCCATCTCAGCTTCCCAAGTAGATGGGACCATAGGCATTGGCTAATTTTTTTTCCTTTTATTCTTTAGGGTAGAGTCTCTATGCTGCCTGGGCTTATCTCAAACCCCAGCTTCAGCCTCCCAAATAGCTGGAATTACAGACATTAGCCACTGCACCTGGCTGGTGTCTCCATTTTACAAATGAGGCTGTCACCCCCCAGTATCACACAGCCAAGTGGCAGAGTTGTGTTCAAATGCTGGCAGTCAGGCCATGCTCTGTCTGAGTCCAGACTCTGCCACTTTCCAGCTGTGTGTTCTCGGGCAGGTTATTTACCAACTCTGAGTCCATTTTCGTATCCCTAGAAGAGGGCTGAGAAACTCACCCCTACCTTTGAAGGTTGTTTGAGGATTAAGCAGGACCAGCATCTGAAGGGCCTGACGCATCTAGGGCATCATCAGTGCACTTTATCTGTGGCCTCTAAGAAGTGCATCTAGAAGAGACCCAACTGTCACAGCGTCCTGGTACCCTTGCCTTTACCTGTCAGGTAGCACTTCGGTTTGGACCTCATTTTTTTCAGGATTTGTTAGAAACAAGATCCCTTATCTTCTCTAGGTCAGATCTGGGGTGAACTTGGCTGACAGTATTCCAGGGCAGGCAGAGGTCAGGCTGGCTGGTGACCTGCTGCCTCCTTCCCATCGGCAGCTAGTTCCAGGGCCATCCACAGGGCCCCCCAGCCCTCCGTAGTACCAGTGACCCTCACTGGCATGTTCCAGGGCCAAGAGGGCCTTGAGGGTCGCCTCCAGTCCAGCCCTGTCCTCGTATTCTTGGGGACACTGTGGCTTAGCCAGCACTGTGCCTAGCCCACAGTCACCCAGCAGGCGTCCCTCGAGTGGGCCAGTGGCGGGCACAGAGCTGCTCTCTGCTTGCCTGGATGCATGAGGAGAAGAACCTCTTCTCCCTGCAGCCCAGCCCTGCAGGCTCTCTGCTGCCAGACGACGAGCGAAGATGAAAGTCCTGATGTCTGTTGTCTGTGTGCACAGTAGCTTTGGAGTGGCCTGGCCGGGAAGAGGGGAAGTGTGTGTGGGGTCAGCACAAGGGGCTGCCAGGATCTTGGTTACTAGTTGTGCTGTGCTGCTGGTTCCCTCTGAAAGTGTGGGTTTCTCCCCTCTGTGCTGAGCCTTAGAAAGGGGCAGGGAGCCCCATGCCAGCACACATGGCCCCTCGGCTCTCTGGCCTCTGCAGGGTCAGCCCAGCTCCTTCACCTCTCTCCTGCTTTCCCCTCAGGCCTCAGTGACCCCACACCCCCTTCAGGCCCAAGCCTGGATGGTACCGGATGGAACAGCTTCCAGGTAGGAGGGGACCACAAACTAGCCTGGCCTGTCCCAGTCCCAGGGTCAGGGCAGCTGGGACAAGCGGCCTGGAGAAACTAAAAGGATGGATGGGCTCCACTCAAGGGCCCAGGGCCAGGGGGTGGCCCAGGGGCCTGGAGACATCCACCCAGGGTAGAGGGCCTCCCCTTACCTCCAGCTGTATCTTCCCCAAGTCTCAGCCTTGGGGCTGCAGCCCAGCCTTTGGGATTGGGATTGAGATGGGTAATCCCTCTTCCTTTCCCTTGAGGGTGACAGAGGTCCCTGGAATGTAGAACCCCCAACCAGACCCAGCCACCCTGCATCATGGACATGGGTGGTCTGGGGTCCCCACCTCTGTGGCTGCTTTCCCAGATGTCATTTGCAGGGAGGACACTGAGCCCCAGGATCAGGTGATGCTGACACCTCTCTAGACAGCCCCACCCCACCTGCATCCTTTTCCCCACAGTCGTCGGATGCCACTGAGCCCCCAGCCCCTGCTCTGGCCCAGGCCCCCAGTATGGAAAGTCGACCCCCAGCGCAGACATCCCTGCCAGCAAGCAGCGGTCTGGACGACCTAGACCTCCTGGGGAAGACCCTCCTGCAGCAGTCACTGCCCCCGGAGTCCCAGCAAGTGCGGTGGTGAGGGCCCACCATGGCTGGCATGCGGTGGGGAGCACTCCCTGTTCCCACAAACCAGCAACTTCTCCTGGGCTTGTCCAGGCCCAGCAGGGAGAGGCTCGTTGCTGTCTTGTTCTATAAGCAGCAGATGCCAAGCACTGCACCTGCCTCTGGAAACACAACAGTGCCCAAGGCAGACCTGGGCCCATCTCACCGAGCAGTTTATGAGTCCTGGGCCCACTGGCCTGGCCTCCCCCCAGGTGTTCCCAGCTCCCTTGAGAAAGGCCCAGAGGGCCAGCAGAGGGGAGGACACTGGGCTGGAGTGAACAGGTGGGGTGTGGGGTGGAGGGAGAACAAGAGCTGCTCCTTCTAAAGGTAAGACCCAAGGCCAGAGAGACAGCCACACGTGCCAGCCTTTCCTGTGCCCCTGGTCTCTCCATCACCAAAGAATCACTTCTTTTTCTTTTTTTGAGAGGGAGTCTCACCCTGTCACCCAGGCTGGAGTGCAGTGGCATGATCTCGGCTCACTGCAACCTCCATCTCCCAAACTCAAGCAATTCTCCTACGTCAGCCTCCTGAGTAGCTGGGACCACAGGTGTGCGCTACCACGCCCAGCTAGTTTTTTGTATTTTTTATACAGACCGGGTTTCGCCATGTTGCCCAGGCTGGTCTCAAACTCCTGAGCTCAAGTGATCTGCCCGCCTCGCCTCCCGAAGTGTTGGAATTATCGGGGTGAGCTACCATGCCTGGCCAAGAATCACTTCTTAATGCACTGTCCCCCCATTAAGGGAGAAGCAGCAGCCAGCCCCCCGGCTCACACTCCGGGACCTGCAGAATAAGAGCAGCAGCTGCAGCTCCCCCAGCTCCAGCGCCACCAGCCTTCTCCACACCGTGTCCCCAGAGCCCCCCAGGCCTCCGCAGCAGCCCGTACCAACCGAGCTCTCACTGGCCAGCATCACTGTGCCCCTGGAGTCCATCAAGCCCAGTGAGTAGGGCTGGGGCAGGCGCAAGCTGGGCTGGGTCAGCTTGCTGCCCTGTCAGGAGCTCTGTCTGGGGAAGCTAGTGGGAAAGCGGGGCTCCCCTGGCTCTGCCACTGGCCAACCAGAGGGGAGCTGTGAACAAGGCCCTCCCCTTCCCAGGAGTCAGTTTCCTTATCTGCCCCAGAGCAATCAGAGGACTGCTGTACAAACTCCAGGCTTATACAAGCAAGAAGACCTCTAGGGAATAGGCTCTGGGCCCCTTCCCTCCCCAGGAAGGCAGGGCCCAGGACACAGAGAGGTTTGGGGTCTCCCCCAAATTACAGAACTGAACCATGATAAAGACCCAGATCCAAGGCTGGGCTTTTCCAGCCCAGGAGCAGTAAGGGGACCCAGCCCCGGGCCCCGAGCAGACACATGAGGCCTGGTGGTCCTCAGCATTGCCCTCTATGAGCTCCCTGTGACCAAAGACACTACCCCCACAGTGTCTCCCAGCAGTGGGCAGAGCTGCCCCTCTCACCAGTAGGAGAACCCTGAGCTCAGCGAAGGGGAGTGACTGCCGCGAGGTCACACAGCGTGAGACTCACCCTCACCGAGTCCCTCACCCCAGCACTCCAGGCAGCAGCCACACAGCATCTGGGGAACCTGGGCTGTGACGGCTCTGGGGTGGGTGTCCTGCCTCCACTATCAGACTGGGGGTTCACCTGCCCTCTCTGGGCACCGCTCTGTGCCCCTGCCTGCACTGCCACCCAGGGTCCAGGTAAGGCCCCAAAGGAGGGCTTTGCTTTTGTTGCCAGTACAGCAACCAGCTCCTGAGGCGAGCCGGGTGGGGGCTGGGGGCTGAGCGGATGTGCTCCAGCTCAGCTGTCCCATCGCCCTCCCACCTTCTCCCGCAGGCAGCATCCTGCCCGTGACTGTGTATGACCAGCACGGCTTCCGCATCCTCTTCCATTTTGCCCGCGACCCACTGCCAGGGCGCTCCGACGTGCTGGTGGTGGTGGTTTCCATGCTGAGCACCGCCCCCCAGCCCATCCGCAACATCGTGTTCCAGTCAGCTGTCCCCAAGGTGACAAGCCAGTTGGACAGGGCATGCCTCCCTCCTCTCAAGGCAGGGTGACATGGAGCTGGGTGGGGAGCCACCTGTCAGGGGGCAGGTCTCCCTCCCTTGCTGGGTGGTCGGGGTAGAAGGGACCAGAAGGACTGAACCCCAGGATCCCCGGAGGGGAGCTGGCAGGCTGGGCCTGGTTCCTCGGAGCAGGACAAGCAGCCAGGGCTAGCTGTGCCCATCCTGCTGTCTGCCCACAGGTTATGAAGGTGAAGCTGCAGCCACCCTCGGGCATGGAGCTGCCGGCTTTTAACCCTATCGTCCACCCCTCAGCCATCACCCAGGTCCTGCTGCTTGCCAACCCCCAGAAGGTAAGGGGCCCCCAGGCAGTGCTGCAGGGTGGCGGCAGCCGCTTCTCCTCCTCTGACCCCTCTGCCTTTGCCATCTCTTCCCCAGGAGAAGGTTCGCCTCCGCTACAAGCTCACCTTCACCATGGGTGACCAGACCTACAACGAGATGGGGGACGTGGACCAGTTCCCCCCACCCGAAACCTGGGGTAGCCTCTAGAACAGAGAGGGGCTGGGGAGAGGAAGGGGCAGAGGGACCGGTCACTGTCCAGCCTGGAGGGAGGCAGTGGTGGCCAAGGACACCCTTTGTTGCCCATGGCCATTCACCCCCAGGCCTGGTGCTTCTCCCCACACCCCTGTAGGCCTCAAGTGACTCTTCCCCCCTCCTGCTCCGGCCCCGCCCCCGCCCCTGCTGAGCCAAACCCAGTAGGAGGCTGGGCCTGGGTTTGTGCCGCTGGGGTCTCCATCACCGGGACCCGGAGAGGGAGGGGCTGCGTAGCCTTGGAAGAACTTGGGTCATGGGGAGGAAGCAGGGCTGTCGGGGAAGGGCCAGGACCTCAGGCCCAGCCCCAACCCCAGCTGGGGTGGAGTCTTCCCCGCCTGTCTCTTATGCCTTATGGGAAGGCCCAGCCATAACTCGGGGGCCATACTGGAGCTGGGGACCAGCTCAGGCCTCTTCCATAGGAACCTAGTGACTGAGGGGTGACGCCTACACCCCCAGCTATTTGCACTCTGGACTGTGGTTTGACTCTGCTTTTCTTCCGGATTGGCCCTGTGGTTACAGCCTCAGGGGGCCAGGCTGGGGGAACCTCACCTGGCCCCTACTCCTCCTGGGAGTTTCCCTTTGCCATTGGGCCCCCTGAGGGACTATGGGGGCTCAAGGGTAATGTAAGAGGCCCATGGCCCCAGCGAGGGGCTGTGGGGCGTCTAGAGTTCTCAGTGTGTCTCCTTCATTCATTGGCCTCTGCTGGGGCCTCCTATGGGTGTCTCACGTCTGTCCATCCATCTGTCCGTGGTCAGAAGTGGGGTCAGTGTGTGAGTGAGAGCAGGAGTATTTATGAAAATAAAACGTCGTTTTTCCTGGACCAGCTGCTCTCGTGGCCCTTCGGAGGTTGAGGGAGATGGGAGGGGTCGAGTCCACGTTCCCCAGGGCTGCCCTGTAGACCTCTCCACTTCCGTCTTTGGAGGTCAGGCCATGGGCCCCCTCCCCACCACCCCCCGGGCCCTGCACCGGAAGAGGCCCTGCGAAGGGGCCTGTGGCCAGTGCTGAGTCACCAGAGAGGGCGCTCGGCTGTGGCAGACCAGGACCATCCCAGCTGGAAGTGGGCGACCGCCAGGGCCTGGCAGGAGCCCCAGCTGCTACAGACACCGAGGGGGAGGCCCCTGGCTGCTCACGACTTCCTCCTGCTGTGTGCAGCCCTCCACACAACCTCGATGCTGCAGCACCCCGGAGGGAAGTCCAAGCCCAGCTTCTCCCTCCCCCCAGACATCGCTCCCTTGCCCAGCACCAATCGCAGTTTGTTTGGGAGCAGACCCAGGGACCCTGAGCTGGGCCCCCGCCACTCCCAGCAGCAGCTCTCCCCCACATAGTGCTATCAGAGTTTTCTCCAACCAGGAGGCTGGGGTCCAAGCTTGGGCGTGGCTTCGAGGCCACACAGCTGGGAGCGAGGGGGCGCTGGTCCAGGCAGATGGGCCCTGTGTGTGGGAGGCCAGCCCTGCGTGTGGCTCTGCAGGAAAGTGTTCCCTGCTCAGATGAGTCCAGGGAGGCCGCCCACGGTTTCTCCTGAGCTGATGAGCCCATACAGACCCTGGGAAGTCCCTCATTTAAGAAGCCATTTTCACTTTGTCTAATCTAGTGTTTCCCAATCTGAACTTGCCGCTGAACCCTTCTCCTTAGATATGGTTGTGACATGCTGGAGCATTGCCCAGCACATCCGCCTCCCAGCGTGTGTGCTCTTTAACACTCATCAGCAAGCAAGGGGCCCCTCTCTGCTGGGCCCACACTGAAAGCGCAGGCTGAGAGCTCCTCCATGTCCGCCTTACTGCTGAGGGGACAAGAGGCATTAGCTGCGCCCCGCGGGAGCCTCCTATCAGATCCCTACAGCGGGACTCCCACCCTGGCACAGCCCTCCAGACAGAGCCTGGCCGGCCCCTGGAGGCTTCCAGACACCCTGTCCCAGCCACGTGGCCTCGTTCCTGTTCCCCTCCCCTGCCCTGCAGGACTCGCCTCCACACTTGTGATGTCTCCTGAAGGTAATTCCGGCTGGAAGTTTCTTCTACCTGAAATGAAACCATATCGCCTGCAGCATCCACTTGGGGTGCCAGAGTCCCACCTCCAGCACAGTCTTCATTACTGGTCATGGCAGGGAGGAGTACAGGTTGGCGTGGGGAACAGGTGGGACTGTGAGCTGGGAGTCTGGGGGCTGGTTCTGGCTGGGTCACTGGCTTGCTGCGTGATTTTGAGGAAGGTGCTTTCCTTTCTGGAAAAGGGGAGAGGGACTCAATGAGCTATAAGGTCCCTCTGAGGAGTCCTTGGACAAAGGAGCCAGGCTGTCAGCTTTGGAGTGACCCAGGATGTTCCGGGGACAGGAAGGTGGGGTCCCTTCAGCCTTTGGACCTTCTCCCTTGCCTTGTCCTTAACCCACCCATCCTGTTAGTCATGCCAGTGTTTCCTGAGCAGCCCCTGGGCCAGCCCCTGTCCTAAGAGTTCACAAGCTGGCAAGGACTTCGGAGCCAGTGTGGCACCCTGAGAGCAAAGACATGAGGTACCACAGAAGCCCTGCATCTGTCTGAGAGTCTGGGGTGGGTTCTAACCAGAGGAAAGGACCCTGGGCCTCCACTCCCTGGAGGAGTCCTTCCGCAAATACGGTGTTGCTGCACAGAGGTCCGGGCCACTGCGCTCTGCAATCTCAGGGGCTGGGATGCGGTGCACTGGGGAGGCGTGTGCTCTGTCTCTTGGAGGGTGACCCCCAGTGCCATGCCAAGACCAGTGGGACTTCCCAGATCTCGAAGCCACACTTTCATTTCTGTTGATTTGGCCGAGGCAGCAGTTAATTTTGGTTTTCAGCAACCACATCACACAGTTCGTCTGTTTATGGCAGCCAGGAGAAGTGGCAAGGGCCTGGGAGCCTGGGAGCCTGCTCCTGCCTAGTCGGTTTTTTGTTGTTGTTGTTGTTGTTTTTACGGAGTTTCGCTCTCGTTGCCCAGGCTGGAGTGCAATGGCATGATCTCGGCTCACCGCAACCTCTGCCTCCTGAGTTCAAGCGATTCTCCTGCCTCAGCCTCCCGAGTAGCTGGGATTACAGGCCTGCGCCACCACATCCTGCTAAGTTTGTATTTTTAGTAGAGATGGGGTGTCTCCATGTTGGTCAGGCTAACTCCCACCTAAGGTGATCCACCTGCCTTGGCCTCCCAAAGTGCTGGGATTACAGGTGTGAGCCACCAACACCTGGCCCCCAGTCGGTTTTTTGGTTTTTTTGTTTGTTTGTTTGAGGCAAGGTCTCTGTCACCCAGGCTGGAAGGCAGTGTTGTGAACACAGCTCCCTGCAGCCCTGACCTCCTGGGCTCAGGCAATCCTACCCTCTTAGCCTCCTGAGCAGCTGGGACCACAGGCGTGTGCCACCATGCCCGGCTAATATTTTTATTTTTTGTATAGAGTTTCGCCAGGTTGCCCAGGCTGGTCTGGAACTCCTGAGCTCAAGCGATCCACCTGCCTCAGCCTCCCAAAGTGTTGTGGTGAGCCACTGTGCCTGGTCTGCCTGGTCTCTCGACATACCCCCTCCCCCAGTCTCTTTGGGCCTTGCAACCAGGGCACCAGCCCAGCAAGGCAGGCAAGAGGAGCCCCCGGACCTGATGCCTGTAGCCTCCCGCCTTAAGCCTCTGAAATGCCCTGTGAAATGGGAAGTGAGGTTCAAGAGAAGTCACACATTAGGCTAGGGCTGAGTCTGGGCCAGCAGTCTTGAGGTGTCTACCAGGATGGCACATTGCCCCCTACTTCCCAAGTCCTCCCCCCAGCCTCTGTAGGGCTGTCCTCTGGGGCTGGGCTCAGGGTACACACTCCTCCAGGGCTATCAGGATTAAAATGGAGTCCTCAGCCTTAGGGCCACCCCAGGATTTCCTGGAAAGTCCTTTGCGCTTGGGGAGGGAGGTGAGAGAGTTTTTAGAGCCCCAGAGAGCTCACTATGCCCCTAGCTGCTCTGGGTGGAAGTCCACACAGAGGGCAGCACCGCGGGATGCTACAAACAGGCAATTTGTCAGTGTCTAAAATGGGATGTTTCTGCTCCTGCAGCCCCTGCTTCTGACCCCCGTTACCACCACCACTCAGCTGCTGACCTCCCTGCCCACATCCTGCTCAAGCCTCACCAGAACACGCTACCCAGACTGTCCCAGGCTTTCACAGACAAATCTGCACAGAGGCTGCCAGGTCCTCAAAGCAACCACAGGGGTTAAGGCGGAGCCAAGGGCCAGCATTTCTGGAGCTCCCAGACAATGCTGTCTGGGTCTGGCACAGCAGGAGAGCCCACGTGGGCTTAGGAGACTGTCCGATCTGTTTCCTAACGTGGCCTCTACCACTTTCCCAGCTGGGGACCTTACGCCAGGTGCCTTGGGCTATTCACCTGTAAAATGGGGACAGTGATACCATCCTCACTGGAGGATATGCTATAGCACATGACAAAAAGTCCCATTGTCCCAAGGCAGCTAGACACACACAGGGGTCACTGGGGCAGGAATGGGGGTAAGGGGTCTTTCCATTCCTGACTTGGCAAGCTGAATAATGATGGTAACAAGAAACAGCGCAAGGCACTTTATAAGCATCTTGCATCTATTAATTCACTTAACGCTTCTGTGAGGTAGGTACTATTATTTCCAATTTACTGAGGAGGATGCTGAGGTTCAGAGACGAGAAGTGTCCCACCTAAGGTCACCCAGCTAATGAGAGCCAGAGCCTAGCCAGCTAGCCTCCTCCACACCCTTAAGCTCTCTCTGTTCCTGCTGCCTGAGCCACTGTGACAGGCACAGTGCTGGGTCCCAGAGGATTTAGCAGGAGCCAGCTAAGACCAGCCTGGTAGAGAACGACCCAAGCCAACGGGCCCCTGGATTGGGGAAGGGCCCCACGAGGGGTTGGCTGGGGACCTCTGAGGTCCCCCTTCTGTGTCCGCAGTTTAGAAAGGCCATGATCCCAACACCCACTGATCAAAACTTCTGAGTCCGTAAGTCTCTGATTACAACATCCTTCTAAGGAACAGCCTATAACCCTAACCCAACCTTGAGGAGTCCATCCTTCTACGATTCAACATCCAGGTGTGACAAGGGAGGGCCTAAAATCTACCTGTCACCCAGCTAGGAGGCACAGCAGCCCCACCGGAATCCGACTCAAAGGCCCAGGGTGTCTCTCCTGCCCAGGACCCTTAGGTCTGGCTGGAGGGGAGTCTGGAGACCAGGGCAGGAGTGCGGGGCAAGAGCTCAGTTAGACTGATAATATGGCTGGGGTAGTTTCCACCACCACAGCTGCGGCTACAACCCACATGTACTGACCCCTCACCAGGCCGGAGCTGGGGCTCAGGACTTGGCAAATCTAGGAGGGACAGAGGTATAAGCCAAACCTTGCCTTCAAGGACCTTCAGACCAGCTACAGAACCAGACAAGCCCAGGCCCAGTGTGGTCTGGGCTGGAAGCTTGGCTGGAACAGAGCGGGGGCACCACATAGTCCAGAGATTTCCCGAGGGACAGGAAGGATGGCACCTGAGGTTCCCTTGCCATGCCACCCATAGTCACTGGCCAGCAGCCTTCCTGTTGGGAAAAGGGAGATGGGGGAGGGAACCTTGCCTGACATCTCATCCTGGCCTGAGCTTTGATCTCGGAGCCTCCCAACTTCCCACCAGAATTCCACACTCAGGTGGGCTCCCATCTGGGAGGCTCTGGCCATAGCAGGCAGCTGTTGGGTTCCCTTCTCAGCTCCTCCCACCCCCAGTGAGGCCTGCCTCATTAGGGAGGAAAGAAGCAGCCACTGAGTGTGCCAGGCCCTGGGCTAGGCACTGGGAGTATGGAGGTGTGTGGGGCCAAGGTCCTGCCTCTGAGAGGCGCCCGGTCTGCACCGGCATACAGTAGTGGCTCAAATAGTCTCAAACTAAACTGAAACTAACAAAGCAAAGTACAGAGGGTGTGGCAGGACTCAGGGGCACCCCTCCCCTCTTCCCCATGCCCGCGGCTCCTGATGCCACAGGGGTGCAGGGTAAGGAGAGCCTACTGTTTTCCTAAAGGCTCTCACATCTTGTAAAACCAGCAGTTATGGAGCACTTACTGTATGCCTAACTGTGTTGAGTGGAGGGCCAAAGAGGAGAACTACTGAATTTGGGGGGTGGTCAGAGCAGCACCCACATCATTGCCCTACAAGAAGGAAGGGGGACTGAGGCTGTTTGCCAGGAGGAATGAGAGGAGACGGGCTTCACAGATGGAGCAAACTGCTAGGAGATGTGGAGAACAGGGTGTCGTGAACCGCTCTGGGAGGGCTCCTGGTGGCTGAGGGGTGGCACGCACCTCCCTTAAAGGGAGCTGGCAGGGGTGTCTTGTCCACTCTGCAGAATGGGCAGGCCCAGGACAGCTGGCCCATCAGACCATTAGAAACAGCGAGTCCGGAGTTCCAGGGGCTTGTCCACGGTCCACGGCCACACAGCAGCACGTGGCCCCAGGAAGCCAAAGCTCCCAGCCAGTCATCCGGTGGTGGGGGGTTTAGTTCCAGGGGGCCAGAGGTCCTCTGTGGGAGAGAGTGCAGCGTAGTATCCGCGGCAGGCCCAGAGGGGCCAGGACAGGTCAGAAAGGCCTACCCCTCTTTCGCTTGGCACCCTTTCCTCTTTGCGAGGGATGCAAAGGTTATTTACACCCCGGGCCTGCAGGCTGCGGGTGGGGCAGGCACCCCGCCTGGGGCGGGTTGCGGGCGCGGGGGCAGGAACGGGCTTACCTGCTTCCCGCCACCGGGGCTGGGCGGGGCGCTGCGGGGAGGAGGAGCCGGGCACAACCTGTGGACGGCCGCGGCCGGCGGACACACAGCAGCGGGGGCCCGGCCGGGGGTCGCCGGGGGGCCCGGAAGCCCGGGGAGAGCGAGGAAACCAACTTGGAGAGAGGAGTGACCTGGGGGCCGGGGGCGGAGTCGTGAGCGGGGGAGGAGAGAGCCGGCCGCCAGCAAGAGCCGCGCGGCGGCCCAGGAAGCGAGAGCGCCGCCCACCCATCCGGGGCAAGAGCCGCGTCGCAGGAGAGGCAGGCTGCACCGGGGGCTCCCCGGGCCCGCGACCCCCGCCGTGACCCCGCAACCCCCAGCCCGCCCCCAAGATGATGAAGAGGCAGCTGCACCGCATGCGGCAGCTGGCCCAGACGGGCAGCTTGGGACGGTGAGTGTCACCCCCTTCCAGCCCCACTCTTACCCCGGCAGGACCTGAGGGGTCGTAAAAGGGTCGGGGAGACGGGGGTGGGGGAGGCTGGGGACAGCTGGGCAGCCACCCTCTGAGCGGCCAGACTCCTGCCCTCTCTTCCTCCCCTCTGAACGCCGCCCCCGTCTCTCGGGCAGAGCTGGAGGAGCAGGGGTGGCCTTTGGGGGAAGGGATGCCCCCCCTTACCGGATTGGAGGGGGCTTCAGGCGGGAGAATGCTCTCTGCCCTAGGACACTGGGACTTCTCTGCCTCCACGAGTCTCTAAGTGGATGGTCCTCCTGACCTCACTTGTCCCCTCTGGACAATGGGGCAGTTCACCACCTCCGCTTGCTGGGCGGGGGAGGGAGGAGGGTCGATTAGGGCCACAGACCTGGGGCGAGGGGAGGAGATGGGTCCTGGCCTGGTGGGAGGAGGGGCCTGCCCCTGGCCTGCAGCGTCCCTTCCCCTCCCCCTCCCCCCAAGCCCAGGGGCCTCCTGCTTCTCTGTCTCGTTTCTGCTTTTCCTGGACTCAGGTGGAAACATCCCCAGGTCTCCCAGCTCCCACCCCCAGCCTCTGAGCCGGTGGTATGGAGGCCGGAAGTTTGGGGAGCCTCTGAGAGCCTGTCTTCTCTGCTCGTCTTCCCCCAGCCTCAGGAGTTCCCCATTCTCTGGGCCCAGGGAGGGGACCGGGTGTCCAGAGACCTGGTTCTAGTCTCACACTGGCACAGATGCCTACATAGCCTGGGCAGTCAGACCACCTTGCGGTGGGCCTTGGCATCCCCCATGTGTCCCCAGGTGGGGGCCAAGGGCCTGTGCACCCCTGCCCACAGCTGTAGTCCAGAGTGCTGTGTGACTGTGCCTAGGAGTCTGAGCTCCCGCACTTCCCGTTCTTGGGGCCAGCTAATACTCCTCGTCCCGGGGTGGGCTGAGGATTTGGGAGTGAGCAGAAGAGAGGCTTCCGTGTCCCAAAGCTGAGCCCTGGGTGGGTCTCTCAGCCTCCCCTTTAGTTTCATCTGTCCGCCCTCTCTCAGGACACAGCCCTGGGTGGAGGAGGAAAAACCCATGTATCCTATTCCCACCCCCATGGAATGTGCTCCGACTGGGATGAAGCAACTGGGCCACCCAGGGCAGGTCGCACCTGGGAGGGACGGTGGAAGCACTGGGGTCCAGGTGCCCTGCTGCGGGGAAGGGAAGCAGGGGGCATTCTAACCCAGGCAGGCTCAGCAGAACCGCTCTCCCCCCCGCAGCACCCCGGAGACCGCTGAGTTCCTGGGTGAGGACCTGCTGCAGGTACGTGCCTGGGCCGGGCCGGTGGGAAGGCAGGCCTGTGCAGGCTGTCACGGAGCAGAGGGCCGGGGTGGGGACGCCAGGTAGGGGCCCGGGTTGAGTCATTCCTCAAGCTGTTGGCCATGGGGTCCCCAGGGGACAGGAGAAAGTTTCCTGCTCGGGGGAGACAGCTTCTCTTGATCCTTAACCTCTATACCTCCTTCCCAGGTAGAACAGCGGCTGGAGCCGGCCAAGCGGGCAGCCCACAACGTCCACAAGCGGCTGCAGGCCTGTCTGCAGGGCCAGAGCGGGGCAGACATGGACAAGCGGGTGGTGAGTAGGGGGTCCCGGGAAGGAGGAGCCTGAGCAGGAGACTTCCATCCAATGGGGAAGCAAGGTCGGGGCTGGGGTTTCCTTGCCAGTCTGAGTGTCTGGCACCAAGGGCATGGAGACTGCTCTGTTCCAAGGCCCCTCTGGCACTGCACTCAAGAGGCCCTATACCTTCCCCATCACCTTTACCCCACTTCCCTGTGCACCAGTTCCCATAAGCCAAGGCCAGGCCTCTGACAGCACCTGAACTTCTCTGTCCAATCAGCACGCAGAGCAGGCTGTCAATGGGGCAGCCTCAGAGGGCTTCCTGAAGGAGGTAGCAGTTGAGCTGGCTTTTGAGGGATACTCATGTATTAATCAAGAAGCAGCGTTTATTGGCTGATAACCGCCAGCCTATTGCTAACATATTAGTGCATTGTCTCATGGAACACTGGCACAACCCCAGGAGCAAGCTTTGTTTTACAGATGAGGAACTGGAGGCCTAGAGGTAAAGTCACTTGTCCCAGGTCACATAGCTAGTAAGTGGCAGAGCTAAGGTTTGAACCCTGGTCTCTGATCCCAGGGCAGGCATTCTCCGTAACTCCAGATGGGGTGGGAGTGTGGGGCCATGTTTTGGAATCAGTTGACAATTCAGTGTGGCCAAGGCAAGGACATTGGGAGCCATAGAGCATTTGAGCTCAGCGGTGGCTAGGTCAGCCACATATACCCTGGGACAGGGGAAAGAGCCCCCACTCCCAGGCCAGTTCCCCCTCCCATTCTCCCTCCAGCTGTGTGACCTGGGGCAAGCTCCCTGCCCTCCCTGTATCTTAGTTTCCCAGTCTGCAGTAGGACTTGGTCACTCCTTCCTGCCCAGTCAAGTGGCTCCTGGGAAGAGGAAAAGGCACGCCAGATGGAGAGGGGCTCCATCCATGCTCTTAGGGAAATGTCACCCCCACCACGCCTTGTCATCTTGTTTCCACTCTCATCTGGGACTGTGGCCCTCCTGGGTTCCCTCCTCCCCTGCCCCAAGGGGCTGGCCTGGTGCTCAGGCAGGGTGGAGGGAGGCACGGACACTCACCGCCGGCCCCACCCTCCCTGCAGAAGAAGCTTCCCCTCATGGCTCTGTCCACCACGATGGCCGAGAGCTTCAAGGAGCTGGACCCTGATTCCAGCATGGGGTGAGCACAGATGGGGCCCAGCCCTCACCTGGGGATACCAAGACGTGATCTCAGCTGGGAGAGGGTCCAGGTGGTGAGGGCATCCACATCAGAAGAATGACCAGGCTGGGGACAGTGCCCAGGTCAGTGAGGGTGGCCAAGCCTGGGAGGGTGTTCGGCTTAGCAGAGATGAAGGATATCTAGGAGGGGCCGGAAGTGAGGGAGGAGAGGCCCCACCAAGTGTTTCCAGTGGAGGTGAGGGCAGCGGGCGCCTGGACCCACGGGGTGCCGTGTCCACAGGAAGGCCTTGGAGATGAGCTGTGCCATCCAGAATCAGCTGGCCCGCATCCTGGCCGAGTTTGAGATAACCCTGGAGAGGGATGTCCTGCAGCCACTCAGCAGGCTGAGTGAGGTGAGCCTGTGCCCTGCTCCCAGCCCCCAGCTTCCTCAGCTTCTGGCTCCCTCCTCCCCCAGCACACTGACCCCCCCATGCCCATCCCCAGGAGGAGCTGCCAGCCATCCTCAAGCACAAGAAAAGCCTCCAGAAGCTCGTGTCCGACTGGAACACACTCAAGAGCAGGTGGGAGCCCCAGCCGCTCAGGGGGCTCTTACCTGGGTCAGCCCACAGAGATGGTCATAGAGCTTTGAGGCCCTGGCGACACCAGGAGGATGCTGTGGGGTCTGCTGAGTACAGTGTGTGTACTTGTGCACGCCTGGTCCTTAGGAACACAGGTGGTGAGGGTATCTGTGAGGGTGTGCCCGTGTGTGTCACAGCTGATGCTGGTCCGACCCCAAAGCCTGGGATCGCCATAAACAGTCCTGCGGCGGCCCCATTCTCCACTCTGTGGAGTGGCTGTGATCACCAAACCTGCCACCAGGGGGCAACCCCGAGCACTCATGGCCCAGCCTGGGCAGAGGCCCTGGCCAGTGGAGCTCTCAGATCTGCAGCTCTAAATCCTAGAATCCCATGTGGTCTGCTGTATGGAGGGGACACTTGGCTCTGGACATGCAACAGGGCAGGTGACCAGCTCACCTTGGGATCATCCCCAGGCTCAGTCAGGCAACCAAGAATTCAGGCAGCAGTCAAGGCCTGGGAGGCGGCCCGGGTAGTCACAGCCATACGACCATGGCCAACAAGGTGGAGACGCTGAAGGAGGAGGAGGAGGAGCTGAAGAGGAAGGTGGAGCAATGCAGGGTGAGGGCCATGGGGGTCCCCTGGATATGTAGGGGTGGCAGGGGTGGGTCCTGGCCCCATCTCACAGGCAAGGAAGCTGAAGTTCAGAGAGGTGACATGACTTGCCTAAGGCCATGTGGCTAGGAGCCAGCAGAGCTCCGCCATTCCCTCATAGCCTCTTCTGTCTGTACCCCATGCATAACTTGGGAAGGCGGAGACTTGGTCTGTTTCCTGAGTCTGCTTGTGTTTGTTTGTTGAGTGAGCGAGTGAATGAATAAATGAAGAGTGAATGAAAGAATGATTGAATGGTGAATAACAGGTCACTGTGCAAGGCCAGGCGTGGTGGCTTACGCCTGTAATCCCGGCACTTGGGGAGGCCGAGGCAGGCGAATCATGAGGTCAGGAGTTCAAGACCAGCCTGGCCAACATGGTGAAACCCCGTCTCTACTAAAAATACAAAAACTTAGCTGGGTGTTGTGGCGGGCGCCTGTAATCCCAGCTACTCAGGAGGCTGAGGAAGGAGAATCGCTTGAACCCAGGAGGCGGAGGTTGCAGTGAGCCAAGATCGCGCCACTGCACTCCAGCCCGGGCAACAGTGCGAGACTCCGTCTCAAACAAAACAAAACAAAAAACAAGGCACTGTGCTAAGGCTATGGGGACACAGAGATGGGGACGAGAAGCCAGAAAAGTTTGAGGGAGTTCCCAGGGGCTGGCCCCAAGCACCAACCTTGGCAGAGAGAGGAGCCTGGCTGGGACCTTCCACCTGCAGTTGTGTGGCCTGGGAGAGGTCACCAACCTTTCCAAGCCTCCTCTTCCCCTCTAGACCCCCAGCCTCACCCAATGTAAGCTCTCCCCTCTCTGTCCCCAAGGACGAGTACTTGGCTGACCTGTACCACTTTGTTACCAAGGAGGACTCCTATGCCAACTACTTCATTCATGTGAGTCCGAGACCGGGCCCCAGTCATCCACAGCTCGGGGGCTGAATGCCAGAGCCAGGGGCCACTGGGGCTCTAAGATGGTGGAGGGGGCATCTGCTCTCAAGGACCCTATAGAAGGCTCAGCTTCCCTCACTTGCGCTCAGGGTGTCCCTTCATCCCCACAGCTCCTGGAGATTCAGGCCGATTACCATCGCAGGTCACTGAGCTCGCTGGACACAGCCCTGGCTGAGCTGAGGGAGAACCACAGCCAAGCAGGTGGGGACATAGGACCGGCGATACCACACTCCTGACCCTGCCCTGCTCGGGGCTTATTGAGAAGCTCGCACTTCATCCTGAAAGGCAGCAGGAAGCTGTGGATGGGTTCTGAGAGCTAGGCTCAATCTGTGATGGAGAGGCTGCTCTGGCTGCTGTGTGGAGGGTGGAGTGAAGGGCGCAGGACTAGAGCCAGGCCTGTTAGGCAGAAGGAGGCGACGGTGGCCTAGACTAGGACAGAAGCAGTGGAGGCGGGCTGATTCGAGAGATGTGACGGATGACTTCAGATGTGTGCCTGGACAGTCAGTGGCAGGTGGTACCACCTTGAGGACATCAGGGGGGTGCCCCTGCCTGACTGCTTGGGGTGGGAAGGCCCTGGGCCGCTGATCTGTTTCATCCCTGCAGACCACTCCCCCTCGATGACAGCCACCCACTTCCCCAGGGTGTATGGGGTGTCGCTGGCAACCCACCTGCAAGAGCTGGGCCGGGAGATTGCCCTGCCCATCGAGGCCTGCGTCATGATGCTGCTTTCTGAGGGCATGAAGGAAGAGGTGGGGCCCCCTGGGGCAGGTGGGGAAGGAGCACTGGGGCCCTCATTCTGTCCCAAACCCCCAACTTGCTGCCCTGTCCCGGTGCCTGTAATTCCCTCATTGGAGCCCAGCTCCCTGGGAGAAGACATGGCTGCTTCCTGCGGCATCCACACTACCTCCCCCGTGTCAGTGCTCGCGTGGGCCAAGCGCTGTGCTAGAAGCCTTTGCATTCCTAGCTCCATTTCACAATTTCACAAGAGGGAGACAGAGGTAGAGAGGTAACCACGCCCAGAGTTATATGAGAAGGTGGCTTCTCAAACCAGGGGCTCCACTGCCACACACTGGCTGGATCTGCTGTGAATACATTGCCCCCCTGTTCTGAAGATAGACCCTAGTGGTGGCAGATACCCCAAAACAGTTCTGAGCTGCTCAGCAATCCTGCTGGGGCCTCCTTTCTCCCTTACACTTCTTTTTTTTTTTTTTTTTTTGAGATATGGAGTGTTGCTCTGTTACCCAGGCTGGAGTGCAGTGGCACGATCTCGGCTCACTGCAGCCTCCGTCTCCTGGGTTCAAGCAATTCTCCTGCCTCAACTTCGAAAGTAGCTGGGACTACAGGCATGCACCACCACGCCCAGCTAATTTTTGTAATTTTTAGTAGAGATGAGATTATGTTGGCCAGGCTAGTCCTGAACTCCTAACCTCAGGTGATCCACCTGCCTCAGCCTCCCAAAGTGCTGGGGTTACAGGCATGAGCCACTGCACCCGACCCTTTTTTTTTTTGAGACAGGATCTCGCTCTGTCACCCAGGCTGTAGTGCAGTGGTGCGATCCTGGCTCACTGCAACCTTCACCTCCCAGGTTCAAGCGATTGTGTCTCAGCCTCCCAAGTAGCTGGGATTACAGATGCCCACCACCATGCCCAGCTAATTTTTTTTATTTTAGTAGAAATGGGATTTCACCATGTTGGCCAGGCTGGTCTCAAACCCCTGGCCTCAAGTGATCCACCTGCACTGGCCTCCCAAAGTGCTGGGATTACAGGCATGAGCCACCGCGCCCGGCCCCTCCCTTCCACTTCTGACTGAGCTCCCATTTCCCCGTGATTTTTCCCACCTCCTCCCAGACTTCCCAGCCCCGCCCTTTGCTCAGAATTCTAGACCTTGAAGGTTGAGGCCCGTGGACACCATGGTGCCCACACTGCTGGCCAGACCAGCGGGGACACAGGCCTAGCAAAGGCCAGTGGCACACCCCAGGCTACAAGTGCGTCAGAGTGTCCTGCCCTGCCTGCCCCTCTATGACCCTTGCCTGCCTCCTCTTGAACACAGGGTCTCTTCCGTCTGGCTGCTGGGGCCTCGGTGCTGAAGCGTCTCAAGCAGACGATGGCCTCGGACCCCCACAGCCTGGAGGAGTTCTGCTCCGACCCACACGCCGTGGCAGGTGCCTGATCCGGGGAGCCCTGGGCAGGAGGTTGGGGGGAAGGGGTGCAGCGGCTTGAAATGATCCCAAGATAGCCTGGCTTTAAGACTTGATATTCTGTTGAGACTGAGGACTCTCAGGGGTTCTTAAGGTGGGGTCCATCATGAGTCCCCTGAAAATGTTTGTACATTTTTCTGGGGACAAGATGGCTAGCCTTCATTTTCTCAAAAGGGCCTGCAGCCCAAAGAAACTGTCAGACCTAGTGACGTTAGTGTGAACAAGGGCCGGAGGTTCTTTCTACAGGGAGAGTGGGAGAGCGGGGTGGGGGCTGCCTCCGACCCTCCCCACACCCCTGCTTCAGGTGCCCTCAAGTCGTATCTGCGGGAGCTGCCGGAGCCTCTGATGACCTTCGACCTCTATGACGACTGGATGACGGCAGCCAGGTGAGGATGTTGGAGGAGGGAGGGGATGGGGAGGAGGAGGATGCAAAGGCGTAGCCCTGCGCTGGGTGACAGGTCTCTCCACTCCCCCACAGCCTGAAGGAGCCAGGGGCCCGGCTGCAGGCCTTCCAAGAGGTGTGCAGCCGCCTGCCCCCTGAGAACCTCAGCAACCTCAGGTGAGCCCGAGCCCGCCTCCCCAGCCTGCCACAGAGCCAGAGCCCAGCTGGGGTCAGGGACCCTGGGACCCTGGGACCCTGGGCTTGAGCCTGGCCTTGCCACTGTATCCTAAGAAATATTTCTGAAAGTGCAGCTTTGATGGATTAGTCATTTATATATATAATTTTTGTGTGTGTGTGTGAGAGAGACAGGGTCTCACTCTGTTGCCCAAGCTGGAATGCAGTGGTGCAATCTCGGCTCACTGCAACCTCCGCCTCCTGGGGTCAAGCAATTCTCCTGCCTTAGCCTCCCGAGTAGCTAGGACTACAGGTGCCTGCCACCACACCCGGCTAATTTTTGTATTTTTAGTAAAGATGGGGTTTTACCATGTTGGTCAGGCTGGTGTCGAACTCCTGACCTCAGGTGATCCACCCACCTCAGCCTCCCAAAGTGCTGGGATTACAGGCGTGAGGCACTGCGCCCAGCCGGATTAGTCATATATTTTTATGCGAAGCATTGAAATAAATGAGACCTTGAACTTTTGAAGCCATACCGCCTGGCTTCACATGCCACCTCTGGGCAGGCCACTCGGCATCATCATCTGGAAAATGCAGATTGTAACAGTCCCTACCCTGTAGGGTGGCTGCTGAGGACTCACCTTGGCTCAGTGCCCGCTGCAGGGTTGGCACTCAGTGGACAAGCTGATTTAACTGTGACAATGTTAAGACCATTCTGGGCGGTGTCTTTCACACTCTTTGGAAACCCTGGGCTGGAGAATTCTCAGGGCTGGGTGCATTCTGCCCCTGGCCTAAGCCTGCCTCCGCCCTTAGGTACCTGATGAAGTTCCTGGCACGGCTGGCCGAGGAGCAGGAGGTGAACAAGATGACACCCAGCAACATCGCCATCGTCCTGGGACCCAACCTGCTGTGGCCACCTGAGAAAGAAGGGTGAGGGGCCGCGGGCTGGGGGAGGTGGCAGGAGGAAGGCCCCTCCTGCCCCACCCCAACCATCTGTTGTCTATTTTTCCCCGGGGCCTCGGTGTCCCCATTTTTGGAGTGGGTTGAGCAGCTCCTGTTTTTGAGGCTGCCGTGAGGAACAGGCCAAAGGGGCTGTGCAGGCCACAGGGCTTTGGAGAGAGGCAGTTCTGGCATTTTGGCCAGTGGTGGTGATGAGGTGTTTAGTGGCATGGGGGAGCTGGGAGCCCAGAGATCGGGTTCTTTTTTTTTTTTTTTTTTTTTGAGACGGAGTCTTGCTCTTGTTGCCCAGGCTAGAGTACAGTGGCGCGATCTCGGCTCACTGCAACCTCCGCCTCCCGGGTTCAAGCGATTCTCTGCCTCAGCCTGCCAAGTAGCTGGGATTACAGGTGCGCACCACCACTCCCGGCTAATTTTTTGTATTTTAAGTAGAGACAGGGTTTCACCGTGTTAGCCAGGGTGGTCTCGATCTCCTAACCTTGTGATCCACCAGCCTCGGCCTCCCAAAGTGCTCGGATTACAGGTGTGAGCCATCGCGCCCCAGGTGTGAGCCACCGTGCCCGGCCCGATCAGGTTCTACTAATAGCTCCACCCCTCCACTTTCCAGAGATGGGCCTGAGGAAGTCACCCTCAGAACCTCGATTTCCTCATCTGTAAATTGGGGAGAAATCATACAAACTTTGAGGGCTTTTGCTTTGAGGAGTGAGTTATATGATGAATTGGGAAATGTTTTAGAAACTGTGAAGTGCAAACCAGGTCCAGTGGCTCATGCCTGTAATCCTAGCACTTTGGGGGGCCAAGGTGGGAAGATCACTTGAACTCAGGAGTTTGAAACCAGCCTGGGCAACTTAATGAGACCCCGTCTCTACAAAAAATTAAAAACATTAGCCAGGCATGGTGGTGCGCACCTGAAGTCTCAGCTACTCAGAAGGCTGAGGTGGGAGGACTGCTTGGGCCCGGGGAGTCAAGGCTGCAGTGAGCCGTGATGGAGCCACTGCATTCCAGCCTGTGCGACAGAATAAGACCCTGTGTCTAAAAATGAAGAAATAGGCTGGGCGCAGCGGCTCATGGCTGTAATCCCAGCACTTTGGGAGGCCGAAGTGGGTGGATCACCTGAGGTCGGGAGTTCGAGACCAGCCTGGCCAACATGGTGAACTCCGTCTCTACTAAAAATACAAAAATCACCTGGGTGTAGTGGTACACGCCTGTAATCCCAGCTACTAGGGAGGCTAAGGCAGGAGAGTCTCTTGAACCCGGGAGGTGGAGGTTGCAGTGAGCCAAGATCGGGCCACTGATTTCCAGCCTGGGTGACAGAGCAAGACTCCATCTCAAAAAAAAAAAAGAAGAAATAATAAAATTAAAGTGTAAAGTGCAGTGCTATGTGAGGAGTCATCATTATTCACCTGGCCACAGATGGCAAGATTTCCTCCCACGTGCTGATTGCATTTGCTTGGTAGAGGCTGTCTAGATCACAACCATGAGGAAAAGGGTCCTTGATTAATTAGTGATGTCTGTCAGGGTGAAGGAAGGGGGACATTTGGCATGTGAGTGACACATTTACCATCAACTGGTGGTTTGTGGGCTTTTTGAGAACAAGGACTCAATATGATGGATCCTTGTGTCTCCATTGCCCAGCAGAGGGCGAGACAGAGAATTGGGATCACAAACCCTTTGCTGAGCAGACGCATCTCTTTGTCCCAGGGACCAGGCCCAGCTGGATGCGGCCTCCGTGTCTTCCATCCAGGTGGTGGGCGTCGTCGAGGCGCTGATCCAGAGCGCAGACACCCTCTTCCCTGGAGGTGAAGCTCCTGCCTACATGGACGCCCTGCTGGGTGCCCTTCTTCTGCCCTGCTCCCTCCCCTGCAGCCCCACAAACTCACCATAAGTCCAGGAGGAAGTCTGAGCCTCCGTTTCTCGTTTTTACAACGGGGATGGTCTGCCTGCTTTGTGGGGTTGTGGTGAGGCTCACACGGGAGTGGGGAAGCTGAACGTGGTCCAGATGGGTTCGGGGGAAGGGGAAACGGTTCCGGCCAGTGGAGCGAGGAGCCTGGCGCAGTCTCTGAGCCGTCTCCGCTCCTTCTGTCTCCAGACATCAACTTCAACGTGTCAGGCCTCTTCTCAGCTGTTACCCTCCAGGACACAGTCAGTGACAGGCTGGCCTCTGAGGAACTGCCACCCACTGCCGTGCCCACCCCAGCCATCACCCCGGCTCCAGCTCCAGCTCCAGCTCCAGCTCCAGTTCCAGCCCCAGCCTTGGCTTCAGCGGCTACCAAGGAAAGGTGAGGACTGAGGGGCATGAATGGCTCCTGTGGTGGTCTCACAGTCAGCCTGCCTGAGGCACCATGTATCAGAGCTGGAAGCTGAATTTTTGGAAATGTAATTATTAGCATTTTCATCCCAAAGACCAGATCTAGTTTGGAGAGGGTGGGGCGGAGACTCAGAGGCGGTATTTGTCTCAGCCACTGATGTGTGCCCTGTTCATCATGTGGCAATTTCCTGAGCACCTAGTATATGCCAGGCTTTGTTTCCAATCCTAGGGAACTCGAGAGATGATCATTTTGGAATCTGTAAATACCTTCCAGTTTTGTTTTTTTTTTAAGACAGAGTCTCACTCTGTCGCCCAGGCCAGAGTGCAGTGGCACAGTCTTGGCTCACTGCAACCTGTGCCTCCCAGGTTCAAGTGAGTCTCATGCCTCAGCCTCCCGAGTAACTGGGATTACAGGTGAGTGCCACCACACCTGTCTAATTTTTGTATTTTAAGTAGAGACGGGGTTTCACCATGTTGGCCAGGATGGTCTTGAACTTCTGGCCTCAAATGATCCACCCACCTTGGCCCCTGAAAGTGCTGGGATTACAAGTGTGAGCCACTGCACCCGGCCTCTCTTTTTTTTTTTTTTTTTTTTTTGCTGAGATGGAGTTCACTCTGTTGCTTAGGCTGGAGTGCAATGGTGAGATCCTGGCTCACTTGCAACCTCCATCTCCCGGGTTCAAGCAATTCTCCTGCCTCAGCCTCCCGAATAGCTGGGACTTCAGGCGTGCACCACCATAGCCAGCTAATTTTTGTATTTTCAGTAGAGACAGGGTTACCCCATGTTGGCCAGGCTGGTTTTGAACTCCTGGTCTCAAGCGATCCACCTGCCGCAGTCCCCCAAAGTGCTGGGATTACAGGCATGAGCCACCGTGCTTGGCCACCGTCTTCTCTTTGATTGTTTAAATCTGGAAGGGCTTCGTGGTACCGTGGTACCTCCATACCCGGCAGCTACTGTTCAGGATACCACAGAGCACTGCGGTTCACACCTTGAATTTCCTGATGAGCAAGACAAATGCTCACATTCCAGGGCACAGGGAGAGAGAGAGACAGCATCAAGCGCAGCCACTGGTGCGTTCTCTCTATAGTGTCAGGTGGAGAGGCGCTGCTCAGGGAGGGGGAGCAGGTTAAGGGGGAGCGCGGGGGCCACTTTACCTGTGGGGCCAGGAAAGGCCTCGCTGAGGAAGAGACGACCAAGCAGAGACCCGAAGGCAGTGAGGAATGAGCCTGGGACCCCCTCTGCTTCTCACCTGCTCTCTGGCTTCCGGTGGCCAAAGCATCTCATAAAGATCACGTGGCTGGGCGCGGTGGCTCACGCCTGTAATCCCAGCACTTTGGGAGGCCGAGGCGGGCGGATCATAAGGTCAGGAGATCGAGACCATCCTGGCTAACACGGTGAAACCCCGTCTCTACTAAAAATACAAAAAATTAGCCGGGCATGGTGGCATGCGCCGAGTAGCATGGTCCCAGCTACTCGGGAGGCTGAGGCAGGAGAATGGCGTGAACCCAGAAGGCGGAGCTTGCAGTGAGCTGAGATCGCGCCACCGCACTCCAGCCTGGGCAACAGAGCGAGACTCCATCTCAAAAAAAAAAGATCACGTGGAGGCGGATTGGGCAACATAGCAAGACTGTGTCTACAAAAAATAAATGAGGTCGGTGTGGTGGTGCACACCTGTGGCCCCAGCTACCCAGGAGGCTGTGGTGGGAGGATTTCTTGAGCCTAGGAGGTCGAGGCTGCAGTGAGCAATGATTGTGCCATTGCACTCAGCCTGGGCAACAGAGTGAGATCCTGTCTCAAAAAGAAATGGCCAGGTGTGGTGGCTCACGCCTGTAATCCCAGCACTTTGGGAAGCCAAGGCAGGTAGATCACTTCAGGTCTGGAGTTTGAGACCAGCCTGGAAAACATGGTGAAATCCCATCTCTACTAAAAATGCAAAAAATTAGCCAGGCATGGTAGTGCACACCTGTAATCCCAGCTACTCAGGAGGCTGAAGCAGGAGAATGGCTTGAACCGGGGAGGCAGAGGTTGCGGTGAGCCAAGATTGTGCCATTGCACTGCAGCCTGGGCAACAAGAGCGAAACTCCATCTCAAAAAAAAAAAAAAGAAAGAAAAAGAAATGGCCAGGTGTGGTGGCTCACACTTGTAATCCCAGCACTTTGGGAGGCTGAAGCAGGTGGATCACTTGAAGTTAGGAGTTTGAGACCAGCCTGGCCAACATGGTGAAACCCCATCTCTACTAAAAATGCAAAAAATTAGCAAGACATGGTGGCGCACACCTGTAATCTCAGCTACTCAGGAGGCCGAGACAGGAGAATCCCATGAACCCAGGAGGCGGAGGTCACAGTGAGCCAAGATCATGCCATTGCACTCCAGCCTGAGCGACAGAGCGAGACTTCTCAAGAACAATAACAAAAAAAACAAGGCTAGTTGGCGCACACTTGTAATCCCAGCACTTTGAGAGGCCGAGGTGGGCAGAAGATCGCTTGAGGCCAGGAGTTCAAGACCAACATGACAAAACCCCGTCTCTACTACAAAAAAAAAAAAAAGGCTGGGCATGGTGATGTGTGCCTATAATCCCAGCTACTCCAGAGGCTGAGGCAGGATAATTGCTTGAACTTTGGAGGTGGAGGCTGCAGTGAGCCAAGATCGCACCACTGCACTCCAGCCTGGGCGACAGAGCGAGACTCCATCTCAAGAAAAAAAACCACATGGAGGCCCTGAGCTGAGGCAGAGGTCAGGCCCTATGTCCCACCTCCCATCCTGGCCGTACCTACCAGGAAGGTGGGGCTCCCTCCCAGTCCCTGGAGGAACATGGACTTTGTCACAGGGTCACAAAGCAGCTAGGGGCTCAGTGGATGCAGACCCCGACCAATGCCAGAAGCATCTTCTGGTAGGGGTGTGTGGCATGGGGACAGGGTGATAGCGAGTGCTGGGAGGATCCAGACTCCACCTGGCAGCTGGAGACTCCTCAGGATTCCATGAGACTTCCGGGAGGTGGCCAAGTCTGCCCCATCCTCTCCTTCCCTCTGCAGGACAGAGTCTGAGGTGCCCCCCAGACCAGCCTCCCCCAAGGTCACCAGGAGCCCCCCGGAGACAGCTGCCCCAGTGGAGGACATGGCTCGGAGGAGTGAGTTGGCTGTGGGAGGGGAGGAGGGGACAGAGGGTGGGCGGGGAGAGAGGACAGGCAGTCCCAGGTCCTCCTATCTTTTTAGGCAGCCAGGGGAGGCCAGGAGTCAAAGTGGTAAAGAGCCCAGGTTTTGCCACCTGGCACTCTGGGTTTAGATTTGGGCTCTTTGACCTTGGGCAGGTGAGTTCACCTGTCTGAGCCTCACCTTCCTCCTCTGTAATGGGACAGTGTCTGCACTTACCTTATGGGGCTGCATGGAGCCTGCAGTGGTGCTGCAGGAGGAGTGCCTGGCCCTAGCACACAGCACATGCCCACTAAAGGGGAGCCGGCATGAGTACTGGGGTACTGGAGTCCCGTGCCTCCAGAAGCCCAGAGGTCACAGACTACAGTAGAAGGAGGGAGTCTTCAAAGGGCAGTGAAGGGGCTGGGCACAGTGGCTCACACATGTAAACCCAGCACTTTGGGAGGCCGAGGCGGGTGGATCACTTGAGGCCAGGAGTTCGAGACCAGCCTGGCCAACATGATGAAACCTCATCGCTACTAAAAATACAAAAATTAGCTGGGCATGGTGGCGGGTGCCTATCATCCCAGATACTTACGAGGCTGAGGCAGAAGAATCACTTGAACCCAGGAGGCAGAAGTTGCAGTGAGCAAAGATCACGCCACTGCACTCCAGCCTGGGTGACAAGAATGAGACTCTGTCTCAAAAAAAAAAGGCAGTGGCAGTGAAGGACAGGAGGTGGCAGGGGTGGGAAGAAACCAGGGGCCTCCTTCTGAGCCCCTCTGGCACACTCACCTGTCAATTTGGCCCAGAGCTGACCAGGTGAGAGAGTGACTGACACTCAGTGGAGGCAATGGGCAGTGGCCAGCCAGGAATAGGCGGAACAGCTCTGGGAGCCTCGTGACCGGGGCTGGCAGGTAGTCTACAGTAAAATAAAAATGAACAAGATAGGCCGGGGACGGTGGCTTACGCCTGTCATCCCAGCACTTTGAGAGGCCCAGGCAGGAGGCTCGCTTGAGCCCTGGAGTTCAAGACCAGCCTGGACAACACAGCGAGACCCTGTCTCAAAATTTAAGAACTTTTAAAAATTAAAAATAAATGGACAAGATAATTTCAGAGGACAAAAAGTCCTGCGAAGAAAATACAACTGGAAAATGTGACGGAGCAGCTGGGGTGGGGCTCTAACTAGGGTGCTCAGGGAGGGCCTCCAAGGGGGCAAAGGGCACAAGGAGAGGCATAGATGATGAGCCAGCCGTGGAAACGGTGTTCCTGGCAGAGGGAACAGCAGATGCAAGGGTTGTAAGGGGGCACGGAGCTTGGTGGACTCACCACAGGCCACGTGGACACTCAACCTCCCTCACCCTTTCCTTCCTCAACAGCCAAGCGCCCAGCGCCAGCCCGGCCCACCATGCCGCCCCCCCAGGTCTCCGGCTCCCGCTCCTCCCCTCCAGCCCCGCCCTTGCCCCCTGGCTCTGGAAGTCCTGGGACCCCCCAAGCCCTGCCCCGACGTCTGGTTGGCAGCCTCCGAGCCCCCACAGTGCCACCCCCGTTACCCCCTACACCCCCTCAGCCTGCCCGGCGCCAAAGCCGGCGTTCACCAGCCTCCCCCAGCCCGGCCTCCCCAGGTCCAGCCTCCCCCAGCCCAGTCTCTTTGAGTAACCCTGCACAGGTGGACCTGGGGGCTGCCACAACAGAGGGAGGAGCCCCTGAGGCTGTCAGTGGGGTCCCCACTCCCCCAGCTATCCCCCCTCAGCCCCGCCCCAGGAGCCTTGCCTCAGAGACCAACTGAGTGGCTGGTTTCTCCCTAAGCAGCCCTCAGCATCCCCTCCCTCCCAACCTGGCCCTCCCAGGACAGCTCTCACGCCCCACAAAGGGGCGTGGGCCTCCAGCCTTTGCCCACAAGTGCCTCAGTGCCCACTGGGTCGGCCTCCATGGCCAGGAGGGCTCAGGACAGTCCTCCACTTCCTGACCTTTTCCTCGTCCACCCTGGGCTTGGGGACCCCCCCACCGGACTCTCCACTCTCTGGCAGGTCCTAGGGGAGCCACTGGAAGGAAGGAGAGGCTTGCCTGCTCCTACGGGACTGACTCTTCTCTTGCCAACATGTTTTTTGTAAGGCTGGTAAATAATTTATTTTGGACAAAACTGGAGCAGCTGCCCAAATGATAGTTTTATTTTCTGTCCTTGAAATAAAGAAGCCAATTTTATAAAGGGGAAAAAAATACATATTCTTTGCCTCCTTTCTTCCTGTCTGAAATGAGATCACAGCATTTTTAGACATTTTTAGAGCTTTCTCTGCACTACATGCTGTGCTTTTCTGTGGATGATTTCCACTTAATCTTCTCCTACTGCAGTAAATACCATTACCTCTTACCAGTGAGGAGACTGAGGGTCAGACAGAAGTGACCTGCCAAGGTCACACGGCAGTCAGGCAGGGGCCTGGGATTAGAGCCTAGGTCTGACTCCTAAGCCTGGCTTGTCCCTCACATTTTGGGCAATTTACTTAACTTCTTGGTGTCCCTTTTCCTCATTTGTGAAACTTTATAATAATTCCCTCCACAGAGGCATTGCTCTCCATTGAAAACCAAAGCACCACCCTTGGCCCACAGAAGCGCCTGCTGCTCCCAGTGTTTCCTGGACCCCTCACTCTCCTTCCGGGAGGAGGCTGGGAAGGCTCCCCAAGGAGCAGAGATGGATCTGTCCTCAAACCTTCTCTAAATCTGCTCTGTGCCAGGCCCTGAGCTAGCTCCCAGACTTAACCCTACACCCAAAGAGTTCCCAAACAGACAGGCAGAAGCAACCACTAGAATCAAGTGTCTGGCCAGGCACGGTGGCTCACGCCTATAATCCCAGCACTGGGAGCCTGAGGCAGGAGGATCACTTGAGCCCAGGAGTTCTAGACCAGCCTGGGCAACATAGTGAGACCCCATCTCTACAAAAAAAAAATATTTTTTTAATTAACTGGGTGTAGTGGCATGTGCCTGTAGTCTCAGCAACTAGGAAGGCTGAGGCAGGAGGAACGCTTGAGCCCAGGAGTTGGAGGCTTCAGTGAGCAGTGATCATGCCACTGCACTCTAGCCTGGGTGACAGTGTAAGACCCTGTCTCAAAAAGTCAAGTGTCATTGCACTGGGAGCCCATATTAGCCAAGTTAGGGGTGGCCATATAACCTAGACTCATGTGTATGGGGTGGGTGGTTAAGAAAGGCTTCCTGGAGGAGGTGATATTTAAGGGAAGTCTTTCAGGAGCTGACCTGAAGGTGAATATTATTTGTTTATTTTTATTTATTTTATTTATTTATTTATTTTTATTTTTATTTTTTTTTGAGATGGAGTCTCACTCTGTTGCCCAGGCTGGAGTGCAGTGGCACCATCTCAGCTCACTGCAAGCTCTGCCTCCTGGGTTCAAGCAATTCTGCCTCAGCCTCCCGAGTAGCTGGGACTACAGGCACCTGCCACCATGCCCAGCTAATTTTTTTTTTTTTTTTTTTTTGTATTTTTAGTAGAGACGGGGTTTCACCATAGCCAGGATGGTCTCGATCTCCTGACCTCATGATCCGCCCACCTCAGCTTCCCAAAGTGCTGGGATTACAGGCATGAGCCACCGAGCCCGGCCCTGAAGGTGAAATTTTTAAAGGAAAAAGGAACATTCAGGCCAAGGAGACTACCTATGCAAAGGCCAGGAGCAAAAGGCTTAGGGCACTTGGGGAATAGGAGCTAGTTGAGCTTCTAAGGTTGGGTTACAAGGTACAGTTTTTCCCAAGTCTTTGGAGCTCCAGTTGCTCCTGGGGGTCACAGCCTTCTCTGAAGTTGGCAGACAACTTCAAAGCTGTGACACCACAGCTCACCATTCATTCATCCCCACACTGCAGACCAGTGGCTCCTCAGAGGTCCCAAGACCTGTGGTTGCTTCCAGATCACAAGGCCCCCTCCCTAAGACAGGGACCCAGCAAACCTGGGTCACCCCATTACTATCCTGGGCAATTGGCCACGACCATTCTAGCTCCTGCCCTCCCGGGGCGTGCTCCAGTGACAGCCTGCCTGCCCCTAGCCCAGTGCTTCCCTACTCTATCCTAGCCTCACAGTAGAATCCCTGGAATTAAACCAACTAACCAACCAACCAAAAAATGCCCAGTCCCCACCCAAAACAGTTACATGAGAATCTGTCCCGCTACACATCGGTGATTTTAAAAGCATTTGTCAAAACACATTGAACCGTACATTTAAGATCTATGCATTTTACTATACGTAAATGATATCTGAAAATAAGTTCCCAGGGGACTCTAACGCAGTGTGAAGAACTACTGGTCTAGACCGAGGGCTCCAGCACCCAAGAAGACACCATGTGCCTCGTACCCCATCATACCCACACGTTTCTTGGGACTTCGCTCTGAACTGGAAGGTCCACGATTCAGAGGGCAATGAGATTTGACCCAAAGACAGTTCATTTAGCATCTGTTTTTCTCCTAGCAACCAGCTCGCCTAAGCTTCTGATTGGCTGGAGGGCGCGGGGCCTTTCGTTCCGCGTTTTGTTTGTAGATTCCTATTGGTTAAGAAGAGCGTCAGTCTCCCACCCCGTAAGCCTGTAGTCCGCATTGAAACTCGGCGGCGACTGGTCCAGCAGAACCGGGGACGGGAAGAAGGATCAAGCTAGCTCTTCATTGGTCCCTTCCCCTCGGTGTTGGCCACGAATCCGCCCCTTTCTCCAAGTTCCGTTAGCTCGCGGCCTCGCTCCTCTCCCAGACTCTCGCCCCCATTGGCTGCAGACCATGCCGTTGCCCCGCCCCCGGTCCTTCCAGCGCGCCAATTGGCGGCTGCGATGAACATGCCAGGGCGAGCGCGCCGTGCCCGCGGAGAGAGCGCGGCGCGGGAGGCCGGCGGCCAGCCGGCTGCATGGCGCGCTGCGAGAGGCTGCGCGGAGCGGCCCTGCGCGACGTGCTGGGCCGGGCGCAGGGGGTCCTGTTCGACTGTGACGGGGTGCTGTGGAACGGCGAGCGCGCCGTGCCGGGCGCCCCGGAGCTGCTGGAGCGGCTGGCGCGGGCCGGCAAGGCGGCTCTGTTTGTGAGCAACAACAGCCGGCGCGCGCGGCCCGAGCTGGCCCTGCGCTTCGCGCGCCTCGGCTTCGGGGGGCTGCGCGCCGAGCAGCTCTTCAGCTCCGCGCTATGCGCCGCGCGCCTGCTGCGCCAGCGCCTGCCCGGGCCTCCGGACGCGCCGGGCGCCGTGTTTGTGCTGGGCGGCGAGGGGCTGCGCGCCGAGCTGCGCGCCGCGGGGCTGCGCCTGGCCGGGGACCCGGGCGACGACCCGAGCGCGGGGGACGGCGCGGCCCCGCGTGTGCGCGCCGTGCTTGTGGGCTACGACGAGCACTTCTCCTTCGCCAAGCTGAGGGAGGCGTGCGCGCACCTGCGCGACCCCGAATGCCTACTCGTGGCCACCGACCGTGACCCATGGCACCCGCTGAGCGACGGCAGCCGGACCCCTGGTGAGCGCGGGAATGGCGGGGAAACTGAGATGGGGGCGACCTGCGCATTCGCCTCCACGCCTAAGGGTGAGGGGCGGGGAAGAGGCGTCTCCAGGTGGCAGGTGGGGAACAGGAGAGTGCGAAGGAGGCCCAGGGTGCTTTGGTGTGGGGGCTGTTGATCCCTGTAGCCGTCATCCCGTGAGGGGCAGCAATGTGGTCCCTGTTGGACAGATGAGGAAACTGAGGCCCATTGTAACTCAGGGAGTTGGGCGGAATTCTGTCCTACCCACCATCGGGGTGGGGTTGGAGAGGAAGCCTGGGAGGATTGTCCCCCTGTGTGAGGGTTGAAACACCATTCCCAGAGGCAGGGTGTAGGCAGGTGTGTGGGGAGCAAAGGCGGTGGAGTTTGACCTCAGTTCCAGGTCCAGCTCCATCCAGCTCCACAGCTGTGTAATCGTGTTCAGTTACATAACCTCCAAGCATTTCTGCCTGGGTGAAAAATGGCAGTGCTCAGCATGCCCGGTGACGGTGATCAGGGTGAGTGCCTGGCACATAGTAGGTGTTCAGATGATGTAAGTTGTAGCCAGAGGCCCCCATGTTACAGAGAACTTAATGAAACAGCTTGGTGTGTGTTCCTCTTTGGTTTCCAAATTACTCTGGAGATGGGAGTTATTGTCCCATTTCTCAAGTAAAGAGACTGAGGCAGCCGGATGCAGTGGCAACGGCCTGTAGTCCCAGCTACTCGAGAGGCTGAGGCGGGAGGATTGCTTGAGCCTAGGAGGTCAAGGCTGTAGTGTGCTATCATTGCATCTGTGAAAAGCCACTGTACTTCAGCATGGGCAATATAGTGAGACCTTATCTCTAAAAGAAGAGGAAAGAAACTGAGGCTAAGAGAAGGGAAGTGAGCTGCCCAAGAACAGATATAGTGAGCCCCTCCACCTCCTGTGTCCCCACACACCTGCCTCCATCCTGCCTCTGGGAATTGGTGTTTCAGCCCTCACATATAGGGACAGTCCTCCCAGGCTTCCCCTCCAACCCTCCAACCCCACCCCAATGATGGGTGGGGCGGAATTCTGCCAGCAACTCCCTAGCAGAGTGATAGAGCACAGGAACCTGAATTTGGCCTTTGCGACACCGACCTCCAGGGCACTCTTCACTGCTGTCATCTTGCGAGTTCAGCCCTCCAGGGGAGGCAGAAGCAAAAGGAGGCTCCTCCATTGTGGAGGGTTTGAGTTAGACAAGAGCAGGTGGCAGCAGAGGCTAATTGGCAGTGGTCAGTGTGTGTGGACAGGTTAATAGCCCAGTCAGTAGACTGGGGCCGTGGACAGATCTCTGTCACTCCCTCTCTGTTGGCCACTGACCCGGACAGTCACTGATATTAAGTCCTGGGGGTACAGGATGGTACTGAGTGGAGAGAAGTAGACACAGGATTATGGTGGGGTGGTGAGCAGGGCCTAGTGCCAGGGGCATCTGGGAAGACTTCCTGGAGGAGGCATGATGCAGGGCAGTGATAATATACCAGGAGATGTAAACCCAGTGTTACGGCATGGCAGAGAGGGATTCTGTAGTCCTTGGCCTCTCCTGGCTGTGCTGCACACCTGCTTGGTATGTGGGCTCACCTCAGCCTCAGTTTCCCTATAGATCTGTGTTGAGGGCTCTCTGGTCAGGGCTCTCAGTGGCAGCAGCTCCTGCCTGCCTTAGGCTATGCTATGAAAAGTTTTTCCCAGGAGGCCTCAAGGCTCAGGTTAAGGCTGTGGGTTAAGAGGTTCCCCAGGGCTCAGGAAGGCTGGTTGTCAAGGAGCTAGGGAGAAACCAGGCCCTGCCCACGCCTGCCTTGCAGGCCTCTGTGGAATCCAGACCCCTTTGGTCTCAGTAGCCACCCGGCTGTGCCCACCCATCCTGCTGTCACTCTCACAGCCTGGGGGGGGGCAGAGGCTTAACAAATACAGCGCTGCGATCATGTTTGTGCACAGCTTGATGCAGCTTTCAAACGGTGTGGTGTGGTGTGGTGCGGTGTGGTGTGACAATATTAATAAAAGCCCCCATGATGCGTATGTCTGAAATAATGCAAATATCTCACCCCCAATTCCTCCTGCCCTGCCCCAGGGGCCTCCGAAATTGTGTGTTTATCTTGTTACCACATGGCAGCCACTTGAGCTGACAAATAGAAAGGCCTGCTGTCTTAGGAATACGTCATCAGCATAACATGCAGAGAGGTGGATTACGGAGTGGAGGGGAGTGGAATGATGGTGGCCTGGGAGACGGCGATGTTCCCAGATGCCCCTGCTAGGAGGCTCGCTCCCGTGAGGTCAGGATCTTTGTAGTGTTGACTGCTCTATCCCCTGTGTCTGGCATGTAGTTGGGCCTTAGTAAATATTAGCTGAATGAAGGAAGTGGGACACAGGGCCCAAAGGTGATCAGCTCCATCCTTGTGGGGAAGGACAGAGTTGGGGCCATTCTTGAGCTCAGAAGAATATTTTGGGATGACTCAGTGGAAGCCCTTTCTGTCCCAGAAGGAATCGCTCACCAACGGAGCACATGGCTTTTATTCTCTCTCTTTTGCTTTAATTTTTTTTTTTTTTTTTTTTTTTTTTTGGAGACAGAGTCTTGCTCTGTCACCCAGGCTGGAGTGCAGTGGCCTGATGTTGGCTCACTGCAACCTCTGCCTCCCAGGTTCAAGCGATTCTCCTGCCTCAGCCTCCCCAGTAGCTGGGATTACAGGCACCCACCACCACACCCAGCTAATTTTTATTCTCTACCAAGTTCTTAAAACAGGCAGGTCAGGAGATGTCAGATGGGGGGAGAACTCCCAGGGGTGTTGCCCTGGGCCCACCTGAAAGCATGAGTTCTGGCCCACCTCGGCCTTGATCTTGTGATCCTGGGAAGTTTCTCTTCCTCATCTGGGGACAGCAGGGCTGAGGATTCTTGCTCTCCCCACCTGTTTTCCCCTTTGTTCCCCTTCCCCATCTTTGCCTTTGCCTTTGGAGTGTTGTTGGCCTTGGGAAGGGAGACAGGAGGCCCAGAGCATTTGGGATCAGACCAGTGGTGCACTGAGAAACATGGAATAGCAGGGAAAGCCATGATTATACCATGTGCTGGCTTCTGTGGTGTAAATACTCCCAGTACAGCCGATCTTGAGCTACCAACGTGAAGTCAGTCCCTGAACGTGGGATCAGGAAGAGATGTGCAGTAGCACACACCTTCATATGGGATTTCCACCATCACAGGTATGGTGGAACCTCAAGAGCAAAAAGAGCAGAGGCTAGTGTGGTTCAATAACTAAGAAGTGATGAGTTTTGAGAACTTACTACCTTTGTTTTAAAGAGTATCATTTTGGCCGGGCACAGTGGCGCACGCCTGTAATCCCAGCACTTTGGGAGGCCGAGGCAGGTGGATCACTTGAGGTCAGGAGTTCGAGACCACCCTGGCCAACATGGTGAAACCCTGTCTCCACTAAAAATACAAAAATTAGCCGGGTGTGGTGACACGCACCTGTAATCCCAGCTACTTGGGAGGCTGAGGCAGGAGAATGGCTTGAACACAGGAGGCAGAGGTTGCTGTGAGCTGAGATCGCGCCATTGCACTCCAGCCTGGGTGACAGAGCGAGACTCCATCTCTAAATAAATAAATAAATAAATAAAAGATTACCATGGGCTGGTCGCAGTGGCTCACACCTGTAATCCCAGCACTTTGGGAGGCCAATGCGGGCGGATCACGAGGTCAGGAGATCGAGACCATCCTGGCTAACACGGTGAAACCCCATCTCTACTAAAAAAATACAAAAAAAATTAGCCGGGCATGGTGGCAGGCGCCTGTAGTCCCAGCTACTCGGGAGGCTGAGGCAGGAGAATGGCGTGAACCCGGGAGGTGGAGCTTGCAGTGAGCTGAGATGGCGCCACTGCACTCCAGCCTGGGCAACAGAGCGAGACTCCGTCTCAAAAAAAAAAAAATTATCATATAGTTGTAAGTTTGTGAGCTGACTTTTTTTTGAGACAGGGTCTCGCTCTGTCACCCAGGCTGAAGTGCCGCAGCACAATCACAGCTCACTTTAACCTCAAACTCCTGGGCTCAGGCACTCCTCCTGCCTCAGCCTCCTGAGTAGCTGGGACTGCAGGTATATACCACCGTACCCCACTATAATCCTGTGTCTACTTCTCTTCACTCAATACTATCCTGTACCCCCAGGATTTAATATCAATGACTGTCCGGGTCAGTGGCCAGCAGAGAGGGAGTGACAGAGATCTGTCCACGCCCCCAGTCTACTCACTGGGCTATTAACCTGTCCACACACACTGACCACTGCCAATTAGCCTCTGCTGCCACCTTCTTTTGTCTGACTCAAACCCTCCACAATGGAGGGGCCTCCTTTTGCTCCCGCCTCCCCTGCAGGGCCAAATTCGCAAGATGACAGCAGTGAAGAGTGCCCTGGACCGGATGTTGGTGTTACAAAGGCCAATAATTTTTTATTTTTTGTAGAGATGGGGTTTCATGGTGCAGGCTGGGCCATTTATTTATTTATTTATTTATTCATTTATTTATTTATTTTAAATGCAGCTGTGCCTGGAATACGTTGACTTTTTTTTTTTTTTTTTTTTTTTTTTTTTTTTTTTTTTTGTGAGTCAGAGCCTTGCTTTGGCGCCCAGACTGGAATCTGGGCCCAGATCACTGGCGTGATCTCAGCTCACTGCAGTCTCTGCCTCCCGGGCTTAAGTGATTCTCCTGCCCCAGCCTCCCAAATAGCTGGGATTACAGGCATGCACCGCTGCGCCTGGCTAATTTTTTGTGTTTTTAGTAGAGATGGAGTTTTACCATGTTGGTCAGGCTGGTCTTGAACTCCTGACCTCGGATGATCCGCCTGCCTCAGACTCCCAAAGTCCTGCGATTATAGGCGTGAGCCACGGCGCCCAGCCAGCTTTTCTTTTTTTAAAATTTTTTAAATATATATGTATATTTATTTAAGTAGAGATGGGATCTCCCTATGTTGCCCAGGCTGGTCTTGAACTCCTGGGCTCAAGCATTCCTCCCACCTGTGCTTCCCAAAGTGCTGGGATTACAGGCATGGGCCACTGTCCCCAGTCATAAGTTGACTCTTAATAGTACCTTCCTTTAACAACCAGCTCATAAAATTCCTGCATAGGAAACAATCTGTACTCCCAGGTCAGAGCTGGGTTGGACCCACCTGAATGCAAATCCTTTTGCTGCCACTTATGAAGCTGTACAACCCTGGGCAAATTACTTAATGTCCCTGAGCCTTGGCATTCTCATCTGTAAAATGGGCTTCCATAAACACCCAGCACAGGCCAGGCGGTTTAGAATGTGCTTAGTAAATGGTGATTATCATCATTTGTTCAGGGACATTAGCATGAAGGCTGAATGTTCTGGCACAAAGACACGTCTGTGGGACAGGCACAGTGGACTTATTGTGTGAGGCAGGATGATACTGGTCTGGAAGACAGGACTGTCCTTTAATTCTAAACAGTCCTCCTATTGTTGGACACTTGGGCGTGTTCCACAGTTTGGCTTATCAGTTACTGTAGCCACAGATGTCTTCCAGCCTGCAGCTTTTTGTCTCCAGCTGGAATTCTCTTCTTGTGATCACTTTCCCGGGGGAGGCGGACTGGGTCAGAGGTGCGAACATTTCTGTGCCCCGCTGTGTTCCAAAGGGGCTGTGCCAGTTTCTGACGCCAGCCGCATGAATTCCTGCAGCAGTAACCACAACTGCTATTTGTTAAATGCTTTTCCATTTACAAAGCACTTGCCCGTGTTGCCCAGCGCCGCTTTGGAGGTAGGCATTACTTGGATTCCGCTTTCATAGGAGTCCGGAGAAACTCGGGGTGGTTGAGTGGTTTGTCCAAAGGCCCACAGCTGCCAGGGTGAAATCGCGAACCTCAGGCAGGACTGACCGAGCCAGGCCCTGTTTACCTGCGGTAGCTCCACACATCCTCACAGTACCCACATGAGATAAGTGCTGTAGACATCCCCATATAAGAGATGGGAAAACCAAGGCACAGAGAGGTTAGCCAGCCTGCCAAGAACGGTGGAGATGGAGTCCAGATGCCGGCATCTGGTTGCCGTCTCTACCCTTAGCCACTACAGTGAGACTCGGAAGTGGGCTTTCTGGCTTGTTTCAGCAGCCGATTTGACCCCGGCACAATCCGCCTCCCTGGACTTCCAGTTTCAGGGCCTGATGCTGTCCCTGCCGCCCTCCTGCTGACTGCGTCTCCATCTCCCTACAGGCACCGGGAGCCTGGCTGCTGCAGTGGAGACGGCCTCAGGACGCCAGGCCCTGGTGGTGGGCAAGCCCAGCCCCTACATGTTCGAGTGCATCACGGAGAACTTCAGCATCGACCCCACACGCATGCTTATGGTGGGTGACCGCCTGGAGACCGACATCCTCTTCGGCCACCGCTGCGGCATGACCACTGTGCTCACGCTCACAGGAGTCTCCCGCCTAGAAGAGGCCCAGGCCTACCTAGCAGCCGGCCAGCACGACCTCGTGCCCCATTACTATGTGGAGAGCATCGCAGACTTGACAGAGGGGTTGGAGGACTGAGCCCACTGCACCTGCAGCCACAGGCCCACCCCTCCCCACTCCCTGATCCCATAGGTGGAGGCGATGGGTCATGAGCCGTGTTACGCACAACTGGCTCCTTGGCCCAGTTCTGCACCGGGGGCGGGCTGGGACCCGGCGAAGGTTTGAGGGCCCTTGCGATCCCCTCCCAGCAGTGGCTGGGCACTCTTCGCTGCCCCAGAAGCTGGTCCCCTATGGATTCATCTTGGCCTGACCCAGCCAGGTGGCCTTATTTCTTCCCTGTCACCTCCCGTCCTTGAAATCTGGGCCCTGGTGCCCGCTGAAGATTTCCTCTATCCCTGAGCACTTAGTCTTCTCCCCCTTCCCTGGGGCTTCTAGAGCTCTCTCTGCCCCTCAGGTCCTGGCCCTTGGGTCCTTGTCAACCAGAGGTATAGGGAACCACAACCCTTACTGTCCTAAGTGGACCAATCCAAAGGCTAAGTGATAGTGACTCATCAATGTTGGGTCCTGTGGGGTTCCAGTTTAGGTTCCTAAGTAACAGTGACCCTTTCATGTCCTGGAGCCCGAGTGGACCAACCGGAAGCCTAAGTGACGATGACCCTCGCATGTCCTAGGTCCCTGGGTGGACCCATCAGGACCCCAAGTGATAGTGACCCAGTGGTCTTTTAGATCCTCAGTAGAAGAGTCCGAAAGCCTGAGAGACAGTAGCCCCTTGATAATCTGGGTCTCACGGGACCAGCCAGGGGTCCAGGTTTCAGTCAGTAAATAAGAGTGGTCCACGTCCTAAAGACACCCCTCCTCTACAAAGACTTGTGATGCTCTGGGGCTTCTGTGGCCAAGCCCCACCCTTTCCTGGTCATGGTACCTGTACAGTGTTGATGGCCACAGCTGAAGGGGGGCTTTCATGTCCCCGTGTGCAGTCAGTGTTTTCAGTACCACCTCTCTTCCGTGCCCACTCTCGGCTATTTACTTATTTATTTATTGCGTGCCAGTGATGGTGGGTGGGGGCTGGGCCTTCCCCGCCACCTCCACCCCTCTTGTGACCTGTCCTTCCGTACTTAATAAAGTGCGCGTGGGAGTGTTCACCTTTGTTTGAGTCCATGTTTGGGGAGGGAGGAGGACCCCCTGCTGGAGCATGCTCTCACTGGAGCTGGCCCGCCACATTGTTCCCTGCATGAAATGACCCATTCCCGTTCCTGAGTGTCTTCTGTGTGTAGCGATTCTTTGAGTCAAGAGCACTTTATATGTCGCTGAATCTTTGTATACTGACTGACTTCAGTGCTTTGGGAAACCCGGCATGTTTGAATTACTCATTCCTATACCGTAGCAAACGGGATCAGAAGTGTGATGTTAACTTACCAAGGGTGCACAGCTGGACGCTGTGCTTGCCTAATGCAGGATTTGAACGTGCACTGGCTGACTGTAGGAAGCTGTAGCCCCTCTCTGGAGACACTGAGAGGGAGACAGGAAGGTGGAGGATGAGGTCTCAACCCCAGGAAGCTCAGGGGAGATGCTCTTTGAGACATCCCCACCCCTGGGTTGCTGCCAGTGACGGTCTGCCCTGCTAGCCCCGAGCTCCTCCAGGCAGAGGCTGTGTGTCTCCCTTGTTGCTGCGTCCCGGGGCCTCATGCAGAGTAGGTGCCCAGCCATGAGCTAGCCGGGGTCCAGGGGCGGCCTGGAAAGGCCCAGAGAAGCCTCGAGCTGCTTGGGGAGGTGCAGTGGCTGCTGCACAAGCTCAGCTTTGGTCTCATTTGTGAAGTGACCTTGGGACTTCAGGGTCTGGGAAGTCCTCTCCAGTATGATTCTTGGGAAGAGGGGGTGCTTGGCAGAGCCCAGATGCTTCGTGAAGTAGGAGCGAATGTAGTGCAGTCGTGGAAACTCTTGTGTTCATTTCAGACAGTCAGTTCGGCCGGGCGCGGTGACTTACACCTGTAATCCCAGCACTTTGGGAGGCCAAGGTGGGTGGATCACAAGGTCAGGAGTTCAAGACCAGCCTGGCCAAGATGGTGAAACCCCTTCTCTACTAAAAATACAAAAATTAGCTGGCCATGGTGGCAGACACCTGTAATCCTAGGTACTCAGGAGGCTGAGGCAGATAATTGCTTGATCCCGGGAGGCAGAGGTGGCAGTGAGCTAAGATTGCGCCACTGCACTCCAACCTGAGCGACACAGTGAGACTCCGTCTCAAAAAACAAAACAAACAAAAAACAGGCCAGGCACAGTGGCTCACGCCTGTAATCCCAACACTTCGGGAGCCCAAGGCAGGTGGATCACGAGTTCAGGAGTTCAAGACCAGCCTGGCCAACATGGTGAAACTCCATCTCTACTGAAAATACAAAAATTAGGCCAGGTGCAGTGGCTCACACCTGTAATCCCAACACTTTGGGAGGCCGAGGCGGGCGGATCACAAGATCAGGAGATTGAGACCATCCTGGCTAACACGGTGAAACCCCGTCTCTACTAAAAACACAAAAAAATTAGCCAAGCGTGGTGGTGGGCCTCTGTAGTCCCAGCTACTCGAGAGGCTGAGGCAGGAGAATGGCGTGAACCCGGGAAGCAGAGCTTGCAGTGAGCCGAGATCACGCCACTGCACTCCAGCCTGGGTGACAGAGTAAGACAATGTCTCGGGAAGAAAAAAAATCAGCCAGGCATGGTGCGGTGTGCCTATAGTCCCAGCTACTTGGGAGGCAGGAGAATCGCTTGAAGTTGCAGTGAGCTAAGATCATGCCACTGTACTCCATGCTGGGCAGCAAAGCAAGACTCCCTCTCAAAAAAAAAAAAAAAAAAAAAAACACACAGCTCAACGTGGCTAAGGCTTAGGAGGTTTTGGTCTGCTCCCTGAGGTGGTCTAGCACCCTCCAGGTGTATCCTTCTCAGTTCTGAATCCCCAACCAACATCCTAGGGCAGATTCTCATTGGCCTGGCTTGGGTCATAGCCCATCTGGATGGGACACAGCTATTGGGCCATGTGACCCTACCCCCCTTTCCCTTACCCTGCCACCAGTAAGGAAATGGTTGCCTCCACGCAGTCTTGCCTCAGCCTCCCAAAGTGCTGGGATTACAGGCGTGAGCCACCACACCCAGCCTAAGCACAGAATTTTTTTTTTTTTTAAGATAGTTTCTCCCTCCATCACCCAGGCTAGAGTGCAGTGGCGCGATCTTGGCTCACTGCAACCTTCACCTCCCAAGTTCAAGTGATTCTCCTGCCTCGGGCTCCCAAGTAGCTGGGATGACAGACGCCTGCCACCACGCATGTCTAATTTTTGTATTTTGAGTAGAGGTGGGGTTTCACCATGTTGGTCAGGCTGGTCTCGAATTCCTGACCTCAAGTGTTCCCCAACTTGGCCTCCCAAAGTGCTGGGATTACAGGCGTGAGCCATCTTGCCCCATCTCTAAGCACTGAGTCTTAATGAGTTTAAAGCTTGAGTGTAAACCAATCACAGTAATTTGATTCCTCCGGGTCAGTGATTGGCTAATCTTCTGACCAATGAAACATGAAGAGAGGTCTGGAATGTTTGCCTCACTTTTTTTTTTCTTTTCTTTTTTTTCTTCTTTTTTTTTTTTCTGTTTTGAGACGGAGTTTCTCTCTGTCACCCAGGCTGGAGTGCAGTGGTGCGATCTTGGCTCACTGCAGCCTCCGCCTCCTGGGTTCAAGTGATTCTCCTGTCTCAGCCTCCTGAGTAGCTGGGGCTACAGGCACACGCTGCCACGCCCAGCTAATTTTTTTGCATTTTAGTGGTTTCACCGTGTTGCCCAGGCTGGTCTCGAACTCCTGAGCTCAGGCAATCCACCGGCCTCGGCCTCCCAAAGTGCTGGGATTACAGGCGTGAGCCACCGCACCCGGCTGTTTGCCTCACTTTTAAAGGACATAGAGGAGGGAGTCACTTTTCCTGGCTTGGGTGTGGTGCTGGGAGCCGTTGCAGCCATTCTGTGATCAGGAGGTATGGCTGAGCATTTAACTCAGGTGGCCCTGCTGCAGGTAGCAGAGCAGAAAGATGGCAAGAACTTATTGGGTTTGTTTTTCCTCAACTTGTAATTTAGAAAAGTTTCAAATTAATAGAAAAGGTGCAAGGATAACACAATGAATACCACTACATCCTTCACCTAGATTTAGCAGTTGTTAATATTTGCCCAGTTTGCTTAACTACTCTTTATATATGTTTACTTTTTGTTACTGTTTTAGAGATGGTCTCACTCTGTTGCCGAGTCTAGACTGTAGTGGCGCAGTCACAGCTCATTGCAGCCTCTAACTGCTGGGTTCACGTGATCCTCCTGCCTCAGCCTCCTGAGTAGCTAGGAGCACAGGCATATGCCACCACACCCAGCTAATTTTTAAAAAAATTTTGGCCAGGCGCGGTGGCTCATGCCTGTAATCCCAGCACTTTGGGAGGCTGAGGTGGGTGGATCACGAGGTCAGGAGATCGACAGCATCCTGGCTAACACGGTGAAATCCCGTCTCTACTAAAAATACAAAAAAAAAAAATTAGCTGGGTGTGGTGGTGGGTGCCTGTAATCCCAGCTACTCGGGAGGCTGAGGCAGGAGAATGGCGTGTACCCGGGAGGCAGAGCTTGCAGTGAGCCGAGAACACGCCACTGCACTCCAGCCTGGGCAACAGAGTGAGACTCCGTCTCAAAAAAAAAAAAAGATTTGCAGAGACGGGGTTTCCCTTTTGTTTTGTTTTGTTTTGTTTTAGAGACAGGGTCTCACTATGTTGCCCAGGCTGGAGTGCAGTGGCTATTCACAGGCAGGATCCCACTGCTGATCATCGTGGGAGTTTTGACCTGCTCTGTTTCCGACCTGGACCAGTTCACTCCTCCTTAGGCAAACTTGTGGTTGCCTCTCCCAGGAGGTCACCATATTGATGCCAGCCTTAGCGGACTACAGCCCATGATTCCTGGGCTCAGGCGATCTTCCTGCATCAGCCTTCCAAAACGCTGAGATTACAGGCATGAACCACTGTGCCCAGCTTGTTTACATTTTTTAACTGAACCATTTGAGAGTATGTTACAGATGCTAACACAGTTCACTGAAAATTCTTCAGCTTGTATGACCTAAGAGCAAGGACAGCCTGCACAGCCACCATCCAGGATTACATGAGAACCTAGATATTTGATGATTTTATTGAGTCACTGAATTAATCTGCTATGGAAACTCCCAACTGCAGAATTTTTTTTTTTTTTTTTTTTTTTTTTTTTTTTTTTTTTTGAGGCAGAGTCTTGCTCTGTCGCCTAGGCTGGAGTGCAGTGGCACGATCTCGGCTCACTGCAAGCTCCACCTCCCGGGTTCACGCCATTCTCCTGCCTCAGCCTCCCGAGTAGCTGGGACTACAGGTGCCCACCACCACACCCAGCTAATTTTTTGTATTTTTTAGTAGAGACAGGGTTTCACCATGTTAGCCAGGATGGTCTCGATCTGGCCTCGTGATCCACCCGCCTCAGCCTCCCAAGGTGCTGGGATTACAGGCATTAGCCACCGTGCCCAGCCTTTTTGTTTCGTTTTTAAGACAGGGTCTTGCACTGTCGCCCAAGCTGGAGTGCAGTGGTGCGATCACAGCTCACTGCAACCTGTGCGTCCCAGGCTCAAGTGATCCTCCCACCTCAGCACCCAAGCAGCTGGGACTACAGGCATGCACCACGATGTCCAGCTGATTTTTGTATTTTTAGTAGAGATGGGGTTTCACCACATTGCCGAGGCTGGTCTCAAACTCCTGAGCTTAAGCAATCAGCCCACCTCAGCCTCCCAAAATTCTGGGATTACAGGCATGAGCTGCTGCGCCCAGCCTAGACTTCTTATGAAAAAGTTTTCTTTAATTTTAAAGTGATTTCCATGGACTTTTCTGTTACTTGCAGCCAAACACCTTCCTGATACACAGGCCTCAGGCACATCATTAGAAAACATTCAAATCCACTCATATCCCACATTCAATATATATTTTTTGAAGTATGTTTATACTTTTATTTGAGGGATTATTTGGAAACCAGGACCTAATTTAGGACAGACTAACCTCTAAATACTTGGAAATGTTTTTGAAGTAAGAAGACCCAAGCTACAAAGTTGTTTTCAAGTGTGATGACATTTTTCTTACTACCCAAGTTAATATAAAGTTTGAGCACAATAAACATTTATTAATTTCAGCTTTGCAGTTTTAGTATTTTGGAGCCAATACATTTTTTCCTTCAGATCTCAAATATTTTCTAAGCTTTTCATTTTTTTTTTGTTTTTGAGACAGAGTCTTACTCTGTCACCCAGGCTGGAGTGCAGTGGCACCATCTCAGCTCACTGCAACCTCCACCTCCCGGGTTCAAGCAATTCTCCCACCTCAGCCTCCTGAGTAGCTGGGATTACAGGCACGCCCACCACGCCCAGCTAATTTTTTTTGTATTTTTAGTAGAGATGGGGGTTTCACCATGATGACCAGGCTGGTCTCGAACTCCTGGCCTCAAGTGATCCACCTCGGCCTCCCAAAGTGCTGAGATTACAGGCGTGAGCCACCATGCCTGGCCAGATATTTTCTAAACTCTTTTTTTTTTTTTGAGACAGAGTCTCGCTCTGTCACCAGGCTGGAGTGCAGTGGCGCGACCTTGGCAACCTCCGCCTCCCTGGTTCAAGCAATTCTCCTGCCTCAGCCTCCCAAGTAGCTGGGACTACAGGCGCACGCCACCATGCCCAGCTAATTTTTGTATTTTTAGTAGAGACAGGGTTTCACCATGTTGGCCAGGATGGTCTCGATCTCTTGACCTCATGATCCACCCGTTTCAGCCTCCCAAAGTGCTGGGATTACAGGTGTAAGCCACCGCACCCGGCCTCTAAACTCTTAAAAAGCTTTTAGATTTCCTTTGTGTCTATAATTATTTTCAAAATCAAATGCTCACTGGACACAGTGGTTCACACCGGTAATCCCAGCACTTTGGGAAGCCAAGATGGGAGGATCGCTCAAGGCTAGGAGTTAGAGACCAGCCTGGGCAACATAACGAGATCCTGTGTCTCCAAAAATAAAAATAAATTAGCCAAGCGCAGTTGTGTGCACCTGTAGTCAGTCCAAGCTCCTCAGGAGGCTGAGTCAGGAGGATTGGTCGAGCCCAGGAGTTTGAGGTTACAGTGAGCTATAATCCACTCCAGCCTGGGTGACAGAGTGCGAGCCTGTCTCAAAAGTAAAATAATAAAATATAAAATAAAATAAGTATAAAATAAAATGCTAAAAGCATTGTAAAGCCTCAGGCCTGAGTCTGGGGAGGGCTGTGAATGAAAGGGTGTGGGCCCCCACCCAGACCTTACCTGAGAGGAGAGGCGGAGCCCTAACCAAGGGCTGAGGCCTGCAGTCCGAAGAGATACAGACAAGAAGCCGGAAGGCCAAAGGCAGGTGTGGAGGGGGCTGTCTGGACAAAGGCTGGGAGGTGAGAATGGATGAGCAGGGTTGGGGGGCGGGCTGCGGTGCCACCTGGCTGGAAAAGGGCCTAGGTTGCCAGGGGCATCCCCCACCTTCATAGAGTAGGAGGGAAAAGATAGCTTTTCAAGCCCAGGTATCTTTAGTTCAGCAGATGAAAGCGGGTCGGCCCTAGCTACCTGTGTGACCTTGGTTAAGTGGCCACCCTCTCTGGGTGATTTCCCCGACCTTAAACTGCATCATTAAATGGGGGAGCAGGTCAGGCATGGTGTCTCAGGGTTCCTCCCTGCTCTGACTTCTAGGACTCAGAAGCTGGCTCTGACCTCCCCTACCTTCTGCCTGGAGCAGCCAGGTTGGCTGTGGGTGTGGATGGCGCCACTGTGGGCCGCCCTCCTCAGCATCGCCAGCTGAAGGAGGTACAGCTTCCCTTTCCCCACCTCTGCCCCCTGTCCCTGGCAGGGCGGGAATGACCAAGCTGGCCTGGATGACTTGTCTAGACCAAGCTGAGCCCCATTTCTCACGGCAGCAGCCAAGATCCAGCCTAGGATGAAGGAATTCCAGAGAGCTCACTGCCTCTATTTCAGGACAGTTATAACGTGGGGAGGAGAATCCCTGGAGTGGTGGCCTTAGCCTGGGGGACGCAGGAGGGAGCACTAACATCAAGCCCCTCCTTAGACATCACTCCTATCATCCTCCAAGTAGCGACCTTATTCCCACCTTCCAGGCCTGGAAACGGGTTCAGAGAAGCCAAGGACCTCAGCTACAGCTGCAGCCACTCAGCCCCCAAACCAGAACTCACCTCTCGTCTCATCTCCTGATTCTTTTTTTTTTTTTTTTGCGATGGAGTCTTACTCTGTCACCCAGGCTGGAGTACAGTGGCACTATCTCAGCTCACTGCAACCTCCATCTCCTGTGTTCAAGCAATTCTCCCTGCCTCAGCCTCCTGAGTAGCTGGGGTTGCAGGCATCCGCCATCACACTCAGCTAATTTTTGTATTTTTAGTAGAGATGGGGTTTTGCCATGTTAGCCAGGCTGGTCTCGAACTCCTGTCCTCAGGTGATCCACCCACCTCAGCCTCCCAAAGTGCTGGGATTACAGGCATGAGCCACCGTGCCCGGCCTCTTCTCCTGATTCTAACTGCAGCTTCATTTCCCTGTGCAGAAATCCAACCAAGTTGGCAGACACAAAGTAGGGGCGAGGGGAAGATGAGAGGGGAGATAATGAAAGCAAGGCGCCGGGCACAGGGCCTGGCAAGATAAGTGGGCGCTGCCACTAGGAGGCCCTGAGGACTAGGGGGAGGAGGCCCATGATGCACCTGTGTCCCTGCCTTCCCTCCCCGCCGGGAAAACCGCAGCTCCTGTCACAGGGGACACTGGAATCTGGAGATACTTCTTGCCCCAACCTCGGCAAGAGCAGACTGTTGGGGACCGGTTGGGGATGACATGTAGACCTCCCAGAGGTGCTGCAAAGACCCGGGGAAGGTAACAGCCTGGGAAGAGACAAGAAGGAAGTGAAAACCTTCTGAGCCTCCATGAAAAAACGAATCATCTGTTTAGTACAACAGACCTCAGTTCCACCCTGTATTCACCTCGTGCAAGGAAAGCAGGATTTCATCTCCCCAGTTTACAGATAGGGAGACTGAGGCAAGTGGGAGAAGCAGCTTGCCAGGAGGCTCTGAGGGGACATAGCAAGCAGGGCCAGCACCTGCGTGTCTAGACTCCCAAATAGGCCTTTCTGGGGACCTCTTCACCATGCCACCCTGCCTCCCCGCCAGCCCCACTCATGCCAGATGCTGCAGAGGAGTAAACTGTCCCTCCATCCAACAGCAAACACTCCCTGGTGCTGGGCCCTTTTTCCAGGGTGGAGGAAGATGCAGGAGCAGCTCCTGAGGCCACAAGAACCCAACTACAGGGCTGGGCTGGGCTGGGAAAGTGGCCACACCCACCCGCCCTCAGCCCTGCGAGGACCACACCTGAAGCGTCTGACCCTCGGTCTAGGACTCCACCTGAGATGCCCCATTCCTTGATCTGGCAGAGAGGGGAGGCATGGGGGAGGGGCAGTGGAACTAGTCTGGGCCCCATCCAGCCCTTCCTATGGTTGAGGTTTTGGGGAGGCCCGGAGGAAAAAATGAAGCTGCTGTGGTTGGTTTCCAAGCAGCCACTTGGTCTGGAAGGAGGGGTAAGGCACTCACAGGGGTGCAACCCCATCCCCTCTCTGGGTCCGCCTTGCAGCCCTACACACTCCCCTCTCATCCTGTACCAGAGTGGGCTTTGGGCATCTGGAGGAAGGTGCCCCTGGGGGACAGGGTGGGTGTGTTGGCCTGGCCTCCAGATGTGAGTCACTCCTGGTCTGCCAGCAGTTTCAGAAGGGGGATGGCCAGGTGGAGAAGGAGGTCCCCATGACAACCCCCCAGCATGCCCCTCATTTCGCCCAGTGGTCCCCACGCCCCTTCCTCCACCAGGTTCCTGAGTGTAAGGTGAGCACCGCTCCCACCCATCCTCAATTCTCTGGCACAGTGATCTTCCCTACAACCCAAATCTGGCCTCAGTACTCACCCTCCCTCTAGCCCTGGCTCCCCAGCCTCCTCCCGTACAACAATGTCCAAGCCCTGTGCCCAGCCCATGAGGCCCTCGATGATCCAGGTCCTGTTGGCTTCCCAGCCTCATCCCCGTTTTTCCCCCACATGCCCGGAACACTGTTCCCCAGCCCTGGCCTTATTCTGGAGCTCCTGCCCATGCTGGAAAGCCAGGCACTTCTCCGCCTACCCTTCACGACCCACCTCCTTTACTCATGCAGCCGCCAGCCCACCATAGCACTTTCTCATGGCTTCCCTTAGAGCCATCATCATCTACTTTTTTTTTTTTTTTTTTTTTTTAATTGAGACTGAGTTTCGCTCTTGTTGCCCAGGCTGGAGTGCAATAGCCTGATCTCAGATCACTGCGACCTCTGCCTCCTGGGTTCAAGTGATTCTCCTGCCTCAGCCTCAGGAGTAGCAGAGATTACAGGCATATGCCACCATGCCCAGCTAATTTTGTATTTTTAGTAGAGATGGGGTTTCTCTGTGTTGGTCAGCCTGGTCTCGAACTCCCAACCTTAGGTGATCTGCCTGCCTTGGCCTCCCAAAGAGCTGGGATTACAAGTATGAGCCACTGTGCCCAGCCCATCACCTACTTCTTAACGTGGTTGTGGTCAGATTCCACCCCAACTATACGCTCCTTGAGAGTGGGGACTGGGAGGGGTTCAGCTTTGAATCCTCAGAGCCCAGGGCCAGGTACATAGTAGGTGCTCAGTAAAATACCTGCTGAACACTCAGGGAAAGGAGGGTTGTGCCGGGCCTCAGAGGAGATGTGAAGAGAGATGACAGGGTGGCCAGGCATGGTGACTCACACCTGTAATCCCAGAAATTTGGGAGGCCGAGGCGGGTGGATCAACTGAGGTCAGGAGTTCGAGACCAGCCTGGCCAACATGGTGACACCCCGTCTCTACTAAAAATACAAAAATTAGCTGGGTGTGGTGTTGGGGGCCTGTAGTCCCAGCTACTCGGGAGGCTGAGGCAGGAGAATCAGTTGAACCTGGGAGGCAGAGGTTGCAGTGAGCTGAGATCACACCACTGCACTCCAGCCTAGGCGACAGAGCGAGACTCCATCTCAAAAATAAATATATAAATAAATAAAAATAAAAAAAGAGAGAGGACAGGGTGCACAGAGCCAGGACCCCACCCCCTCCTGGCCTGGACCACCCTGGGCCATCTCCCAGGCTTGACACTCTCAGGCCTGAGGCTGTCAGGCCAGGGCGCTTTGACTATCCCCTGCCTGCCCCTGAAAGGGGCCAAGCCCAAGGCCTTAGCCAAGCCCTGCAGCCTCAGGCTTGGCGCCCGGCCCAGCCTTTCTTTAGCCTTCGCGAGGAGCGAGAGAGCTCTGCAGCAGCCGCAGTCCTTGCTTCCGGGGAAGGCCCGGGTGGGGCCAGGGCCTGTGGTTAAGTCAGTGGCCCTCTGCAGACGCGCACGCAGCAGGAGCCACGCCCTGGTCCCTGCCTGGGAGTGGCCTGGTCTCCCCCAGCTCTGATTCCCTGAAGGACCCTGCACCTCCTCAGCCATCTTCTCTGGGCACCCCCTGAGCCCAGCCTGCTGGCCACAGGCCCCTTCCCGCCAACTCGTGGGCCTAGCTCATCATCAAACTATTTTCCACTGGCTTCCCCCAATCTCTGCCACAGCACAATTTTGGTGGGGGGTGGGGGGAGGTGGAGAGGGATGAAGGAGAATAGGAGGTGGAGCTTGGACTCTGGCCGGGGGCGGGGGGGTGGGGGGCGGCAGCTCGCCCCTCTGATTGGTCACCTCTGCTCCAAAACTGGCTTCAAAATTCCACGGACTCCGCCCCCAGTGGCCCCCAGCCCTGTCCTGACTTGCAATTGGCTGAACTTTCAGGGGGCGGGGCTCACCCGGTCCGGTCCAGTTAAAAGGGTGGGAGCGTCCGGGGGCCCATCTCTCTCGGGTGGAGTCTTCTGACAGCTGGTGCGCCTGTCCCGGGAACATCCTCCTGGCCTCAATCATGGCTTGTGTGAGTGTGGGGACCCCACCCCAAGGTCCAGGGGATAGGGCAGGAGCTGATGGCCGGAGAAGAGCTGGGCAGATCGGGAGCAGGTTCTAGCCCCAGCTGTGTGGCCTGGAACCAGTGCCTTCTCTTTTCTGGACCTCAGTGGCCACATCTGTAAAATGGGGGTGGGCGCCATGGTCCCTCAAGGCCTTCTCTGCATTGATAATTGTCTGGATTCCTCCAGGGTCTGAAAGCACAGTTATTTCTGCCCAGGGTTGACATTCTGCAGCTCTCTGAGAAGTGAGCGTGGGAAGGGTGTGGCCAACTGGGGGACACCCAGGCCACTATCCCTTTCCCCCTCCTCCACCCCAAAGAGCCTCCTGTCCCCTCCCCCCTGCAGCTGTCCCAGTCACCAGGCCAGGGCAGAGTCACCCTCTGCTCCAGAGAACGCTGAAAAGTCGCCAGGACCCGAGACAGGCTGCCCAGGATGGGCCCTTCTAGGTCGGGGGTGGAGGGTGGTTGTGTCCAGGCTGGTGGCAGGGGGGCGGGAGAAATTCCCTTCCACCACCCCCAAGCTGGGAGGTTGGGGTGGCAGGGAGGTGAGAATCTTCCTCGGGCCCTAGGGAAAGGGTTCAAGTTTCTGGCAGAAGAAACCACTCAAACCAGTTAACTCTTGCCCACCCACTCGGGGTGCCAGGGAACAGCAGTGCCCAGCAGTTTGCTCAATCTTGTTAACCCTGAGCCAGCCCAGCCACAGCCCGACTGCAGGGCTATTCTCCCTAATGCAGAGAGGCCGTGTTCTTCAGGGTCTCCTCTCTAGCCCCTGGGCCTCTTTGCAGAGAGGGGCTTGAAGGAGAATAGTGGGGTCGACCGCCCCTAGCCACTTCCTCTCCAGCAGAGGGGCCGACCCCTCCATTCAGTGTGACGGTGGGCCAAGTGTCGGCCCCTCCCCAGCCTGATCCTCTCCATCTGCGATGGGACAGAGCACCCCATCTCCCAAGTCACTCTTGAGTCCAAAATTCCCAAGCCTATCTGCAAAATCTTCTAGAGCCTGTCTTCTAGAACCTTCACGTTACAGACTGAAGCCAACCCCGGTGGGAATAGGGACTTTCCCAGGACCACATAGAAAATCAGAGGCTGGAAATCACAGCTCAATCCTTTCCCCAGGCTTCCCCTTGGCTTGGTCAGAGGATGCCGGGCGGGAACAACCCCACTCCCACCCCCAGCCACCCCCGGACACTTCGGGCAGTGGAGGCCTTGTCCTCTAACCCGGCTGGGCCGGGGCTTGTCTGTGCAGGGTCTGGTCGCCAGCAACCTGAATCTCAAACCTGGAGAGTGCCTTCGAGTGCGAGGCGAGGTGACCCCTGACGCCAAGAGGTGAGAGGTGAAGTCGGGGTGGTGGCCGCAGGGACAGGGGCTTGGTCCAGCAGGGAGGGCGTGGCCGGCCAAGCCCACGTCTCCTCCCTGGCCGGGAGCGGGTTAACGGCCAGCCGCCGATGCTGCGTTTTCTGGGTGACTCACTTCCCCCGCAGGGTCTGGGCGCCCCCACCGTTGCCGCCCCCTCCCCCGCTCCCTCCCTGCTGTAGCCTCTTAAACTAAACCAGCTGCAGCCTCGTCATCTATAATACCTTGACTCCCCCGCCCCCACCCCTTTCCGGTCTGGGCGGGACCTGTCGCTGGGGAGGGCGGGGAGAGGAGTGAGGCGGGCGTCACCGCCGCCTTCCCCCTGAGTCCCTCCTTCCTGCGTCTGGTCATTCATTCACTGGCTCAGTCCGGTCCTTCTTCCTTCACTTCTTATTCACTCAGCCGGCTGCCTTATTTTCTCGGCAGTTAGGTGACCTTGGACCAGTCAACCAACCTCACCTAGCCTCAGTTTGTTAGAAAAACAAGGGGGGAGGTGGTTGTGTGGAGGAAGTGAGATGCGGATGGCGCAGTGACAATGAGGAGGATGAGGATCAGCTGATATTGTTAAGGGCGCATACTTCTCATGCACTAATTTCATTTCAACCAAACCCTCAGAGGCAGGTATTGCTATTATCACCACTCAACAAATGTATTTATTATTTTATTTATTTATTATTTTATTATTTTATTTATTTATTTTTTGAGACGCAGTCTCACCCTGTCGCCCAGGCTGGAGTGCAATGGCGTGATCTCGGCTCACCACAACCTCCGACTCCCGGGTTCAAACGATTCTCTGGCCTCAGCCTCCTGAGTAGCTGGGATTACAGGCGCCCACCACAACGCCCAGCTAATTTATGTACTTTTAGTAGAGACGGGGTGTCACCATGTTGGCCAGGCTGGTCTCGAACTCCTGACCTCATGATCCACCCGCTCGCCTCAGCCTCCCAAAGTGCTGGGGTTACAGGCGTGAGCCACCGTGCCCGGGAGTATTATTATTATTATTTGTTAATTTGCCCCATAATTACTAAGCATCTCCTTCTGGTGTACCCCACTTGTGCTGGGCACCGGGAATACAGAGATGTACGAGACAGGACGGGAGGTCACCATCTGGAGGGAGTCTCTGACCTTGACCAAAAGGGCTACGACGCTAAAGACTTCAAGAATCAAGCAAGCCCTCCTGTGCCGTCCCCATTGTACAGATGAGCAAATGGGGGAAGAGGAGCAGGGACTAACTCACGCTCACACAGTAAGCAGGTGGCAGGGCCAGAGCTATAATCCAGGTTTCTTGTCTCCGTTAGTGAGTTCTTCCAGCAAGGTGCGTTCATGGGATACTGAGTGACAGATTAGTCAGTCAGTGGGGCTGGAGCTGGCTGAGGTGGCCTCATGCCCACTCGTTACCCCCCAGCTTCGTGCTGAACCTGGGCAAAGACAGCAACAACCTGTGCCTGCACTTCAACCCTCGCTTCAACGCCCACGGCGACGCCAACACCATCGTGTGCAACAGCAAGGACGGCGGGGCCTGGGGGACCGAGCAGCGGGAGGCTGTCTTTCCCTTCCAGCCTGGAAGTGTCGCAGAGGTGGGCTGCAGACCGGAACCGGGGACCAGGGACAGGGGCTGGGTGGGCTGGGGCGGGGCTGGGTTAGTGACTAGAGACCTTGGCCCTGCCTGCTGTTTCCCCTCCCCTTCCCTCCCTTCCTGTGTAATGGCCAGTGTCTGCCCCTCTTTGAACCTCAGTGGTTGATTAGAATAAAACAAAGGGGAAAAAAAAAAAAGGCTGGGCTCGGTGGCTCATGCCTGTAATCCCAGCACTTTGGGAGGCCGAGGCAGGCAGATCACCTGAGGTCGGGAGTTCGAGACCAGCCTGACCAACATGGAGAAACCCCGTCTACTAAAAATACAAAAAATTAGCTAGGCGTGATGGCGCATGCCTGTAATCCCAGCTACTTGGGAGGCTGAGGCAGGAGAATTGGTTGAACCCTGGAGGTGGAGGTTGCAGTGAGCCAAGATTGCACCACTGCACTCCAGCCTGGCCAACAAGAGCAAAACTCTGTCTCAAAAAAAAAAAAAAAAAAAAAAAATTAGCCAGCGTGGTGGCTCATGCCTGTAATCCCAGCACTTTGGGAGGCCAAAGTGGGTGGATCACCTGAGGTCAGGAGTTCGAGACCAGCCTGACCAACATGGTGAAACCCCGTCTCTATACAAATACAAAAATTAACTGGGCGTAGTGGCACACAACTGTAGTCCCAGCTACTCAGGAGGCTGAGACAGGAGAATCGCTTGAACCTGGGAGGCGGAGGTTGCAGTGAGCCGAGATTACGCCACTGTACTCCAGCCTGGGCAACAGAGGAGACTCCATCTCACAAAAAAAAAAAAAAAAAAAATCTGTCATGGGATTAGAGTAAAAAGAAAGAAAAAAATATTATAAATGCACCTCCGCAGGCTCAGCCACAAACTGGGGCTGTGTTAGGGCCACATGAGGAACGGGTTCTGGAAGGGCCCATGGCCTGTGGGCCCAGCTCACTGCTTTCCTCTACCCCCAGGTGTGCATCACCTTCGACCAGACCAACCTGACCATCAAGCTGCCAGATGGATACGAATTCAAGTTCCCCAACCGCCTCAACCTGGAGGCCATCAACTACATGGCAGCTGACGGTGACTTCAAGATCAAGTGTGTGGCCTTTGACTGAAATTAGCCAGCCCATGGCCCCCAATAAAGGCAGCTGCCTCTGCTCCCTCTGAACCAGCCTCGTGTGTGTATGTGTGTGTGCATGTGTGAGAGGGGTCCCCACCTCCAGGCCTGTCCCCTTCCTTCACTTCCATTCGCTTTGTCCACGGGTAACTCCTCAGTTCCAATGACGTCTTCTGCTGGGTCCCCCACACAAAGCACAGAGAGTTTGGCACACAGTAGGAGGGTCAGTGACCACTGAATAAAAGTCAGTCCCTGCCCTGAAACTGCTTTTAGCCTAGTGGGCCCTAGCACACAGCAGATGCTCAAAGGATGTTGCATAAATGACATCAAGGGGGAAAGAGGCAAGGACAGACCAATTCGTGTGTGGTGACGGGGCAGAAGACAGGGAGGTGGAGGGAAGAATACGAGACCCCTCTCATTTGCCTTCATGAGCTAGAAAGAGATTTGGAGTCAGACAACAACGGGCTGCCAGCTAAGTGGCCTTGTGCATGTTAACTGACCTCTCTGAGCCTCAGCTTATTCCTTTATAACAAGGGGGATAACGCAAACAGCCTATCAAAGAGTTGTTCCACAGCCCAGTCGCTTCTTGGCCTTCTGGCTGAGATCAAGTGGAGATTAAATGAGGTGTCGCATGAAAGAAGCCAAGTTCAATACCTGGCATATGGTAAATGCTCAGTGGATAGTGGTTTCCCATACCTCGTGCACGGCTTTTTTTTTTTTTTTTTTTTTTTTTTTAAGAGATGGGGTTTTGCTATGTTGCCCAGGCTGGAGTGCAGTGGTTGTTCACAGGCATGATCATGGCATACTGCAGCCTCAAAGTCCTGAGCTCAGGCAATACTCCTGCCTCAGCCTTCTGAGTAGCTGGGACCACAGGTATGTGTCACTGCACCCAGATCCCTGCACCACTTTTGAGGTGCTATTACCCCAATTGAAGGGGAAGAAATGGGCTCTGATTGATGAAATGACTCCCGGATCTGTACCAGGCCCAGCTGAGCCTGTGGGGCTCCCCAGGGATCCTGGCTTTGTGGGCTCAGGCCATGCACCCCACTTTGCTAGATTGTATGGGCAACCAAAGGACTAGTCTGGAAGCTGCCGGCTCTCATTCCTGGGCAGATGCCCCCACCCCAACAGTGGGTTTGGGTGATTACCCTGGCCCCTGTTTCTGTGGTAGGAGGAGCTGGGGTTAGGGGCTACGTCAGCCCCTGCAGAGAACCAAGAGGTAAAAGCCAGCCGACATGAGGCCCAGCCTCCAGACTCCCGCAGCCTCCTCCTTGGGGTAGAGAGGAGGGGTGACTCACTCAACCGCAGCCTCCTCCTTGGGGTACAGAGTAGGGGTGACTCACTCAACCTGAGACAAGGTCTCCATGAGCCTGTTCTCTCCTGGTTTCCAAAGACGGTGTCTCCTCCAAGACCAGCCCAGGCCGTTACCCTGGAGGGTAATGCTTAACCCAACCCCATCAAACCTACCCACCACAACTGCTGGGGCCTGAGTGGACGGCTGGGGTGCCCTGTAGACTGACTACTTCCCTGCACCTTTTCCTTCCTGCTTGCTGTTGCAGTCAGATCTTCCCAGGGCCCCTACCGCCCCGGGAACCAGCTGCAGGAACTGAGCCAAAGTTCAGAAGGTTAGAATCAGAACATCATTAGGCTCCCCCATAACCCCAAGGCACAGTCTCCTGAGGCATGGTGCGTGGGTGGGGGGGTCTTGGCAAATCTCACTTTCTAGGGCAACTGGCACCAGCTGTGAGTAGGTCTCTTATACACCCAGCCTCAGTTTCCTCATCCATAAAATGAGACCCATTTTGGGTGGATGATTTCCATCTCAGTGGGTGCCCTGGGACCTGGGTGGGAGCGGGGGGCATGTATCTCTCTATGAAGTCAAAGAGGATGGAACACACATGCTGAGAACTCCCATGAGCCACACCCAATCTCCAGGCTCTCCTGGGGCTCCCAGGTGGCCACCCAGAAACAGCTTCAGAAGCCTGGCTGCAGATGGAGTGCCCTCTGCTGGACATTGGAGAACACGTCCCCCAGGCTGCCCTGCCTGGTCCTCAGTTCACCCACATTGATTCTCCCCTACGCTGGCTGACACTCACAAAACACTAGGACTGGGGCCACAACCGGGCAGAGGAAAGTCCTGGGGCAGGTAAGAGAGGCCACTGGGTGTGGAGGAAGGAAGCCCGGCTCAGCATCAGACAGACCTGTGTTTAAACCCCAGCTCTGTGGCTGTGTGCCCTTGGACCAGTTATTCAACGTCTCTGAACCTCAGTTTCCTCAACTGGCAAACTTTGTTAAGACTGCACTAGTTGGCCAGGCACACTGGCTCACGCCTGTAATCCCAGCACTTTGGGAGGCCGAGGTGGGTGGATGACCTAAGGTCAGGAGTTCGAGACCAGCCCGGGCAACATGGCGAAACTCCGTCTCTACTAAAAATACAAAAATGAGGCCGGGCATGGTGGCTCACGTCTGTAATCCCAGCACTTTGGGAGGCCAAGGCGGGTGGATCACCTGAGGTCGGGAGTTCGAGACCAGCCTGACTAACATGGAGAAACTCCGTCTCTACTAAAAATACAAAAAATTAGCCGGGCATGGTGGTGCACGCCTGTAATCCCAGCTACTTGGGAGGCTGAGGCAGGAGGCAGGAGAATCGCGTGAACCTGGGAGGCGGAGGCTGCAGTGATCATGCCATTGCACTTCAACCTGGGCAACAAGAGCAAAAATCCATTAAAAAAAAAAAATTAGCTGGGCGCAGTGGCGCGTGCCTGTAATCCCAGCTACTCGGGAGGCTGAGGCAGGAGAATCGCTTGAGCCCAGGAGGCAGAGGTTGCAGCGAGCCGATATTGCGCCATTGCACTCCAGCCTGGGTGACAGAGCGAGACTCCATCTCAAAAAAAAAAAAAAAAAAAAAAAAAAGACTGCACTAGTATTGGCTGGGTGATTACAGGTGGCTCACACCTGTAATCCCAGCACTTTGGGAGGCTGAGGCAGGAGGTTCATTTGAGGTCAGGAGTTTGACACCAGCCTGGCCAACAAGTGAAACCCTGTCTTTACTAAAAATACAAAAAGTACCCGGGCATGGTGGTGCATGCCTGTAGTCCCAGCTACTGGGGAGGCTGAGGCAGGAAAATCACTTTATCCTGGGAAGAGGAGGTTGCAGTGAACCGAGATCATGCCACTGCATTCCAGCCTGGGCGACACAGCAAGACTCGGCCTCAAAAAAAAAAAAAAAAAAATAGATCAGCTGAGGTGATGTATAGAAACGCATGGTGCCTGGCATGCAACAGGGGCTCGGTGAGTGTTGGTTCCCTTCACCCCTTTTAAGGCTTGGTGTGTCCCAAGGGCCTAGGAAACTAGGTCCAGATAAGTTAAGTCAATCTCTGTCCTTAGGCCACCTGCGCCCCACCCTCAGCACCTGTTCTTGCCTGTGTGACCTCAGACAAGTGACTGCACCTCTCTGAGCCTCAGTTTCCTCCTCAGTAAAATGTGGATTGTACCTCAAAAGAGATCATCATAAGCCAGGCACAGTGGTGGGCACCTGTGGTTCCAGCTACTCCTGAAGCTCAATGGGGAAGATGGCTTGATCCCAGGAGTTTGAGACCAGCTTGGGCAACATAGTGAGACCCTCATCTCTATAAATAAATAAATAATAAAATAAATAATCTAAAGAGAGTAAAGAGTTAAATAAATGTCAGCTGTTCTTGTTACTCTTTTTCCTCATTAAGTTTATCATCACTTCTTTTCTTATTGTTTTTGTTTTTTGTTTTGAGACAGAGTTTTGCTCTTTTGACCAGGCTAGAGTGAAGTGGCGGGATCTCGGCTCACTGCAACCTCTGTCTCCTCGGTTCAAGTGATTCTCCTGCCTCAGCCTCTCGAGTAGCTGGGATTACAAGCATGCACCACCACGACTGGCTAATTGTCATATTTTTAGTAGAGATGGGGTTTCGTTGTGTTGGTCAGGCTGGTCTGGAACTCCGAACCTCAATTGATCCACCCACCTCGGCCTCCCAAAATGCTAGGATTACAGGCATGAGCCACTGCACCTGGCCTGTTTTTTTTTTTTTTTTTTTCTTTTTTTCTTTTTTTTCTCAGAGATGGGGTCCTACTCTGTCACCCAGGCTGGAATGCAGTGGCATGATCACAGCTCAATGCAGCCTCAAATTTCTGGGCTTGAGTGATCCTCCCACCTCAGCCTCCCAAGTCGCTGGACTATAGGAGTATGTCACCACGCCTGGCTAATTTTTAATTTTTTGTAGAGACAGGGTCTTACTATGTTGCCCTACTGTCTGTCGCCAGGCTGGAGTGCAGCGGTGCAATCTCGGCTCACTGCAACCCTCCCGGGTTCAAGTGATTCTTCTGCCTCAGCCTCCCAAGTAGCTGGGACTACAGGCATGCGCCACCACGCCCAGCTAATTTTTGTATTTTTAGTAGACACGGGGTTTCACCATGTTGACCAGGATGGTCTCGATCTCTTGACCTCGTGATCCACCCGCCTCAGCCTTCCAAAGTGCTGGGATTACAGGCGTTAGTCACTGCGCCCGGCCTGAGTCTTCACTTTTCATCTCCAATCACTCCGGGTGGGAGTGGAGCCCTGGCAAACCAAGCAGGTCGAAGCCTGGGACTGGGAGGAGACAGACCAGCTGCAGAAGGTGACTCTCTGGGCACCTTCAGCCAGGGTGATGCCTCTACCCAGGAGGGTGTCAAGGGTGGCTTTAAGGCACTGCCACTAAGGGGCAGAAGCAGCTGGTCAGAGGTGCAGTCCAGCACCCTAAGGGAGCCCCCTGCGTTGCTCTGGGTCACAGAACTGAAAGGCCAGGCCTGCAGTTTAAGGGTAACTTCCAGCCGGGCGCGGTGGCTCACACCTGTAATCCCAGCACTTTGGGAGGCCGAGGTGGGCGGATCACCTGAGGTCAGGAGTTTGAGACCAGCCTGACCAACATGGAGAAACCCCGTCTCTACTAAAAATACAAAATTAGCCGGGCATGGTGGCACTTGCCTATAATCCCAGCTACTAGGGAGGCTGAGGTAGGAGAATCGCTTGAACCTGGGAGGCGGAGGTTGCAGTGAGCCGAGATCATGCCATTGCACTCCAGCCTGGGCAACAAGTGTGAAACTCCGTCTCAAAAAAAAAAAAAAAAGGTAACTTCCTCTCAGGATCCCACATAGATTTCCCAAGCAGAGGAGCTGTATGGAATGAATTCAGCATTCTGGAGTGCTGCACTTACTGCCTGCCTCCTTCCAAAACTCACAGTCAGGATACAAAGATTAGCTGGCCGTGGTGGCAGGTGCTAGTAATCCTAGCTACTCAGGAGGCTGAGGCAGGAGAATCGCTTGAACCTGGGAGGCGGAGACTGCAGTGAGCCGAGATCACAACACTGCACTCCAGCCTGGGTGACAAAAGCGAAACTCTGTCTCAGAAAAAAAAAAAAAAAAAAAAGCGGATGAAGGATTCTGGCATACAATCCAAGTGACTAAAAATTCCCTTCAGGCATTGTTTCACTGCAATCTTTCACAACCATGCCCTCATTCTCCGTCAAGGATGTTATTACACACTCATTCCACCTTTGGGCAAAGTGAGGCACAAAGAGGGAAGATGGCTTGTGCAGAAAACACGTGTATGCGTGCCTTATGTTATACAAACTTTACATAACTCACTTCCTCACAATCACAGCTGTCAAAGTTTAGTCCACGGACCAGCAGCATTAGCATCACCTGAGAACTTGCTAGAAACGGAAATCCACTCAGGAACCTCTACCGCATCAGAAACTCCTGGGTGGGGCCCAGCAATCCAGGTTTTAGCAAGCCCTCTAGGGGATTCTGATGTATGCCAAAGTTCGAGAACCAGTGTCTACAACAACCCTACGAAGCTACTATACTTTCCCTTATTTTATAAATAGGGTGAGGCACCGCGAAGACCGCTGGTCTTGGACCACACAGCTGTAGGTGGGGTGCCAGTATACAAATCCAGGCAGTTTGGCTCCCTCTTGGAGACTACCAACGAGTTGACATCATAATCTAAAGTAGGGGCCGGCACGGTGGCTCACGCCTGTAATCCCAGCACTCCGGGAGGCCGAGATGGGAGGACCACTTGCGGTCAGGAGTTCAAGCAGCCTGGTCAACATGGTGAAAACTTGTCTCTACTAAAAATGCAAAAAATTAGGCGGTATGGTGGCGCACACCTGTAATCCCAGTTACTCAGGAGGCTGAGGCGGAGGATTGCTTGAACCTGGGAGGCAGGGGTTGCAATGAACCGACATCCGCCACTGCACTCCAGCCTGGACGACAGAGCGAGACTCCATCTCAAAAGTAATAATAATAAATTAAAGAAAAAAAATCCAAAGTAGGGTTAGTACGGGAAATTTTGGCCATTCACGAGTGACTCCATATTGAATGTGTGCCAGGCACAGTCCTAGGCAATGGGGTCCAGGGGACCTCGCTCTCACTGAAGCGAGTCTGGGGAGGGGCTGGAGCTGGGAGTCACAGAGAGATCAGGGACTCGCGCGTCATGCATGGGAAGAGGGAAGAAAAGGAGCTGGAGGTCCCTTTAAAAGGCTGGGCCTGGTGGACGGAACTGCGTTGCGACGCTGAAGCGTGCGCCCGGGAGGATGAGTACGCTACACCCGGAAGCCTCTCCAGGGAGAGGAAGCCGGCGGCCTCACTGCTATGGGCCGCAACAAGAAGAAGCAGCGAGATGGCGACGACCGGCGGCCCAGGCTCGTTCTTAGCTTCGACGAGGAGAAGAGGCGGTGAGTGGCAAAGCCGGACCGGACTCCCCTCGAGCTGTTCTTCGCGGCCAAGGCCAGGTCTGGGGCCGAGCACGCGCCCGCTGAGGGCTCTTCCTGTCCCGCCCCTGGCGTGGCTAGAGAACCCCTCTCGGCCTCCCAGCCCGCGTTCCCGCTTCTCTCTTCTCGGCCTCCCCGCTTCTCCCTTCTTGGCCCCCCCACCTCGCCTAGTGTCTCTGCGCCGCCAGACAGCCGGAAGCTCGGGTCTCAGAGCAGTGGCTTCGACCACCCTAGCCCAGTCCAGTCCATCGGTCCGGCACACAGCAGGCGCCCAGCCGTGGTTGATGAATAATGAGCCAATGAAATGAGAGTGGCTTAAGTTCATTCATTCGCTCTCTATATATTTATTGGGCTCGTTTGGTGTGCCAGGTCCCGTATCAGGAAGCGGAACCTCTGAGCCTCAGCGTCCGGCCAGACAAATAAATGGCACATGGTAGCGGGTCAGCGAAAAGCCCAGTCCCGGACTGTGGGACAAAATGGGAACAGAGCAGCTGGCACTGTGGAGATGAGAAGGGGCTGAGATCAGACCGAGGGAGGGAGGGAGGGAAATGCTGGGCATCATCGGGAAACTCCTGGCGTGCATCAACAGGCCCTACAGGCGAGTTTAGGGTCAGGTGTCCTGGGGACATGGGTGTTGGTCCAGTGCAGGGTTTCCGAAGGTCTGGATGATGATGGCCCTGAAAACCCTGTTGAGAGAGTAATGAGGTTTGCAGGTGTGGAAGGGGTTACCTCATGTACTGTGTGTGTCCCCCCCACCCCCCGACCTGGCCCTGTTGCCTGAACCTGAGATCCCTGGAGAGTATTGAGTGGAAAGAAGCAGTATCTCCCTTATTTTCCTAAATGTGTCTTTTCTCTAATCTTGGGCAAGTAACCTAGACTCTGTGCCTCAACGTTCCCATCTGTAAAATGGAGATTGATTCCCACTACACAGGTTGTTGTGAGGGTTTTTTGTTTGTTTGTTTTTGAGACGGAGTCTGTGTCGTCCAGGCTGGAGTGCACTGGCGTGATCACGGCTCACTACAACCTCCGCCTCCCAGGTTCAAGCAATTCTCCCCGCTCAGCCTCCCAAGTAGCTGGGACTACAGGCATGCACCACCAAGCCCAGCTAATTTTTGTGTTTTTAGTAGACACGGAGTTTCACCATGTTTGCCAGGCTGGTCTTGAACTCCTGGCCTCATGTGATCTGCCCACCTCGACCTTCCAAAGTACTGGGATTACAGGCGTGAGTCACTATGCCTGGCCATTGTTGCGAAGTTTAAGTGAGCTAATACTTATACATTTTTTGGAATGGTGTCTAGCACATAGCAAGCGCGGCATTAGCCATTTTTCTCCTAGAGCAAGCCCTTCTCTCCTTGTATAATGACTCTCCTGTCTCTGCTGGCTTCTTTCCTGTAGGGAGTACCTGACAGGCTTCCACAAGCGGAAGGTTGAGCGAAAGAAGGCAGCCATTGAGGAGATTAAGCAGCGGCTGAAAGAGGAGCAGAGGAAGCTCCGGGAGGAGGTGAGCAGGGGGAAGATGGGAGGGAGGTCTTTGATTCTTAGGGCACTTGCAGCCTTGGATTTCCCTAATAGAGGCAGCTGCTGGCATGGGGCGGTATGTGTGTGGGCAGGACTGGGGAACAGTTTATACAGGTGGAGACTCCATGGGCCCGGGTCTGGGAGTGATGGAAGATGGAGTCTCCTCCTGATCTTGCAGTATGGATCATGGTCTCCCTCACCCTGGGGGTGATTAATACCCCAGCCTGAGGTTGGACTAAGAGGCCATACTCACTGCGGTCCCTGCCCGTGTGGTTTCAGCGCCACCAGGAATACTTGAAGATGCTGGCAGAGAGAGAAGAGGCGCTGGGTAAGTGGTATGCTTGGCCTGACCTGGAGAACAGCTGACGGGCCTGGTTTATACCCTTGGTGGGTGGAAGGGATAGAAGCTGACCTCCTTGGCCCTAGGGATCTTGGGGGGTACCCTGGGGCCAGGGGTGGTCCTAAGCATCTGTAAGTGCAAGTGGAACAGAGACCAGGAGAAGGAGGCCCAAACCCCACGGTTAACCAAGCCTGAGCAGAGAGCCCAGTTTTTAAGGATGGAAAGGACTAGGGGTGGAAGGGCGGGACAGCAGTAGCTGTCACAGAGGGTTTGTCTGACATGGGGACCAGCTAGAGCATGAAGGAAACGGGATCATTCACAACATTCATCCACAGACCAGGCTCTACAGCCAGTGACCTTGTGGATGCACTCCACATCCACAGAGTAGAGGGGGCATTGCACTCCAGGGCGGGAGGGAGGCTGGAGCCTGCTCACTCGTTCCCATGGCTGAGGCCAGGTCTGTGTCCACCCCCACAGAGGAGGCAGATGAGCTGGACCGGTTGGTGACAGCAAAGACGGAGTCGGTGCAGTATGACCACCCCAACCACACAGTCACCGTGACCACCATCAGTGACCTGGACCTCTCGGGGGCCCGGCTGCTTGGGCTGACCCCACCTGAGGTGGGTCCCAGTCTCAGCCCTGGGAGGAAGGGGCGTGGGGGCAGACTGGCTTGTCAGGGTTGCTCAGTGCTGGCCCATGTCATGGGTATCCCACTGCCAGCCCTTGGAAGAAGGGGCGTGGGGGCAGACTGGCTTGTCGGGGTTGCTCAGTGCTGGCCCATGTTGTGGGTACCCCATTGCTGGGGCTCCTTCCCTTTGGACCCTTCATTCCCTGCTTCCGGGGTGCTGCACAGGCCAGCCCCACTGCTGAGCGGCTGAGGAGCTTGGGCAGGCTCCTTCACCTTGCCTGCTTCCCTTTCTCCATCAGTGAACTGGGGGTTGCTGATGGTGGCACCTGCCTTGTGGGATTGGTATGAGGGTGAAAGTGGTTAATCCATGTGAGTCACTTGGCACAGTGCCCAGCCCTGTTGTAAGTGCTTCACAAAAGGTAGCCATTTGTTGTGATCGTTCCCTTTGTGCGATTCACAGCCCTGGCGCGTCTGTGTGCACTAAGTGGGTTTTCAACCTGTGGGTTGTGAATCATGAGTAGGTTGCAACCAGCATAAAAAATATATATATAATTGAAAATATCCGAAAGTGTCATGTTAAATATTGTTTCATGAGACAGCTGTTTCCATTGGAGTTGTATCTGGGTGTGCCTAAGAATTTATGGACATATATGCACACAGTTACGATATAAAACACATTTCCTTGTGTGGGTTACTGTGTTCTTAAATCCTGGAGCCACTCCCCTATCACATCCATACTGATCTCAGGGCCGGGCATGGTAGCTCACGCCTGTAATCCCGGCATTTTGGGAGGCCAAGGCGGGCATATCACCTGGGATCAGGAGTTTGAGACCAGCCTAGCCAACATGGTGAAACCCCGTCTCTACTAAAAGTACAAAAATTAGCCAGGGGGCCAGGCGCAGTGGCTCATGCCTGTAATCCCAGCACTTTGGGAGGCCGAGGCGGGCGGATCACCTGAGGTCGGGAGTTCGAGACCAGCCTGACCAACATGGAGAAACCCTGTCTCTACTAAAAATACAAAATTAGCTGGGTGTGGTGGCACATGCCTGTAATCCCAGCTACTCTGGAGGCTGAAGCAGGAGAATAGCTTGAACGCGGAGGTTGTGGTGAGCCGAGATGGTGCCATTGCACTCCAGCCTGGGCAAAAAGAGCAAAACTCCATCTCAAAAACTTAGCCAGGCGTGGTGGCATGCGCCTGTAATCCCAGCTACTCGGGAGGCTGAGGCAGGAGAATTGCTTGAACTCAGGAGGCGCAGGTTGCAGTGAGCCAAGATTGCACCACTGCACTCCAGCCTGGGTGACAGAGCGAGACTCCATCTCAAAAAACAAAACAAAACAAAACCATACTGATCTCACACCAGTCTTTCATTTTATGCTCATTATTCTGCAAGTTCTGATACAAAGACAAGTCTTGTCCCCATTTTGCTAGGATTTTCATTCCTGAATGTTTAAGTATGTACTGGAAGCTTCTAGGGGCAGGAAAGGGTTTGGAAACAGGCCTTCCCCTGTGTAATCCTTGCTTTAGGGCAGATAGACTGTTTTTCCATCTGAGGCCTTCTCTAGTCCCATCCCAGGCCTGTGATGCAGCAGGGCGCGCCACCACTTGCCAGAGCCATGATGGCTCGGGGTGCCCAGCCCAGGTCCCCCCAGCTACTGCTCCATGTAAGGCATTGTCTTGTGCCTCTTTAGGGAGGGGCTGGAGACGAGTCTGAGGGGGAGGCATCATCCACAGAGAAACCAACCAAAGCCTTGCCCAGGAAGTCCAGAGACCCCCTGCTCTCTCAGCGGTGAGTCTTGGCCTACTGCCTCCCTGGTCCCACCCCTCCTGGCTGGCAGTGGTGACCTGGCCCTTAGGGGTGGTGTGGAGCAGGTGTAGGGCCCGGAGCAGCCCTCTGCTTTGCCTGTCCAGTGATCCTCTGCCTCTCCTCATTGCCCCGTCCTGTCCCACCCACCCCTGATAGTGTCTGACCTCTGGTGCCTTTCGTGCCTGGGTGAAGGGCCTGTGTCTCTGAGCTGAGTTGCTGGCAGGCACTCTGGAGGTAGAGCAGGCCAACTCTGGCGTGAACTTGGTGGTCCTGGCATTTGCAACCTGTCCTGACATCCCCTCCATGAGCCAGGTGGTAAGTCACCCCACAACGCAATCTTAAACTGAGGCTTTCTGCCCTCCCCTAGGATCTCCTCCCTCACAGCATCACTGCATGCACACAGCCGCAAAAAGGTCAAGAGGAAACATCCCCGACAGGCCCAGGACTCCAAGAAGCCCCCAAGGGCCACTCGTACCAGCAAGGCCCAGCGCCGCCGTCTCACAGGCAAAGCGCAGCACAGCAGGGAGTGAGACCGAGAACCAAGCGGTGCCCCAACCTAGGCTGCGGGGGACCTGTCCTTGCTCAGCTTGGCTGTCCCTGTAGCCCAGCCTGCACCTAGGTAATGAGTGCACAGCTCAAGGTTGGGAAGCCAGGACCTCTCTGGCCTCGGGCCAGCTGCCTTTGCCTGGGGTTTGAATTCCAGAAGGAGCAGGCAGCTGAGAGCAGGCCTCCCCCAGGAAGAGCCTTCAGAGCCATGTTGGGGCATCTTCCCAGATGTACACGCCACCTGGCACTCATCAGATTTGTGGAACTCATCAGAGATTTGTGCGCTTGTGATTTGTTTGTCCTTGATACCACGCACAAGGGCAGGTTTCTGGGGTGGTGGAAATGGTCAGGGCCCATGGGTCTGTTGCCAGCAGTTTGCCTTGTGGCTACAATAAAGTACAGTTCTCCCTGTGTTAAGATCCTAACCAGGGTTAAGGATTAGTGTGTCCGTTGCTAGAATCCAGAGCCCACCTGCTGCTCTGAAAAGCAGGCTGCTGAGGCCAGTGAGGGAGCAGTGCCCCCCATGCCCTTCACCAAGGAGCCTCTGTGCCTGTCCCTTGTCCTGGGCCCCAGGAGTCTCCCCAGCTGACACTGAAGTGGTGGAAGCAGTTGAGTCCCAGGTCATCCCCCATCACCACACTGGGGCAGCGTCCCCAGGCTTCCAGCAGCTCCCAGGTGGGGCCCAACACGGAAGGATTAATTAATTCTTTCTAAAGCAATTGCAGCCGGGCTTGGTGGCTCACGCCTGTAATCCCAACACTTTGGGAGGCCGAGGCGGTCAGATCACTTACGGTCAGGAGTTCGAGACCAGCCTGGCCAACATGGTGAAACGCTGTCTCTACTAAAAATGCAAGAATTAGCCAGGCATGGTGGCGCATGCGTGTAATCCCAGCTACTTGGGAGGCTGAGGTGGAAGAATCACTTGAACCCTGGAGGCGGAGGCTGCAGTGAGCCAAGATCATACCATTGCACTCCAGCCTGGGCAACAGTGTGACCCTGTCTCAAAAAAAACTAAAAAATAAAGCAGCTGCATCTTGACTCGCACAAAAGCAGCCCCCCTAGAGTAGACCCTGCGGGTGCCAGCTAGAACTCCACAAGGGGCCATGTCTTCACACTCCTTCCAGATGGATGAGTTGATGGAAACCCTGTCCCTTCCTTGTCCCAGCTTGTCAGTCCTGGGCAGGAGTGAAAGAATTTCAGGTTGTGCCTTGGTTAGAGGAGCTGTGTTGGGTCCTAAACACTAGGACCACAAAGGGGAGTGAGCTGTGTTCCCAGGGCTCGCTGACGCCCATGGACTATGGAGTCAGGATGACAGGACAGTGCGGTGAGGGGCATCTGCGACAGGACTGCGGGCTCTACCCGCCCTGATATGGGAGCTGCTGGAGCGGGGTGAGCGGTGAGCCCGGGTCTGCAGGGCCGTCCTCTCTCCACAGCCAGCAGCCAGGCCTTGCAGTGGGGCAGGCTGAGTGACTGTGGCTCAGATATGCTGTACCTGGGAGTGAGTGGGCAGGCCCTCTCCCATGTCACCATCAAAACCCACTGATGAACGCTGGTGGGAGTCTGAGGGCTGCACCCGGGTATGGTGAGTGCACCTCAGGGATTGTGCTGAGTGCCTTGGCCTGGCCTCTCAGCTCCGCCGACCTGCTCTCCCTGCCACCTTTTCATTGTCCTCTCCGGGTGGCATGTGCCACTTGGCTGCCTTGTGCCTGGGCAGAGTGGTGCCTATTATGGGCCCTCCAGGTGACTCTAGTGTGCAGCCTGCTGTGAGCAGGAACAGCTGAGTCCCAGGGGTTCTTGCACACAGCAGGGCTCGGGTTTGAATCCAGGCTCTGCTGCTTGGTCGCTGCATGAGCTTCTGCTGTGCTGACCTCTCTGGTTTGTTTCCTCATGTGTAAGATGACACAAGATACCTACCTCTTAGGGCTGCCCCGAGACTAAAATAAGACCACGTGCATGAACCACTTCCCAAAGCGCCTGTTGCTCTCCAGGTGTGCCTACTGCATGTCGCTGCTGCTGTTTCTGCTGGGACGTCTGACTCCAGTTCCTTCTCCCCTCTCCAGTGACAAGGTCATTTACAACTTACATTTACAATTTATAGTGTTTACCAGTATTAAATTCTCAGCCACTCCTTTCCGTGTGTGCCTTCATTTTTCTTCCAGCAGACCAGGGAAGTTGAGTCAGTGATTTGACCAATTCTAGGATCGGGGTGGTGGATTCAGAACCCTCTGGAGAACTTGTCTTTTCTCCAGGAGCCCCTCACTATGCTGTGGAGGCAGCTGGGCTCCTTCTTCCTGTCGCTTTCCAGAGTTGGGCCTCTGAGAGATTTATGAAGAAGAGTTAGGTTTAGCTGCATATGCTCTAAAACAAAATTGAAAAACAACTGGCTTGTGTAAAAGAGTTCCCAGGTTAACAAAGATGGGAGGTTCCCAGCCTGGAGCTGGGAAGGTTGGAGGCTGGGATGCCAGGCTTCTAACTCTGCTGTGTTCTATGCTATGTGCCATTTTCAACACATGGCCTCTGCCTCACGGCACAAGGTGGCTGCTTGAGCTGCAGCCATTATGTCTGCATTTCAGCCAGCAGGAAAGAAAAGGGGATGAAGAAGAACATGCCCCTCCTTTCGAAAACATTTAGGGCCAGGTGTGGTGGCTCACGCCTGTAATCCCAGCACTTTGGGAGGCCGAGGCGGGCGGATCACCTGTCGGGAGTTCGAGACCAGCCTGACCAACATGGAGAAACCCCTGTCTCTACTAAAAATACAAAATTAGCTGGGTGTGGTGGCGCATGCCTGTAATCCCAGCTACTCGCGAGGCTGAGCCAGGAGAATTACTTGAACCTGGGAGGTGGAGGTTGCGGTGAGCCGAGATCGTGCCATTGCACTCCAGCCTTGGCAACAAGAGTGAAACTCCGTCTCAAAAAAAAAGAAAAAAAAAATTGGCACTTGGCATGTGCTGTTGGCCAGGCAGGAGGCAAAGCATGAGGCAGAGGCAAGGAGCTCCTAGCTGCAAGACAGGCTAGGACCTCTTCTATTTATTTATTTTTTGAGATGTAGTTTTGCTCATCGTCCAGGCTAGAGTGCAATGGTGCAATCTCGGCTCACTGCAACCTCTGCTCCCCAGATTCAAGCAATTCTCCTGCCTCAGCCTCCCCATTAGCTGGGACTACAGGCACCTGCCACCACACCTGACTAATTTTTGTGTTTTTAGTAGAGATGGGATTTTGCCATGTTGGTCAGGCTGGTCTCAAACTCTTGACCTCAGGTGATCCGCCCGCCGTGGCCTCCCAAAGTGCTGGGATTACAGGCATGAGCCACCCCGCCCGGCCAGGAACTCTTCTATTCTGGGAAACCAAGTGCCCAGATGAAAATTGGGGATTGTGGTAGAAAGGAGAGAATGGGGCCAGGCACAGTGGTTCATGCCTGTAATCCCAGCACTTTGGGAGGCTGAGGTGGGCCGATGACCTGAGATCAGGTGTTTGAGACCAGCCTGGCCAACATGGCGAAACCCGATCTCTACTAAAAATATAAGAATTAGCCGGGTGTGATGGCAGGTGCCTGTAATCCCAGCTACTTGGGAGGCTGAGACAAGAGAATCACTTGAACTCGAGGGGTGGAGGTTGCAGTGGGCCAAGATCGTGCCACTGCACTCTGGCCTGGGTGACAACAGCAAGACTCCATCTCAAAAATGAGAGAATGAGGCCAGGCGCAGTGGCTCACGCCTGTAATCCCAGCACTTCGAGAGGCCAAGGTGGGCAGATCACTAGGTCAGGAGATTGAGACCGTCCTGGCTAACACGGTGAAACCCCGTCTCTACTAAAAATACAAAAAATTAGCCGGGCGTGGTGGCGGGCGCCTGTAGTTCCAGCTACTTGGGAGGCTGAGGCAGGAGAATGGCATGAACCCGGGAGGCGGAGCTTGCAGTGAGCCGAGATCGCGCCATTGCACTCCAGCCTGGGCAACTGAGCGAGACTCCGTCTCAAAAAAAAAAAAAAAAAAGAGAGAATGGGTGTTGGTGTATAATCAGCAGATTATTTCACAGAAGCCAAATATATAAAGGGCTGTCATGAGGGGATCCATCTGTGTGGAGCTAAAGTCACAGCAGACATTTATCCATCCTTGGTTTTCATACCAAGGTCAGGCCCTGTGCTAGTACATGATGAGCTGTGGCCATAGTTACCTGAAGCTGGGCTCAGCCCATTAAAATAAAACTTCTTTTGGTAGGATCTGTTTTGGGGTGGCCTGAGCTCTCCCCAGGGAGGTAAGGTGAGGAACTGTGGGGGCAGATGTTCCGGGGTCATGTAAGCCTCAGCGTCCATCCTTTCCAAAGTCCCAGTGGCGCTGACAACCTTGATGCCCCCAGGTTTGAGCCATTGACCTTCCTTTGGCTTGCAGGTGGCTCTGGTGAGGGGCTTCGTTTCCTCCTGAGCTTGGAGAGTTCACTGCCTGCTCCCTTGTGAGGACTGCTAGAAATGCCCGCCTTGTTCTGAGCTAGCATCGGCCTCCCCCAGACACCTTCAGAGGTTTGCAGGCTGTTCTCAGCCTTTCTCGCTCTCCTCACCTTTGAGTCACCTCCAAGGAGAAGCCTTCTCTGCCTTCCTCCTTTCTCCACCTGGCCTCCCATGATAGTAGGTGTTTCTTTCTTTTAAACACTGAACACAGTGGATCTTGGTTTGTCCCTCAAACCAGACCAGAGCTTTCTGAGTGAGAAGTTGTATCTTAGTCATTTCTGTTTCTGCTCTGGGCACAAGCTTGTGTCAATGTAGGTTCTCGGCCAGTCCTGTCTGAATCCAACCCCCAGGTGATCCCCAACAACTCTCAAAATAATCTAAGATTTCCATGACCCTAGTGCCAAGCTCACCTGCCTGCAAGTGTCTGAATCTAGTCTACCTTCCCTGTCTCATCGCTGCACCCATCTCTCTTGGACTCCTGCTGCAACCTTCCTCCCTGTCCAGTGAATTTCGCCCTCCTCCTCCCATCCCAGTCGCCACAATTGGCAAATATCAACCAAAAGGAAAAAAGATAGGAAACAACTTTTTTTTTTTTTAGGGCGGAGTCTCACTCTGTTGCCCAGGCTGGAGTGCAGTGGTGTGATCTCGGCTCACTGCAACCTCTGCCTCCTGGGTTCAAGTGATGCTCCTGCCTCAGCCTTCTGAGTAGCTGAGACTACAGGCGCACACCACCACGCCCGGCTATTTTTTTTTTTTTTTTCTTTTTTAGACGAGTTTTGCTCTGTCGCCCAGGCTGGAGTGCAATGGCGCCATCTCGGCTCACTGCAACCTCAGCCTACCCGGTAAGAAAACTGTCATGACAGAGAGGTTAAGACTCTAGTCCAAAGTCTGTGCTAAAGCCAGCCCAGTGGACTGTCGCCAGAATGAACCAACGGGAAAGAGGTCAGGAGCCAGATCCGCCAGTGCCAGCCCTCTCCAGGGCTCCCTGGGGACCCCCAGCGGGCAAGGGCTGCAGGCGGCCCAGGCTAAACGTGCAGCGAGTCCCGCTCTCAGAGGTATCAGTGCCCGGCCTGCCTCCGCCCCGCCTCTTGTTCTGGCTTGTCCAGTCCCACAGAGTCCAACAGTCTTCATGTAAATGAGGCACCCAGAGAGAGCCTATGCGAGCGTGGCAGGGGCGGGGCCTTCCTTCCACCTCCCGAGCATCGCTCTGATTCATCGTTAAAATAAAGAGGCCATGACCCTGGCACTCCCACCCCGGCAGACCCTGTGCGTGGAAACCCAGCCAAGGTTAGCACTGGGCCTCAGAAAAGAGGAGCTGGTAGAGGGGGGCCTACGGGAGGGGTAGGGGTCGAGGGATCCGGGGAGGAACTGGCTGAATGCCTGGATGGAGAGGGTCCCGGGTCCATTCTCTGGGTGGGGCATGTGTAGCTGCTTAAGGTTTTGATTATTATATCCACATCTCAAGTGCATTTTAGAGAAGGATTCTGCCTATTGGTTGTGGGTAGGGGAGGAAACGGGAGCAGCGAGGGGCACGTGGAGTAGAGCCCCCTACCCGCCCCCAGGAAAATGAGCGGCGTTCTCCTGCTAGGAGACGCTCCTTTATGTGGCCAGACCAGGAGAGAAACGCCCAGGACGGGCGGGGCCGATGCGCCCCTCTTCCACCACCAGGAGTCGGGAGGACGACCGCCCGGGCCACGGAGACCCTGGGGCCACGGATCAGAGACCCTGGGGCCACGGAAGGATCAGTGGGTGGCCCTCTCCCCACCGTGTCTTGCTGTCGCCCCCACCCCATTCCCTTCTCCAGGTCTGATGATGGAGGAGCCTTGGCCCTGGCTGTCCCAGGGGAAGAGGTGAAATTCCTCAGCTCTCCACCAAGATTGGCCACAAAAGCCTGATCCCCTGGAACACAGCAGGTGAGGATGGATGTGGGCAGGTGACCTGGGGGCACCAAAAGCTGCAGGTGTTTTGGGATGTTGGGTTCCTCCCACCCCCCACCCTCCCCCTGGGGCTCTGTGTGGGTGGGAAGGGCATCTTTAAGTGACTCTCCTGACCCAGCTCCACTCCAGGCATGGATGTTGGTGGCCTTAGGGGCACCCAGAAAGGAGAACCTTGCACAAGTTAAGACACCAGGGCAGGCGGGCGCGGTGGCTCACGCCTGTAATCCCAGCACTTTGGGAGGTCGAGGTGGGTGGCTCACAAGGTCAGGAGTTCAAGACCAGCCTGGCCAATATGGTGAAACCTCGTCTCTACTAAAAATACAAAAAAAATTATCTGGGCATGGTGGCACATGCCTGTAATCCCAGCTACTTGGGAGGCTGAGGTAGGAGAATTGCTTGAATCCAGGAGGCAGAGGTTGCAGTGAGCCAAGATCTCACCACTGCACTCGAGCCTGGGTGATAGAGCGGGATTCCGTCTCAAAAAAAAAAAAAAAAAAAAAGAGATACCAGGGTTTCAGAAGGGTGTGATGCTTCACACCTGTAATCCCAGCACTTTGAGGGGCTGAAGGAGGAGGATTACTTGAGGTCAGGAGTTAGGAGTTCAAAACCAGCCTGGGTAACACAGCAAGAGGCTTTTTTTTTTTTTTTGAGACACACTGTTGCCCAGGCTGGAGTGCAGCGGGGCGATCTTAGCTCCACTGCAACCTCCACCTCCTGGGTTCAAGCAATTCTCTTGCCCCGGCCTCTCGAGTAGCTGGGATTACAGGCATGCGCCACCACGCCCAACTAATTTTTATAGTTTTAGTAGAGACAGGGTTTCATCATGTTGGCCAGGCTGGTCTTGAATTCCTGGCCTCAAGTGATCTGCCTGCCTCAGCCTCCCAAAGTGCTGGGATTATAGGCGTGAGCCACCACACCGGGCCAAGAGCCCATTTATACAAAAGAAAAAATTAAAAAATTAACTGGGCATGGTGGCATACACCTGTAGTCCCAGTTACTGGGGAGACTGAGGCAGGAGAATCATTTGAGCCCGGGAGTTTGAGGTTGCAAGGAGCTATGATCGAGCCACTGCACTCCAGCCTGGGTGACAGAGCAAGACCCTGCCCCCACCTCCCCAAAAAAGACATTAGGGGCCAGGTGCAGTGGCTCACACCTGTAATCCCAGCATTTTGGGAGGCCGAAGGGGGCGGATCACCTGAGGTCAGGAGTTCACCTGGCCAACATGGCGAAACCCCGTTGCTACTAAAAATACAAAAATTAGCCAGGCGTGATGGTGCATGCCTGTGATCCCAGATACTACTGGGGAGGCTGAGGTAGAATTGCTTGAACCCAGGAGGCGGAGGTTGCAGTGAGCCGAGTGAGCCAAGATCACATCACGGCACTCCAGCCTGGGCGACAGAGAGAGACTTCGTCTCAAAAAAACAAAACAAAACAAAACAAAAACACATTAGGATTTCTTTTTGGCTAAGCTCTGCCACAAACTTGCTGTGTGACTTTAGGCTGTTCACATTTGTCAAAGACGTCATCCTCAACTCTGAAAAGACCTGGTCAGCTTTTTGCCTCCCTCCCTGTGCTTCCCAAGGGACCTGTGCGAGTTGGCAGTATGATCCAGTGCTCCTCACTTCCACCTCCGGGAGAGCAGGGACACACACAGCCCTGGATTTGAATCAGCCACTGCGACCTTCAGTGACCGAAGGAACCTTTCTGAGCCTTAGTTGCCTGATCTAAAATTGGCATTAATTTGATCTACAATGCAGAGTAGCTATAAGACAAGGACACTCAAACTTTGAGGTGTACTAGAATCACCTGGGGAATCACTTTTTTTTTTTTTTTTTTTTTTTAAAGGCAGAGTCTCACTCTTGTCACCCAGGCTGGAGTACAGTGGCACAATCTCGGCTCACTGCAACCTCCGCCTCCTGGGTTCAAGCGATTCTCCTGCCCCAGCCTCCCGAGTAACTGGGACTACAGGTGCATACCACCATGCCTGGCTAATTTTGTATTTTTAGTAGAGACAGGGTTTGGCTATGTTGGCCAGGCTGGTCTCGAACTCCTGACCTCAGGTGATCTGCCCGCCTCGGCCTCCCAAAGTGCTGGGATTATAGGCGTAAGCCACAGCGCCTGGCCAGGAATCACTTCATTTTCATTTTTATTTATTTATTTATTTTAAGATGGAGTCTCGCTTTGTTCTCAGGCTGGAGTGAAGTGGCACGCTTTCCACTCACTGCTACCTCTGCCTCCCAGGTTCAAGCGATTCTTGTGCCTCAGCCTCCCAAGTAGCTGGGACTACAGGTGCGCGCTACCATGCCCAGCTAATTTTTGTATTTAGTAGAGGCGGGGTTTCACCATGTTGGCCAGGCTGGTCTTGAACTCCTGGCCTCAAGTGATCTGCCCGCCTCAGCCTCCCAAAGTGCTGGGATTACAGGCGTGAACCACCACCCCTGGCTGGAATCACTTCTTTAACACGCACAGCCCCAGACCTCAGTCTCTTGGAGATTCTAACTGGGTGAATTGGGAGAGAGAAAGGGGAATCTAGATTTTTTTTTGAGATGGGGTCTTGCTATGTTGCCTAGGCTGGAGTGCTGTAACTATTCACAGGTGCAATTATAGCACACTACCACCTCAAACTCCTGGGCTCAAGAGATTCTCCCACCTCTGCCTCCCGAGTAGCTTGGACTGCAGGTGCACACCATCTTACCCAGCTGAAATCTGCTTTTTTTTTTCCTTCAGTGCAGTGGCACGGTCACAGCTCACTGCAGCCTCGACCTCCCAGACTCAGCTGATCCTCCCAACTTCAGCCTCCTGAGTAGCAGGGACCACAGGCCTGCACCACCCGGCCCAGCTAATTTTTGTATTTTCTGTAGAGACGGGGTTTCGCCAGTTGCTTAGGCTGGTCTTGAACTCTTGGGCTCAAATGATCCGCCCACGATGGGCCCAGCTGCAATCTGCTTTTTTTTGTTTTTTGTTTTGAGATGAAGTCTCACTCTGTCGCCCAGGCTGGAGTGCAATGGCGCGATCTCGGCTCACTGCAGCCTCCGCCTCCTGGGTTCAAGCCATTCTCCTGCCTCAGGCTCCCAAGTAGCTGGGATTACAGGCATGCACCATCACACTGGCTGATTTTTGTATTTTTAGTAGTGATGGGGTTTCACCATATTGGCCAGGCTGGTCTTGAATTCCTGACCTCAAGTGATCGGCCCACCTTGGCCTCCCAAAGTGCTGGGATTACAGGCATCAGCCACTGTGCCCGGCCTGGTATCTGCATTTTTATGAACAGCGTAGGAGGGTGTAATGCAGAGTCCTTGGTGTGCACTTTCAGCAACACTGCAGTAAGGACTAGAAATCACACATCAAATGCTGGCAGGATGCCTGGTGCTTAGTAGGTACTTAGTGAGTGTTTGTTGAGTGAATAAATGAACAGGAATGGATGGAGAACAGGAACACCCAAAGGAATGGATGAGTAACCTTATTTCCTTGGTCCTTGTCTGGAAACTGGGGCAACTGGGGCTGGGGTTCAGGTGAGTGGCCAGCCAGTCATCTGGTCTTTGCCTCCCCCTCATTTTTGCCAGGCCTCACCTAGAGGGTCAGCCATTGGATCATAGGAACTGCCCTGGCTTGACTCACCCAATATGGAGGAGGTGCCTGGGGATGCCCCGTGTGAACACTTTGAGGCCAACATGCTTACCCAGAACCGCTGTCAAAACTGCTTCCACCCTGAAGAGGCCCATGGAGCAAGATACCAGGTGGGCCAGTTTTCCACGTGGTTGGGGTGGTTTGGGATGGGGGCATGGGTGAAGGACTGGGCCTGTGGTGTCTGCTGACTTGCAGTTGAACCCAGATGCTGGCCTTCCTCCCAGGCAGAGCCTCAGTTTTCCCACATTGCCATGAAGTGGTTGCACCATGTGAATGTTTCACAATCTTCAGTCACTTTCCTCCTGCTTATATGATACGATTGTTACCGTAGCCTCATCTAATCTGTTACCTACTTTGTTATTCTTTAAATCAACATCTTTTTCCCCTTCTACTGAAACAAAACTTCACATCATCAACACAAGTAGAAAACTAGAATTATTTCCTGTTAAGAAGAAGAAGTTAAGAAGAAAGGTAGAGGCTGGGCGCAGTAGCTCACGCCTGTAATCCCAGCACTTTGGGAGGCCGAGGCGGGTGGATCACCCAAGGTCGGGAGTTTGAAACCAGCCTGGCCAACATGGTGAAAATTAGCTGGGCATGGTGGTGCATGCCTGTAATCCCAGCTACTTGGGAGGCTGAGGCAGGAGAATCACTTGAACCTGGGAGGCGGAGGTTGTGGTGAGCCGAGATCGCGCCATTGCACTCCAGCCTGGGCAACAGAGTGAAACTGTCTCAAAAAACAAAACAAAACAAAAGAGAAGAAAGGTATAAAAAGGAAAAACAAAACAGAAATGTCATTACACCCTAACTCAAGACTGTTTTCTTTTTCTTTTTTTTTTTTTTGAGACAGAGTCTCACTCTGTCGCCCGGGCTAGAGTGCAATGGCAATGGTGTGATCTCAGCTCACTGCAACCTCTGCCTCCTGGGTTCAAGCGATCCTCCTGCCTCAGCCTCCCAAGTAGTTGGGATTACAGGTGCCTGCCACCATGCCCAGCTAATTTTTGTATTTTTAGTAGAAACGGGGTTTCGCCATATTGGCCAGGCTGGTCTTAAACTCCTGACCTCAGGTGATCCACCCACCTCAGCCTCCCAAAGTGTTGGGATTACAGGTGTGAGCCACCGCGCCCGGCCTCGAGAGTGTTTTCTATGGAAGCCTCTGAGCTTGCATCCTGCTGTCTCTTTGTCAAAAAGGGAGATTAGCAGATGTTAGAGAGATGTTAAGAATATACCAGCATCATCTAGAGATTTTCTTTCTCTCTTTTTTTTTTTTTTGGAGATAGGGTCTTGCTCTGTAGCCCGGGCTGGAGTGCAGTGGTCCAACCTACAGTACATGGCTTACTGTAGCCTCGACCTCCCAGGCTCAAATGATCTTCCCATCTTGGCCTCCTGAGTAGCAGGGACTACAGGCACATGCCACCATGGCCAGCTAATTTTCTTGTAAAGATGGGATCTTACTATGTTGCCAGGGCTGGTCTCAAATTCCTGGGCTCAAGTGATCCTCCCGCCTCAACCTCCGTAACTGCAGGGATTACAGGTGTGAGACACTGCACCTGGTCTGAAGATTCTCTTCTTCAAGTTATTGAAGGATTGAAGAAGAGTCATTTTTTTTTTCTTTCTTTTTTTTTCATTTGAGATGGAGTCTCTCTCTGTCGCCAGGCTGGAGTTCAGTGGCTCAATCTCGGTTCACTGCAACCTCCGTCTCCCAGGTTCAAGTGATACTCCTGCCTCAGCCTCCTAAGTACCTGGGATTACAGGTGCCCACCACCACGCCCAGCTAATTTTTGTGTCTTTAGTAGAGACAGGGTTTCACCATGTTGGTCAGGCTGGTCTCGAACTCCTGACCTCGTGATCTGCCTGCCTCGGCTTCCCAAAGTGCTGGGATTACAGGCGTGAGCCACTGCGCCTGGCCGAGATTTTCTTCTTCAAGTTATTGAAGGAGTGAAGAAGAGTCCTTTTCTGACTTTGTGATTGACGTAGTCTGCTGCCAAGCCTCCATGCATGTAAACACAGAGCACCTGATACACACGCAATGAGAAACCTGGGACCCATGAACCTCCGAGGGCCCTTCCAACCTTGACCCCCCATGGCTTCGTCATTCGCATTGGGGTCTGAAGGTCCTCTTTTTTTTTTTTTTTTTTTTTGAGACGGAGTCTCACTCTGTTGCCCAGGCTGGAGTGCAGTGGCGCGATCTGGGCTCACTGCAAGCTCCGCCTCCCAGGTTCATGCCATTTTCCTGCCTCAGCCTCCTGAAAGTAGCTGGGACTACAGGCACCTGCCACCATGCCCAGCTAATTTTTTGTCTTTTTAGTAGAGACAGGGTTTCACCGTGTTAGCCAGGATGGCCTCGATCTTCCTGACCTCGTTATTCGCCCACCTCGACCTCCCAAAGTGCTGGGATTACAGGCATGAGCCACCGCGCCCAGCTTCTACCAGTCTTGATACCTCCAATAATAGCTCTCCTGTGCTCACCTGCAAGTTCAGGTTCAGGAAACAGATGCCTGGGAGTCCATCTTTCATGCAAATGACCTTCTCCCAGTGGTTGGGAAGATGGCAAGCATGGAACAGGAGAGCCCTGGATTCAGGCTGGTCTGAGTTCTAGTCTCAATCCTACCATTTCCCACCTGAGACCTTGGGTCAGCTCACAAATTCATACATACTGAATAGGTGCTTAAAATGTGCCAGGCATTATGCTAGATGATGGGGAAATCATGATAAATCAGAAAGGCACAGCCGGGCGCAGTGACTCACTCCTGTAATCCCAGCACTTTGGGAGGCCAAGGTGGGTGGATCACTTGGAGTTTGAGACAATCCTGGCAACATGGCAAAACCCCATCTCTACAAAAAATTTAAAAAATTAGCTGGGCATAGTGGGATGCGGCTATAGTCTCAGTTACTCAGGAGGCTGAGGTGGGAGGATCACCTGAGACTGGGAGGAGGAGGCTGCAGTGAGCCGTGATCGCATTACCGTATTTCAGCCTGGGTGACAGAGTTGGACCCTGTCTCAGAACAGAACACAGCAGTACAGAAAACAGGGAGGGGGAGGGGGAGGGGAAGGGGGACGGGAAGGGGGAGGGAGGGGGGAGAGGGAGGAGGAAAGGAGGAGAAAGGGACACATCCCTGGCTTGTCTTCATGGGGCTTACAGTCTAGCAAGAGAAATGCACATGATTATTTAATCTTGGTTGTAATAAATGTATAAAGGAACAGTAAGTGGCAGGAGGGTAAAGGATAGGGCATTGGGGAAAGTTTCTCCAAAAACAATGACATTTCAGCTGCTTGGTAAAGGCTATGCAGGCATTAGCATTAGTTAGTGAAACTGCAGGAAGAGGAGAGGAAGGAAGGAGAATGTGTAAAGGCCAGCCTGGCACGGCAGCTCACGCCTGTAATCCCAGCACTTTGGGAGGCTGAGGCAGGAAGATCACTTGAACTCAGGAGTTTGAGACCAGCCTGGGCAGCACAGTGAGACCCCATTTCTAAAAAAAAAAAAAAAAAAAAAAAAAATTAGCCAGGCAGAATGGTCCACACCTGTAGTCCCAGCTACTCAGAAGGCTGATGTGGGAGGATTACTGGAGCCCAGGAGTTCAAGGTTGCAGTGAGCCATGAGCATGCCAGTGCACTCCAGCCTGGGCAACAGAATGAGACCTTGTCTCAAAAACAAAACAAACAAACAGGTCGGGTGCAGTGGTTCATGCCTGTAATCTCCACACTTTAGGAGGCTGAGACGGGTGGATCACCTGAGGTCAGGAGTTCAAGACCACCCTGGCCAACATGGTGAAACCCCATCTCTATTAAAAATACACAAATTAGCCACGTGTGGTGGCGGGTGCCTATAATCCCAGGTACTTAGGAGGCTGAGGCAGGAGAATCTCTTGAACCCAGGAGGCGGAGGTTGCAGTGAGCCAAGATTGCACCACTGTACTCCAGCCTGGGCAACAGAGCGAGAATCCTCTCAAAACAAAACAAACAAACAAAGACTATGCAAAGGCCCTGAGGCAGAAAGGAGGCTGCACATTGGGCTGGAGAGGACAGCAAGAGGGGGGCACAGAGGAGCTATAGGACAAGGATGGAGAATGTGAGGAGGCCTGGTCTCACTGGCCTTGTGCGGCTTTGTGGACAAAGATTCTGAGGTTTTTTTCTATTTTGTTTTTGTTTTTTTTTTTGAGATGGAGTCTCGCTCTGTCACCCAGGCTGGAGTGCAGAGGCGTGATCTCCGCTCACTGCAACCTCCGCCTCCCAGGTTCAAGCAATTCTCCTGCCTCAGCCTCCCAAGTAGCTGAGACTACAGGCATGCGCTACCACACCCAGTTAATTTTTGTATTTTTAGTAGAGATGGGGTTTCACCATGCCGCTCAGGCTGGTCTTGAACTCCTGGCCTCAAGCAATCTGCCCTCCTTGGCCTCCCAAAGTGCTGAGATTACAGGTGTGAGCCACCTCGCCCGGCTAAGCCACAGAAGATTTCAAATAAGGGAGTGACATGCTTTGATTTGCATTTTTCACAGTCACTCTGATTGCTGGGCAGAGAGAACGGAGGGCAGGGTGGTGAGAGTGAATCAGGTGACCCGCCAGGAAAAGGTGCACGTACTCATCGGTGCCAGAGATGATTGGGGCTTTGAGATGGAGGCAAATGGACACATTTCCGAACTAATTGAGCAGGCACATCTACAGGATTTGGGGGTGAGGGAGGGGAGAAACCCATGGCTGACTCCTATCATTTCTCCAGGCAGGGTACTTGGGTTGGGAGGTCTGTTTGGAGTTGTCTGGGGCATGGTGTGGGGTGTCAGCAGGACACAGTGGAGATGAGGGGGTGGTTAGTGAATTGGGGGAGCTGGAGCTCAGAGCCAGACCATCACGGGAGATGGAGGCCTGCGAGTCTTCAGGATCTGTCACTGACCAAAGTCTTGCTCACGGATGAGCCTGTCGTCTGCGGAGGAAAGTGTGGAATGAGATGAGAACAAGCCTGGGTGGAGGCCAGGGAATCAGCAGAGACAGCCAATAAGGCCAGAGGCTAGGAGGCAAACCCCACAGTGTGCTCCTCCTCCCCAGGAGCCAAGACCAGAGATGGTTTCAAGAGAGGGGGCCAGGCACAATGGCTCCCGCCTGTGATCACAGCACTTTAGGAGGCCGAGGCTGAAGGATGGCTTGAAACCAGGAGTTCAAGACCAGCCTAGGTAACAAAGTGAGATCCCATCTCTACAAAACAAAAAATGAACTGGGTGTAGTGGTGCATGCCTGCAGTCCCAGCTACTTGGGAGGCTGAGGCAGGAGGATCGTTTGAGCCCAGGAGATCGAGGCTGCAGTGCACTGTGATCATGCCACTGCCAGAGCAAGACTCTATCTGGAAAAAAAAAAAAAAAAAAGATCAGAGAGGGACACGACATCAAATACTCCACTTTCTTGAGCTTCCAGTTGCTCTGATGATGATCAAGAGATCATCATGATCTCTTGATCAAGATGATACAAACTCTCCTTTGGCAAATGCATGAGGGGTGACTGTTGTGTCTCCGAGTCAGGCCCTGGGACCCACCTCTGGGCAGGAAGCAGCTCCCTGTGTACCAGATGTGATAGTAAAAAACTGACATTGGGCTGGGCGTGGTGGCTCATGCCTGTAATCCCAGCACTTTGGGAGGCCGAGGCGGGTGGATCACCTGAGGTCAGGAGTTTGAGACTAGCCTGACTAGCATGGTGAAATCCTGACTGTACTAAAAATACAAAAATACAAAAATTAACAGGTGGCGGATGCCTGTAATCCCAGCTACTCAGGAGGCTGAGGCAGGAGAATTGCTTGAATCCAGGAGGCAGAGGTTGCAGTGAGCCGAGATCTGGCCACTGCACTCCAGCCTGGGCAACAAGAACGAAAAACTCCATCTCAAAAAACAAAAACAAAAACAAAAAAACAACAAAAAAAAACCTCCTGGGCCCCAGAAGATGGCAACTGCCTCTTCCAGCCTCTTCCACCTGCCTGCCCGTGCACTCCTCTGCCACTTTGGACCTATTCCATGGTGCCACGTGGTCAGGCATTGAAGGAATGGGTGGGTTTTTTTTCCCGTCACCCTCAGATGCTGCTGCTGGGGTTGGGGCGGGTCTCCCCTGGCTGACTGTGTCTGCCTCACCCACTCTCTCCCCATCTCTCTGTCACCACAGGTCTCCAGGGACCAAATTTAGCCCATTTTTCCTCCAAGGATTCTGGACCCTTGGCCATGTTTGCCTCTAGCTTTAGGTCAAGAGATTTCCAACATGGAGTCAAAAAATCTGTATGTTTAAAAAAAAAATTGGCTGGGCGTGGTGGCTCACGCCTGTAATCTCAGCATTTTGGGAGGCTGAGGCAGGTGGATCACCTGAGGTCAGGAGTTCGAGACCACCCTGGCCAACATGGTGAAACCCCATCTCTACTAAAAATACAAAAATTAGCTGGGTGTGGTGGCGGGCCCCTGAAATCCCAGCTACTCAGGAGGCTGAGGCAAGAGAATCTCTTGAACTCAGGAGGCGGAGGTTGCAGTGAGCTGAGATCGTGCCATTGCACTCCAGCCTAGGTGACAGAGTAAGACTCTGTCCCAAAAAAAAAAAAAGACAGGGCGCGGTGGCTCACACCTGTAATCCCAGCACTTTGGGAGGCCGAGGCGGGCGGATCACGAGGTCAGGAGATCGAGACCATCTGGCTAACACGGTGAAACCCTGTCTCTACTAAAAATACAAAAAATTAGCCGGGCGTGGTGGCAGGCGTCTGTAGTTCCAGCTACTCGGGAGGCTGAGGCAGGAGAATGGCGTGAACCCGGGAGGCGGAGCTTGCAGTGAGCCGAGATCATGCCACTGCACTCTAGCCTGGGCAACAGAGTGAGACTCTGTCTCACCCACACAAAAAAAATTGAGGCCAGGCACGGTGGCTCGTGCCTGTAATCCCAGTGCTTTGAGAGACTGAGGCAGGATGACCAACTTGAGCTCAGGAGTTTGAGACCAGCCTGGGCAATGCGGTGAAACCCCATCTCTACTAAACATACAAAAATTAGCTGGGCATGGTGGAGGGCACCTGTAGTCCCAGCTACTCAGGAGGCTGAGGCAGAATGGCATGAACCCTGGAGGCAGAGCTTGCAGTGAGCCGAGATGGCGCCACTGCACCCCAGCCTGGGCGACAGAGCGAGACTCTGTCTCAAAAATAAATAAATAAATAAATAAATAATATATATATATAAATTACCCAGGCATGGTGGTGTGCACCTATAGTCCCAGCTACTCAGGAGGCTGAGGCATGAGAATCGCTTGAACCTGGGAGGTGGAGGTTGCAGTGAGCCAAGATCGCACCACTGCACTCCAGCCTGGGCAACAAAGTAAGACTCTGTCTCAAAAAAAAAAAAAAAAAAAAAAAATTGGCTCGGTACAGTGGCTCACATCCATAATCCCAGCACTTTGGGCATCCAAGGTGGGAGGATTGATTGAGCCCAGGAGTTTGTGACTAGCCTGGGCAACATGGCAAAACCTTGTCTATTTAATAAAATTTTTTTAGGGGCTGGGCACAGTGGCTCACGCCTATAATCCCAGCACTTTGGCCAAGGCAGGCAGATCACCTGCCATCAGGAGTTCGAGACCAGCCTGGCCAACATGGCAAACCCCTGTCTCTACTAAAAATAGAAAAATTAGCCAGGCGTGGTGTCGGGCACCTGTAATCACAGCTACTGGGGTGGCTGAGGCAGAAGAATTGCTTGAACCCAGGAGGTGAAGGTTGCAGTGAGCCAAGACTGCGCCATTGCACTCTAACCTGGGCTACAAGAGCGAGACTCTGTCTCAAAAAAAAAAAAAGCCCTTTACAAATATTAACTCATTTAATTCTCAGAACACCCTAGGAGGTGGGTCCCGCTATCCTGCCGGTTTTGTAGATGAGATAACTGAGGCACAGAGAGGATAAGTCACGTGGCCCAGGTCTTGGTCGCTTCTCAGCCTCCATTTCCAAGAGGAGAAAACAATGCTCCGAAAGAGGAAGTCATCGGCCTGAGGTCACCAGCCGGGAAGTGGAGGAGCCAGGATGGGGCCCGAGGTCCATCTGAGGCCAGAGCCAGTGCTGACCCGCCAGACAGGAAATCAGAGCTGGGGACTGACCGTGGGGCCCAATCAAGTGGGTGGTGTGGGGTGGTGACGGGGGCTGGAGTGAAAGCCAGGATGAGGTGTCACATCAGGCTAGGGCTCCTGCTGGGCCTGGCGGGGCAGAGACCCCTGGCTGATGCCTGGCAAGTCTCTCATTTCTGCTGTGCCGTCCCCTGGGTGGCCAAGGCGCCAGGCCCGGCTGTGGATCTGACACCTCCTGCTGCCGAGCTCTGATCAGAATCTGGCTGCAGGGCAGGGGGCGAAACTGAATCCCACCGGGCCTCCCTGGCCTGGATGTCACGGCAGACATCCCAACCCAACTTCTTGGCACTGCCTGACCCCAGCAGTGGCCTTCTTGGAACCTGGAGAGCCTGTGCCCACCCTGTGGTGCCAACCAGGCTGCTGCCTTGGCCCTGGGCTGTGGGCTCCAGGGTCCCCAGGGATCCCAGGCCCAGGCTCCTGCCCCTCCCGGCTCTCAGGTGAGCTGCTGGGATCGGGTTCCTGCGGTTTCATGTCCTTCATTGTTCTTGGCTGGGGCCTGGCTTATGAAACAGTAATGAGGGGCCCCTGCTCCCGAAGCCGGCCCCTCTAAGGTTTCCACTGCCTCGGCTGCTGCTGCCACCACAGCCCGGAGTCGGGGCCTGGGAGGGCAGCAGCGTGGGGGCCTGAGCCGGAGCCCCCCGGGGACGAGGGTGCTGACAGCCGACAGCCGCCACCACCGCCAGAGCCCGCAGCCCAGGTAATCTGAGAGGAGGCGGGGCGCAGGGTGCCATGGCCGCTGTCTCCCACCACCAGGGGAGGGAACTGCCGCCCTCCAGAGGTAGGGAGGAATTGTGGGGGGGCTCTGGAGGTGAGCAGCCGTTCCCCCCTGTTGAGCCCAGCACCAGACCAGCCTTCACAGGTGTGGCCTTGCCAAGGGCAGAGGGAGAGAGGAGTGGGCAGCTGGCTCTAGCCCGCGCCCTTTTCCTGGGGCCTTGACCCTCCAGCCCTGGAGCCCCTGCCTCTCCTTTAGTGGGGCAAATCTCTTCTGTCCTCCCAGACCTTGTTTTCCCACCTCCTCTACCATCAAACTGCCCCTTCCTCCCTCAGACCTCTCCCTTCTCTCAGCCAGCCTAATCCTTCCTCCTCGCCCTTGTCTTTTGGCCGCAAAAGACCCTGGTGGATCCTTCTATCCACCTCGTTCTGGGGCGCACACACATACATGCATGTATACATGAACTTGCACTGATGCAAACATACAGATCGGTGTACCCGCGGGACCTGCGTAGACACGCATGCGCAAAAGCTCGCTCCACCTATGTGCACACATTTGCCCCCAATACCAGGCCTTTATCCACACACATACCTGCTCCAAGGCCCATATGTGTACACGCACGTGTGCAGGCACACACCAGGTACCTCAGCCAGCCCTCGGCTTGAGTCCCAAGGGGCGCTTCCAGCCTGATGGGCAGCTCCTTGAGAAGTGCAAGATCCCCGGAGGAGATGCCTGGAGACTCCCACGCCACCGGGAGGGGCTGTGCAGGGGGACGGGAGCCCCCACGTGGGCGCTGAGCTGTCTCCTCTCTCCAACCCTGGCCCAGGAGCTCAGGAGCCCTTCAGGTGCTGAGGTGCCCTACTGCGACCTGCCTCGATGCCCGCCTGCCCCTGAGGACCCACTCAGCGCCTCAACCTCCGGCTGCCAGTCTGTGGCGGACCCGGGCCTCAGGCCAGAGCCCAAGAGGTGGGTAGAGTCCCAGGGCCCGCGAAGGGCTTCATGGGGTGGAATGCCCTTGCCCTTCCCATTTGCACTCCTTCCCCAAGGCAGCGCCTGTCTCTAATGGCTGCTGGCATGGGTCATGTGGTCAGTCCTCCAAACCTAGGCACAGGTGGGTGGTGGGCATGCTCCTTGGGCCCACAGGAAGAACTCAGATCACACCACCCTGTTTGCACTTGGGTGGCTGAGCCTCCCCTCCCCAATCCTGGCTGTCTCTCCCAGGGGCCCTGCCCACCCCATAACCTCCTAAGACCGAGCTCAACTTTGCCCCAGGGGTGTGGCTGCTGTGCACCCACCTTGCTGTGGGCATGGCCACAGCCTACTCACATTTCCTCGTTCCCTTTGCACAGCTTTAAAAGATTAAATAGTCCCTGCACCCAGGGGCACCTGCTGTCACCCACCTACCTGGGTGTGCACTGCTCCAGGCTCTGGGGTTCCTTCCACCCTCAGGCCTGAGTGGCAGTCCCCCTTTAAGGTCATGGTACCTTGGGAGGCCATGGTCTGAGAGTCTAGAAACCTGGGTCCCAGCTTCAGATCCATCCCTGATGGGTATTGAGCAAGTTACTCTGTCTTTCTGTGTCTCAGTTTCCCTGTCTATAAAATAAGAGGGATTGAATCAAATCAGCATTGTGCTCGGATCATTCATGTGCTCCTCACAGGTAGGCATATTAAAACAAACAAACAAACAAAGAAACAAAAAAACAGGCTGGGTGCAGTGGCTCATGCCTGTAATCCCAGCACTTTGGGAGGCCAAGGTGGGCGGATCACTTGAGGTCAGGATGTCGAGACCAGCCTGACCAACATGGCGAAACTCTGTCTCTACTAAATATACAAAAATTAGCCAGGCATGGTGGCAGGTGCCTATAATCCCAGCTGCTCAGGAGGCTGAGGCAGGAGAACCACTTGAACCCGGGAGGCAGAGGTTGCAGTGAGTTGAGATCGTGCCATTACACTCCAGCCTGGGTGACACAGTGAGACTCCGTCTCAAAAAACGAAAAACAAACAAAAAAAAAACACACAAAAAAACGAAAAAAAACAAAGACAGCTTTGTTATCAAGTATGTTTCAGAAAGTCTGGGATAAATGAAGTTGAATAGCTTTCCTGCAGGACTTGTCAGAGCTTTTAGCTTGCCTGTGTGCATCGTGGCTTTTGGGTAAGGGAAGTAGGGAAGTATGTCATTTGACTACAGAGCTCTTTTTTATGGCCATCACTTATTATCATCGTGTAGGCCAGTCTGTGGGTCACTCTTTGGGGATACTGCCAGCACTAAGCCTTCTTGAGCCTGTGACTTCTTTTAAAGCAGAGCCTTCTCTGCAGCTCCCTCCCTCAGCATCTGGGCTGGTGAACCTGTCAATGCCTGTGGAGCCGTGCTGCCTCTCACATCCTCATTAGCCAAGCATGAGTCTGTCTTCTTAGACTTACTGAACTTGGGGTCAGTAGACTAAGACTAAGACTCAAAGTTGGGGCTGGGGCAATAGTTTTGGTTCATAACACAGCTCTGCCCTTTCCTATCTCGGTGACCTTGGCCAGTCTCTGGACCTCTCTGAGCCTCAGTGTCTTCCTCTGTGAAATGGGAATTATTATTATTATTATTATTTTGAGATGGAATCTTGCTCTATCACCCAGGCTGGAGTGCAATGGCACGATGTTGGCTCACTGCAACCTCAGCCTCCCGAGTAGCTGGGATTCCAGGCATACGCCACCACACCTGACTAAGTTTTGTATTTGTATTTATTTATTTTTGAGATAGAGTCTCGCACTGTCACCCAGGCCAGAGTGCAATGGCACGATCTTGGCTCACTGCAACCTCCGCCTCCTGGCTTCAAGCGATTATCTTGCCTCAGCCTCCTGAGTAGCTGGGATTACAGGCGTGTGCCACCACCATGCCCATCTAATTTTTGTATTTTTAGTAGAGACGGGGTTTCACCATGTTGGACAGGCTAGTCTCGGACTACTGACCTCAGGTGATCCGCCTGCCTTGACCTCCCAAAGTGCTAGGATTTCAGGTGTGAGCCACTGCGCCCGGCCTAAAATGGGAATTATTATACTTACTTTAAAGGGTGCTGTTGCTGGGCGCGGTGGCTCACGCCTGTAATCCCAGCACTTTGGGAGTCCAAGGCGGGCGGATCACGAGGTCAGGAAATTGAGACCATCCTGGCTAACATGGTGAAACCCCATCTCTACTAAAAAATACAAAAAATTAGCCGGGCGTGGTGGCGGGCGCCTGTAGTCCCACCTACTGGGGAGGCTGAGGCAGGAGAATGGCGTGAACCCGGGAGGCAGAGATTGCAGTGAGCCAAGATGGCGCCACTGCACTCCAGCCTGGGTGACAGAGCAAGACACTGTCTCAAAATAAATAAATAATAAGATTACAAAAAAAAAGGGATGCTGTTTTAGCTCAATGAGGCAACCCATATAAAAACCCTGACACAGAGGCAGCCCTCACCATTGGCTCCCTTTCCCACACCAGCATGTGGGCCCCAGGCTCCCTGTGTGAGTGAGTACGTATGCCTGGGTGGGGTGGGGGATACTCCTAACCACCCCCTTACTTTTTGGGTCTGTCTCCTCTCCCAGGGGCCCATCCCCCTCAGCAGGGCTCCCGGAAGAGGGTCCCACAGCTGCCCCCAGAAGCAGGAGCCGGGAGCTTGAGGCAGTGCCCTATCTGGAGGGCCTGACCACTTCCCTGTGTGGCAGCTGCAACAAGAACCCTGGCTCTGACCCCACCTCCAGCCCTGACTCCGCCACCCCTGATGATACCAGCAACTCGTCCTCTGTGGTGAGCCAGGAGTGGGAGATGGGGGGACAAGAGTGGCTCACACCTCCATCTGCAGCCCTGGGTCCTGCCTAAACCTCCTGGCCAGGGCTGAGCCTCACACCAGGGAATCCAGCGAGGTCCTCTGGACCATTAGCTGGCAGCTCGGGCCACCCTGGCGAACTCCTGGAGGGTGGGGATTTCTGCACAGGCTGGCCCAGGGCGGCTGGGGTCTGGCTGTGAAAAGACGGGGAAAGGAGTTTCAGCCGACAGGAGCTCTGGGTGAATCACCAGCAGGCTCGGGCTGCCACACACTCTCAGATCCCAGAGGGCTGGGGTGTTGGGTGTGGTGTCTAGAGCAAGAGTGGCACAGAGCCCCAGGGCCCTGCCCTCGCCACACAGTGCTGAGCCCCACGGCCAGCCCTGGAATAGATTTCCAAGAGACAGAGGAAAGGGAGCAGGCTGCAGGGGTCATTTAACCACGAAAAGAGAAGAGCCAGCAGTCTTTCCTTCAGCATTTGCATTTTGAGGGGCTGCCGCAGAGCAGGAGAGACAGGCTTGTGCCAGGAAACCCCCCAAAAGGAAAATGACGGGGGGGGGTGGTGATAAGACTCAGAATAAAACAACCCAGCCTCGCACACTTCATGGCCAGCTCCATGCTAAGGGCTTGGCGGGTGTGGGCTCAGGGGAGACTCACCACACCCTCGGAGGTGGAGATTTCAATCGCCCCATATGGGGCTGAGGCTCAGAGGGGGGAGCAACTTAGTGGAGGCCACACATCTGGGAAGTAGTGGGGCTAGGATTTGAACTCACTTCTCTCTGGCCCCTGGGGGTATCTCACACAGTCCCAGATGCGGCACTCTGGGACTCTGGGCAAAGCTCTTGGCTTCAATGGACATACATGCCTCCTAGGTCCATTGAAGATGAGCGACTTAGCACTTAGCACCTGATAGAGCCCAGCACAGTGCCAGGCAAACAGCACGTGCTTTTAATTTAATTGATTGATTGAAGACTGGGTGCGGTGGGTCACGCCTGTAATCCCAGCACTTTGGGAGGCCAAGGTGGGCGGATCACCTGAAATCAGGAGTTTGAGACCAGCCTGGCCAACATGGTGAAACTCGTCTCTACTAAAAATACAAAAATTAGCAGGGTGTGGTGGTGGACACCTGTAATCCCAGCTACTTGGGAGGCTGAGACAGGAGAATCGCTTGAACCTGGGAGGTTGCGGTGAGCTTAGATTGCACCATTGCACTCCAGCCTGGGCAACAAGAGCAAAACTCCGTCTTAAATAGAAAAAAAAAAAACTTGATTGATTGAGACAGGGTCTTGCTCCGTCGCCCAGACTGGAGTGCAATGACGAGAACATGGCTCACTACAGCCTTGACTTCCTGGGCTCAAGTGATCCCCCCACCTCAGCCTCCTGAGTAGCTGGGACTATAGGTATGCACAACCATGCCTAGTTATTATTATTATTTTTTTAAATTTTGTAGAGACAGGGTCTCACTGTGTTGCCCAGGCTGGAAGTGCTTTTTACTGAGTCCATGGAGCGCAGTCTACACCACAGAAGGTGTGGCACCACTCACTGTCACCTCTCAGGGACAGAACTTGACAGTTTAGGAAGTGCTTTTCATTTTTTATTTAATTTTATTTATTTTTGAGATGGAGTCTTGCTCTGTCACCTGGGCTGGAGTGCAGTGCCACGATCTCAGCTCACTGCAACCTGTCTCCCAGGTTCAAGCGATTCGCCTGCCTCAGCCTCTCAAGTATCTGGGATTACAGGCGCCCACCACCATGCCTGGCTAGTTTTTGTATTTTTAATAGAGATGGGATTTCACCATGTTGGCCAGGCTGGTTTCGAACTCCTGACCTCAGGTGATCCACCTGCCTCGGCCTCCCAAAGTGTTAGGATTACAGGCGTGAGCCACCGCGCCCGGCAGGGAAGTGCTTTGTTTTTGTTTTTGTTTTTGTTTTTTGAGATGGAGTCTCGCTCTGTCACCCAGGCTGGAGTGCAGTGGCATGATCTCCACTCACTGCAAGCTCCACCTCCCAGGTTCACACCATTCTCCTGCCTCAGCTTCCCAAGTAGCTGGGACTACAGGTGCCCGCCACCACACCCAGTTAATTTTTTGTATTTTTTAGTAGAGATGGGATTTCACCGTGTTTGCCAGGATGGTCTCCATCTCCTGACCTCATGATCCACCCGCCTCGGCCTCCCAAAGTGCTGGGATTGCAGGCGTGAGCCACTGCGCCCGGCCAGGGAAGTGCTTTTTAATGTTAATTCCCTTCCCTTCCTTCTCCCCTTCTCATTTGGGGAGTATATGTCCTGCAGCCTTTCTTCTCCCACAAACATACTTTGTCCTCCCCTTCTCTGGCAGGACTGGGACACTGTTGAGAGGCAGGAGGAGGCCCCCAGCTGGGACGAGCTCGCAGTGATGATCCTGAGGAGGCCTCGGGAGAGGCCAAGAGCTGACAGCTCCCAAAGGGCTCCGTCTCTCCTCACCAGGTCCCCTGTGGGAGGAGATGCTGCAGGCCAGAAAAAGGAGGGTGAGTCCTTCTGCCAGGTTGGTTCCCATGGTGATGGCCTGGGGCCCCCCAGATAGCCATCTCACTGGCCATTTTGGACTCTGGGCACGGCTTACTTTGGTGGCCTGAGTTGTTAATAATAGTAACAGTTTGCATGTCATGATGGAGCAGCCACAATGAGTCATGCTACCCACTTTATTATTATTATTATTATTTGGGATGGAGTCTTGCTCTGTTGCCCAGGCTAGAGTGCAGTGGCGTGATCCCGGCTCCCTGCAACCTTTGTCTCCTCAGTTCAAGTGGTTCTCCTGCCCCAGCCTCCCAAGTAGCTGAGATTACAGGCTCCTGCCACCATGCCCAGCTAATTTTTGTATTTTTAGTAGACATGGGGTTTCACCATGTTGGCCCAGCTGATCTCAAACTCCCAAACTTCAGTGATCTGCCCATCTCGCCCTCCTAAAGTGCTGGATTACAGGCGTGATTACAGGCACGCCTGACCTATTATTATTATTTTGAGATAGAGTCTCACACTGTTTCCCAGGCTGGAGGGCAGTGGTACCATCTTGGCTCACTGCAACCTCCACCTCCTGGGTTCAAGCGATTCTCCTGCCTCAGCCTCCCTAGTAGCTGGGATTACAGGCATGCAACACCACGCCTGGCTAATTTTTGTATTTTTAGTAGAGATGGGGTTTCACCATGTTGGCCGGGCTTGTCTCAAATTCCTGGCTGGGGATTACAGGAGTGAGCCACTATGCCTGACCTTAGCCAAGGAGTTTGGACTTTCTTCTCTAAATAGTAGGGAGCCACCGAAGGTTTTTGAGGAGGAAAGTCATGTAATTAAACCTGTGCCTCAGGAAGTTCCCTAGGTCAAAGGTGCAAAGATGAATTGGAGCAGGGAGGGGCTGAAGGATGAGAAACCGTTAAGAGACTGTTGCAGGCACTGCAGCAATAACTGGTTCTGGCATGAATCACTGGCGGATGCAAAATCCCTAGGGTGATAAGTTGTCAGGAAACAGGATAGTCATGGTCTCAAAGTATCGTGTCCGGAATTGGTGGGTTCTTGGTCTCACTGACTTCAAGAATGAAGCCGCGGACCCTCGCGGTGTTACAGTTCTTAAAGGCGGCATGTCTGGAGTTTGTTCCTTCTGAAGTTCGGATGTGTTTGGATGGAGTTTCTTCCTTCTGGTGGGTTCGTGATCTCGTTGGCTCAGGAGTGACGCTGCAGACCTTCGCAGTGATTGTTACAGCTCTTAAGGCAGTGCCTCTGGAGTTGCTCATTCCTCCCGGTGGGTTCATGGTCTCGACCGCTTGAGGAGTGAAGCTGCAGACCTTCGCCGTGAGTGTTAGAGCTCACAAAGGCAGTGTGGACCCAAAGAGTGAGCAGCAGCAAGATTTATTGCAAACAGCCAAAGAACAAAGCTTCCACAGTGTGGAAGGGGACCCCAGCGGGTTGCCACTGCTGGTTCGGGCAGCCTGCTTTTATTCTCTTATCTGGCCCCACCCACATCCTGCTGATTGGTCCATTTTACAGAGAGTGAGTGGTGTATTTTTACAGGGTGCTGATTGGTGCATTTACAATCCCTGAGCCAGACACAAAGGTTCTCCACGTCCCCACTAGATTAGCTAGATACAGAGTGTCCACACAAAGGTTCTCCAAGTCCCTACCAGAGTAGCTAGATACAGAGTGTCGGTTGGTGCATTCACAAACCCTGAGCTAGACACAGGGTGCTGATTGGCGTGTTTACAAACCTTGAGCTACAGACAGAGTGCTGATTGGTGTATTTACAATCCCTTAGCTAGACATAAATGTTCTCCAAGTTCCCACTAGACTCAGGAGCCCAGCTGGCTTCACCCAGTGGATCTCGCTCTGGGGCTGCAGGTGGAGCTGCCTGCCAGTCCCGCCCCGTGCGCCCACACTCCTCAGGCCTTGGGTAGTCGATGGGACTGGGCGCCGTGGAGCAGGGGCAGCGCTCGTCGGGGAGGCTCGGGCTGCACAGGAGCCCACGGAGGAGGGGGGAGGCTCAGGCATGGCGGGCTGCAGATCCTGAGCCCTGCCCCGCGGGAAGGCAGCTAAGGCCCGGCGAGAAATCCAGCGCAGCACCGGTGGGCCCGCCAAGCCCACGCCCACCCGGAACTCCAGCTGGCTCGCAAGCGCCGTGTGCAGCCCTGGTTCCCGCTCGCGCCTCTCCCTCCACACCTCCCCGCAAGCTGAGGGAGCCAGCTCCGGCCTCGGACAGCCCAGGAAGGGGCTCCCACAGTGCAGCGGCGGGCTGAAGGGCTCCTCAAGTGCCGCCAAAGTGGGAGCCCAGGCAGAGGAGGCACCGAGAGCGAGCGAGGGCTGTGAGGCCAGCACGCTGTCACCTCTCAGTATCACCCCTCAGATTCTGCATCGATTACTGAGAGATAAGGCACCCTTAGGCTGGGGAGAGCGGGAAGATACCACCTTCACCAAGTGGCTGCTCAGCATCCCCAGAGTGGGGCAAACCAACATCAGATGCCCCCTGATATGATGCATGGGGTCGGAGGAGGGGATGCTGGGGTGAGCACAGAATCCCTTCCCTTCTAAATCGTCCTGCTGAAAATGCATTGCCTACACCTAACCCCAGTGAAACATCAGACAAACCCGAACTGAAAGACATTCTGCAAAATGACTGGGCTCCTCATAGGACAAAAAGCGGCTAGGGGACTGTCCTTGATTAAAAGGGACTAACAGGACGAGGACGTGAAATGCCATGTGTGAGCCCATTGGGATCTGGGACAGGAGGAGACAGAGCTGTGACAGGCATTACTGGGACAACTGGGGCATTTTTTTTTTTTTTTTGAGATGGAGTCTTGCTCTGTCCCCCAGGCTGGAGTGCAGTGGTGCGATCTTGGCTCATTGCAACCTCCGCCTCCTGGGTTCAAGCGATTCTCCTGCCTCAGCCTCCTGAGTAGCTGGGATTACAGGTGCCTGCCACCACGCCCAGCTGACTTTTTGTATTTTTAGTAGAGACAGAGTTTCACCATGTTGAGCTTGATGGGATCCGGGACGCGCCTGTAGTCCCAGTTACTCGGGATGCTGAGGCAGGAGGATCGCTTGAACTTGGGAGGCGGAGGTTGCAGTGAGCTGAGATCACCCCACTGCACTCCGGCCTGGGCAACAGAATAAGACTCCATCTTAAATTAATAAATAAATAAATAAATAAATAAGGGCCATGGTTGTGGGGTGAGGAGGGGACAGAGAAGGAGAGAGGTTTAGGAAGCAGACTTCATGGTACTCAGGACAGGAGGATACGCAGTCACAGCTTCTGGCCTGGGTGTCTGCATAGATTGTGTGCCCTTTGCTGACAGCAGGTGGCTGGGGAGCGGATGCGCCCAGCGCTGGCTGTGCTGTGTGGGATTTGCGAGCCCTGAGGAAGAGGTTTTGAGGATTCAGATGATCAGGGAAGCAGGGGATGGAGATGTGGCATCTTCAACTGAGGGGCAATGTTCACTCAGGCACTCAGCAGACGTTTACTTACTGCCCACAAGTCAATCATGGCTGAATAGATGAGGCAGCAATGAGAACAGCAGTAGCATTACAGCAGTGACCCTCTTTTCTGATGTTCCAGGCCTCGTGCTAAATAAATGTCTTGCACAGAATCACTTTGGGCTCCCCGACCCCTCACTCCTGGTCTACCTCCTTCCTCACTGGACACTCCACCTCGCTCTCCTTTGCTGAGGCCGCCTCCTCTGCTTCACTTTTAAATATCGGATGCCCCAGATCCCAGTCCTGGGCCCCTTCTGTCCTCTCCCTGCACACTTAGCTGCTTGGCTTTCAGTACTGTCTGGGAAAAACCATGACTCCGGAGTCCACAGCTTGGGCCTTGATTTCTCCCCTGAACCTGCCAATTTATACAACCCAGCCATCCACTGCGTTTATCACACCTCAGGCCCCACACTGCACTCATTGTTTCACTAATTTCTTTTTTTTTTTCCTTTTTTTTTTTTTTTTTTTTTGAGATGGACTTTCACTCTTGTTCCCCAGGCTGGAGTACAATGGCACAGTATTGACTCACTGCAACCTCCGCCTCCCAGGTTCAAGCCATTCTCCTGCCTCAGGCTCCCAAGTAGCTGGGATTACAGGCATGTGCCACCACGCCTGGCTAATTTTGTATTTTTAGTAGAGACGGGGTTTCTCCATGTTGGTCAGGCGGGTCTCGAACTCCCGATCTCAGGTGATCCGCCTGCCTCGGCCTCCCAAAGTGCTGGGATTATAGGCGTGAGCAACCGCGCCCGTCCCACTGCTACAATAACACTAACTAAGCTACAGACTTGATGGGATTCACCAGTTTTTCTACTAATGTCCTTTTTCTGTTCCTGGATCCATTCCAGGATCCCACATTGCCTTTAGTCCCCCTCCTCATCTCCTCCGTCTCCTCCAATCTGTGACAGCTTTCCCATCTCTTCCAGTTTCCCCTGAAGGCTGGGGGCACAGCGATCTGCTCATCTTTGACTTTAGAAAAAGTCTCCCTGGATGAATGATGACATTGGCCCGAGAGTGCACAGGCTTGGGGGCTACTGCAACCATCCAGGAGAGAACTAATGGTGGCTTGGAGTAGGAAGTGGGTGTAGATGAGAGAATCAGGTAAATATGGAGTGTATTTATTTTATTTTTCGTAGAGATGGGGGCTCACTATGTTGCCCAGGCTGGTCTCCAACTCCTGGGCTCAAGCAATCCTCCTGCCTCAGCCTCCCGAAATGTTGGAATTACAGGTGTGAGCCACTACCAGGCATGAAACGTATTTTAGAATGGCCGTGGGACATCAGCCACCAGCAAATTTTTTGTTTTTTGTTTTTTGTTTTTTGTTTTCTGAGACAGAGTCTCGCGCTGTCACCCAGGCTGGAGTGCAGTGGCCAGATCTCGGTTCACTGCAACCTCCACCTTCCGGGTTCAAGCAATTCTCCAGCCTCAGCCTCCCTAGTAGCCAGGATTACAGGCATGCACTACTGCATCCGGCTAATTTTTTTTTTTTTTTGAGACAGAGTCTCACTCTGTTGCCCAGGCTGGAGTGCAGTGGCGCGATCTCAGCTCACTGCAAGCTCTGCCCTCCAGGTTCACGCCATTCTCCTGACTCAGCCTCCCGAGTAGCTGGGACTACAGGTGCCCGCCACCACGCCCGGCTATTTTTTTTTTTTTTGTATTTTTAGTAGAGACGGGGTTTCACCGTGTTAGCCGGGCTGGTCTCGATCTCCTGACCTTGTGATCCGCCCGCCTCGGCCTCCCAAAGTGCTGGGATTACAGGCGTGAGCCACTGCTCCCGGCCGCATTCAGCTAATTTTTGTATTTTTAGTAGAGACCAGTTTCACCATGTTGGCCAGGCTGGTCTCAAACTCCTGACCTCAGATGATCCACCCGCCTCGGCCTCCCAAAGTGTTAGCATTACAGGTGTGAGCCACCGTGCCTGGCAACCTTGCAAATTTTGAATTCTCTGCTAGGTGCTGGGAACTCAGACTTCACCAACACCAGCCCAGAGAGGCTGGACGGGGCAGTGGCTGCAAAGGGAGAGGACAGGGGATCTTAAGAAGGCATGAAGAGAGGGGATCTGCATGAAGGCGACTGTGGTTACTTTTTTGTTTCGTTTGTTGTTTTAAGACAATGTCTTGCTCTGTTGCCCATGCTGGAGGGCAATGGCACAATCTTGACTCACTGCAACTTCCGCCTCCTGGGCTCAGGCAATCCTCCGGCCTCAGCCTCCTAGGTAGCTGAGACTACAGGCACGTACCACCAGGCCCTGCTAAGTTTTAAAAAACTTGTAGTAGAGACAGGGTCTCGCCATGTTGCCTTGGCTGGTCTAGAACTCCTGAGCTCAAGTGATCCTCCCACCTTGGCCTCCCAAAGTGCTGGGATTACAGGTGTGAGCCACCACACCCACAGTTGTGGCTTCTTTAAGATGAGGCCATGATACCCTTTACTCTTCACCTAAAGCAGTAGCCAAGGGACGTGTACATAGGGGTGCTCAACACCTGCTCACTGACTGAGGGATTGAGCAGAGTGGAGGGTGACACACCAAGGTCATGGCAACTCTGTCATGAGGCTAGGAGTTGCAAAGAGGGTCACTACTGAGGACAGTTACATTAATCCTTTAGGCCAGCACTTCTGAAACTATAAGGTGTACAAATCACCAGACAGTTTTGTTAAATGCAGATTCAGAAGCAGTGCATCTGGGCTGGGACCTGAGATTCTGCATTTCTGGCAAACTCCCAGCTACCAGTTTATAAAAGGTTGTCCATCCCTGCACCTTTCCCATCCTCATGGCAGCCCTGGGAGAAGCCTCAGGGTAGGAACATTTGGATACGAAAAACAGGGGCTTTCTAGAGCTGTCGCACATGAAACAGGCTCATTAGAACCTGTCTCTGCTAAAAATACAAAAATGAGCTGGGCATGGTGGTGCATGCCTGTAATCCCAGCTACTTGGGAGGCTGAGGCAAGAGAATCATTTGAACCCAGGAGGCATAGATTGCAGTGAGCCGAGATTGCGTCATTGCACTCTAGCCTGGGTGACAGAACGAGACTCTGTCTCAAAAAAAAAAAGGCCAGGCACGGTGGCTCACGCCTGTAATCCCAGCACTTTGGGAGGCCAAGGTGAGCAGATCACCTGAGGTCAGGAATTCGAGACCAGCCTGGCCAACATGGTGAAATGCCGTCTCTACTAAAAATACAAAAATTAGCCGGGCATGGTGGCGCGTACCTATAATCCCAGCTACTCAGTAGGCTGAGGCAGGAGAATGGCTTGAACCTGGGAGGCGGAGGTTGCCATGAGCCGAGATGGTGCCACTGCATTCCAGCCTGGGCGACAGAGAGAGACTCTGACTCAAAAACAAAACAAAACAAAACAAACAAACAAACAAAAAACCAAGAAAGGGGGGGAATTCCTTGGATTCTGATTGAAGGAAATAGAACTGGGAAGGGCAGATTGTCAGGCGGCTGCCGCTGGGCCCACCTCTCCCTCCCTGGGGTCACACAGGCTATTGTCAACACTTCTCTCCACAAATTTGCTTCTTCTCTATCTTGTCTGTGGATCCCCAGACCCTGTGGCCTTCCAGTTCTTGAACCCATCTCTTGACTGAGTCAGGGTCTCAATTTCAAATTCTTGACCTCAGCTTGAGAGGGGCATCCAAGCGCTTGTCTAATCAGCCTTGGTCAGAGAGGTGGAGTCACTTGGTACAGACAGTGAGACCTGTAAGAGGAGGGTGTGGGGTCTGCCCTAATCACTGGTCCTAAGGGACAAAGAAAGGTAGAATATTAGAGCTGCCTGGACCTCTCCCCTTACCTTGAGCCCCTCTCTTCTCTCTCCAGACACCGGTGGTGGGGGCTGGAGCGCAGGACAGCACTGGGCAAGGCTCCGGGGAGAAAGCAAGTTCTCCCTGGAGCGGCACCGGTCAACACTGACCCAGGCTTCCTCCATGACACCACACAGCGGACCTCGAAGCACCACGTTTCAGGCTTCTCCTGCCCAAAGGGACACTGCTCAGGCTGCCTCTACACGTGAAACCCCCAGAGCCTCCTCTCCCCACCGAATCACCCAAAGGGACACCTCCAGGGCCTCATCCACCCAAGAGGACACCCCCAGGGCCTCATCTACACAGTGGAACACCCCCAGAGCTTCCTCTCCCTCACGAAGCACCCAACAGGATAACCCCAGAACCTCTTCTACCCAGCAGGACAACCCCCAAACTTCTTTTCCTACTTGTACTCCCCAACGGGAAAACCCCAGGACACCCTGTGTCCAGCAGGACGATCCCAGAGCCTCCTCTCCCAACAGAACCACTCAACGAGAGAATTCCAGACCATCCTGTGCCCAGCGGGACAATCCCAGAGCCTCCAGAACCTCCTCTCCCAATAGAGCCACACAAGACAGCCCCAGAACATCCTGTGCCCAGCAGGACAATCCCAGAGCCTCCTCTCCTAACAGAACCACCCAACAAGAGAACCCCAGAACATCCTGTGCCCGACGGGACAATCCCAGAGCCTCCTCTCCCAACAGAACCACCCAACAAGACAGCCCCAGAACATCCTATGCCCGACGGGACAATCCCAGAGCCTCCTCTCCCAACAGAACCACCCAACGAGGCAGCCCCAGAACATCCTGTGCCCGATGGGACAATCCCAGAGCCTCCTCTCCCAACAGAGCCACCCAACAGGACAACCCCAGAACATCCTGTGCCCGACGGGACAATCCCAGAGCCTCCTCTCCCAACAGAACCATCCAACAGGACAACCCCAGAACATCCTGTGCCCGACGGGACAATCCCAGAGCCTCCTCTCCCAACAGAACCACTCAACGAGACAGCCCCAGAACATCCTGTGCCAGACGGGACAATCCCAGAGCCTCCTCTCCTAACAGAACCACCCAACAAGAGAACCCCAGAACATCCTGTGCCCGACGGGACAATCCCAAAGCCTCCTCTCCCATCAGAGCCACCCAACAGGACAACCCCAGAACATCCTGTGCCCAGCGGGACAATCCCAGAGCCTCCTCTCCCATCAGAGCCACCCAACAGGACAACCCCAGAACTTGTATTCAACAGAACATCCCCAGATCATCTTCTACCCAACAAGACAACCCTAAAATCTCTTGTACCAAACGGGATAACCTCAGACGCACTAGTACACAGCGGGACCGCACACAGTCCTTTTCCTTTCAACGAGACAACCCTGGAACCTCCTCATCTCAATGCTGCACCCAAAAGGAGAATCTGAGACCATCATCTCCCCACCGCTCCACTCAATGGAACAATCCCAGGAATTCATCTCCCCATCGTACTAACAAAGACATCCCCTGGGCCTCGTTTCCCCTCCGGCCAACTCAGAGTGATGGTCCCCGAACCTCTTCCCCATCTCGCTCCAAGCAAAGTGAGGTTCCCTGGGCATCCATTGCCCTCCGGCCAACCCAAGGTGACAGGCCTCAGACATCCTCTCCCAGCAGGCCAGCCCAGCATGACCCACCCCAGTCCTCCTTTGGCCCCACCCAGTACAACTTGCCATCCCGGGCCACCTCTTCCCCCCATAACCCAGGCCACCAGAGCACCTCCCGGACTTCCTCACCTGTGTACCCCGCTGCCTATGGGGCTCCCCTGACCTCTCCTGAGCCCTCCCAGCCTCCATGTGCTGTGTGCATTGGGCACCGGGATGCCCCTCGAGCCTCTTCGCCCCCTCGCTATTTGCAGCACGACCCCTTCCCCTTCTTCCCAGAGCCCCGCGCCCCTGAGAGAGAATTGCCCCAGCACGAGCCTCCCTATATACCACCTGCTGTGTGCATTGGACACCGAGATGCCCCCCGGGCGTCCTCGCCCCCCCGCCACACCCAATTTGACCCCTTCCCCTTCCTCCCAGACACATCAGATGCCGAGCATCAGTGTCAGTCCCCCCAACACGAGCCCCTTCATCTCCCTGCACCTGTGTGTATTGGGTACCGAGACGCACCCCGGGCCTCCTCCCCACCACGCCAGGCCCCAGAGCCTTCCCTCTTATTCCAGGACCTCCCCAGGGCCAGCACAGAGAGCCTTGTCCCTTCCATGGACTCTCTGCACGAGTGCCCCCACATCCCCACCCCTGTGTGCATTGGGCACCGGGATGCACCCTCCTTCTCATCCCCACCACGCCAGGCTCCTGAGCCATCCCTCTTCTTCCAGGACCCCCCTGGAACTAGTATGGAGAGCCTGGCCCCCTCCACTGACTCTCTGCATGGCTCCCCATTGCTGATCCCCCAAGTGTGCATCGGGCACCGGGATGCACCCCGAGCCTCCTCCCCACCCCGCCACCCACCCAGTGACCTAGCGTTTCTGGCACCCTCACCTTCGCCGGGCAGCTCCGGGGGCTCCCGGGGCTCAGCGCCTCCCGGGGAGACCAGGCACAACTTGGAGCGGGAGGAGTACACTGTGCTGGCTGACCTGCCCCCACCCAGGAGGCTGGCCCAGAGACAGCCAGGGCCCCAGGCGCAGTGCAGCAGCGGGGGCCGCACCCGCAGCCCTGGCCGCGCAGAGGTGGAGCGCCTCTTCGGGCAAGAGCGCAGGTGAGCCCGGGGTGGGGGGTCAGCCAGGTGGGCTGGGGAGGAGGCTCGGCAGCAGGACAGGTGAAGGGTTAGGGTGCCAAAAGAAAGTGTTCAAATCCCTCTGGCTTGCCATTTACCGGCTGTGCGACCTTGGGCAAATCGCTCGGTTTCTCTGTTTCCGCATATTAGGAGTTTTCTGTTTTGTGTGTGTGTGTGGTTAAGTGACGTCATGCACAGCCCAGTGGTTAACAGCAAAGACTGTAGTCAGGAGGGCTGAGTCCAAATCTTGGGTCAAAGCCACATGTCAACTCGTGTGACCTGATATAGTGAGTTAACCTACCTGAGCCTCAGTTTCCTCATCTGTAATGGAGGGGAACGTGAGCACATTCATTCAAATAAGGGTGAACTGTCTTTTTATTTTTTCTTTTTCGGTTTTTTTTTTTTTTTTTTTGAGGCGGAGTTTTGCTCTTGTTGCCCAGGCTGGAGCTCAATGGTGCGATCTCGGCTCACTGCAACCTCCACCTCCCGAGTTCAAGCAATTGTCCTGCCTCAGCCTCCCGAGTAGCTGGGATTACAGAGGCCCACCACCACACCCGGCTAATTTTTTTGTATTTTTAGTAGAGACGGGGTTTCGCCATATTGGCCAGGCTGGTCTCGAACTCCTGACCTCAAGTGATCCACCCATCTCGGCCTCGCAAAGTGCTAGGATTACAGGAGTGAGCCATCGCGCCCAGCCAAAATGAGAGTGAACTCTCAAACCCTTTGATCCAGACTCACGGGTTTTTTTTTTTTTCTTCCGTGCATGAAGGAGAAGAAGAAAGTACCCATGATTTTTTCCTGCCTTGGCAAAGAAAACTCATGGGTCCCTATGCATTTCAGAAAACAGTTATGTCAATTTAAAATGTATGGCCAGGGCCGGGCACGGTGGCTCATGCCTGTAATCCCAGCACTTGGGGAGGCCGAGGCAGGCGGATCACGAGGTCAGGAGATCGACAGCAGCCTGGCTAACACGGTGAAACCCCGTCTCTACTAAAAATACAAAAAATTAGCTGGGCGTGGTGGCGGGCACCTGTAGTCCCAGCAACTCGGGAGGCTGAGGCAGGAGAATTGCTTGAACCCGGGAGGCGGGGCTTGCAGTGAGCCGAGATCATACCACTGCACTCCAGCCTGGGCGACAGAGCGAGACTCCATCTAAAAATAAAACAAAATAAAAATGTATGGCCAGAGCTACCTATTTTAAGAAAGAAAGCTCACAGAATTACGGATTTTTAGCAGTCAAACATCCTAGGACACCTGAAGTCCAGGTGTCTTTTGAGTCTCCTTGGTCAGCAGCACTGGCCCCCTGGAAGGGGAGCATTTCCTCCTGATCCCGCTGAGGTTTCTTTCCCCAAAAGTTCCAGCCCTCGAGTTTTCAAGAATCAGAGCTAGAATTCCATTAGTTAGGTTCAGGAGAACAACAGTAACAAAAAGCAGTCTGGAAGTCTCAAAACTTTCCGTGTATATAATTCAACGAATTTTTAGTATATTTACCAAGTTGTCCAACCATTGCCACAATCTAACTTTAGAACATTTTCATCACCCTAAAGGGTATGGAATATTTTGTATCTAAAATTCCTCTTTGCTGCTCCTTGGGAAAGTTTTCTCCTGGATTTGAATCTGCATGAGAAACCTTATCAATCTTGGCTGGGGGCAGTGGCTCCCTCCTGTAATCCCAGCACCGGAGCTTGCAGTGAGCCGAGATCGTGCCACTGCACTCCAGCCTGGGCGACAGAGCGAGACTCCGTCTCAAAAAAAAAAAAAAAAAAAAATTAGCCGGGCATAGTGGCACACGCCTGTAGTCCCAGCTACTCAGGAGGCTGAGGCAGCAGTATCGCCTGAATTTGGGAGGTGGAGTTTGCAGTGAGCTGAGATTGCGTCATTGCGCTCCAGCCTGGGCAACAAGAGTGAAACTCCATCTCAAAAAAAGAAAAAAAAGAAACTTTATCTCTTGTTCTTCAAATTTCCTTTTCCAGTAAGCTTGATCATTTAATATCCAGATGACAACCGTGTGGTCTCCAGCATTAGTATAATTATTTCTTTGGCCTTAAAAACAAAAACAAAAACCCAGAGCAGTTTTAGGTTCACAGCAAAATTGAGCAGAAAGTGCAGAGTTCCATGCACAGCCTCTCCCACTACCAATATCCTGTACTAGACAGGTATGCTTGTTTCCAGCTCCTGGCCTCAAGGGATCCTCCTTTCTTGGCCTCTCAAAGTGCTGGTGAGCCACTGTACTGGGCAGTAGGGTGATACATTTGTTACAATCCATGAACCTACACTGACAAATCACCCAAAGTTTAGGGTTCACTCTTGGTGATGTACAGCCTATAGGCTTGAATGAATGTATAATGACAAGTATCCACCACTGTAACATCATGGAGTAGTTTCACCCTGAAAGTCTTCAGTGTCTTTAACTTTTTTTTTGTTTGTTTGGAGATGGAGTCTTGCTCTGTCGCCCAGGCTGGAGTACAGTGGTGCAATCTTGGCTCACTGCAACCTCTGCCTTCCGGGTTCAAGCAGTTCTTCTGCCTCAGCCTGCTGAGTAGCTGGGACTACAGGAGCACACCGCCACATCCGGCTAATTTTTTTGTATTTTTAGTAGCGACAGGGTTTCACCCTGTTGCCCAGGCTGGTCTTGAACTCCTGAGCTCAGGCAATCTGCCCACCTCGGCCTCCCAAAGTGCTGGGATTACAGGCGTGAGCCACCGTGCCTGGCCTGACCTTTTTTTTTTTGAAACAGGGTCTTGCTCTGTCACCCAGCAGGAGTGCAGTGGCATGATCATGGCTCACTGCGGCCTCAAACTGCCAGGCTCAAGCGATTCTCTCACCTCAGCCTCCTCAGTAGCTGGGACTACAGTCGTGTACCACTATGCCCAGCTAATTTTTCTATTTTTTGTAGAGATGGAGTCTCACTTTGTTGCCCAGATTGGTCTCAAACTCCTAGCCTCGAGCAATGATCCCACCTTGGCCTCCCGAAGTTCTTTGACCTTTTTATGATGACTATTTCTGGTCTAACGTCAATTTTCCGAACTTTGTCTTAACTAATAACTCAGCAGGGACATTAAGGTCTTTAAGCCAAAGTTAATTAATTTTCTTTCCTTTTTTCCAGGATAATTTCAGAGAGATAAGGTGTTTATATTGGTAGAAATGAGAAATATGTTTACACTTTTATTAACCATTTGTTTTTACATGATCACTCCTATATATTTAATTCTACTCTCTTTGAAATAGCTTATTTAGGGAAGTTTTCATAATTTTACTGAATAATTAAATTTTTTCCTCTTATCTGGCACCTTTTCCAAGTAGAAAACCATTCATCCTCTGAATATGGAAAATTTTAAAACTATGTAGTGTGTGTGTAAGGGACAGACTGGAGCTTATGAGCGGGTGGCTGTAGGAGTGCGCTTTTATTTTCTCCTATTTCCTCCTCGATATGTATTTATTGAGCATCTACTCTGTCCAAGCATTGTCCCGAGTCTGGAAAATTTTTCTTACAGGGTTATCACATCAAAGCATTGGGAGTTTTGGCTTGATCTTAATTTTTTTTTCCTTAGATGCCTTTAGCATCTCTTAGAGTCATGTAGGATTCTGTGGTCATTTGAATTCAAAACCCCGCCTTCACTGGATTTGCTAGACTTGATGGCTTTGCTCCTTTAATTCTCTCTGGAGGTCGAAGAGCCCATCTAAGCTTCCGAAGGAAACATGTTTCCTTTGTCATGCTTGGTGCGGCCACACCAACCCTTGGGAACAGGTGGCCCCAAGGAGACGCTGTTGCTTCAGCATCGGACAAGCCAGGTCTCTGTTGGGGTTTCAGAATCTTCTTGAGTCCCTCGCTCTTTTCTCTCAATTCTACACGGGGGAAAAAAGGAAGGCGAGTTCTCAGGAGGAATGCTCATCAAGCAAGCTGGAGTTCATATGGAAAATGCATCCATCCGGAAGAGAACACACAAGTGCCTTGCTTCCCTGCACCGGATGTTTCCACTATTGTCCTCCCCGTTAGGGAGGAACAGCCCACTGGGTCATGTTTGGGCTCTTGCTTCATCGACGCTCCTATACCCCAGTTCGGGGGAAAATTCACTCTAAGGCCTTCAGCTCTCACAGAGTAAGGAAACGCACTCACCTCAAATTCGATTACAAATTGGCTGGGTGCAGTGGCTCACGCCTCTAATGCCAAGACTTTGGGAGGTCGAGGCAGGTGGATCACCTGAGGTCAGGAGTTCGAAATGAGACCAGCCTGGCCAACATGGTGAAACCCCGTCTCTACTAAAAATATAAAAATTAGCTGGGCATGGTGGTGGACACCTGTAATCCCAGCTGCTCAGGAGGCTGAGGCAGGAAAATCGCTTGAAACCAGAAGGCAGAGGTTGCAGTGAGCTAAGATTGCACCACTGCACTCCAGCCTGGGTGACAGAGCGAGACTCCATCTCAAAAAAAAAAAAAAAAAAAAAAAGGGGTTACAAACAGCCTGCCCAGGGAGCGAGCCCTCAAGCTCAGAAACACTTCCTCCAGGGAACTTTGGTTCCTCTCTGAACCAGCTGCCAATAACTGCTAACAAGTAAAATTACTGTGCTTTATGGCTCTGATTCTAATGACCTTGGCAAAAGACATGAAACAACAAAAAACTCCAACCCCATACTTTTTTGTTGAGACAGGATCTTGCTCTTTCACCCAGGCTGGAATGCAGTGGCGTGATCATGGCTCACTGCAGCCTCAACCTCCCAGGCTGAAGCGATCCTCCCACCTCAGCCTCCCAAGTAGCTGGGACTACAGCCATGTACCACCATGCCCGGCTCATTTAAAAATTTTTTTTTCCTAGAACAAGGTCTCATTCTGTTGCCAGGGCTGTCTCAAACTCCTCGACTCAAGTGATCCTCCGACCCCAGCCTCCCCAAGTGCTGGAATTACAGGTGTAAAGACACTGTACCTGGCCTCCCAACCCCATATATATATATTTTTTTTTGAGACAGGGTCTCACTATGTCGCCCAGGCTGCACTGCAGTGGCGCGATCTCGGCTCACTGCAACCTCCACCTCCTGGGGTCAAGCGATCCTCCTGCCTCAGCCTCCTGAGTGGCTGGGATTACAGGCACGTGCCACCACGCCTGGCTAAGTTTTCTATTTTTAGTAGAGATTGGGTTTCACTATGTTGACCAGGCTGGTCTCAAACTCCTGACCTCAAGTGATCCACCCACCTCAGCCTCCCAAAGTGCTGGGATTAGAGGCATGAGCCACCGTGCCTGGGCTAATTTTTGTATTTTTAGAGACTGGGTTTCACTATGTTGTCCAGGCTGGTCTTGAACTCCTGAGCTCAAGCCATCCGCCTGCCTCAGCCTCTCAAAGTTCTGGGATTACAGGCGTGACCCACTGCGTCCTGCCCAATCCCATACTTTTGAAGGTGTCGTTCCAGCATGGTTCCTTAGGCACAGGCCCACCACAGACAGCAGGGCCTATGGAGGCCTGAGCAGAGTTTCCTCATACTTCCCTTTTTGCTGCCTCACTCTGGGTCCACCACAGGGTGGCCTTTTTCAGGCTTCTCTTCCTGGTTCAGTTCATCCACCAAAGACACGGCTCCATTTGCTAACTGAGACCCAACCAAAATAAACATTCATGGAGCGGTTGGGTCTTTTGTTGTGACCCCTTAGGTAGAGGAAGGGAGAGATATGCGCAGGTTCTGTTTGGTGTTTCTACCTGTCCGTAGAGATACCACGTTAAACATTAACAGGCATGCCTCCCAGTTAGTAAGCGAGACAACTAACTGGAACTAGACTTTTTACACAAGTTAGAGATGATCTTCATTGGATGCGTCAACAACGCCTGAAGCCCAGTGTCTTAGAAATGACATTTGCCCAGGGCCAGGCGTGGTGGCTCATGCCTGTAATCCCAGCTACTTGGGAGGTTAAGGCAGAGAATCACTTGAACCCGGGAGACGGAAGTTGCAGTGAGCTGAGATTGCGCCACTGCACTCCAGCCTGGGTGACAGAGCGAGACTCCATTTCAAAAAAAAAAAAAAAAGACATTTGCTTGGACAGTTTATGTTGGCCTCTCTGGAGTTGTCAGGGAGAATGTTTCTTTCTTCTGATCTTGCTCAGAGCTCTTTTGCCAACAGCTAGGATGGCCTGGAGTTTTCAAGGCTAAGCGCTGGGATTCTGTTGGTTAACAGTGATGGGAGGGAAAAAGGAAAAGAAATCCAAAATTTACAGTATGGACAGGAAAAGGCAGAAAGAATGGAACACGGGGGCACAGAGCAGTCTGGCTCTGTCGTCCCACCTCGTGGGCTGTGATCATGATGCAAGTGCTTGGCCCCTGGAACATAAGAAGCGCTCCATAAATGCTTTGTCATTATGATTATGTGTGCCCGGTGCCTGGTACACAGTAGGTACTCAATAAATCTTAATTCCCGCAAAGACCAATCTAACCTTTGTCTGGGGGTGGCTGGGTGGGCTGCTGGTGGGGTGGTGGTTGGTCATAGGAAGTGCTGGATGAGACAGGAGAGGGCCATGGCCAGGGCCAGATCCCCCTCCCCACCCAACCGCCTCTACTCCCCACTTTTCTCGTCACATTCACAAGAGCCTCATGAGGCAGAATAGAGCAGTGTTAACCATCCCCATTTTTCAGAAGGGGAAACTGAGGCCCTGAGAGTCATCCTCACTTAGGGCCCTTCAACCAGCTTGCAGTGGGTCCCTGGCTGTCCCATATCTCCTCCTGTTGGAGGTGGGAGCAGAGGGGCTGGGGTGCTGGGAGTGGGACAGTCCCTCAGAGGAGTGGCTGCATTTGCTCATAGGAAGTCCGAGGCAGCGGGGGCCTTCCAGGCCCAGGACGAGGGACGGTCACAGCAGCCCAGCCAAGGCCAGAGCCAACTTCTCCGAAGACAGTCCAGCCCTGCCCCCAGCAGGCAGGTGAGCACTGCCAGCTGTCTGGGGCCCCGCACCCCAAGGGGCGGCCACTGCCTCTTCCCTCCCGCTAGAAGCCAGGCAGGGGGCTTGGACAGGAAGGTCCTCTATGAAAGGGTCGGAGTCCAATCATGGGGATCCAGCTCTCCCCTCTCCCCAAGGGCCAGCAGTTCTTGGCAAAATGCATAAGACCCCACATTAATCCTTTGAAGATAGCCCCTGTCCCATGCTATCCCCTTCCTTTACTAAGCACTGCTCTCTTTTTTTTTTTTTTTTTTTTTGAGATGGAGTCTTGCTCTGTCTCCCAGGCTGGAGTGCAGTGGGGCAATATTGGCTCACTGCAACCTCTGCCTCCCAGGTTCAAGAGATTCTCCTACCGCAGCCTCCCAAATAGCTGGGATTACAGGCGTGTGCCACCACACCCAGCTAATTTTTGTACTTTTAGTAGAGACAGGGTTTCACCATGTTGGCCAGGCTGATCACTCCTGACCTCAGGTGATCCGCCCACCTTGGCCTCCCAAGGTGCTGGGATTACAGGCATGAGCCACGGCATGTGGCCAATACTGCTGTCTTGAGCAGATTTCAGGGAAAGCCTTGAAGCAAGAATCTGGCTCTAAGGGCCCTCTCTTTCAGGGTGATTTGTATCTTTAACCAAACCCAGAGGGCTAGGCCCACCTCAGTGGAATGCGGTATTGGTGATGGAGGTTCTGGCACCTGATACCCCAAGTTGGAATCAGTATCTTTTGAGAGGGGTGAGAAGTCAAGAACAGGAGCAGGTCTTTGCAGATCTTTTTCTGGAACTGAGGAAAGCGGGTGAAAGGGAGGAGCTGACCCCCGAAGGGTAGGGCAGGGACCCTGTGTGCTTTTTGGCCTGCTTTGATTCAGGCTGCTGTGTGGACACAGCCTTGACTCTCTGGGGGCCTAAGAAAGGCAGAGCCGGCAGCCAGGTCCCCAGAGAGAGAGCCTCACCCACCCCCTCACCTCATCCCCAGGTGACCAAGCTCCCTGCCAAACAGGCAGAACTGACCCGGCGGAGCCAAGCAGAGCCCCCTCACCCTCCGAGTCCTGAGAAGAGACCTGAGGGAGACCGGCGGCTCCAGGGGTCCCCGCCACCCCCCAGGACATCAGCCAGGACCCCTGAGAGGGAGCTGGGGACACAGGGACCTCTGGAGAGTGGCCGAGCAGGCCCAAGACAGCCTCTGGGGGCGTGGCAGAGCCAGGAGGAACCGCCAGGGTCCCAGGGCCCTCATAGACACCTGGAGAGGAGCTGGAGCAGCCAGGAGGGAGGCCTGGGCCCTGGGGACTGGCGGGGATGTGGAGAGCCCAGCCTGGGGGCAGCCAAAGCCCCGGAAGGAGCATGGGAGGGCACTCCCAGCGAGTACAGGGAGAGCTGGGGGCAGCCGGAGGCCTGGGAGGAGAAGCCCACTCATGAGCTCCCCAGAGAACTAGGGAAGAGTAGCCCACTCACGAGCCCCCCTGAGAACTGGGGAGGCCCCGCAGAGTCCTCACAATCCTGGCACCCTGAGACACCCACTGCTGTGGGCTGGGGGGCAGAGGGAGCGTGTCCATACCCGCATGGCTCTGAGAGGCGACCCGAGCTTGACTGGAGGGATCTGCTTGGCCTTCTCCGGGCACCAGGAGAGGGGGCCTGGGCCCGTCTCCCCAGCCTGGACTGGGAGGGCCTCTTGGAGCTCCTGCAGGCCAGGCTGCCCCGCAAGGACCCAGCTGGACACAGGGATGACCCGGCCAGGGCTTTAGGGCCAGAGCTGGGTCCCCCAGGCACAAAGGATGTCCCTGAGCAGGAGTCACACAGCCAGCCAGAAGGCTGGGCCGAGGCCTCCCCAGTCAATGGCCAGAGCCCTGCACTGCAGTCCCAGAGCCCGGTCCAGCTGCCCAGCCCTGCCTGCACCTCCACCCAGTGGCCAAAGATCAAAGTGACAAGAGGACCAGCGACTGCAACTCTAGCAGGCCTGGAGCAGATGGGCCCCCTGGGGAGCAGGAGCGCTGCGGAGGGCCCCAGCTTGCCAGAGCTGCAGGTAAGGAGGTTTCCACCCTCCCAAGGGTAGCCAGAAAGTCAGCCCCACCCAGCCAAGTCTCCTTGGAAAAGCCTCCCCTTTGAGTAGCCTAAGCTCCTGCATCCCCCTCCAGGCTCAGACCTCAGCCTCCCTGCTGACCACAACCCATCCCAATCACCAAACTGGCCCAACAATGATGATGAGCAACACAGTTTTAAGCGTTTATGGGCCAAGCCCTGATCTGAATGTTTGATGTGTGCTTTTCCCATTTAGTCTCCTTAGCAACCAGGTGAAAAATACACTATTTATTTACAGATAAGGAAACTGATGCGCAGAGTGAAGCCACTTGCTGGTGGGGCACGGGCGAAACCCAGGTCTGCTCAGTGCAGACCACACAGAGGCCTCAAGCAAGATGCTCTGGCCAGGGCCTGCTCCCCTCCTGGCTCCACCATACCTGGTTTATGTTGTGTCTGGTGGCACACACCTGACCCCACCTGGGACTGTAGCCAGTGTGGTCATGCCCCTTCCCCTGGTGTACTCAGGTTCCTGAGTCCAGGACAGCCTCGCTTACCCTCTCTGGCCCCTACAGCTCCTCTCAGACACAGAGAAGAGGGTGCATGAATGCTCACTGGGTTCAGCTAGCTGCCAAGACAGGCTGCTTAAATGAGGGCTGTGTGCAAAGTGGGCCCAGCGCCGGGCACACAGTAGGTGCTCACCCTTCCCCTGCTTCACTGGTACTTTGGTGCTGCCTTGAAGCCCAGAACATTCTTCATCTGAAGATGGTGGGCAGGGAGGGTCCTGGAGGCCAGAATCCTGCACCCTGGAGATAGCTCATCGGGAGGACGGCATGTGGTTTTGAACACAGCCTCTCTCCCTCTGTAAGATGGACCAACCACTTCTCTGACGGGCAGCACTGGGATGCCATGGGGGTTCCTGCTTGTTTCTCCAAAGCCTCCTCATCTCCTAGATGCAAAGTCCGACGCCACCTGCCCCAGGATGAGCAGGGCTTCCAGGCATCAGGGTGCACCCCGTGCTGGGCCCAGGGCCTTGCCATATGTGCCTCAAGTGGATAGGAGGCAGCTGCCACTTGACAGATGGAGAAACTGAGGCTCAGACTCCTTAGGCATTTGCTGGGGGTCACACATGTATAGGTTGTGAGAAACGAGATCAAAGCATCCACTCCAAAGTTTGTGCTTTTATTTTTATTTATTTATTTATTTATTTTTTGAGACGGAGTTTCGCTCTTGTTGCCCAGGCTGGAGTGCAATCGCGCAATCTCGGCTCACTGCAACCTCCGCCCCCCGGGTTCAAGCTATTCTCCTGCCTCAGCCTCCCGAGTAGCTGGGATTACAGGCATGTGCCACCATGCCCGGCTAATTTTGTGTTTTTAGTAGAGATGGGGTTTCTCCATGTTGGTCAAGCTGGTCTTGAACTCCTGACTTCAGGTGATGTGTCCACCTTGGCCTCCCAAAGTGCTGGGATTACAGGTGCGAGCCACCATGCCCGGCCTAAGTTTGTGCTTTTAACCACCACGTCACAAAGCTCCTGAGCCCATGGGAGGACTGGAGAACCCTCTCCCCTGTATTTCCCTGTGGCTTTGATGAGTTGACCCTCCGATCAACTCAGTGCGTGGACATCAGAGAAGTAGGGATAAGTCAGCTCGTCCTGCACTCAGGTTGCTGTCAGGCTTGTTGGGAAGGCACACAGACAGCTCAAGGAGGACACAGTGCTGTGTCCCAGGGCATGCTGGGTGCTGCAGACCGGCCAGGTCAAGACGGAAGTTAGAAAGATTCTTCAGTTTCACGGTGAAGCTCAGGGTTCTCAGGAGGCTGGGAGATGGTGGCTGGGAAGGGATGGGAGCACCATGTGCTGAAAGGCATTTCAGATGACAAAACGAGGAACCACCAGGTCCTGCTGGGGCTCCAGCTGCTCCTATGAAAATCCTTGGCTTGGCATGGCTGGGTGCGGTGGATCACACCTATAATCCCAGCACTTTGGGAGGCTGAGGCGGGCAAATCACGAGGTCAGGAGATCGACACCAGCCTGGCTAACACAGTGGAACCCCATCTCTACTAAAAATACAAAAAATTACCAGGCGTGGTGGCGGGCGCCTGTAGTCCTAGCTACTTGGGAGGCTAAGACAGGAGAATGGTGTGAACCCGGGAGGTGGAGGTTGCAGTGAGTCGAGATCGCGCCACTGCACTCCAGCCTGGGTGACAGAGCGAGACTCCATCTCAAAAAAAAAAAAAAAGTCCTTGGCATGGCACTCAAGGCCGGCTTCCCTTCCTTCCACTCCCGATTTGCCTCATTGGTGCTGAGCTGGCTGCAGGGCCTGTGAGCACATATCCCTGCCTTTGCACATGCTCTTCCCTTCCCTGTTCAGCCACCAAACGCCTGTTCATTGTCGAAGTCTTAGGTCAGGCTCCCTGTCCTGAAAAGCCTTCCCTGAACAGTCACTCCTAGTAATGGTCCCCTTCTGGGCTTGGCAGTTTTGCTTCCATTTGTCCATGCAACATCCATCTAATGGGGTTGTCATTTCCCCATAAGCTCCACAGAGGCAGGATCTCTACCTGCTTTATCTCTGTAACTCTAGCTCTGGCCCAGGGACTGACATAAAGGAGGGGACAGCTCAGTGGATGCATGCAAGATGGAGGACACAGGGGTCAGTGGGTGGACAATAGATGAATGGAGGGTGAATGTGTGAACCGGTGATGGATCAATGATGCATGTTGAATGAATAATAGACACCTTTTGGATGGATGACAGATGGGTGATGACGGATGGATAGCTGGGTGATGAATATATGGTGGTGGTGGATATATGATGGATGTTGCTTAGGTGATGGATGGATGAACGTTGGGTGGAATATGGATGAATAGATGTGGCATGGATGGATGAATGTCGGATGACAGATAGTGGACAGATGTTGGAGATATGGGTAGATGGATGATGGATGGAGAGAAGGATATATAGGTATTGGGTAAATGGATACGTGATGGATCAATGGAGGGTAGATACATGAATGGGTGATAGACAATGGTTGATGGATACATGAGAGGGTGAGTCATGTGATAGACACTGGATGGTTGGATGGATACATGGATCTACTGATGCTGGACGTTAGATGGGTGTTGCATGGACAGATGATAGAATGGATGGATGAGGTGGACAGATGCATACACCCTGGAGAATAAGTTGGGCTAAGCTGTGTTCTTTTTTTAATCTCCAGTTCCAACCAGAGGAGCCTGAGGAGTCAGAACCAAGCAGAGGCCAAGACCCCCTGACTGACCAGAAGCAGGCAGACTCGGTAGTTGGGTCATGGGTGTGGGTACACACGGTGGGGATGGGAGGGTGAAGCAGGTTGCAGATGGGCTTCGTTCCTCAGAAGAGCCCTAGAATCATCCAGACCAAAGTTGGCATTGCCATGGGGTCATCTGTGTGCATGGTGGGGCCTTAAGAAGAGGGGCTCTGCAGGAGCCACCTTCTGGCTTGGGGACCTGGGTAGGTGGGCGATCCTGGGGTCAGAACCCTCGGCCATGCTTCTCATTTGCTGGGACTGAAAAGGTCAATGTCTTTCCCTGGGCAAATGATGGTTTGGCCCCAGTGATCTCTGTGGGAAGAGATCCTTCCGGTTTGAAAGGGCCAGGCCAGGCTGAAAGAGCAGGGCTTCCAGGAGCAGGAGTCAGACAGCTGAGGATATGTCCAGTCAGCCAGGCCTGGAGGGTCTCCAGGGTCCTGGAGGCGGGAGAGATATGTGCGGGGGTGGGACCTACGGATGCTGCTCTGAGGCCTGGCTGCAGCTGGTGAGCACAGCTCTGCCTGCCTCTCCCCGTGACCTGCCAAACAGACTGTTCTCGTCACCCTCAGCCTCCGGAGAGGTGAGATCAGAGTTGAGGGCCGTGGGGCAGTGGGAGGTGGGGGACGAGGAGACAGACTGTTTGGGGCTGTGTTTTCCCATCCTGCTCTTCCCCCTGCTGCCTCCTGAAGAGCCAGGGGTGGCAGGGAGCATCCACTGGGCAGCATGGAGCCCCCAAGTAGGGCCCTGCCATGAGTCAAAGCTGGGGGAATTCTGCCCAAACCCTCACTGTGCAGATGAGGAAATGGAGGCAGGGGAGTCGTCCCAGGTTACACAGTCAGTGGCTAGCTGGACTGGGACTAGAACCCAGGGCCCAGGAACCACCCAGTGCTCTCTCTGCACCTCCACCCGGCACCCATGCTGCCCCCGTCCCTGCCCCGATTTCTTGCGTGGCTTCGAACGGCAGTGCTGTAACTTCGAGCGGTCCAGTCTTCCCATCTGTGGAATGGGAGGGGACAGGAGATACTGGTCGCTAAAGGCGCCGCCAGCCCTCCCAGGGGCTCCGACAACTTTGCTCTTCCTCTTTCTGGGTTATTTCTTCATATCCTGGAGCCAGAGTAGTGAACGGGGCGGAAACAGCAATGCAGGGGTGCCCCTCTAGTCTCCATGAAACGGGCCCGGCCCATCAACGTGGAAAATATCTCAACCTACCCCCACCCCTAGGCAGCCTTGACTGGTCACAACTGATAACCACCTCATTCATGCATTCATTCACACACACTTAGTGAGCGCCTTCTGTATACCCAGGTGCGGGTCACAGGTGAGTTGCAGCGCCGTCAAAGAGTTCAGTCTAGTGAGGTAGTTGCATGCCTGTGGTCAGGACTGTGATGGGGAATGTGGTAGCAGGGTCGGGGGCACCCCTACCCCCAAAGCCCTCCTGGACCTGTGCTTTGATGCTTCAAGTTCCGCTTCCAAAGAGTCTGCAGATTCCAGAGCGAGGACCCTGGGCTCTCTCCTACCTTCCCAGTAACCTATGTGTGACTTTGGACAAGTGCCTCTGCTTCACGGGGGCCTTGGTTTCCCCAACCAGGACGACTCCAAAGAGGGAGCATTTGGGGGCTCTGGTAGGAGTGTCTGTGGAAGTCCACAACTCATTCCCTTCGCTTAAGCTGGGGTCACAAACCTAACGCCCTGTAGGCCAGGCAGGTAACAATGGTGAGAAGGTGGGGGGGGCACCAAGGGCACTTGTGTGACTCCTCAGTTCCAGATAGCTGTTGCCATGGGGAAGACAGGCCCAGAGTTTCCACATCTTTCGATATTTCAAGAAACACTGGAGATATGTATTTATATGTGAAATCTCTAACTTAATGTGAAATACTCTGAAAACACTATATGGGCGGAAACATACCTGTGGTCTGCACCCCCTCCAGCTGGCGCCCGTGGTTTGACTTTAGGGTGATGACGTGCACACCTTCAAAGGTGCTGAGCCCTGGGAGCCTTGTCAGTCAAACACGATGTAGTGTGAGCAAGTTCACCAGCTCTTGTCTCGGCAGTTCTGGGAGGAGAGAAAGATGGGAACCCTGGGGCTCCATGGCCGGGGACACGACAGAATGGGCAGGGGAGGCTGTAGCCAGGGGTGCCCCCATCCTGCCAAAGGGACCTGGGGCCAACACTGGACCCTGTTTGACAGGCAGACAAGAGGCCAGCAGAGGGCAAGGCTGGGAGCCCGCTCAAGGGCCGACTGGTGACCTCATGGCGGATGCCCGGGGACCGGCTCACGCTGTTCAATCCGTTCCTGCTGTCTCTGGGGGTCCTCAGGTGGCGAAGGGTAGGCTGGCTCCAGTGGGGACTGGAGGGGTGAGGGTGGATAGAGACGGGGATGGGAGGGAGGAGGGGGTTGTTAAGCAAAGGAGAGAGAGTGGGGGCTGAGGAGGAGGCACCTGGGGCCGTCGCATGACGGGAGAGGTGGGAGCAGAGCTCTTAAGCTCATCCTGGTCTCAGCAAGCGAGTGGGTTTCCCACTTCCGGGGCAGGCTTGGGGGCTGCTTTCAGCTTTTGGAGTGAGGGGTGATGGAATAATCTACACAGCTGAAAGCTTCCAATCAGCAGCCTCTCGCCAGCGCTGGGCCAACGGGGAGCCAGGTATGGGGGAAGGGAAGGCGAGCTTATAAGTGGCTTTGGGATTGCAAAGTGTGTCTCAGACCTGGGCCTGAGCCAGTTTCACAAACATCTGGCGTTACGTAACCCATCCCCTGCCCAGAGAGGCCTGGAAACACTCAAGCCTCTGGCTGGGTTTTCCACAAGGGCAGGCAGCTGAGACCCACTCCCTCCCACCCCCTTCACAGCAGGACAGAAGGGGCCTGGCCATCTCCAGCAGCCACAGGCTGGCTCATGGGGTCTCTTCTCTCGGTGAGAGGCTGACTCTCTCACTCACGGCTGTTGGCTTTGAGTCCAGCACTAGGCTGGACACCTCAGAGACAGTGTGCCCATTTTACAGATGAAGGAACTGAGGCCCAGGGAGGTGAGCTGACTTGCCTGAGGTCGCACAGCTTGGGGTATAAAGGAGCTGATTTTCCTCATTCTCAGATGAGAGAAGGGTTGCAGCCAAACTTACTGAGCCTCGGTTGCCACATCCGTCTATTAGGAAAAAGTCTGTGGAGACTCAGGGCTGCAGAGAGGGCTCAGCGAGATCAGGATGCATGGAAGTTGCGGGGCTGTTGTTGAAACACTAACTTTCCCATCCACTTCAGAATTTCCTTTTTTTAAAAAATTAAAACGGAGTCTCGCTCTATTGCCCAGGCTGGAGTGCAGTGGCACCATCTCTACTCACTGCAACCTCTGCCTCCCGGGTCTAAGTGATTCTCCTGCCTCAGCCTCCAGAGTGGCTGGAATTATAGGCGTGTGCCACTGCACCCGGCTAATTTTTTGTATTTTTAGTACAGACGGGGTTTCACCGTGTTGGCCAGGATGGTCTTGAACCCCCGACCTCAGGTAATCCACCCACCTCGACCTCCCAAAGTGCTAGGATTATTGGTGTGAGCCACCACGCCAGGCATTTTTTTTTGTTTTTGTTTTTTAAATTAAGATGGAGTCTCGTTCTATCCCCCAGACTGGAGTGCAGTGGCACCATCTCGGCTCACTGCAACCTCTGCCTCCCAGGTTCAAGCGATTCTCCCATCTCAGCCTCCCAAGTATGTGGTACTACAGGCGTGTGCCACCACACCTGGCTAATTTTTATATTTTTAGTAGAGACGGGGTTTCACCACGTTGGCCAGGCTGGTTTCCAGCTCCTGACTTCAAGTGATCCGCCCGCCCTGGCCTCCCGAAGTGCTGGGATTACAGGCGTGAGTCACCCAGCCGAGCCCAGAATTTCCTTTCGCTGCTCTTTGTGGTTAAGGCACCGAGGGTGAGCAGGCAAGCATGGTTATCTGAGTAGTGTGGTACCTTTAAGCCATGGGCAGGAATTACGTTGTCTAACTAAAGGTCACCAACACACAGCACGTCTGGCAGGAGGGGGCAGGTAAGTCCTTGGTAGGGCGAAGGAGGAGTGAAGCAGGGAAAGCACTCTGGGGTAACGATGCTGGTGATGCTAACCAGCACTTATTGTGCGCCTACTACATGCCCAGTTCTGTGTTCACTGCGTGACGCCACCTAATTGCATTTGATCCACACTCCCAGGTGCAGTTAGACTCCTAATGTCCATTTTACAGATGATGAAGTGAAGCTCAGAGAGGGAGGGTCACTTGCTCCAGGTCACACAGGGAGCAAGGGGCAGAACTGAGATTCAAACCCTGCTCTGGCTGACCTCAGAGCCCAGTGCTTCCAACACGCCCCCTACACCACTGCCTTCACGTCCTGATCTCTCTGAGCCCTCCTGAAGCTCTGGGAGTCCCCACAGATTTTCCCCATTAGAAAGATGCGGCAACCGAGGCTTGGTGAGGTTGGCTACAGTGGTTCTCTCATGTGAGAGTGAGGGAAATGAAGAGCTAGGGATGGAACTGCCAGCAGGGCCTCCCAGTTACACAGAGCAGATTTAAACTTCTCTTGGGCTGAAGCAGTGAAATTAGCCCAAGGCCAAGAGCCAGAAAGCCTGGCGTCGAGTTCTGGCTTGGCACCTAACTTGTGTGCCCTTCTCTGAGCCTCACCTTATTATTCTCAGTAGAGTAACGGTTTGAGACTGGATAATCTCAAAGTTTGGTAGCTCTGGTCTTTGCCGGTTTAATAACTCACCCCTGGGTCCCTGAGGCTGTGCCATCTCTGACCTGCCAGGATGAGTTGTGGTTCCTTTATCGGTGCATTCATTCATTCAACCTGTGCTTATGGAGGATGTACTATGGGCCTAGGCCCTAGGCTGGCTTCCAAGATATAGACAAAAAACATTCCAGCCCTGGCCACTGGAGCACAGTTAGGTGAGGACACTGACATGTAACTGATGAGAACAGTGTGGTCACCACTTTAGCGGGGAAATGTACAGATGTAGGGAGCACTGGGCCAGCAGTTCCTAAGTCTGCTGGGGACACTTTGGCTTCCTTTGACCTGAGACTTGAAGGAAGAAAGTTTCCAGGCCAACAAGCATTGGGAGGGGGAAGGAGGGAAGGGGAAGGGGAGAAAGAGAGAGAGGATCAGTGTGTGTGTGTGCTGTGTGTGTGTGTGTGTGTGTGTGCGCACGCGCGTGCTGGGGTATAGAAGACAGGAAGAGAAGTGTTCCAGGCACAGCAGAGAACAGTCAGGGGGTAGAAGGACCTGTCTTATCCTGGGAATTCCTAGTAGTCTAGTGTTGTGTATCTTTTTTTTTTTTCTGAGATGGAGTCTCGCTCTGTCGCCCAGGCTGGAGTGGAGTGCAGTGGCGTGATCTTCACTCACCGCAACCTCCGCCTCCCAGGTTCCAGCGATTCTCCTGCCTCAGCCTCCCAAGTAGCTGGGATCACAGCAAAGTGACACCATGCCCGGCTAATTTTTTGTATTTTTACCAGAGACAGGGTTTCACCATGTTGGCCAGCCTGGTCTCGAACTCCTGACCTCAGGTGATCCACCCGCCTCGGCCTCCTAAAGTGCTGAGATTACAGGCATAAGCCACCACGCCCGGCCTCCAGTGTTGTGTATCTCTTTATTTACTTATTGTATTTTGCAAAATTGACCAAAGTATGTGTCTCTCCAGCCTGTCAAATGTGAATCTGGAAGGCCAGGATGACAGGCAGGAGCCAGGTTGTGATGGTTCCTGACTGCCTAGAACAGGAATGTAGCACTGATCTGTCAGCATTGGTGATGTGTGGAAGAACTTTGAGCAGAGAAGTGGTCTGGTCACTGTGTTGAGGGTACTAGGAGGAGTCGCAGGGGCCAGAAAAGCCTGGAGGAGGCTGGTGCTGTTAGGTGCCCAGGGCACTGGGCCAGGACCCTGGTGGTAGGTGAGGTCTCCTGCGTGTTCATTCACTCTCCCAAGGACTGACTGCCGGAGTGAGGTGCAAGGGTAGGGTGGGAAAACTCAGCCCGGGGTGCCAGAAGGCCAGTTTCTAGAGTTAGATGGACTTAACCTTAGCCTCATTCCTCATGGTGGAGAGACTCCCGGCAGCAAATGCTGGGAAAGAACTTCAGCTCCCTGGGCCTCCATTTCTTTATCTGCAAAATGGGAGCAGTAATTATAAAAGCAATAATTATTTTTTTTGAGAGGGACTCTCGCTCTGTCTCCCAAGGTGGAGTGCAGTGGCACGATCTCTGCTTACTGTAACCTCTGCCTCCCGGGTTCAAGCGATTCTCCTGCCTCAGCCTCTCACATAGCTGGATTACAGGCGCCTGACACCACGCCCGGCTAATTTTTGTATTTTTAGTAGAGACGGGGTTTCACCATGTTGGCCAGTCTGCTCTTGAACTCCTGATCTCAATGATCCACCCACCTCAGCCTCCCAAAGTGTTGGGATTACAGGCGTGAACCACCGCGCCCGGCAAGAGCAGTAATTTTTGAACCTCAAATCAAGATGGCAGAATAACTGAAATGCCAATTATTCCAAGCTTCCCTGCCTCCTTGCCTAAGGATAGCTAATGAGGGATAAAGAGGTTGTCCTAGGTGCCTTACTTGAATTAACACTCAATCCTTCCAGCAACCTCATGAGATAACAGCATTACCCCATCTTACAGAGAGTGAAATTGAACACCGAGAAGTACCTTGCTTAAGGTAACACTAGGCTGGAATCCCCGTGCCACACGAACTTCCTAGTGCATTTAGCAACCAATTCCACCACCGTCCCTCCTCACCTGCGGGAAAAGAGCATCTAACAAACGGCCCAGGGTTCTGGGAACCTGAGCAACGGGTGCACGCCCACACCTGAAAAACCCCAAACCAAAAAAGACCCATTTGTGAGGAGTGGGCATTTGGGAAAGACCCCGCCATCCAATAACTCACTTTGTGTCCAGCTTACTCGCTAGGAATTCCGCCTCTTCCTGTGTGACCTCGGGCAAATCGGCTCACCCCTCTGAGCCTCCGTTTTCTCATTAGCAAAATGATGCCTCCCTCCCAAGTCTGTGGTGAGGATGAAAATCGACTCTTGGCGAGTGGGACTCGCTGAGTCCTTAGTACTGGGTGCTTTGCCCCGGTCCCCGCCAAATCAGGGCGCCGAGCCCTAGCGGACCCATCGCTCCGGGGCCGGGTCGGGAAGCGGAGCCTGGGCGAGTCGTGCCACGCCCGGCCGCCCGCATCCTCCGCCCCCGCGCCATTGCCGGAGTCACCTGCACCCTGGGCCTTTCCTTCCTCCCAGCGCGCCCGCGGCCCGGGCCCGCCCGCCCTCCAGCCGCCACCGCCCTCCCCTCCCTGCGGCCCCATCCGCCCGCCCCGCCGTCCCGCTGCCCTGCCGCCCTCGCGCGCCCGTCCCGTCGCGGCAGGTCCCGCCCCCGGCCCGTCCCGCGCTCCCATTGGCCCGCTGCGGCCCCCGCCGCTGTTTGTCTTGGCTTCCCCGCCACCCATTGGCCCGCTCGGGTCCTCCCAGGAAGTTTGAAAAAAAAAAAAAAAAGTTTTATGGGCGGATGGAAGGGGCCGGGGCAGCGTCGGGGAAGGGAAGGGCCGGAGGCGCGGCAGCGGGCGGCAGAGAGGGGCGGCGGCGGCGGCGTCCCCGCGCCGCGGAGCCCGGCCCGAGAGCCGCGTCCACCTTCCTGCCTCCTGCTCCCGCCGCCCTGGGGCGCCGCCATGACGGTGAGTGCCCCCGTCAGCCGCCCGCGCCCCAGGCCGGGAGGAGGGCGACGACCCGAGGCAGAGCCCAGCCTCTCCCCTCCGGGGCAGCCCCCTCCTCATTTCCCGAAGGCGAGAGGAGGGCTGGGCCGGAAGACGGGGCCACCTCCGAAGCGCTTTCGGCCAGACCGGCCTCACCCTTCCCGCAGGCTCCTCCTCGCCTTCCGTCGCCCACTCGCCCCCGGGAGCCCAGGCGACCCCGAGGGGACTGAACGACCCGTCCCGGGCGCCCCCTCCTCACACTTGTGGCACCAGTCACGGGTGGATTCGGGGCGACCCTTTCCCACCTCCCCTCCAACCCCCTAGGCGAAGACCCGATTCCCCAAGGCGGCCAGGGGCCCCAGGGAGGAGCGGAGGTGGGCCTGGGCTGGGGAGGGGCGCTCCTGGGCGCCGATGGGTCGCGCTGACCCGGGCCTGGGTAGGCCGGCCCTCCGTATGGCCGCTGGCCCAAGGTCGGGTGGGCGAGAAGTGGCCGGGCCGCCCCACCCACAGCCCGGGAGCCAGTCCCGGGACGTCTGAAGCAGCGGGATACCACGTCCTCCTGGGCTTGCACTTTGCAGCGGTCCTGGGGCCTTGGGACAAGCCTGCGAGTCTGGGTAGGGGGCACGATGGCAGGGGTTTGCCTTTCTCATGGGGGTGAGCTGTACCCAAGCCCCATCAATTACCTGTGCCATAGTTAGCATATTGAGCCTCACAGCTGGGTTCGCTGGACTCCCCACTTCACAGCCGGATAAACTGAGGCTTGGGGAGGGGCGCTGGTGAGTTGCCCGAGGTCACCCCAAGTATAAGGGAAGGAGTAGCTCCTTTCCTGGTCCTTCTGGCCCACTGACCGTGATGTTCGGGAAGGGAGGGGTGGGGCTGCTTTTGGTTTCTGGCTAGTGCTTCAGGGAGGCTCTGACAGCCCAGTGGCTCTCCTGGGGGAGGATGAGCAGGGTGTGTGTGTGCACAGGCGCCAGTAGTCCTCTTTCAGGGGAGTGGAGACCCTGCGGAGGAGTGGGCTGGGCTGCTGGGGGGCGTGGCACGCGTAGCCCCTGCCCTGTGAGTGTGATAGCCAGACCGCCTTGCCTGCACTTCCTCGGCCTCCTCCTGGACATCCTGCCACCTCCCCGCTGGCCCTTCCTGTCGTCAGCAGCCTCCCCTTCCCTGTCAGGAGCAGAAGGGATGTGGGGGGGAGGAGCTGAGTCAGTGTCCTGGAGCCAGGAGGAGAGAGGTTGCCTTGCCCACCGAGTGCCTGCCCGGCCCTCAGCCGGGTGCTTTCACGTTACCAGATTTGATCCTTGAAGGTTGGTAGTAACATCTTAATCAAACAGATGAGGAAACCAAGATATGGTGAGGTGAAGTGTCATGCCCCAGGTAACTCTGAGTCCCAGGCCAAGCCAGAATTTGTATCCAGGTCCATTCCAGCTTTCTTGCACAGTTGCCTGTCCTGGGGGCAGCGCGTGCTGAGCAAGGGTAAGGCTGCCGGAAGCAGCGTGTGGGGTGCTTGGAAGAGGGACAGCACATCCCTGCTGGTGGCAGGAGCCTTCCCGAGGGAGGTGTCCTCCTGTGATTATAGGGCCTCGTCAGGCAGAGATGGACTAGCGAGGAGACAGCAGTGTGGACAGAAGCGGGTGGTCGTGTTTGAGAAGTAACAAGAGCATAGGGAAGGGGTCTGGGGAGGAGGGCCTCACTGCTAGGGCTTTGTCAGGGGCAATAGGGAGCCATGAAAGGTTTTAGAGCAGAGAGGAGGCTATGATCACCATTAATAGTGTTCATTGAGTTCATCCTGGCTGCCATGCAGACCTCAGCCTGCTCTCAGCTGGTGCTCCTCCTCTACCCGCCTCACACCCTCCTCCCCTGGCCCCCTGCCCTGAATCAGGGATCCCTACAGAGCAAGTGGCACAGGTGTGTGAGTGTGTGAAGCTCTGGGGCTTCAGGGAGTTGGGATTCTCTTCCACCCCTTTTGCCTTTGCCTGGGTGCAGCTTTGCTCCTGGAGCAGCCTTCCCCCTCGCCTGATGGGCATCAAATTATATTTGGTCCCTTGTTTACTGTCTCTTTCCTACAGTCCACCAGAGCAGGGGCCACAGCTCTTGGTCACAGCTAATTTCCTGGCCTAGAACAGTGCCTGATGCTTAAAAAAAAAAAAAGAAATTTCTGCAAACACTCCCTGAGCCCCCATCTGTGCTGGGTCCTGGCAGGTAAACAGTGTGTGCCCCTGACTGTGAGTTGCATCTAGTCTAGCCTGTGAAGGATAAGTAAAGGGCCTCAAGATAGTCATGGATGCAACAGAGGCCTCTGAGAGGGGCCGTGGGAGGGCAGGACAGGGGCGGCTGGTGGTTCGGTGAGTGGCATGGACTGTGAAGGGACCCCAGAGGTGGCCATTAAGCTGAGTCTTAAGGCCTGAGTAGGGGCTCGCCTGGTCACCAGAGGAGGAGGAAGCCTAGTATTTCAGGCCAAGGACACGGCACATATGAAGGGCCCGGAGTCCTGGTGTGTTGTGATCTGCAAGGAACATGCAGTGGTATAAACACGGGCCCCTCAGGAAGGGAAGGCCAGGCTGGAAGAGTGTGATGAGGCTTCCCTGCCATCCTGAGGCAGCTGGACTTTGTTTTAAAGCCACCTGGAGACCGGGTGTGGTGGCTTATGTGTGCCTGTAATCCCAGCATTTTGGGAGGCTGAGGTGGATGGATCACTTGAGGTCAGGAGTTCGACACCAGCTGGCCAGCATGGTGAAACCCCGTCTCTACTAAAAATACAAAAATTTGCTGGACATGGTGGCGGCCGCTTGTAATCTCAGGTATTTGGGAGGCTGAGGCAGGAGAAACTCTTGAACCCGGGAGGTGGAGGTTGCAGTAAGCCGAGATGGCGCCATTGCACTCCAGCCTGGGCAGCAGAGACTCTATCTCAAAAATAAATAAATAAAGCCACCTGGAGCCGTCCCTGGAACTGTTAAGCAAGCCTGGGATACCAAGCCTTTTTGAGTGAGTCCCGCCAGCCCGAGGGTGCGTAGAGGGGCTGTGTCCCTGGCCAGGTAGGAGGCGGGGCTGTGAGAACCTGCCAGTACTCCTGAAAGGCCGAAGGAGAAACTGAGCTTCTAGCAGGTGAAGAAGAGGTAGCTGGGCCTGAAGAGCCCTGTACGAAGGGGCATCGTGGGAGATTTAGATGATCAGACCTTTTGACCCTGGGGACAGGTTTCCCTGCCAGTTTAAAAACTCACATTGGTTGGCCGGGCACATTGGCTCACACCTGTAATCCCAGCACTTTTGGAGGCCAAGGTGGGCGGATCACTTGAGCTCAGGAATTTGAGACCAACCTGGGAAACATAGGGAGACCCCATCTCTACAAAAAAAAAAAAAAAAAAAAAAAATTAGCTGAGCATGGTGGAGTGCTTATGTCGTCCCAGCTACTTGGAAGCATCGCTTGAGCCCGGGAGGTTGAGTCAGCAGTGAGCTGTGATCACACCACCACACTCCAGTCTGGGCAGCAGAGCAGGGCCCTGTCTCAACAAAACAAAACTGAAATTGGTGACCTTCTATCCCCAAGGTCACTGTGTCATGGCGTGTCTGACATGGTATGTGATGTATCTGTACTGGGCTCTGGAGGATCACCAGGCTTCTCCTTGTACAGACACGTTCAGTCCTGTCGGAAGCTGCAGGAGGGGAGGACCGCCCCGTCATTTGCCACATCAGGCAGCCAGGAGTCAGAGAGGGGATGTGACTTAGGAAGGTCACAGTGACTCCACTTCCCAGGCAGCCCTAGAGGTTCCAGCCTGACAGCCTGTCATTCCTGCCCCAATCTCCCAGCCCTGGCCCAGGGACTTTCGCCTGGGACTGCCCAGTGGTGCCAGCTCTATGGGCCCAGGAAGCCTGGCTCCTCTGGGCTAGGTGGGGGTTGGGGAGATGGCCCAAAAAGCACAGAAATTTAGACCAGGGGGTAGATATTTCCTCAGCAAGTTTTTCCTGAGTCTTGCTGTGGTCAAGCCCCCTGCAAGGCGCTGGGGCCACAGGAGGTCCCAGACTGAGGGGAAGTGGAGCCAGCTGTGGTCACCAATCTTCATTCTTAGCTTGGGATCGCCCTGGGCAGCCTCCGTCTCAGGTGGAAGACGGGGTGGGCAGAATACAGAGCAGCGGGACAAATGCAGCCCCAGGGGTTCTCGGCCCTGAGCAGAACCTGTGTCTCTCCCTTACACAGGTATGCAGGGAGGGGCTGGGATGCCAACCTACTGGGTCCCCCAACTGTGGCTATGGGGGGTTCTGGATCTTCAGCTGCCCCAAGCCCCCCTTGGTCCACTTCCTATACCTGAGAAGGGGCTCCGTGGGTGGAGGGTGGGTCGGAAGAGGTGGCCAGGCAAGGTGGCTCTGGTTTCCAGCTGCCACTGTCACCGCCCACCCCACTGAGCCATGCCACCCGCTCTCTGCCCGCAACCAGACACCTTGGCCTGGTGAGGCCTCGATGTAGGGGCTGATAGGTAGGCTCAGAGCCATGGCAACAGGTGGCCACCTCCTCCCCGCCAGTGGCAGGAGCGGAGACTGCAGAGGGACCGGGACTTAGATGAGAGAGATCTCCCTAGCAGGAAGGGAGGGTCTGGTGGTTGGCACCCACTAGATGAGCATGGTCAGAAAAATGCCGGGATGAGCAACTTCTTTATTTAGGCCTGGGTGGGGGTGCCTGGCACAGGTCTCCATGGGACATGCTGCAGCTGGTAGCCCCCAGACCCCGGGGCTGTGCCCCCCTGGGCGGCACCCGGAAGGTAGGGCTTGCCAGGACTGACCCTTCCCAAAGAGATCTAGGCGGGGACCAGAGGGTTTCTGACCCCAGCCTGTGACTGGCTCCACCTCCCATAGTCTCCTGGAGCCGAGGAAAGGGCAGGACTGGCGGGCCCATGGGAGGGTCCGTGGGGCACTTGGTCCTCGTCAGAGGGAGGAACTGGACAGTTCGCGCAGTGCTGCTGGTCTGGACTGCCCTCTGAGCTCTCAGGGGTCTCTATACAGGCAGAGTCCTCCCAGCCCCTCTTTCCCACTCTTGGGTGAGGGGTCGGCTGGAGAGAGGCCCCTGGGACATCTGGGTGTGTGTGCCAGCCACCCAGCCCAACTTCTCGACTCTCTGAGTGCCACTATCAGGAAAGGGGCCAGGGCTGCCTCAGTGGCTAGGAGGCCTGCTTGGACTTGGGGGTTACCTAGGGCCTTAGCCCTCTTGGCTGGCTTCCCAGGAGCTCGGTCCCACAGGACTTGGGGACAGGGTGGGTGCAGCACGCCCCCCTCCCCAGCCCCCGTTGGCTTCCTGCTGGACCCAGCTCACCTCTCTCCTCATCTTCCCACAGCCCGATCTGCTCAACTTCAAGAAGGGATGGATGTCGATCTTGGACGAGCCTGGAGAGGTAAGAGGACTGAGGCGGGAGGGGAGGAAGCTGGCTTGTGCTGCTGCTGGGCCCTTGGGCAGCCCAGGAGTGGGGGTGGGGCTGGGGCTGGTGTGAGAACCCTGGGGGAGGGACTGGGAGGGGCGGAGGCTGCCCATCAGGCTTCTGCCTCCTGGAGCAGTCTGCAGTGTGTAAAAGGGATCACAGCAAGGGGCCGTCTAGCCCCTCACACCCAGTGCCCCATCCCTTGATCTCATCAAGAGTCTCTTGGCCCTGCCACCTCAGTAGGAGCCTGGGTGGGAGTTGAGGGTCTTGGGTGGAAGGTCTCATAGAAGCTGTCTGGTCCGAGACACAGATTCCTAAAGCCTGGCCTGAGGGGGTGGGGCTCAGGGCGCAGGTGCTGGGGTTTCACCCACCTGGAGCCCCACTGGTTGAGTCAAAGCCTCCTCTAGGCCTCAGTGGCCACATCTGTGACATGGGCATAATGGATAATGGCGATTCTTTCCAGAGTGGATAACAAGGTCAGAGATCAAGCACATACAGGTGCCACACAGCTCCTGGCACTTACTGTGGGCTCAGCTAAAGATCCTTCCCTTCCTCTGGCATATGTGTCCTTGGACCCAGCAGGGACAGTGGCCGTTTCCCTAGCTCTGTTCTTTCGGCTGCCAGGCTGGCTCCCTGCCCACACTGCCTGGGCAGGAGCGTCTCCCCACCCCTGCCCTGCATGTGCCTGCTGTTCTGGTCTGCGTGCAGCCTGCATGCCGGAGAGGGCTTTGAGCCAGAGGGGATTTCATTGTGTTTCCGGCCCACATGTTTTATTCCCTCCAGCTCACAGCCTTCCCTACCCACTGCCTGCCCGCCGTCCCTGGCGGCTGCTCTCTAGGCTCACACAAAGCCCGGCACCCCGCCAGTGACCCCTTCCTGCCTCCCCACCCAGGGTCCCCGGAGGGCAGAGGGATTACAGGCCCCACCCAGAGCTGGCCATTACTCATCCTCTATCACAGGGTTCTGGAATGTCCGAACTGGAAGGGCCCTGGGAGTTCAGCCAGCCCAACCCCTTGGTGCACAGACAGGAGACGGGCCCATGAGGGTGTTGGTCTCTTCCAGGCCTAGGAGCACCTGGGCAGACCCAGGCTCAGAACTCAGCACACCTGAGGCCCATGGAGCTCCACCCAGCTTCCATCTCAGACAGTCATAGGCTAGGCCTGGAAGAGCTAAAGAAACCTCTTGGCATAGAACCCCTGTCCTACTTTACAGAGAGGCAATTGAGGTCTGCAGCAGCAACTACGTTTACTTAGTGAGAGCAAAATGCTTCTAAGAGGCCTGGCCTCCCAGAACAAACCCAACGACCTGGTGTCCATCCCTATGCCAAGGGACATGACAGCCATACACACAAGAGAGGGTTAGGCACTGCTCTCCTCACCAGAAGGTGTAGAGACTTCTTTTTTTTTTTTTTGAGGCGGAGTTTCACTCTTGTTGCCCAGGCTGCAGTGCAATGGCGCAATCTCGGCTCACTGCGATCTCCGTCTCCCAGGTTCAAGCGATTCTCCTGCCTCAGCCTCCCGAGTAGCTGGGATTACAGGCATGTGCCACCATGCCTGGCTAATTTTTTTTTTGTATTTTTAGTAGAGACAGGGTTTCTCCATGTTGGTCAGGCTGGTCTCGAACTCCTGACCTCAGATGATCCACCCACCTCAGCCTCCCAAAGTGCTGGGATTATAGGCACGAGCCACTGTGCCCGGCTCTAGGGACTTCTTAGTAGCCCTACTTTACAGTTCAGAAGACTGAAGCTCAGAGAAGTGGAGACACTTGCCTAAAGGCACACAGCGAAAAACGGAACTCTTGGGTACAAGACTCTTTTTCTCAGGGAGGCAATGTGGAAAGAAGCAGAAGGTATCATCGTTGCATGCCCCTTGAAAACTTACCGTCTTCTTGAGGAGAGAATACTAAGTACTTGAAACATCCAACAGCACAGACAGGGCTTGGTGATGTGAGGGAACCCCAGGAGGGCTGGGGACCAGGTGACATGCACTGACCCTGGCAGTGGGCAGGCCGCGACTGGCATTCCAGTGGAGTGACCAGAAGCCCAGAGGTGGGCTGGGCTTGGCATAATATCGGGCTGTTCTGGTGCCCCCACGCCTTTCCTACGTGTCCTGCCAATCTAACCCCAGCTGGAGCAGAGACAGGCACTGCAGGAAGGCACCCAATCACAAATCCTAAACTTACAGGTTAGTGCGCTCTCACGCGCTGCGGATACGGGTAGCCAGCCTATAGTTCAGGATGCAGACCATGAGGCTGGGCGCGGTGGCTCACGCCTGTAATCCCAGCACTTTGAGAGGCCAAGGCAGGTAGATCACCTGAGGCCAGGAGTTCGAGACCAGCCTGGCTGACATGGTGAAACCCCATCTCTACTAAAAATACAAGAAATTAGCTGGGCATGATGGCGGGCACCTGTAATCCCAGCTACTCAGGAGGCTAAGACAGGAGAATCACTTGAACCCAGGAGGGGGAAGTTGCAGTGAGTGGAGATTGCACCATTGCACTCCAGCCTGGGCAATGAGAGCAAGCCTCCTCCGTCTCTCAAAAAAAGAAAGCAGCAGATCATGCCTGGCACTCACTCCTACTCCAGGGCTCCATCCAGTCCTACTTCCCAGGGGACCATTGTCCCTGACCATGGTGATGATTTGGGGGAACACGGAAAAAGACGTGATATCCTGGCCCCGCTAAGTCCCTGACTGGTTTACACAGGTCATCACCCCTCCCTGTCTGCACTGGGTCCAGGGTGCCTGAGGAGCCTTGGCAATCTTAAAAGGAGCTCCAAGAAGGAAAGGGAGGGTGTGGTTACGGAGGGGAAGCCAACCCATTTCACAGATGCTACCCCTGAGGCTCAGAGAGGAAATGTGGGGGCCAGGTCTCAAATTGGCATTTTCTGCCTCCCCACCCCTCCTGTGTGCAGAATAGTCAGTTTGGCAGCCACACAGGACACCTGTACAATCACACACACTGGCTCTTTCATTCCATCCTCCTTGCAGCCTCCCTCCCCCTCGCTCACCACCACCTCTACTTCGCAGTGGAAGAAACATTGGTTTGTGCTGACAGATTCAAGTCTCAAATATTACAGAGACTCCACTGCTGAGGAGGTGAGGCCATGGGTGTACTGATGAACCCCCGGAAGGGCCTGGGGTGGCCTGGCTGGGGTCACTGGGGTGGGTCACACCAGGGCCCACACGGACCATAGTGGGCCCTCTTTCTCCAGGCAGATGAGCTGGATGGTGAGATCGACCTGCGTTCCTGCACGGATGTCACTGAGTACGCGGTGCAGCGCAACTATGGCTTCCAGATCCACGTGAGGCTGCGTGCAGCTTGGGGGCTGGTGGTGGGCAGCGTGGCTGGAGGCCCCTGGGGAAGGTTTTGGTGTTGAACATGGCTCACCATGGAGACTGGATCCTTTCACTCATTTACCCAGAGGCTCTGTCTTCAGAGCCGGAGCTGTGATGCCAACACTTAGCATATCTGGGGGAGATGCTGGAGCCAGCAGGGCTCTTCCCAGGCCAATGGAAGGGAGGTTCCCTTCCCTGCCCACCCCAGACTGAAGACCTTAGATGCATCCTGGGAAGGAAGGGCCACCCTCCCTGGGGTCCATAGTGGGGAAGGAGTCATGGGGCTGGCCGTGTGGCAACCTACCCGTGCGGTGGACTTGCAGACCAAGGATGCTGTCTATACCTTGTCGGCCATGACCTCGGGCATCCGGCGGAACTGGATTGAGGCTCTGAGAAAGACCGTGCGTCCAACTTTAGCCCCAGATGTCACCAAGTATGTACTAAGCTGGACTGGGGCCTTGAGGGAGGCACTTACCCTTGCGTCCCTGAGTGGGTTTCTAGGCACTCACTTGAGGGCTGCACATTCTGGGCCCTCGTTTCTCTGTCAACAACATGGGAAGAGAGTAGTGAGCATTCTCGGTATCATCCAGAAGTACACTGAAGGTTTGAGGTTTGATCTGCCTCCCCAAATGTGATGAGGCCTCTTCTCTTTGGAGGAGATGCCTGTGAGTCAACAGCCCCTGCCAGGTGGCTGTTGTGTCTCTGTGCCTGTGCCGTGGGGGCCGTGTCTAAGCCTGTGTTGGGAAGGGGTGGTTAGGTAGTTTGACCTTGGTGGCCACGCCTCCCAGGAATGGGAGCTCACTCCCTCTGTAGGCTGCCATGGGTACTGGGGCAGGAGGGCTGAGTTACCCAGTGGCAGAGCCCCGCACAGTATAAACCCCAGATGTCCATGGCGGGCTGGGACTTGGAGCTGCTGGGCAGTGGGAACAGAGTGTGGTATTAAAGGGGGCTGGGCTAGGTGTAGTGGCTCACACCTGTAATTCCAGTGCTTTGGGAGGCTGAGACGGGAGGATCACTTGAGCTCAGGAGTTCAAGACCAGCCTGGGCAATATAGTGAGACCTCGTCCCTACAAAAAATTTAAAAATTAGCTGGCCATGGTGGGGTGTGTCTGTCAGCTGAGGTGGGAGGATCACCTGAGCCCGGAGGCTGAGTCCCCCAGCCTGGCCACACCGCAGCTATTCAGCCTTAGGCCAGAGGCTTTCCCGTCTAGGTTTCAGAGTCCCCATCTGTCACGTTAGCATGTCATGTCTGTACATGTGCGAGGATGTGCCCAGAGCACTTTGTGAACTCTGAAGCACTGTGCAGTTGGACTGTTACTTAGCGTATAGGCCCAGCTGCTTTAAGAAAGAAACCCCAGGCACAGTAGCTTCATCAAGATAGATGTTCATGTCTCCCTTCAGAACAGCCCTGAGGTATGCAGTCCTGGCCTGGTGAGGCTCGCTCTGCCCTTTCAGGGGAGCCACCTGCCACACCCACTCAGCAGCCTATAGTCACATGGCTACAAGTAGCTATGGGAATACTGCAAGTGTAGTTTTTGGCAGGGTGACCACGTACCCAGCTATGACAAGACTGTGGATAAAGAGAATTGCCATAGTTGTTCAGAGTCTCCACAACTTGTGTTCTGTGCACCCCGAGGTCCCGCCTTCACCCCATCAGCAGCGACTGTGGGCATCCCCCTTGCCACTGTGAGCCTCGGGAACCCAGGACATTGGTCTCCTACATCAACTCATTGATCACCATTTGCAAAAAGCCCCCTGCCTGCTTTCCACATTCGCCCACCCCGTCCTCACATCCATCCTGTGAGAGGCGTCGCTGTCCCACATTACAGATGAGGTCACTGAAGCTCAAAGAGGGCGAAGGGACCAGTGTGGTGGTTCACGCCTGTAATCCCAGAGCTTTGGGAGGCTGAGGTGGGAGGATCGCGTGAGCCCAGGAGTTCGAGACCAACCTGGGCAATATATTGAGACCCCACCTCTATCAAAAATTTAAAAAATTAGCTGGGCGTGGTGGTGCATGTCTATAGTCCCAGCTACTCCAGAGGCCGAGGCAGGAGGATCACTTGAGTTAAGGAGTTTAAGGCTGCAGTGAACTATGATCACACCACTCTACTTCAGCCTGGGCAGCAGAGTGAGACCCTGTCCCTTGAAAAGCAAAAACAAGAGGGGGCGAGGGAAGCCAGGCATCCTGGTGGGTCCCTGGGCTGTCAAGAGGTGGAGCTGGGATGTTCCCGGGGTCTGTTAACTAGGAAGCTCAGGTCGGGCTGCTTCCTTCCCTGGGGTCTGTCTCCAGCCCCTGGCGCAGGGCCTAGCACACAGGTGTCGCTCCAAAAGTGCTCATTGTGGGACTGAGGGGGTGAGGACCCACCTGACGTGGCTCTGCTGGTGCCCTAGGCTCTCGGACTCTAATAAGGAGAACGCGCTACACAGCTACAGCACCCAGAAGGGCCCCCTGAAGGCAGGGGAGCAGCGGGCGGGCTCTGAGGTCATCAGCCGGGGTGGCCCTCGGAAGGCGGATGGGCAGCGTCAGGCCTTGGACTACGTGGAGCTCTCCCCGCTGACCCAGGCTTCCCCGCAGCGGGCCCGCACCCCGGCCCGCACTCCTGACCGCCTGGCCAAGCAGGAGGAGCTGGAGCGGGACCTGGCCCAGCGCTCCGAGGAGCGGCGCAAGTGGTTTGAGGCCACAGACAGCAGGACCCCAGAGGTGCCAGCTGGTGAGGGGCCGCGCCGGGGCCTGGGTGCCCCCCTGACTGAGGACCAGCAAAACCGGCTCAGTGAGGAGATTGAGAAGAAGTGGCAAGAGCTGGAGAAGCTGCCCCTGCGGGAGAATAAGCGGGTACCCCTCACTGCCCTGCTCAACCAAAGCCGCGGAGAGCGCCGAGGGCCCCCAGGTGACGGCCACGAGGCACTGGAGAAGGAGGTAGGCACCACGGCTGGCTCTCTAGGAGGCCCCTTGCCCCAGCGCCCCTCCAGTCCCTGCATTCATGCCCTGGCATTTGTCTTGCACTCCTACAGTGATGGGGAGCTCACCCCTGATCTGCTGTGAGTGTGCACCCCACACTCCTGCGAACTAGAATCTTCTTCCTTAGACCTTAGTAGTTTGGTTTTTTTTTTTTTTTTTTTTTTTTCCCTGGTTCTGCCGTTAGCAGCCATAGAGAAAAGAAGTGGCAAGAGAAGGGAGAGGCCTGCCAGGCTCACACCTGTAATCCTAACACTTTGGGAGGCCAAGGTGGGAGGGTCCTTTGAAGCCAAGAGTTTGAGACCAGTCTGTGCGACATGGCGAAACCCCATGTCTACAAAAAAATACAAAATTTAGCTGGGCGTGCTGGTGCGTACCTGTAGTCCCAGCTACTTGGGAGGCTGAGGTGGGAGGATGGCTGGAGCCCAGGAGGCAGAGGGTGCAGTGAGCCAAGATCAAGCCACTGCACTCCAGCAGTCTGGCAATAGAGCCAGACTTTGTCTCAAATTTAAAAAAAAAAAAAAGAAGAAGAAGAAGAAGGGAGAGACCGTTTATTGTACATCTTCTGCACGTGGCCTCCCTGCGTGCACTGACTCATGGAATCCTCACAGCGGCCTCTACCCCTAGGATGGACCTCAGCAGTTTTACTGACGGGAAAACTGAGGCTCAAAGATGTTTCCTCTGTCACCTCCATGATGCGTAAACATCTGTGACCACAGTTTCCTGTTCCTAACCCTGTCTAGCCTTCTCTGGGCCAAGGATCTCCCAGGTCATTGACCTGGCCATCCAGGAAACAGCCCAGTGTGTCCCCTGGCCACGTCTCACTCCAGGGCTGCTTGCCCTTCTCAAACCCTGAGCCATTTCTAAGCCTTCCAGGGATGCTGGGCTTGTATCCATGTGGAGCTGGAAGCCTGGGGGCTCCTCACTGCCTTCCACCAGCCCTGCCCCAGCTTCCAGGCCCCACTGACCACCCTTCTTCCTCGTAGGTTCAGGCTCTTCGGGCCCAGCTGGAGGCGTGGCGTCTCCAAGGGGAGGCTCCTCAGAGCACACTGAGATCCCAGGAGGATGGCCACATCCCCCCGGGCTACATCTCACAGGTAAGGCTGGGGGGCTGTTTTTCAGGGGGAGGAGGCAGGTTTCTGGTTGCCGTGTTATCAGGAAACAGCCGAGATTTTGGGAGCCCTTCCTGTGTGTGCTGGAACCTGTGTGGGGCATTTGACATGCGTCATCTCATTTACTCTCCCCACAGCTGGTGGGCGTGATCACTGTGCCCGTTTTACAGACAAGGCCACTGAGCTCTGAGAGGTTATGTGACTTGCCCGAGGTCACCCCGCCTGCAGGTCTCAAAGGTGGGATTTGAGCGAGGGTCCGGCTGACTGCAGAGCCTGTGTGTGAGTCCCCGTGTGACACTCTGCACTCGGACCCTTGCCCCGGGGAAGTGGGGGGCTAGTGGCCCCGAGAGTCACTCCCTGAACACAGGGAAATCCTGCCAAGGCCCACTAGGCCGAGGCCCCACACAAGGAGGTCTGCAGGACAGGGGAGCCTCCAGTAGCCCTCAGAGAATGCACCGTCCGCCTAGGACAGTGGTTCTCAACGGGGTCCATTTTGTCCCCCTTGGGGACATTTGGCTGTGTCTGGGAATACTTTTGGTTGTCACAACTAGGACAAACTAACACTCTAGAAAAAACGTGTGTGTGTACACATATATAAGTTTATTATAAATTTTACCCATAAAAACAATACTTAGTACACAATTTACAAATAAAAAATATATAATTTTATTGTGAATTCCGTATAGCAAATGGATTTTTCTCAGAATGTTTTCAGTGATTTTTTCCATACTCTTGTATCCACAACTAATTAACAAACGGGGGTTGTTTTAACATGTATACTGGTTGACACTTTTGTTTGTGGTAATGAGTAAGATGAGAAGACATTTGTTGAAACTTTACTGGTCCACGTTGTCAGCTACTTCTTTGCTAAATCGGATAGTAGTTTTCTGTTGAGAATATTTGAGAATATTCTATTAAGTATATTTTTGCAACTTTTTGTTCTATTTACAATGTAATGGTTATAGATGTGACATAGTTTTAAGTTTAATCTGCATTATGAGCATTTTCTTATCACTTGCTTAAGTCTAGACAATCAACAAAACAATAAATCAAGCCCTGATGTGTAATGTTTACCAATCCTGCAGTGTAAACCCTCCCACGGTGGCCGGTGCTGCCTCCCCAGCACAGAGTCCCTGCACACAGAGTTGGGAAGAGATGTCACACTGTTCACTGGGATTTCCACCATGCAGATACGGTAGATGCGATTGACCCTAAGAGCACGCATAATAAAACACAGTGAAATATTTAGGAAGTAATAAATTTGAGTATCTATTGCCTTGTCTTTAATGTAGTTAATTTAAAGTATATAAATTTCATTGTTAATGGCTGTGCTTAACAACTACATCACAGAATTACTAAAAATTTGACAATCAGCTGTCTGTAGTTATCACACCATTATCTAAAGTAGGAAAGCAGGGGCCAGGCGCAGTGGCTCACGCCTGTAATCCCAGCACTTTGGGGAGGCCGAAGTGGGCAGATCACGAGGTCAGGAGAACGAGACTAACCTGGCCAACATGGTGAAACTACGTCTCTAATAAAATACAAAAAATAGCTGGGTGTGGTGGTGCGCACCTGTAGTCCCAGCTACTTGGGAGGCTGAGGCAGGGGAATCACTGGAACCCAGGAGGCACAGGTTGCAGTGAGCCGAGATTGCGCCACGGCACTCCAGCCTGCTGACAGAGCAAGACTCCATCTCAAAAAAAAAGAAAGAAAAGAAAAGAAGGCTGAGATCCAGGCCCTAGGCAGCAGGAGCCTTCTAGAAGTTTCCAAGGGGAGGTCACGTCATGAGGGGGCTCTCAGGAAGGCATTGGCTGGGGCATGAGAAGGAAGGCTGGTTGGTGCCTCTTGTGGAGGCCTCCAGTGCTGAGCTAAAAGTTAGAAGCTCTGGCCTGGTACGGTGGCTAATGCCTGTATCTCAGCACTTTGGGAGGTGAGGTGGGAGGATCACTTGAGGTCAAATGTTCGAGACCAGTGTGGCCAGAGTGGTGAAACCCTGTCTCTACTAAAAAAAAAAAAAAAACAAAAATTAGCAGGGCATGGTGGTGGGCGCCTATAATCCCAGCTACTCCAGTGGCTGAGGCAGGAGAATCGCTTGAACCCGGGAGGCAGAGGTTGCAGTGAGCTGAGATCCTGCCACTGCAGCCTGGGTGACAGTGAGACTCTATCTAAAAACAGCAACAAAAAACAAAACAAACAAAAAAAGAGTTAGAAGCTCATTCCACAGACTTTCGGAGGTTTGGGGTCAGACAGTGATATCAGGAAAGTGATGTTGGAGTGGAGGGGGCTGGGGAGAGGGCCAGGTGTAAGGCGTTAGGAAATGGCTGAAGGAGGGTGAATGTCAGGAGTCTGGAGGGAGGAGAATTTAGGACTGGATGACCAGATCTACGGAAGGCAGAGGGGCCTTTGGGGGCCCTGAGGCTGGGGCTGTTGCTGCAGGGAAGCCCGGAGACCGTCCTGGGGCCGAGTAGTGGATGGAGGTTCCACTGATAGAGGAGCAGGCAGGGGAGTTGGGGTGGGACGCAGAGGGTGAGGCTGGGGGCTTACCTTGTCCTTGGGAGGGGCAGGGGAGGAGCCAGTGTTGTGCCCTGTAGCCTCCCACCCTGAGGCAGAGAAGGGAGCTGGGGGCCCAACACCCCAGCTGAGGCAGGTGGGAGGGCCTCCGAGGCCCCCAGCCAGGGGGCTTCTGCCTGCACTCTGCTCTAAGAAGCTCCAGGGGCTGCTTTCTGGGTGGATGGGGCTGGGACCCATTCGTACCCACCTATAATCAGAGCAGCTTCATCTTCCTCCATTTTATTTTATTTTATTTTAATTTTTTTAGAGATGAGGTCTTTCACTGTCACCCAGGCTACAGTGCAGTGGCACAGAGGCTCACTGCAGCCTCGAACTCTAGGGCTTAAGCAGTCTTCCCACCTCAGCCTCCTGAGTAGGAACCACAGGCTACACCACCATGCCTGGCTAATTAAAAAAAATTTTTTGTAGAGACAAGGTCTCACTATGTTCCCTGGGCTGGTCTTGAACTCCTGGGCTCAAGTGCTTCTCCCATGTTGGCCTCCCAAAGTGCTGGGAGTACAGGTGTGACCACTGCACTGGCCCGCCTTTGTCCATTTTACTCATAGAGCCAGCTTTAGATTTCCTTTAGATAAAGGCTCTGCCACTACAATGACGTTTAAAAGGCACTGCTTTGGCTTCTCAGCTTACAGGTGGCAAAACTGAGGCCCACAGAAGGGTGTGACCTTTGAGCTATAGGCAGACATGTGTCTGGAGTCCAGGCGTTCTGGTCCCCAGGTGCCCCATTGGGTGCACCAAAGTCTGTTAGTGTTTCGTCCCGTTAGGGTGGGATGGGCACGGGGAGCAGGTGGGAGGGGAGAAGGGAATAATTGGGAAACAGAGCTGAAGACCAGGCAGGTGGAGGAGTGACCCCAGATGCGGAGGGCAGCAGAGAAGAGGAGCTGAGTCATCTGTGTCGCCCTCAGGCACGGGAGGAGGCGGATGGAAACTCGGTGGACCTGGAGGAGTGACAGCTGGGAGGGATTCCCCAGCTGGTATCTCAGGCTGAGTGGGTGCCCTTCCTTCAGGGGTTGGGGGCTTGCTGCTGCAGGACAGCTGTCGGGTGGTCTGGGGCTTCACCCACTGGACGTCTGGTAAAGAGAACCCTTCCCCACTATTGCAGTGGGGGACAGAGGCATTTCTTTATCTATTTTGATGTCCATGTCAGAGGTGGCAGCCAGGATCAGGACACCTTGGGCCACTCAGGAAGGTAGGTGAGAGAGCCCCTAGGAGCCCCTCTTCATCAGCTGAGTCCCACCTCCTGATGTCAGCCCCTGCACCCCTGAGCTGCTGGGTCTGCCTGCCTGGTCTGGCCCTTTTCAGAAGAGCACTGCCCACCCCCACATTGCTGGGCTCCCCACTGGTGGGTGCTGGTGTACCATCTCCCTCTGTGCACAGGGTTCCCGTGCCCAGGGAGCCTCGGGGGCTGGTCCTGTGAGGCCTGCTTTACAGATGCCAAGACTGAAGCTCAGAGGGGGCGAGGGGTTTGTTCAGGTTCGCTCCAAGGCACAGCCAGGATGAAGACCCCCTCTGAGGTCCAAAGCCATGTTCTGTTGTCCTAAGCCAGGAGACATATAAAGAGAGCAGGAACAGAAGCCAGGGGACAGACACTCCTGTCGCCACGTGAAGCTCTTGGCCCTCACTCCTCCATCAAATCATCCCCAGGTGTGGCTTCTGGAGAGTTGGGGAGGTGGCCTTTGCGTGGGGGAGACACAGTCCCTCATCTGGCCCTCTATGCCTTAGTTTCTTCCCTGGCTCTTCTTCCCCTTCCCTTTTTAATGACCTTAAACATTTTTTAATTATATTAAAAGAAACGTTTACATTTTCAAAAATAATTTAAACAAATTGAAAGGCTGGAAATCAACACCCTCACACTCCTTCCGCTGCCAGCTGCCACCCCGGGGTCCTATCGGTGGCTACTGCCGCCTGCCTATCAGTTTCTGGTAACCTGTCACCACAGCTACCTAAATAATGCACATGTATTACCTCACGCTTCTGTAGGCGAGAAGTCTAACGCGGGTCTTGCCGCACTGCAGCCAAGGCATGGGCAGGACTGTGTTCCTCTGCAGGCACTCGTTGTATCCCTTGCCTTCTCCAGCTGGCCGCCCGCGTCCCTTGGCTCTCGGCCCCTTCCTTCATCTTCAAAGCCTGCAGAGGGGAAGTCGAGTCCTTCTCCTGCCACGTTACTCTGACCATCCCTTCCTGGTCACACCTCCCTTGAACTCTTCGCTTCTGCCCCCTTCGTCCACTTTTAAGGACCCTTGTGATTACACTGGGCTTGAGGGATAATCTGGGATAATCTCCCGATTTTAAGGTCAGCTGATTAACAACCTTGATTCCCTCTGCAGCCTGAATTCCTCTTTGCCACGTAACATGACGTAGTCACAGATCCTGGGAGTAGGATGTGGACGACTTTGGGGGGCTATCATTCTGCCCCCCACAATATCCTCCCTACCTTTTCTGTGTTTTCGCATCCATTCACTGGGATGGACAGGTCTGCACGTTTGTTCCCGTGAGTGAGATCGTACCACGTGTAGTGTCAAAAGCCAACTTTCACCACCTCATTTTGGGATCTTTTTCCACAGCATCCACACAAAAACTCTGTCTAGCAGCTGCCTGTGGCCCATTGTCAAGCTCCATCCCATCATTTATTCAAGAGTTCCCCTGATAGGGATTTAGATTGTTTCCAGTTTTCATCTGTTACCAACCTTGCTGTAGGGAATACCCTTGTTCCAAAAGTCTCTGTACACATACGACTTTCTGTGGGATCATTTCTAGGAGAGAACCTACTAGGGCAACCAGTGGGGTCGCAAAATGTGATGATGCCACCGGACCACCCCACACACACACCGTCATGGCGGACACTCCCAGCAGTGGATATTATTAGTCTTTGAGATACTTGCCCATCTTGTCTACTAAGCGTTATTTTGTATTACATCATCGGTTTCAGCTCATTACTGAGCACCTGCCACATGTCAGGCCCTGGCCTAGACCCTGGGGACTGCGCCAGTCAGATGTTCTCGGTCTTCAGGGAATTTATGGTTTGGCAGAGGTAGAACCTTTTGAGGCAGGGGAGAGGCTGCCCAGAGACAGAGCTAGGAGAGGGAGATAAAGTTGCCAAAAAAACATTCCAGGCCGGGCGCGGTGGCTCATGCCTGTAATCCCAGCACTTTGGGAGGCCAAGGCCGGCGGATCACAAGGTCAGAAGTTCAAGACCATCCTGGCTAACACGGTGAAACCCCATCTCTACTAAAAATACAAAAATTAGCTGGGCATGATGGTGGGCACCTGTAGTCCCAGCTACTCAGGAGGCTGAGGCAGAAGAATCACTTGAACCCAGAGGCGGAGGTTGCAGTGAGCTGAGATTGCTCCAGTGCACTCCAGCCTGGGTAACAGAGCAAGACTGTGTCTCAAAAAAAAAAAAAAAAACCACACACAAAATTCCAGGCAGTGGGAGTAGCTAAAGCTCAGAGGTGTGAACGTGCTGCAACCATAACTGTAAGATTGCTTGGCAGAGAAAGGCCAGGGATGAGACCGTAAAGGTCAGCCTTGGGAACAGGGACTTGACTCTGTAGGATGAGGAGTCCCTGGAGGGCTTGAGGCAGGAGTGACAAGGTGAGGTTTGTGAATGAGGAGCCGTGGGGTGGGGGTGGGAGCAGGAGCAGGTGCAGACTGGAGGTGCCGAGACCCAGGAGGAGGTGGTGTACCTGCCCCTGAGCCTTCTCCTCTGGAGGCTGGGGAAGGGCCTCTGTCCAGAGGAACCGGGCAGCCTGTGACACCCTGGCCTCCGGCCCACAGGAGGCATGTGAGCGCAGCCTGGCAGAGATGGAGTCCTCACACCAGCAGGTGATGGAGGAGCTGCAGCGGCACCACGAGCGGGAGCTGCAGCAGCTGCAGCAGGAGAAGGAGTGGCTCCTGGCTGAGGAGACGGCAGCCACAGCCTCAGGTATGGACCCTGGGTGGGGCACAGTTGGCTGGGCTCTGAGCCTCTGTGCTGAGGCTCCTACTAGCCAAACTGGGGAGGACTTTATCAAATAAGATGTAGGGGTCTCAGTGCCACATTTGGGGTAAAGGGTCAGCAGGGGTTGGAAGCTCCAAGAACTGGCCTGTAGCCCTACTTAAAAAGGGAAACTGAGGCAGTAAACGATACCCTCCCCGCCCCCAACACCACCACTACCATAGGTGGTGACTCCTCCTGCTCAGGGGCCTGCAGCCACCATAGAGTCTGCCTAAAGGCACACGCTACCCACATGCATGGGGGAGAGGCTGATCAGCTGCATCCCCTGTCCTCATAGGAGTGCCTTCTCCCTGGGCACATGGGCCAGACCCTGGGGAGAGCAGGGGAAGGTGTGAGCATTGTCCATGCCAGCTGTGTGCCAGGCACTGGGCCCCACATGTTTCCCACGGGAGCACCCTTCATCCTGGACAGTTCCCTCCCCTCCTGCCACCGCACACCTGCTGTGTGCCTGGCACATTCCTAGGCATCACTAGGGGTTTGCAGAACAATAGAAATGCTGGCCAATGTCACATGATCTGAAGCTTACAACCTGACAGTGCTGTGCCAAGTGCTCATGCACTCGAACCCAGCCTTGGGGCCAGTGTGCTCTGCATTTTAGGAAGATCGCCTTTGCAGCCGCATGTGTTAGAGACCCCTTCCCCCTCAGCAGAGTCTGGACTTCGCCCTGTAATCTGGCACTAAGGTTTCTGCTGTGAAATGGATAAAAATCACACTTAAGTGGAATAATAAAGACCATAAATAGCCTCATGTCCATTCAGGGTGGGGATTGCCACCAAAAGATTTACCAGAGGCCCGGTGCAGTGGCTCATGCCTGTAATCCCAGCACTTTGGGAGGCTGAGGCGGGCAGATCACCTGAGGTCAGGAGTTCGAGACTAGCCTGGCCAACATAGTAAAATCCCATCTGTACTAAAAATACAAAAATTAGCTGGGTGTGTTGGTGGGCAACTGCAATCCCAGCTACTCAGGAGGCTAAGGCAGGAGAATCTCTTGAACCCAGGAGACGGAGGCTGCAGTGAGCTGAGATTGCACCACTGCACTCTAGCCTGGGTGACAGAGCGAGACTCCATCAAAAAAAAAAAAAAAAAAAGGGCCGGGCACTGTGGCTCATGCCTGTAATCCCAGCACTTTGGGAGGCTGAGGCGGGTGCATCACGAGGTCAGGAGTTCAAGGCCAGCCTGGCCAAGATGGTGAAACCCTGTCTCTACTAAGAATACAAAAATTAGCCATGCGCAGTGGCAGGCGCCTGTAATCCCAGCTACTCAGGAGGCTGAGGCAGGAGAATCGCTTGAAAGTGGGCGGCAAAGGTTGTAGTGAACCGAGATTGTGCCACTGCACTCCAGCCTGGGTGACAGAGTGAGACTCCGTCTCAAAAAAAAAAAAAAAAAAGAAGGGGAGAAAGTTTCAATGTTCAGAAGTTTTGGATTTTAGAATTGTGGGTAAAACCATGGGTGGCCCTGAGTGGGAAAAAAAAGCCTCGGTTTCAGTCCTTAGGAGCTCACAATCTGAGAATAAAGCCAGCAGGAGCTAATGTTGGGGCATTTACTCTGAGCCATGCTTTGTTCTAAATGCTTCACACACCTTCCAATAACCCCATGGAGGAAAGGTACTGTTGTAATCTATCCGTGTTTTCCAGATAAGGGATCTGAGGCACAAGGGGTTAAGTCACCTGTGCAAAGTCACATCTATTTATGCTGACTGTGGAGCCTGAGTTCTTGACCACTAGGCTGGTCAAAGCAGATAGGCCTTGTTTGAGAGCCCTCAGAGTCTGCAGAGGGGGTATACTAGGTGGAGTCCTACCTGGGAATCACAAGAACAGGAGGTACCAATGGTCAGACACTGAACTGTCTCCCCAGCAGGGTCCATCCAACAGGATTATCTTCCCTTAATAGATGGGCTCAGAGAGGTTGAGAGCTTACCCCAAGCCACTCAGTTTATGACACAGCCTGGGCTGCTCTGGACTCCCTGGTTCTTTGCATAGCACTCCTTGGTCCTGTCTCCACCAGTACATGTGGCGTCTCGGAGCTGGTGGCACTTGGTGCTGCTGACCCCCCTCCAGTCTCTCTTGTGCCTCTCTGCCCTGCTTCCAGCCATTGAAGCCATGAAGAAGGCCTACCAGGAAGAGCTGAGCCGAGAGCTGAGCAAAACACGGAGTCTCCAGCAGGGCCCAGATGGCCTCCGGAAGCAGCACCAGTAAGATGATGCCGGGGCCCAACTGCCCACCCTGATGGTTATGGGTTGAGAAACTTTGCTGAGGCCCCTTGGTAGCGGATACATCAGTTTGCCCCTAGCTGAGATTCCTGCTCCAGTCTCATGGATGCAAGAAACAGAAGTAGAAGGTCCTCAGGCAGACCCCATGCTAGTCCTCACAGATAGTCCTTCAGGCGCCTTCTTGTCTTGGCTGGTCCCAGCCTCCACCCACCTCTTCACCTCTTTAGTCTCCCCTAGAGCTGGGCTGCAGTGTCACTGTTGACCACTAGGCCTCTCCCTGCCCCAGAGCACAGTTTTGGAATTTGAGGCTTCAGGGGCTTTAAAGATGGGCCCCTCCAGCCAGGCACGGTGGCTCATGCCTGTAATCCCAGCACTTTGGGAGGCTGAGATCAGGAGCTCGAGACTAGCCTGGCCAACATGGTGAAACCCCATCTCTACTAAAAATACAGACTAGCTGAATGTGGTGGCGGGAGCCTGTAATTCTAGCTACTTGGGAGGCTGAGGCAGGAGAATCACTTGAACCCAGGAGGCAGAGGTTGCAGTGAGCCAAGATTGTGCCATTGCATTCCAGCCTGGGCAACAAGAGTGAGAGCAAGACTCCATCTAAAAAAAAAAAAGATGGGCTCCTCCAAGCCACCCTCACTTAGGGGAAACACTTGTAGCCCAGAGAAGCTGTCACTGGTTCACAGCTCCACAGCAGGCTAAAGGCAAACCTAGAGAGGGAACCCCAGAGTCCTGGGATGCTTTGAGTCTACCTTGACCGGACTCCAGGCTTGGCAGGGGCAAGATAACCTATGCTCTCCTCTGCTCTTCCTCTGGGGCAGGTCAGATGTGGAGGCACTGAAGCGGGAGCTGCAGGTGCTATCGGAGCAGTACTCGCAGAAGTGCCTGGAGATAGGGGCGCTCACGCGGCAGGCCGAGGAGCGCGAGCACACGCTGCGCCGCTGCCAGCAGGAGGGCCAGGAGCTGCTGCGCCACAACCAGGTGGGCCTGGCCCCAGGTTGGGGGGACACGGGTGGGTCCCAGCACCCCTCCCCTGACCACTGTGCCTCTCCCAGGAGCTGCATGGCCGCCTGTCAGAGGAGATAGACCAGCTGCGTGGCTTCATTGCCTCGCAGGGCATGGGCAACGGCTGCGGGCGCAGCAATGAGCGGAGTTCCTGCGAGCTGGAGGTGAGTGCCCTCACTAGCACCAGGCAGCCCAGTGGTTCTCAGGGCCCAGGGCTATGGGGCACCCCCGCCACAGGCTGGGTATCACCTGTGGCAGGAAAGCCAAGTCTCCCAGTGGCTGGGCCGGCCTGACTAGGCCAGAACACCTACTACGAATCCAGTAGCCAGAATTCTGCCCTCCCACCTGCGTTGTGTCACCTTTCTGCCATGTACCATAGCAAATCACTCCACTTTTCTGAGTCCCAGTAGCTCATCTGTAAAATGGCACCAGCACCTTCCTTACTGGGAAATACTGGGGTAAGAAAATATGTGTGTGTGTGATGCCAGGATCACTGTAGTATTTTCTTTCTTTCTTTCTTTCTTTTTTTTTTTTTTTGAGACAGAGTCTCGCTATGTCACCCAGGCTGGAGTGTAGTGACATGATCTCAGTTTACTGCAACCTCGGCCTCCGTGGTTCAAGTGATTCTCCTGCCTCAGCCTCCCAAGTAGCTAGGATTACAGGCCTGCACCACCACACGCAGCTAATTTTTTATATTTTTGGTAGAGACAGAGTTTCACTATGTTGGCCAGGCTGGTCTCGAACTCCGGACCTCAAGTGATCCACCCACCTTGGCCTCCCAAAGTGCTGGGATTACAGCATGAGCCACCATACCCAGCCTTAGTATTTATTTCTTTTCTTTCTTTTTTTTTTTTTTTTTGAGACAGAGTTTTGCTGTTGTTGCCCAGGCTACAGTGCAGGGTGCAATCTCGGCTCACCACAACCTCCACCTCCCAGGTTAAAGCAATTCTCCTGCCTCAGCCTCCCAAGTAGCTAGGATTACAGGCATGTGCCACCTCGCCTGGATAATTTTGTATTTTTAGTAGAGACAGAGTTTTTCCATGTTGGTCAGGCTGATCTCGAACTCCCAACCTCAGGTGATCCACCCACCTTGGCCTCCCAAAGTGTTGGGATTACAGGCATGAGCCACAGTGCCCAGCCGATATTTTATTTCTCTTTTTTTTTTTTTTGAGACAGAGTCTCACTCTGTCACCCAGGCTGGAGTGCAGTGGCACCGTCTCAGCTCACTGCAAGCTCCGCCTCCTGGGTTCACGCCATTCTCCTGCCTCAGCCTCCTGAGTAGCTGGGACTACAGGCACCCGCCACCACGCCTGGCTAATTTTTTGTATTTTTAGTAGAGACGGGGTTTCACCATGTTAGCCAGGATGGTCTCCATCTCCTGACCTCATGATCCGCCCGCCTGGGCCTCCCAAAGTGCTGGGATTACAGGCGTGAGTCACCGTGCCCGGCCCTGATATTTTGTTTCTTCAACAAACACTTAGGTGAGGCTCACTCTGTACCTAGAACTTCTGGAAGCCCTTTTTGTCTGTTAACTCATCTAATCTTCCTGACAGCTCCATACATTAGCTACTATGACTGTCCCCATTTACAGATGAGGAAACTGAGACACAGGAAGGTCAAGTACCTTACCAAAGCTTTTATAGCTGGACTGGGATTTGAACCAAGCAGTCTGGCTCCAGTCTGAGCTTTTAAGCCTCCCCAGTCCTGGCTGAACTTGTTTCTTCCTTGGTCAAGTCAGCAGCACCTAGCCTTCAGGGTTGGGGAGGGGTTAATGAGGTGCCTTGTGGAGTGGCTCAGCCTGCTCAGGTTTATGTAGGGTTTCTTTTCATCCATCTCACTCCCGAGGTGAGAGCCTCGTGCTGCATGAGGGCTGCAGCAGAGTTGACCGTGAGATATCCATTCACACGGGCTGGACAGGGGTGAGAGTAAGGGAAGGCAAAGCAGGGGAATTGGAGAGGGCTTCCTGGAGGAGTCCGCCTCCGGGATGTAGAGGGTTTTTGTGCATATGGGGGCTGCATTCTAGGGGCCTGAGGCAGAGAGAACCTGGGCTGCAGGGCACTGTGGCCAGCGTAGCTCTGGCTTCTGGCCCTGGGTCAGTCCAGCACCTATATCCCCAGGTGCTGCTTCGCGTAAAGGAGAATGAACTCCAGTACCTGAAGAAGGAGGTGCAGTGCCTCCGGGATGAGCTCCAGATGATGCAGAAGGTAGGTCCTGCCGCTGGGCTGGGGGCCGTGGGGGACTCTGGAGCCACCTGGATGCCATCCTGTGAGCATCTGCTCTGTGCCAAGCCCTCCGCTTGCTTCATCCTTCCTCAAGCTCTCCTGTGCTTCTCCCATGTAGGTGTCATCATCCCCATTCACTGACAGGGAAACTGAGACTAAGAAAGGGGAAGTGACTTCCCCAAGGCCGTGCTTGGCTTCTGTTTATTTAGCATTATTTAATTTATTGATTATTATTGAGCACCTACTATATCCTGGGCACTGTGCTAGGTCCTGAGAAGACAGATGTGAACAAAATAGCCCCAAATCTCTGCCATGGGGAGCTTGCACTCCAGTGAGAATAACCACGTTGCTAGGAGTTGGGTGGGTCGGGGTTCAGCCCAGGTCTGAGTCTGCAGCCCGCCTGGCCCACCCTTGGCTGCTATGTCACTGCCTGGTGCGCTCTGTCAGTTTGGGGCAGGAAGTGGACGTGTTGGTGGCTCTGTAAGTGCCCGTGAGCCAGACCGTGTTTACCGCACTTGAAGAACAGGTGGCGTGAACTCACGGGAAGGGCCCGAGCACCCAGCCAGGCTGACCTGGTTCTCATCCCAGCCACTCACTGCCCTGCGGTCTTGGGCAAAATCTCCTCCCCTAAAACAGGATGAGGATGACAATGACACCTGTGTCGCTGGGTGGTACCAGGGAGGTGGGAGGGGTAAGCCCAGGACCCACGGCCGTCTTGGGGAGCCACCTGGAGGGATGAAGCGAGGGAGCTGCGGGGAGGTCTGGCTGCTGGTGCTGCCCATGTGCCTGGTGGGCAGGGCTGGAGGGAGAGACTTCATGCCCTCATACCTGCCTCTTGCCACCCCAGGACAAGCGCTTCACCTCGGGAAAGTACCAGGACGTCTATGTGGAGCTGAGCCACATCAAGACACGGTCCGAGCGGGAGATCGAGCAGCTGAAGGAGCACCTGCGCCTTGCCATGGCCGCCCTCCAGGAGAAGGAGTCGATGCGCAACAGCCTGGCTGAGTAGAGGTGGGTGCCGAGGCGTGTGCCCTGCAGGGTGGGCAGGGGCTGAGGCTCTCCCACACCCGGGACTCCCTGGACCACCCCAGCCAGGCCACTTCCTTCTTCTGGCCTCCAATTCCCGTTCTGTAAAAAGGACGATGAAACCAGCAACACGGGGTTGTTGCAGAGATCCCATCAGACCTGGGCCACAGGCTGCTTCATCAGCTTAAGCCTGTTCCTCCAGAGCCGGGCGGCACAGTGCGGAGCCACAGCCTGCTCAGTGCACCCCCCTTCTTGGGGCTGGAGGCAAATGCAGCGTGCACATCCCTGACCCCCACAGTGAATCTCCACTGAGCTTCACACACAGACATCGCACGCTGAGGCCGGGCCTCTGTCCCAGTTAGTCTTACACTCGTTCTTGACTTAGCAGGGCTCAAAGGGGGTGGGTGGGTGGGTGGTTAGTTGGTTGGTTGGTTTTGGTTGCTTTGAGACAAGGTCTTACTCTGACACCCAGGCTGGAGTGCAGTGATGCAATCATGGCTCACTGCAGCCTCAACCTCCTAGGCTCAAGGGATCTTCCCACCTCAGCCTCCTGAGCAGCTGGGACCACAGGCCCGCACCACCATGCCCAGATAATTTTTGCACTTTTTGTATAGGCGGGGTTTCGCTGTGATTTCCCAGGCTGGTCTCGAACTCCTGGGCTCAAGCAATACACCTGCCTCAGCCTCCTAAAATTCTGAGATTACAGGCGTGAGCCGCTGCACCTGGCCAAAGTGTTCTTCTTTTTGCTTTTTCAACGCCACATCTACCTGGAGCATCCTCTTTCTGATAAGTAGTCATGGACTTGGCTAAGGCACACAGGAGAGGCCACCCTATGGCTGAGCTACTTGGGAAGGAGCCAGGGAGAGCGGATCTGGCTGTATCTGAGGGGCTGAGAGGTGGTAGACGCACTCAACACCCTTGCTTGGCCTTGGAGTGGCCTCACAGCCCCTCAGCCCAGGCCTCAGCCTTGCCGCACCTTGTCTTTCAGGTCCCGCCCAGCTGCAGACTCTCCAGGCTGGAGGACCAGCCGCCCTCCTTCCCTCCTGGATGGAAGTCAAAAGCCAAGCTTTCTCCCCACCCTCTGTGGGCCACATGTGCACCTGCACCCACCACACACACACACACAGATACAGACACATAGACACACACGTGCACACATGTACACACGGACACACACACACACACACACACACACACACACACACACACTGCGTATCTGAGCGCGCCCCTCGCACTGGGTCTTACCTTGCACCTTCTTCAGGATTTTATATGTGAAGAGATTTTTATATAGTTTTTTTCCTTTTTTTCCAAAACACTTTATACTTTAAAAAAAAAAAAAGCAATTCCTGGTGGCCGTGTGCCTCCAACCCTGGTCTCCCCTCTGTCTCCAGCCACCCTCTGCTTGGGCTTCTGAGCTGGTGGCCCTGGCCCAGGGGTCTGGCGGAGGCCCAGGCAGCGGCCATGGCGGGGTGTCTCTGCAGGGGAGAGGCAGGAGCCTGCCACCCTCTTCCTATCCTACCTCCTACTAACACTTCCTGCCCCATTTGGACCCGTACCATGGGGCTCAGGACAGAGGGAGCTAGCAGCTGGCCTCCATGGCCCCACAGCCTCCTTCGAGGCTGTGCTGGGTGCAGAACCGCCAGAGCCACCCAAAAGGTGTTTCTCTCTGCTCCCTGAACCTCTTAACTTAATAAAACGTTCCAGCAGCTCTGGTGTCCTAGATGGCTGGCAGAACAGGAATGGAGATTGGGGTTTCTTGAAGTGGCTTCCCCACTCACACCCTACCCGCACCCCACCCTTCCTAAAGCAGTGGCCTCTAGGCTTCTGAGGGTGGGGCTGAAAATCCAAGGTCTCCCTTAGTACAGACTGTGACACCCCCAGTGTGGCTTGCAGGCCAGTGGCAGCGGAAGCATGTGAGAAATAGCAAGTCCAGCCCCACCCCGACCTACTGAACCAGCGTCTGCATTTTAACAGGGTGCCCCAGTGATTCACGTGACCTTCAAAGTCTGAGGAGCCCTAGAGTAGGGCCCAGGGCCCAGGCCTGAGAGAGAGGCCTGGAGCTAAGACTGGCCCTGACCATGACCTTGGGCAAGTCACACCTCTCACTGATCCTCAGTTTGCTTCTCCATCAAATGGGTGTTTTTCTTTCAGTCCCAGTCCTCTCCTGAGGCTTTTCCCAGAGGTCATGCCCAGTCCTGGGCAGGGGTGAGGGCGGGGATGTGGCTGCCCCAGGCCCAGGTCCAGCGGGCTGGGAGTCCTCACCATGGCTGGCTGTGCTGTATGGTTGCATGGGGCTGGGAAGAGGTCCCATTTCTGAGCCACAGAAACAGGCCACATCCAGTAGGGGTCCCGGAAGGCTGTGAGAACCCAGAGGAGACCCCAACCCAGCCTGCAGGTAGAAGACTGCCTTTGGAGGCAGCTTTGAAAGATGACTCTTCCAGATGGAAGAATCAGGAAGGGCCTTCCACGCGGAGGCACCAGCAGGAGCAAACGTCCCTGGTGTGTTCAGGCAAAGAGCCACAGGAGAGTGACCTTGTGGAGTGGGGAGAGATTTTTTCCCAGTCCCTTGCCAGGGATTGGTTGAGGAATGGACAAGGGATGCAGTTCCAGCCAGTGAAATGCGAGGGGAAGTCTTGGGAGTGGGGTGGAGGAGGTCATCTGGGAAGGGTGTCCTTGGTCTTAAAAAGAGGCACAAGAGGCCAGGCGCGGTGGCTCATGCCTATTATTGTAGCACTTTGGGAGGCCAAGGCAGGGGGATCACCTGAGGTCAGGAGTTCGAGACCAGCCTGGCCAACACGGTGAAACCCCGTCTCTACTAAAAATACAAAAAATTAGCCAGACGTGGTGTCAAGCACCTGTAATCCCAGCTACTCAGGAGGCTGAGGCAGGAGAATCACTTGAACCCAGGAGGCAGAAGTTGCACTGAGCCAAGATCGCGCCACTGCACTCCAGCCTACGTGACAAGAGCGAAACTCCATCTCAAAAAAAAAGGGGGAAGGTGGTGCAAGGAGAGGACATCTCTCTCCTGGCCCTGTCACCATCTTCCCTCATCAATAGCTAAAAATGGCAGAGCAGAAAGAAGAAAGAGCCAGGACCCCGTGCCATCAAATCCTCCGGCCTTGGTGCTGCCCTGTCTCGGCACTGCTTGCCTTAGGAGATCAGGAGTGTTCCTAGCCACTGGGAGATGGGATGCCTGCCACTGGCAGCCCTGCCGTCCATCCTCACCATCCCACCGTCCCCCCAGGACAGCTCTCCATCCCATCCTCTACCTCCCTTCTAGCCTCAGCCTAACTCAGGGCTCCCCCGTCACACCTGCATTGCAGGAACATCCCCTTCACCAACCCCCCTCCCATCCCTCCTCAGGGCTGCCTAGGGGAGCTACAAACACCAGGCCAACCTCTGAAAGGTGCTCCACATCTCATGAAAAACCATGAAATTGCACTGCCCCACTATTAGAATAGCTCAGAGGAGAAGGCCTGCCAGTACCAAGTGCTGGTGGGGATACGGAGAACGGCAGCTCTCAGGTGCTGCTAGTGCAAATGTGCTTTGTTGCAACCACAGCAGGAAACTGACCAGCTTCTCATCAAGTTAAATACGCATCTACCCTATGGCCTAGCATTTCCACTCCTGCTTACACATCCAGGAGAAATGAGTGCTTACATGCACAAAAGGATGAGTACCATGATACTCACATCAGCAAATAAACAATACAGCCGTGTGTCGGTAGTAGAATGAATAAATTGTGGTCGATTCTTACGTTAGAATACTATACAGCAATTTTAAAAAAACTGCTACACACAAAAATGGTGAATCCTTCAGACACAATGTTGAGCAAAAATAGCCACAGAAGAGTGCAAGGCTGTACGATTTTATTTAGGTGAGGTTCAAGAACAGACAAAACATTATGGTGACAGTGGTCAGAACGGCGGGTACCTCTGAGCTGAGGGCATTGACCAGCAGTGGGCAAAAGGGAACATTCTGATCCCAGAAATGTTCTATATCATGGTCTGGGTTGTGGACACGTGGTTACATACAGATGTAAAAATTCACCATGCCAGCCAGGTATAATCCCAGCACTTTGGGAGGCCAAGGCAGGTGGATCACCTGAACTCAGGAGTTTGAGACCAGCCTGGCCAATGTGGCGAAACCCCGTCTCTACTAAAAATACAAAATAATTAGCCAGGCTTGCTGGTGCATGCCTGTAATCCCAGCTACACGGGAGACTGAGGCAGGAAAATCACTTGAACCTGGGAGGCGGAGGTTGTAGTGAGCCGAGATCACGCCATTGCACTCCAGCCTGGACAACACAGTGAGACTTTGTTTAAAAAAAAAAAAATTGGCCACACCTTGCACTTACGATTTGTTCATTTTTACTATGTGTGAGTCACGTCTCAATGGCGCAGGGGGTGGGAAGAAGCCTGCTTTACAAAAGAATAAGCCAGGGTTCCAGCAGGCTCCCAGGTGAGCCACCTGGGAAATGGCCCTGTCACCGCAGCCACAGGGAATTTGACCAAAACCATGTGGTTTGGCTGCGAGTTCTGGTCAACTGCTTCAGGCAGCCAGGCATGTGCTCTGGAAAGAAAACCAACCGGATTCAGATGAACCTGCCAGGTCAAACCCTACCTGCTGCCTCCAGCTGGCTAGGTGAGCCTTACTGAGTCACATCTCTCTCTGGGCTTTACTTCCTCATCTGATAAATGGGAACAATAACGTCTACCCCAGAGGACTGTGTAGGTGTTAAATTACCAACTGTTTCAGTTATCTATTGCTGCGTAGCCAATGACCACATATGTAAAGGCCTAGAATACCACTTTTTAAATAGTCATTCATGGTCCTGTGGGTTGACCTGGCTCAACCTGACAGTTCTCTTCGTATCTTTTTTTGAGACATAGTCCCTCTCTGTCGCCCAGGCTGGAGTGCAGTGGTGCGATCTCGGCTCACTGCAACCTCCGCCTCCTGGCTTCAAGTGATTTCCTGCCTCAGCCTCCCAAGTAGCTGGGATTACAGGTGCCCGCCACCACGTCCAGCTAATTATTTATATTTTTAGTAGAAATGGGGTTTCACCATGGTAGCCAGGCTGGTCTCAAACTCCTGACCTCAAGTAATCCACCCACCTAAGCCTCCCAAAGTGCTGGGATTACAGGCGTGAGCCACCGTGCCAGGCCTGGACATCTCTTTCTCCACATGGCCACTTCAGGGGGCTAGCTTGGGCTCCTTACAGCATAGTGGACTTGGGACCATCTATAGTCTGACTTCCTACATGGTGGTTGACCTCCCCCTAGAAAAGGAGTTCTGGCCAGGTGCAGTGGCTCACAACTGTAAATCCAGCACTTCAGGAGCCGGAGGCAGGAGGATCACTTGAGGCCAAGAGTTAGTTCGAGACTGGCCTGGGCAACACAGCAAAACCTTTTATCTACAAGAAATTAAAAAAAACAAAAACAACAATAGCCAAGCAGCCCGGGTGCGGTGGCTCACACCTATAATCCCAGCACTTTGGGAGGCCGAGGCAGGCAGATCACTTGAGGTCAGGAGTTCCAGACCAGCCTGACCAACATGGAGAAACCTGATCTCTACTAAAAATACAAAATTAACCGGACGTGGTGGCTCACGCCTGTAATCCTAGCTACTCAGGAGGCTGAGGCAGGGAAATCGCTTGAACCTGGGAGGTGGAGGTTGCAGTGAGCTGAGATTGTGCCACTGCACTCCAGCCTGGGCAACAGAGTGAGACTCCTTCTCAAAACAAAAGCCAGGCATGGTGGTGCACGTGCCTGGAGTCCCAGCTACTTGGGAGGCTGAGGCAGGATGATTGCTTGAGCCCACGAGTTGGAGGTTGCAGTGAACTATGATTGCTGCCACCGCACTCCAGCCTGGGCAACAGGGTGAGACCCATCTCTAAAAACATAAAAACAATAAAAAGTAAAGGGAGCCTCAACAGCCCCAAGTGGAACCTATGAGCTTCTTATGAGCTAGGCTTGGAGGTGCTGCAGCATCCCTTCCATCACTTTAGTCAAAAATGAGTCGCAGAGCCAGCCCAGGTCCAGTGGGAGAGGCGGCAGCAGGGCCTGAGCGCCGGAGGTGTGGTTCACTGGCAGCCATCTTTCTCCTCTGTTTCTGCTTCAGCTACGCCCCAGCTCCTCTTTAGTCCCCTTTGTGGAATTCTCATTTTCTTCCCAGCCCTCTGATGTGCTTCCCTGGAGTCTATCCTCAGCAATCCTCTGTTCTCTCGTGAAGACTTATTTATTTATTTATTTACTTACTTAGAGACGGAGTCTGACTCTGTCGCCCAGTCTGGAATGCAGTGGCACAATCTCGGCTCACTGCAACGTCCACCACCCAGGTTCAAGGGATTCTCCTGCCTCAGCCTCCTGGGTAGCTGGGACTACAGGCGCCCGCCACCATATCTGGCTAATTGTTGTATTTTTAGTAGAGACAGAGTTTTATCATGTTGGCCAGGCTGGTCTCGAACTCCTGACCTCAAGTGATCCCCCTGCCTTGGCCTCCCAAAATGCTGGGATTACAGGCGTGAGCCACCATGCCCGGCCTCTTGTGAAAACTTGATCTCTCATCCTCGGCTTTTGTTACTGTCTGTGCTAACCATCCACATCTGTCTCCAGCCCAGACCTTTTCCATGAACTCCTAAGACCTGGTCAGCCTCAGTCTCAAGGCTGCCATCAAGGCCCTGTCCTCCCTGCAGCCCGTTCCTGTTCAGTGTATTCTGCCTCATGAGTCAGCCTCTGGAGCAGGCCCTGGGGATGCAACATGGAACCAAGCATTCTCCCTTCAGGAGGGAGGTGAAATTGGAATCAGGTGATTAATTACAAGAAGCCACAGCACAGAGGGTGTAGCAGACCCAGCCTGGGAGGTCAGGGGAGGCTTCTTGGAAGAGGAGATGCTGGAACTGAGCAGGATTGAGCTAGGCTGGGAGGGGGAGAGAGTGCCAGGTCCAGTGAGCGTCAGAAGCTCAGCAGAGTTCAAAGGCTCTGAAATGGCTGCAGCTTGGTGTGCGTAGAGGGATCCGAGATGAGGCTGTGGGGACAGGCTGGAGCTGGAATCTGATTTTGCAAGGACAGTGGGGGTCACGTGTCCAAGCTCTAGCTTTGTGCTGAACCCAGTGGGAAGCTATTGGGGAGTTTTAGGTGAGCAGTGCCCTGGCTCAGGACAGCGATCTTGGTCATCCTCAGCACATGGGGGCTATGGAAGGCCCTGAGTTGACCTAGGGTTTGGTGCAGTGGGAGAGAAGAGCAGAGGATGAAACCCCGAGGAAGGGTAGAAGCCCATAAAGCAACTGAGAGGTTCCCAGCAGCCCAAGCGAGCGAATGTTTCAGAGTGATGGAGCGGGAAGCGCTTAGGCTCTGGTGTCAGATGCCCCTCTGTCCGTCCCCCTGCTCCCAGCTCTGCAACCCGGGGCAAGTTACATGAGCTCTTTGTGCCTCCGTTTCCTCATTTGTAAAACAGGGATAGTAGCACCTCCCTCCCAGAAGTATTATGAAGATGAGAAACGAGCTCCTGCGTATGAAGTGCTGAGAGGGTGCCTGGGACTGAGTTAACAAGGCACATATGAGCTGTTAAGACTATTGTGATGTGCTGCTGTTCAGGTGTTGTGAGGATTGGGTGAAAAGGTGCATGTTGCCAGGCGCGGTGGGTCAAGCCTGTAATCCCAGCACTCTGGGAGGCAGATGCAGGTGGACCACCTGAGGCCAGGAGTTCGAGACCAGCCTGGCCAACGTGGTGAAACCCCGTCTCTACTAAAAACACAAAACTTAGGCCAGGTGTGGTGGCGCACGCTTGTGATCCCAGCAACTCGGGAGGCTGAGGCAGGAGAATCCCTTGAACCCAGAAAGCGGAGGTTGCAGTGAGCCGAGATCACGCCACTGCACTCCAGCCTGGGTGGCACAGCAAGACTCTGGCCGGAATAAGGGAGGATTTGGAGCTGCTTTATTTATTTATTTATTTATTTATTTATTTATTTATTTTGAGACTGAGTCTCGCTCTGTCGCCCAGGCTAGAGTGCAGTGGCTCAGTCTCAGCTCACTGCAAGCTCCATCTCCTGGGTTCACGCCATTCTCCTGCCTCAGCCTCCCGACTAGCTGGGACTATAGGCGCCTGCCACCATGCCCGGCTAATTTTTTGTATTTTTTTGTAGAGACGGTGTTTCGCCGTGTTAGCCAGGATGGTCTCAATCTCCTGACCTCGTGATCCATCCACCTCAGCCTCCCAAAGTGCTGGGATTACAGGCGTGAGCCACCGTGCCCAGCCTGGAGCCGCTTTATTTTTATTTTATTTTAATTTTTTTTTTAGATGGAGTCTTGCTCTGTCGCCACACTGGAGTGCAGCGGCACAATCTCGGCTCACTGCAACCTCTGCCTCCTGGGTTCAAGCAATTCTCTTGCCTCAGCCTCCCAGTAGCTGGGATTACAGGCACGCACCACCACGCCCAGCTAATTTTTATATTTTTAGTAGAGATGGGGTTTCTCCATGTTGGCCAGGATGGTCTCAATCTCCTGACCTCGTGATCCGCCTGCCTTGGCCTCCCAAAGTGCTGGGATTACAGGCGTGAGCCACGGCGCCTGGTCTGGAGCTGCTTTAGTATTAGTTGGATGTTGCTGCCCTCACGGTCCCCAGGAGATCCGGCTCCACTTGGCCAAGCCCCAGTTCCATGGCCTGTGAGAATCCTGACCCGTCCCTCCTAGGTTGGCAGGTGCCCACAGGTCACTTTTCAGAGCTTCCTTTCTGTTGGGGTTGGGGAGGATGTGCTGCCAGGCACAAAGCCAGGCCCTCTGGTGGTTCCACAGTAGATCCGCTGGCAGAATTGTGCTAGGAAAGAGCTCTCAACATCTTGCCCCAGCTCCACCCAGACCCCCAGCAGGTCAGGGGAACCTGGCAGTCCAGGAGGGTTTCACCTGGCCATTGAGTCCTGCCCGACTTCCCCTACCCCTACCAAGCCCTGGCCGGTCCCCCTTCCCTCTCTTGGCCGCTGCTGCTCCTGGACCCCATACTCCTGCCCTGCTTGCCTCCTCCCTCATTCCTAGACGAGTTTTCCCTCCTGTCCAATCCATGCACCCACAGTGGGGGATTTCTAAAACTGGGAGCGACCATGTTGCTCCCCTCTGTGAATCTCTGCCCTGACTCCCTGTTCCCTTGGGATGGAGTTCTGGCACGCAAGCCCCTCTGTCTGCCGTGGTCTCCTTTCTGTACCCCTTTGGATCTGCTAGGCTCCAGGCTTCCACTGCACGGAGCAGTAGCACATTCTTCCATCCTCACTGCTGTCCCCCTGCATGTACTTTCCACTCCCACCCCCTCCCTGGCAGACCCCCTAAGACTCAGGACTCAGATCAGTCATCATCTGCCACCTCCAGGAAGCCCTCCCAGATCCCTTAAATGGGGATGGAAGCCTGCTCTGGATCCCACAGTACTTGGAACTTGACATGTTTTTTCCTTATGGCTCCCCCAGACTGTGAGCCCCCTGAGGCCAGGGACCAGCTCTGAATCGCTTCTGTGTCCCCATTGCCCAGTACAGAGCACTGGTGTCTGTCTCCGAGGGATGAGTGTTTGTTGATTGACGGACTGACTGACTGGAAATGAATGACCACTGAGTCAGTCACCCTTGAAGCAGGAAATAGCCACAGCCTCAGCTCCACACCAAATGGCAAGGGACTGGATGTCCCCATAAACCCACTGGGAAGCCCAGCAGCCATCCTGAAGGGCTGGAGGCTAATGGAGGTTTCCGGTACACGAAAGGGCCAGGATTTAACTGTGAGTTACCCCTGTCATCCCAGCGTCCCACAGTACTTTACAAGGGGACTTGACTTTGATGGAGCTTCCGCCATGAGCAAACATTATGAACGGCAAACCTTTTAATGCCCACAACAACGCCTTGAAGTACTTATTTATTGCTATCCGCTTGTTATAGGAGGAAACTGAGGTTCAGAGAAGGACATGACTTACCCAAGGGCAATAATTTAGTGACTCACATCCCAGCAGGTCTGACCCTAGAGCCCAAATCCCCTCCCTACCCAGGCTGCCTCCCTAAAAGTCACGAAGCCTTTTTTTTTGCTGAGCACTTACTGTGGGCTGGACCCTGGAACATTTTCATTCACGAGCTCCTTTAATTCCCAGAACAGCCTGATGAGGGAGGTAGCACAGTTGTCCCCGGTAGGGGGCTGGGACTCAGCAGCACAAAGAGGTGACGGCCAGGTCCGTTGGTCTCACAGCCCAGGTGGCCTCCTGAGCTGACCCAGGTCTTCTCATTGGAGACCGCCTGGGGACCGGGTGCCTTGGGTCCCCCTACTTGGGGTAGGCATTGGGGGAGGTCTGGGTGTACCTTGGTGAGGCTGACTTGAATGAGCCTCATGTGGAGGCCACATGAGGAGGCCTCAATGTGGAGCCACTTCCACACTGCTGCCTCAGTTTCCTAGTAAAGCAGGGCAACAGCTTATTCCCAAAGGGCCCAGAAAGGCTAGATCCCCCTGCAAAGGGCAGGAGGGGTTTTGGGGTGCCTGTGTGATTGGCTGGCCCTTGCCCTGTCACCACCCCGCAGCTCCACCTGCATCACCTGCGTCCCGGGGGCTGCCAACCGTGCCTTCTTTCCAGAGCCCCTGAGCTCTTGCACGGGCTGCTCCCTGCCTCGAACTCTCAGGCCAGCCCATCCCTAGCTTTGACCATCCTGGCCCCAGTAGGTCTCCCCCTCTATGAGCTCCCTTGCAGCTTCTCAAGGCCAAGACTCAACCAGGCCGGCAGAGTGGGAGGAGCCTGCGTCTTCAAGTTGGTCACCTGGCTTGGCCATCCACTGGCCCTGGGACCTCGACTGTGGCATCTCCAGAGCCACATCCCAGCTGCTCCCGTGTGGCTGTGTCCTCTCTCAGGGGTGGGGCAGCTGACTGCACTGGACAAGTGTGTCTGAAAGGTGACAGATGGTGGACTTGCCCCACCAGCAGTGTGATATGGATGCACTGATGCGGGAGTTGGGAGGCGCTACAGAGAGAACTTCACAGGGGCCTGGCTGGCCCTGACCCTTTGGACTCCAGCAGATTCTCACGATCTCCTGAGGAAGACAGGTTTATAGGTATCCCTGGCCCCACCCCAGGGTGTCCCCACAACCCAACTCCAATCTCACACAGTCTCTCCCCTCTTCACTCATTCAGTTGCTGAAAGTCTGTGTCATCTACTAGCTGTGACCTCAACTGTGGCATCTCCAGAGCCACATTCCAGCTGCTCCCACGTGGCTGTGTCCTCACTCAAGAGCAGGACAGCTGGCTGCACTGGCCAAGTGTGTCTGAAAGTTGACAGGAACATTCATTCCAGCATTAGAAGGAAGTGGGCTAGGCGCGGTGGTTCACACCTGTAATCCCAGCACTTTGGGAGGCCGAGACGGGGGATCACCTGAAGTCAGGAGTTTGAGATGAGCCTGGCCAACATGGTGAAACCCCGTCTCTACTAAAAATACAAAAATTAGCCAGGCATGGTAGCAAGTAGCGCCTGTAATCCCAGCGACTTGGGAGGCTGAGGCACGAAAATCGCTTGAACCCGGGAAGCAGAGGTTGCAGTGAGCCTAGATCGTGCCATTGAACTCCAGCCTGGGTGACAAGAGCAAAACTCTGTATCAAAAAAAAAAAAAAAAAAAGGAAACTGTGTCCTGTGCAGATTTGCATCTGTTTATTCATGCTTAAACCTCTCAAGAAGGATTTGCACACATGCGTTTGTGCACACACACCCCCAGGGTGAGGGAACCCAGTGTGAAGGGGCCCTGGACACACAAGACCCTGGGAACAGTGGTTGCCTCCTCGGGGAGGGAGCCAGAAGGCCAGGGGACAGGGGTGGTGGGACACATTTCAGTGTTAAATGCTTTCATATGTTCTGCACTATTTCCCATGCGCATGTGATATCTATTCCAAAATAAAGTTTTAAAAAATAATAAAATCGTCCTGAACGGAGCATGGTATGGGAGTGGCAGGGCTGGCACCAAACTCAGGGCTCACTGTCCAGCTCTGCCACACACTTGCTTCAATCAATGATTCTCCCTGGAAATTCACTTCCTCACCTGAGATGAGATGAAGAAATGGGATTAAGTGAGGCCCTGAGCGTGGCCAGGCCCACTGAGTCTGAGCAGCAGCTGTTATTCCTGTTAATATCCTGGTCAAGCCTGTTCCAGGCACCTGAGTGACACAGACATGAAGGGACACGCCCTGTCCCTGCACTCACCCTGCAAGGGCAAGGGGAGAGACAGCAACACCAGGGAGAGCTGATGCAACTGACCTGGTGCAACTAACTCGGCCAGAGGAGCCAGGGAAGGCTGCACAGGACAGGTGACGCCTGCGCCGAGTCTTCAAAGATAAACAGGTGTAATCAGGGGACCAAAGGAGAGAGGGTGCTCCAGGCTGGGGAAGCAGAGCCTGCCAAGACTCTGTAAAAAACTCATGCTGGGCACACCCACATCCACACCATGTAAACAGAGCCGTAGATGCACTCATGAACACCTGTGCTCACAGCTGCCCCATTCTATACACTCCTGCTCGCATACACAGCCCATGTGCATGCCTGTATATGCTCCCCACGTGCACAGCAGACAGCCTGCCGGCTACCTGTGTGACCCACTTACGTCTCTCAACCTCTCTGGGCCTCAGTTCGCTCACCTCTTACATGGGGAAAATGACAGGGACGTGGTGAGTGTTATATGAGACAGTACCTGTGGAGCACTAAGGGCAATGTCCAGTAAATGTGCGCTGTATGATCCTTTTGTCATTCATAAGCATGACGATTGGGCTTTCATGCTCATGCGTGAGATGGGCCTCTCTTCAGCCTTGTTACAGGCCGGCTCTGTGGCTCATGCCTGTAATCCCAGTACTTTGCGAGTCCAAGGTGGGAGGACTGCTTGAGGCCAGGAGTTCAAGACCGGCCTGGGCAACACAGTGAGATCTCATCTGTAGAAAATGTTTGTTGTTTGTTTCTTTGTTTGTTTTTAATTAGATGGGTGCAGCGGTGTAGCTGTGGTCTCAACTACTAGAAAGGCTGAGGTGAGGCCAGGCGCAGTGGCTCATGCCTGTAATCCCAGCACTTTGGGAGGCCAAGGCGGGCAAATCACGAGGTCAGGAGTTTGAGACCAGCCTGGCCAACATGGTGAAACCCCCACCTCTACTAAAAATACAAAAAATTAGCCATGCATGGTGGCGGGCACCTGTAATCCCAGCTACTTGGGAAGCTGAGGCAGGAGAATCACTTGAACTCAGGTATAGTGGCTTACACCTGTAATCTCAGCACTTTGGGATGCTGAGGTGGGCAGGTCGCTTGAGCCCAGGAGTTTGAGACCAGCCTGGGCAACATGGCAAAACCCAGTCTCTACAAACAAAAATTACAAAAATTAGCCAGGCATGGTGGCTTGTAGTCCCAGCTACTCAGGAGGCTGAGGTGGGAGGATCACCTGAATCAGGGGAGGTTGAGGCTGTGGCGAGCTATGACTGCACCACTGCACTCCAGCCTGGGAGACACAGTGAGACCCTGTCTCAAAAAAAGAAAAAAAGTTTTTGGCCTGCCGGGCGTGATGGCTCACACCTGTAATCCCAGCACTTTGGGAGGCTGAGGCGGGTGGATCACCTGAGATCAGGAGTTCAAGACCACTCTGGCCAACATAGTGAAACCCCGTCTCTACTAAAAATACAAAAAATTAGCTGGGCGTGGTGGCGGGCGCCTGTAGTCCCAGCTACTTGGGAGGCTGAGGGAGGAGAATCACTCGAACCTGGGAGGCAGAGGTTGCAGTGAGCCACGATCATGCCATTGCACTCCAGCCTGGGCAACAAGAGCGAAACGCTATCTCAAAAAAAAAAAAAAAAAAAAAAAAAAAGAGTTTTTGGTCTCTCAAACAAACTACATTAAGAAGAGATTCCTACATTTTAAAAACTTAGGGCTCCGAGGTCAGGAGATCGAGACCATCCTGGCTAACACGGTGAAACCCCGTCTCTACTAAAAATACAAAAAATTAGCTGGGCGTGGTGGCGGGCGCCTGTAGTCCCAGCTACTCCGGAGGCTGAGGCAGAAGAGTGGCATGAACTCGGGAGGCAGAGCTTGCACGGAGCCGAGATCGCACCACTGCACGCTAGCCTGGGTGACAGAGCGAGACTCCGTCTCACAAAAAAAAAAAAAAAAAAAAAGAGTGAAACTCCGTCTCAAAAAATAATAAATTAAAAATAAATTTAAAAAAATTAAACAGTAAAAACTCAAGCAAAGTCACGTGGAACTGCCAATCAAAGCTTTGGATCAGTGGGAGAAAATCCACTGCTCCCATACTGAATGGATATAAAGCTTAGCCAAAAACAAAGACTCTTAACATGGTCTTGAACCTCTGCTGCCTTGTTTTGGGTAAACACGTCATTTCTGTCCAGGTGTCTGAAATACCAAGGATGAAAACAGCTAACACTTAAACTGCACTTACTTTGTGTCAGGAATTCCTTTTTTTTTTTTTTTTTTTTTGAGACGGAGTCTCTCTCTCCCAGGCTGGAATGCAGTGGCGCGATCTCGGCTCATTGCAACCTCCGCCTCCTGGGTTCAAGTGATTCTCCTGCCTCAGCCTCGCCAGTACCTGGGATTACAGGCATGTGCCACCATGCCCGGCTAATTTTTGTATTTTTAGTAAAGATGGTATTTCACCATGTTGGCCAGGCTGGTCTCAAACTCCTGACCTCAGGTGATCTGCCCCCCTCAGCCTCCCAATGTGCTGAGATTACAGGCATGAGCCACTATGCCCGGCCTGTGTCAGGAACTTCTAAGTGAGATATATAATGATATATAACTCATATGATATCTATCATTTACTACATACAGAGTACATATACACATATGTATTTATAACATACATATCCATTTAGTCCTCATGAAAACTCTATCAGGCAAATGCCATTATTATCCCCAATTACTATAATGCCCAAGGGAGGAAACTGAGACACAGAAGGGTCATTATTATTTTTGCCAAGACCCTCATACCTATGACTTGGAAGGGCTGGGATTTGAAACCATACAACCTGGACCTCCAGTACTTGGGCCTCACCACTATGCTAGACTTTGGGACTTCTAGCAGATAGAAGAAGTCCATCCAAACCCTCAGTTTACAGGATCAACCACATGGCCCAGAGAGGATTAGCAAATGCCCTCAGGTCACACAGCAGATTTGTGTGCTTCTCCTACCACCCCACATTGCCTCCTAAGGTAGGTTTAACGTCTTTAATGTCCATGGGGGAAGGGCCCTAAACATTTCTGAAGAAACCCACTCCTCCTTGCAAGGAGCACTCTGTGCTCCACCCCCAGCCAGCACCAAAGCATGTGTGAACACCTGCAGGGACTGATGCCAGCTGCGTTTGGGCCTCAGTTGGGCATGGCCCTCACCAGAGAGCAGTCCCTGTTGTCCCTGGTGCTGGTCACAGCATAAGTTAGTGCATTGAGAGTATGGTTCATGGAGGAGAAAATATTTTCCCAGCCGGGGATGGTGGCTCCCACCAGTAATCCCAGCACTTTGGGAGGCCAAGGCAGGTGGTTCACTTGAGGTCAGGAATTCAAGACCAGCCTGGCCAACACAGTGAAACCACATCTCTACAAAAATACAAAAATTATCTGAGCATGATGGCAGGTGAAACCCCCATCTCTACTAAAAATACAAAAAATTAGCCAGGCGTGGTGGCGCGTGCCTATAAGTCCTAACTACTCATCAGGCAAAGGTGGGAGACTCTGCTGAGCCTGGGAGGTAGAGGCTGCAGTTAGCCAAGCCACTGCACTCCAGCCTGGGCAACTGGAGTGAGAGAGACCCTGTCTCAAAAAAAAAAAAAAAAAAAAAAAAGTAATACACGTAGCCAGGCGCAGTGGCTCATGCCTGTAATCCCAGCACTTTGGGAGGCCGAGGCTGGCAGATCACCTGAGGTCAGGAGTTCAAGACCAGCCTGGCCAACATGGTGAAAGCCCGTCTCTATTAAAAATACAAAAATTAGCAGGGCGTGGTGGCGGGCGCCTGTAATCCCAGCTACTTGGGAGGCTGAGGCACAAGAATCACTTGAACCGGGAGGCGGAGGTTGCAGTGAGCTGAGATTGTGCCACTGCACTCCAGCCTGGGCAACAGAGCGAGATGCAGTCTCAAAAAAAAAAAAAAAAAAAAACACGCTTATTGTTTATAAACTAAAACAGTATAGAAGTGTATAAACTAAAAAATAACAGTGCACTGTGACCCAAATCCATTTCTCAGAGAAAATCATTACTATGAACATGGAGTGTCCACACATGTACACGCACTCACGGGCCACTTAACCAGCTTGGAGAACAACCCCAGCCACAGTGCTGCGGTTGCTTTTTTAACCAATCTCTCCCGCATCCTCATGCATTTATTGTTAAGAAGCCCAGCATCTCCCTCTTGAGGTCTCTTCCAGAATAGTCTGAGAATCCCAAGGACTCACTCTGTCCACGGGAGGCCAGTCCTACTCTGCAAGACCTAGTGGGGCACTGCGTGGGCCTCAAGGCAGTCCTCTCAGTTCATTCCAGGAGCTCAGCTCCCTGAAAGGAAAATGATGCCAAGCCAGGCGCGGTGGCTCACACCTTTAATCTTAGCACTTTGGGAGGCTGAGGCAGGTGGATTGCTTGAGGTCGGAAGTTCAAGACCAGACTGGCCAATATGGTGGAACCCCATCTCTACTAAAAATACAAAACTTAGGCCGGGCACAGTGGCTCACACCTGTAATCCTAGCACTTTGGGAGGCCGAGGTGGGCGGATCACCTGAGGTCGGGAGTTTGAGACCAGCCTGACCAACATGGTGAAACCCCACCTCTCCTAAAAATACAGAATTAGCCAGGCATGGTGGTGCATGCCTGTAATCCCAGCTACTTGGGAGGCTGAGGCAGGAGAATCGCTTGAACCCAGGAGGCAGAGGTTGCAGTGAGCCGAGATCGAGATTGCGCCATTGCACTCCAGCCTGGATGACAGATCCAGACTCTATCTCAAAAAAAAAAAAAAAAGAGAGAAAAGAAAGAAAAAGGAAATGACGCCAGAGTGGGCAGGTCCAACAGGACTTTCAGCCCAAACCACACATGGCACCTGTGTCCCTCACCAATGCCTGGCCTCTGGCACTGAGCTTGGGTCACCCGTCCACATCTACTTCCCATGGAGTGAGTTATTTCCTTTGAGGCATAAGTGTCCTCTCTGCCAGCTGGACAGGACCGTCCGGATGGGTCAGATAGTAGCTAATCCTATCAGGAGAGAGGAACTGGGGCCCAGTCTCTTTCCTCCTGGCGGTCCCCAGACTGGCCACAAATTTGCCCACCTCCTGCCAGGTTAAGAGAAAGGCAGTTTTGAGAGTTGATTAAGATCATGGAGTTGCCTGTAATCCCAGAACTTTGGGAGGCCAAGGTGGGAGGACCACTTGAGGCCAGGAGTTCAAGACCAGCCTGGGCAATATAGTGAGGCCCCATCTCTACAGAAATTTTAAAAATTAGCTGGGCATGGTGATGCGCACCTGTGGTACCAGCTACTCGGGAGGCTGAAGCAGGAGGATCACTTGAGCCCAGGAGTTCAAGGTTGCAGTGAGCCATGATTTGTGTTTCAGCCTTGGTGACAGAGTGACACCCTGTGTCACAAACAAATAACAACAACACCAAAAGGCCAGGTGTGGTGGTTCACACTTGTAATCTCAGCATTTTGGGAGATAGAGGCGGGTGGATCACCTGAGGTCAGGAGTTCGAGACCAGCCTGGCCAATATGGTGAAATCCTGTCTCTACTAAAAGTACAAAAATTAGCTGGGCGTGGTGGTGGGCGCCTGTAATCCCAGCTACTTCGGAGGCTGAGACAGGAAGATAGCTTGAACGTGGGAAGTGGAGGTTGCAGTGGGCTGAGACCACGCCATTGTTCTCCAGCCTGGGCAACAAGAGAGAAACTCAGACTCCAAAAAAAAAAAAAAGAAGAGCATGGAATTAGACTGCTTTAGGTAAGTTCCTTCCCCACCTGTCAAATGAAGTGATAACAACAGCAAAAGACTGAATGTTAATACATACAGACAGATCACTTAGCACAGTGTGGGCAGATAGTAACTGCTCAATAAATGGGAACGACTATTACATACCTGTATGTAGTTCTCTAATATCCCTATTTTATAAAAATGAGGTCCCCCTATATTTTTCTTAGCTTCCTTTTGTCAATTAATATGTCATAGACATTTTTCCAGGTCTGCACATGTAGCCTCCTCTCCTATGTGAGAGCCGCATGGCCTTCCAAAGGACGCCGTCCATGCAGGAGGCTAAACTATGTCTGTGGGGTCAAAACCCTCAGTCTGTGCCATGGTGATATCTTCTGTTGCTTTAAAACTTGGAAATGACTCACACCTGTAATCCCAACACTTTGGGAGGCCAAGGTGAGAGGATCGCTTGAGCCTAAGAGTTTGAGACAAACCTGGGCGACATGTGAAACACTGTCTCTACAAAAAATGCAAAGTTAGTATTTTCGGTGTGGTGGCATGTGCCTGTAGTCCCAGCTATTTGGGAGGCTGAGATAAGAGGATCGATTGAGCCCTGGAGTTCAAAGCTGCAATAGCCATAACCGCACTCCAGCCTGGGCTACAGAGAAGACCCTGTCTTAAGAAACACAAACAGACCGGGCATGGTGGCTCACGCCTGTAATCCCAGCACTTTGGGAGGCCCAGGCGGGTGGATCACGAGGTCAGAAGATCGAGACCATCCTGGCTAACACGGTGAAACCCCGTCTCTACTAAAAATACAAAAAATTAGCAGGGCGTGGTGGCAGGCGCCTGTAGTCCCAGCTCCTCTGGAGCCTGAGGCAGAAGAATCGCTTGAACCCAGGAGGCGGAGCTTGCAGTGAGCCGAGATGGCGCCACTGCACTCCAGCCTGGGAGACAGTGAGACTCTGTCTCAGAAAAAAAAAAAAAAAAAGAAACAAAAACAAACTTGGAAATTAGTTAAGGTTTAGTTCAGTTAGATCAGTTAAAGTTTAACTGTTAAACTGTCACCTGCATTTTTATTTCTTTGTCTGGAAATGTGTGTTTGTCTTTCTGTTCATTTGACTTCTAACCCACATGGGATGGGTTTTCCTAACTTGGGAGAAGCAGGTGAGAGGTCAGCCTCCACAGGGTGAGGCTGTCAAGGAGGAGGGGGGAACCAGGACAGCCAGTGGCCAGGGCAGGACAAAAGAAGGCCGGCCATCTTTGTTTTTTTTTGTTTGTTTGTTTCGTTTTGTTATGAGGCAGAGTCTTGCTGTGCCTCACCCAGGCTGGAGTGCAATAACGCGATCACAGCTCATTGCAGCCTCCGACTCCTGGGTTCAAATGATTCTCCTATCTCAGCTTCCCAAGTAGCTGGGGCTACAGGCGTGTGCCATCACACCTGGCTAATTTTGTACTTTTAAAAATTATTTTATTTTATTTTATTTTGAAACGGAGTCTCGCTCTGTCACCCAGTCTGGAGTTCAGTGGCACGATCTTGGCTCAGTGCAAGCTCCGCCTCCCGGGTTCATGCCATTCTCCTGCCTCAGCCTCCTGAGTAGCTGGGACTACAACCGCCTGCCACCACGCCCAGCTAATTGTTTTGTATTTTTAGTAGAGACGGGGTTTCACCTTGTTAGCCAGGATGGTCTCGATCTCCTCACCTCGTGATCCACCCGTCTTAGCCTCCCAAAGTGCTGGGATTACAGGCGTGAGCCACCGCGCCCGGCCTATTTTGTATATTTTTAGTAGAGATGGGGTTTCACCATATCTGCTGAGCTGGTCTCGAACTCCTGACCTCAGGTGATTGTCTGCCTTGGTCTCCCAAAGTGCTGGGATTACAGGCGTGAGCCACTGTGCCCGCCTGTTTTTTTTTTTTTTCTTTTTGTTGTTGTTGGTTTTATTTATTTATTTGGACAGAGTCTCACTCTGTTGCCTGGGCTGGAGTGCAGTGGTGCAATCTCAGCTCACTGCAACCTCTGCCTCCCAGGTTCAAATGATTCTCCTGCCTCAGCTTCCAGGGTAGCTGGGATTACAGGCACCCACCACCACACCCAGCTTATTTTTGTGTTTTTGGTAGAGATGGGGTTTCACCATATTGATCAGGCTGGTCTCGAACTCCTGATCTCAAGTGATCTGCCCACCTCGGCCTCCCAAAGTGCTGGGATTATAGGCGTGAGCCACCGTGCCAGGCCATGCGCCATCTTTGTTTCTGTTCCAGATGCCTGGGAGTCCTTCCATCTCTTCCCTCACTCCCCACAGCCAACCCTTTAGCAAGGACTTTTCCTCAATATTTCTCATATCTGCCTCTTCCTTCCACCCGCACGGCCACCACTTTAATTCAGAACTTGGATCACTGAGATGGCCCCTAATGGTTTCACTGCCTTCTTCTGCCCTTCCCTAGTCCATTGTCCATATGGCAGCCCGGAGCAGGTGCAGTTTGGAAAGCAGGTGGCACTACCTGGTAATGCTGAAGCTGTGTATACTTCTAGCTCCTTCCCCTTTGCACCAGGGCACTTGCAGTAGGAAAGTCACAGCGACATTGTCTGCAGAGCAAGAAACTGGAAATGGCCAGGCACAGCAGCTCACGCCTATAATCGCAGCACTCTGGGAGGCCAAGGCGGGTGGATCACTTGAGCCCAGGAGTTTGAGACCAGCCTGGGCAACATAGTGAGACCCCCATCTCTATAAAAAAAGAAGAAAGTGGAAACAGCTCAAATCTCCATCAACAATAGTGGATTCTTTTCATGTTGCTGCTCTAACCAGTTACCCCAAACTCAGTGGCTGAAACACACACATTTATTATCTTACAGAACTGGAGGTCAGAAGTCCAAAATGGGTTTTACTGAACTAAAATCAACAAGTCAGCAGGTATGCATTCCTTCTGCAGGCTCTAAGGGAGAATCTGGTTTTCGCCTTTTTTTCTGGCTTTCAGAAGCTGCCTGCTTTCCTGGGCTCATGGGTCCTTCCATCCTAACGTCAGCAGTAGTGGGCAGGCCTTTCTCAGGACACCGTCTCTGATTCTGACTCTTCTGCCTCCCTCTCTCCCATTTAAGGATCCTTGGCCGGGCGTGATGGCTCACGCCTGTAATCCCAGCAGTTTGGGAGGCTGAGGCAGGCAGATCACCTGAGGTCAGGCGTTCAAGACCAGCCTGACCAACATGGAGAAACCCCGTCTCTTCTAAAAATATAAAATTAGTCAGACGTGGTGGCGCATGCCTGTAATCCCAGCTACTTGGGAGGCTGAGGCAGGGGAATAGCTTGAACCCAGGAGATGGAGGTTGCAGTGAGCTGAAATTGTGCCATTGCACTCCAGCCTGGGCAACAAGAGCGAAACTCCGTCTCAAAAAAAAAAAAAAAAAAAAAAAAAATCCTTGTGATTCCACTGGGCGCACCAGGATAATCCAGGATCATCTCCCATCTCCAGGTGATTAGCAACCTTTGTTCTCCCTTGCCATTAAAGGAACATTTTTGAAAGTTTCAGAGATTAGGATATGGCCATATTTAGAGGCCATTTTTCTGCCTCCCACACACAGTTACCCATCGCATAATAGGGCTGGGGATGGGGGATGTGAGCAGAATCCCTCCACACCCAACATATAACCATGCGAGGCCCCCAACTCAGGGCCAGCGCTGTTCCTGTGTTGGGAGAAACCCTGTGTTGGACAGAGAGCTGAAGGCAGGGGAACACTCTCCAGTCGCTGCACAGCAGTGTGGGGAAAGGAAGAGGGGACGTCTGTAAAAACCCATTGACTATGCTTATTTCATACTGCATGCCTCTATCAAAACACCTCTGGCCAGGCGCGGTGGCTCATGCCTGTAATCCCAGCATTTTGCAAGGTTGAGGCGAGCAAACCACCTGAGGTCAGGAGTTTGAGACCAGTCTGGCCAACATGGCGAAACCCTGACTCTACTAAAAATCCTAAAATTAGCCAGGGCCTGGTGGCGCGTGCCTGTAATCCCTGCTGCTCAGGAGGCTGAAGCAGGAGAATCGCTTGACCCAGGAGGCAGAGTTTGCGGTGAGCCGAGATCGTGCCACTGCCCTCCAGCCTGGGCAACAGAGCAAGACTCCATCTTAAAAACAAAACAAAACAAAACAAAATCTCATGTATCCCATAAATATATACATCTATGATATACCCAAAAAATTAAAATTAAAAAAAAAGAAAAAAAAACCCCATTGACTGTACTCTCTGTTACATTCCTGGGGCCCTCAAATGTTGATTACTTTTCAATTTTGAGAATCTAAGTGACACCTAGCCTGGACAGGAGGAGGGGAGAGCCCCTGTTTCTGGCAGGTTTCTAAGAGGAATCACAGGACTGGGCTGAGAGGAGGGGACCCAGCACCCAGGCTAGAGCAGCCGTCCCTCCATCCCTGAGTGAGGGGCCATCTGCTGCCCCCCGCCTCTCCCTCGCCCCCACCCCCACCTGTATCTCAAACCTTGCTCCTTTCCCCTCGGGTGCCTCCACCTGCCGGTTGCCCCATCCTAACAGAGTGTGAATCTTGACTCAAAGTGTGGAGGTCAAAGCCCTTTGGAAGTGGGAAAGGCCCAGGTGGGTGCAGATTGTTTATTTACTTGCTGGGTGCTGGGTACTGGGTGTGAAAGGAACAGACACGTGCTTGCCTCGTGGGGCTCAGTCTCTAGTGGGGAAGATGGGCACTGCTCTCATTGTAAAGTGTGATTTTGTGAAAAGTGCTAAGAAGGAAAGGACAGGGGTTACGAGAGGGGGTTGCGGAGTCCTAATTAGGAAGGAGGAGTTGAACTGGTGGGACTGAGGGAAAGCAAAAAGAGAAAGCAGGTAAGCTCTAAGTGTGCCTTTCTTCATGCTCCAGAACACATGCCCTCCTGCACAAATAATTCACAATCTTCCTGCAACCAGCTATCACCAGACGCTCAGCTGACAGAAAATTACAAATTAGCTCACTGCAACCTCGGCATTATCAGTACTACATAAAGCCCTCTCCAGCATACAGCACAAGCACCATCCTGTACCATCCCTAGCAAGCCTTTGTCTCCTTGCAGACAGCCCCTTCTCTGCTGTGCTGCCTGTTGCAAATTTGCAACGCATTTTCCTTTTCTTTTTTTTTTCAAGACGGAGTCTCGCTCTGTCACCCAGGCTGGAGTGCAGTGGCGCGATCTCGGCTCACTGCAAGCTCCGCCTCCTGGGTTCACGCCGTTTTCCTGCCTCAGCCTCCGGAGTAGCTGGGACCACAGGCACGTGCCACCACGCCCGGCTAATTTTTTTGTATTTTTAATAGAGATGGGGTTTCACTGTGTTAGCCAGGATGGTCTTGATCTCCTGACCTCGTGATCCGCCCGCCTCAGCCTCCCAAAGTGCTGGGATTACAGGCGTGAGCCACCGTGCCTGGCCTTTTCTTTTCTTTTCTTTGAGACAAGTTCTCACCATGTCGCCCAGGCTGGAGTGCAATGGCGCAGTCTTGGCTCACTGCAATCTCTGCCTCCCAGACTCAAGCGATTCTCCTGCCTCAGCCTCCCAAGTAGATGGGACTACAAGCATGTGCCACCACACCCAGCTATTTCTGTATTTTTAGTAGAGATGTAGTTTGCCATGTTGGCCAGGCTGGTGTCGAACTCCTGACCTCAGGTGATCTGTGCACCTCAGCCTCCCAAAGTGCTGGGATTACAGGCATGAGCTATCACTCCCGACTGCAACATATTTTCATACGTTCTCTAATAAATGTGCCTTTCTTTACCTACAACTGTCTTGGTAAATTCTTCTTATTCCTGGGCTACTGGCCTCAGTTGCCGCTCACCTGAGACAGGGGTGACAGGATGGCTTATTCATAGAAAGCGTAATGACCAAATTAGAAGAACTGGGATATCCATCACCTTAAACATTTATCTTTTCTTTATGCTGGGAGCATGCAAATTATTCTCCTGTAACTATTTTGAAGTATACAGTGGGTTATGGTTAACTGCAGTCACCCTACTGATCTATGGAACATTATGTCTTATTTCTTCTAGCTAACTGTATATTGTACCCATTGATCAACTTCTCTTCTTCCTCCCCTCCTTGCTATCCTTCCTGGCCTCTGGTAACCACCAATCTACTCTCCATCTTCGTGAGATCCTCTTTTTTTTTTTTTTTTTTTTTTGAGACAGTCTTGCTCTGTCGCCCAGGCTGGAGTGCAATGGCGTGATCTCAGCTCACTGCAACCCCTGCCTCCCAGGTTCAAACGATTCTCCTGTCTCAGCCTCCTGAGTAGCTGGGACTACAGGCACATGCCACCACGCCCGGCTAATTTTTGTATTTTTAGTAGAGATGGGGTTTCACCATGTGAGCCAGGATGGTCTCCATCTCCTGACTGCGTGATCCGCCCACCTCAGCCTCCCAAAGTGTTGGGATTACAGGCGTGAGCCACCATGCCCGGCATTTTTTTTTTTTTTTTTTGAAACAGAATTTTACTCTTGTTGCCCAGGCTGGAGTGCAGTGGCACGATCTCGGCTCACCACAACCTCTGCCTCCCGGGTTCAAGCAATTCTCCTGCCTCAGCCTCCCAAGGAGCTGGGATTACAGGCATTTGCCACCATGCCCAACTAATTTTGTATTTTTAGTACAGACGGGGTTTCTCCATGTTGGCCAGGCTGGTCTCGAACTCCCGACCTCAGGTGATCCTCTCGCCTCAGCCTCCCAAAGTGCCGGGATTAGAGGCATGAGCCACTGCGCCAGGCCGAGATCTACTTTTTTTTTTTTTTTTGAGATGAAGTCTCGCACTGTTGCCCAGGCTGGAGAGTGCAATGGCACAATCTGGGCTCACTGCAACCTCCACCTCCTGGGTTCAAGTGATTCTTCTGCCTCAGCCTCCCGAGTAACTGGAATTGCAGGCACCTGGCACCACGCCCGGCTAATTTTTGTATTTTTAGTAGAGATGGGGTTTCACCACGTTGACCAGGCTGGCAAAGATCCACTTTTTTAGTGTTCACGTATGAGTGAAAACATGCAATATTTGTCTTTCTCTGCCTGGCTTATTTCAGTTAATATGATGACCTTCAGTTTCATCTGTGTTGTTGCAAATGACAGGATTTCCTTCTTATTGGTGGCTGAATAATATTCCCTTTGTTTATATACCACATTTTCTTCATCCATTTATCCATTGATGTGCACTTGGGTTGACTCCATATTTTGGCTATTGTGAATGCTGCTGCAATTACCATGGGAGTGCAAATATCTCTTCAATATGCTGATTTCCTTCCTTTTGGATATATACTGAGTAGTGGGATTCATCTGAACCATTTTTTTTTTACACTAGTCAAGTTCAGTAGTGAGAAGGGAGCAAAAAGTAGAACAAGGGGCCGGGTGTGGTGGCTCATGCCTGTAATCCCAGCACTTTGGGAGGCTGAGGCGGGTGGATCACTTGAGGTCAGGAGTTTGAGACCAGCCTGGCCAACATGGTGAAACCCCGCTCCACTAAAAATACAAAAATTAGCTGGGCGTGGTGGTGGGAACCTGTAATCCCAGCTACTCAGGAGGCTGAGGCACGAGAATTGCTTGAACCCGGGAGGCGGAGGTTGCAGTGAACCGAGATTGTGGCACTGCACTCCAGCCTGGGCAACAGAGTGAGACTCCATCTCAAAAAACAATGAACAACAAAAAATACAATTGCAAACCACCACCATTTGACACTGCCTATATCCATCCCCAACCCTGCTCCAATTGTTTCTCTGCAATTGCCACTTTCCAGCATACTATATAATTTACTTTTTTTTTTTTTTTTGAGACGGAGTTTTGTTCTTGTCGCCCAGGCTGGAGTGCAATGGCGTGGTCTCAGCTCATCGCAACCTCCGCCTCCCTGGTTCAAACGATTCTCCTGCCTCATTCTCCCAAGTAGCTAGGGTTACAGGGCCCCCCACCACGCCCGGCTAATTTTTGTATTTTTAGTAGAGACAGGGTTTCACCATGTTGGCCAGGTTGGTCGCAAACTCCTGACCTCAGGTGATCCACCCACTTCGGCCTCCAAAAGTGCTGGGATTACAGGCGTGAGCCACCGCATCTGGCCTAATTTACTTCTTTATTGTGTATCTATCTTTTCCAGGGAACCTCAGCTCCACAAGGGCAGGGCTCTCTTGTCACTTTGGTTTATGGCCATATCACAGCGCCCATCCCAGTGCCTGGCACATATTAAGGAATGCATTAGGATTCCAAAGCCAGCCGGGAGCGGTGGCTCATGCCTGTAATCCCAGCACTTTGGGAGGCTGAGGCAAATGGATCACGAGGATAGGAGTTCAAGACTAGTCCGGCCAAGATGGTGAAGCCCCGTCTCTACTAAAAATACAAAAAATTAGTTGGACGTGGTTGTGGACACCTGTAATCCTATCTATTCGGGAGGCTGAGGCAGAGAATTGCTTGAACCCGGGAGGCAGAGGTTGCAGTGAGCCGAGATCGCGCCACTGCACTCTGGCCTGGGCGACAGAGCAAGACTTCGTCTCAAAAAAAAAAAAAAAATTACAAAGCCCAGAATGCCACAAGACCACAGGTGGTGCAGTGAACATGGCATTGCCTTGAGAGTCTATCAGCCCTGGGCAAGTCATTAAACATAGGGGTGGGGGTGGGAGCCTCCTGTCTGTAACGTGGAGGTGTCACGTGCCAAGGGCTCAGGCACACGCGCGCGCACGCACACACAAACACACCCATTAGTAAGGACACGACCCCTGGCATTCTAATGCGATTTATACTTTTCCGTAAAGGAATTCATTTCCCCCTCTCACTAACCCCAGAGACAGGTAGAGCCGACAGGTGGAAGAACTGAGGCCCGATAGCGACAGCGGGGGACCCTCCCCGCGCCATGGCACGGCCTGGACCCTCCCCGCTCCACGGCACAGCAGCTGTCCGACCCCCTCCTCACGCCCGGGGGGCGCGGCGGCTGCCAAGGGTCGCGGGCAGGGGGCGCGGCGCCGGAGACTACATTTCCCAGGAGCAGTTGCCGCGGTTCCGCCGTTCCTGGGGTTTCAGGAGCCTCGCGTTAAAGGGGGGCGGAGGAGGTTGCGCAGTTCGCCAGCTGGAAGATGGCTCTGCGCCCGGTGGGGACCCAAGAGCCGCCTGCCCGGGTGCCCAGGCGGGGTCTGGCTGGAGTGAAGAAGCCCCCCGGCTCTGCAGTGTCCCTGAGGCGAGGCGAGGCGAGGCCAAGCCAATTGGAGGCCGTCTTTCCTCGTCTTGCCCGCCTCTGGCTTCGGCCTCTGCGCCCAAGCCCCAGGGAACCCCCTTCCTTCCTCTCCAACTCCCCGGAACAGGGGAAGGGGCGGTGAACCTCGCCGCCTGGCGGGAGAAGAGGTGTCCACTAGCTGGAAGCCCCTGCAACCCGAGGCAACCCCTTTCCCCAATTCTGGCTTCAGTTCCGGGAATTTACAGGTCGCTGTGATGGGCGGGGAGAAGGGACAGGAGAGATACAAAATGAAATGAACGCCCAGGTGTCAGGGAGCTGAGCCTCACAGTACCCCGCTCCCAATCCATCCTTCTAAGTCCCGGGCCTCCGCGGTAAAATAGGGGTGATGGGGATAGTGATCACAGGCAGGAGGCGCAAAGGATCCAGAAACCGGTGGGGAGCACCGTGCAAACTGTAAAGCGCTGTGCAAATAAAATTATTCATCGTCGTGTCATTGGATTCATCCAGTCTTTAAGACATGCACGGATCTGGGGCGGGGGATGGGGTGACATGGCTCTGGGCTCTCAGGGTGGAACATCTCGGATACGGGGGGGGGAGCTATTTGGGTGCGTATTAACCCAACCAGGTCTTAATGGGAACCCGAATTGTCTTTGAAAATAACCAAAACAAAGCCACCAGAATGTTGTGTTTTCAAGTGACGAAACTTAAGGGAAATTGACACCATCAAAAGACAAACCTTGACCTTTTGAACTAACCTGACCCCCCATTGCTTCCCTTCCCCGCCTGTGCCACGCAGATAAGCCCGGAGAGAAGGCATCTGACACCGAGTCTTGGGCTCCCCCTCCCCCTTCCTCCCCTAATCATTTGGATTAATCCATCCCTTGGCGTGCGGGGGAAACCCATTAATTTGCCCTGGCTTCAGAGACTCCCAGGTCCAGTAGGAGCCCTCCCACACCCACGCAGCTACGATCCCGTCCCCAACATCAAAACCCTCGGACCCCTCCCCTTTACCCCTCCCCAGTAGCCTACTGTGTCTGCAAACAGCTCTTGGACCATACCGGGATGCGTTCATCATTTTGACCAGCAACAAACTCCCACTCCCAGGGTATTGTTTAAGTGAACAGTGACCGGCCTCTATGCTTAGGGAATAAAAGCGGGGTTGTGGGAGAGGGGCCCAGGGAGCAAGCGTCGCAGAATCTCATCCCAGGGCCGTTGCCAAGCGGACCCGGCACGTGAGTAGGAGGTCGGCCGCAGACAAGGGGTCCTAGGGTCTCTGAGGTCTCTCCTGCTGGCCTCTGGGCCCCTAAAGCCCCTCGAGCTTCAGAACTCCCTACAGACAGTGGCGCCCCGTGTCCACCTCGTCTACACCTGCCAAGCAGCACGGGATAATCTGTGTGCATTTTAACAAAGACATCGCATCTTCCCAGCAAAATGGCGGTGGTCGCGGCCACGGCTCTCTGAACAACTCCACACTTTCCGAGGACAGGTCACAACCCAAGGGACATAACCCCCTCCTCGACCTCTACCCTAGCGCCCCGCTTTCCCAAGTCCCCAAAGCACTCAGGGCCTCTCCTCATTACAGGGGCCCCCAGGACCGTCCCTGGTTAGAGCCTCTGGGGCAGCTTCTCCATTGTGGACCGCCCTCCCCCGCCCCCACATTGCCTTCAAGGAGCCTTGGGAGGGGGACTGAACCCCCAGGCTGGGCCTCAGGGATGGGGGGCAGCGAGTTCTGTCTCTGACACCCCAAAACTTCTAGGCTAAGAGAAGCATATAAATGAATTCCCGATTAGGGTATATAGGAGATGTAGGGGTCTTTGAGGAGAAGAGGCCACCCGGGAGGCCCTCCTCATCTCTCAGAGGGTCCGGGCAGCACTGGGGGTTCGGCCTCCGGAGGGAACCTCAAGGCAGGGGTCGGGGGGCGCGCTGGGGGAGAGACGGCAAAGGAGGGGGAAGGGACAAAGTTTGAAAGTACCCTTCCAACTCTTCCAGGGAAAGTTTCCTTGGGGGCCCCATGGACAGAGAGGGGTAGAGGTGTGGAGGGACCGGTGGCGGGGTGACCCCCGAGAGGTGACCGGACCCCGGGGGAGCGACCCCTCCCCCCTGTCCCGGCTCGGCCCGGCTGGGAGTCGCCCAGCTCGGGGCCGCGTGTGTTAGTTGGGGCCGCTTTCCGGCAGCTCCACCGGGCTAGGGGACCCCGCAGCGGGCCGGGAGCAGAGCCCCCGGTAGCCTCAGGGGAGAGCTTTGCTACGAGGGGTTTCCCGCACCGAGGATCCCTAGCACCGCAGAGCCAGCCCCCCGCAAAGGGGAAATGTGCCGGCACACCAGCGGTCCTCGGCGCCGTTTGGGGCGCGTGGCGGGCGCGGGGGGCGGCGGCTGGGCCAGCGGGCCGCCCGGCGGGGAAGCCCAGGGAGCCAGGCAGCGGCCCAGGGCGGCGGCGGGGAGCAGGAAGGCCCGGGCCGGGGGGAAAGGTCGGATTTGCTCGGCGGAAGAAACACAGATGGCGGCGGCGCAGCGCCATTCCGGGCCGGGAGCAGGCAGCCAGCAGCCCTGTCCTCACCGCGGTCCGCCCGCCGCCGCTAAATACCCGGATGCGCCGCCCAAGCGCCAGACGCGGAGCTGGGAAAAGGGAGGCAGAGGAGGCGGAGGCAGAGGCAGAGGCAGAGCCCGGTGCCGAGACCAAGCGACAGACGACCGGCGGGGCTGGGCCTCGCAAAGCCGGCTCGGCGAGCTCTCCCGACACCCGAGCCGGGGAGGAAAAGCAGCGACTCCTCGCTTGCATCCCCGGGAGCCGCACTCCGGACTGGCCCGGTAGTCAGGGGCTCAGGAGCAGATCCCGAGGCAGGCTTTGCTCAGCCTCCGACGAGGGCTGGCCCTTTGGAAGGCGCCTTCAACAGCCGGACCAGACACGCCACCATGACCGAGAATTCCACGTCCGCCCCTGCGGCCAAGCCCAAGCGGGCCAAGGCCTCCAAGAAGTCTACAGACCACCCCAAGTATTCAGACATGATCGTGGCTGCCATCCAGGCCGAGAAGAACCGCGCTGGCTCCTCGCGCCAGTCCATTCAGAAGTATATCAAGAGTCACTACAAGGTGGGTGAGAACGCTGACTCGCAGATCAAGTTGTCCATCAAGCGCCTGGTCACCACCGGTGTCCTCAAGCAGACCAAAGGGGTGGGGGCCTCGGGGTCCTTCCGGCTAGCCAAGAGCGACGAGCCCAAGAAGTCAGTGGCCTTCAAGAAGACCAAGAAGGAAATCAAGAAGGTAGCCACGCCAAAGAAGGCATCCAAGCCCAAGAAGGCTGCCTCTAAAGCCCCAACCAAGAAACCCAAAGCCACCCCAGTCAAGAAGGCCAAGAAGAAGCTGGCTGCCACGCCCAAGAAAGCCAAAAAACCCAAGACTGTCAAAGCCAAGCCGGTCAAGGCATCCAAGCCCAAAAAGGCCAAACCAGTGAAACCCAAAGCAAAGTCCAGTGCCAAGAGGGCCGGCAAGAAGAAGTGACAATGAAGTCTTTTCTTGCGGACACTCCCTCCTGTCTCCTCTTTTCTGTAAATAATTTTCTCCTTTTTTCTCTCTTGATGCTCACCACCACCTTTTGCCCCCTTCTGCTCTGACTTTATAAGAGACAGGATTTGGATTCTTCAGAAATTACAGAATAATTCATTTTCCTTAACCAGTTGTGCAAGGACAGCAACAACCAATCTAATGATGAGAATGTACTTATATTTTGTTTTGCTATTTTAACCTACTTACGGGGTTAGGGATTTGCGGGGGGGCGGGGGGCTTGTGTGTTTTGTTGGCTTGTTTGCCATGAAGGTAGATGGGGGTGGGGAGAAGACACAAGGCAGTTTGTTCTGGCTAGATGAGAAGGGAACCCAGGAATTGTGAGGTTAGCAGGAATATCTTTAGGGTGAGTGAGTTTTCTTTGAGTTGGGCACCCGTTGTGAGAGTTTCAGAACCTTTGGCCAGGAGGGAGAGAGGTGGTAGGGAGCAGCCAGCCGGCAAAGGAAGGAGGTGGAAAAAAACCGCCACCGGGCTGACTTCCACCTCCCAGTGGTGAGCAGTGGGGGCCCAAACCCAGTTTCCTTCTCATTTTTGTTAGTTTGCCCTTTCGGCCTCCCTATTTTCTTAGGGAAGGGGAGTGGGGTCCAAGTGACAGCTGGATGGGAGAAGCCGTAGCTTCTCCCAGTCAGCTAGGATGTAGCCATTGGGGGATCTTTGTGGCTTCAGCAAATTCTCTTGTTAAACCGGAGTGAAAACTTTAGGGGAAGGGTGGGGAGTCAGCCAAGTGCCTCAGTGTGCCCTGTTGAAACTTGGGTTTTTCCACACAATCGATGGATTGTGTCCTAGGAAGACTTTTCTTTTCCTCTGGATTTTTGTTCCTCCTGTACAAGAGGTGTCTTTGCTTGGTTTGGTGGGGCTGCGGCCACTTAAAACCTCCCGATCTCTTTTTATTTTGAGTCCTTTATTATAAGTAGTTGTAGCTGGGGGAGGGGGAGGGGGAGTGGGCGGGCAGTGGATAGTAAGACTTACTGCAGTCGATTTGGGATTTGCTAAGTAGTTTTACAGAGCTAGATCTGTGTGCATGTGTGTGTTTGTGTATATATACATATCTAGGGCTAGTACTTAGTTTCACACCCGGGAGCTGGGAGAAAAAACCTGTACAGTTGTCTTTCTCTTATTTTTAATAAAATAGAAAAATCGCGCACTTGCGCGTCCCCCCCACCCCCTTTTTTAAACAAGTGTTACTTGTGCCGGGAAAATTTTGCTGTCTTTGTAATTTTAAAACTTTAAAATAAATTGGAAAAGGGAGAAACTGAGCGGTGTATTTTTCCTCACTTTGAAGACTGGAGGATGAATGCGGAGCGGTTAGGCGGGAGGGCAGTGGGGACATCTGGGGCGTTTGCACCTGAGAATGGGGGGGAGGGTTCAGGAGCTGGACAGAAGCCAGGAATCCTTAGTCCCGAGGCTGCAGAACGTGCTTTAGCCGGCTTCTAGGCTTCTGCTTTTGGGGTCCAGAGGGTACCCCATTTCCGGTCGAGAGGTGAGTACGTGGGAATGCGGTGGGGAGTCTGGTGGGCTGGGCCCTGACGCGATTTCCTCCGCCCCCTTCCCTCCCCTCTGCCACCCGGACCTCTGCAGTCTCAACTTACAAGTCAAGCCGCTCGGTACCCGGCGGATCCCGCCAGGCCCCGCCCACCCATCCTAGGCCCGCCTCCCCGCCTCTTTAAGCGAGCCCCCCTCACTCCGATTGGCTGCCGGAGTCCGGCCCCCGGCCACGTGACCAGGCTGCGTCCGAGATGCGCACGGCTCCCAGGCAGGCAGGCGCGCTCGGGCGAGGTAGGAGCTATGTGGGCTGGAAACGCCTGGCGCGCCGCAGTCTTCTGGGTGTCCCGCGGCCGCCGCGCACAGTCAGCGCTGGCCCAGCTGCGTGGCATTCTGGAGGGGGAGCTGGAAGGCATCCGCGGAGCTGGCACTTGGAAGAGTGAGCGGGTCATCACGTCCCGTCAGGGGCCGCACATCTGCGTGGACGGCGTCGCCGGAGGTAACTGTCCGTCCCGGGAGTCGTTCCAAGACCTTTCCCGAGCTTGCGCTGGAATGGAGGTTCTGGAGGCGGGGGTGGGCGGCTCCTACACTCTTAGCTACTGTTCCCCTTCGCATCTCTCAGGGCGACTTTATGGCTTCCTAATATTGACTCTCGCCTGGTTAAACCCTTTTGACGGAGGGAGGCGATTTGCCCAGCAAGAAAACCCGCATTTCTTGAGCGGCTGCTTTGTGAAGGTCTCTACCAATTGTTGCTGCACGTGAACTCCTGCTAACTTCTAGACGCAGGAATGACTAATTCCATTTTACAAACGAAGAAGCTGAAATCCACAGATGTGAAATGGCTTGCCCAAAAGCCCCCAGCTAGCTGCGGGCAGCGCTGGAATATTGGAGCTGGAACATTGCCTAACTGGCCAGAGAGGACAGCTTGCTGGGTAAACTCATAGCAAGCAGGGGGTCCCAGGGCTGCCGCAGAAATCACATGATGAGTTGGCCCTGCCAGGTCTCCCTCATTTCTTTCTTTCCTTTTTTTTTTTCTGAGACGGAGTCTCGTCTTGCTTTGTCGCCCAGGCTGGAGTGCAGTGGCGAGATCTCGGTTCACTGCAACCTCTGCCTCCCGGGTTCAAGCGATTTTCATGCCTCAGCCTCCCAAGTAGCTGGGATTACAGGCATGTGCCAGCACACCCGGCTAATTTTTGTATTTTTAGTAGAGACTGGGTTTCACCATGTTGGCCAGGCTGGTCTCGAACTCCTGACCTCAAGTGATCCGCCCGCCTCAGCCTCCCAAAGTGTTGAGATTACAGGCGTGAGCCACCACTCCCAGCCCTCCCTCATTTCACTCTAACCAGTGGTTACACCTGACTTATTCGTGTCAGGCCTCAGGTGAGTGGTGATCATCAACAGGCTCCCAAAGCTGCCTTCTGCTCAGGAAATTAGGCATAGAACCCTTGGTGCTGTTGCACTCATTTGTAAAATAGAGGTCCCAGGTAATCCCTTCTCTCCCTCAGGGGAAGCTTAGAGCGGGTCAAAAGATGGGAAATTAGGAGACCCAAGTTCTCATCCTGTTTTTGCCTTTCCCAGGCTGTGTGAACTTTCCCCTCTGGCCTGTTTGCTCCTAAGGTCAGCTGTGTTCACTCTGGGCTTTAGAATTCAGGGACTGGTATCTCAGGCACCTACCTTTGGGGGTGTGATTCTGGTAGCAAAGCAAACTGTGGAGTTCCAGGACTGCAGCAAGCATCTGACCCAGCCCTCTTCTTTAACTCTCAAGGAAACCAAGGGGTCAGATAAGGAGTCAGTGGTGGTCTTCAGGCACAGGAGAAGCCTGTGAGGAAGGGCTGAGTTCCTCCTTGGGTAGAATGTGATTCAAAGCCAGAGTTTAGCCTGGGCACAGTGGCTTGTGCCTGAAATCTTAGCACTTTGGGAGGCCAAGGCAGGAGGATTGCGTGAGGCTAGGAGTTCGAGACCAGCATGGGCAACATAATGAGACCCCATCTCTACAAAAAATAAAAAAAATTAATCGGGCATGGTGGCACGCACCTGTAGTCCCAGCTGCTCAGGAGGTTAAGTGGGAGGATTGCTTGAGCCTGGGAGGTTGGGGCTGCAGTGAACCATGATTGCACCACTGTACTCCAACTTGGGCGACAGAGCTAGACCCTGTCTCAAAAAAAAAAAAGTTTAAACTTCTTGCTCTTCAAGATGTGTAGCACTGACCCTCCCTCTGTAGCTGTTGAATTTGGTGCCTCCTCAACGGTGAATCCAGGTCTGTTTCCTTTCTGGACCATTTCCCCAGGGCCTGGCACTGTCATCTTTCCAGGCCTGCCCTTGCCCCACCTGAGCTGCTGTATCCATCTCCTCTCCTTCACCTCAGGAATCCTTAACTTCTGTGCCAACAACTACCTGGGCCTGAGCAGCCACCCTGAGGTGATCCAGGCAGGTCTGCAGGCTCTGGAGGAGTTTGGAGCTGGCCTCAGCTCTGTCCGCTTTATCTGTGGAACCCAGGTACACAGTGAGTGGTGGGGGGTTGTGGGGACTAACCCCAGCTGCCTGCTTCCCACAGTCAGCAAGGCTGGTTTAGCCAGCTCAGCTCAGCCACAGCCCTGGGCCTAGTGTTGGCCCCAGAGCTGTGCAGCAGAAAGGCTGAGTGCAGGCATCTGTTTTGCTGAAAAGCTTTGGCCAAGGAACTTTATATATATTTTTTTTCTTTTTGAGACAGAGTCTTGCTCTGTCACCCAGGCTGGAGTGCAGTGGCACAATCTTGGCTCGCTGTAAACTTTGCCTACCAGACTCAAGTGATTCTCCATGCCTCAGCCTCCTGAGTAGCTGCGATTACAGGCGTGCTACCACACCCAGCTAATTTTTTTTTTTTTTTTTTTTTTTTTTTTTGAGATGGATCCTCACTCTGTCGCTGAGGCTGGAGTGCAGTGGCGTGATCTTGGCTACTGCAAGCTCCGCCTGCCGGGTTCACGCCATTCTCCTGCCTCAACCTCCCAAGTAGCTGGGACTACAGGCCTACCACCATGCCTGGCTAATTTTTTGTATTTTTAGTAGAGACGGGGTTTCACTGTGTTAGCCAGGATGGTCTCGATCTCCTGACCTCGTGATCCACCCACCTTGGCCTCCCAAAGTGCTGGGATTACAGGCGTGAGCTACTGCACCCGGCCTAATTTTTGTATTTTTAGTAGAGACGGGGTTTCATCATGTTGGCCAGTCTGGTCTTGAACTCCTGGCCTCAAGTGATCTCCTCCACCTTGGCCTTCCAAAGTGGAAACTGCCTTTTTGAGCACTCATTTTCCCACCTGCAAAACAGAGTCCCTCACACCTGACCTTCTATAATAAAAGAGGAGTAGGTGGCAGGAACTGAGACTGAGGGCTCTGGGGCTGTTCTGACGGAGCACAGTTGCCAGTGCTGCCCTTTAATGGCCCTGTTCCTGTGGGCAAGTATCTTAACCTTTCTCTGTCTCAATTACTTCATAGGGAAAATGAAGATAATAGCACTTAATAGGATCATTACAAATTAAAGACTTAATACATGTAATGCTTAGAATAGGCTGGGCGCAATGGCTCATACCTGTAATCCCAGCACTTTGGGAGGCTGATGCAGGTGGATCACCTGAGGTCAGGAGTTCAAGACCAGCCTGGCCAACATGGCAAAACCCTTTCTCTACAAAAATACAAAAATTAGCTGGCATGATGGTGGGTGCCTGTAATCGCAGCCACTTGGGAGGCTGAGGCAGGAGAATCGCTTGAACCTAGGAGGTGGAGGTTGCAGTGAGCTGAGATCATGCCACTGCACTCCAGCCTGAGCAACAGAGTGAGACTCTGTCTCAAAAAAAAAAAAAAAAAACAGCCTGGCACATAATAGTGCTCAATGAATGTTGGCTATTATTTATTTTCCAAATGTTACTAAATAAATTTATATAAGTATGAAACTTAAATAGTACTTATTATGTGCCAGGAATTCTTTTAAGAAAATTACAACTATTGGCCAGGCGTGGTGGCTCATGCCTGTAATCCAGGCACTTTGGGAGGCCAAGGTGGGTAGACTACTTGAGGTCAGGAGTTCAAGACCAGCCTGGCCAACATGATGAAACCCTGTCTCTGCTAAAAATACAAAAATTAGCTGGCCGTGCTGACTTGAACCCAGGAGGCAGGGGTTGCAGTGAGCCACCATGGTGCGACCACACTCCAGCCTGGGTGACAGAGTGAAACTCTGTCTCAAAAAAAAAAAAATAAAGAACATTACAAGTATTAACTCATTAATCCTAAGTGATAGCTGCTATTCTTATTCCTGCTATTGAGATGAGGACACTGAGGTCCAGAGAGGTTAAGTGACTTGCCCAGAGGCACACAGCCTATTGTGGGATTTGAACCCTGGCTCAAGAGTCCATGCTGGCTGGGCATGGTGGTTCACACCTGTAATCCCAATACTTTTGGAGCCCAAAGCAGAAGGATCACTTGATGCCTGGAGTTTGAGACCAGCCTGGGCAACATAGCAAGACCCTCTCTCTACAAAAAAAAAATGTTTTTAATTAGCTGGGTGTGGTGGTGCACACCTGTAGTCCCAGCTACTAGGGAGGGGAGGCTGAGTTGGGAGGATCACTTGAGCCCAGGAGTTCAAGGCTACAGTAAGCTATGATCTCACTACTGCACTCCAGCCTGAGTGACAGAGAATCCCTGTCTCATTTGCCAAAAAAGAGAGAGAGTCTGTGCTCCTGACTACTTGTGATTATCATTAACTGCCCTCTCAGAAAGGTGAGTGTGAAATGAATGTCAGAGGCAGAACTCCTGACTCGCATCCAGTCACTTCCCAGCAAAGCCCTCACCCAGACCCAACAGTTTTCAAATCTACAAATTAGAGGCCCAGGTGAACCCAGAATTACCTCTGTGATCTTTTTCTTCACCATTAGGCAACCAAAAAAGACACTCAGTATGGTGTTAGGAAGACACATCTTCCTTCTCCACGAGTGCCCGTAATTCCACCGTTAGACTGCCATTGTAAAACCAAAGTCTGCCCAGGGAGGGAACCTAACAGGTCCTCAGTTCCTCAATGGGAACTGTCTGTCAGATTCCTGGCAGCTCTGGGATAGCCCATGTGTGGCAGAAAGTAAGGAGACTGAGGTTGCAGGCTTTCTGGGTTGGGTCTCTGTGGTCCTCCAAGCCTCTGTCCCCTCGAACTTGTCCCACATGACCCCACAGGCATCAACACGTGTCTCACTTATTTTCTTCAGAGCATCCACAAGAATCTAGAAGCAAAAATAGCCCGCTTCCACCAGCGGGAGGATGCCATCCTCTATCCCAGCTGTTTTGACGCCAACGCCGGCCTCTTTGAGGTGTGTGGAAGCTGTCCTGCGGGTGAGGATTGGTGGGGCCTGTTAGGCTGAGGAAGGCTTGGGGGTGGGCAGTCGGGAGAACCTAGCAGGATTCAGTGCCATGCCTAGAGGCTCCAGAGCCCACTTCTTCTGGAGGTCAAGGTTGGGCCAGGTAGATGCTCCAGGAGGAATCCTGGGGCTTGCAAGGAGCCTGAGTTCCAGAGCCTTTGGGGGATAAGCTACATCAGCTGGAAGGCTGGGGGAGGCGGGGGCCTGGTACTCACCAAATATATTCTCACCTCCTCTTACTAGAGCAGGGCGCTGGTCCATCCCGGCACTGAGGCACGGGGGCCCCAGATAGAAGCACAGGACGCCTTGCCTCTCTACCCAGAGGAACGCCCTGGCTGGCAGTACAGTTTTTTGATTTGCGGGAGTCCCGGTCAAGGGAGAAGCCCAGGGTGGTTAAATGATGGCTGTACGCTCACTGCCTCCCTCCAGGCCCTGCTGACCCCGGAGGACGCAGTCCTGTCAGACGAGCTGAACCATGCCTCCATCATCGACGGCATCCGGCTGTGCAAGGCCCACAAGTACCGCTATCGCCACCTGGACATGGCTGACCTAGAAGCCAAGCTGCAGGAGGCCCAGGTGGGGCGACACCTGGGTCCACCCTCAGCCTCCACCTGGGGAAGGAAGTGAGGCTTAGAGAGGCCAACTCCTCACTCACAGACAGATAGCCTGACAGTTTGAAACAGCAGAGATTTGTCCAAGATTTGAATCCAAATTCCTCACACCCAAAGCATTATTCTTTCTTTTTTTTTTTTTTTTTTTCCTGAAACAGAGTTTCACTCTGTTGCCAAGGCTGGAGTATAGTGGTGCGATCTCGGCTCACTGCGACCTCTACCTCCTGGGTTCAAGTGATTCTCCTGCCTCAGCCTCCCAAGTAGCTGGGATTACAGGCATCCGCCACCCCACCTGGCTAATTTTTGTATTTTTAGTAAAGACAGGGTTTCATCATGGTGTCCAGGCTGGTCTCAAACTCCTGACCTCAGTTGATTCACCCGCCTCGGCCTCCCAAAGTGCTGGGATTATAGACGTGAGCCACTGTGCCTGGCACCAGAGCATTATTCCATGGTACCTTGAGGTTTTTCCGTGTGTGTGTGTGTGTGTGTGTGTGTGTTTGAGACAGGGTCTCACTCTGTTGCCCAGGCTATATTGCAAGGGTGCAGTCATAGCTCACTGCAGCCTTAATCTTCTGGACTCGAGCGATCCTCCCACCTCAGTCTCCTGAGTAGCTGGGACTACCGGTGCCCACCACACCCAGTTTTTTATTTGTTTGTTTGTTTTTTAGATGGAATTTCACTCTTTTTGCCCAGGCTGAAGTGCAATGGTGCGATCTCAGCTCACTGCAACCTCTGCCTCCCGGGTTCAATTGATTCTCCTGCCTCAGCCTCTGGAAGTAGCTGGGATTACAGGCACGCACCACCGTGCTCAGCTAATTTTGTATTTTTAGTAGAGATGGGGTTTAACCATGTTGGCCAGGCTGGTTTCAAACTCCTGACCTCAGGTGATCTGCCTGCCTCAGCCTCCCAAAGTGTTGGGATTACAGGCGTGAGCCACCGCGCCCAGCCTGTTTGTTTGTTTTTGAGACAGGGTCTCACTATAATGCTCAGGCTAGCCTTGAACTCCTGGGCTCCCAAAGTTACAGGCATGAGCCACCATACCTAGCCAGTTTTTTAAATTTTTAGTAGAAACAGGGTCTCACTATGTTGCCCAGGCTGGTCTCCAACCCCGAAGCTCCCAAAGTGCTGGGATTACAGGTGTGAGCCACTGCACCCAGCCTGCCTTGAGTATTAGCAAGCACCTTCTGTGTGGCAGGCCCTTGCTAGGCGTAAGGATAGAATGTACATGTTGGTGAGACCTGGTCCCAGCCTAGCCTGCCCTCTGGGACCTTACACAGGAGAGACAGACATGAGCCCATTCTCACTGTCCAGGGCTCAGCGTGGAAATGGGTGACACTGAGAAGCACAGATGAGGGAGAGGATGTTCCAGCCCCCAAGATGGTGGTACCTGTGTGCCCACCTCTGTGCTGGGCACTGGGCAGGATGAGCTCTCAGAGCTCCAAGCAGCATAAGAGACGGGTGGTTTGGCCCAACTTGACACCACCCACCATCTGCTCATGTCTTTCCTGCAGAAGCATCGGCTGCGCCTAGTGGCCACTGATGGGGCCTTTTCCATGGATGGCGACATCGCACCCCTGCAGGAGATCTGCCGCCTCGCCTCTAGATATGGCGCCCTGGTCTTTGTGGATGAATGCCATGCCACTGGCTTCCTGGGGCCCACAGGACGGTGGGACCATGTGGCACCTGAGGCCTGGGGTGGGGCTTCTGAGGGTGGCTGGGAAACGAGGAGGCCAGTCCCCAGCATGATCCATAATCCCTGGGCTCTCAGGAGGCCAGTGACAGCAGCGGTGGCTTCCTTTGCAGGGGCACAGACGAGCTGCTGGGTGTGATGGACCAGGTCACCATCATCAACTCCACCCTGGGGAAGGCCCTGGGTGGAGCATCAGGTACCTGCAAGGTTGTGTCCCTGGGGTTCCCTTGTCCTTTTGAGGGGCCCTGAAGGGGCTCAGGGAAGTGGGGAGGGCAGTATGGACTGTACTTTCAGGAGGGGGTTGGGGTAGGTTCTGGCCCCTGACCAACCCCTCCCCCCACCTCTTCCCTTCTTCTCAGGGGGCTACACGACAGGGCCTGGGCCCCTGGTGTCCCTGCTGCGGCAGCGCGCCCGGCCCTACCTCTTCTCCAACAGTCTGCCACCTGCTGTTGTTGGCTGCGCCTCCAAGGCCCTAGATCTGCTCATGGAGAGTAACACCATTGTCCAGTCTATGGCTGCCAAGACCCAGAGGTGCGGCTCCCAGCAGGGCAGGCTCGGGGGCGGAGGGACGTGGTGAGAGCCAGCCTCATGTGTCTGCCCAGGCCCATAGACAGCTCTGTGCCCACTGGGTCTGCTTCTGCCTGTTCCCCTCCCTCCTCTCTGTCCCTGCCTCTCCCCTCTAGCTTCTGTGTCTCCTTCTTGTCCATCCTGTCTTTCCGCCTCCCTTTTTGTTCTCCCTGCCCCCTGCCTGGCTCCCATCTGCCTCTTAGAGCTTGTAACTGTCTTTGTTGATCCTTCTTGCAGACATGGGCATAGACCTCGGGCCTGGTCCCTGCAAGGAGCGGGTGTGAATGCTCCACGGCCCCTTAGCTACCTGTGACACCTTGTGCCCACAGGTTCCGTAGTAAGATGGAAGCTGCTGGCTTCACTATCTCGGGAGCCAGTCACCCCATCTGCCCTGTGATGCTGGGTGATGCCCGGCTGGCCTCTCGCATGGCGGATGACATGCTGAAAAGAGGTAAGGGTGCTGAGACAAGGGAACTGGTGGTGGGTCCTGAGACAAGAGAAAGGGAAACCCCTAGACTGTGACCCACCCCCGCACCCAGCCACGCTGCGGCCTCTTAGGCCAGCTGTCTGTCTAAGCTTGAAAACCCCAAGCCATGAGGCAGTCCCGAATCTGAGACCTGGGGCAGTTCCCTTGCCCTCTGTGTTCTGCCCCCAAGCCTGTTGGTTCTGGCACGCCCTTGCTTTCTACCCTCCCAGGCATCTTTGTCATCGGGTTCAGCTACCCCGTGGTCCCCAAGGGCAAGGCCCGGATCCGGGTACAGATCTCAGCAGTGCACAGCGAGGAAGACATTGACTGCTGCGTGGAGGCCTTCGTGGAAGTGGGGCGACTGCACAGGGCACTGCCCTGAGCTCTGGGTAAGGACGAGAAGAGCCAAGGTCCACCTACTGCCACAGGGTCAAAGGAGGTTTTCGATCAGCTGAGACCAGAGGCTCTGAGCCCTGAACCAAAGTCCCAGAGCTGGGCTGGGACGTGGCCTGTGCTGAGGGCTGTGAGAATGTGAAACAACAGTGTGAAAATTGGCTGTGACACTCTGGTCTGCTTTATTGTGTCTGGACAGGCCCTGTCCTGTGGCCGATTGAAGAATCAGGCAGGAGCCAGGGCTCTGAGGGGAGGCTCCTGAGGACTGCAGATCTCCACTGACCTCTTTCCCTAGATTAAGATGGGACCCAGTGGCCGGGCACGGTGGCTCACACCTGTAATCCTAGCACTTTGGGAGGCCAAGGCGGGCGGATCACCTGAGGTGGGGAGTTGGAGACCAGCCTGACCAACATGGAGAAACCCCGTCTCTACTAAAAATACGAAATTAGCTGGGCGTGGTGGCGTATGCCTGTAATCCCAGCTACTCAGGAGGCTGAGGCAGGAGAATCGCTTGAACCAGGGAGGTGGAGGTTGCAGTGAGCCAAGATCATGCCATTTGCACTCCAGCCTGGGCAAAAGAGCAGAAGTCTGTCTCAAAAAAAAAAAAAAAAAAAAAAAAAGCTGGGACCCAGGCCTTTGGGAGATAGGCACGGGCCACCGTTTGTCTCGGGTAGTTTCTGTGCTGCTGTGGAGGGCTGCTGAGAACTAGCCCCACAGGCCCTTTACCCTGCCACTGCCCGCTACTCTGCAGCCCCTGAGTCTAGTCTTAGAGTCTAGCTTCTTCCTTCTCCCCATTGGAAGATGTTCTGTCGCTGCCCAGATAGGAGGAGGCTGGGTGTCCATGTTTGGAAGGAGAGGCAGAGGATTCAGGCCCAAAAGAAAAGAATGAGGATCACCCCTGGGGAAGCTCCGGACAGTCGGGGAACCTGTGTTCAAGTCCACTCTCTCCCTGCCTTACTCTGCCTTTGGCAAGCCGCAGTCCCTGTGTGTGCCTCAGTCCTCCTGCCACTACGTCTTGAGGTCTGAGGCCTTTCCATCTCGCTCATTCCAAGGCCTACGATGATCAGCCGCCAGGGGGTGCTGCGAGCACGGGCCGCGGCCGCCGGCTCGCCCCGCCCCTCCAGACTGGGGGCCTTGGGCCGCGGCTGTTCGGGCTGCCCAGCAGTCAAGGCCAGGAGGGGCGATTTGCTGCTGCTGAGGCCCCATCCTCCCTTGTGCCCCACAATGGCTCACCCCTCTCCTGTTGGAGGGGCCTGCGGGAGGAGGGCGGTCTCTCCCTGGCAGCCTTGTGGACCCCTTGTGGGGTGGGGAGTGGAGTCCCCGCAGCTCCACCGTCAGCGTGGTGTGACATTGGGAAGCTCTTAGTTTGCTTGGGGCAGAGGATGAAAAGGCCTTTTATCATTAACGACATGAAACTAGCTCTACGTCTCTCTCTGGCGTCCTGCACCTCCAGCCCACCCATTTGCCCGTTATCTTGGGATGAACAGTATGAGCTGGGCTCTGGCCCAACCCTGCAGGATCTGACAGCTGGGATTCAGGGAATCCTAGCCTGCGATCTGGAGGACCTTGCTGCAGGGGTCCAGGAGCTGGGGGGGTGGGGGTGGGGGCCAGTGTGAAGGTGGAAGGCAGCCTGGCTGGGGTAGCTGTGGCCACATTTGCGGCAGGAACATTTGCAGCCCGCCGCCACCGAGTAGGGCACGTGGCACCAGGCGCGCTGCAGCAGGGGATGTGCACAAGGGCTCAACCAGTAATGTCGAGCCAGCAGCTTGATGAGCATGGTCTGCGCTAGCCGGCAGCTCATGTTAAGCGCCACGGGCAGCCGCTGGGTGACGTGTGGCAGTCGGTGTGGTGCACCCGGCGGGGCCAGAACAGAGGGCCCACGTCCACCCAGACCGACGTGAGGCGGCACGAGGCGAGGTCCAGACAACGGCGCAGAAAGTGCGTCGCCGCCCCTGTGGCTCCCAGGAGCCGCCACTGGCGTTGCGCTGCCGCGGTGGCAGCGCCGCGACCCCCTGGGCTAGCTGGTCGCGGTAGGGCTCCACGCCGTTGGCCAACCCGCGGCTCAGCGTGTCCTGCTGCACCAGCCCTGGTCCGCCGCCGCGCTTCTTCCGCAGTCATCCAGAAGGTGTCCGTAGGAGGCGCAGCAGCCGCTCTGGGTGCACGTGTTTCGGCTTGGGCGCCTACCGGTAGTCGCTGGCCGCCCACGACAAGCTGTAGGGCCACGCGGGGCGGGAGGGCCGGCCGTGGATCAGCTGCAAGTCCGCGTTCTGCAGAATCAGAGGCTCTGGGGACCGCTCCAAGAGCGCAATGTCCTTGTTCTCTGCGTCGCGCACGGGGTTCAGGGCCGCGGGCTACCAGAAGCGGCAGTAGGAGTGGATGGAGGTGGCACCGGGCGCACCCGAGGTCTAGGCTCACGGCCGCGCTCTTTATGGCCGCCTGTTCCTTCCTCCTTCCCTCCACCTCCGCTCTCATATCAGCTTAGCCTTGCCGCTGCTGGGAGCTCATCGCCCTAGGCCAAGAAGGACCTTGTGGGCAGGGGGCTCCCAAGGGCCAGGAGTGCAAAGTCATGAATCTCAGATGCTTTCCAGCCCGCTCCAGGGTTCAGGCATGCACATTCGTCCAGGCTTCTGGGAGTCTAAGGGTGCGTTACTTTCACACAGTGGTTGCAGATCTGTCAAAGGTTCTAAAATCCCACCAAGCTGAGTCTCGCCATTCAGGGGTCATAAGAGTCTACAATTCCGTTGTGCAATTCAATTCTGAATTCAATTCAGAATTAATTCAATTCTGGCCGGGCGCGGTGGCTCACGCCTGTAATCCCAGCACTTTGGGAGGCCGAGGCGGGTGGATCACGAGGTCAGGAGACCGAGACCATCCTGGCTAAAACGGTGAAAGCCCGTCTCTACTAAAAATACAAAAAAATTAGCCAGGCGTGGTGGCAGGCGCCTGTAGTCCCAACTACTCGGGAGGCTGAGATGGGAGAATGGCATGAACCTGGGAGGCGGAGCTTGCACTTGCAGTGAGCTGAGATCGCACCACTGCACTCCAGCCTGGGCAACAGAGCGAGACTCTGTCTCAAAAAAAAAAAAAAATTAATTCAATTCTGAAGGTTCTGAATTCAGGTTTGGCAAGTCTAGATTAGATTCCTAATAGTTTCAATTCCGTGAGACTCTGCTTCCAAAAATTGAGGATTTTCTGCATCTAAAGAAGGTGACATCAGGCTTTATAGAGGCACCTCTGAGCCCTCGTGAAAACCCCGGAGCCTTTGAGGAGCTAGTTCTTTTTTTTTTTTTTTTTTTTTTTCGAGTCTTGCTCTGTTGCCCAGGCTGGAGTGCAGTGGCACAGTCTCCGCTCACTGCAACCTCTGTCTCCCGGGCTCAAGCCATTCTCCTGCCTCAGCCTCCCAAGTAGCTGGGATTACAGGTGTGCACCGCCATACCTGGCTAATTTTTAGTAGAGATGGGTTTCATCATGTTGGCCAGGCTGGTCTTGAACTCCTGACCTCAAGTGATCCACCTGCCTTGGCCTCCCAAAGTGCTGGGATTACAGACAGGAGCCACCATGCCTGGCCTTGAGGAGCTAGTTCTGAGCATCTACCCTAGCTCCTCCAGCCTAGGATGCGAGTCCTGGCTCCATCAGCGCCCCTAACGCTGTTTTCTCTCCCCTTACTCACTTCCCCTTGATGCTCCCCAACCCCACCCCCAGCTTCTAAAAACACTACACTCAGCCCCTCCACCTCTCCCCTCCCTTCCTTAACTCACTGCAGACTGCCTTTTGCCCTCAATACACCTGTCCAGTTTACCAGCAGCCTCCTCGTTGCTGAATCCAGTGTATCTTGCTCCCCAGGTGCTAGCCTCCCTAACCCTCTGGAGGCATTTGGCCATGTGGCCCCTCCTTCTCCACGCAGTTCAGGACAGAACTCCATGACTGAATCACACAGCTGTTCACCAAGACCTGTTCATCTCTTTGGCTCTTGCCTAGACGAGAGGCTCCTAACAGGTCACTCATCAAATCTCCCCCCCTCTGTCCATCCTTTTCACCCTGGGCAATAATACATTCTCTTTTTTTTTTTTTTTTTTTTTTTTTTGAGACAGAGTCTCGCTCTGTTGCCCAGTCTGGAGTGTGAGCGATCTCGGCTCACTGCAACCACCACCTCCCGGGTTCAAGCGATTCTCGTGCCTCAGCCTCCTGAGTAGCTGGGATTACAGGTGTGAGCCACCATGCCCAGCTAATTTTTGTATTTTTAGTAGAGGCAGGGTTTTGCCATGTTGGCCAGTCTGGTCTCGAACTCTTGACCTCAGATGATCCGCCCACCTCGGCCTCCCAAAGTGCTAGGATTACAGGTGTGAGCCGCTGCGCCTGGCCCATAACAAACTTCTTACAAAAGACAATGTGGGGAAAAAAAAAGAAAGAAAGAAAATGTGCAGGTCATGTCTCTGCTCTAGAATCTTAGTAGTTCCCCGTTGCTATCAGGTAAAGCCAGACTTTTTGGACAGGTACCTAAACCAGCTGGGCTCCAGCTGGACTAAGGCTCTGGAAAGAGCTTCCAGAGAAGGATCTCAGGATTTGCAGAGCCTGAGGGAGGAGTCTCTGGAGTCTGCTGAAAGGAGACTCAAGTCCTGGTTTCCCACTCCAGGAAACCCCAGTCAAAACTAGGAATCCTTTTTTTTTTTTTGAGACGGAGTCTCACTCTGTCGCCCAGGCTGGAGTGCAGTGGCATGATCTTGGCTCACTGCAACCTCTAACCGCTGGCTTCAAGCAATTCTCTGCCTCAGCCTCCCAAGCAGCTGGGATTACAGGTGCCCGCCACCACACCCGGCTAATTTTTGTATTTTTAGTAGACATGGAGTTTCATCATCTTGGCCAGGCTGGTCTTGAACTCCCGACCTCATGATCCACCTGCCTTGGCCTCCCAAAGTGCTGGGATTACAGGCGTGAGCCACCGCGCCCAGCCTCTTTTTTTTTTTTTTTTTTTTGAGACAATGTCTCACTCCACCTAGGCTGGAGTGCAGTGGCGTCATCTTGGCTCACTGCAACCTCCACTTCCCAGGTTCAAGCGATTCTTCTGCCTCAGCCTCCAGAGTAGCTGAGATTACAGGCGCCCGCCACCACGCTCAATTAATTTTTGTATTTTTAGTAGAGACAAGGTTTCGCCACATTGGCCAGGCTGGTCTCGAATTCCTGGCCTCGAGTGATCTGCCTGCCTCGGGCTCCCAAAGTGCTGGGATTACAGACGTGAGCCACCATGCCCGGCCTAGGAACCTTTTCTAAACATGGATTGGAGCAAGAAGGTGCAGGGATAGGGGATGGAGTCATCAGGCTGGGCCACAGGAGGTAGGAGTGCCAGAGACTGGCTGGGCCCTGGGCACAGAGGGGTTAACTACAAAGCAAATCACAGAGAGCGAGATCAATGGGTTACTGGCTGCAGAGAGAGGAAAAGGCAGCAGCAACGCAGAGAGGCAGAGAAGAGCCAGGGAGAAGAGCCTGCCACCTGGGGGAAATCAGGGACTGAGGAGGAAGTGGCCAGTGGCTACTCCAGAGGGAGTGCCCAACTCCGGCTCCCCAGAGGGGGCAGAGGAGAGGAGGGGCCTTAAAGGCGAAGGGGGAGAAGTAGAAGGCAGACCAGTACCTGCAGGGAGGCACCGAGGGGCAGCCGCTGAACCAGGAGGCCCACCCAGCCCGGCCATTCCACCCAGGATCAAGCCCACTGCCCAAGGCGGAGGTGGGTGTTGCCCATCATGGGCTTTGGAGACCTACTGCATGCTGGGTGCTGGGGTGGGGGCAGACATTGCCTTTCTTCCCTACTCCCTGCCTGGCCCCCCTTTCCCCTACTTTGTCTAACCACCCCAGTGATCTCAAGCCTGCAAGGAGATCCACAGGTAGTAGGAGACATGGGCTGTAGAGTGGGATGGGGGTGAGCGTGGGTGTGGTGTGCACACACGGGTTGTCAGAGGCACCACCTGTTACAGGCTCTCACATGAGCACTCTAGCTTAAGAGGCAGGATACCAGGGTGGCAACAGCCCCAGAGCTGCCATTTCGAGTGTGATATTACCCTCCCACGTCCCCTCTCTGAGCCTCGATTTCCCTATGTGCAGAGAGGGAGCAGTGACCTACACGGTCTTCCCAGTTTTGCCATTGTGGTGATCTCACTATACTGGACCCTCCAATGACTCAGGGATGTTACCCGTGTTTTGCTGAGGCTACAGCTTGTAGCCAGAGAAAGCCCTAAACCCATGTCCCAGGGTCTCCCCTAAACTTCAGATCCCTATTGAGAAGGAATATATACCAGTTTCTGGGTTTGGCCCCTCCCACCATCGCCATATCTTCATCCTACTTCCCTTGTGCCTTCCCCAGCCTCGCGGGTTGAAAGTGTCCCTCAAATACCTAGGGAGTCCTTCAGGCAGGACTCTAGGGGTGTTCCTTAGGAAACTGAGGAACTCTCACCCCTTGAACACCACGAGCTTGCTCATACAGTGGCACTCAGAGATGACTTTGGCTCTGCTCTCCCCTCCTCCATCTCCCACGAGCTTCCAGCCCAGAACACCTGGCCAGACCCAGGTCGGGGGAGCTAGATTCCGGGGTCAAGCAACCAGAACTGGGGGCTCTTGCCTGAGGATTCCAGCTTCTCTTCCCAGGTGCCCGTCTGATGGGGAGATGGCTGATGCCCAGAACATTTCACTGGACAGCCCAGGGAGTGTGGGGGCCGTGGCAGTGCCTGTGGTCTTTGCCCTAATCTTCCTGCTGGGCACAGTGGGCAATGGGCTGGTGCTGGCAGTGCTCCTGCAGCCTGGCCCGAGTGCCTGGCAGGAGCCCGGCAGCACCACGGATCTGTTCATCCTCAACCTGGCGGTGGCTGACCTCTGCTTCATCCTGTGCTGCGTGCCCTTCCAGGCCACCATCTACACGCTGGATGCCTGGCTCTTCGGGGCCCTCGTCTGCAAGGCCGTGCACCTGCTCATCTACCTCACCATGTACGCCAGCAGCTTCACGCTGGCTGCTGTCTCCGTGGACAGGTGCGCTGTGCCTGGGGCCTGGCTGGGCAGGGCTGTGGGGGCGGGGGTTGGGGGAGGAGTCCTGAACAGATCCTCATTGGCCTTAGGAAGGAGAGAGTGGGGGACCAGAAAGGGAAGTGGGTGGGAGGAAACAAAAGCTCCCTGACTTCTCGCAAGCAGCCTCTGGGCACCTGCAGGGCATGCTTGAGGGGACTATCTTGCCCTTCCCCTCCTCCACTGTGAGCTTCCAGAGAACGCCTCTGAGTCTCAAGTGGCAGCACAGGGTCTGGCACATAGTAAGTGCTCTGTAAGCGCGAAATGAATCGCAAAAGAAGCTCACGAATGCGTTCATCAGTTTTTTGTCTTTTTTTTTTTTTTTTTTTTTTTGGATCTCGGCTCACTGCAACCTCTGCCTCCTGGGTTCCAGCGATTCTCTTGCCACAGCCTCCCGAGTAGCTGGGATTACAGGCCACCACACCTGGCTAATTTTTTGTATTTTTTAGTAGAGACGGGGTTTTGCCATGTTGGACAGGCTGGTCTCGAACCCCTAACCCCAGGTGATCCACCCGCCTCGGCCTCCCAAGTGTTGGGATTACAGGCGTAAGCCACCGCGCCCAGCCCAGCTATTTTCTAACTGCCCACACCTGGCGCAGCTGTACACACATCTGCTTCCACTGCTTGAAACTTGGGATCAAATCCAGGCTCACTCTAGCTGATGACCCTGGGCAAGTCACTTTTCTCTGGGCCTCATCTGACGCATCCATAAAATAATCCTAGAAGTAACAACTCACCGGGATCGGGCCCTTGCTAGGTGCCAGGCACTGCTCTAAGCACCTTGCGCGTTCACACCCTTAATCCCCGCCACGTCCCCCACGGTTCACAGGAGGCGCACCGGGCAGCAGGGCCCCGGCGCGGGACGTGGCGCGGGCCCCTGCGGGAGGGCACCTCCCACCACGCTGACCAGGCGCCCTCCGCAGGTACCTGGCCGTGCGGCACCCGCTGCGCTCGCGCGCCCTGCGCACGCCGCGCAACGCCCGTGCCGCGGTGGGGCTGGTGTGGCTGCTGGCGGCGCTCTTCTCGGCGCCCTACCTCAGCTACTACGGCACCGTGCGCTACGGCGCGCTGGAGCTCTGCGTGCCCGCCTGGGAGGACGCGCGCCGCCGCGCCCTGGACGTGGCCACCTTCGCTGCCGGCTACCTGCTGCCCGTGGCCGTGGTGAGCCTGGCCTACGGGCGCACGCTGCGCTTCCTGTGGGCCGCCGTGGGTCCCGCGGGCGCGGCGGCGGCCGAGGCGCGGCGAAGGGCGACGGGCCGCGCGGGGCGCGCCATGCTGGCGGTGGCCGCGCTCTACGCTCTCTGCTGGGGTCCGCACCACGCGCTCATCCTGTGCTTCTGGTACGGCCCCTTCGCCTTCAGCCCGGCCACCTACGCCTGCCGCCTGGCCTCGCACTGCCTGGCCTACGCCAACTCCTGCCTCAACCCGCTCGTCTACGCGCTCGCCTCGCGCCACTTCCGCGCGCGCTTCCGCCGCATGTGGCCGTGCGGGCGCCGACGCCGCCACCGCGCCCGCCGCGCCCTGCGTCGCGTCCGCCCCGCGTCCTCGGGCCCACCCGGCTGCCCCGGAGACGTCCAGCCTAGCGGGAGGCTGCTGGCTGGTGGCGGCCGGGGCCCGGAGCCCGGGGAGGGACCCGCCCACGGCGGAGAGGCTGCCCGAGGACCGGAATAAACCCTGCCGCCTGGACTCTGCCTGTGTCCGTCTGTCTCACTCCCGTTCTCCGAAGGCCGGACGCCACCGGGCCAGGGATGGGGCAATGCCACGAGCTCTCTGAGGGGCGTTGAGTGGAGCGACTTGTCCCCGCTCCACAGCGGAGCACCAGCCCAGTGGACACCCATGGGTGTGAATATGGACAGCACAGCCCATCCCCAGCAGGGCAGCCCCCAGAGCCTGCCCAGAGCCAGCCTGGCAGTCCCTCTGCCCATCCTTCCAACTGGGTGACACCTAGGCCCTGCTTCCTCCACCACCTCTTATCTCCTTCTTGGTTCCAAGCTCAGTCCTAGGTAATTTAACATCAACAGCTAATAAATGGCTAATATTTAAGTGAGACCAGGCTCTTGGCTCATGCCTGTAATCTCAGCGTTTTGGGAGGTCGAGGCGGGAGGATCGCTTGAGGCAGCAATTCAAGGCTGCAGGGAGCTATGATCACGCCACTGCATTCCAGCCTAGGCAGCAAAGCAAGACCTTGTCTCTAAAAATAATATTTATTAAGCAGGTACCATATGCCTCATGCTACATTCTTTGTCAAAACAGCTTTGCAAATAGATATGATTAACCCTTCCCTTTTTTTTTTTTTTTTTTTTTGTCTTTTAGAGACAGAGTCTTGTTGCCTAGGCTGGAGTACAGTGGCGCCATCTCGGCTCACTGCAACCTCCGTCCCCCTGGTTCAAGCAATTCTCCTGCCTCAGCCTCCAGAGTAGCTGGGATTACAGGTGCCCACCACCACATCCGACTAATTTTTTTTTTTTTAATAGAGACGGGGTTTCACCATTTTGGACAGGCTGGTCTTGAACTCCTGACCGCAGGTGATCCGTCCGCCTCGGCCTCCCAGAGTGCTGGGATAACAGGCGTGAACCACTGTGCCCGGCCGTTTAGCCCCATTTTACAGATGTAGAAATCAAGGATCATAGAGATTTAGTGATTTGCCACACTGCTGGTGTTTGGCAGAGGTTGATACAAACCCATGGCTGTGTAACTTTTTCTTTTTTTTTTCTATTATTATTATCATTATTGAGAGAGAGAGAGAGTTATCCAGGCTGCAGTGCAGTGGCACAATCTTGGCTCAGTACAACCTCCGCCTCCCAGGTTCAAGCGATTCTCCTGCCTCAGCCTCCCGACTAGCTGGGACTATAGGCATATGCCACCACACCTGGCTAATTTTTGTATTTTTTATTTTTATTTTTATTTTTTGGTAGAGATGGGGTTTCACCGTGTTGGCCAGGCTGGTCTTGAACTCCTGACCTCAAGTGATCCGCCCGCATTGGCCTCCCAAAGTGCTGGGATTACAGGCGTGAGCCACCGCGCCCGGCTCAGAGGTGACATTTGACATGTATTTTCTTGGAGAAAGGTGGGGAGGGGCATGCCAGGTAGAGCAACAGCCTGTGCAAGGCAGGGGACGTGCAGGGCAGTAAGTGGCTCCTGCAGCTGAGGCAGGGAGAGATTGGGGCAGGGGAGTCCTGGAGGGCACAAGCTTCATCCTTCAGGCAGATGGTGATGCCACTGAAGGTTTTCAGGAGAGGAGGGGGCCTATCAGATGTGCAGGTCAGAAAGCCCCCAGGGCTGCTGTGTACAAGCTGGGATGGAGGCCTAGACTTGGCAGAGGACTCAGATCAGGTGGGTTCTCCTGGGCCCTTCTTGGAAGTGAGGAGACCGGTAAAGAGTCTGCTCCGTGAGCTCTGTTGAGGAAAGCCAACGAGGCCTGGCCTAGGACTGGGAAGATATTTTTGCCGTGGACTTGGCAGGAAGATGGATGGCCTGCTGCCAGGCTTGGGCTTGGTTCCCGAGGCTCCGAGGTTTGCTTCAGGGGGCTAATGAAACACTTGGAAGAGCAGATGGTCGTAATAATAATAATTCAGGAGAGAACTGTGTGTCCAGTAGAGCCCAAGGCAGGCAAGAGGGTCAGAGTGGAGGCTGAATGAGTCCTGGTCACTGCTCCCCAGGGCCTGAGAGAACCCTCCTGATCTGAGCCCTCTGCCAAGTGTAGGGCTGAGCCTGGGGCAGCCCTGGGGACCTGGAAAGGCACTTTTCTTAGTTGGAAGGAGGTTTGGATTCTACAACCTTCTTACCTTCCTGTTTGTGCAAATCTCTTAAGAAGAGGCCTGGCCAGATCACGAGGTCAGGAGATTGAGACCATCCTGGCTAACACAGTGAAACACCATCTCTACTAAAAATACAAAAAATTAGCTGGGCGTGGTGGCAGGCGCCTGTAGTCCCAGCTACTGGGGAGGCTGAGACAGGAAAATGGCGTGAACCCGGGAGACAGAGCTTCCAGTGAGCCAAGATCACGCCACTGCACTCCAGCCTGGGGGACAGAGCGAGACTCCATCTCAAAAAAAAAAAAAAAATTACTCTTTAGGGGGCCTGGCGCAGTGGCTCACGCTTGTAATCCTAGCATTTTGGGAGGCCGAGACGGGTGGATACGAGGTCAGGAGTTCAAGACCAGCTTGGCCAAGATGCTGAAACCCCGTCTCTACTAAAAATACAAAAAAAAATTAGTTGGGCTCGGTGGCACACACCTGTAATCCCAGCTACTCGGGAGGCTGAGGCAGGAGAATCGCTTGAACCCAGGCAGCAGAGGTTGCAGTGAGCCAAGATCGCACCACTGCACTCCAGCCTGGGTGACAGAGAAAGACTCTGTCTCAGAAAAAAAAAAAAAAAAAAAAAAGATTTACTCTTTAGGGAGCTCTTTCTGGCTGCCCAGGCAGGCTTTCATAGGGAGGAAGTAGAGAGTGTGCCGACTGGAGCAGAGAGATCAGTCAGGAGGCTGGTGTGAGAATCCAGAGAGAAAGACACAGAGGCATTGGAAGTGGTGGGGAGACGTAGACAGATGGGTCAGCCACTTAGGAGGTACAATTGCTAGGACTTGGTGACTGTTGGAGGGTAAGGAGGAGAGAGGTGTCCCAGATGACACCCCAGACTTCTGGCTTGGGCTATTTGGGGGTGGCAGTGGGGATAACTGAGGGGGACAGTTTTGGTGGTCATGGTGAGGGTGCCCGCAGAATAGTGGTGTACTCTGAGTACGTGCCACGTTTCAGGCCTATGTCTGGAACTTATGCCTCATCAGCTTTAGAGATTGAAGATGGAGAAACTGAGGCTTGAAGATTAAGTAGCTTGTCCAAGATCACAGAGCTAGCCAGAAACAGAACTGGGGTTTAACTCAGGTTTGTCTGATTTTGGTTCCGTGATCTTTAATGGAAGCCATGGGAGACGAGGCAGGAAGGAATTGGTTGAGGAGGAGGGAGGAATTTGAAATGTGCAAAGGTGACCTCATCCCCCTCACCCTACCCTAGGCAGCCACAGTGGCAAGGCTGTAACTCAGCCCTGCAGAGAGCAGGCAAGTTAACCTATCTCCTCTGCCTGAGGCTGGCAGGAACAGCATCATCTGTCAACTTCAAGGTGTGCATCTGGGGAAATAAACACCAGTTAATGACCCTGAGGTTTCCTATTCATGAACACCAGTTCTTCAGCCCTGACGTAGGTTCATTTGTGAGCCACTGGCTGAATACAAGATGGCATGAGGCCAGAGGGAGAGGCTGAGCAGGGGGTAAAATTGCTTCTGGCTCAAGAAGATCAGACTCTGATTTATTAAGGCATCTGTTTGGTGCCAAGTTAAGTGGCCCAGGCTCTGTGTAGGAGGCAAGGTTGAAGCAGAAAGGGTGGTGAGGGGCAGGGGTGCCAGGATTAGGCTGGAATATTGGGGGGTGCTCTGGGGCTCCCCAAGCTTCCCTGGCCCTGGCCAACTGTGGTATAGGGGAGGGCACTGGCCTAGGCATCTGATGAGCCTGCAAGGGCAACTCTGAGAGGCGGTTGATGCAGGGGCTAAGGCAGAGACTCTGGAGCCATGCTGTTGGCTTTGAATCCAGACTACTGCGCTTGGCAGCCCTGACCTCTCCACACCTCAGTGATCTGCTCAACTGAGCTCTGTCTGAGCCAGGTTTCATTCCAGGCACTGCGGATCCTTCCAGAGGGAAGCCTCCTCAGTTGTTCACAGTCTGGCACCAGCTTCATGCAATGTCTCATGGGCTTTCTCAGGCCCTCACAACCCAGTGGAGGAGGCGCGACTCAACTGCCTCTGTCCCTCTGGGCGCGCTTCACTGCCAAGTGCATCTGTGGATACGGGCCATCCTCCTGGGCTTCCAAAGCCAGCTGCTGCCCTCTGAGCACAGGGACAAGGAAATACTCTGGGCCTGGAGCCCTGCTCTGGGGCATCAGGCAGGGCTCTTGCACTTCTCTGAGCCCTTTTCCCCATGTGGAAAGTGTGCTGATCGAATCTTCTTGTGGGCACTGAGGGCTCAGATTTGAGAGTCGCATGGGGGTTTGGCTGTCATTCCCCTTTGGCCCCACAGTTGGAGGGAACCAGGGACTTTGTTGGGATTACCTTAGGTTTCAGTCTAGCTTCCTGCCCCAGCTTGGGCTCAGCATCTGAAGTAGTCTGGGGAGCGGGTGGTCCTGGTGGGGGTAGGGGCTTTTCCCCAGACTGAGGTCACACCCAGAGCCAGAAACCTTGGTGCCTGCTCGGGGCTAAGGATGCAACTGCCCACTTTACCTGGTTTCTGCCTGCCAAGGCCAATCTTCAGAACTTGAGACTTCCTAGCCTGTCCCACCTCCCTCTCTGGCTGGGTTAGAACCCTCCCGGATCCAGTACTTTTTCCAGGCCATCTCCTGGTTGTGCTTCCCTGAGGCCTGGCTCATGCTGCTCCCCCTACCCATTCACCAAGACCCTCAAGGACCACTCCACACCCAGCTCAGCCCCACCCCCCTGTGTAGTCCTTTCTCTTTCCTCAGGTGACTAGGTGCATATCTTGGTGCTCAAGACGTTCCCTGTCCCTGGGAATGCCCTGCTGATCAGAGACCAAGGCATTCACTTGGTAAGGCCCATCAGTTTCTACCAACTGTGTCCCGGGAGCACTGGGGACATTGCACTTTGGAAACCTGGCAGAGAGGATGCTAGACCTGGGCTGGGCTCTACTTACCAGCTGCGTAGCCTCAAGCAAGTTACTTTCTCTCTCTCAGCCTCAATTTCCTGCATCTCTAAGATAGAGAAGGAGAGCAATAAATAACACGGGCTACCTAATACTTTATTCCAAACACTAAATCAAAGGGCTTGAATAAAGTCCGTGCTAGCACATAGTAGGAGCTCAACAAATGCTGCCCTCTGTTTTAGGAAACAGGTTGGGAGAAAGTTCTAAATTTCGGGAATGGCAGAAACAGCATGAACTTTGGGGATAGATACAGGTTTCAGCCCCAGCTGCTTGGCTGGGTGACCGTTTCCCACCTACAAAAGGCAGCAAGAAGGCCACATAGCTTTTTTTTTTTTTTGAGATAGAGTCTGGCTGTCGCCCAGGCTGGAGTACAGTGGCCCAATCTCAGTTCACTGCAACCTCCGCCTCCCGGGCTTAAGCGATTCTCCTGCCTCAGCTTCCCAAGTAGCTGGGATTACATGCGCCTGCCATCACAGCCGGCTAATTTTTGTATTTTTAGTAGAGACAGGGTTCCACCATGTTGGCTAGGCTGGTCTCAAACTCCTGGACTCAAGTGATGCACCTGCCTTGGCCTCCCAAAGCGCTGGGATTACAGGTGTGAGCCACCGCGCCTGGCCAAGGCCACATATCTTACAGGATGGTTGTGAGGATCTGTATTTCTCTCCAAGCGCTTCCCACTGTTTGCAGGTGGGCAAGGGCAGGGAGCTTATCCTTTCATTCCCTGCTGTCCTCCCACCTAGAACACTGCCTAGCACATAGCAAGCACTAAGTCAATAAGTCAATATTTCTTTCTTTTTTTTTTTGAGATGGAGTCTTGCTCTTTTGCCCGGGCTGGAGTGAACTGGCTGAATCTTGGCTCACTGCAACCTCCACCTCCTGGGTTCAAGTGATGCTCCGGCCTCAGCCTCCCAAGTAGCTGGAATTACAGGCACACGCCACCACGTCTGGCTAATTTTTGTATTTTTGGTAGAGACGGGGTTTCGTCGTGTTGGCCAGGCTGGTCTTGAACTCCTGACCTCAGGTGATCCACCCGCCTTGGCCTCCCAAAGTGTTAGGATTACACGCATGAGCCACTGCGCCCTGCCCAATATTTCTAACATGAAAGAAACGCGAAGTATAAGGCAAAGGATCTTAACCTGCAAGGTGAAATCAACAAATGTGAGTTTCTTCTTCCTGCCATCTCCTAAGCCTTCCTCCGCACCTCCCTGACTCTTCAGTAATTCGCAGAGCAGTCAGCAACCAGCAGAACTCACCCCTGCGAGGACAACCTCAGCTGAGCTCTCTTTCCTGCCCTGGCCCATGGCCAGCTCAGGGACCACTGAGCTCTCTATCCTGCCCAGTCCAGCCAGCTCAGGGACCACTTGGGTGTTTTCTGACTCACTCCAGTGTCTGGGGCCGACTTCATCTGGCTGGCTCTTCAGACACAATTGGGGTTACAGGAAATATCCTGGCTGGAAATGGGGTGAGACAGATTGGCTGTCTACATGGCTGTCTGGCAAGTGTTTGATGACTGACCTATAAGCCACCTTCAGTCAAGCCTTTGGTTCACTGTCTACATGGCCAGGCAGGGAGTCAACAATAGATTCTCCACCTCCCCACGGGCCAGTTCTCCTGGATCCATGGCTCCAGGGATGGAGGATGCTGCAGGAGACACAGGCCTTGCTTCCCAGCTAAGGACTGTGGGTCATCTCAGGGCAATTTCACAGTCCCAGCATGCCCCAGCTCTCAGCTCTGCAAATACCAAGCAGCCTGCCTAGGGGACAGTGGGCTCAGGAGTGCCCTCACCTATTTGTTCCCACAGCTCTGTAGCAAGGGTTCTAACCTTTTTTGAGTGTGGAGCCTGCTGAGAATGAGAATGAGAGCTGTGGACCCTTTTCCCAGAAACGCATGTGTGTACTCTCCACACAAAACCTTGCACCGTTTCGGGGGCTCACACCTCCCTAAGGGCTCGCTAATTGAACCCCTTGGGCCTGAGGTTGAGAAACCTTGCCTCAATTCTTCCCCAGGTGATCAGCCCGGGGTGAGAGAGAAGAGGCCTGGCAAGCAGGACCCATGAGAAAGCCCCCTTCCTGGAGTTTGAGGCCCGCTCCCTCCTGCCCCTGCCTCTCCTCTGTCCTGGACTCCTCTCTGCTCTGCCCCACTCCCGGGGCCATGGCCATGGGGGGCTGTGTTTGGATACAATGACAACCCTGGGCCCAGAAAGCGGGCAGGCTTACCTGGAGGGGATCAGAGTAACATGGCAGGAAGCGAGTGAAAAGCCGCCCCAGAACCGCACCTCTGCCCCCCACATGTGACTGGGGTGCTGTCCTCCCTCACTTCCCTCAGGCAGTGGCCTGAGTTCCATGGGCGTGCCCCACAGCTCCCTCTGCCGCCTCTCTTCAGGCTTGGGGCCACCACACTTTCCCTTCCCCAGCCCTGCCAACCTGGTGGGACACTGGGCTTCCCTCTCACAGGGTCCTGGGGACAGGCCTACCCTCCATCTCATACCCACAGACAGACCCTTTTTTTCTCCAAGGCCTGGTTCTATGAGTTCAATGCAGATCTGAGCCATACCAAGCTGGGTTTGGGGAACACACTCTCCTCCTCTGAAAGGTAGCCAGGGATTCCAACTTGGTGAAGGGGAGAGTAGGGCAGAGCCAGACGGGACACGGACTGATCACCTGGAGAAAGTTGCTGTCAGCAGCCTTGGCGCAGGGGCGGGCCTGGCAGTGCCATCCCCTGGGTTTCCCCTGAGCAGGCCTCCGCCAGGAGCACACGCTTCCTTATGCCTGTCCGTGGCCCACAGCAAAGGACTGGCGCTCCTGCGGCGGGGAGGGGGGCTGCTGACAGGACTGAACCTCAAGGTGAGTTTTTGGGGCTTCACTACAATACTAGTTTCTGGTTACTGCTGCAATAAATTACCACACACTTAGTGACTTAAAACAATACAAATTTATTCCCTTAAGAGTTCTAAAATCAGCCAGAATTCTAAAATTAGCCTCACTGAGCAGTCCAGGTGGGAGCAGGGCCAGGGCCTTCCAGGGCTCTGTGGGAGGATGCATTTCCTGGCTCTGAGGTGGACTCTGTGGCTTGAGCTGCCCTCCTCAACTCCGGTTTCCTGCTCCATCACTACACCTCCCACCCGCTCTCCCGTCAGCTGCTCTGCTCTTATATGGACCCGGGTGAGGACATCAAGCCCTCCTGAACAAGCTGGGATAATCTTCCCGGCCAAAGATCCTTAACTTCATTACATCTGCAAAGCCCCTTTGGCCACACAAGGTAATTTTGACAGGTTCCTGGGATTAGGACATGGGCATCTTGGGGGGCCACTACTGGCCTACCACAACTGGACAGCAAAACTATTACACCCTCCAGTATAGTAGTTTGGTGTTTCAATGACTGGGAGGAAAAGGGTTGGAATTTTTTGCTTTGGGGTCCCTCTTAACCGTGTATTTTTAAGGTCTCGGACTCACCAACCCTCCCCTTCCAACCAGAGAAACTCACTGCAGTATGTCCTTGAAAGTCTGGTGACGTGTTTAAGTGCTGGTGAGAGGCACAGGACCAACTAAGGGCCCCATGCAGTCCCCCTGGCCGCAGGGTGCCCGCCTAAGCCCACACCTGCTGACTGCAACAAGCCCGTGGCCAGGATGGAACACAGAGAAGGGTCTGAGGCCTGGAGCGCGCCATGAAGGCCATGGGGCGAGTGAGGACTGCTGAGATAGCGCAGGTCTGCGGAGCTGAAGTGCAGCTGCAGAGGCTGGTCTGGTGCTGCGGGAACTGGAGGAAGCTGGGAGCTGTGGTCCCTGTCCACAGAGATGCTGGAGACTGTGGCTGGGAGTGGCTCTGAGGCCGTGGAGAGAGAGCATCCTGCAGGTGAGGGCAAGGTCCTCACCAGACAAGTGCAGCTCCAAGTCCCAGATGTTGGGCTTTTTCTTGGTATTGAGACAGCAGTGGGGCAGGGTGGGGCAGTGGCAGGAAGGCAGGGAGCCTCTCTTGCTACCTCTTCTCCATGCTCTGCATCTGCAGACTGAGGGAGGTGAAGCTGGCCAGGAGGTCAGTCACTTCATCCACCTGCAGGACGGAACAGAGGCTCTGTTATGGGACATGGGGTGTGCCAGGGCTCCTGGGTCTCTTCCACAATCCCACAGGCACAGAACACAGGCACAGTCTCTCCTCCCAGGGCATGTGGTGGCTTCTGACTATGCAGCAGCTGATCAAAGGTCAATCTTTGACACCAGGTGACTTAGGGCTGTCCTAGAGGGCAGGGCCATGAACACACACTAGCCACTGGCAACTTCAAAGGAAGTGAACGGAAGCTTTGAAGCCTGCAACCCTACAATCACAGGCTCTTTCCCCCACTTTTTTGTTTGAGACAGGGCCTTGCTCTGGTTTTTTTTGTTGTTGTTTCTATAATTTTTGCCTTTTTCAACATGTTCTGAGAGGACCTTGCTTTGTCACTCAGGCTGGAGTTCAGTGGCAATCACAGCTCACTGCAGCCTCGAACTCCTAGCCTCAAGTGATCCTCCCACTTCAGCCTCCCACAGCGTTGGGATTACAGGTGTGAGCCCCTGCGGCTGGCCCCAGCCCACAGCCTCTTTCTGATACGAGTGTCTGGTGGCATCGGAGCAGAGTGGACTGGCCCTGAGGCTCCTGCCAGGCCCTGGGTCTGGGCCTGCAGCTCACCTGCTCTTTGGTACTGGTCATCTGCAGGCGGGTGCAGAGGTCGTCCAGGCGTTCTCGCTGCTCATGTTGCCCTAGGCGCTCCAGATACTCCCTCAGCATATGGATGATCTGGAACAAGAGGGTGAGTTGAGCTGCCTGGGTTCCTAGGGAGGCAGACAGGCTGATGCTGCTTCCAAAAAGCACAGTGGAGCAGGTGCCAACTGGGGTCAGTGTGAAACGACCCAGGAGTCCTGGGGCCAGAGGCAGATGTGTCTGTGGTTAGGGTAGCATCTGTCCAGTGCTGCCTTGGTGCCGTGGGCTCCACACAGGAGGGGTACTCACCTGCTTCACCTCCAGACGCACAGCCTCCAGGCACTGGGCATGGCCCTCCTGCAGGATGTTCAGCTTTGACTTGGCCAGGTGCAGGGGTGTGCGACCAGCTCGGTCCAGGGCGTCCACACGGGCCCCTGCAGGTACCAGCTGAGGTGAGTATTCTGGGGGTGACGGGGAGAGAGAGGACAGAGAGGGGAAGAAACCACATACCTCCTCGTAGCAGTGTGGTGATGACAGGAACGTGGTTGGTGCAGGCCGCTGAGGAAGAACAGAGACTTAAGAATCTGGGACCACCAGAGCCTGGCTCTGTGTGGCCACTGGAGGGAGCAGGGCTATGTCTCCCAGACGCCTGTGCCAAGTTATGCCTACTGAGAAGGTATCGCCAAGGCAACAGCTGGGTAGGACGGGGCAGTCAAGTTCAACTCCCTCCCTGTACAGCAGAGGAAACTGAGGCCTGGAGATAGGATCTGCCTCACTGTGAGTCACAGTGCTGAGTGCTGCTGGGCTAGCCTAGGTTGCTAAATCGGCTCTGCCAAGGGCATAGCCAACTGCTGAATGATTGGAAGATCCACGGGACACAGGCTGCTGGGCAGCGCAGCCCTGGGAGTGCAGGCCTAGGATCTTCCCTGACCCTCACAGATTCTGCCGGGAGCATGCCGGGGCCCCACGCTCTTCATCTAAAGAGGCTTTCTTTGCTGCAAATGAGTTATCTTAGTGACTTCTGACATGCTTACCCAGGTGCAGTGGCGTGTTCCCCAGCCCATCTCGCTGGTTAGGATCAGCACCATGGTCCAGGAGCAGCTGCACTGCAAACAGGCAAACCCAAGAGGAGTTGTCGGAGGCTTCCATTGCCTGCATCCTGAACCCCTAACCTAGCTAGAGAGGCTGGCTCAGAGTGGGGGACACGGAATGCAAGCATGGATGGCTATGTTACTTCATTCATTCACTCACTCACTCAGTCACTCACTTACCAGAGTTCATGGGCAAGGCCCTGAGGGCCAGGAACTGAGGATTTGGGGAAGGCCTCTTGGCCTATGCAGGTGTAGGAATGAGATTTGAAGGGTTAAGTAAAGTTCTTCCAATAGCAGCTGCTCCTGGTGAAGGCTGTCCAGGGCATTTTCTGCTTCTCCCACAACCAAGCACCATGGTGGGAATTAAGTCAATAAATGATGCTGAGCTCCATGGATAACCTCTCCCTCCTGGCAGTCTTGGGGTCACCTCAGGGGTGTGCTGTATTATCACCAGGGTCTGCCAATACCCAGAGGGATGCATAGGCAGGTAGCCTGGATCCCAGACATCATACAGGGAGGTCAGGCTGAGCCTCACACCATGTACAAAAACTAATTCAAGAGCGACCATAGACATAAGTGTGAAAGCTAAAACAGTCAGGCTTCCAGAAGAACATGAACATCTTGGGCAGGCAAAGATTTCTTAAATAGGTCACAAAAATACTAACCATAAGAAAGAAAAGGCCAGGCATGGGAGCTCAGGCCTGTAATCCCAGCACTTTGGGATGCCGAGGCAGGTGGATCATTTGAGCTCAGGATTTCAAGACCAGCCTGGGCAACATGGAGAAACCCTTTCTCTATATTAAAAACACAAAAATTAGCTGGGCATAGTGGTGGCAGACCTGTAGTCCCAGCTACTTGGGAGGCTGAGGTGGTAGGGTGGCTTGAGCCCAGGAGGCGGAGGTTGCAGTCAGCCGAGATGGTGCCAGTGCACTCCAGCCTAGGCAACAGAGTCAGACCCTGTCTCAAAAAAAAAAAAAAAAAAAAAAAAAGAGAAAGGAAAGAAATATTGATAAATTGGATTCATTAAAATTAACAGCATGGCCAGGCACGGTGGCTAATGCCTGTAATCCCAGCACTTCGGGAGGCCAAGGCAGCCAGATCATCTGAGGTCAGGAGTTCGAGACCAGGCTGTCCAACATGTTGAAACTGTCTCTACTAAAAACACAAAAATTAGCCGGGCGTGGTGGCACACCCCTGTAGTCTCAGCTACTTGGGAGGCTGAGGCAGGAGAATTGCTGGAACCTGGGAGGTGGAGGTTCCAGGGAGCTGAGATCATGCCACTGAATTCCAGCCTGGGTGACAAAGCGAGACTCCGTCTCCAAAAAATAAAAAATAAGATAGGCCAGGGCACAGGAGCTCACGCCTGTAATCCCAGCACTTTGGGAGGCCAAGGTGGTTGTATCATCGGAGGTCAGGAGTTCGAGACCAGCCTGACCAACATGGCGAAATCCCATCTCTACTAAAAATAAAAAATTAGCTGGGTGTGGTGGCGTGCACCTGTAATCCCAGCTACTCAGGAGGCTGAGGTGGGAGAATGGCTTGAACCTGGGGAGCAGAGCTTGCAGTGAGCCGAGATCGCACCACTGCACTCCAGCCTGGGCAACAGAGTGAGACTCCGTCTCAAATAAATAAATAAATAAAAATAAAATTAGGAACTTGTGTTCATCAAAGTATACCACTCAGAAAATGAAATACCAAGCTCAGAAAATCAAGTCATTTATATTTGATAAATGATTTCTAACCAGAATATACAAAGAATTCTTACAAATCAATAAGAAAAAGGCCAGGCACAGTGGCTCATGCTTGTAATCCCAATACTTTGGGAGGCCAAGGTGACAGGATCGCCTGAGCCCAAGAGTTAGAGAACAGCTGGGTAACATAGCAGGACCACGTCTCTACAAGATGTTTTAAAATTAGCTGGGCGTGGTGGTGTGCACCTGTCATCCCAGCTACTTGGGAGGCTGAGGCAGGAGGATTGTTTGAGCCTAGGAGATTGAGGCTGCAGTGAGCAGTGATCAGGCCACTGCACTTAAGCCTGGATGACAGAGTGAGACTTTGTCTCAAAAAAAGAAAGATAGAAAACTAGTTTTTTTGTTTGTTTGTTTGTTTTTGAGACAGAGTCTCGCTTTCTCTCCCAGTCTGGAGTGCAGTCACGCGATCTCGGCTCACTGTAAGCTCCGCCTCCCGGCTTCACGCCATTCTCCTGCCTCAGCGAGTAGCTGGAACTACAGGCGCCCGCCACCACACCCGGCTAATTTTTTGTATATTTAGTAGAAATGGGGTTTCACCGTGTTAGCCAGGTTGGTCTCGATCTCCTGACCTCATGATCCACCCGCCTTGGCCTCCCAAAGTGCTGGGATTACAGGCGTGAGCCACTGCACCCAGCCAAAACTTGTTTTTAAAAAAATGGACAAAAGAGGCCAGGTGTGGTGGCTCATGCCTGTAATCCCAGCGCTATGGGAGGCCGAGGCGGGCGGATCACCTGAGGTCAGGAGTTCGAGACCAGCCTGACCAACATGGAGAAACCCCATCTCCACTAAAAATACAAAATTAGCCAGGCATGGTGGCGCATGCCTGTAATCCCAGCTGCTTCGGAGGGTGAGGCAGGAGAATCACTTTAACCTGGGAGGCGAGGTTGTGGTTAGCCGAGATCACACCATTGCACTCCAGCCTGGGCAACAAAGAGTGAAACTCTGTCTCAAAAAAAAAAAAAAAAAAAAGCACAAAAGATTTGAACATATAGTTCATAAAAGAGGATATACAAATGGTCAATAATTGGACACAGGGAGGGGAACATCACATACCGGGGCCTGTCGGGGGGTGGGGGCCAAGAGGAGGGAGAGCATTAGGACAAATACCTAATGCATGAGGGGATTAAAACCTAGATGACGGGTTGATGGGTACAGAAAACCATCACAGCACAGGTATACCTATGTAACAAACCTACACGTTCTGCACATGCATCCCAGAACTTAAAGTTAAAAAAATATATATATATATGGCCCGGGCATGGTGGCTCACACCTGTAATCCCAGCACTTTGGAGGCCGAGACAGGCAGATCTCCTGAGGTCAGGAGTTTGTGACCAGCCTGGCCAACATGGTGAAACCCTGTCTCTACTAAAAATACAAAAATTAACCAGGTGTGATGATGCATGCCTGTAGTCCCAGCTACCCGGGAGGCTGAGGCAGGAGAATTACTCAAACCTGGGAGGTGGAGGTTGCAATGAGCCGAGATCACGCCATTGCACTCCAGCCTAGGCGACAGGCAAGACTCCATCTCAAAAAAAAAAAAAAAAAGGCCAATAAACACATGAAGAGGTGCTCAACGTTACTGGCCATCAGAGAATTGCAAATTAAACCACTATGAGACACCAAAAGGGCTAAGATTAAAGAGAGACAACAGCAAGCACTGGCAAGGACGTGGGGAAAGGTGGAACTCTCTTACACTGCTGGTGGGGAGTGGGAGTGTGTGTCAGTACATCCCTTTTGGGAAAAGATTTAGTAGTATCTACTAAAGCTAAATACATGTGTACCCTAGTGACCCAACAATGCCATTCCTAGGTTTATGGAGGATAGATGAGTGTTTACAGCCACAAATCACATATACAAGAATGTTCACAACAGTTCATTCATAAAGCTAAAACCTGGAAACAACACAAATGTCCATCAATAGTAGAATGGATAAATGGGGTATATCACAATGAAATACAAACCAGCATAAGAAAGTACAAACTACAGTCCACCCTTCCTAACTGTGAGTTCTGTGTCCACAGATTCAATGAACCCTGGACTCAGAACCCGAGGATATGGAGGGCCAACTTCAAGGGACCTGAGCATCCATGGAGTTTGGTATCTGAGTGGGGTCCTGGAACCAATCCCGAGAACACTGAGGGAAGACTGTACTGATATAGGCAGTATTCATGGGTGAATCTCATGGAGATAATTTTGAGTAAAAGTATGCAAGGCCGGCACAGTGGCTCACGCCTGTAATCCCAGCACTTTGGGAGGCCAAGGCAGGTGGATCACAAGGTCAGGAGTTCAAGACCAGCCTGGCCAACATGGTGAAACCCCGTCTCTACTAAAAAATACAAAAAAATTAACTGGTGTGGCCGGGTGCAGTCGCTCACACCTGTAATCCCAGCACTTTGGGAGGCCGAGGCGGGTGGATCACGAGGTCAGGAGATCGAGACCATACTGGCTAATATAGTGAAACCCCGTCTCTACTAAAAACATATAAAAAATTAGCCAGGCGTGGTGGCGGGTGCCTGTAGTCCCAGCTACTCGGGAGGCTGAGGCAGGAGAATGGCGTGAACCTGGGAGGCAGAGCTTGCAGGGAGCCGAGATGGCACCATTGCACTCCAGCCTGGGCGACAGAGGGAGACTCCGTCTCAAAAAACAAAAAAAAACAAAAAAACGTGTGGTGGTGGGCACCTATAATCCCAGCTACTCAGGAGGCTGAGGCAGGAGAATCACTTGAACCCAGGAGGCGGAGGTTGCACTGAGCCGAGATCGAGTCACTGAGTCACTGCACTCCAGCCTGGGTAACAGAGCGAGACTCCGTCTCAACAAAAAAAATAAAAAACACAAAAAAAGTATGCATAGACGAGTGCTTCCACACGCTTCCATTTATGTGAAATTCGAAAACAGGCAAAACTAGTCTATGATGAACAAGGTCAAGATGGGACTAAGGACTGGGAGGGCATGAGGGAGGCTGCTGGGGTGCTGAAATATTCTCTATCTTCATCTGGTGGCAGTTACACCAATGAATACACATATACAGTTCACTGTTTGGTTAGTATACCACAATTTAAAAAAAAAAGACTCTGGCGGGGCATGGTGGCTCACGCCTGTAATCCCAGCACTTTGGGAGGCCAAGGCGGGTGGATCATAAGGTCAGGAGTTCAAGATCCTAGCCAATATGGTGAAACCCCGTCTCTACTAAAAATACAAAAAAAAAAATTAGCTGGGCATGGTGGCGCACGCCTGTAATCCCAGCTACTCGAGAGGCTGAGGCAGGAGAATTGCCTGAACCCAGAAGGCAGAGGTTGCAGTGAGCCGAGATTACGCCATTGCACTCCAGCCTAGGCGACAGAGCAAGACTCCATCTCAAAAAAAAAAAAGACTCCTAAAAAAAGAGAAAAGCTGTCCTGCTGCTGTGGTTGGCACTGAGTAAATGTTACCTGAAAGTCTTGAAGGCCTGGGCCCTGCACTCTCCAGTGGTCTCTTAGTTGGAGACATCCCTTCATCCTCAGTCAATCATATTATCTCCCCCAGGTTTACCCTGCCCCAGTCTAGCATTGCCAGTTCCACAGGCTAACGGAGGGAGAAGGGCAGGGCACTGCAGCGCCAAGCCTTCCTTATATCCAGAATAACTGGGCATCCCAAGGCTGTGCAGACAGCAGCGCCTCCCCCAAGGCCTGTGCAGAGACACTACTTGCCTAGCCCTACTCTCTCCTCCCTCCCCAGGACTCACCAATCTGGTCATTGCCATTGCAGGACGCAAAATGTAGAGCTGTGCGGCCCTTGTCATCAGCTGCACAGGGATCCGCGCCATCTTCCAGCAGCTGCTGCACTGACACCACCAAGACAGAGGGAGGAAGGGGGAGAAAGCGGCGATGTTAGCTAAGCTGCAGACCCGAGCGATGGAGAGGGAGGCTCAGGGGTGCCTCTAGACAACACATCGACAATGCACAGGAAAGCAGCCCTTCCTAGATGCTGGTCCCATGGGAACAAGCGACTTGTTCTTCTGAGGGCACAACTGAGGGCCATGGATTCTGGGTGCTCAAACTACACGCCTAGTGATAGAACATCGTAGGAGGTTCTAGGCCCTCAGGGTCAGAAATTTTAGGGTCACAGGAATCCCTAGCATAGACAGTGGTCCCCCTCCCTTGACCTCAGCTTGGATACACATCCATTCTGGCTGGAAACAGCTGCCCAAGCTATTGGCCTATGCTTTGCTCCCAGCAGGCAGCAATCCCCCGAGGATGCTGAGGGAAGACTGTACTGATACAGGTAGTATTCGTGGATGAATCTTATGGAGATAACTTTGAGTAAAATTATCCACAGGCTGGGCGCGATGGCTTACACCTGTAATCCCAGCACTCTGGGAAGCCGAGGCAGGTGGATCACCTGAGGTCAGTAGTTCAAGACCAGCCTGGCCAACATGGTGAAACCCTGTCCCTACTGAAAAAAATCCAAAAATTAGCCGGAAAATGATGGCAGGCACCTGTAATCCCAGCTACTTGGGTAGCTGAGGCAAGAGAATCACTTGAACCTAGGAGGCGGAGGTTACAGTGAGCCGAGAATGCGCCACTGCACTCTAGCCTAGGTGACAGAGTAAGACTCTGTCTCAAAAAAAAAAAAAAAAAAAAACAAATAAACAGAAATCCTGTAGCTGTAGAAGTCAATGGATGAAATAAAACATATAATAGCTTCAACAGCAGACTTGAACAAGCAGAAAAATGAACCTCTGAGCTGAAAGATAGGTCATTTGAAATTATATAGAGGAAAAAAGGATGAGAAAGGAGTACATTGCCAACAGCATGGGGCAGTGGAATTACTGACTTGGGAGTACAAAGGCCTGGATTTGGGTCCCAGTTCACCAGCAAATGGGAATATCTGCCCTGCTAATTTCCAGAGCTGCTGTGATGAAAATAATGGATATGAAATTCCTTCTTTGAAAAGTAGGGAGGCACTATAAATGTGAGGCATTATGTACTAATGTACATGTCCAGCTAAAATGGAGAAAATTGCTGCCAAATGCCATTTTAGAGCAGACATTTTACTCTCTTTACCCCAGCAAACCTCTCAAGGACTTGAGTCTTTCAGATGAAGTCCCGACAGCTTCCTCTCCAGGAATCCAGCTGTCTCCTCAAGCTGAGTCAGCCCCCCTAATTCCATAGCCACTTAGTGCCCTGTTCATCCTGTTCCTCTAGTATTAACATCTTGTGCTATTTTAGGGTAATCGTTATCATACACTGAGCACCAGCCAGGCATTAGGTACCTGAATGCTAAACCCCTCAATGACCCAGCAAGATGTCAAGTCCATTTTACAGACCAGGATACCTAGGGCCAAAGAAATTACAAAGGACGTAAGCTACATTAACCCAGATAACAGGAAGCAAAGCTGGAATATAAACCCATGTTTTTCTGGCTCCAAAATTTACACCTCTTCAACTAAACATATAACTTTACTTTTTTGTGGTTTTTTTTTTTGAAATAGTATCACATTACATCCTTCCTCTCCAACTATACTGTACTTTTTTGTTTTGAGGTGGAGTCTCACTTTGTTGCCCAGGCTGGAGTGAAGCGACACGATTTCGACTCACTGCAACCTCCACCTCCCAGGTTCAAGTGATTCTCCTGCCTTAGCCTCCCAAGTAGCTGTGAATACATGCACATGACACCATGCCCAGCTGATTTTTGTGTTTTTAGTAAAGATGGGGCTTCACCACGTTGGCCAGGCTGGTCTGGACCTCCTGACCTCAAGAGATCCGCCTGCCTCAGCCTCCGAAAATGCTGGGATTACAGGCATGAGTCACTGTGCCCAGCCTATACTGTACATTTCTTGTTTTGTTTATCTTTATAACCTTGGTGTCAAACATAGCATCATACAAGTAATATCTGTTTCGCTAATGATGCAGACTGGCTGAATAAATGAATAAAAATGGCAAGAAAAAGTTGATGAGAGTCTGGGCACGGTGGCTCATGCCCGTAATCCCAGCACTTTGAGAGGCTGAGACAGGTGGGTCACCTGAGGTCAGGAGTTCGAGACCAGCCTGGGCAACATGGTGAAACCCCATTTCTACTAAAAGTACAAACATTAGCCAGGTGTCGTGGGTGAGTGCTTGTAATCCCAGCTACTGGGGAGACTGAGGCAGGAGAATCGCTTGAGCCAGGGAGGCACAGGCTGCAGTGAGCCAAGATCGTACCACTGCACTCTATGCTGGATGACAGAACCAGACCCCGTCTCAAAACAAAACAAAAAACTGTGGGGCTGGGCACGGTGGTTCACGCTTGTAATCCCAGAACTTTGGGAGGCCGAGGCGGGCAGATCACCTGAGGTTGGGAGTTCAAGACCAGCCTGACCAACATGGAGAAACCCCTTCTCTACCAAAAATACAAAATTAGCCGGGTGTGGTGGTGTATGCCTGTAATCCCAGCTACTTGGGAGGCTGAGGCAGGAGAATCGCTTGAACCTGGGAGACAGAGGTTGCAGTGAGCCGAGATCACCCCATTGTACTCCAGCCTGGGCAATAAGAGCGAAACTCTGTCTCAAAACAAAAACAAAACAACAACAACAACAAAAAAATGGGTAATCCCAGCACTTTGGGAGGCTGAGGTGGGAGAACCACTTGAGCCAGGAGTTCAAGACCAGCCTGGGCAACATACTGAGACCTCATCTCTACCAAAAAAAAGGTTACAAAGACTATAAAAAATATTTATTTGTTTTTTGAGACGAAGTCTTGCTCTGTTGCCCAGGCTGGAGGGCAGTGGTGTGATCTTGGCTCACTGCAACCTCTGCCTCCCGGATTCAAGCAATTCTTGTGTCTCAGCCTCCCAAGTAGCTGGGATTAGAGGCACCTGCCACCACGCCCAGCTAATTTTTATATTTTTAGTAGAGACAGGGTTTCACCATATTGGTCAGGCTGGTCTCGAACTCCTGACCTTAGGTGATCCGCCCACTTCAGCCTCCCAAAGTGCTGGGATTACAGGTGTCAGCCACCACACCAGGCCCGAAAAAATGTTTATGATACACAAAAAATTATGCAGGCTACAACATGTGTATATAGCAGTTTGCAAGCCAGCCCATAAAGAAAATTCCAGTGTATAGGAAAGAAGCCTTGAAGGATATTCATCAAAATATTAACAGATTAGTTCCTTTGTGGACATGGATGTTTTTCTTATATATTTCTCTAATTTCCACAAGATTTTTTAAAAATTTTTTTCTTATTTTATTTATTTATTTATTTTGAGATAGAATTTTGCTCTGTCGCCCAGGCTAGAGTGCAGTGGTGTGATCTCCGCTCACTGCAAGCTCCGTCTCCCAGGTTCACACCATTTTCCTGCCTCAGCCTCCCGAGTAGCTGGGACTACAGGCGCCCACCACCACGCCCAGCTAATTTTTTGTATTTTTAGTAGAGACGGGGTTTCACAGTGTTAGCCAGGATGGTCTTGATCTCCTAACCTCGTGATCCGCCTGGCTCGGCCTCCCAAAGTGCTGGGATTACGGGCGTGAGCCACCGTGCCTGGCTAACATTTACTTTTTGTAGAGATGAGGTCTCCCTATGTTGTCCAGGCTGGTCTCGAACTCCTGAGCTCAAGTGATCCTCCTGCCTTAGCCTCCCAAAGTGCTGGGATTACAGGCATGAGCCACCTCACCTGGCTGTGGCATCTAAGTTGAGTATTCAGTCCCATTAACCAGAAGTTCCAAAGTTAGTGCCTACTCTTTGCAGAAGATTGTGCTGGCTGCCAGGGATACAAAAGTATACATGTCTCCACCATCATGGAGTCCACAGGGTGGTAAATTCTATAACATCAGGAAGTTCAAAGTGACAGGGGAGCATGGGGAGAGTGAGTGTCTAAGCCAGACTTACCTTCAGCAAGATGGCTGCACAGTCAGACAATACAGTGAGCCTGCTCCAAGGGGGTGAGCTTGCAGACTGCCTTCCCACATATTGATTACCTGGCCTTTTCCTTCCCCAACCAGCCCATGGGACCCTGTAGCTGGACCCACTATGCACACTCACCTGTTTCCACATCATTGGCATTGGCCGAGTCCCTCAGTCTCTTCAGAGCTGTAAAGAGAGTAACAGATGCCAGTTTAAAAAAACAGCCATGCCAGTTTAAAAAAACAGCGCAGTGGCTCACGCCTATAATCCCAGCACTCTGGGAGGCCAAGGCGGGCAGATCACAAGGTCAGGAGATCCAGACCATCCTGGCTAACATGGTGAAACCCCGTCTCTACTAAAAATACGAAAAAATTAGCCAGGCGTGGTGGCAGGCGCCTGTAGTCCCAGCTACTCGGGAGGCTGAAGCGGGAGAATGGTGTGAACCTGGGAGGCGGAGCTTGCAGTGAGCAGAGATCGCGCCACTGCACTCCAGCCTGGGTGACAGAGCGAGACTCCATCTCAAAAAAAAACAAAAAAAAACCACAGCCATTGGCTGGGCATGATGGCTCACGTCTGTAATCCCAGCACTTTGGGAGGCCAAGCAGGCGGATCACTTGAGGCCAGGAGTTCAAAACCAGCCTGGACAACATGGTGAAACCCCGTCTCTACTAAAAATACAAAAAAATTAGCCAGATGTGGTGGTGCATGCCTGTAATCCCAGCTACTCTGGAGGCTGAGGTAGGAGAATCACTTGAACCCAGGACATGAAGGTTTCAGTAAGCCAAAATCGCGCCACTGCACTCCAGCCTGGGTGACAGAGTGAGATGCTGTCTCAGAAAAAAACAAAAACAAAAACCAACAACAAAAAAAACAGCCATCTAACTGGGTGTGGTGGCGTGCACCTGTAATACCAGCTACTTAGGAGGCCGAGGTAGGAGAATGGGTTGAAGCCGGAAGGCGGAGGCTACAGTGAGCTGAGATCACGCCACTGCATTCCAGCCTGGGCGACAAAGCGAGACTGTCTCAGGAAAAAAAAAAAAAAAAAAGCCACGATGGCCGGGCGCAGTGGCTCATGCCTATAATCCCAGTACTTTGGGAGGCCAAGGCAGGTGGATCACTTGAGGCCAGGAGTTCAAGACCAGCCCGGCCAACATGCTGAAACCCCATCTCTACTAAAAATACAAAACTAGCCATATGTGGTGACCCATGCCTGTAATCCCAGAACGCTGGAAAGCTGAGGTGGGCAGATTGCCTGTGCTCTGGAGTTAGAAACCACCCTGGGCAACATGGTGAAACCTTGTCTATAGTAAAATACAAAAAATTAGTTGGGCATGGGGGTGCATGCCTACAATCCCAGCTACTTGGGAGGCTCAGGCAGGAGAATCACTTAAGCCCAGGAGGCAGAGGTTGCAGTGAGCCAAGACTGTGCCACTGTACTCCAGCTCGGGCAACAGAGTGAGACTCTGTCACAAAAAAGAAAAAAAACATAGGCCGGGCACAGTGGCTCACGCCTGTAATCTCAACACTTTGAGAGGCCAAGGTGGGTGGATCAGGAGGTCAGGAGTTTGAGACCAGCCTGGCCAGTAAGGTGAAATCCCTTCTGTACTAAAAATACAAAAATTAGCCAGGCATGGTGGTGCATGCCTGTTATCCCAACTACTCGGGAGGCTAAGGCAGGAGAATCACTTGAACCTGAGAGCCAGAGGTTGCAGTGAGCCAAGATTGCGCCACTGCACTCCAGCCTGGGCGATAGAGTGAGACTCCATCTCAAAATAAATAAATAAATAAATAAAATAAAAACACAAAAATTAGCCAAGTGTGGTGATGCATGCCTGTAATCCCCGCTACTTGGGAGGCTGAGACACGAGAATCACTTGAGCCCAAAATCACACCATGGCACTCCAGCCTGGGTGGCAGAGCAACACTCCATCTCAAAAAAAAAAAAAAAAGAAAGAAAAAATATTTCTCAATCTTAGGTTAAGTTCTAACTTAAATCAATCTAACATGGTAAAACCCCATATCTACTAAAAATACAAAAACTAGCTGGGTGTGGTGGTGCCGGCATGTAGTCCCAGCTACTTGGGAGGCTGAGGCAGTGAGCCGAGATTGCACCACTTGCACTGCAGCCTGGGTGGTAAAGCGAGACTCTGTCTCAAAAAAAGAAAAGAAAGACAGTGCCCTGGAAACAAGGAGAAACTTGAAATGAGGCGGAGCTAGTACAAAGGCCACATGCTTCTGCAAATCCTCCAAGACTTTTGGAGCCAGATTTCCTCTCTATCACTTGTAGTCACAGGGTGACCTTGAGCAAGCTAGTTAACCCAGCTGGGCCTCAGGTCTATCATCTGCAAAACAAGGCTGAGTTGTTCTGCCAGCCCCGAGTTATTGCAAATGATTTACACAGAAGCTCTTTGTGAGCTGGTTACACAGATAATCTTATATTCTCCTTCAAAGCAGGTCGTTCCCAAATGATTTGCCTAAATTTGGTATTTCCTAAGCAGAAAGATTTTCCCCCTCCAAATGGCTAATGGAAAGCAATGTCTTTGTCATCGGAGACATGGTCAAAAATTGCAATTCAGATACATGACAATTTCTTGCTTTCATACAGCACTTTATGGTCAATACAACCCTTCCAAATACTTATTTAATCTTCGCGACATCACTAAAATATGGCTAGAGTCATAGCCAGTCCTGGAAGAAACCCCAAAAATCCCCATTCTTAATCTCTCAATGCCTGGGTTTCCATGTCACCATATATTATAGAAGGCAATATGGTAGATATACCAGAGAAGTTTGAGTCGGGCTGACCCGGATTCTAATACCAGCAACAGCCACTTGCTATGCGACCTGGAATAAGACAATTTCTCTGAGCCTCAGTTTCCTCTTCAGTAAAGTGGGAAGAATTTCTATATCTCAAAGAGTTCTTGTGAGGACAAATGATCATGTATCAGCAGTGTTTGGGGCACAACAAAGGCAGCATAACAGCTAAACATCCATTACCTTACTTAACTCATCCCATTTTACAGATGAGAAAACTAAGGCTGAGGCCGGGCCAGTGGCTCATGCCTGTTATGCCAGTACTTTGGGAGGCCGAGGCGGGTGGATCACCTGAGATCCGAAGTTTGAGACCAGCCTGGCCAACATGGCGAAACCCCATCTCTACTAAAAATACAAAAATTAGCCGGGCTTGGTAGTGGGCGCCTGTAACCCCAGCTACTCCGGAGGCTCAGGCAGGAGAATTGCTTGAACCCGGGGGGCGGAGGTTGCAGTGAACCAAGATCGCGCCACTGCCCTTCAGCCTGGGCAACCGAGCGAGACTCCGTCTCCAAAAAGATAATAATAATAAATTAATTAAATAAAAATAAAAAATTTTAAAAAGAAAACTAAGGTTGAAAAGGTCTATCATTTGCCCTAAGGTCTAACTGTGGTAAAGGAGTCCAAGTTCGTGCATTTAAACAAGCTGGTACGACTTGGCTGCAGGCTCTGGCCTTCCCTCTCCATGATAATAAGTGTTCCCCAGTACCTCATTTTATTATTCACCAATAAGCGTTCCGAGTCATGGGAAGTTTCCATTCAGAAATTACCCAGTGAGAGAAGACTGAGGTGACTGGCTCAGAGCAGGAAGACTTTCTAAAAAAACCATCATCACCATCGTTACTGAAAGGAGACTCAAGGGTCAGTGTGGTCCTCAGCGCAGACGTCGGGGGACCGCGGCTGAGGGTCGGGGGCGACCAAAGCGCGGCCAGCGGTCCTCCGAGGCCCCGCCCCTCGCCCGGGCTGCCCCGCCCCGGGCCCCCGCGCCGCTCGCGCCGCTCACCGTGCACCTCCTTGCCCGTGGGCCCGAGCCGCCGGTGGGGCCTGGCGGCGCGCCTCAGCCGGCCGGCGGGTATCTTGCAGCGCAGCTCGTCGCGCGGCTCCGCATCCTGCTGCCACAGGACGTGCAGGTAGCGCAGCGGCGACTGGGCCCCGCCGGACGCCCGGCCCGAAAGGCCCGCGCCGCCGCCCAGCGCAGACCCGAAGTCGGCGAAGGAGAAGAGGCCCTCAGCGCCAGTCAGCGGCTCCGGCGCCACCGCGCACTCGCCCTCCGAGCTCGAGTGGCCCGAGCGCGGCTCATCGTCCGCGTCCCCGGCGGCGGCTGCCATGGCAACGGCTCCGCGCGGGCCTGGCCGCCTGAGCCTCGTTCCCAACCGACCAACGGACCTACTTCCCTCCGCCCTGAGTCGCGCTGTCAGCGAGCTGGCGGGCGGGCCGGGCCTGCAACCACGGCAACCGAGCGGGGGCGGGCTCAGGCCGAGCCGGAGTGGCGAACCAATGACGACCCTTCCAGCTTAAACCCGTCCCAAAACCAATCGGAAAGGGAGGGCACAGTACAAGCAGGATAATTGGACAGGGTTTCCGGCAACGTGACTGACAGACACAATAACCAATCACAAACTTGAAGTGACCTTGGCTTTCGCTGTACGTCGCTACCGGAGCCAATACAACAGCATTTCAGACACTCTTTTTTTTTTTTTTTTTTTGCGACGGAGTCTCGCTCTGCCGCCAGGCTCGCGATCTCGGCTCACTGCAACCTCCGCCTCCCGGGTTCAAGCAATTCTCCTGCCTGAGCCTCCGGAGTAGCTGGGACTACAGGCGCGCGACACCACGCCCAGCTAATTTTTGTATTTTTAGTAGAGACAGGGTTTCACCATGTTGGCCAGGATGGTCTCGATCTCTTGATCTCGAGATCTGCCCGCCTCGGCCTCCCAAAGTGCTGGGATTACAGGCGTGAGCCACCGCGCCCGGCCTTTTTTTTTTCTTTTTCCTCTCCATTTCCTGGTCTAATGAGAAAACAAGCAGATACCTTAGCAAATCACATTAAGATGATTTGCAGGCACTCACAAAGGAAAATGAAGAAGCCACGCTATCCATGTAGATAGATATAGATGTTGTAAATCAATGAACGTAAAAAAAAAAAAATGAACTTCCCACAAATGCATAATGTACGTGGAAAAGCGAAAATGTGTTGAAATTTGGAGATATCACTACAAACTGTGAGTAATAGTGTCTAAATGCAATTGATTTCCTTTAGTCAGTTCTCTAGGTAACCCCGACGTAGATCACTGATCTACAAAGATTTGTAATACAAAGTGATTACATTAGAGCAATAGTTTAGTTCGACAGCCAGTCACTGAGCCAGGTAACTGCCAGGTCCTGGACACAGGATCAGACTTGGTACCCCTGAGATGCTCACAATCCGATGGGAGAACACCAGGAAACAAATGTGTTCCTCAAGCAACATTTCATGGGTGCACCTTTTCGTAAAACTTCTCGCAATCCCGTACCCCACAAACACTTCTGTAAAGTAGACAAGAAGGACCATCCCTATTTTATAGATGAGGAGTTGAAAAGCAGAGGGAAGAGACTCATTCACAGTTGCCCAGCTCTCACTGGACCAGGTCTTGTGTCCTGGCAAAAGTTCTTCCCATATATAAACCCTCCCACTCAACCCAGTTAAAATGTAATCTTTCGGCACGGTGGGTCACGCCTGTAATCCCAGCACTTTGGGAGGCCAAGACGGGCAGATCACAAGATCAGGAGTTCAAGACAAGCCTGGCCAACATGATGAAACCTCGTTTCTACTAAAAATACAAAAATTAGCTGGGTGTGGTGGCACACGCCTGTAATCCCAACTATTCAGGAGACTGAGGCAGGAGAGTCGCTTTAACCTGGGAGGCAGAGGTTGCAGTGAGCTGAGATCACACCATGGCACTCCAGCCTGGGTGACAGAGCGAGACTCCATCTCAAAAAAAAAAAAAAAGGCCGGGCACGGTGGCTCACGCCTGTAATCCCTGAACTTTGGGAGGCCGAGGCGGGCGGATCACGAGGTCAGGAGATCGAGACCATCCTGGCTAACATGCTGAAATCCCATCTCTACTAAAAATACAAAAAAATTAGCCTGGCGTGGTGGTGGGCGCCTTTAGTCCCAGCTACTCGAAAGGCTGAGGCAGGAGAATGGCATGAACCCGGGAGGCAGAGCTTGCAGTGGGCCGAGATCGCACCACTGCACTCCAGTCTGGGCGACAGAGAAAGACTCCATCTCAAAAAAAAAAAAAAAAAAAAAGTAATCTTTCTCTTACAATTGGAAAAGCACTTCCAGAATTTTCAGTGTTTGCAGGTCGCCATTGTGAGGTTTATCTTTGTACTATATGGAGAAAAATGCTATGTTTATTTGTACTCTCCTCGTCTGCCCCATAATGGATACAGTGCTGAGAGGATCTCTCACTGTCACTCAGGCTGGAGTGCAGTGGTGCGATCACAGCTCACTGCACTCAAGCTTTCCTCCCACCTCAGCCTCATGAGTAGCTGGGACCACAGACGTGTACCACCATGCCTGGCTAATTATTTTTTTGATTTTTTGTAGACATGGTCTCACTTTGTTGTTCAGGCTGGTCTTGAACTCCTCACCTCAAGGGATCCTCCTGCCTCCACATCCCAAAATGCTGAGATTACAGGTGTGAGCCACAGTGCCTGGGCCCCAATTTTTTTTAAGATGGGGTCTCACTATATTGCCCAGGCTGATCTTGAACTCCTGAACTCAAGTGATCCTCCCACCTTGGCCTCCCAAAGTGCTGGCATGAGCCACCACATCTAGCCCAGTGAAAATCTTCTGACTTCACAACTCCTTCTCAAATGTCATGAACATTTTGAGAACTGTTTTCAAATTGGAGCAACCTATATCAAATTCCTGTCATATATGGACTATAAGATTTCAGGTAATTCATTTTCTTTTTTCTTTTTTTTTGAGGCAGTTTTGCTCTTATTGCCCAGGCTGGAGTGCAGTGGTGCGATCTTGGCTCACCACAACCTCCGCCTCCTAGGTTCAAGTGATTCTCCTGCCTCAGCCTCCCAAGTAGCTGGGACTACAGGCATATGCCACCATGCCTGGCTAATTTTGTATTTTTAGTAGAGACGGGGTTTCACTATGTTGGCCAGGCTGGTCTCAAACTTCTGACCTCAGGTGATCCATCTGCCTTGGCCTCCCAAAGTGCTGGGATTACAGGTGTGACCCACTGCGCCAGGCCTTGGAGAAGGGTTATTATCATTTAAACTAGAAACTAAATGTCTCCCAAAGTTAGCTTGGTTTGAGCCAGGAATGATTAAGGGCAGTCTGAAGATTAAATGGAAGATGAGGGTTGGTTAGATCAGATCTCTTTCATTGTCATTATTTTCTGTTACAATTTTTGCAAAGGTGGTTTCAGCAATAAAAATATTTCACAAATTTTACAAAAGCAAAGGATCATGAGGACATTGTTGGGGACCCTCCCTGAACCAAGGAAGAGACTGGGACTCTTCCTTGGTTCAGGGAGGGTCCTGAACCAAATCGAGGGTCTGTAAAGCTTAAGCTCCATTATTTCCAAATTTGTGTCACCTCTGGTGACAGTGCAAGGAAGAAACACAAAACAAGAACGCAGCATAGGGAGTTGGAGCTGGGCATTGCAATTCTCAATAGGATGTTGAGTGGATGGCATCAGACACCTGAAGGTGCCATGCAGATACCGATGGGGAAGGGAATGGGAGTGGGGGTACCACTGCATTCGATTCTAGACTTGGATAACAGTGAGTGCCAAATCCCAGAGGTGGAGCGTGCCTCAGTGGGAAAAGCGAGGAGGGCGGCGTGACAAAGGGACCCAGAGAGTCCTGGTCACACAGCAAATCAGTGGCGGAGTAGGGACTGGAACTCAGATTTCCACTAAGTGTTGTGTATGGGCAGATGGCTAAACTAAGGCCCCTCCTTGACTCATACACCGGTTTTTATTGGTTTGTTTTATAACCCCATCTCTACCTTGAGGGTTTCCCCTGGCCTCGAACCCCGTGTACTCAAGAGCTGCCCGTGTCCCAGGCTTTGCGACACAGCTGACCTCATCTTTGCCTGCTCCAACTTTAATGTCCAAAGTTGGGTGGCTCCTCTTCTCCATGCCCTCTTACTGCATGGGACTAAATCTCAATTTTTTTTTTTTTTTTTTAGACGGAGTCTTGCTCTGTCACCCAGGCTGGAGTGCAGTGGCGCGATCTCGGCTCACTACAGCCTCTGCCTCTCGGGTTCCACCGATTCTCCTGCTTCAGCCTTCTGGGTAGCTGGGATTACAGGCGGACGCTACCAATCCCGGCTAATTTTTGTATTGTTAGTAGAGACGGGGTTTCGCCATTTTGGCCAGGGTGGTCTCGAACTCCTGACCTCAGGTGATCCACCCGCCTCGGCCTCCCAGAGTGTAGGGATTACAGGCGTGAGCCATCGCGCCCGGCCAAATCTCAACTTTTATCCCCAGTAAGTTTAGTCTTGTTAAGTCCGAACGTTTGAATAATTTACTCGCTGCAGGCAAACCGCCTACAACTAAATCCATCAGGCCCCCGTATCCGAATCTCCTTTCACGCGAGAAGCGGCCATCTTTTGTGTAGCATTGTTTCTGGTTCCTCTAACTTTGCCCCTCCTTTACGCCAAATACGTGTCCTTATATCTGAATTTACACCACTATTATACATGCGCCTTCTTTGAGAAGCCCCTATTTGAAGAGAGGAAAATTCAGGCTACTTGTAACCCTCTTATTTATTTTTTTTAGACGGAGTTTTCGCTCTTGTTGCCCAGGCTAGAGTGCAATGGCGCGATCTCGGCTCACCGCAACCTCCGCCTCCCGGATTCAAGCGACTCTCCTGCCTCAGCCTTCGGAGTAGCTGGGATTACAGGCAGGCGCCACCATGCCCGGCTAATGTTGTATTTTTAGTAGAGACGGGGTTTCTCCATATTGGTCAGGCTGGTCTCAAACCTCCGGCCTCAGCCTCAGGTAATCCGCCCGCCTCGGCCTCCCAAAGTGGTGGGGTTACAGGCGTCAGCCACCGAACACAGCTCTTCTTCCTTCTGGATATGGCTATCTCAGATGGCCAGAGGCCTCGGAAAGGCTTCCGGTTTCCCAGCAGCCCCGAGAGGGGCGAACTTCCGGCCTGAGGACGCAGGCGCGGGCCGCTCATTTCGCTCTTTCCGGCGGTGCTCGCAAGCCAGGCAGCCATGTCTTATCCCGCTGATGATTATGAGTCTGAGGTAGGGTGGTCGTAAGGGCGCGGTGGGCTCTACGACGGGGTGATCTGTGGGACCTCTGGATGTGGGTCCTGGCGCGAGGCAGCTTCCGGGTCGCGGCCAGCTCCGGCCGACCTCCGGCCCAGCCTCTCAGGCTGCTCCCACAGTTCCCGGCCCCTAGACAACCCTGGCTCTGCCCGCCCACTTCGCGTGTTCGATTCGCTTGTCCTTCTCCTTTCTAAGACCGGGGACCAAGGCTTGTTAGACGTTTCTGTGTTTCTGCACCTGAGTTTTTTTGGTCTGGGCTCCGTCTGGTCAAATCTCGCTGATTCCCACAGTCTCTTGTCCTTTGCTCCACTTCATTGCACCCGTAATGTTGTATTGTCATTGTCTGTTTACTGTCCCTTTTCTCTAAGGTGTGTGAGTTCCTCAAAGGCAGGCACAATGTCTTATTCGCGTCTGTATCCTTAGCTCTCTGCTTGGCATCTAGACTCTAGGATGAGCGTTTTGAATTCACGAGTTGGCGGCTGTTACTGACTGTGTCTCTTTCCTTCTAGGCGGCTTATGACCCCTACGCTTATCCCAGCGACTATGATATGCACACAGGTGAGACCACGGGTTAGGCTGGCTGAGTACTGGTAGGGATCAGTTCCTTTTGGAATGTCTTAGAACCAGCTCCGACAGGCACCTGTTAAAAAATTGCTCTTTGATGGTCCAGGTTTGGAGTCAGTCATTAGCTGCCAGTGCGAGGGGTTGTATAAAGCCTAATAAACCAGGCTTTTTATCATAGTCCACCTCAGTCTTGGAAGAGAAGGATTACTTACCTGGCTATGGTTTTCTTGTGTAAACTATTAGCCAAATAAGAAAAGCTTTTTTTTTTTTTTTTTTTTTTTGAGATGGAGTCTCCCTCTGTCCCCCAGGCTGGAGTGCAGTGGTGTGATCTCGGCTCACTGCAACCTCCGCGTCCCAGGTTCAAGCAGTTCTCTTGTCTCAGCTCCTGAGTAGCTGGGATTACAGGCGCCCACCACCATTCCCGGCTAATTTTTTAATTTTTTTAGTAGAGACGAGGTTTCGCCGTGTTGTCCAGGCTGGTCTCAAACTCCTGACCTCAGGTGATCCAGCCGCCCCAGCCTCCCAAAGTGCTGGGATTACAGGTGTGAGCTACCGTGCCTGGCCCAAAGAAGAAAATCTTGATGTGAAAAATTTAAGTAATTTAAACCAAGCCCGAATGAAATCTTTTTGGGAGGTGTCTGAGGTTTCCTGAAACGTTATAGTGACTTGACTTAGTAGTCAGTGTTATCCATTGTTCTGAGTACTTTGTGTGAAATATTTTGTTTAATCCTTATAGCGGTTCTGTATGTCAATGTCTCCTAAAGAATAGAAAATATAGCAGAGAGGTTTATTAGTTGTAACTTGCCACAAGTCATATTTAGAAGTTGACAGTTATTCATTCAAGAAGTAGTAAGTACCTGTTGCCACTTACTTTCCAACAGTCTTGCCTCTCTCCCCTCCAACGCACACTTTTCTAGGCCCTGAGGGTGCATCTGAGTACAAGACAGACAAGATTCCTGACTTCCTAGACTTGGGAGAAGGGTGCAAAACAGATAATAAGTGAAAAATAACTTTAAGTCATGGTAATATTTTTGAAGAAACAGGAACAACGAGATTGGGAGTGACTTGAGATGTTTGTATCTCTGAGTATTCAAAAGGGAATTTTACGCATACCTGAGTTTAGTTTTCTGGGGTGGTCTTGCCATTTTGTTCTATCATATATGTGGGTTTGAGCGCACTCTGTATTTGTTATATCCAACCTCCAGGAGATCCAAAGCAGGACCTTGCTTATGAACGTCAGTATGAACAGCAAACCTATCAGGTGATCCCTGAGGTGATCAAAAATTTCATCCAGTATTTCCACAAAACTGTCTCAGATTTGATTGACCAGAAAGTGTATGAGCTACAGGCCAGTCGTGTCTCCAGTGATGTCATTGACCAGAAGGTGTATGAGATCCAGGACATCTATGAGAACAGGTATGGGCTACTGGCTGAAAGGGCCTCTTTCTAGGTGGGACTGGCCTGGTAATACGGTTCCTACAAATGAGGTGAGCTCTCTGTAAACAGTACTTTCGGGGGGGTGGGGGGGATCTTTGTGAGTCCTTGTGGCTAGGGACATTTTATTTTGTTAGACTTTATTTTATTTATGTATTTGTTTATTTTTTGAAACGGAGTGTCACTCTGTCACCCAGGCTGGAGTGCAGTGGCAAGATCTCGGCTCACTGCAACCTCTGCCTCTTGGGTTCAAGTGATTCTCCAGCCTCAGCTTCCTGAGTAGCTGGGACTACAGGCATGTGCCACCACGCCTAGCTAATTTTTTTGTATTTTTAGTAGAGACAGAATTTCACCATGTTGGCCAGGCTGGTGTTGAACCCCTGACCTCAAGCGATCCACCCGCCTCAGCCTCCCAAAGCACTGGGATTGCAGGTGTGAGCCACCGTGCCTGGCCTAATTTTTGTATTTTTAGTAGAGACAGGGTTTCATCATGTTGGCCAGGCTGGTCTTGAACTTCTGACCTCAAGTGATGTACCCCTGTTTGCCTCCCAGAGTGCTAGGATTACAAGCGTGAGCCACCATGCCCGGCCTGTTGGACTTTATATCCTCAGAAATTTGTACAAAGCCTAAAATAATAACACTATTAACAATTATAATAAGTGATTAGCATTTGTTTTTATTACCAGGATAGATCCATCAATGTTCAGTGTGTTCTTTGTGTTTTTACTCATTTACCCTTCACAGTAACCCCATGAAGTAGCAGAGCAGTTTTTCTCATTTTACACATGAGGAAACAGCACAGAAATAAGTCATGTAGCTAGTTTAATGGTTGTGCTGAGATTTGAACCTGCAGTGTCTGGCACCAAAGCCTAATTTCTAAACTGTGCTATGCAGCCCGTCAGTGCATATTAGAGCAAGCTGAACTCCGCAGGTTTTGAGGGGCTGCCATTGTGAAATGAGCGTTAGAGATAAGATAGGTCAGTCAAAGCTGGGATAGTCAGGAGTGACTTCACCAAGGAAATAGAATTTAAGCAAGTCAGAAGGATGGGAGAGAGAAAACAAATAGCCAAAGGCCTATTGATCAGTGAATAGGATCTCTGACGTGTTTTCTTTTTTCGTTGTTTTGAAAGAGCTGATTGTAGTTGAAAAGCAGAGGAAACCTCAGATATTGCATGGTTTTAGGCTTCACCCCTGCCACTCTCGTGAGCCTAAGTTCTACTTGGTGTGGACTCCAAGGTCCTTCCCACCCCTGCAAGCCACCCATTAGGTTGAGCTGAGAGATCAGCCAGGGGGAACAGAGTCACTTATGACCAAGAAGAATTGTTCTGGGGGTTAGTTAGTAAGCAGGAGAGAGAAAGGGAGAAAACCTTGTTCGGAGGTTGAACACCTCCAGCCGAAGAAGGTGCAGCATCGAGGTCTGTCACCACTAGCAAATGGATCCAAGTCATGCGGCACCAAAAGAGGTTAGCACCCGAAGGTATTCAAGTGACACAACACCAAAACATGCTACCAATGATGAATCCGTATCTGTACAGGTCTCCAGCAGCCTCAGTTCTTGCCTCCTCAAAAGAAAGAATTCAACTGAGGGGTAAAATGCTGCCGATGATGAGTCCGTATCTGTACGGGTCTACAGCAGCCTCAGTTCTTGCCTTCTCACAAGAAAGAATTAGACTGAGGGGTAAAATGCTACTGATGATGAGTCCGTATCTGTACGGGTCTACAGCATCCTCAGTTCTTGACTCCTAAACAAGAGAGAATCCGACTGAGGGGCACAAGGCAGAAGAAGAGAGGGAGGCAAGTTTGAGAGCAGGAGTGGAAGTTTATTAAAAAGCTTTAGAACAGGAATGAAAGAAAGGAAAGGACAGTTGGAAGAGGGCCAGGTGGGTGACCTGAAAGGCAAGTGTGCTGACCTGTGTTTTCTTTATTCCCCAGGTCTTTTCTGATTAGAAGCATATAAACCAGTGCCTACAAAAATTAGCTGGGGCATGGTGGCAGCATGCCTATAGTCCCAGCTAGTTGGGAGGCTGAGGTGGGAGGATCGCTTGAGCCTGGGAGGTTGAGGCTGCAGTGAGCTGCTCAACAGAGCGAGACCCTCTCTCAAAATTAAAAAATGGACCAGTGATGTTCAATAGAAATATAGCTAGGCATGAATGTAATTTTAATTTTTCAGCCAAGTGAAGTGGAGATTTATTTAAAATATTATTTCTATATGTAGTCAGTATTTAAAAATTAAGGGGATATTTGCCCTTTTTTTCTTTATACTTAAAATTTCCTAAATCCAGTGTGTATCAGAAATACTTGATTTGTATTTAGATTTTATAGAGTTTATGACTGGAAGAGTAGATTCAAATACTAGAGTAATTCCGAATAGACCTAAAAGTTTTCCAATAACTGAGTTAAGTGTTGGCTTTTAAACTTAAATGGCAACTAACTGAAATTTAAAGTTTAACTCTTTGCTTATATAGTAGCCACATGTAGCTAGTGGCTACTGCATTGGGCAGTGCCGGCAGATACAGATGGTAGTTGAAGCCAAGCATCTTGTAAGTCTGTCTCTAGGAGAATGTAGTGAGAAGAAATGCTGGTACCTTAAGAAGTATGTTTCTTTAGGGGTTGGTGGGCAGGCAAAGAAAGGATCTAGTAAAGGAGGCAGAAAGAAAAGTGAAAAGTAGATAGTAAATTGGCAAAGAAATGTCACAAGAACCAAAAAGACTGCAGAAGAAACTGAGGAAGAGAGTATCACCAAATGTTTTAGTGAGGTCCAGATGAGAAAAAAGGCAGTTGAATTTGGTAACTTGGAGGGCCTTGATAACCTTAGCAAGGTCAATGTCAATAGAGTGATGGAAGCAACAGCCAGAGAGCAGTGGGGTGAGAAAAGGGAATTGGTAAGTATCGGGGACATAAAGGGTGACTGAGAAGCTTTGTGTTTTGTTTCTGTGTTTTTCTGTTTTGTTTTTGTTTTTGTTTTTGTTTTGAGACGGGATTTTGCTCTTGTTGCCCAGGCTAGAGTGCAATGGCGCAATCTCAGCTCATCGCAACCTCCGCCTCCTGGCTCCAGCGATTCTCCTGCCTCAGCCTCCCAAGTAGTTGGGATTATAGGTGTGCACCACCATGCCTGGCTAATTTTGTATTTTTAGTGTAGACGGGGTTTCACCATGTTGGTCAGGCTGGTCTCGAACTCCTAACCTCAAGTGATCCACCCGCCTCAGCCTCCCAAAGTGTTGAGATTACGGGTGTAAGCCAGCGCGCCTGGCCTGTTTCAGTGTTTCTTTTCTGTTCTTTTTCTGTGTTTCTCCCCAACCCCCATCCCGTAGAGACAGGGCCTTCCTATATTGTCCAGGCTTGTCTTGAATTCCTGGGTTCAAGCGATCCCCCTATCTTGTCCTCCCAAAGTGTTGAGATTACAGGTGTGAGCCATCATGCCTGGCCTGTTCGGTGTTTTTTAGGGGAACTTGAGCATGTTTATATGTTGGACTAAAAGAGCCAGAGAAGCAGACGGGATTGGGGCTTGAGGAGAGTGGAGGAAAGTATTAATAGCTGCTGAGGGGATCAGGAGAAGAAAATTAAATAACCTGTTGCAGGTTTGTCAAGTAGCAGTGTTTGGATTGGATAGGCAGCAGTGTTTAAATTGGATGCTATAGGTCTGTTGTGGCCTTGGACTGCAGCAGACTGATTTGCTTCTGTGTTTAGAGACGTTTGGATGTGCTCCAGGAGATGGAAATGCTATGTGTTAAAGAATGGTGGCCAAAAAAGTAGTTCTTATATCCGAAAACAGCAAGCAGTTAAATATGGCTATAGTTAATGATACAGAGGCAGGAGATTATCCTGAAAAGCTTGATGGGTCCCTAACTGATACAAAAACAATATTTTCTTGTGTTGAGAAAGATTGAAGTGTGGAGTTGGGTTGAGGACAGTTGTGGACTTGAAGGGCTTTGGCCTCAGCTCTGTTTATTTGACATCTTCCCCTTTCTAAGCCTGGGTCCTCGTCTGTAAAATGTTAGGATTGGCATTCTCCAGTCCTTTTGGAATTTTAGAGATTTTTTTGCTTGATTTTTAGCTGGACCAAGCTGACTGAAAGATTCTTCAAGAATACACCTTGGCCCGAGGCTGAAGCCATTGCTCCACAGGTTGGCAATGGTAGGTGTGAGCTCTTTATATCTTGTGCACTGAGCGGAATCCAGTGGCTGAGTCATTAGACAGGAAGCTCAAGAGGGTCTGTGTCTGTTTTGCACACCGTTTTGTTTCCCTGGTGCTTGGTATATAGTAGGTCCTTAGCAAAATAACTTGTCGAAGGCTGGATGATTTAAGAGGGGACAGAGATCTCTCATATATGGTGAAATTTAGATCTTTGTACTGACTTGTTTCTGTTTCCTTCTATAATTTGGGGGTCATTACAGTCACTCTGGAATAAGCTCTCTAGCTTCCCACCTTTGACTTTTTTAGATGATGTCCTTTATATATGGGTGAGGTAGGCAAATCCAACTTCATTATTTTGCTTGTAGATGTTCAGCTACCCTGGCACCAATTTATTTGTTTATTTATTTGTTTTTTTGAGATGGAGTCTCGCTCTGTCGCCCAGGCTGAAGTGCAGTGGTGTAATCTTGGTTCACTGCAACCTCCGCCTCCCAGGTTCAAGCGATTCTCCTAGGTTCAAGTAGTTCTCCTACCTCAGGCTCCCGAGTAGCTGGGATTACAGGCGCCCGCCACCACGCCCAGCTAATTTTTGTATTTTTAGTAGAGACGGGGTTTCACCGTGTTGGCCAGGCTGGTCTCGAACTGCTGACGTCAGGCGATCCGCCCACCTCAGCCTCCCAAAGTGCTAGGATTATAGGCATGAGCCACCGCACCCGGCCTGCCTAGCTAGTTTTTAAAAATTTTTTGTAGATATGGGGTCACACTTTGTTGACCTGGTTGATCTTGAACTCCTGACCTCAAGTGATCTTCCCAAAGTGCTGAGATTACAGGCATGTGCCACTGTGCCCAGCCACATTGTCTTGATTACTATATTTTTGTAGTAAGTTTTGAAATTGGGAATTGTAGGCCGGGTGCAGTGGCTCACACCTGTAATCCCAGCACTTTGGGAGGCTGAGGCAGATGGATCACCTGAAGTCGGGAGTTCGAGACCAGCCTGATTAACATGGAGAAACCCCGTCTCTACTAAAAATACAAAATCAGCTGGGCATGGTGGCACATGCCTGTAATCCCAGCTACTTGGGAGGTGGAGGCAGGAGAATCACTTGAACCCCAAAGGCAGAGGTTGCGGTGAGCCGAGATCGCGCCATTGCACTCCAGCCTGGGCAACAAAAGCGAAACTCCATCTCAAAAAAAAAAGAAATTGGGAATTGTAAGTCCTCCAACTTTGTTCTTTTTTTTTTTTTTTTTTCCCCAAAGATTGTTTTAACTATTCTGGGTTTCTTGGATTTCCTTATTGATTTTAGGATGGACATATCAATTTCTGCAAAGTAGCCAGCTGGGATTTTGAGAGGAATTGCCTAGAATCTGAAGATCACTTTAGGGAGTATTGCTGTCTTAACAGTATTAAGTCCTCCAGGCCAGGTGCGGTGGCTCATGCCTGTAATCCCAGCACTTTGGGAGGCGAAGGTGGGCGGATCACGAGGTCAGGAGATTGAGACCATCCTGGCTAACACGGTGAAACCCCATCTCTACTAAAAATACAAAAAAATTAGCTGGGCAGGCCAGCATGGTGGCAGGTGCCTGTAGTCCCAGCTACTCGGGAGGCTGAGGCAGGAGAATGGCATGAACCTGGGAGGTGGACTTGCAGTGAGCTGAGATTGCACCACTGCACTCCAGCCTGGGCAACAGAGCGAGACTCCGTCCCAAAAAAAAAAACAATATTAAGTCCTCCAATCTATGGACATGGGATGTCTTTGATTTATTTAGGTCTTTGGTTGCGTTCACCAATGTTTTGTGTTTTCAGTGTACAAGTCTCTCATTTCTTTTGTTATAGCTAACGTTTTTTGAACACTTACTCCTTTTTTTTTTTTTCCCCCTAAGACGGAGTCACGGAGTCTTGCTGTCTCGCCCAGGCTGGAGTGCAGTGGCACGATCTCTGCTCGCTGCAACCTCTGCCTCCCGGGCTCAAGCAATTCTCCTGCCTCAGCCTCCCGAGTAGCTGGGATTACAGGCACCCAGCTGATTTTTGTATTTTTAGTAGAGACGGTATTTCACCATCTTGGCCAGGCAGGTTTTGAACTCCTGACCTCAAATGATCCACCCGCCTCAGCCTCCCAAAGTGCTGGGATTACAGGCATGAGCCACTGCACCTGGCCTGAACATTTACTCTCAATTGACAGAATGAGTTTTGAACTCATTTTGAATTCATTCTGTGGCTGGGTGTCGTGGCTCACGGCTGTAATTCTGGTACTTTGGGAAGCTGAGATGGGAGGATTTCTTGAGGCTGGGAGATTGAGACCAGCCTGAGCAACATAGGGAGACCCCCTTCTCTACAAAAAATTTTTTAAAAAAATTATCCAGGCATGGTGGCACATGCCTGTAGTCCCACCTACTCGGGAGGCTGAGGTGGAAGGATCACTTGAGCCCTGGAAGTCGAGGCTGCAGTGAGCCATGATCATACCACTGCACTCCAACCTTCGCAACAGAGCGAGACCCTGTCTTCAAACAAACAAACAAACAACGTTCTGAAATTACTATTTTCTTTCTTCCTTTTTTTTTTTTTTTTGACATGGGGGTCTCACTGTGTTGCCCATGCTGGAGTGTAGTGTGATAATGGCTGACTGCAACCTGTGCCTCCTGGGCTCAAGCGATCCTCCCACCTTAGCCTGCCGAGTAACTGGGACCATGGGTGCGCACCACCACGCTTGTCTAATTACTCTTGTGTGCTGGTTTATTTATGCACTTGGATGGCAGAAGTCTCTAAATGGCGAAGGGAAATAGATCTGAATAAGATCTTAATCTCATCGACAGAGATTGAGGTTGATGGAGTCAAATGAGAAGTGGATTTTCTCATTGCATGTATTCTTGGGGCATATGCATAGCAATTTAGATGTTGTTTAGTCTTCAGAATTACCTTTATTCCTCCCCACCAAAGAGCTAAAGCTGCCAGGATACCCCAGTTTTATGGTTAGTGAAGCACCCCTCTGCCATCTTTTTCAGATGCTGTCTTCCTGATTTTATACAAAGAATTATACTACAGGCACATATATGCCAAAGTCAGTGTAAGTATTTAAGTGTCGCAGGTTTTTTTTGTTTTTGTTTTTTTAACTCTGTGCTGTTTTTGTCCCTAGAACACAGTCATTTGTTTATATTGGTTCAGTGTCTAGGCGTGATTGGCATGTTTTTGAGTTTTAAGAAGTGGTGGAAGGAACAATTTAACCCAGAAAACTGTTCAGACACACTAACGCTATATAACCTATGCATTCTTTTAAATTTCTCTGTCCCCACAATTCTCCTGGACTGGGCAATCACCCATGCACTGGTCATAGGCTGCCATCCTCATAGGATATTTCCAGGCACCTGCTGCTGCTTCTGCTTGGGGTTCTTTTTCCCTTCAGAGCATTGAGCCTCCGTTTCTATGAAATGTACATAACACTGTCACTGTATGCCAAGCACAATGCTAGGCACTTAGCACACATCTTCACATATTTAATTCTACTATCAATCATGCAAAGTTGGCACCTGAGGTGCCAAGAGGTTACCTTTTCTCAAATTTATCCAGCTAGTAAGTGACAAAACTCCTTGAATCTAGACCAGCTTGTTATAACACCAGTATTCTACACATTATCCCAACTTTGGGCACTTGCTAGATTCTGTTCTTCCCGACTTCTAAATTATAGAGTACCTGAAGTTTCTTTTTTTTTTTTTTTTTTGAGAGAGAGAGAGTGAGTCTCGCTGTGTCGCCCAGGCTGGAGTACGGTGGCGCGATCTTAGCTCACTGCAGGCTCCACCTCCCAGGTTCACGCCATTCTCCTGCCTCAGCCTCCTGAGTAGCTGGGATTGCAGGTGCCTGCCACCACACCTGGCTAATTTTTTTGTATTTTTAGTAGAGACAGGGTTTCCCTGTGTTAGCCAGGATGGTCTTCATCTCCTGACCTCGTGTTCCGCCCGCCTCGGCCTCCCAAAGTGTTGGGATTACAGGCGTGAGCCACCGCGCCCGGCCTAGAGTGCCTAAAGTTTCTTAAAATGCCATCTGTACTATTTAAGGCCGGGCGTGGTGGCTCACGCCTGTAATCCCAGCACTTTGGGAGGCTAAGGGCAGGTCACCTGAGGTCAGGAATTTGAGACCAGCCTGGCCAGCATGGAGAAACCTCGTCTCTACTAAAAATATAAAACTACAAAAATAAGCTGAGCGTGGTGGCAGGTGCCTGTAATCCCAGCTACTTGGAAGGCTGAGGCAGGAGAATCGCTTGAACCCGGGAAGTGGAGGTTGCAGTGAGCCGAGATCGTGCCACTGCACTCCAGCCTGGGTGACAGAGTGAGACTCTTGTCTCAAAAAAAAAAAAAAAAAATGCCATCTGTATTATTTATATACACCAATGACTTAATCTCTATATTTAGCCTCAGTTGCCCCACTGAAGTCCAGACTTGTATATTCAGCTGTCAGCATCTGCACTTGGCTGTCTGAGTCATCTCAAGCTTAACACATCTAAAACTGAATTCTTATTTTCCCTCTAAACTAGTTTTTCTCATGGTAATCATCTCAATAAATGCTACCGTTAATTACCAAGTTAATTGGACTAAAAACTTTGGCATTATTCCTGATTTTTCTCTGACATGATATCCAGCAAATCCTGTTAAGCTCTGTCTTCAACATACTTCTTGTTTTGTTTTATTTTGTTTTGTTTTTGAGACGGAGTCTTGCTCTGTCATCCAGGCTGGAATGCAGTGGCGCAGTCTCAGCTCACTGCAACCTCTGCCTCCTGGGCTCAAGCAATTCTCCAGGCTCAAACGATTCTCCTTCCTCAGCCTCCTGAGTAGCTGAGATTACAGGCATGCACCACCACACCTGGCTAATTTTTGTATTTTTAGTAGAGACAGGGTTTCGCTATGTTGCCCAGGCTGGTCTCGAACTCCTGACCTCAGGTAATCCGCCCGCCTCGGCTTCCCAAAGTGCTAAGATTATAGGCGTGAGCCACTGTGCCTGGCCTTCAGCATACTTCTTGAATCAGCCACTTTTCACTGCCACACTGCTGCTCACCTAGTTGAAGTCATTATCATCTCTTCCCTGAATTACTGCAGGAGCTCCTTACCTGGTGTCAGTTTCCACTCTTGGCTGTTTATTCTCAACATAATAACCAGCATGATCCTTTTGCTACATAGTTTCATCAGGTCACTCCCAATCCTACCGTGACTTCCCATCACACTTCCTAATTCCAGGTTTTAGCCCTGTTTCCCTTCTCAGTCATTTCCTGAAACTTTTCCCCTCCTTCCCTGGGCTCCTGGCAATATTCTGTGGCACTTCAGAGCACTTATCTCTTGTACGTTGTATTTGTTTATTTAGGAGAGGGAGTTTCTTAATCTACTAGAAGTTTAACTCCACCGGGGTATGCGCTTGTCTTGTTCACTAATATAATCCAGTGCCTAGAATAATGTCTGGTCATAATGGTGTTAATTGAGCATGTGTGTGCTTGCATGCATGTGTAAGTGAAGGAAATTGGCACCAAGATCTCCACCTAAGGAAGTCCTAGTTTCTCACAGTTACTCACCCCTCTTCTCCTTGAGGACCACTTGATATGGCTAGAACTCCTGCCTTGGCCACAGGAGCCACTGTCAGTAGTGGTAGGTGGAAAAGTGCTTGCTGCCAGAGTAAGGGGCCATGTTTTTCTGGCATCCCAGTGGGATCTCTGACTACTTCATCTGATAGAAAGTAAAGATTCCTGGCCAGGCGCAGTGGCTCACGCCTGTAATCCCAGAACTTTGAGAGGCCAAGGCGGGTGGATCACGAGGTCAGGAATTCAAGACCAGCCTGACCAATATGGTGAAACCCTGTCTCTACTAAAAATACGAAAATTAGCCAGGCGTGGTGGCGTGTGCCTGTAATCCCAGCTACTCGGGAGGCTGAGACGGAAGAATCACTTGACCCCAGGAGGCAGAGGTTGCAGTGAGCTGAGATCGCACCACTGCACTCCAGCCTGGGCACCAGAGCGAGACTCTGTGTCAAAAAAAAAAAAAAGTAAAGATTCCCTACTACCATTGATGCTAAAGTTCAGGTACTTTGTGGATATGCTAAGAATCTAGCCATTATGTGTACACTGCTTTTTTGGGAACACCATGACACCATAGCCCATAGTATAGCTGGTTTTACCACCTCTAATCTCTCTATTCGGTCTGTAGATGAAGATTCAGCAGAAGTTTATTGATGCTGTTATCTTTTTATTAGCTACCAGGACTCCTACATAAATGACCAGTTTTAAGCCCTTGGGGAGCGGTTTTTCATTGAATGTGCTTAGATTGTGCTTAATGTATTAAGCACCTTACATAACTTTTATTAAATAGAGGCAGGGTCTTGCCATGTTGCCCAGCCTGTTCTCAAACTCCTGGGCTCAGGTGATCAGCCCACCTCAGCCTCCCAGAGTGCTGAGATTATTACAGGTGTGAGCCACTGCACCCAGCTATATAATCTTACTTGTGACTAGTCAACAATCTTTTGCCCACATTTTACAGAGATTAAATACCTTGTGAGAACCCCACAGTTAATAAGAGGTGGGACTGACTCCAAAGTTGTGTTTCTTCTCCATCACAAATACATTGTTGATGGTATGGTTCCCCAGCTCAGAAACTATCAGTGGTTCTCAGATGCAAGCAACATAAAGACCAGACCAGGGGTCAGCCACCTTCTCTGTGGAGGGTCAGATAATAAGCATTTTAGGCTCGAGGGCCATGATGGTTTCTGTCAGATCTGTTCAGCTATGTCTTTGTGGCAGTTATGAACAATTTGTAATGAGTGGGCATGGCTGTGTTCCAGTAAAACTTCTTTATTTACAAAACAGGTGGCAGAATAGATTTGCAGGCCACCTGACCTAGATTCTTGTTTGGCGTTGGAAGACTGCAACATTCCTGGCCCGTAGTCTAGTGATGCCCGGTGCAGCATTATCTTCTCTTAACTCCCTAGCCTTCAACTGCCACGATTTAACTTCTTCGCCTTTGCTAGTGTGGTTTTTTTCTGAAACACTTCTCTCTGCTTTGCCAGATCATCAGGCCTGCTCTGAGGGTCATTTAAGGTCTGTTGCTGTAGAACCTAACCACGTGTTGCAGTATTCAGTGCTGCAGCTGCTATAGGACTTTCTATCTTCCCTCTCACTTGCGTATTTACATACTAAGAAAGAGAGGATAGATACCAATTCTCTTGTGTTTGTTCACAGCTGTCACAGTATACCATGGGTAAAACACATTAAAATTAAATATCTGTATCTTGATACCTCCTGTTTTCTTTACAGGGGGGACCTTCCTTGGAGCAGAGGTTTGAATCCTATTACAACTACTGCAATCTCTTCAACTACATTCTTAGTGAGTCTGAGATTTGGCCAAGGGGGTGTGTGTGGTTATGCTGAGGTTCAGCATTGGCCTCCAGCTCTTTTTTTTTTTTTTTTTTTTAAGCAGAATCTTAATGTGTAGGTGGGAAGAGGGGAGGTCTTTCTTCAACTACATTCTTAGTGAGTCTGAGATTTGGCCAAGGGGGTGTGTGTGATTATGATGAGGTTCAGCATTGGCCTCCAGCTTTTTTTATTATTATTATTATTAGCAGGATCTTAATGTGCAGGTGGGAAGAGGGGAGGTCTTGTGATTCATGGTCCTTTTAAGAGAGAAATTACAAAGCATTCTGCAGCCTACGGAATGGGCAGAGTCATTGCTTTGAATCTCACTTTTCTGTGATCTCCTGCACAGATGCCGACGGTCCTGCTCCCCTTGAACTACCCAACCAGTGGCTCTGGGATATCATCGATGAGTTCATCTACCAGGTATCTGGTCAGCTTCAGCCTAATTTGAAATAACTGGTCCGTGCCAGGAATAGCTGTTACTATTGTTTGTGTAAAAAAGCTGCATGGTGTAAAAATAGCCTCATTGTAGTGTAAAATACCCCATGGCAGTAGACTCTAGTTTCAGTTGGCTTTCTGAAGAGACAGGGAAGCCTAAGCACTCCAGATAGGAAGCTGGAAGTCGGATAAGTTCAGCTCCTGACCTCTTACTAGACCTTGTTAGGTGGTCTGGTGGGAAGAACACAGGCTTCACAGGCTTTGGAGCCAGGTGGAAGTGGATTCTAACTTGGGTGCTGCCACCTGCTGGTAGCTCTGTAACAGTGATGGGCTATTTAAACTCAGAGCCTCATTTTCTTTACCCGCACAATGGAAATGTTCTATATCTTTTTTTTTTTTTTAAGAGTCAGGGTCAGGCTGGGCACGGTGGCTCACGCCTGTAATCCCAGCACTTTGGGAGGCCGAGGCGGGCAGATCACGAGGTTAGGAGATTGAGACCATCCTGGCTAACACGGTGAAACCCCGTCTCTACTGAAAGTACAAAAAATTAGCCGGGTGTGGTGGCGGGTGCTTGTAGTCCCAGCTACTCGGGAGGCTGAGGCAGGAGAATGGCGTGAACCTAGGAGGCGGAGCTTGCAGTGAGCCAAGATCGTGCCACTGCACTCCAGCCTGGGTAACAGTGGAAGACTCCGTCTCAAAAAAAAAAAAGTCAGGGTCTCAGTCTGTTGCTCAGGCTAGAGTGCAGTGGTGTGATAATAGCTTACTGCAGCCTAGAACTCCAGGGTTCAAGTGATTTTTCCACCTCAGCCATCTGAGTAGCTGCCACTACAAGGCCCGCACCAACTTAACGTGGATATTTACATTACTGTAGAGACGAGGGTCTTGCTGTGTTGCCCATGCTGGTGTTGAACTCCTGGCCTCAAGTGAGCCTCTTGACTTGGCCTCCCAAAGTGAGCCACCATGCCCAGCCATCTATATCTTGATTGTGGTGGTGGTTACTTAAGTGTATGCTCGATCAGAATACAATAGAACATTTTCATCACAAAGAGAATATCACCTGCCTCAGGAATTACTGTTCAAGTTAGAATGAAAACTGTGCCAAATGCAAATAAAGTACAGCAGCTGTGTAGCCTGGGGATAAAAGTCCAGGTTTTGCTGTTTACTGGCTTTTTTTTTTTTTTTTTTTTTTTGAGATGGAGTCTGACTCTGTTACCCAGGCTGGAGTGCAGTGGCGTTATCCCGGCTCACTGCAACCTCTGCCTCCCGGGTTCAAGCGATTCTCTTGTCTCAGCCTCCCCAGTAGCTGGGATTACAGGTGCCCGCCACCATGCCTAGCTAATTTTTGTATTTTTAGTAGAGATGGGGTTTCTCCATGTTGACCAGGCTGGTCTTGAACTCCTGACTTCGGGTGATCCGCCTTCCTCGGTCTCCCAAAGTGCTGGGATTACAGGTGTGAGCCACTGTGCCTGGCCTACTGGCCCATTTTAAAATGGTAACATGTTCTGTTGTGGGCACATTACTTAACCACACTGTGCATTGGTTTCTCCATCTCTAAAACGGATTGCTGCGAATGTTGCTGAGATACTACTTATAAAGTGTTTAGCATAGTGCCTGTCACAGAATAATTAATACATGTTGCCTGTTGATTGTGATGATGTTCAATGTCATCATTATTCTTTTCCATCTTATTTAGCCCAGTCCTTCTATTTAAAAATACAGATTACAAGGTTGCTCACAACTGTAATCCCAGCATTTTTGGGGTCCAAGGCAGTAGGATTGCTGCAGTCCAGAAGTTCGAGAAATAGAGACTACAAAACATAAAATAGGCTGGGCGTGGTGGCTCACGCCTGTAATCCCAACACTTTGGGAGGCCTAGGTGGGCAGATCACGAGGTCTGGAGATGGAGACCATCCTGGCCACAATGGTGAAACCCCATCTCTACTAAAAAAAAAAAAAAAAAACAGTTGGACGTAGTGGTGTGCGCTTGTAATCCTAGGTACTCGGGAGGCTGAGGCAGGGGAATCGCTTGAACCCGGAGGCAGAGTTGCGGTGAGCCAAAATCATGCCACTGCACTCCAGCCTGGCGACAGAGTGAGACTCTGTCTCAAAAAAAAAAAAAAACACATAAAATATATAATTTGACAAAATATAATTCTTTCCCCCTTTGTGCTCTGTCTATAGCTCCAACTGATTATTTCAGGATAAATTGGTATCTTAATAAAGATGTTATTCGAACTCCATGAACCAGGGAGACGTAGTGTATACAAAGTGCTGAACCGTTACGAGTGGTGAGCTGAGAAACCTTCATAGTGCTCCTTGAGAAGGAGGCTTCCTGCTCAAGATTAGGCTTCAGTGCCTTTCATAGCAAAGGCCACAAACCGCACTGGCCTTGTTTGCCCTCTGGCTCCTTGGCTTGTGTCATCCTCTTATTTGGAATACTTATAGATGAATAGCTGTCCTTTTGACTTAGAGCAAGTGAAGAAGGATCATCCGTGCTGATTTTCTTTATCCCACTTAAGATAATCATAATTCCCTGGGCTTAGCCAGTGTTGTCGTTAAGGGGCTTACGGTGCTTTCTAACAAAGACTGTCCAGTGAGGGTCAGTGAGTGCCTGGTGTATTTCCTCCTGTCCAGGTAGATGCCACATAGGGTAGGTGGCTCTTCCTCGCCACTCTCTTTCATTAATTTGTTTTTGTTTTTTCAAACTACAGATATAGTGAAAGTGCCTGCCTTCCTTGCTTTTGCAGAGGTATCAATTAGTGTCTGGAAGGAAAGGCACCTTGTTGACATTTCTCAGGCACTTACATAAACATGACTGTATAAAGAGAGATCACTTCAAAAATGGTTACATACTGTATTGTGCCATTTAGTGTGACTTGTTTTTTGTTTTTTGTTTTTTGTTTTTTTGAGACAGAGTCTCACTCTGTTGCCCAGGCTGGAGTGCAGTGGCGCAATCTCGGCTCTCTGCAAGCACCACCTCCTGGGTTCACTCCATTCTCCTGCCTCAGCCTCCTGAGTAGCTGGGACTACAGGTGCCCACCACCACGCCCGGCTAATTTTTTGTATTTTTAGTAGAGACGGGGTTTCACCGTGTTAGCCAGGATGGTCTCGATCTCCAGACCTCGTGATCCGCCTGCCTCAGCCTCCCAAAGTGCTGGGATTATAGGTGTGAGCCACCGCGCCCGGCCTAGTGTGACTTGTTAACACACTTAAACCATATTTTCATAGACCTGACTTGCTCTTTTGCTGCAGTGTGCGTGATATGGATATACCATGCCTCTGATGATGAACGTTTGGGTTGTCAGTTTCCACAATTACAGGCAGTGAATCAGTGAATATCCATGTATATGTTGTACACAGGCATATTTTTAGGGATTACTACCTAGAAGTAGAATTGTGGATTGAACGATACTTGCTTTTTAAGTTTTTTAAAGTTAGCTTACTGAGGTGTAGGTTTTTTTTTTTTTTTTTTTTTTTTACGGAGAGATGAGCCACCAGCTCGCGCCTGTTAATCCCAGCACTTTGGGAGGCCGAGGCAGGTGGACCACGAGGTCAGGAGATCGAGACCATCCTGGCTAACATGGTGAAACCTCGTCTCTACTAAAAATACAAAAAAATTAGCCGGACGTGGTGGCGGGCACCTGTAGCCCCAGGTACTCCGGAGGCTGGGGCAGGAGAATGGCATGAACCCAGGAGGCGGAGCTTGCAGAGAGCCGAGATTGCACCACTGCACCCCAGCCTGGGTGACAGAGCAAGACTCTGTCTCAGAAAAAGAAAAAAAAATCATACTTTTCTGATTTCCCATGTTAATTGTCAATTTTGTTTTCTTTGAAGTGATCATCACTATTACTTGCCTGTTTTCTATTTGATTGCTTTTTTAATTGCATTATGAGAATTCTTTTTTTTTTTTTTTTTTTTTTTTTGAGACGGAGTCTCGCTCTGTTGCCCAGGCTGGAGTGCAGTGGCACGATCTCAGCTCACTGCAAGCTCCCCTCCCAGGTTCACGCCATTCTGCTGCCTCAGCCTCCCGAGTAGCTGGGACTACAGGCGCCCACCACCACGCCCGGCTAATTTTTTGTATTTTTAGTAGAGATAGGGTTTCACCGTGTTAGCTGGGATGGTCTCGATCTTCTGACCTCGTAATCTGCCCGCCTTGGCCTCCCAAAGTGCTGGGATTACAGGCGTGAGCCACGGTGCCCAGCCTATGAGAATTCTTTGTAGGATTTTATTTATTTATTTATTTTTTGAGACAGAGTCTCACTCTTTCGCCCAGGCTGGAGTGCAGTGGCATGATCTCTGCTCACTGCAATCTCCACGTCCTGTGTTCAAGTGATTTTCCTGCCTCAGCTTCCCGAGTATCTGGATTACAGGTGTGCACCACCACGCCCTGCTAATTTTTTTTTTTTTTTTTTTTTAGTAGAGACGGGGTTTCACCATGTTGGCCAGGCTGGTATTAAACTCCTGACCTCAAGTGATCCACCCATCTCGGCCTCCCAAAGTGCTTGGATAACAGGTGTAAGCGCCACCGCACCCAGCCTGAGAATTCTTTATATATTCTGGATATTCTTTTTTTTTTTGCCCCCCGAGATGGAGTCTTGCTCTGTCACCCAGGCTGGAGTGCAGTGGCGTGATCTCAGCTTACTGCAACCTCTGCCTCCCAGGTTCAAGCGATTCTCCTGCCTCAGTCTCCGGAGTAGCTGGGATTACAGGCACGCACCACCACACCTGGCTATTTTTGTTTTGGTGTGTTTTTTTTTTTTTGATTTTTTTTGAGACGGAGTTTTGCTCTTGTTGCCCAGGCTGGAGTGCAATGATGCGATCTCGGCTCACCGCAACCTCTGCCTCCCGGGTTCAAGAGATTCACCTGCCTCAGCTTCCCAAGTAGCTGGGATTACAGGCATGTATCACTGTACCTGGCTAATTTTGTATTTTTAGTACAGATGGGGTTTCTCCATGTTGGTCAGGCTGGTGTCAAACTCCCGACGTCAGGTAATCCGCCTGCATCGGCCTCCCAAGGTGCTGGGATTACAGGCGTGAGCCACCGCACCTGGCCTGTTTTTGTATTTTTAGTAGAGATGGCGTTTCACCATGTTGGCCAAGCTGTTCTCAAACTCTTGATCTCGTGATCCATCTACCTCGGCTTCCCAAAGTGCTGGGATTATAGGCGTGAGCCACCGTGCCTGGCATATTCTTTGTTTTTATATTATAAAATTAGCAACTTTTTGTCCCACAGTCTAGAAGAAGAAAATTTTTTGTGTTTTGAGACAGTTTTACTCTGTCACTCACACTGGAATGCAGTGGCACAACCTCACCTCACTGTAGCCTCCGTCTCTTGGGCTCAGGCAATGCCCCCACCTCAGCCTCCTTAATAGCGGAGACTACAGGCGCCTGCCACCATTCCTGGCTAATTTGTTTTTATTTTTTATAGCGATAGGGTTTTGTCATGTTTCCCAGGCTGGTCTTGAGCTCTTGGACCCAAGTGATCAGCTCACCTCAGCTTCCCAAAGTGCTGGGATTACAGGGGTGAGCCTCTGATCCCTGCTGGAAGAGTTGAAGAACAGTCTTAGATCTTCTGAGACCTAGGTTTTAGGTCTGTGATTTCCAAACCTGATGCACACCAGATTCAACCAGAGAACTTAAAAAAATTGAGTAGGTAGGTCTGTTGTGTTCCATCTGTGTGACTGCTGGAGCCAGACCAGCCATGCTTCCAGGTTCTACTTCTGTCCCAAACAGATTCCTGTGGCTTGTCTTCTCTGTGTTCGTTGTGCTTGGCCAGACAACTCTGGTTGAGAGTGGTAGAGAGGTGACATAGTCTGGGAACTGATGGTCAGCTGTGGTAGGGAAGGCTCACACGTGCAGATACCTATTACCACATCACTGCTCATAACCCAGGGCGTACCACGGTCTAGCTGCATCTGAATAGATGGTACAAGAGGCCCTGTGGTGTTTCCGGTGGCCCGGTCAACTGCATTGTGAGGCCCAGAGACAGGAAGTGACTTTAGGTTGTGTTTGACTCCAGATTGGATGTTTTTACCACAGACTACCTCTAATCCTAGACATTTTTACTTCACTATGTAGTAACATTCAGTAATGAACAAAATTCACAGTTTAGTCAAGATGGCTTTGAAAAACAGTGTACAGAATGGTTTAGAATGAGAAGTGGTCATCTCACCCTCACCTCGCCCCGTCCAGAGCCAGAGCATTGATTGCCTCGTTTTCAGCATTGTGGACATGGATGATCACTTTGGGCTTATACCACTACTGCATGTTTCCTTTCTTCCTCAACAGTTTCAGTCATTCAGTCAGTACCGCTGTAAGACTGCCAAGAAGTCAGAGGAGGAGATTGACTTTCTTCGTTCCAATCCGAAAATCTGGAATGTTCACAGTGTCCTCAATGTCCTTCATTCCCTGGTAGACAAATCCAACATCAACCGACAGTTGGAGGTGTACACAAGCGGAGGTGAGTGCAGCAGGCCGATGGCTGCAGCCTGCGAATTTCCAGCTGCTTGCCATCTGTTCCAAATGAATATATCACTGCAAGTAGAGCAGATGAGTCACCATGTCTTCAGTGGTGGTCTGTTGACTCTTTGTAGGTGCTTGAGTACAAACAATAGCAGGGTATTCATGCTGGGGACTCGGGGGCTTGGGAGTCCGTTGGCCAACAAACTGAACCAGCACATTGAGATTTGCGTTTGTAAACACTTCTACTGTGTCTCCAGTGCTTTTGTTTAGATAAGCACTTCTCACATGCGTTGGTGTCAGAGCCACCTTACCCTGTTAAAATATTGAGAACCACAAAATGTATCTATATTTTAAAAAAAAGTTTTGTTTTGTTTTTTTTCAGTGAAGAGTGGCATTTTTGCAGATCTCTCTGTCTGGCTGAGATAGCTGGATTCTCATTTCTGCTTCTGCATTCAGTCTGTTGCAATGTGTTCTTTTGTTTGAAGCACATAAAGAAAATCTGGCCTAGGCACTGTGGCTCACACCTGTAATCCCAGCACTTTGGGAGGCTTAGGCAGAAGAATCGCTTGAGCCCAGGAGTTTGAGACCAGCCTGGGCAATATAGTGAGACTTTGTCTCAAAAAAAATGTTTAAATTGGCTGAGCATGGTGGGTGGGGTGCCCTTGTAGTCCCAGCTACTCAGGAGGCTGAGATGGGAGGATTGCTTGAGCCCAGGAAGCAAAGATTGCGGTGAACTGAGATCACACCATTGTACTCTAGCCTGGGCCACAGAGCGAGAACTGGTCTGAAAAAAAAGAAGGAAAATCTGGCTTCACACAGATATAGAAAGGAAGGAGTTTTTTGTCATTTGTTTTTGAGACAGGGTGTCACTGTGTCACCCAGTCTGGTCTTGGACTCCTGGGCTCAAGCAATCCTGCCTTGGCCTCCCAAAAGTGCCAAGATTATTGGAGAAGATTTTCTTTGATACTACACCATGTAGTAGTATGTATGGGTTGAATATTCCTGATTTGAAAATTTGAAATCTGAAATGCTCCAAAATCTGACTTTTTGAGCACCAACATGACGCCGTAAGTAGAAAATTCTATACCTGACCTCAAGTGACCAGTTGCAGTCAGAACTTCGTCTCATGCACAAAAGTATTTAAAAGATTATAATAAAGTTACTTTCAGGCTGTGTGTATAAGACATGTATGAAAAATAAATGAATTTTATATTTAGATTTGGATCCTATCCTTAAGATACCTCATTAGGGCCGGGTGCCATGGCTCACGCCTATAATCTTAGCATTTTGGGAGGTCGAGGCGCGCAGATCACCTGAGGTCAGGAGTTCGAAGACCATCCTGGCCAACATGGTGAAACCTCATCTCTACTAAAAATACAAAAAATTAGCTGGGCCTGGTGGTGGGCACCTGTAATCCCATCTACTTGTGAGGCTGAGGCAAGAGAATCGTTTGAACCAGGGAGGCAGAGGTTGCAGTGAGCCGAGATCGCACCACTGCACTCCAGTCTTGGTGACAGAGCGAGACTCCGTCTCGGGAAAAAAAAAAAAGATATCTCATTAGGCATATACAGATATTTAAAATTGCAAAATCCAAAACACTTCTGGTCACAAGCATTTATAGAAGTATACTCACCCTGTACTACTTTGAAGTAACCAGTGGTAGTTTCATACAGATTAGGTGCAGTGAGGAATCTGAAACTGTATTGGTGAATTTTTCTTTTGTTAACGTTACTGGTCACTTCTGTAATTTGAAAGAGTTCCTTACATCCATGTGTGACTTTTTTTCCTGAGACAGAATCTGCTCTGTTGCTCAGGCAGAGTGCACTGTCATGATCTCAGTTCACTGCAACCTCTGCCTCCGGGGTTCAAGCGATTCTCCTGTCTCAGCCTCCAGGGATATAGAAAGGAAGGATTACAGGCACATGCCACCACGCCGGGCTGATTTTTGTATTTTTAGTAGAACAGAGTTTGACCATGTTGGCCAGGCTGCTCTTGAACTCCCGAGCTCAAGTGATCTGCCTGCCTCGGCCTTCCAAAGTGCTGGGGTTACATGCATGAGCCACTGCGCCTGGCCATTTGTGATTTCTAAAAAAAATATCGGTTCTCTGAGTTATAAAGATCTTCCAAATGTTGACAGATTTTATTACATTTTTTTAAAAAGTCAGATTTGTTACTTTTGCCACTGACATCAGGTAAGCATTTATTTGTAAGCTATAGAGCTTGTAGTGGCAGATACGAATTTTACAAAATTCCATTTTTGCTTAATAGCTTGAATTTTTATTTATTTTGAGATGGGGTCTCACTCTGTCATCCAGGCTGAAGTGCGGTGGCACAATCATGGCTCACTGCATCCTCTACCTGCTGGGCTCAAGTGATCCTCCTACCTCAGCCTCCCGAGTAGCTAGGACCGCAGGTTTGCACCACCATACCTGGCTGATTTTTTTTTTTTTTTAGTAGAAACAAGGTCTCACTTTGTTGCCCAGGCCAATCTTGAACTCATGGGATTTCATGTGTGAGCCACTGTGCCCAACCTTTGAATCGTTTTATAGGTAGCAAACACTGTCAGTTCTTTTCTTTGAGGTATGACAGGTTTACTTCATTTTTGTGAAAATGTCTGCCCGTTTTTCCTTTTTTTTTTTTTTGAGACAGAGTCTTGCTCTGTAGCCCAGGCTTGAGTGCAGTGGCACAGTCTCTGCTCACTGCAACCTCTGCCTCCCGAGTTCAAGCGATTCTCCTGCCTCAGCCTCCCCAATAGCTGGGACTACAGGTGTGCGCCACCACACCCGGCTAATTTTTGTATTTTTAGTAGAGACGGGGCTTCACCATGTTGGGCAAGCTGGGCTCAAACTCCTGACCTCAAGTGATACTCCCGCCTCGGCCTCCCAAAATGCTAGGATTACAGGCGTGAGCTGTGCTCAGTTGTGTATCAGTTGTTTTTTTTTTTTTTTTCTTGAGATGGAGTCTTGCTTTGTTGCCCAGGCTGGAGTGCAGTGGCGCGATCTGGGCTCACTGCAAGCTCCGCCTCCCAGGTTCATGCCATTCTTCTGCCTCAGCCTCCCGAGTAGCTGGGACTACAGGTGCCCGCCACCACGCCCGGCTAATTTTTTGTATTTTTATAATAGAGACAGGGTTTCACCGTGTTAGCCAGGATGGTCTCGATCTCCTGACCTCATGATCTGCCCACTTCAGCCTCCCAAAGTGCTGGGATTACAGGCGTGAACCACCGTGCCCAGCCTATGTATCAGTTGTTTTTTCAAGTAAAAATGAGAAAAGGATTTTCTTTCTTTTTTTTTGTCTTTTTTTTTAGAACAGGGTCTCTCTGTTACCCAGGCCAAAATGCAGTAGCACTTCCATAGATCTCTGTCTCAAAAAACCAACAAACAAGCAAACAAACAAACAAAAACAACTGATACAAACTCTGGTTATTCAGCTATGGTACCTGGGCTCAAGCAAATCCTCCCACCTCGGCCTCTCAAGTTGCTGGGATTACAGGTCTAAGCCACCATGCCTGGCTAAGGACTAGTTCTTTTAGTGCAAATGCATGGCAAGAAGCAATACAGTGACTACTGGTACAATTTTGTGTCGTTGCCTGATTTATGCTTAAGTTGACAGTAATTTTACCCAACATAGTGTTTGCATCATGCAAAATTCAACTCAGTGGGAAGGGCAAGTAACATCTTAAGTGTTGTTATTAGGAAAATAGTTTTGACCTCATGTGCTTTCTGAAAGGAGGGGTCTTCGTGGGTGTATTTTACTGATGAGAGGGGCCTTTTCATGTGTTGGGACCAAAAAGAAATAAGCAAAATGAACTGCCACCCTGTAAGCAAATATTGGTAAATTGAAGATTAGATAAGATTGGTTTTGCTGTTTCTTGGTATTCCTTTGAAGTTATTCCCAGTTGAGGGAAGCTTTCAAGGCTGGCAGTAGGTGAGATGCCTACTGAGTAACATTCAGAGGTCAGGTATGCCTGCCTTTACCTGCCTCCTATCAGAGTATTCACGGTGTCTGTCTCTTTCAGGTGACCCCGAGAGTGTGGCTGGGGAGTATGGGCGGCACTCCCTCTACAAAATGCTTGGTTACTTCAGCCTGGTCGGGCTTCTCCGCCTGCACTCCCTGTTAGGAGATTACTACCAGGCCATCAAGGTGCTGGAGAACATCGAACTGAACAAGAAGGTGATGCCTATTGCCTCTGGCCCCTCTTGCCAGAGCCAGAATATCTATTTCTAGAGAACCACTCTGATCTCTTAGGAAAAATTTCCAGGAGAGGAAAGAGGACTGTTCCCTCAGGCCATTGAAAGTTGAGACTAAAACTGGGCAAACAGCTGTGGTAAAAAGCTGGACCTGGACGATTTTGGTAGTTAACGACAGTTTTTTATTCTGTTTTCAAAATGGAATGATCATGGCAGCTTGCTCTGTCGCCAGACTGCAGTGCAGTGGCGCGATCTCAGCTCACTGCAACCTCCGTCTCCTGGGTTCAAGCGATTACCCTGCCTCAGCCTCCTGAGTAGCTGGGACTACAGGCATGCGCCACCATGCCCTGCTAATTTTTTTTTTTTTTTTTTTTTTGTATTTTAGTAGAGTTGGGGTTTCACAGTGTTGGCCAGGATGGTCTTGATCTCCTGACCTCATGATCCACCCACCTTGGCCTCCCAAAGTGCTGGGATTACAGGTGTGAGCCACCATGCCTGGCCCATGGCAGCTCTTTACTCTTCACATTTTGCCAAAGGATTGAGAAGGCCAGACGCATTGGCTCACACCTGTAATCCCAGCACTTTGGGAGGCTGAGGCAGGTGGATTACTTGAGGTCAGGAGTTCGAGACCAGCCTGGCCAACATGGTGAAGCCCTGTCTCTGCTAAAAATCCAAAAAAAAAAAAAAAAAAAAAAACTAGCTGGGTGTGGTGGTGGGCACTTGTAATCCCAGCTACTCAGGAGGCTGAGGTAGGAGAATCACTTGAACCTGGGAGGCAGAGGTTGCAGTGAGCCGAGATCATGCCATTGCACTCCAGCCTGGGCAACAGAACAAGACTCCGTCCCAGAAAAAAAAAAAAAAAAAAAGAATTAAGTAAAGATGTAATTCTAAGATGGTATGTTCATTGATACATGGTTAGCTGTTGTGTTCTTCCTAACCACAGAAAAATATTACAGATACTTTTTATTTGGTGTTTGGCTCATGTGCATGTATGTGTTTCTGTCTTCCCTATCCAAAAGGACTTAATTGAAAAAGCAAGGAAAAATAACAAAACTGAGATGTATAGCATTTTAGAGCTGAAGGAGATTTTGGGGATTACCTGATCCAGAACCTTCTTGTTTACAGCTAAGAAAATGGATTCCTCAAAACATACAACTTAATTGATGAATAGGAATATCCGCTCTCAAACTCTGGGACTCCAGAGCTTCCTCTGGATAGTTGAGGGCCTCTGCGGGGAAAACTCTTGGTGTTTCTATCTCTGGTTCTATCTAGGATGAATTGACACTCATGGATGTTTGTTCCACCTCCTTCTACAGAGTATGTATTCCCGTGTGCCAGAGTGCCAGGTCACCACATACTATTATGTTGGGTTTGCATATTTGATGATGCGTCGCTACCAGGATGCCATCCGGGTCTTCGCCAACATCCTCCTTTACATCCAGAGGACCAAGAGCATGTTCCAGAGGACCACGTACAAGTATGAGATGGTAAGGGGGACTCTGCCTGCCACCAATGGCCTTTCTAATCAGGGGGCTCCTTGGCACCTATGCCAACCATTCTTGGTAAACACCATCTAAAATATTGCACTTTTAAGCCAGGAGTTCAAGACTGTAGAGCACTCTATGATTGCACCTACTAATAGATCACCCAGCTGGAGTGCAGTGATGCAGTCACAGCTCACGTCAGCCTCAACCTCCTGGGATCAGGCGATCATCCTACCTCAGCCTTCCCAATAGCTGGGCCTAAAGGCGCACACAACAACACCGGCTAGTATTTTTTTTGTTTGTTTGAGACGAAGTCTCTGTCACCCAGGCTGTAGTATAGTGCGATCTCAGCTGACTGCAGCCTCCACTTCCTGGGTTCAAGTGATTCTCCAGCCTTAGCCTCCTGAGTAGCTGGGGCTACAGACGCGTGCCACCACGTCCAGCTAATTTTTGTATTTTTAGTAGAGATGAGGTTTCACCATTTGGCCAGGCTGATCTCGAACTCCTGACCTCAGGTGATCCATCCACCTCGGCCTCCCAAAGTGCTGGGATTACAGGCGTGAGCCACCACGCCCAGCCAAAATGATCTTTTAATGGCTAGCGTACTCTAAGAGTTTCTGTTGTGATGCCTGTTACCTCAGATCATTAACATCTTGATGATAAGGACGATGATAATATCTTTTGTTTCAATTATATTCTCCAGCAGTGCCTACATTTATTTATTCAGCATCAATATGCTGAGTGTTCTCTGGGTTCTAAGTGTTTTAATATAAGGTGTGGATATTGGTGGGAAGGAGGATGGGTTCAAGGCATGCATAGAATTGGGAGGAGCTTCCTAGGCAGAGAATATGATGAGCAAAGTGGTTGAGACTTGAGAGTGTGGTGACGCAGCAGCACAATAAACCGTTTCGGCTGGAGGGCAACTAGGTAGTAGGAATTGGGTTATTAGATTCTGAGAACCTTCATTAACCCAGGTAAAGTAGAGTCCTGTGTCATTTGATGCTGCAGATACATTCTGAGAAATGCATTGTTTGGTGATTTTGTTGTGTGAACATCATAGAATGTACTTACACAAACCTAGATGGGATAACCTACTACATACCCAGGCTACATGGTATAGCCTGTGGCTCCTTGGCTACAAACTTCTAGAACATATTACTGTACTGAATACCATAGGCAGTTGTAACACAAAGGTATTTGTGTATCTAAACAGAAAAGATACAGTAAAAATACAGGATTATAATCTTGTAGGATCACCATCCTATATGTGGCCCATGGCCTGTTGTTGACTGAAACGTTGCACGGCACATTACTATTTAGTCTATATTCTATCATCATTGAGGTTGCATCAAAGCTTTTGGGTAACTCGATCCTAACTGGTGTAAAACGATTGACCTGCTAGTGATGTGTGGGACAAACTGGAGAGGCTAAGACAGAGGTGCCAGTAAGGAATCCAGAAGATGGCTAAGGAGGATCTGGAGCTAGGATGGAAGTTAAGTAGATCTAGAGGGAGGATTGGAAGAGATGTTGGGGAAGTTCAATGGCTGGTATGAGACAACTGGGTAAGTCAAATATCTGTGCAGAGAATGGTGAGGCCAGTTGGCAGTGGGGACCTCAGGAAGTCCGTCTCATTTGACCTGGTACCACTCTCCACCCCATCCCCAGATTAACAAGCAGAATGAGCAGATGCATGCGCTGCTGGCCATTGCCCTCACGATGTACCCCATGCGTATCGATGAGAGCATTCACCTCCAGCTGCGGGAGAAATATGGGGACAAGATGCTGCGCATGCAGAAAGGTGACCCACAAGTCTATGAAGAACTTTTCAGTTACTCCTGCCCCAAGTTCCTGTCGCCTGTAGTGCCCAACTATGATAATGTGCACCCCAACTACCACAAAGAGCCCTTCCTACAGCAGCTGAAGGTGTTTTCCGATGAAGTACAGCAGCAGGCCCAGCTTTCAACCATCCGCAGCTTCCTCAAGCTCTACACCACCATGCCTGTGGCCAAGCTGGCCGGCTTCCTGGACCTCACAGAGCAGGAGTTCCGGATCCAGCTTCTTGTCTTCAAACACAAGATGAAGAACCTGGTGTGGACCAGCGGCATCTCAGCCCTGGATGGTGAATTTCAGTCAGCCTCAGAGGTTGACTTCTACATTGATAAGGTATGTCTGTCCCCTGGGCTTGGGGTCTTGTATTAAGTGTTCACTATCTTTCATTCACTATTGTGGGCACATGAAGTATACCGGGGAACAGAATCAAAGGTTCCTGCCCTTCTGGTGCTGCCACAAGGTGCCAGGCGCGGTGGCTCATGCCGGTAATACTAGTACTTTAGGGGAGGCCGGGGTGGGAGGATCTCTCTAGCCCAGGAGTTCAAGACCAGCCTGAGCAACGTAGTGAGACCTTTTCTCTATTTACAAAAAAAAAACCACAAGAGATAAACAATAGATGGGTTTTTTTTTGTTTTGTTTTTGTTTTTTGAGATGGAATTTCGCTCTCGTTGCCCAGGCTGGAATGTGATGGCACGATCTCGGCTCACCGCAACCTCCGCCTCCCAGGTTCAAGCCATTTTCCTTCCTCAGCCTCCTGAGTAGCTGGGATTACCGGCATGCACCACCATGCCCAGCTAATTTTGTATTTTTAGTAGAAATGGGGTTTCTCCATGTTGGTCAGGCTGGTGTCAAACTCCCGACCTCAGGTGATCCGCCAGCCTTGGCCTCCCAAAGTGCTGGGATTACAGGCATGAGCCACCGTGCTCAGCCAACAATAGATGTTATAATTAAACAAACTATGTAGTAAGAGGTTGCCAAGCACTGCAGAGTAAAGGAAGGCAGAGGTGGTGGGAGGCACAGGGTGCAGTGTTAAATACGGTGTTCAGACAGGCTTTGTTGAGAAAGTGAAGTTTAAGCTAAGCTAAGACTTGAAGGAAGTGAGGGGAGTAGTGTTTTTGGTTTTTTTTTGTTTTTTGTTTTTGACAGTCTTGGTCTGTTGCCCAGGCTAGAGTGCAGTGGTGCAGTCTCGGCTCACTGCAACCTCCGCCTCCCAGGTTCAAGCAATTCTCCTGCCTCATCCTCCTGAGTAGCTGGGATTATAAGAGGCCGCCAGCACACCTGGCTAATTTTTGTATTTTTAGTAGAGACAGGGTTTTGCCATGTTGGCCAGGCTAGTCTCAAACTCCTGACCTCAAGCGATCCACCTGGTGGAGAGTTCTTAATAGCTCACCAAAGGCCGGACACGGTGGCTCATGCCTGTAATCCCAGCACTTTGGGAGGCCAAGGTGGACGGATCATGAGGTCAAGAGATCAAGACCATCCTAGCCAACGTGGTGAAACCCCATCTCTACTAAAAATAAATTAGCTGGGCATGGTGGCGCATGCCTGTAGTCCCAGCTACCCAGGAGGCTGAGGCAGGAGAATCACTTGAACCCAGGAGGCAGAGGTTGCAGTGAGCTGAGATTGCGGCACTGCACTCTAGCCTGGCAACAGAGTGAGACTCCGTCTCAAAAAAAAAAAAATAGCTCACCAGATGTCTGGAGGAAGAGCCTTCCAGGCAGAGGAACAGTTAGAGCAAAGGCCCCGAAGAGGAGTGAGGCCAATAAGTTTAAGGGACAGCTGTAGTATGCCCAAGTGGCCTGAGAAAGGAGGCTGTGTAGATGAGGTTGGAGAAAGGGGGATGGTGCTTTGTATACTGTTGGAGTACTTCACAAGTGGGAAGCCATTGTCCTGCTGCCTTTTTTATTTTTTTATTTTTAGTTAGCAATAATCACACCTCACATAACCTTCATTGGCCATACTGCCACTGTACAAAGCTTTTCTTTTTTTGAGACGGAGTGTCATTCTGTTGTCCAGGCTGGAGTGCAGTGGCACGATCTTGGCTCACTGCAACCTCCGCCTCCCAGGTTCATGCGATTCTCTTGCCTCAGCCTCCTGAGTAGCTGGGATTACAGGCTCACACCACCACACCCAGATAATATTTTCTGTATTTTTAGTAGAGACAGGGTTTTACTATGTTGACCAGACTGGTCTCCAACTCCTGACCTCGTGATCCGCCTGCCTCGGCCTCAGACACCCGCCACCACACCCGGCTAATTTTTTGTATTTTTTAGTAGAGACGGGGTTTCACTGTGTTAGCCAGGATAGTCTTGATCTCCTGACCTTGTGATCCACCCACCTCGGCTTACCAAAGTGCTGAGATTACAGGTGTGAGCCACTGCGTCCAGCTTTTTTTTTTTTTTTTTTAAGACAAGGTCTCACTCTGGTTGCCCAGGCTGGAGTGCAGTGGTATGATCTCAGCTCACAGCAGCCTCAACTTCCTGGGCTCAGGTGATTGTCCTACCTCATCCTCCCAAGTAGCTGGGATTACAGGTGCACGTCACCACGACTGGCTAATTTTTGGTATTTTTAGTGGAGATGGGGTTTGGCCATGTTGCCCAGCCTGGTCTCGAACTCCGATATGTGCCACTGTTCCGAGCCGATTTTAAGTTTTTACTTTATAGAGAAAGGGTCTCACTTTGTTGCCCAGGATAGTTTCAAGTGATCCTCCTACCTTGGCCTCCCAAAACGCTAGGATTACAGGTGTGAGCCACTGCGCCTGTCCTGTCCTGTCCTGTCCTGATGTCTAACATCTTGGATTAGTGCTGCCTGTTTGTGAACTTTATATAATGGAATTACACAGTATGTACTCTTTAAGTCTGGCTTCTTTTGCTCAACGTTATAATTGAGTGAGTCACCGTCCATTGTGTGTAGCAGTGATTCCTTCATGCTTATTGTTCTGTGATAGTCCAGCATCTACTGTTGTTATTGTACTGCAGTTTATCCATTCTCCCATTGATTAACATTTGGATGATTTGTATATTACAAAAAATACAAGTAAGGTTTTTACAGAGTGGCTAGTAATACATTTATATATGCCTATGTATGCCTCAAGTTCTTTCCAGAAGGATACACAAGCAACATAGCAGTAGCTTCCTCTCAGGAGGGGAGGTGGGTTGAACAACAGTGTTAGTTTTCACTGGCACTTTTAAGTTCAAGCTGGAGATGTTAATGTCTGATGAGATTTTCATTTTTATTTATTTATTTATTTAGAGACAGAGTCTCATTGTTATCACTCAGGCTGTAGTGAAGTGATGTGATCTTGGCTCACTGCAGCCTCCGCCTCCTGGGTTCAAGCAATCCTTCTGTCTCAGCCTCCTGATTAGCTGGGACTACAGGCGCTGATGAGGTTTTTAAAAGAATTGTTTTCTTTTCTTTTTTTTTTTTTCCAGACTGACTCTTGCTCTTGTTGCACAGGCTGGAGTGCAATGGCACAATCTCGGCTCACTGGAACCTCTGCCTCCCAGGTTCAAGCGATTCTCCTGCCTCAGCCTCCCGAGTAGCTGGGATCTACGGGGATGTGCCACCATACCCAGCTAATTTTGTATTTTTGGTAGAGACGGGGTTTCTCCATCTTGGTCAGGCTGGTCTCCAACTCCTGCCCTCAGGTGATCTGCCCACCTCGGCCTCCCAAAGTGCTGGGATTACAGACATGAGCCACCGCACCCGGCCGTCAGCCCAGGTTTTCTAAGATCAGCAAATGTCCATAGGGCAGAGGGGGGTCTTCTGTGCTTTTCTTAGAATGATTTCTTTTTTCCCAAAATGTTCTGTTACTATCTTGTCAGCTCTTTGAGGCTGTGAGGAAATTTTTTTCTAATATCCTGCAATTTTAGTTGTTTTTGAAAGCATTTTGGGCCAGGTACAGTGGCTTATAGCTATAATCCCAATACTCTGGAAGGACGAGGCAGGAGAATTGCTTGAGCCCAGGAGTTCAAGACCAGCCTGGGCAACAAACCAAGACCCTGTCTCTACTTTTTAAAAAGAGAAAAAGCATGCTGGGCACGATGGCTCACGCCTGTAATCCCAGCACTTTGGGAGGCCAAGGCGGGTGGATCACCTGAGGTCAGGAGTTCGAGACCAGCCTGGCCAACATGGTGAAACCCTGTCTCTACTAAAAATATAAAAATTAGCCAGGCATGGTGGCACATGCCTGTAATCCCAGCAACTTGGGAGGCTGAGACAGGAGAATCACTTGAGCCCAGGAGACAGGTTGCAGTGAGCTGAGATCAAGCCACTGCATTCCAGCCTTTGTGACAGAGACGAGACTGTGTCTCGAAAAAAAGAGAAAAAGCATTTTGGTCTAAATGTATTGTTGGAAATAGCACTTTTTGAGCAGTTCTTAAAAATAGATAATTTTAGGCTGAGTGCAGTGGCTCACACCTGTAATCCTGTCACTTTGGGAGGCCAAGGCCGGTAGATCACCAGAAGTCAGGAGTTCAAGACCTGCCTGTGCAACATGGTGAAACCCCGTCTCTACTAAAAATACAAAAAAAATTAGCCAGGCATGGTGGTGCGTGCCTGTAATCCCAGCTACTCGGGAGGCTAAGGCACGAGAATCGCCTGAACCTGGGAAGCAGAAGCTGCAGTGAGCCGAGATTGTGCCACTGTACTCCAGCCTGGGTGACGGAGTGAGACTCTGTCTCAAAAAAAGAAAAAAACATAATTTTGATACATAATTTGCATGATAAACCAGGCGCGTTGGTTCATGCTTGTAATCCCAGCACTTTGGGAGGCTGAGGTAGGTGGAACACGAGATCAGGAGATCAAGACCGTCCTGGCCAACATGGTGAACCCCGTCTCTACTAAAAATACAAAAATTAGCTGGGCGTGGTGGCGGGTGCCTGTAGTCCCAGCTACTTGGGAGGCTGAGGCAGGAGAATCGTTTGAATCTAGGAGGCGGAGGTTGCAGTAAGCCAAGATCACACGACTGCACTCCAGCCTGGGCAACAGAACGAGACTCCACTTCAAAAAAATAAATAAATAAAAAAAAGGCCGGTCATGGTGGCTCACGCCTGTAATCCCAACACTTTGGGAGGCCAAGGTGGGCGGATCACTTAAGGTCAGGAGATCAAGACCAGCCTGACCAACATAAAGAAACCCTGTCTCTACTAAAAATACAAAATTAGCCGGACGTGGCGGCGCATGCCTGTAATCTCAGCTACTCGGGAGGCTGAGGCAGGAGAATTGCTTGAACCCGGGAGGTGGAGGTTGCAGTGAGCCAAGATCGTGCCATTGCATTCCAGCTTGGGCAATAAGAGTGAAACTCCATCTCAAAAAAAAGACAAAAAAACAAAAAAACTTGCATGATCCCAGCACTTTGGGAGGCTGAGGCAGGCAGATCACGAGGTCAGGAGATCAAGATCATCCTGGCTAACACGATGAAACCGCGTCTCTACTAAAAATACAAAAAATTAGCCGGGCATGGTGGTGGGCGCCTGTGGTCCCAGCTACTCGGGAGGCTGAGGCAGAAGAATGGTGTGAACTCGGGAAGCGGAGCTTGCAGTGAGCAGAGCTCGCGCCACTGCACTCCAGCCTGGGCGAGAGAGCGAGACTCTGTCTCAAAAAAAAAAAATTGCAGGATATAAACTTCACCATTTTAAAGTGTGCAATTCGGCCAGGTGTGATGCTTTACACCTATAATCCCAGCACTTTGGGAGGCCAAGGCTGGCAGATCACTTGAGACCAGGAGTTCAAGACCAGCTTGGCCAACATGGTGAAACCCCATCTGTACTAAAAATACACAAATTAGCTGAGTGTGGGGGTGCATGCCTGTAATCCCAGCTACTTGGGAGGCTGAGGCACAAGAATCGCTTTAGCCTAGGAGGTGGAGGTTGCAGTGAGCCAAGATCACGCCACTGCACTCCAGCCTGGGTGACAGAGTGAGACCCTGTCTCCATAAATAAATAGAATGAATGAATGAATGAACAGTTCAGTGGTTATTAGTATGTTCACAGTGTTTTGCAACCATCTCCACTGTCTAATTCCAAAACATTTCTGTCCCCGCAAAAAGAAACTCCCTACCCACTAGCAGTCACTCGCAGTTCCCCAGTTCCCCCTTTCTGCCATCCCCTGGCAAACCACTAATCTGCTTTTGGTCTCTCTGCATTTGACATTTCAGATAAATGGAATCATGTAATATATGGGCTTTTGTGTTTGGGTTCTTTCACTGAGCATGTCTTCAAGTTTCATCCATGTTATAGCACGTGTCAGTACATTCCTTTTATAGCTGAATAATATCCCATGTATTAATGTACCGCATTTTGTTTATCCATTTGTTGTTGGACATTTGGGGTTTTGGGTTTTGGGGGGTTTTTTGTTCCTTTTTTCACTTTTTGGCTTATGAATAATGCTGCTGTGAATATTCATCTAGAAGTTATTGTGTGAACATATGTTTTTAATTTTCAGATATATATCTTAGTTGTGGAATTTCTATGTCAGTTTGGGTAGTTTGTTTTTGAAAGTTCATCTTGCTTTAAAATAAATACTCTCATTTCATTTTTATGGCTTCTGGAAGACTTGGTTTTTGCCGTAAGTCAGCTAGCCTGATACAAACAGATTTGCCAAAAGTAATAACACGTCATTGTTATTGGAAGTTTTCCAATGTTGTTTTAAATCATGCTTTTATAAATCAAAGAAAACTGAGCCAGGCTTGGTAGCATGTACTTGTAGTCCCAGCTATGGGAGAGAGTCCCTTATAGCCCCTGCCTTAGGAGGCTGAGGCAGGAGGATGACTTGAGCCCAGGTGTTTGAGGCTGCAGTGACCTAAGATCTTAACCACTGCAATCCAGCCTGGGTAACAAAGTGAGACCCTGCCTCTAAAAATAAATAAATATATAAATAAATAAAAATAAAGAAAACTTTCTCCCTTGCCAGGATCATGTCAGGCCTTTTTCTTTCTTTCTTTCTTTTTTTTTTTTTAGATAGCATCTTACTCCTCCAGTTGTCCAGGCTAGAGTGCAGTGGCCAAATCACAGCTCACTGCAGCCTCAACTCCTGGGGGCTCAGGTGATCCTCGTATCTCAGCCTCCCAAGTAGCTGGGACTACAGGAGTGCACCACCACATCTTGCTAATTTTTGTATTTTTTGTAGAGATGGGGTTTTACCATGTTGCCCAGCCTGGTCTCAAACACAAACTCCTGGGCTCGGGTAGTCTGCCCACCTCTGCCTCCCAAAGTGCTGGGATTACAGGCGTGAGCCACCATGCCTGGCCTAGTTTTTTCTCAATACCTGACATATATACGTTCTTTGGCAATTATAGTAGCCTCCTGCATCCCTCTGTCACCTCTTAATTACCAGCCTAGCTATTCTCAACTAATCTGGGTGGTTTAACAAAACATTTCTCTTAAGAATTGGCTATTTGGTTATTATTTAATAGCATGTTTTACTGTTATTCCTCTGTTGCTGGTTCAGGTTTGTCTTTGGCAAAGTGCTTCTTTTTTTTTCTTTTTTGACTCTTCGTTCTTAACTTGAAAGAAATCCTATCAGAGATTTAGAACGTTCTTAGGTCTTAACCTAGAGGATATAGAAAATTTTAAAGTAAAATGGTGTTCAAAATATTTTCAGCTAAAAACAAAATTTAAAGATTGGACTAATTTGCAGTTTTATCAACAGTGTAGGAGCATAAACTTTTTTTTTTTTTGAGATGGAGTCTTACTCTGTCACCCAAGCTGGAGTGCAGTGACGCAGTCTCGGCTCACTGCAACCTCTCCCTCCTGGGATTACAGGTGCCCACCACTATGTCCAGCTAATTTTTAGTGGAGATGGGGTTTCACCGTGTTGGTCAGGCTGGTCTTGAACTCCCAACCTCCCAAAGCGCTGGGATTACAGGCGTGAGTCACCATGCCCAGCCAGCATAAACATCTTTATTCCCAAAATAAAAAAGACTAGGCCGGGTGCGGTAGCTCACGCCTGTAATCCCAGCACTTTGGGAGGCCAAGACGGGCAGATCACGAGGTCAGGAGATCGAGACCATCCTGGCTAACATGGTGAAACCCCGTCTCTACTAAAAACGTACAAAAAAAATTAGCCAGGCATGGTGGCGCGTGCCTGTAGTCCCAGCTACTCAGGAGGCTGAGGCAGGAGAATGGCGTGAACCCGGGAGGCGGAGCTTACAGTGAGCCGAGACTGCACCACTGTACTTCAGCCTAAGCAACAGAGCAAGACTCCATAAAAAAAAAAAAAAAGACTAGAAAATAAAAGACAAAAAAAAAGTCTAGAAAATAAAAGTGCAAATGAATTGATTAAAAATATATATATAAACTTGGCCGGGCACGTTGGCTCACGCCTGTAATCCCAGCACTTTGGGAAGCTGAGGCAAGTGGATCACCTGAGATCAGGAGTTCGAGACCAGCCTGACTAACATGGTGAAACCTCATCTCTACTAAAAATACAAAAATTAACCAGGCAAGATGGTGGGTGCCTGTAATCCCAGCTACTTGGGAAGCTGAGGCAAGAGAGTTGCTTGAACCCTGGAGGCAGAGGTTGCAGTGAGCTGAGATTGTGCCATTGTACTCTGGCCTGGGCGACAAGAGCAAAACTCCATCTCAAAAAAAAAAAAAAAGAAAGAAAAGAAAAGAAAAACTCTCTAGAAAGAGTGAGTTACTGTTAACTGGTGGTGTTTTTCCAGTGGTCTTTTCTCCACCTTTACATCTAACACTCACCATCATTATCACTTGCAAGTCCATGGGGGCTCCTGGGTTAGATGGTCCTGCTCCTCCACCTGGCTGCTCTTCCCTGACTGTGCTTTCCCCCACAGGACATGATCCACATCGCAGACACCAAGGTCGCCAGGCGTTATGGGGATTTCTTCATCCGTCAGATCCACAAATTTGAGGAGGTGAGAGATCTGAGAGAAGAGGGGTTTGTTGGCTCAGGACAGAGCTTAGGAACTGAATCGAGAGTTTACTTTTTTAAAAATTTTTATTTCTTTATTTATTTTGAGACGGAGTCTTGCGCTGTTGCCCATGCTGGAGTGCAGTGATGTGATCTCGGCTCACTGCAACCTCTGCTTCCTGGGTTCAAGCGAGTCTCCCTCCTCAGCCTCCCGCATAGCTGGAATTACAGGTGTGTGCCACCACACCCAGCTAATTTTTGTATTTTTGGTAGAGATGGGGTTTCACCATGTTGGCCAGGGTGGTCTCCAGCTCCTGGCCTCAAGTGATCCAGCCTGCCTCAGCTTCCCAAAGTGTTGGGATTACAGGCATGAGCCACCATGCCCGGCCTTTTTAAATTTTTCATTTCTGTTATTAAGAAAGCCTACTGCCCTCCAGCCTGGGCAACAGAGCAAGACCCTGTCTCAGGAAAAAGAAAAAGAGGCCAGGTGCAGTGGCTCATACCTGTAATCCCAGCACTTTGGGAGGCTGAATTTGAGATCAGGAGTTCAAGACCAGCCTGGCCACATGGTGAAACCTCATGTCTACTAAAAATTTAAAAAATGAGCTGGGTGTGGTGGTGCGAGCCTGTAATCCCATCTACGCAGAAGGCTGAGGCAGGAGAATCATTTGAACCTGGGAGGTGGAGGCTGCAGTGAGCAGAGATCGTGCCACTGCAAAAGAAAGCTTGAGGTTGGCCCTTTAAGTTTTCAAGCTAGACTGGCTGGCTGCTTGGGGTTTGGGGAGTGGGGTTGGGCCTGTAGGAATTGCTGCATCAGCCTTCTCCAGAGCATCTCTTTCCAAGATCTCCCTCTGCGGGTGGCCAGCTTTCCTCTCCCTCCCTGGTATTTCCTAATATGGGTGGATTCACTGCCTGCTCTTGCCTATCCCTCCCCATTTGGCATTGTTTTCCAACTTAGACAGGTCTGGCTAGTTCCTGCAGGCTGGAGGACAGGAAGCTCTGTTTTGACATACTTGGTGCATTCCTTGTCTTGCCCTAGGAGAGGTCTTGTGGGTCAGGCCAAACACTGTAAGGGTGTGGGTCTCTCTTTGTGGCCATTGCTAGGGCTACTGTGTCCTGGTGCTTTGAGTTCTGCAGCAGAGGTCAGGCTCTTCCTGCAGGATCATAACAGCCCTGCTGCTCTTTTTACTTTCTGGCTGTTTAGATCACATCTGTCAGGGTGGTGGGCTAGGACTGTCTTCTAACAAGGATCCTGTTCAAAGCTTCTGATTCTTCCCCTAACCGAACTAGTAACCTTGAAACGTCTGGCCAGTCTGAATCCTTTTTCTGTCAGATGGATAGAGCAGTGTTGGGTATGGGTTTGTTGAGTGTGAAGGGCAGGTAAAAGAACAATCTGCATGAACTGTGCAGGGCCATATGAATGTCACGGCTTTGCACACACATAGTGGACACCCACATCAGAAACTTCCTTTCTTGGCTTCAGAGGGGCAGCTGGGAATCTGACCTAGTGATCATACACACTATAGGAAAGGGGTTGGGGAAATCCCCATATGTAACTTTGCTTTTCTTTCTCTTCTAGCTTAATCGAACCCTGAAGAAGATGGGACAGAGACCTTGATGACATTCACACACATTCAGGAACCTGTTTTGATATATTATAGGCAGGAAGTGTTTTTGCTGCCGTGAAACCTTTACCTAGATCAGCCATCAGCCTGTCAACTCAGTTAACAAGTTAAGGTCCCAAGTGTTTCAAGTGGATCTCAGTAAAGGATATTTGGAGCCAGATTTGTCGTCTCATTATTGTAGGAGAGAATTCGTGGGTTGTGGCAGTAATACAATTCCCATGTGTCCTGATGCTTTCAGGATACATCAGTTGTTAGTGTTTAAATTGAGTTATTTTTATTTTATGCTTTTGAGACGGAGTCTCACTCTGTCTGCCAGGCTGGAGTGCAGTAGTGTGATCTCGGTTTGTTGCATCCTCCACCTCCTAGGTTCAAGCAGTTCTGCCTCAGCCTTCCAAGTAGCTGGGATTACAGGCGTGTGCCACCACACTCAGCTAATTTTTGTATTTTCAGCAGAGATGGGTTTTACCATGTTGGCCAGGCTGGTCTCGAACTCCTGGCCTCAAGTGATTCGCCTGCCTTGGCCTCCCAAAGTGCTAGGATTACAGGCATGAGCCACCACGCCCCGCCTAAATTCAATTCTTTTTTTTTTTTTGAGACGGAGTCTTTCTCTGTTGCCCAGGTTGGAGTGCACTGGCGTGATCTCGGCTCAGTGCAAGCTCCACCTCCCGGGTTCCCACCATTTTCCTGCCTCAGCCTCCCGAGTAGCTGGGGCTACAGGTGCCTGCCACCACACCCGGCCAATTTTTTGTATTTTTTGGTAGAGATGGGGTTTCACCGTGTTAGCCAGGATGGTCTCGGATCTCCCGACCTCATGATCCGCCCATCTCAGCCTCCTAAAGTACTGGGATTACAGGCATGAACCACTGCGCCCAGCCCTAAATTGAATTCTTAAATCCCTCTTGTTCATAAAGCAATATATTCGGTTTACAGGACATTTTCACATTCAGTATTTTGTTTGTGCCTCACAAGATTGGAAGAACTTCAAATGACCTATAATTTTCATGACATATTTGTGGCAGTGCTGGGTCCTGGAAAGAAACTATTGAACACCTCCTACTGCCAGGAACTGTGCAAAGAGGGATTCATATACATTACTTAGACGTTACAATTCAGGTTTAGTAGTAGTTCCTCATCTTATTGATGAGGAAATGAACCCACAGTATTAATGCTATCTATACCTGTCACCCTGTAGTGGGTACTTGGACTGGAAGCCCCTGCTTGCAAGTTGCCTCACATCTCTGCCTGGTTCCTTGTATATAAAATAAGGTTTGCAGGCCGGGTGCGGTGGCTCACGCCTGTAATCCCAGCACTGGGAGGCCAAGGCGGGCGGATCACAAGGTCAGGAGATTGAGACCATCCTGGCTAACATGGCCAAACCCTGTCTCTACTAAAAATACAGAAAAATTAGCCGGGCGTGGTGGCAGGTGCCTGTAGTCCCAGCTACTCAGGAGGCTGAGGCAGGAGAATGGCATGAATCCTGGAGGTGGAGCTTGCAGTGAGCCAAGAGATCGTACCATTGCACTCCAGCCTGGGCGACAGAGTGAGACTCCGTCTGAAAAAAAAATAAATAAATAAGGTTAGCAGAACCTGGCTCACTGGGCAGTGCTGACGAATAAATGAGAATGCTATTTGAGTGCCCAGTGCAGTGCCTGGCCTATAATGGATGTTCAGTTACTATTTCCCCACACTTGGAATTCATAAGCTTTTCAGTATGCTCTTTTTGCCCATTGGTTTGATAATTATTATTGGGAACTGAATGGTGGTTCCCAAGAAGACATGTCCATATCCTAAGCCCTGGATGCCATCAGCATGACCTTATTTGTTAGGCTGGCGTGCAGTGGCACGATCTCTGTTCACTGCAACGTCTGCCTCCCAGGTTCAAGCTATTCTACCTCAGCCTCCCGAGTAGTTGCATGCCACCATGCCTGGCTAATTTTTTGTATTTTTATTTTTATTTATTTTTTTTTTGAGACAGAGTTTTGGTCTTATTGCCCAGGCTGGAGTGCAATGGCACGATCTTGGCTCACTGCAATCTCTGCCTCCGGGGTTCAAGCGGTTCTCCTGCCTCAGCCTCCCAAGTAGCTGGGACTACAGGTGCATGCCACAACGCCTGGCTAATGTTTGTAGTTTTAATAGAGACGAGGTTTCACGATGTTGGCCAGGCTAGTCTCGAACTCCTGACCTCAGGTGATCTGCCTGCCTCAGCCTCCCAAAGTGCTGGGATTATAGGCGTGAGCCACTGCTTCTGGCTTTTTTGTATTTTCAGTAGAGACCGGGTTTCACCATGTTGGTCAGGTGGGTCTCAAACTCCTGACCTCAGATGATCACCCATCTCGGCCTCCCAAAGTGCTGGGATTACAGGCGTGAGCCACAGTGCCCGGCCTTCTTCGTTTTGTTTTTGGTTTTGGTTTTTTTGAGATGGAATCTCACTCTGTCGCCCAGGCTGGAGTGCAGTGGTACAATCTCAGCTCACTGCAACCTCCACCTCCTGGGTTCAAGAGATTTTCCTGCCTCAGCCTCCTGAGTAGCTGGGACTACAGGCACCATTTCTCCTGCCTCAGCCTCCTGAGTAGCTGGGACTACAGGCACCCACCACCACACCTTGCTAATTTTTGTTATTTTTTTTAGTAGAGATGGTGTTTTGCCATGTTGGCCAGGCTAGTCTCAAACTCCTGACCTCAGGTGATCTGCCTGCCTCAGCCTCCCATAGTGCTGGTATTACAGGTGTGAGCCACTGTGCCCAGCCAGCATGACCTTATTTGGAAGAAAGTCTTAATGGTTGTAAGTTAAAGATCTCAAAATTAGATCATTGTGCTTGCTTTAGCAGCACATGTACCAAAATTGGAATGATGCAGTTTAGCATGGCCCCTGTGCAAGGATGACATGCAGATTTGTGAAGTGTTCCCATGTCTTAAAAATACATTTTTTCAAATGAGATCATTCTGGATTATCCAGGTAGGCACTAAATCCAATGACAAGTGTAATGAGAGACACTGAGGAAAGAGACAGGGAGGAAGAGAAGGCCACGTGAAGACAGGCTGATTGGAGTTAGGCACAAGCTAAAGAATGTGCGGGGCCACTGGGAGCTCAAAGAGGCAGGGACGGATTCTCCCCTGGAGCCTTTGGTTTTGGACTTGTGGCTTCCGGAACCGTAAGAGGAGAAATCTCTGTTGTTTAAGTCCCAAGTCTGTGATAGAGCAGCCCCAGGCAGGAATTGAATGCAGTGCCTGCTGTGTATCAAGCCATTGGAGGATTCATGGACAGAAAGCTGGGTCCTTTTCTATGAGCAAACCAGCCAGGCACTGATAGGCAAGGGGGAAGTTGGGAAGTGGGAAAAGACCGAATTCCTGTCCTCAGACTCAAATTCTAATGGTTGAAGACAGGTGATAAGCCATATTTAGTGTGTTGGATGGTGGTATGTGTTGTAGAGAAAAATCGAAGGCAGGAGTTTCCATTGTGAATAGGATAGTCAGGGACCACGCTCATTGGTGTCATTTGAGCAGAGACCTGAAGACATTAGGAGGGGGATGGTGCAAGTATCTGAGGCAAGAGCTCTCCAGGAAAAAACCTGCAAGTACAAAGGTCCTGAGGCCAGAGCATGTTTTATATGTGGAGCAAATGGAGCAAGAAGGCCAGCTGGAGCAGAAGGTAGCAAGGAGGAAGAGGCCAGATCCTGGAATGAGGCTCCAGGTTGTATGTAAGGCCTTGTAGATGACTGGAAGGACCAACTTTGAATCTCAGTGAGGTAGGAAGCCATCCTTCACCAGAGAGGTTACAGAACTTGTCCAAGTTCCCCGAGCTAAAGGATGGAGCCAGGATTTTATTTATTTTTTGAGACAAGAGTCTCGCTCTATTACCCAGACTGGAGTGCAGTGGCACAAGCTTGGCTCACTGCAATGCAACCTCTGCCTCCTGGGCTCAAGCCATCCTCCTGTCTCAGCCTCCAAATTAACTGGTTAACTGGGACCACAGGCGTACACCACCATGCCAAGCTAATTTTTTATAGTTTTGTTTGTATAGATGGTGTTTTGCCATGTTGCCCAGACTGCTCTTGAACTGAGCTTAAGCAGTCCACCCACCTTGGCCTCCCGAAATGCTGGGATTACAGGCATGAGCCACTGTGTCCGGCCCCAAAGGAATTTTTAAAAAGCAGCCTCTAGTTATAAGTCCAAACATTTGTAGAGCTCTTGGTAGCTTTCCAAGCCGTCCTTCATCTGTTGGCCTTCTTGGAACCGAATGAGTGGCCCAGTGCCAGCCAGGGCTCCTTACCCCCCACTCCCTGGCTACCACATGTGGTTCCTTGGTACAGGGTACAGGGAGGTTGCTGTGCGTTGATTCCTCCTAAAGAATGTCTCATGCTTTGTCCACTATGCCCTGACATTTGGCGATGGTGGCTTGCAGGAACTCCAGCTCAACTGGGCAGCCCCCTGGGTTAACGTGTTTTGAATTCAATGCCAGAGTTTCATCGTTCATGTCATAGTTCTCTATCATTACAATTATGCCAGGTCCAAGTGTGTTGTCTGACACGGCTCTTGGCACTCTTTTTGCTGTGAGGCCATTGCAGGAGCTCTGGGTCACACAGACCCAGTGTGTATGAGTGCCTGGCTTGGGGCCATCTCCCAGCAGCTTGGTCCAGGCTCGGCAGCCGGGCCAGGCAGCCAGCAACCCCTGTGAGGGGGCAGGCACAGCTGGACGCTGCCTGGCACCACTCGCGGAATGCACAGCATTCATCAGCTGTGGCCAGCTCAGGATTTTTATTCCATCAGAGCAGAATAACCAGGTTCTTGATCCCCCCCATGCTAAGGAGAGCAAGGGCTTTGTTATCGGGGAATGGGGAGCTCTGGGTGGTACCAGTTTCCAGAAGTTTCTCCACCAGCAAGAGAAGGGGGCAGGGCAAAGTGTGTGGGCTTGGACTTCCTTGGACCTTGGTCTGCGTCCTGACTGCCACATACCAGCTGAGCCAAGTTACATAGTTTTCAATGCCTCAGCTTTCTCATCTCTAAAATGGGGTTAGCGCCTGCCTCAGAATTGTTCTGTGCACCAAATTATGTAAAGTTCTTAGCAAAGCACCTGGCAGTAGTGTGTGATAAGGGGAGGGAGGCCATTATTAGCTGGCCATGACCTTGGCCTCCAGAGATGTAGAGCTATAGATGACAGGCAGGTCATGTGTGGAACAGCCCGGCTACTTCCTGGTGGAGCTGGGACTGGAAACCTCCAGACTCCCCCCTGGGGCTCTCTTAACTGCTCCAAGGACCAAAGAGAAGGCCTGTGTAGACAGTGTGGAGGCCCATTCACAGAGGCCAAGGCACTTATGCAGAGCAGCCAGCCACGGAGGAGCTGGGCCCACGCACAGTGGCGGCAGCAGGCATGAGAGGAGAATTGGAGAGATTGGGAGGTTGCAGAGGACAGGACTTGGATGTGGCAGCTGAGTGGATGTGGAGGCTGTAGGGAAGCGAGATGCCCAGTTCTCGGGCTGTCTGAGATGGGGGTTGGTGGCTGGAGCAGGTTTGGGACTGGAGGAGGTAAGTGCAAGTGGGTAAGGAACAGGAGTTTGAGGAACCTGTGGGACATCCAGGTGGAGGTGCCCAGGGCCTAACAATTTGGGCAGAGGCAATGAACAGTTGGGGCTGGAACCCTAGTCTCTAGGCCCCTAGGCTAGAGCTGGTTCCTCCTCAGACAAGCCCCTGGTGGGCTTGGCATACTTATTCTTTTTTTTTTTTTTGAGACGGAGTTTTGCTCTTGTTGCCCAGGCTGGAGTACAATAACATGATCTCAGCTCACTGCAACGTCCACCTCCCGGGTTCAAGCGATTCTCCTGCCTCAGCCTCCTGAGTAGCTGGGATTACAGGTGCCTGCCACCATGCCTGGCTAATTTTTGTATTTTTAGTAGAGACGGGGTTTTGCCATGTTGGCCAGGCTGGTCTTGAACTCCTGACCTCAGGTGATCTGCCTGCCTTGGCCTCCTGAAGTGCTGGGATTACAGGCATGAGCCACTGCGCCGGGCCTGGGCTTGGCACACTTCTTTCCACACAGTCCCCCTCTCTGCATCCTTCTCCTACACTGGATTGTGAGCCCAAGATGGGGGCGTGGGGCGCTTTTCCTCCTATGATGGCCTTGACCATAGGTGGCTCCTGATGGCTTCATCTTCTAAATGAGGCAGTGGGACCAGCCGCTGTCTGGGGGCTGCAGTCCTGCATTCTAGAATTCTGGGTGACATCCTAAGGATCTAAATGGATCTAATAGGAGGAAAGAGGCAGCACTTGGGAGCAATGACCCTTTCGGTAAAGCGATTCTGTTGAATGAATGGTGAATGCAAGAGGAAGTATGTGAATAAGGATTGAATGCAACAATATCAGTATAGGAATAAGGCTGGAGTGTGCCTTAAATCCTGTCTGGAATGTAGCGGCACAGATAGATGAATTGATGAATGGATGTGCTCTCCAGCCCAGCCTTTAGCCAGGGAAAGCCGTGGCTGTGCCCACGCTGGCTCTTGCTAACAGTGGCCTCCCGTCCCCACCCCCAGCCTGCCCTGCAGACTGGATATAGGCTGGAGTGGCTGTGGCCTGGGTCAGGCGCCGGCCTCCAGTGTGGGGGAAGGGCATCAAGAAGAAGCTGAGAGGGAGGCAAGGGAAAGGTCCAAAGCCTGATCAGCAAGTTCCTGAGATTTTCCCGAAGGAGAGGGCTAGGGGAAGCAGCAACTTGTCTTGGTTCCTGTGGCTCCACATTCCTGTCAAGCCTGCAGCTGAAAAACCTGGCTTTTCTTTATTTCTGGCCCCACCCTGCCCCTATCCAGCCACGTGATTAAGATCAAGTTATCTCCTTCACGCCCTGACTCCCACCCGTACTTTCTTCCCTGGAGCCAGTGGATCCTGAGAGGGTGGACTTCACTCTCTAGTCATGGTTGGGAAGTGGAAGGGAGTCTAGGTTCAAACCCTGACGCTGCCCCTTGAAACTGGAAAATTCCAGGCACTTGGCTTAGCTTCTCTGAGCCTCTGCTTTGTCATCGTCAAATGAGGAGAGTAATTCTCCCCTACCTGGGTCTTTCTAAGTGTCAGCATAGGCCCGGCACGGTGGCTCATGCCTGTAATCCCAACACCTTGGGAGGCTGAGGTGGGGGGATTGCTTAGGCCTAGGAGTTTGAGACCAGCCTGGACAAGATAACGAGACCCTGTCTCTACAAAAATAAAAATAAAAAAACGAGGGCTGGGCGCGGTAGCTCACGCCTGTAATCCCAGCACTTTGGGAGGCCGAGGCAGGCAGATCACGAGGTCAGGAGATCGAGACCGTCCTGGCTAACACGGTGAAACCCCGTCTCTACTAAAAATACAAAAAAATTAGCCAGGCGTGGTGGCGGGCGCCTGTGGTCCCAGCTACTAGGGAGGTTGAGGCAGGAGAATGGTGTGAACCTGGGAGGCAGAACTTACAGTGAGCCGAGATCGTGCCACTGCACTCCAGCCTGGGCGACAGAGCGAGACTCTGTCTTAAAAAAATAAATTAATTAAATTAAATTAAAAAATTAGCCAGGCGTGGTGGTGCGTGCCTGTAGTCCTAGCCACTTGGGAGTCTAAGACGGGAGGATTGCTTGAGCCGAGTTCAAAGTTACAGTGAGCTCTGATCACACCACTGTACTCCAGCCTGAGTGACAGAGCAAGACCCTGTCCCTAAATAATACATAAATCCGAGCATATTGAACTCAGGTATGATATAGGTGTTTGGGATGACTCATATCCATCCCGGGTGTATTGTATCACCTGGGGATGAGTAGCGCCCTGTCTAACCCCTGCTCTATTTAGAGGAAAGAGCAGCTCACTCCCAGAATTTCAACACAAGCCTCACTTTCTGTTTCTAACAGGAAGAGCTGCCTGGCTCACAACACCATATACATATGACCTCAGGTAGCTGGGAGACAAACAGGCCTCTTCCGGTGTCTGACAGCCCCGTCCTTGCCACTCGGGCCTCAGAGGAGAGGCGACCTTCCTGTGTCAGGAAGGCTCAGAAACCGTTTCCCACTCTGCCTGCCTTGGCCCTGCAGAGCAGGCCAGATTGATACCGAGGGGGTAGTAGGGAGGGCTCTAGCTCCCCCACCCCAAATAATCTGGCACCCCCTAAACCTACAGCCAAATCATAAGCAGTGGGCTTAACCTACAGCCAAATCATAAACAATGGGCTTGCTATGCAGACCAAATTCTAAGTCAAGTAAAAAGTCAGGACTCAGCCTAGCTGTTTTGTTGTTGTTGTTGTTGTTGTTTTGCCCAGGCTGGAGTGAAGTGGTGCAATCTCGGCTCACTGCAACCTCTGTCCCCCGGATTCAAGCAATTCAGCCTCCCGAATAGCTAGCTGGGATTATAGGCTCTAGTCTCCTTGCCTTTCTTCCTGCCAAATTTCTGCCCCTGAGCTCCTCCTACAGAGTGACAGGAGCCCAACTATTAGGGCCTTGAATACTACATTAGCACCCAAACATCAATCCTGCTGGTGTGCTGGAAAAATCGCAGCACCAATAATTATTGAAGTTGAAGGGGAGATGGGAAGTTGCTAGACAGCAAAGGTTGGAGGCCTTGGGAGCTTTCTCTCCAGAAATGGCCTTTGGTATCGTGGATCAAGCCCTCAGTGCAGCCAGGGCCTCCAGAGGCTGTGGAGCTGGGGCTCCCAGCGGGGCTCTTGCTCACCAAACTCACAGGAAGATAACGAATGAATTTACAGTGAAAACCAGGCATACAGTGGTAAACTGGACACAATGCCTGCCTCCATACACCAGAAGAAAGTTCTCTGTGAAGTCAGAAAGAGCTAGGCTGAGGCCAGAGCTAGGCTCACACCTGTAATCCTAGCACTTTGGGAGGCTGAGGCGGGTGGATCACCTGAGATCAGGAGTTCTAGGCCAGCCTGGCCAACATGGCAAAACCCCGTCTCTACTAAAAATACAAAAATTAGCGGTGTGGTGGTGGGCGCCTATAATCCCAGCTAGCTACTCAGGAGGCTGAATCGCTTGAATCCGGGGGGCGGAGGTTGCAGTGAGCCGAGATCACACCACTTCACTCCAGCCTGGGCAAAAAAAAAAAAAATAGGCTGAGTCCTGACTGCACTTTTTGTTGTTGTTGTTGTTAGCTATGTTCATATTATATTCATTTTATTTTACTTTTATTTTTATTTTTCAAGTGTGACTGCAAGTTTTGACAGCTATGTGGCTTTGAACATGCTTGTTGAACCCTCAGAGCCTTGTCCTCATCAGTAAGTGGGGATAATGGGATAGCTCCTAGCTCAGAATTGTGAGGATTCAATATGGTAATGTACCTTAACAACAAAAACAACACACAAACACACACACATGATGTCTAGAGTGTGGTTAGTGCTCATAAAGTTACATAACTGTATTATTAATGATGTCACAATCCAATGAAGAGAGACAGGTATGCACAAATACATGCCATACAATGTGAGCAACAGTTCAAATGCCACCTCCTACGTGCAGCCCTCTGGGCTGTCTCTCAGTCCCTGGCAGGAGGTGAGATGCTCCTTCTGGAAGCCCTATAGCATTCGGCCCCTCTCTCCATCACATCCATACCCTTGTCTTTCTGTGACTATTCATTGTGATTGTTTATAGAGCTTCTTCTACACTGGTCTGCCAGTAGTAGACATGTGGAAATTCCTCTGTAAATTAGCAAGCACATCCCCTCTAGGTCCCCTCTAAGGGTGGGATTCTGTGAGAAGATCTGAAGTTGTGGCTTCTGTCTAGGCCTATCAGGGAAGGCTTCTGGGAGGGGATGATGTCTGAGCTAGGTCATAAAGCCTGTGGACAATTTGGAACAGCAGCAGTAGCCATTTCAAGAGCAGTCAAAAGGGGAGAGAGCCTGGCAGGCTGAGACCTCAGCAAGCAGCCAGAAGCATAGAGAGTGTGGGGCAGCTGGATGGGGGGCCCTGCTCCCCTCCTAAGAGTCTCTACAACCCTGAGCAAACACCTCTGCTCTCTGGGCTCCAGTCTCTCCTCTCAGTGTACTGAGAGGGCTTTGCTAGATAAGGGTCCCTGCCAGTTTGGATATTTCAGTGGCTTCTTTGACCTACCCCCTCGTGGAGCCCCAGACAAGTGTGAGGGTTTCCCAGCTCAGACAGCACCCGCCCAGTGAGAGCCAGCACATGTCCTCTCTGTTCTGGAGGGTTTAGTTGGAGGATAGTTCAGTTTTGGGGTAGGGAGGCAAGACCACTTGCCCAGTCCCAGGTATATTTTCCAGAATGTGTATCTGCTGGGGCAGGATGGTCTATGAACAAAGGCTTGGAATAGCTGTCTGTCCTCTGGCATAGCTGGGATTCCAGAAGACCCAGGCCTCACCCAGGTGGGCAGGGGTGGGGCTCAGGGTACCGTCCTGGCATGTTCTAGGCATGCCTCTGGCCCAGCAAGGAGGGAACACGGTGAAGCAACTGCCACTCCAGAGACCAGCGCCTTCCACTGCCCCAGGCCCCAGCTCCAGAGGTCCCACAATGCTTCCATTGTCCACTGCTCTGCCTGGCTGCCCCCCAGGGAAGCAGCTCAGAGTCAAGAACCTGGGCAGGGCCCTGATTCCTGGGGCACAGACTGGGTAGAAGAGAGACGGGCAGAGTGGTCAGATTCACAGAAAATAGCCATGGAACTTGGAGAATTCCACCCTAAGAATCCTAGAATCGGCTGGGCGGGGTGGCTTATGCCTATAATCCCAACATTTTGGGAGGCCAAGGCATGTGGATCACGAGGTCAGGAGTTCAAGACCAGCCTGGCCAACATGGTGAAACCCCATCTCTACTAAAAATACAAAAATTAGCCGGACATAGTGATGGGTGCCTGTAATCCCAGCTACTTAGGAGGCTGAGGCAGGAGAATCACTTGAACCCGGGAGGTGGAGGTTGCTGTGAGCTGAGATACGCCATTGCACTCCAGCCTGGGTGACAGAGTGAGACTCTGTCTCAAAAAAAAAAAAACTCACAATATATTGTCATTAACAATAGTCACCATAGGCCGGGTGCGGTGGCTCACACCTGTAATACCAGCACTTTGGGAGGCCAAGGCGGATGGATCACGATGTTAGGAGATCGAGATCATCCTGGCTAACATGGTGAAACCCCGTCTCTACTAAAAATACAAAAAAATTAGCCAGGCAAAGCAGCGTGTGCCTGTAGTCCCAGCTGCTGGGGAGGTTGAGGCAGGAGAATGGCATGAACCCGGGAGGCGGAGCTTGCAGTGAGCCGAGATCGCACCACTGCACTCCAGCCTGGGTGACAGAGCAAGACTCCGTCTCAAACAAACAAACAAACAAACAACAGTCACCACACTGTGCAATAGATCCTTTGAACTTATTCCTCCTATCTAACTGAAATTTTGCACCCTTTGACCAACATCTCCCCAACCACTCCCCATACCCACCAGCCCCTGGTAACTACCATTCTACTAGCTCTTTCTTTCTTTTTTTCTTTTATTTTTTTCCTTTTTTTTGAGACAGGGTCTTACTCCATCGCCCGGGCTTGAGTACAGTGGTGCACTCACAGCTCACTGCAACCTCCACCTCCCTGGCTCAAGTGATCCTCCTGCCTCAGCCTCCCAAGTAGCTGGGATTACAGGCGTGAGCCACCACACCAGGCCTCTACTCTCTATTTCTATGAGATCAACCTTTTTAGATTCCACGAGTGAAAAAAATAACTTTTTTCTTTTTTGAGACGGAGTCTTAAAATGTTTCTCAGCACACTGGATCCAAAGTAAGGATGATGAGATTCCACATTGGGAAAACATTTAAACCTTGGCCTTTTTTTTTTCGAGATGGAGTTTCGCTCTTGTTGCCCAGGATGGAGTGCAATGGCGCATCTCAGCTCACTGCAACCTCCACCTCCCGGGTTCAAGCGATTCTCCTGCCTCAACCTCCTGAGTAGCTGGGATTACAGGCATTTGCAATCATGCCTGGCTAATTTTGCATTTTTAGTAGAGACAGGATTTCACCATGTTGGCCAGGCTGGTCTCAAACTCCTGACCTCAGGTGATCTGCCCACCTCAGCCTCCTAAACTGCTGGGATTACAGGTGTAAGCCACCGTGCCGGCCTGTTTTTGTTTGTTGTTGTTGTTGTTGTTTTGTTTTTGAGACGGAGTTTCACTCTATCACCAAGGCTGGAGTGCGGTGGCACCATCTTGACTCACTGCAACGTCTCCCTTCTGAGTTCGAGCAATTCTCCTGCCTCAGCCTCCGGAGTAGCTGGGCTTACAGGCGCCCGCCACTACCCCTGGCTAATTTTTTTTAATTTTATTTTTTGAGACGGAGTCTTGTGCTGTCGCCCAGGCTGGAGCGCAGTGGCACAATCTTGGCGCACTGCAAGCTCCGCCTCCTGGGTTCACGCCATTCTCCTGTCTCAGCCTCCTGAGTAGCTGGGACTACAGGCGCCCGCCACCATGCCCGGCCAATTTTTTGTATTTGTTTTAGTAGAGACAGGGTTTCACCATGTTAGCCAGGATGGTCTCAATCTCCTGACCTCATGATCTGCCCGCCTCGGCCTCCCAAAGTGCTGGGATTACAGGCATGAGCCACCAAGCCTGGCCTAATTTTTGTATTTTTAGCAGAGATGGGGTTTCACCATGTTGGCCAGGCTGGTCTTGAACTCCTGACCTCAAATGATCCACCCGCCTCAGCCTCCCAAAGTGTGAGGATTACAGGCGTGAGCCACTGTGCCCGGCCAAGTTCTTGTTTTTAATCTTGCTTTTGTACCTCCCTCCTGCAAAGCCATCCTACAAAGCATGTTGGCTGGAAGAATGGTGCGTGGAAAAACACGACCGTCTGCCTCAAACTGTCAAGGGCTTCCTTTGGGTTCCCGTGGTTCCTCTGGTTTCCTTTTCCCCGCCTTTATTAGGCTACAGGCAGAATTGTTTATGGAACTGTTTCCTTCCCTGGCCTAGCCAGCCCTTCCCTGCCAGGATCCTGCCCCATGGCTGGACACCTGCAGCTGTTACCTGGGAAGAAATTAGAAAGGATTCAGCCAGATGTGGGGGCTTGTGCATGTAATTTCAGCATTTTGCGAGGCCAAAGCAGGTGGATTGCTTGAGTCCAGGAGTTCAAGCTCAGCCTGGGCAACATGGTGAGACTCCCGTCTCTACAAAAAATAAACAAAATTATCTGGGTGTGGTGGTGCATGCCTGTTAGTGCCAACTGCTCGGGAAGCTGAGGTGGGAGGATCGCTTGAGTCCAGGAGGTGGAGGCTGCAGTGAGCCGTGATTGTGCCAGTGCACTCCAGCCTGGGAGACAAAGTGAGACCCTGTCTCAAAAAAAGAGAGAAAGGATTCAAACTCTACCTATACTGACAGCTCTCACTGGTTTGCATTCAGTTTGCTTTCCTGGGAGTTAGGTGTTCTTCAGCCTAAATGATGTTACCATCTCAAAGAGGTGTTCCCTGGCTATGCTATCTGTCCCCATCATTCTCTGTCATAGCACCAGTCACCACCTGAGGTTCTCCTTGTTTTTTTGTTGTTGTTGTTATTTTTTATTTATTTATTTTTTGAGACAGGGTCTCACTCTGTTGCCCAGACTGGAGTACAATGGCACGATCTCGGCTCACTGCAACCTCCGCCTCGCAGGCTCAAGTGATTCTCCTGTCTCAGCCTCCTGAGTAGCTGGGATTACAGGCACACACCACGCCCAGCTAATTTTTGTATTTTTAGTAGAGATGGGGTTTCACCATGTTGACCAGGCTGGTTTCAAACTACTGACCTCAAATGATCTACCCGCCTCGGCCTCCCAAAGTGCTGGGATTACAGGCGTGAGCCACTGCGCCCGGCCTGTTTTTTGTTTTTTTTTGAGACAGAGTCTCACTTTGTTGCCCAGACTGGAGTGCAGTGGCACAGTGTCAGTTCCCTGCAACCTCTCCTCCCGGGTTCAAGAGATTCTCCTGCCTCAGCCTCCTGAGTAGCTGGGATTACAGGTGTGTGCCACCACACCTGGCTAATTTTTGTATTTTTAGTAAAGACGGATTTTCACCACATGGACCAGGCTGGTCTTGAATTCCTGACCTCAAGTGATCCACCTGCCTTGGCCTCCCGAAGTGCTGGGATTGCAGGGGTGTACCACTGTGCCCGGCCTCCTTGTTGATTTGTTTACTTGTTTACAGCTCCTGGCCCCCAACAGGTGCTCAGTAAATATTGTTGAATCCATGCTTGACTATAAATGTGTGAACAAGGTGTGGAATGCTGTTTCACACCGACAACTGCGGCTACTTCTGAGGAGGGGACTAGAGTTGAAGGAGACAGTCAAACTGGAACTTTAGATTTATTTTTAAATTTTTGATAAGAATGATGTATTCAGGCTGGGCATGGTGGCTCATGCCTGTAATCCCAGCACTTTGGGAGGTTGAGGCGGGCGCATCACTTGACGTCAGGAGTTTGAGATCAGCCTGGCCAACATGGCGAAACTGTATCTCTACTAAAAATACAAAAATTAGCTGGGCTTGGTGGCCCGTGCCTATAATCCCAGCTACTAGGGAGGCTGAGGCAGGAGAATCACTTGAACCTGGGAGATGAAAGTTGCAGTGAACCGAGATTGTGCCACTGCACTCCAGCCTGGGCGACAGAGACTCGTCTCAAAAAAAGACAGGGTCTCCCTATATTGCCCAGGCTGGTTTAGTCTTGAACTCCTGGCCTTGGCCTCCCAAAGTGTTGGGGTTACAGGCATGAGCCACCGTGCCTGGCCCCATTTCTTAACTGATAGTTAAAAATAAAACAAAACAGCACTGAATTAAGGGCCCAAGTCTCTCAATTCTAATCCTGAAATTATAGCATGATTTTGGGCAAGTGCCTTACTCACCTATCTTTGTGGCTTCTGATCTCACCTGTGAACACACAGACCCACCTTCCACCTGAACCCTGGATTTACAGTCTGCACAGCATTTTCTCATCCATTATCTCACCTCGTTACCCACAACCCTGGGACGCAGGCGAGGCAAAGATTATCATCCTCATTTTATAGGGTAGGAAATTGGGGTTCATGAGGGTGAGTTGTCTGGCCTGTGGTCACACAGCTGTGGTCGTACAGGTCCTTACTTCAAAACATTGTGAGCTGACTCAGATAATGAGCTTATGAAGCCCACAAATGGCTAATGGGAGTGACCAGGCTGTGCTGTGTAAGCTATTAGTACGACAACAGGATCAGATCTGGAGCTGTCTTCAGGGACCTAAAGGGAGCCCTTTAGGCTAGTGAGGACAGAGCTATAATCCCTCCTGGTTTCTTTTGTTTGTTTTTGGTTTTTTTGTTTTTTTAAACGGAATCTCGCTCTGTTGCCCAGGCTGGAGTGCAGTGGTGCGATCTCAGCTCACTGCAACCTCCGCCTCCCGGGTTCAAGCCATTCTCCTGCTGGGATTACAGGCGTGTGCCACCACGTCCAGCTAATTTTTTGTATTTTTAGTAGAGACGGGGTTTCACCATGTTAGCCAGGCTGGTCTCGATCTCCTGACCTTGTGATCCGCCTGCCTTGGCCTCCCAAAGTGCTGGGATTACAGGCGTGAGCCAAAAAAACCCACCGTCTTTGAGATGGAGTCTCGCTCTGTCGCCCAGGCTGGAGTGCAGTGGCGCGATCTTGGCTCACTGCAACCTCTGCCTCCCAGGTTCAAGCGATTGTTCTGCCTCAGCCTCTCGAGTAGCTGGGACTATAGGCACGTGCCACCACTCCCGGCTAATTTTTTTATTTTTAGTAGACACGGGCTTTCACCATCTTGGCCAGGCTGGTCTTGAACTTCTGACCTCGTGATCCGCCCACCTTGGCCTCCCAAAGTGCTGGGATTACAGTGAGCCACCGCGCCCGGCCCAGTGTTTTGTATTTTTAGTACAGACGGGGTTTCACCACGTCGGCCAGGCTGTTCTCAAGCTCCTGACCTCAGGTGATCCACCTACCTCGGCCTCCCAAAATGCTGGGATTACAGGCATGAGCTATGGCGCCCAAACCCCCGCCCTAGGTTTTAATGGGAGTCCTGGGTGGTCTTTGAAGGCCTAGGTGGATGCTGGTGTCAGGATCCTGAACCCAAGTCCCCGATTTCATAAAAAGCACCCGGAATCCTGCTTTCCTGCCGCTGTTATCCTACAGGGGACAGGGCAGGAGTTGGCAGCCCAGGGCTGGTGAGAAGTCCAGAGGGCTAGCCAGGCACTCTGGCCACGCTCTTCCTAGGTGGCCTGAGAGTCCGTATACTGAGCCAAGATGGCGGCCTCCCAGCTGCAGGAGTGTTAGGCCAGCCCAGATTTGCAAGGTGGGTTCTCCAGGCCCTGGGCCAGTATTCTGGACTGGGACTCGGTGGACTTTAAAGAGGTAGAATTCCCTAAGTCGGCCTCTCTCCTTGATAATTTACCCAGAATGGCCCAGATGACAATCTGGGTACAAAATATTTCAGTCCATTTCATCATGTTTACCAAGTACCAGGTGTCAATAGAATTTACGAGTGATAACTAAAGGGTAAGGCACTTTACATCTTAATCCTCTCAGCCACCTTGTAAAGCAGGTATTATCCCCATTTTTAAGTCGTGGAAACTGAGGTCCAGGGAGGCACAAGATCGCATGACTAAGGGAGTGGGGAAAGCCAGGATTGGTGCTCAGGGGTGATGAAGATGACTAAGACCCTGTTCCTTCCCTTGGGAGAGAGCGACATACCCACTCCAGCTAACTATTGCATGGGTCAGGCTGACATCACCACCTCTGCAGCAGATGGAGGCTGATTCATCTGTGGGAGAGTCAGGAGGGGCCTCTGCGGAAGGGTCGGCTGGCTGGAAGGGTCAGCTGGCTGGAAGGGTCGGTTGGCTGGCGGGGGTCTTGAAGAGGGCAAAGATAGAGAATGAGCCTTGGGGAGGTTCCAGGGCCAGATGCGAACTGCCTGTATGCCTCCCAGGCAGGGGCCTCCTTGGCCTAGGTCCTTCCCATAGGAGCTCAAACCACCACCACACTAACCATGGCTGAGGGGACCCGGCAGGCCGCAGTGGGGAGGGACGAGATCCCTGAGCTTACACAGGGGCTGAGGGGAGCTCAGTGAATCACCAAGGGGACACCTGGACCGACGGTGGCAGAGGGGCGCGTGGGTCTCCCTGCCAAGCTATGGGGGAGGGGATGGTGGACATGAGAACTTCCAGCTCAGCGGTGCTTTAGGGTGGGGAGCCGGGGTGAGGGAAGCTGGTGGCCATCCGGGGGGTGCTCTGGGGTCTGCAGGGGAACTGCCTCCCCAAACTTTCAAGCTTGGGGTGGAAGGGGGGATTTGCGGTCATTAGGAGCGGGAAGGAGGCCGGATGGGAGCACGAGGTGTCCCGCCTCCAAAGGGTGGAGGGCTCCCGGTGGGCGGCGCGGCTGCGGCCGCGGCGGTGAAGTCATCGTGGGAGTGGCCCGCTTGCGGCGGGTGCGGGGGCTTCGCGGGCACCCAGTGGAGCAGCGGGGGCCCGGCGCCGTCGAGGGGCGGGCGATGGGGCGCCGGCCAGTCTTGGTAGGGGTGGGCTCCGCACTGGGGGCGGAGACGCTGCTGGGTGGGGCGCGCCTCGGGCGCGGACGGAGGCGGCGGGACGCCCGCGCCCACGGCCGGCCCACAATGAGGCGAGCGGGCAGCGCGGAGTAGGCGGCGGCCGGCCGGGCCGGGCCACGCGGCGGCGCTGCTTGGGCAGGTTGGGGCAGGGCCGCGGGGCGCCCGAGCGAGGACACCGCGGCCCCGCCTCCGCCCCTCCCCGCGCCCTGCCGGTCGGCGCCCGAGCTCGGAGCCGCAGCCGCAGCCGGAAACCGGGCCCGCGCGGCGGCCGCCGTCCCGGCCGAGCCGGGTCCCCGAAGCCGGAGCCGGAGCCGGGCGGGCCGCGGGGTCATGGCTGGGCCGCGGGGCGCGCTGCTGGCCTGGTGCCGCCGCCAGTGCGAGGGCTACCGCGGCGTGGAGATCCGCGACCTGAGCAGCTCCTTCCGGGACGGCCTGGCCTTCTGCGCCATCCTGCACCGGCACCGGCCCGACCTACTGTGAGTGCGGGGCCCCGGGCGGGGCGGGCGGGCGGCGCGGGGCGGGCTGGGGCCGCGACTGCCGCCCCCCTCAGTGACACGAAGCCCGGGCGGTGACAGGCGCCGCCCCCGGACACGGAGACGCCGACCCCCCCGACGGCCCCGGACGCCGGGCGGGTCCCTGAGACCCCGGCCCAGGGCGCCCCTCCCCCGCCCGGCCACCCTGACCCCGCCCGTGGGACCCCGAACTCTCCCCCGAGGCTGGTCCCTGCGCGAGGGACACTGGCCCCGCCCACAGAGCAATGATTTCCGCCGAGGATCGCTGAACCCCTAAGCCCTTGACCTCTTTGAAGGGGTGTTGAGCCCTTTTGGGGGGCCCTGGGCCTCTCCTACCCTAAACTCCTCTCCACGGGCTCGCCGGGCCTCCCCTCTCCCCCGAGGCTTCCCACTCGGGGTGGCCCCTTGCTCCGGGTGTGCAGGTGAACCCCCACTTCTCTGACCCCCAAATAGGAGCTTGTCTCCAGACAGTAGCACAGTTCCCGGCACAGAGGAGACCTCGGCTAACAGGTGTTGGATGAATGGATGTACAGACCCTGTGCTTTCCCCACGCCCCCCCAGTTCGGACGCAGCCCTGCCTCCCGGGTGTGTGTGCTCGATGGCCCTGCTGCCCTCCTCAGTGTGGCACGCAGGTGGGGCGCGCAAGAGGAGTCACAGGCGGGCGATGTTGGGAAAACTCCTAGGATCCGATTGACAGACACCAACCGGCTGCTGCAGGTTGTGAAATGTCCCCTTCCTGCCCAGAGCTGCCCGATGAGGTTCTCATGGGAAAATGCATTCAGACTCCCCAGAACAGTTGACTTGGAGCCTCTGTCTTTGCTCTCTCTGCCTTGAGCCCTGGAACCTCTCTTCCTTTCGTCCCTTCATTCCTGAAACACTGGGTGAGTTTATCTGGTGCCATTCCTTGCACTTCAGGTCTCACCTGTGAATCAGGGAGGAGAGTTCTGGTCCCTACCCCTTTTGCATGCAGCCCTCTTGCCAGGGCTCCCCCAGCCTGGCAGATGGAGGCTTTCTGTGCCTGTTCCACCTCCACATTTGCACTGTCGGAGGGCAGCATCTGGGAGGGCTTCTAAGGGATTGCCTCAGGATTCCATGGTGCAGATGCACCTGGTTTACCTGTGTGTACCCTGCAGTACTGTGTCTGTGAGTGGTGGCTTGGGCCCTGGAGGAGAGGGTTTTTGGGGCTGTGGATACAGAAGGGAACAAGATGAGGTGGTCATGTAGGTGGGCCCCTGCCCACTGTGGGGCATGTGACACCCATACTAATGGAAGCACAAGGTTGATGCCTGGTTGCCCAGGAGCAGGGGGTAGAAGGATGGAGGAAAAGGGCACCAGGGTTGGACCTGGGCATTGGAAGGGAGGGCCCAAGGGGTCTTCTATTTTGTCTGAGGGGCAGGAGTGAGGCAGGAAGCAGGGACAAACCCAGTGTGGGAGGGGACTTGGGTGTGAAGCAAAGCCATTTGGTAGGCCTGAGCCTGTCGGCATCAAAGTAAATAAAGGCCGCCTGGTTTGTGTTTAGCTTCTCCATGTCTTAGGCTCATGGCCTTGGGTCCTCATGGGTTCTCTCCAGGCATCAGTGTCCTCATCTGTGAGGTGGGATTGATAATGTGACACAGCTCACAGAAATGTGAGGACTGCATGAGATAACAAGCATTCAGTTAACATTAGTTACTGTAAATAATCTTGGGTCTCACTCTGTCCCACTCACAGAGTGGGGTCTCACTCTGTCACCCAGGCTGGAGTGCAGTGGCACAATCATGGCTCACTGCAGCCCCCACCTCCTGGGCTCAAGCGATCCTCCCACCTCAACCTCCCGAGTAGCTGGGACCACAGGCACACGCCACCATGCCTGTCTAATTTTTTTGTATTTGTAGAGATGGGTTTTCGCCATGTTGCCCAGGCTGGTCTTGAACTCTTGAGCTCAAGTAATCTGCCTACCTCAGCCTCCCAAAATGCTGGGATTACAGGCATGAGCCACCATGCCTGGCCCAATAACAATGTTTGATTTCTTCATTTATTCAACCAGTATTTGTAGAGTTATTACTCTGTGCTGGACACTGTACCTGGTAATGGAAGTACCAATGAACAAAACAGGCAACCCTACACGCTCTCCCACACCTGTAGGGGAAACGTGTATAAATGATGATGGCAATTCCATGTACCCTATCAGAGGGCTGGGGGTGGGAGACCTCCTAGGGAGAATATAGTCTTCAAGGAGATGGCAGGAGCCAGGTGAAGGCTGCTGGGTGGACGTTCTGGCATGGGACCCCGTCTGAGCAAAGGCGAGGGGCGGGAGGTGTGTGCAAAGCTGGAGGCCGTGTAGCTGAGTGGGGAGCACAAGGTAGCGAGTTGGGAGATGCGGTTGGGACAGATGGCTGACAGCTGCTTTTGCTGGCTAAGGAGCATGGATAGGGGCCTCAGGGAACCATGCAGGTTTTTTTTTTGTTTTTGTTTTTGTTTTTTTGAGATGGAGGCCTGTCACCCAGGCTGGAGTGCAATGGCGCGATCTCGGCTCACCACAACCTCTGCCTCCCGGGTTCAAGTGATTCTCCTGCCTCAGCCTCCCAAGTAGCTGGGATTACAGGTGCGCACCACTATGCCTGGCTAATTTTTGTAGTTTTTAGTAGAGATGGGGTTTCACCATGTTGGCCAGGCTGGTCTCGAACTCCTGACCTCAGGTGATCCGCCTGCCTCGGCCTCCCAAAGTGCTGGGATTACAGGCGTGAGCCACCATGCCTGGCCGAGCCACGTAGGTTTTAAGCAAGGGAGGGATGTGGCTGGAAAAAGTGTGCAGGGGAGGGTGGCTCCCCTTCTGAGATCCAGAATCATGTCCAGGCATTCATTTTCAATATTGCCAGCCCATTGCACAGGAGAAGAGCTGAGGCCCAGGTCCCACATAATGTGTAGGGAAGCCCTCAGTGGTCGGTTGGGAGGATCTCCGTGAGAGTAGGGGTGGCCTAGGGTGAGGGCAAGAATCATCTCCTATAGTGGTTCAGGCTTCTGGGGCTGTGGGCCCTGCCTGGGTGAACCCAGTGTTGGCCCAGGGCTCTGCTGGGACGAGGGTTGTGGGGGCTGGCCCATCCCTCCGCACCACCCGAAATCCAGACATGCTTAAGCTCCTTTGAGGGCGTGGACCATGTGGGTTTCATTTCTGTGTCCTTCATCTTCCCCAGAGCCAAGTAGAACTCCGCAGGCCTCTGAAGACTCTCAGAAAATATATGTGTTACCAAAACACAGATGTTAATTAGGGACAGAGATGGGGGTGGAAGAAGTTGGAAGAAAACCTGCAGGATCCTGAAGGTTTTTTACAGTTTTCACACTGTTTTCAGCATTGATTCATTCAACAAACATTTACGGAGCATCTTCGAAATTTGGGGAACTTTGTAGGGAGTTGGGGGCACAGAGTAGCTAGAATGTGACCCCAGCCTTCTAGGAACACTTCTGGGGTGACCAAAATAAATGGCTGAGACAAGTTGTTTTTGTCTTATTTGGTCTTGGAAAAAGCCTCTGTTGGGGGCTGGGTACCATGGTGTTTTCCTCGCCCTGTCACAGTGTCATGAACCGGACCGGGAGACAGCGGTTTCGAGAGGTGAAACACCTTGCTAAGGTCGCACTCTGAGGCAGTGGCAGAAAAGGGGAGCTAGGGAGGCAGCCCAGGGGAGAAGGAAGTGGCCTGGTCAGAGTGGCAAAAAGGGAGCTGGTGCCCAGACTTAGTCACCATCCCTCTCCCCGTCCACCCAGCCCTGGGGCACCAGACCCCTTCTAGGGTCCTCAAGCAACTCTTTCCTGCCCAGGGTTCACAGTCCCTGGCCCCTGCCTGGAAAAGTGTTGGGGGCAGGAGGAGGGGGCTGTGCTTACCCGGCTCCCTCATATCTGTGAGGCCTGCCCTTTACCAAGCTGGGACTCCACCAGCTTGGGAGGTGGTACTAGTGCTTTTCCTGATTTGCAGATGGGACAATGAATGCTGGAAGGACTGCTGATCCCCCCAACCCCATGGTCACATGGGAATTCAGCCCTCAGAGGTGGCGTGGCCTGCTCTTGCCTCTGCCCATCCATCTCTGGCAGTCAGGGCTGCAGTTTTCAGCCATAGAAGGGCAAGGCTGCATGCGGGTGCACCCGGGAGGCTGCCCGGCGGGAAGACTGAGCTGCCTCTGCTGGTTTCAGTGGCCTGGAGTGGGGAGGGAGGCGGGGGATAAATAAAGCCTGCGGGCCAGCCAGCTGTCCCGTGCTGGGGCCCCCAGGCAGGCCCTGCCACCTCTCACCTGTCCCAGTTTAGAAACTAGAAAATCCCTCACTGCTTCCCCAATGGAAGCTGCCCCAGGAGTGGCCCAGTGGGGCCAACCAGCTGTTCTGTGCCAGCAGCTCCGGAGTATGTACATTTCCACTCTGGTTCAAATTTGTTCTTCTATTCGCGGCCCCATTAAGAAAAACATTCATCTGCAGGCTGGACCGGGTTGGGATTCAGCAAGTTGGTGTGGCTTCTCTGAGTGTGTGATGCATCTGCAGGGGCCTGTGAGCAGTGGAAGGGCCAGACATGTGGATTCCCAGGGCTGGTGGCTTCCTTTCTCCAGGCCTCAGTGTCCTCATCTATAAAATGAGATCAATTCTTGCCAAACAGAGTTGCTGTGAAAAGAAAGTAAATGAGACAGAGGAGCCCAGCACTGCGCCCTGGGTGAGGTCACATGCGGGTCTTAGTTGTGTCTTTGCCACGGACTCCAGAAGTGGCTTCCTGCAGAGAGGGAAAGGATCTTAAGCTTGAAAGTCTGGGCTTGAGCCCCACCCCTTCCCAGTGATTTCCCAGCCTCTGCTTGGATGCCTCCAGGGCCCGTGAACTCATGCCCTGCCCTGGCAGCTCCAGCTCTAGCAGCAAATGTTTGCTGCCTCAGTTTCCCCCTTAGTAATCCACAGACTCCCCCCAGCAACCCTGCTGAGGTTGATGCTGGCTGGGACAAGGTCTTCTCTGTTCAGCTCCTTTCTGACTCTGACCCTGCCCCTATTCCCCAGTCACCTCCCCTCTTGACCAGTCCTCCTCCCTTTGCCTCTTGCAGAGATTTTGATTCGCTTTCCAAGGACAATGTCTTCGAGAATAACCGTTTGGTAAGTTCCCAGACAGATGGAAGCCCAAGAGGCTGTGTGTGTGTGTGTGTGTGTGTGTGTGTGTGTGTGTGTGTGTGTGTGTGTGTGTGTGTGTGTGTGTGTGTGTGTGTGTGTGTGTGTGTGTGTGTGTGTGTGTGTGTGTGTGGTGGGGAGGGCAGGGGTCTTGCACGGTGGCTGCCTTTGTACACTGGCTCTGGCTGCACCTTTCCCCACCCTCTGCTTCCCACCAGCCCCCTCATGCATGGAGCACCAGGCTTCCCCTTTCTCCAGGCCGTCCTGTGGCTCTTGGGTGGGATTAATACTGAAGGGAGCCCACAGTCACCCCATCCCACCGAAGGGAGCTGGGCCTAGGCTGAGGGGTCGCCCCCTAACGCTGCCTCCTCCTCGGCCTCCTCTTCCTGCTGCGGCTGCTCCCACCCTTGCACCTGTCACCACCCCAGGCCTTTGAAGTGGCTGAGAAGGAGCTGGGGATCCCCGCTCTCCTGGACCCCAATGACATGGTCTCCATGAGCGTCCCTGACTGCCTCAGCATCATGACCTATGTGTCCCAGTATTACAACCACTTCTGCAGTCCTGGCCAAGGTGAGAGGGGGACTCAGCCTTTCACGGAGGCTGGCCCAGGGGGTGGCCCTGGGGATGTTCGATGCTTGCTACTGGTTTTCTGAGTTGTAAACAGGCTGCTGAGGAGTGTATCATTCATTTACTTATTCATTCATTCACTCATTGAAATATTTCTTTTTTTTTTTTGAGACAGAGTTTCGCTCTTTTTTTTTTTTGAGATGGAGTCTTGCCCTGTCACCCAGGCTGGAGTGTGATGGCACAATCTCGGCTCACTGCGACCTCCGCCTCCCGGGTTTAACCTCCTGCCTCAGACTCCCGAGTAGCTGGGATTACAGGCACCCGGCACCACGCCTGGCTAATTTTTTGTGTCTTTAGTAGAGACAGGGTTTCACTATGTTGCCCAGGCTGGTCTTGAACTCTTGACCTCGTGATCTGCCCGCCTTGGCCTCTCCAAGTGCTGGGATTACAGGCGTGAGCCGCCGTGCCCAGTCCCACTTTTTTTTTTTGAGATGGAGTTTCGCTCTTGTTGCACAGGCTAGAGTGCAATGGCGCGATCTTGTCTCACTGCAACCTCCGCTTCCTGAGTTTAAGCGATTCTCCTGTCTCAGCCTCCTGAGTAGCTGGGATTAGAGGCACCTGCCACTACACCTGGCTAATTTTTGGTATTTTTAGTAGAGATGAGGTTTCACCATGTTGGCCAGGCTGGTCTTGAACTCCTGACCTCAGGTGATCTGCCCGCCTCGGCCTCCCAAAGTGCTGGGACTACAGGCATGAGCCACTGGTGCCCGTCCTGAAATATTTCTTGAGTAAAAGAGCCCTGTGCTGGGCTCTGGGGATGCACCTGTGAATGTAATCGCTGCTGAAGTCCCATGGGGGAGATAGACACCAAACACACCCACCAGAAAATGAACACAATCACATCAGAGGAGACACAGCAGGTTGCGTTCATCTGCTGCGTGGAGTCCACCTCCCCGGCATCCACCCTCACTTCCTGTTTGCAGACACTTCCTTGGGTTTTTCCTCCAGCAGGGAAGTGGCCCTGTCTGGTGAGGCTGCTGTGCTGTCTTCCACAGAAGTGACTGAGAGCTGAGAGGCTGGGGAACTGGGGAACCAGAGTTGCAGGGGCTACAAGGTGACCTTGGTTCTGAGTGAGGTCACTGGGCATTCCCATGCAAGAACCTCCCTTGGGGGTAGCTGGGCCTCCCCTTCTGCAGAGAGGAAATAGGCCCAGAGAGGGGAAGCAAGGAGCTCAAGATCACACAGCAGACAAACTGAACAGCTGGGTTAAGAATCCAGGTGTACTGAATCCTACGCTGGGTTCCTGCTGTCCCTGGGTCTGAGTAGAGCCCGTTTCAGCCCCTCCTCCCTCCTGCCTCTGCTCTCGGTCTAGACAGTCCTGGCGCAACTCTTTTTTTTTTTTTTTTTTTTTTTGTTACGGAGTTTTGCTCTTGCTGCCTAGGCTGGAGTGCAATGGCGCGATCTCAGCTCACTGCAACCTCTGCCCTCGGGGTTCAAGCGATTCTCCTGCTTCAGCCTCCTGAGTAGCTGGGATTACAGGCATGCGCCAACATGTCCGGCTAATTTTTGTATTCTTAGTAGAGATGGGGTTTCGCCACTTTGACCAGGCTGGTCTCAAACTCCTGACCTGAGGCAATCCACTTGCCTCGGCCTCCTAAAGTGGTAGGATTACAGGCATGAGCCACTGCGCCCAGCCATGGCCCAACTCTTTAAAGTGTTTTATGAAGTCAGAGATTTCTTTTCTTTTTCTTTTTTTTTTTTTTTTTGAAATGGAGTTTCACTCTTCTTGCCCAGGCTGGAGTGCCATGGCGCAGTCTCGGCTCACTGCAACCTCCACCTCCCGGGTTCAAGCGATTCTCCTGTCTTAGCCTCCCAAGTAGCTGGGATTACAGGCACCCGCCACCACGCCCGGCTAATTTTTGTAGTTTTAGTAGAGATGGGGTTTCACCATGTTGGCCAGGCTGGTCTCGAATTCCTGACCTCAGGTAATCCACCCACCTCAGCCTCCCAAAGTGCTGGGATTACAGGCATGAGCCACTGCACCCAGCCATCTTTTCTTTCATTATATATATATATATGTATATATATACACACACATGTATATACATATACACGCATATACATATATATGTACATATATTATGTGTATATATGTACATATATTATGTGTATATATGCGTTCACACACACATACACACACACACACACATATATATATATTTTTTTTTTGAAACAGAGTTTTACTTGTTGTGTTGCCTAGGCTGGAGTGCAGTGGCATGATCACAGCTCAATGCGTCCTCAACCTTCCTGGGCTGCGGTGATCCTCCTACCTCAGCCTACTGAGAAGCTGGGACTACTGGTGCATGCAACCACACCCAGCTAATTTTTATATTTTTTGTAGAGGTGGAGTATCACCATGTTACCCAGGTTGGTCTTGAACTCCTAAGCTTAAGAGATCTACCCTTCTCGGCCTCCCAAAGTGCTCGGATTACAGGCGTGAGCCCCTATGCCCAGCCATAAATAAATAACTTTAGAAAAAAAAGAAAAGAGAGCCGGGTGAAGTGGCTCATGCCTGTAATCCCAGCACTTTGGGAGGCCAAGGCAGGCGGATTGCTGTTGAGACCAGACTGGGCAACATAGCAAGAACCTGTCTCTACCAAAATATGGTGGCACACCTGTAGTCCTAGCTACTTGGGAGGTTGAGGTGGGAGGTTTGCTTGAGGCCAGTAGTTCGAGGCTGTGCTGAGCTATGATCACACCAGTGCACTCCAGCCTGGGCAACAGAGCGAGACCCCATCCCTAAGCACAAAAAATAAACAAGAAAATTTAGAACATGGCAAAAACAGAAAAATTAAAATAATATGTTATACCCCTTCCCCCTGATGTAACACTAGGGATTAAAATAATTGAACAAATAGCATTATGTATATTTTAATAGAAAACAAAATGAAAGTATTTCCAGACCCCAGAGGCTTTGGTGAGAGGCAGTCTAAGGTTGGGGTTAAGAGCATGGACTCAAAATTTTCACTCTGCCATTTCCTCTTTGGGTGACCATGAGTCAGTTATTTAACCACTCTGCCTCAGTTTCCCTTTTGCAGTGAGGATAGGAATAACACCCATCTCACAGGGTTGACTTGAGGAGTAAATGAGGAAATGTGTAAACCAGTGTTTGGCACCTATTTAAATTAGTATTCTTTTTTTTTGAGACACAGTCTTGCTGTGTCATCCAGGCTGGAGCTCAGTGGCACAACTTTGGCAGACTGCAGCCTCTGCCTCCCAGGTTCAAGCGATTCTCATGCCTCAGTCTCTCAAGTAGCTGGGATTACAGGTGCGCACCACCACGCCTGGCTTAATTTTTGTATTTTTAGTAGAGATGGGGTTTCACTATGTTGGCCGGGCTGGTCTGGGATTTCTGACCTCAAGTGATCCACCCACCTTGGCCTCCCAAAGTGCCGGGATTACAGGTGTGAGCCACTGCGCCCAGCCAAGATTAGTATTCTTACTACTTCTTATTTCACTGATTAACGTTTAGCTGGATTCCTTAGAATCGCAATTCAGCCTTAGCCCGCAGCCTTCCTTGTGGCCAAACCTGAATCTCTCTCTACTGAGCTCTTCTCTGGGACTCTGTGGGGTGGGTTGGGTGTGGGCAGCTGTTGGTGGTACCCAGCTCATTCGTTGGCCCTCTCTGGGCAGCCTGGTGGGCAGGGGCAGCCCTGGTGGGCACAGCTTACTGTGCTGAGTGTGGACATGGGCACTCCCTCGCCCTGCAGGGATTCTCATTGATAAAGGTACGGTTTGTGGCAGACAGTCCCTTCTCTGTTACGCTGCCCGTATTTTCAACCTTGCAATGTATTTTCGCCGGGCGCGGTGGCTCACGCCTGTAATCCCAGCACTTTGGGAGGCTGAGGCAGGCGGATCACAAGGTCAGGAGATCGAGACCACGGTGAAACCCCGTCTCTACTAAAAATACAAAAAATTAGCCGGGCGCAGTGGCGGGCGCCTGTAGTCCCAGCTACTCGGGAGGCAGAGGCAGGAGAATGGCGTGAACCCGGAAGGCGGAGCTTGCAGTGAGCCAAGATCGCGCCACAGCACTCCAGCCTGGGAGACAAAGCGAGACTCCATCTCAAAAAAAAAAATGTATTTTCATACCTTCTCTAATAAATCTGCCTTTTGTAATTAAAAAAAAAGGTACAGTTTATGCCTTTCATACAACTTGGCCCCTAAATGCAAAGCATTTTTATCCCATCTGCTGCTTAAGCAAAGGAAACAGTGATGTGTTCCAACTCTGGAGGCAAAGCTGGCTGTTCGACTCCCCCAGATGGTCCTGTACTGTACTTTCTGGGCGAGTGGAGGCATTTCAAGAGTGACTTTGACTAGCCTTGACTTTTTACCAGACTGGGTAACTTTGGAGCCTGCCCCTGGCTGAGATGTCGCGGCACTGTGCTGAGTGTTCAGCTGTGCCACCACGCTCAGTGGGTGCCAGTGACCCCGGGAACAACAGACAGACCCCCACCCTGGAGGAGCTGCAGCCTGCTCAGGGAGCCAGGGCATGAGTGAAGGAAGCCGAGCGGCTGTGGGAAATCAGAAAGGGGTTGGGGAGTAATTCAGGATTAAATCCAGCTTCTTCGTGTGGCTTCTAAGGGCCTCTCCCCAGTCAGCTGGAGCCACTCCCGGCACCAACCATAGTGTTGTTGAATTTCTTTCTTTTTTTTTTTGAGACAGAGTCTTGCTCGGTTGCCCAGGCTGGAGTGCAGTGGCGCTATCTCAACTCACTGTAACCTCCACCTCCCAGGTTCGAGTGATTCTCCTACTTTAGCCTTCCGAGTGGCTGAGTGGCTGTGATTATAGGCGCGCACCACCACGTCCAGCTAATTTTTGTATTTTTAGTAGAGATGGGGTTTCACTATGTTGGCCAGGCTGGTCTTGAACTCCTGACCTCAAATGATCCACCCACTTCAGCCTCCCAAAGTGCTGGGATTATAGGCGTGAGCCACTGTGCCCGGCCTGAGGAGCTGAGTCTTAGAGGAACCCAGGGTGGGTAGGTTTGTTCTGGTGAGGGGGTGTGCAGGCCGGGTTCTGGCCCCCGATACCCACTTGGGGATAGGCAGCACAGCTCCTTGTCAACCCCAAGGAGGCAGCCCCTTTCCTGAGCTGTCAGGCCAGCACCATGTGGTTCCTTTCTTTTCCTTTCCTTCACCTCCTCTACCCTGGGGGCAGGGAAGCTGCTGGTGCAGCCACACGCGGGTGCTGTGTTCTGTGATCGTACTGTGGCACCATTGTTCGGATTGGCTCTGTGCAGTAGGAGTCACTCTCCCTATTTGATGGAGGTTCAGTGAGGTTCATGGCTTGCCCTCAGCGCTTGGCTTAAAACTGGAAGCGTCCCCGGGCCCGCGTGAAGCGGGAGCCAGCTCCTGTCCCACTGCATTAGGTGGTCTGCCTTAAGGTGATGGCTACAGGTCTCAAATCTTCAGCCAGGTTGGTACCTCCTGGGACTCCAGGATCTCCACCTGCTTCAGGACCCCTTTCCCATCTCTTGGCAGCTGGTGTCTCACCACCCAGAAAGGGCCTGGCACCCTGTTCCCTGCCGTCTGTAGCACCCACTCCAGTGGAACCAGAAGATGTGGCTCAGGTAGGCAGATCCCTGGAGAGGTGGGAGGGCCGGGGGTGGAGGGGGCGAGTTATGTGGACAACTATCATTGCAGTGACTGGGTCATGTGAGGAAGTTAGCCCTGACAGTGTTCAGAGGGTGCTTGTTCTCTGTCCCTGCCCTACTGGCTTTGGGAACAGGTGTCCCTGACTGGGGCAGTGAGGCATGGGTCAGGAGGCCAGTCCCTTTCTATGGGCAGGGAGCCCTACCTCCTTCTCCAGGACTCAGGTGGGGTCAGGAGTTGCCAGCTCTGGCAAGGGGAGAGAGGGCAGTCCACACTGCTGACTTCACCATCATGGGACTGTCAGGAGTTACACACGTAGTAAAGCAAAGATTCCCTTTGATTCCTGTGGAGACAGCTTTAAACTTCCCGGCTTGATTTCCTTTAATCCTCTCAACAACCCAGGGAGGTCAGCATTATGGGCCCTGATATGCAGATGAGGAAACTGAGGCTCAGTGAGGTTTAGTCATTTGTCCAAGGTTACTTAGTAAGGAAGTGGGGGCCAACTGCCAGTCACTTGTTTGAAGGGCTTAGAGGAGGTGACACCAGCCCTTCATATCTGGACAGCACCTTACGGTGTGTAAAGGGCCTTCCCCTCCTGCTCCCATCTGTTCCTTGCTGGAGGGAGCTAGCCCCAGGGTGGGTGCCCCATGAGGGTACATGGGGCCGAGGCTGGCAGGGGTTATACAGTTTCATTCTGCAGGTGGGACCCAAGCCCACACTCGAGCAGCTTGCTCAGGTTCACTGTGCTTGGATGTAGAGAAACTGGGATTTAAATCCATGGCAGTTCTAGGAGAGAACAGAAAAGGCAGCTGAGGTGGGCCTGGGAGGACAGGAACCCATCAGGGGGGCTCCCCAAAGGGGAGGAGGAGGGGGCAGGAGCCGCCAAGGGGAAGGGGCTGCACAGCCAGGAGCTGCCTTCCTTGGGGGAGGGAAGCCTCAGAAACCGGAAGTCAGGATTTTCGTGTTTCCACACTGGCTCAGTGACCTTGAACAAGGCTTTCCCCCCTTCCGGGCTTTGGCTTCCTCACCTGGGAGACAGTGGCAGCCTCCTGCCCTCTGCCCCTCCTGGGGACCTGATGAAGTCCATTTCCACCACGAAGCCTGGTGCACACTTGAGTGACGGTGGCCGTTGGAGGGAGGGAGAGGGCAGTGATGTGAACAGGATGGCTGGTGACCATGTCCCGCTCCCAACCTCCCCACCTCGTTCTCTGCAGGGTGAGGAGCTCTCCTCAGGCAGCCTGTCAGAGCAGGGCACCGGCCAGACCCCCAGCAGCATGTGCGCAGCCTGCCAGCAGCATGTGCACTTGGTGCAGCGCTACCTGGCTGACGGCAGGCTGTACCACCGCCACTGCTTCCGGTGAGTGGCCAGGGCCGCGTGTTACCCCCGAAACCAGGGAGGGGGCTACCGTGGGTTCAGTGCGCCAGGCACCTTGCCAGGCCCTTCACGCCAGAGCCCCTGGCTTATCCCCATTTTACTGATGAGCAAACCAAGGCTTAGTGAGGAGAAAGCACTCGCTCAGCCACATGATTCGAGACAGAAACAGGGCTAGATCACAGGGGTTTTCCTTCCAGCGCCTATGCTTTTTGAGGATAACTACTGGATGAGGAGGAAGGAGCACTTTAAAAGCCATGTGTACTTTAAAAGCCACTGAAAATTAGCCGGGCGTGGTGGTGCACACCTCTAATCCCAGCTACTCGAGAGGCTGAGGCAGGAGAATCACTCGAACCCGGGAGGCAGAGGTTACAGGAAGCTGAGATTGTGCTACTGCACTCCAGCCTGGGTGACAGAGTGAGACTCTGTCTCAAAAAAAAAAAGGCCATTGAAAAAAGAAAATGAAATATTTTAGCTTAAAAAAATTTTTTTTGGCCGGGTATGGTGGCTCACGCCTGTAATCCCAGCACTTTGGGAGGCCGAGACAGGTGGATCACCCTGAGGGCAGGAGTTTGAGACCAGCCTGATCAACATGGTGAAACCTCATCTCTACCAAAAATACAAAAATTAGCTGGGCGTGGTGGTGGGCACCTGTAATCCCGGCTAATTGGGAAGCTGAGGCAGGAATCGCTTGAAGCCGGGAGGTGGAGGTTGCAGTGAGCTGAGATCGCACCTTTGCACTCCAGCCTGGGCGACAGAATGAGACTGTCTCAAAAAAAAATTTTTTTTTCTTTAAGATGGGTCTACTATGTTGCCCAGGCTGGTCTCAACCTCCTGGGCTCAAGTGATCTTCCTGTCTTACCCTCCCAAGTAATCGGGACTACAGGCATGTGCTACCATGCCCTGCTTGAAGTTTTAAACAATTACATTAACAACTTGCTTTAAGTATATGGCTTCCAAGGAAAGCCAGATTTTGAGAGAGTGGTATAAGCAGCAAGGAAAGTAAAAAAACTTAGAAAATTCATGGAAACATTTTATATGTTTCAAAAATGAAACCAAAAGAGGAAATTGAACAGTCAAGGAAGCCGGGAGTGGCAGCACGCAGTTGATCTGGTTGAGTGTGCCCCTGAGTGGGGGGCAGCTGGTGCTGGAAACCTGGAACCTGACTGCAGAATTGGGGTGTCATGGGGAAAAATCTCGAGGAGGGAACAGACTCTACCAACACAGTCACATCTGGCTACCAGGGCAGTGTTTTAGAAACTTTTTACAGGCCGGAGCTGGGTGTGGTGGCTCATGCCTGTAATCCCAGCACTTTCGGAGGCTGATGTGGGAGGATCGCTTGAGGCCCAGAGTTTAAGATTAGCCTGGGCAACATAATGAGACTTCATCTCTACAAAAAAAAAAAAAAAAAAAAAAAAATTTGGCAGGGCGCAATGGCTCACGTCTGTAATCCCAGCACTTTGGGAGGCGAGGCGGGTGGAACACGAGGTCAGGAGATCGAAACCATCCTGGCTAACACAGTGAAACCCCGTCTCTACTAAAAATACAAAAAAAATTAGCCGGGCATGGTGGCGGGAGCCTGTAGTCCCAGCTACTCGGGAGGCTGAGGCAGGAGAATGGTGTGAGAGAATGGTGTGAGAACCTGGGAGGCGGAGCTTGCAGTGAGCCGAGATCGCGCCACTGCACTCAAGCCTGGGCGACAGAGTGAGACTCTGTCTCAAAAAAAAAAAAAAAATTAGCCAAGTGTAGTGGCATGCACCTGTAGTCTTAGGCACTTGGGAGGCTGAGGCAGGAGGATCACTTGAGCCCAGGAGTTTGAGGCTGCAGTGAGTTATGACTGCACTACTGCACTCCAACCTGGGTGACAGTGAGACCCTGCCTCAAAAATAAAAAGAAACTTTTTATAGTAACTCCTAGTAAAAAATACACTTGACACTGTGACTAGATGTAAATATTTACCTGAAATAAAACTGTGTAAGTAGAGGCACAGCTGGAGTAAGAGTTTCACAAAGCACTATTTGGCCTTTCTTGTATGATACAGTCTTACACATTGTATCTTATTCTATTTCATTAACAAAACACAGCCAGGAGCGGTGGCTCACACCTGTAATCCCAGCACTTTGGGAGGCCTACGCAGGTGGATCACTTGAGGTTGGGAGTTTGAGACCAGCCTGGCCGACTTGGTGAAACTCCGTCTCTACTAAAAATGCCAAAAAAAATTAGCCAGGTGTAGTGGCAGATGCCTGTAATCCCAGCTACTCGGAAGGCTGAGGCAGGAGAATCTCTTGAACCCGAGAGGTGGAGGTTGCAGTGAGCCGAGGTCGCACCATTGCACTCCAGCTGGGACAACAAGAGTGAGACTCCATCTCAAAAAAACAAAACAAAATGAAAACAAAACACAAAACACCACCTAATTGGGTAAAAACCACCGCTTTATTTTCCTGAGCCACTCCTGGATGCAGCCACTCACTGGATGCCACCTCTCAGGGGGACCTTTGCTTCTTCCTCTTGCAGCATAAACTGAAGGCATTTTTCACAATTTGTGTTGCTGATTTCGTGATTTTATTGTTCCACTATGCTTCTGACAGTTACTGTTTTCTTTATCCTCTGGGAAGTCTAGGGTATGGACCCTGGAGCTTGGCTGGCAGTTGGGAAGAGGGAAGGGAGGAGACAGCCCTGAGTGCGGCTGGAGGGGTAGCCAGTGCCTGGGCTGGGCTGCCTGGCTAAGTGAACCCATGTCCTGTCCCCTGCCAGGTGTCGGCGGTGCTCCAGCACCTTGCTCCCTGGGGCTTATGAGAATGGGCCCGAGGAGGGCACCTTTGTGTGTGCAGAACACTGTGCCAGGCTGGGCCCGGGGACACGGTCGGGGACCAGGCCTGGGCCCTTCTCACAGCCAAAGCAGCAGCACCAGCAGCAACTCGCAGAAGATGCCAAGGATGTTCCAGGAGGCGGCCCCAGCTCCAGTGCTCCTGCAGGGGCTGAGGCCGATGGACCCAAGGCCAGCCGTGAGGCCCGGCCCCAGATCCCTACCAAGCCCCGGGTTCCTGGCAAACCACAGGAGCTGGCCAGCCCCCCTGTGGGCCGCCCCACCCCTGCCCCCAGGAAGGCCTCCGAGAGCACCGCCCCAGCACCCCCCACGCCCCGGCCCCGCTCCAGTCTGCAGCAGGAGAACCTGGTGGAGCAGGCTGGCAGCAGCAGCCTGGTGAACGGTGAGCAGGGTACAGTCGGGGCAGGGGGCACTGGGTGGCAGTGCACTATCTATTGAAAAGTCTGTGCGTCTGGGAGTGTTGGTGGGCCCCTCTCCATCTGTGCCATTGTGTGCTGTGCTGTGTTGGGGCCTGCCTGTGTTTTTGAGGTTATTATATATTTATTTATTTTTTTTATTGTATTGTATTTTTTTTTTTTTTTTTGAGACGGAGTCTTGCTCTGTTGCCCAGGCTGGAGTGCAGTGGCACAATCTCGGCTCACTGCAAGCTCCACCTCCCAGGTTCACGCCGTTCCTCTGGCTCAGCCTCCCGAGTAGCTGGGACTACAGGCGCCCACCACCACGCCCGGCTAATTTTTTGTATTTTTAGTAGAGACGGGGTTTCACTGTGTAAGCCAGGATGGTCTTGATCTCCTGACCTCGTGATCCGCCCGCCTTGGCCTCCCAAAGTATTGGGATTACAGGCGTGAGCCACTGCGCCCAGCCTATTTTTTTTTTTTTTTTTGAGATGGAGTTTTGCTCTTGTCCCCCAGGCTGGAGTGCAGGGGCGCGACCTCAGCTCACTGCAACTTCCACCTCCCGGGTTCAAGCGATTCTCCTGCCTCAGCCTCCCGAGTAGCTGGGATTACAGGCATGCACCACCACGCCCGGCTAATTTTGTATTTTTTTTTTTTTTAAGTAGAGACGGGGTTTCTCCATGTTGGTCAGGCTGGTCTTGAACTCCCTACCTCAGGTGATCTGCCTGCCTCGGCCTCCCAAAATGCTGGGATTACAGGCGTGAGCCACTGTGCCCGGCCTATTATTATTATTTTTGAGATGGAATCCCACTCTGTCACCCAGGCTGGAGTGCAGTGGTGCGATCTCGGCTCACTGCAACCTCTGCCTCCCGGGTTCAATCAATTATCCTGCCTCAGCCTCTTGAGTAGCTGGGATTACAGGCTACCACAGCCTGGCTAATTTTTGTATTTTTAGTAAAGATGAGGTTTCACCATGTTGGCCAGGCTGGTCTTGAACTCCTGACCTCAGGTGATCTGCCCACCTCAGCCTCTCAAAGTGCTGGGAGTACAGGCATGAGCCACTGTGCCGGGCTCTTACTTTTTTTTTTGAGACGGAATCTCACTCTGTCATCCAGGCTGGAGTGCAATGGCACGATCTCGGCTCACTGCAACCTCTGCCTTCCAGGTTCAAGCGATTCTCCTGCCTCAGCCTCCCAAGTAGCTGGGACTACAGGTGCACACCACTATGTCTGGCTAATTTTTGTATTTTTGGGTAGAGATGGGTTTTCACCAGTTGGCCAGGCTGGTCTCGAACTCCTGGCTTCAGGTGATCTGCCTGCCTTGGCCTCCCAAAGTGCTGGGATTAAGGCGTGAGCCACCGTGCCTGGCCTGTTTCTGAGGATATTAATTCCTGCCACAAATGCCGAGTTCCTGCAGCCTCTGCCGTGCTCTGTTCTCCATGCTGGGACGGTGCAAACGAAACAGACCCAGGCCCCGCCCCTACGCTGCCTCCCTCTGCATGCGCTCTTTTGCATCTGTTCTTGCGGGCTTTAGTTTCAGGGTGTGTAGTAAGTGCCACTCTGCATGTGCCCGTGTGTCCTCAAGCTCTCTGGGACTCTGCACATTGGTATCCTTCCTGTGTGTCCTGGCCCATCCACAGGCACACTGCAGGTGACCTCCATGCCCAGCCTCTATGCTTGTCTATGTCTAGAAGGGGAGAGCTCAGGGGCTTGGGGGAGAGCAGAGGGGTCAGGTGGGCCCCGGAGCCAGTGTGAGCTGCAGTGGAGACCCCTGGCCCATTCTGTGGGTGCATTCTCCCCCAACCCCACATCGTGGAATTCTCCCAGATGACCTCCCCGGGTTTCTGTGAGCTTGTAGGATTGAGACTCCTTGTATAAGGCTGCTGGGCAGCCCTTATCATTCCATTAGGGAAGGCATTGGTGATGGGGAGAGAGACTCCCAGGGTCACCCTGCGACTTGCACCAGAACATTCTATTTGTTCAGCTCTCGTGGAGGCTGGATCTGAGCTGACCGCTGGGGACACAGAATACTGTTCAGGCCTATCTGTGCCCTCAGGGTGCTCCCAGCGTTGAGGTGGAGACAGGCACAGATGCAAGGGTTTCAGTGGATTGTGGAAGTCTTGCTAAGTTGGAAGGAGGGGAGCAGGGGCTGCTGTGGGATTCACAGAGGACACTTGGGAGTCCAGGACTTCCAGGAGGAGGTGGCTCCCAGGCTGAGTTGAGATGATGTTTTCTGCCCACATTTGGGGGGGGGGGGGTTGTCTGAGGGGATTTGGGTTTCTTCTCAAATGAAATGCAAACGGGGTCTCAGGTGGCCTGGCCTTGACCCCTGACTGTTCTCAGCCACCTGGGTGCTTATCTAATCTCCATGGGCTGGGCTGGGGAGGTGCGAGGGTGCCAGGAGGAAGGTGGGGCGCTTCTGGGGAGGCAGGTGCTGTGGCTGGCTCCCTGGGTGCCCACCTCCTGCTGCCCATGAAGGCCTGGCTCACTCTCCTTTCCCATCTAGGAAGACTGCACGAACCGCCTGTCCCCAAGCCGAGGGGGACACCGAAGCCATCCGAGGGGTATGTCGATCCCTGAGGGGCTTTCCTGCTTTGCAGGCCCTGGTGGTGGGAATCGGGGTACTTTGGGGCCGGGTAGGGAGAGAGGCTTCCTGTGAATGGGCAGGGCAGGGCTCAGGAGGGGAAGGAGAGCTGGGCCCACAACCTGTCTCCTGAGGCTCACTCCGGGATTCCTGCGGCCAGCGCCTGGCCCCCTCCCCAGGTCCCTGCTCCTGTGGGCAGTGCTTGGTGCAGGCAGCCACCTCTGGTACCCGTCGCCTCTCCAGGCTCCTTTGCCCTGTAACGTGGGAGGCCGAGGCTTGATTACAGAGTTGATTTGAGGCTTAGCAGCAGAGTATAGAAAGACCTGGAAAAGCTCAACTGTAGTACCAGTCCCTCAGGTCCTGCAGCACGGGACCCTGCTTCACGTGGAGGACATCTACTTCAGCTGTTATTTGGGGGCCATGCTTCCCCCATGTGGTCGATCTGTAGGGAGGCAGGTGGGCCATGGCTGTGCCAGTTGTTAACATTTACTGAGTCCCTGGCACTCAGCAGGTGCCCCAGTGTCCCGCCCAGTGCTGGACTCCGTAGCTCACTGCATCCTTACACCAACCCTGTGAGGCAAGGATTATTAAGGTCCCCATTGAGCGGAAAGAGAGACTAATGCAGAGAGAGGGCAGGTGACTTTCCCAGGTTACATGGATTGTAGATGGCAGAGCCCCTCGTCGATCCTTTTCCTGGGCTGGGTTAACAGCAGCTCTGTGACTTGAAGGTTCACATTCTCTGGGCCTCAAGGGCTATGACTCTAACAGTCCATTTCAGACTGGCCCCATGGGGCTGGGGCTGGGAGAAGGGAAACAGCCGTTTCTCATCCACCCCCTTTGAAGTGGAGTCAAAACTGTCTAGAGAGAGAAGGAAGCTGACCCATTGCCTCTGGTAATGGTTTCTGCTGCCTCCCTCCTCCCTCCAGGACACCAGCCCCCAGGAAGGACCCCCCATGGATCACGCTGGTGCAGGCAGAACCAAAGAAGAAGCCAGCCCCACTTCCCCCAAGCAGCAGCCTGGGGCCACCAAGCCAGGACGGCAGGCAGGTGGAGAATGGAGGCACCGAGGAGGTGGCCCAGCCGAGCCCAGCGGCCAGCCTGGAGTCCAAACCCTATAACCCCTTTGAGGAGGAGGAGGAGGACAAGGAGGAAGAGGCTCCAGCTGCACCCAGCCTGGCCACCAGCCCTGCCCTGGGCCACCCGGAGTCCACACCCAAGTCCCTGCACCCCTGGTATGGCATCACCCCTACCAGCAGCCCCAAGTCAAAGAAGCGCCCTGCCCCGCGTGCACCCAGCGCGTCCCCACTGGGTGAGTGCCTTTCCTGGAGCTTTCCTGACAGTCGGAACTCGGGGGTGGGGCCCGGGCCTGGGGAGGGAGTGTGGTGAGGCAGAGCCTCCCAGGCCAGGCACCACGTGTTTCATGGGCGACTTCTCATTTAATCCTAGAGCAAACCTGTGAGTAGGTATCGTCACTTCCACTTTGCAGGTGAGGAGACTGAGGCACAGAGAGGCTAAGTAGTTTGCCTAAAGCCTCTCAGTGCTTAAGCGGTAGAGGCAGGATTTGAACCTGCAGAGTCTGGCCCGAGTTCATCTCTTCACCCTCCCTGTCGTGCTCGTTAAACGTGCTGTCTAGTGATGTGCTCAGTGCAGCGAGGGGCTCATGGAAAGGAGGGGTTTGCTTGAATGCTGCCTAACTCTGTCACTGTCGCTGCAGTTCCTGAGCGACCTGGGCTCTCACCTGGCCATGTGTGACCAGGTGTAATGACTCTGACTGTCCCTGTCTGTCTGTAGTCCTCCATGTGACGTGGTGGCTAAGCTCCAGGCTGCTGGGCCTCCTCCGCCCAGTGCTTCCCCCCTCACCCAGGAACGCTGGAGTTTTTGGCCCTCACCTTCTCCCAGTCTTCTGATACCCTGAGCTGGGTTTTTGGCCCTAACCTTCACCATGGCTGGGTCTGGCCGCCTCTGAGAGTTCCATGGGACCCCCTCTCACAGTGGGGCAAGAGCATGCCAGAGCTGGCAGAGGCAGGTGCTCAGGGGGTCTGAGTGGAGCCCTGGGACCCCAGCTGAGGCTGGCCTGTCTGCATGGAAGTGGTGGGCAGCTTCAGGGGACAGCAGAGGAACATGAGCTCTGGAGTCAGATACAGTGGATTCAATCCCAGCCCGTGCTGGGGCGAGCGCCCTCTCCTCTCTAAGCCTGTTGCCTCATCTGGAAAATGCAGATAATGTGTTTGGAAGCATCATATCCGTCAGCCACGAGGAGATAAATTGGTGCCCGGCAGTGCCTGTCCCAGAGCTGGTGGCTGCGAGGGCTGTGTGCTCCTCCCCCCTGCCTCCGCACTGCAGATCAGGGGCAGAGGAGGGGCCGCCTCTCTTCCTCTGGCATTCCCAAGGTGGTTTTGCTGTGGGTGCCCTCATGGGGGCTATGGGGAGTGTGGGGAAGTGGAGGCAGCAGGCAGAACGCAAGGCGGGCGGGGTGGCTGGATGCACCTCATGGCTTCCATCCTGCCGGGCGTTTGCTGTTCCCTGGGCCTTGGCCCTGTCTCGATGTGGAGGGCTTGGGTTTCCAGGGCTGCCTGCGGCTCTGTTGAGAGTGGAGCCGGGAGGTGGGGCTGGAAGCCCTTGTGGTGCTCCCCTTGTGAGGTGTCCTGGTGCTCATCCGCACAGCTCTCCACGCCTCCCGCCTCTCGCACTCGGAGCCGCCCTCGGCCACACCATCGCCAGCACTCAGCGTGGAGAGCCTGTCATCCGAGAGCTCCAGCCAGACTGCAGGTGGGGAGCTTCTGGAGCCGCCAGCTGTGCCCAAGAGCTCCTCAGAGCCTGCTGTCCATGCCCCTGGTACCCCTGGAAACCCTGTCAGCCTCTCTACCAACTCCTCCCTGGCCTCCTCTGGGGAACTAGTGGAGCCTAGAGTGGAACAAATGCCTCAAGCCAGCCCTGGCCTTGCCCCCAGGACCAGGGGCAGCTCAGGTCCCCAGCCAGCCAAGCCCTGCAGTGGCGCCACCCCCACGCCTCTCTTGTTGGTTGGAGACAGGAGCCCGGTGCCTTCCCCTGGAAGCTCGTCCCCACAGCTCCAGGTAAAGGTGAGTGCCCCCTCACCCTCACTAAAAGTGACATCCTCTCTAGTGGATGCAGATCTGGTCTCAGGACAGAAATGTCCAGGGCCTTTTCTTAATTTTTTTGAGACGGAGTCTCTCTCTCACCCAGGCTGGAGTGCAGTGGTGCGATCTTGGCTCACTGCAAGCTCCACCTCCTGGGTTCACGCCATTCTCCTGCCTCAGCCTCCCAAGTAGCTGGGACTACAGGTGCCCGCCACCACGCCCGACTAATTTTTTGTATTTTTAGTAGAGTCGGGGTTTCACCCCATTAGCCAGGATGGTCTCGATCTCCTGACCTCGTGATCCACCCGCCTCAGCCTCCCAAAGTGCTGGGATTACAGGCGTGAGCCACCACGCTCGGCCTTCTTTTTTTTTTTTTTGAGACGGAGTCTCGCTCTGTGGCCCAGGCTGGAGCGCAGTGGTGCGATCTCGGCTCTCTGCAAGCTCCACCTCCCGGGTTCACACCATTCTCCTGCCTCAGCCTCCCGAGTAGCTGGGACTACAGGTGCCCGCCACCACGCCCGGCTGATTTTTTGTATTTTTAGCAGAGACGGGGTTTCACCGTGTTAGCCAGGATGGTCTCAATCTCCTGACCTCATGATCCGCCCGCCTTGGCCTCCCGAAGTGCTAGGATTACAGGCGTGAACCACCACGCCCGGCCGTCTAGGGCCTTTTCTATCTTTACTGGCCTCTGACTTCCTGAGTGGCCTTGGCCAGTCTATCTACCCATTACCCACTCTGTCTGTTGAGGTACAAACCCATCTGTCCGTGCTTCCATCCATCTTCCAGAGCTCCCATCTATCTATCCACCTGTCCACAAACATAGCCTCCCAGGTCTTATGTATCAGGGCCCCTGTTTGCCTCCCATCCCCTCCACTGGCCTATTTGGGTTCCACTCACCAGCGACCAGTCATCCCGTATTGTCTGTCCGCTCTTCCATTCACTCAGGCTCTACTGATGCCAGACCCTGGGCAGAGTTGTATTAAAACCCTATCCTGGCCGGGTGCGGTGGCTCACACCTGTAATCCCAGCACTTTAGGAGGCTGAGGCAGGCAGGTCACTTGAGGATAGGAGTTTGAGACCAGCCTGGCCAACATGGTGAAACCCCATCTCTACTAAAAATACAAAAATTAGCCAGGTGTGGTGGCGGGTGCCTGTAATTCTGGCTACTCGGGAGGCTGAGGCAGGAGAATTGCTTGAACCCGGGAGGTGGAGGTTGTGGTGAGCTGAGATGGCTTCCGTTGTGTGCCATGAGGGGTGTTTACCGAGGAGAGCAGATGTGGCCCTATCCTGTCCTCCTGCTCTCTTGCTGGGCTCTGTCTTTTCTCAGGTGACATAGGCGTGGGGAGTGTCTGGCTGGGCACCCATCCAGGCTGCTCCTGTTCCAGATATGCTGTGTGCTCACCTATTTCTCAGCCCCATACTGAAAACCTGGGGATTACCTGGGCTCAGTACTTTCCTCCGGGCACCCAGTTCATGAGGGGCCTCTCTTGCAGCCACAGCGCCTTTGGATGGCCCAATGCTCTGCAGGCCTCTGAGCTCCCAAGGCTCATCTGGCCCCAGGTAGAGGGTGGCAGGACAGCCTTTGTGGGGCAGCTGAAGTTGTGGCCTGACCCTGCCCATGTGCCTCAGGCATCATTGAACCTTCCCTGGCCTCAGCAAGAGCCTCTTGGGCATTGATTCTGGCTTTGCCTCCCACCTGCTGTGTGTCCTTGAGCAGGCCCCATCCTCCTCTGGGCCTCGGGCTCCCACAGATGGTGAGGGGCTGGCGGCACCAAGTGTCTTGAGTGCTCAAAAGACCCCTGGCTCCTTGGTGGTGGAGGGCATGGTGGTGGGTCACCTTCGGATTCTTGTGTTTCGTATCCTGGGCTGTGTGAAGATTGGTCTGAAGTTTTGGGGCTGAGGAAAGGCTGAAAACCTTTGAGGGGCTCGCTCAGGGGCTTTGGGCTGCTTGGTTCTGCTGGCCCCTCTGGGTGTGTTAGAGGGAGGGGGCAGAACCCCAGGTGCACTTGCTTGGGGGAACCCCTGTCCCACTGTCACCCCAGGATTAGGGGAGACTTTCAGAGGCAGTGGGGGCCTTGGGGTGCCACCCTGGGTCATTGGGTGGGTGCTGCCCTGTGGGAGCCAAGCCCTGGCTCCTTGCTGTGCCCAGACTTGGGCCCCGGCACCCTCCCTGCTTCAGAAACCCCAGAGCAGCTCCCACCCCGAGAGCCTCTCTCCCTGGGCTGGCACAGGCCTCCCCCTGCTCCGCAACTGCCGAGGGAAAACTGGGTCAGTGCTTCTTGGAGCATCCCAGGTCTCAGGTGAGGCCTTTGTAAGGGGCTCACAGTGACGTCTGTTTCCGATGAGCTGGGAAGAGTGATTGGGAAATAGTGACGTTGCCCATGTGGTGGGCAGGGCCTTGCTGTGCCCCAGCGGTGGGGCTGCCCTGGCCTGTGCTGGCCTCAGAGAGGGCAGGGGTCTCCCCAGAGGCACGGAAGGATGCAGAGCCTGGGCTCTGGGTGTGTGGGTACTGGGCTGTGCAGCAGAGGATGAGATCTTTCTCTGGGAGGGAGGGAGGTACCCTCTGACTCCATCTGCTGGTCAAGCACTTCCTGGCTGGGTGACCCTGGGTGAGGAACTTCACCTCTCTGAGCCTCAGAGTCCCTACTGGGGAGAGGGTGGTTATGAGGCCCGAATGAACTATCATAGCTCTGTCTTGCCCTAAACCCAATGCCATTCTGTGCCTCTAGGGAAACCCCTGCCCTCTCTGAGGCTAGCACAGCTGGGCACCACCATCACTGGGGCACAGTAGGGTACTGCCTGCCACATGGGCAGGGTTCTAACCACTACCCCTCAATGCTAGGTGGCTGCCCAGGCCCTGAAACAGACAGATTCTCATCGCAGTTTGGGCTCATGGGAAGTGTGTGGCCGTGAGCAAATGACTTGACCTCTCTGAACTTGAGTTTACTCAGCTGTGAAATGGGCATTGTAATATCCACTTGGCAGAGTGGTTGGGAGAATTAAACAAGAATGTATAAAAAGGCCAGGTGTGGTAATCCCAGCACTTTGGAAGGCCAAGGCAGGAGGATCACTTGAGCCCAGGAGTTTGAGACCAGCCTGGGCAACAAAGTGAGACCCTGTCTTTACAAAAAAAAAAAAAAAAAAATTAGCCAGGCATGGTGGTGCGAGCCTATAGTCCCAGCTTCTCGAGAGGCTGAGCTGGGAGGATTGCTTGAGCCCCAGGAGGCTGAGGCTGCAGTGGAGCCGTGGTTATGCCATAGCTGCACACCAGCCTGGTGACAGAGTGAGACTGTCTCCAAAAAGTGTAAAAAGTATCCAGTGCAGTAACTGACACATGGGAAGAGCTCTGGAAATGGAAATGTTTGTTGAATGACTGAGTGCATCAGAGATGGAATTCGAGGAGACTGTCTCTTTGCCTGGGTCCTGCTGGCACTGGAGTGCTGGCCTGCTTTCCATGTTCCCAAATATGAGGCTGCTGGGGTCTCACGTGCCCTCTTCCCAGGCTCACCCTCTGTCACGTCTCCTTCCTTTTAGTCCTCCTGCAAGGAGAATCCTTTTAACCGGAAGCCATCGCCTGCAGCGTCCCCAGCCACAAAGAAGGCCACCAAGGGATCCAAGCCAGTGAGGCCACCTGCCCCTGGACACGGCTTTCCACTCATCAAACGCAAGGTACCAGCTGGGAGCCCCCTGAGACCAGGCTGGCCTGGGCTGGCACCCCCAACTCTGCAGCTGCAGGCTTCCCCTGGGACTCTAGGAAGGCTGGCTGGCTGGGCAGCTGGCCTCAGATGCTCAAGAGAGCACTCTTGGGCGGCCCAACTGGAAGGTCTAACTTGCAGCCCAGAGGGATTTGGAGCAGATCAGCCCTTCACCACCAAAAGCAGTGGGTGGTGCGTTTAATTTGTTACTAACAAGTTCAAGTATCAAGCACTCATGATATACTGCTACTTAAGCTGATTAGAGTGTTCTCAAGTTTATCTCTGTAACAAGGTCACTCTCACTGACATTGTGATAGCCTTTCTGGAGTGGCAGACAGGAGGCGTTTCTGTGAAGGGCAGGGAGTCATGCCACCTTCTGGAGTGTCTATTGGTGCTGGGACCAGTGGCATGCAGGGTTGTGGCTGTCCCCACACTGGCCCCTTCCCCACTGGGACCCTGCCTTCTTACCATGCTGGGGTGGGGGGCAGGGCCCAGGCCCTGGAGCCACCAGTGGCCAATGCTGGCCAGAGAAGAGGGCAAGGCTCCTGGCAGCAACCAGGCAGGGGAGGGCTCAGCTGGCCGTCAGGTGACCAGGCGCTGTTGGGCAGGTCCAGGCTGACCAGTACATCCCTGAGGAGGACATCCACGGAGAGATGGACACCATTGAGCGCCGGCTGGATGCCCTGGAGCACCGTGGGGTGCTGCTGGAGGAGAAGCTGCGTGGCGGCCTGAATGGTGCGGGAGCGGCTGGGAGGGCCTGTTGGGTGGGACTGGGGGCAGGAGCCTCTATTCCCCGGGGAACTGAGCCAGGCATGGCAGCCAGCCCTGGCCTCAGTGGGTATCTGGCTTCCAGAGGGCCGTGAGGATGACATGCTGGTGGACTGGTTCAAGCTCATCCACGAGAAGCACCTACTGGTGCGGCGAGAGTCCGAGCTCATCTATGTGTGAGTCCCCCCGCCCGGGGCATCCCTCCCTGGAATCCGTAGAGCTTAGAATGGAGAACCCTTACCCTCTTCCCTCATCAGTAATAGCGCAGGGCAGGGCAGCTGGGGCTCGGGCAGAATTGTTAAGAGTCACCTTATTCCCACCCCTAGCTTCAAGCAGCAGAACCTGGAGCAGCGCCAGGCTGATGTCGAGTACGAGCTCCGGTGCCTCCTCAATAAGCCAGGTGAGTGCAGCCACTGGCACTCCCCTGGCAACTGCCCTGGGGCCTGGTGACACGGAGGAGTGGGGGAGCGGGCGGACAAAACCCCAGTGGGATGCACAGGCAGACTGGGGACAGGGCCAGAGGAGGAGGCGCGGGGCAGGGCTGTCTGGGTCACCCCCGAGGATGGGAGAGACTATAACAGGCAGTAAGCTGGCTGGGGCTGTGGTAGGAAAAGGAACCGCACAGACAGTGTAGGGTATGGACGTCCGTGGTACCAGGGATGACAGGCTGTCAGTGAATGAAGATCAGGCCCAGGACCAGCCCGGCCTGATTTGTGCGTGGGTCAGACTGTTCCTTCTTCTGCCACTAGCTTGCTCTGTGACCTTGGGCAGGATTCTTAGCCTCACTGAGCCTCAGTGGCTTCACATGTAAGACGGGAATGAAGGTCCCCACCTCCTCGGGTGTTCTTGGGACCAGGAGACAGTGGACGTGGACTCTGTACCCTCTGAGGGGCTGATGGCTGACGGTTACCATGTGGCTGAGTTGGGGTTTGGTGAGGAGGGCTCCTCACACGCCCTGTGATGGTGGAATGCAGTGAACCGCAGCTGCAGGCAGAGACCCCAGGACAATGGAAATTCCAGAGTTGGGAGCCACGGCTTTTGACCACTTTCTTATGGCTCAGGCATGATGCCAGCCCTGGGCAAGGGCCATCTTGACAGATGGGAAGTGGAGGGCCAGAGAGGTCAAGGGACTTGGCTGTTGGTGACAGGGCTGGGCTTCCATCCATGTCTCTGATCTGGGACTGTCCCTGCACACACAGCCCCTCCAGACTGTGGGGATGGTGGCAGGGGAACTGTCTACTGACTGGGGAATTTGGGAGGCTGGAGTGTCCCAGGGGAAGCCACAGAATGTCCCCAGGCTTCTGCTGTCTTGTGTGAGTCACTCCCAACTCTCCAGGAGGCTGGGGCGCGGCCAACACTCAGAGCCACAGCGGCGCCCTGTGGCCAGAGCGGGCACGGCTCCTCTGCCTCCCTGGCTAGCCCGGCCCCGGGGCTTACTGTGGCTTTTCCAGCCCCTGTGTGGTAGCTGTGCGTCCTGGGCTTGTCAGCCTGTCCTGGATGTTGCTTTTGGAAGTTGAGGCTGGTGTATGAGGCCCCGAGTACAATACACCATGAGGGCCATTGCTTGGGGGCATAAGGCTGCTAGGTTCAAATACCAGCTCCACCTTCACTGTGTGACACTGGTCAAAGATTTCATGTCCCTGAGTCTCAGTTTCCCCACGTGTAGACTGGGGACATAACTTACCCAGGCCCCAGGTATGGAAAATGGCAAAGTGGGATTCAAACTTGGGTGGTGACTTGGAGGCGCTGCTCTGTCCCCAGAACCAGGTTGGGCCACCTGCTCCTCAATTTTGGCAAGGTGAGGCCATAGGGGAAAGGGGCAGTGGCTGAGGGGGCTTCAGGATATTTATTTATTTATTTTGGGGGGGGTATTTATTTATTTATTTATTTATTTTTTTTGAGAAGGAGTCTCTGTCGCCCAGGCTGGAGTGCAGTGGCGTGATCTCGGCTCACTGCAAGCTCTGCCTCCCAGGTTCACACCATTCTCCTGCCTGAGCCTCCCGAGTAACTGGGTATACAGGCGCCCGCCACCAAGCCCGGCTAATTTTTTGTGTTTTTAGTAGAGACGGGGTTTCACCATGTTAGCCAGGATGGTCTTGATCTCCTGACCTTGTGATCCACCCGCCTTGGCCTCACAAAGTGCTGGGATTACAGGCGTGAGCCACTGCGCCCGGCCCTATTTATTTTTTTATTTTTTTATTTTTTGAGACGGAGTCTCACTCTGTTGCCCAGGCTGGAGGGCAGTGGCATAAACTCGGCTCACTGCAAGCTCCGCCTTCCCAGGTTCACACCATTCTCCTGCCTCAGCCTCCCTAGTAGCTGGGACTACAGGCGCCTGCCACCCCGCCCCGCTAATTGTTTGTATTTTTAGTAGAGACGAGGTTTCACCATGTTAGCCAGGACGGTCTCAATCTCCTGACCTCGTGATCCGCCCGCCTCAGCCTCCCAAAGTGCTAGGATTACAGGCGTGAGCCACTGCGCCCAGCCCCAGCCCTATTTGTTATTATTATTATTATTTTTTTTTTTTGAGTCGGAGTCTCGCTCTGTCGCCTAGGCTGGAGTGCAGTGGCACGATCTTGGCTCACTGCACGCTCCACCTCCTGGGTTTACGCCATTCTCCTGCCTCAGCCTCCCGTGTAGCTGGGACTACAGGCGCCTGCCACCACACCCGGCTAATTTTTTGTACTTTTAGTAGAGACGAGGTTTCATCGTGTTAGCCAGGATGGTCTTGATCTCCTGACCTCGTTATCCGCCCACCTCGGCCTCCCAAAGTGCTGAGATTACAGGCGTGAGCCACCGCACCTGGCCTATTATTTTTTTGAGATGGAGTGTCACTATGACATCCAGGCTGAAGTGCAATGGCGTGAACTCAGCTCACTGCAACCTCTGCCTCCCAGGTTCAAGTGATTCTCCTGCCTCAGCCTCCCCAGTAGCTGGGATTACAGGCGCCCACCACCACGCTTGGCTAAGGATATTTACTTTTTTTTTTTTTTTTTTTTTGAGACAGAGTCTCGCTCTGTTGCCCAGGCTGGAGTGCAGTGGCGTGATCTGAGCTCACTGCAACCTCCACCTCCCGGCTTCAAGCAATTCTCCTGCCTCAGCCTCCCTAGTAGCTGGGATTTCAGGTGTGCGCCACCACACCCGGCTAATTTTTGTATGTTTAGTAGAGACGAGGTTTCACCATTTGGCCAGGCTGGTCTCGAACTCCTGACCTCCGGTGATCCACCTGCTTCGGCCTCCCAAAGTGCTGGGATTACAGCCGTGAGCCACCGGGCCCGGCCTAGGATATTTATTTGAAGGCAGGGAAGCCTGTGGCGGTAGATGTTGTGGAGGGAAGGCCAAGTGTGGGCACTCATCCCTGGAGCCTGCAGGCTGGGGGAGGGGGAAATACTAGGGCCCCAGTGGGCACCTGGGGGTTGTCCTGTGGGTTGGCTGGGGCCTTGAGAGGAAAGGAGGCCGGAGGGGCAGCAGGTGTGCCCAGCTTCAGGGGAGCCTCCTGCTGGGCTCCCTGCCCCCAGCATCCCTTCTAGTCTACCTTCCTCCACAGCCTTGGATAAATGTCCCAGTATGTCACTTGGGTCGAGTTGCTTCTCCTGCTGGAGGATCCCTGGGGTTCCCTGTTGTCTCCTCGCCCCTGCCCCACCCTGTCCCTCCTGAATCTTGCCTCCTGCCAGAAGCCACCTAGTGAACATTTGTTGAATGGATGAATAAACATGAGCATGAGACCCTTGGTGCCGCCCTGTTCTTGCAGCAGGTGCTGTGCTGGCCCTGCTGGGGCCCCTTGCAGGGCTCTTTGGTAGGCAGCCTGGTGTCCTTGGTCTCTTCTGTTACAACCTTCTTTTCCCTAAGAACTTGTAAGCCCTGGCCGGGCGCGGTGGCTCACGCCTGTAATCCCAGCGCTTTGGGAGGCCGAGACGGGTGGATCATGAGGTCAGGAGATCGAGACCATCCAGGCCAACATGGTGAAACCCTATCTCTATTAAAAATACAAAAAATTAGCCAGGCGTGGTGGCGGGCGCCTGTAGTCCCAGCTACTGGGGAGGCTGAGGCAGGAGAATGGCATGAACCCGGGAGGCAGAGCTTGCAGTTAGCTGAGATCACACCACTGCACTCCAGCCTGGGCGACAGAGCAAGACTCTGTCTCAAAAAAAAAAAAAAAAAAAAAAGAACTTGTAAGCCCCACCTATCGGGGCCCTTCCTTTCTGCACTCTTAGTTTCTAGCATGGTATTTAGCATGGGGCTGGCCTGCCGCACTTAGGCAGTGGCTCCTGGCGGCCTGGGGAGGAAGAGGGCTTTTCTACTAATCATGCCCCCTAACTTTTCTCCCTGGGCAGAAAAGGACTGGACGGAGGAGGACAGGGCCCGGGAGAAGGTGCTGATGCAGGAGCTTGTGACCCTCATTGAGCAGCGCAACGCTATCATCAACTGCCTGGATGAGGACCGGCAGAGGTGACATGGCCAGGGGTGGGGGCTCCTGGGGGCAGGGCCAGAGCAGGTCAGGCTCTGGGCCCCATGGGTGGGGCAGCTCCCTGGAGAGCCAAAGACACAGTCCACGCCTCAGGCTGGGCCAGCCCTGCCCTCCTACCAGCGATCCCAGTGCACCGTTGCTCAGCCCTGTGTGGACAGAGAGGGGCATCTGCTCCTTCCTCCCGTGGGACTCTCAGCTGCTGCTGCTTTTTTTTTTTTTTTTTTTTTTTGAGACAGCATTTCACTCTTGTTGCCCAGGCTGGAGTGGAATGGCATAACCTCGGCTCACTACAACCTCTGTCTCCCAGGTTCAAGCGATTCTCCTACCTCTGCCTCCCGAGTAGCTGGGATTACAGGCATGCGCCACCGCACCCAGCTACTTTTTGTATTTTTAGTAGAGACGGGGTTTCACCATTTGGCCAGGCTGATCTCGAACTCCTGACCTCAGGTGATCCACCCACCTTGGCCTCCCAAAGTGCTGGGATTACAGGCGTGAGCCGCCGCGCCCAGCTTAACTGCTGCTGCTTATTTCAGGGAGGAAGAGGAAGACAAGATGTTGGAAGCCATGATCAAGAAGAAAGGTGAGGCCCTTGCTGGGGATGAGACTGGTGCCCACTTGAACTTCGGCACTGGGGCTAGAAGGGAGGGACTGGTTGAAGGGAGGGTTGGAGTGGGCACTACCAGGATGGCTGTGCACAAACTCCGCAGCCTCTGTTTTGCAGAGAGGGCTGTGTGTAGCAAGACAGGCCAGCATACAGCCAGGAAGGCTGTGGCTTAGGCTTGGAGGGTAGCCGTGGGATGCCCTGATGCCCACAGAGACGACTGTGGTATATGGGAGGCATCTTCCCAGGGTGGATTTGCCCTAAGCTGTGCATTCCCCCTTGAGATCTGCAGCTGGTTTTGTTGGGGTCTGTGGGCCCAAACAGCAGTGCTTCCTGGGGACCAAGTGGTGCTTGAAACAGTTAAAAGAGTACTGGACAGGAGATCGAGACCATCAGGGCTAACACGGTGAAACCCCGTCTCTACTAAAAATACAAGAAATTAGCTGGGCGTGGTGGCGGGAGCCTGTAGTCCCAGCTACTCGGGAGGCTGGGGCAGGAGAATGGTGTGAACCCAGGAGGCAGAGCTTGCAGTGAGCCAAGATCATGCCACTGCACTCCAGCCTGGGCAACAGAGGGAGACTCCGTCTCAAAAAAAAAAAAAAAAAAAAAAAGTACTGGACTGTGAGTCTAAGGATTTTTGTTTTTGTTTTTGTTTTGTTTTTTTTTTTGAGACAGAGTCCCACTCTGTTGTTCAGGCTGGAATGCAGTGGTATGATTTTGGCTCACTGCAACCTCTGCCTCCTGGGTTCAAGCAATTCTCCTGTCTCAGCCTCCTGAGTTGCTGGGACTACAGGCACATGCCACCACACCCAGCTAATTTTTTTTTTTTTTTTTTTTTTTTTTTGAGACAGAGTCTTGCTTTTGTCACCCAGGCTGGAGTGCAGTGGTACAATCTCAGCTCACTGCAACCTCCGCCTCCCAAGTTCAAGCAATTCTCCTGCTTCAGTTTCTTGAGTAGCTGAGATTAGCTGCCACCATGCCCAGCTAATTTTTGTACTTTTAGCAGAGACGGGGTTTCGCCATGTTGGCCAGGCTAGTCTTGAACTCCTGACCTCAGGTGATCCACCCGCCTCGGCCTCCCAAAGTGCTAGGACTACAGGTGTGAGCCACTGCGCCCGGCCCTGGCTAATTTTTTTGTATTTTTGGTAGAAACGGGGTTTCATCATGTGGACCAGGCTGGTCTCGAACTCCTGGCCTCAAGCGATCTGCCCACCTTGGCCTCCCAAAATGCTGGGATTATAGGCGTGAGCCAGTGTTCCTGGCTAGGATTTGGGTTTTGGTCTTGGTTTTACCAGTACCTCACTTTGTGGCCTTGTGGTTAGGTCTTGACTCAGGCCAAGTCAGACTACTTGAGTTCTAGTCCCAGCTCTGGCACTTATGAGCTGGGTGACTTTGAGCCGGCCAGTCTACCACTCTGGTCTCATTCTTTATATCTGCAGAATGGGGGTGAAAATGGCACCCCCTCACAGGTGCGTGCTGGGATTACTGAGATAATGTGTAAAATTTAGCTGAGGGCCCCGGCCCTACAAAGAGCTCAGTTGGTATTAGTCCATTTCAAAGGCCTACATTTTGCTTGTCTATAAAATTAGGGGCTCAGACAGATGATTTTGAAGGTTTCTCTTGCTCTGACAGCGTTTGTGTTGTAAGTAACAGAGCTGCGGGCACCAGCCTGGGTGAATCTAGCCTTTTAAAGATAAATGGGGGCCAGGCGCAGTGGCTCACGCCTGTAATGCCAGCACTTTGGGAGGCCGAGGCCGGCAGATCACGAGGTCAGGTGTTCGAGACCAGCCTGGCCAGCATGGTGAAACCCTGTCTCTACTAAAAATACAAAAATTAGCCGGGCGTGGTGGCGCTTGCCTGTAATCCTAGCTACTCGGGAGGCTGAAGTAGAAGAATCGCCTGAACCTAGGTGGCAGAGGTTGCAGTGAGCCGAGATCCTGCCACTGCATTCCAGCCTGGGCCACAGAGCAAGTCTCCGTCTCAAAAAAAAAGATAAATGGGGCCAGGCACGGTGGCTCACGCCTGTAATCCCAGCACTTTAGGAGGCTGAGGTGGGCTCATCGCCTGAGGTCAGAAGTTTGAGACCAGCCTGGCCCAACATGGTGAAACCCCATCTCTACTAAAAATACAAAAATTAGCTGGGTGTGGTGGCACACTTCTGTAATCTCAGGTACTTGGGAGGCTAAGGCAGGAGAATTTCTTGAACCAGGAGGCAGAGTTTGCAGTGAGCTGAGACTGCGCCATTGCACTCCAGCCTGGGCGACAGAGACTCTGTCTCAAAAAAAAGAAAAAGATAAAGATAAATGGATGCCATGCTTCAGAATTCCCGGATTCTAGGCCGGGTGTGGTGGCTCACGCCTGTAATCCTAGCAGTTTGGGAGGCCGAGGCAGGGGGGGATCACGAGGTCAGGAGATCGAGACCATCCTGGCTAACAGTGAAACCCCGTCTCTACTAAAAATACAAAAATTAGCCGGGGCATGGTGGCACCCACCTGTAGTCCCAGCTACTCGGGAGGCTGAGGCAGGAGAATCGCTTGAACCCGGGAGGCAGAGGTTGCCATGGGCCAAGATCGCGTCATTGCACTCCAGCCTGGGCAACAGAGCGAGACTCAGTCTCAAAAAAAAAAAAGAATTCCCGGATTCAGCAGAGCTCTTACATGTGCTGACCATCTTGATCTTTCCCCAAACACTGGAGGTGGGGAGGGGGAGGATGGGCCCCATCCTCTAGGTGGAGAGACAGAGGCTGGGAAAGGTGAGTGGCTTGTCCCTCCCAGGCTCCACACAGGAAGTGGTGGGGCTGGGCTGAGCCCTGCTGCCCATGCCCAGGCCTGTGTCACTGGCTGTAGCCTGCCCTGGATGTACCCCTCTTCTCCACTTTGTTAAGTGCTCCCCTCTCTGTGCTGCAGAGTTCCAGAGGGAGGCTGAACCCGAGGGCAAGAAGAAGGGGAAGTTCAAGACCATGAAGATGTTGAAACTGCTAGGAAACAAACGTGATGCCAAGAGCAAGTCCCCCAGAGACAAGAGCTAACAGCACGAGAAGCCAGTTGGGGACTGCCCCCTCCTGGACCAGCTCCTGGGCTGTGCTCTGTTTGAAGGGGGCGCCCTGCTCCCTTCAGATCAGTCAGGAGGAAGATGACTAAGGGGAGGGATCCTCTGGGTGATGGCCTCTTCCTCCTCAGGGACCTCTGACTGCTCTGGGCCAAAGAGTCTCTTGTTTATTCTCCAAGCCCCAGGCAGCGGTGATTCAGCCCTGCCCAACCTGATTCTGATGACTGCGGATGCTGTGACTGACCCAAGGGGCAAATAGGGTCCCAGGGTCCAGGGAGGGGCGCCTGCTGAGCACATCCGCCCCCTCACCCTGCCCAGGCCCTGCCATGAGCTCTGGCCTGGGTCTCCGCCTCCAGGGTTCTGCTCTTCCAGGCAGGTCAGCAATTGGCGCTGGGCCACACTGGCTTCTTCCTGCCCCATCCCTGGCTCTGAGTCTCTGTCTTCCTGTCCTGTGCAGGCGCCCCTGGATCTCAGTTTCCCTCACTCAGGAACTCTGTTTCTGAAGTCTTCAGTTAAGTTTGAGTTTATGACTGAGTGACGTGAATGGGCCTGACAGGCAAATCCATCCCTCTCTCCCTCATAGTTCCAGGAGCGGCTTCCCTTGTCTCCCCTTACTCCACAGGGAGCCTCCCTTGCCAGGACCAGGGCTGCGATGGCCATGCTGGGGCAGGTGGGTGCTCTGTTAGCTGCTCCTAGTGCTGCCCCCAGGCTGCAGTTCTGGTCCCTGGTTGTCAGGTAGGAAGGGTGCACTTGAAGCAGGTGCTCATCTCGGTTCCTTAACGTTTGTAGTCTGACCCCTCATTTAGGCCTTCCTCTGCCGCCCCGGTCCAGGGAAGAGGCTCGCTCCCGCCCATGGTCATCACTGGTCTGTCTGCTCTGTTGTCTGTTCTCTCCCTGACTCCCTCCCACTGAAGGCCTGATGGCCACTCACCCCTCTGGGATGGCTGTGGGAGAGGAGGAGTGATGGGGACCATCACCTTTTCTGCAGGAAATGTGCCCAGCAGCTCTTGGTCAAAGCACTGTTGCTATAAGCTATCTCTGGGATGCCTCTAGGCCCCCTTCCCTCTACACACCTCTGGGAAGAGATCACACTGTATTAACTCTCGAGGAGTTTCCTCACCAATAAACAGACAACCTCAACTGCCAGTGCCCTGCAGCCTCGGGCCACAGCGGCAGCCTTGTCTGCCCTCCCACCTGCCTCTGCCACACCTGGTGGCTGAGCATCTCTGGTTGCCCAGAGGCCATGTTGGGGCCATCCTCCAGGAGGGATCTCTGTCCTCACCGCCTGCCACTGGGCAGGATCCCTTTCCTCTGCAGGGAGAGGTGGCTTCTTGGCCATGCAGCCCCTGGCAGCCTCCTTCTAAACATGCCTGTTGGCCTGGAGCTGGCGCCACCAACTCCAGGGCCTTTCCAGGGCCAGACAGGTAACACGCATGAACCCGAGTGACAGCTCCGACGGGCTGTTTCAGTGTCAGGAGACTAAGCTGGCAGGGGCAGGGGTGAACTGGAGGCAAGTCAAGTCACCTGTGGCCTGTGGGGCTGAATGTGGGCCCAGTGTTGCCAGATCCTTTGTTTGTCATAAGAAGCTAGAAATCCAGATTTTATGTATGTATAATTTGTAAATGCTGAAAGCTAGCCTGAATTTCTCTTTCTTTTTTTTTTTTTTTTTTTGAGACAGAGTCTCGCTTTGTCGCCCAGGCTGGAGTGCAGTGGCGCGATCTCGGCCCACTGCAAGCTCCGCCTCCCGGGTTCACGCCATCCTCCTGCCTCAGCCTCCTGAGTAGCTGGGACTACAGGTGCACGCTACCATGCCTGGCTAATTTTTTGTATTTTTATTTTTAATTTTTTTAATTTTAATTATTTATTTATTTTATTTTTTTTTTTTTTGAGACGGAGTCTTGCTCTGTCGCCCAGGCTGGAGTGCAGTGGCGCCATCTCAGCTCACTGCAACCTCCGCCTCCCGGGTTCATGCCATTCTCCTGCCTCAGCCTCCTGAGCAGCTGGGACTACAGGCGCCCGCCACCACGCCCAGCTAATTTTTTGTATTTTTTTTTTTTTAGTAGAGACGGGGTTTCACTGTGTTAGCCAGGATGGTCTCGATCTCCTGACCTCCTGATCCACCCGCCTCGGCCTCCCAAAGTCCTGGGATTACAGGCGTGAGCCACGGCGCCCGGCCACTAGCCTGAATTTCATTCAAGGGTTGGCTGATACTGTGTGTCCAGGGCAGGCCAGATTTGTCCTGGGGTTCTCTGGTTTGCTGCCTCCTGACCACATGATGGGGCCTTCGAGGTGGAGGACAACTGTTCCCATTAGATTGCACCCTCTGCCCTCAGGTTCTCGAGGGTGTGTGGACACAGAGGCTTTCCATGGGATGTCCCTGAGCCGGCCCTTGATCAGGACCTCACCATTTACAGGGCCGTTTTATTCTGCAAACCGAAACTTGGGTCATGTGACCTGGTGGGATTATGGGACTCCCTCCAGGTGCCTGAGACAGGGTTGATATTTCCAAAATATTTTGGTGATTTACTGGGACAGGCAAATGACAGAATACTGGAGAAGGTAGGGATCATGGGTATCAGGAGCCAGAGGGGAGGGGGACAGATGTGCTGTGTACAGGACAAGGTGTCAGGTGACTCCTTCCCAGCAGGGCCTCACAGATGCACAAGCACGGAGCTGGTGGGTTTTGCCCAAGAAAGGTCACACGGCACACGCAGGGATTGGAAGTCCCAGGCCAAGGCTCTAGGTCGCTCCCACCCTTTCATGTTTCTTTCTGTGGCCCTGGGTATAGTGGAAAGACATAAAGCTAAAGCCAGCTTTTAATCCTGAGTGCACTGCTTGCCAGGTAAATACCCTTGGTTGTGGTATCTTGTTGAGACTTAGTTTTCACAGAGGGATAATGAACCATTGCAGAGGTTTATTGAGATCATTAACAGAGTGGAATTTAGCACCCGCCACAGCAGCCAGCCATGGGGTGCCCAAGAGGTTGGTTCCCATTGCCACTTGAAATATGCAAACGTTGGTTCCCATTGCCACTTGAAATATGCAAACAGGTAGCTAGAAACCATCTGTGCTTGACAAAGTCTAATGCCTTGAACAAATAAGCTTATCCCTCTGAAAACAAAATGGTGCTTGTAATGACCCACGTTAAATATGTTTTATTGGCCAGTTAATCATTGTGGTTGAATACTTGCCTAAGGCAGTAAGAAATCAAATAAGTAAATCCTAAAATAGGAAGAAAGGAATCATATTCATTCCTGAATTCAGAAAACTAAATGAGCAGGCCACAGGCCAGAGGTGGTGGGAAGCAGGCCCAGTGAATACCTTTAGACACACGTCCTAGTAGGGATGCTCGGGCCTTGCTTCTCTGTGGATGGGGCTGTGAGTCTCAGAGGCTCCAGCTGCATTCCGGGGCAGGGGCTAGGCTGCTGAGTATGCCTTGGGGTACTGCAGGGCAGTGCTGTACCACCATCTGATGTGGCTGAAGGCTGGTAGGATGGGCTGGCCTGAGGAGGGCCCTGCCTGGCAGAGGAGTGGACTCCAGTGGTCGAGCTTGGGCTACCCTGCCCGTCTCTGGAGACAGATTAAGTGGTGGCAAGAGCCTTCCTAAGTTCCTCACTCCTTCTGTGGTCAATGTCTTCCATTTCCCGGAGTTTCTGCAAAGGGCATCAGGGAAAGCAGGTGTATCAGGGCTAGGAACCTGAGGAGCTGTCACAGCAGTGAGCTAGGGCCTGACCCCTGAACCCTGCCACAGCAGGCCCTGTATTTCTGTTCGCACTTGGCTCTGGGCCCTTCCCCTCCCCACTTCCCTGGCTGTTTCTCCTACCTGGGAGATTTCAGCAAGGATGATTCCTCGGTACTGTTTGCCCTGTCCCAGGGCCTCCATGTCAGCCAGGAATTCTTTCCTCTCCTGGATTTCCTTCACCACTGGACAGAGGAGAGGGCTGTTAGGTTCCCGTGAGGGATGCAGGCAGCGGGTTGCCTCTCTTGAGGAGAGGAAGTGGTTCTATTGTCAAATAGTGTTTCTAGGCCAGGCACGGTGGCTCATGCCTATAATCCCAGCACTTTGGGAGGCCGAGGCAGGTGGATCACGAGGTCAGGAGTTCGAGACCAGCCTGACCAACATGGTGAAACCCCATGTCTACTAAAAATACAAAAATTAGCCAGGCATGGTGGCGGGTGCTGGTAATCCCAGCTACTCAGGTGGCTGAGGCAGGAAGGATTGCTTGAACCTGGGAAGTGGAGGCTGCAGTGAGCCCAGATCACGCCACTGCACTCTAGCCTGGGCAATAAGAGCGAGACTGTCTCAAAATAAATAAATAAATAAATAGTGTTTCTCACTTGTTGGCCCCCAGGGATCCCCTGACTGCTCCATCCAATTTTGGGCCCCCTCCTCACATTACCCCCACCCACAGCATGACTGGTCCATCGGAGTCTTACACTCTTCAAATCGGTCTAGCTCAGGGGCTGGAGCCTCCTGTCGTGCAGGAGGGGCCTTTCTTTTCCGTTCCTCTGGGTCCTTCCCCATGGCAAAGATATTTTGGAGTCTTTGTTTCTCCTTCTCCAGATCCCCTGTAGGGCCAAAAAGAAATGGCCTAGTTAGGCCGTGAAGGGTGCCCTCATTCATGGTCTGTGTTCCCAAGTGCACGTGCTGGCTGCAGGGTTCCTGGTCATGCAGACAGGGCTTCCGTACACCCAGCTGCTACCCTGGGTTCTCCTGAGCAATACTGTACTGTCAAGAGAGGCAGGAAGAGGTTGAAAGAACCAAGAAAAGAGTTTGGGTATGGTCTGTAATTCCAACACTTTGGGAGGCTGAGGTGGGAGGATTGCTTAAGACCAGGAGTTCAAGACCAGCCTAATGGATGTAGTGAGACCCCCATCTCTTTTTATCTTTTTCTTTTTCTTTTTTTTTTTTTTTTTTTTGAGACAAGGTCTGACTCTGTCACCCAGACTGGAGTGCAGTGACACAATTTCGGCTCACTGCAACCTCTCGGGCTCAAGTCATCCTCCCACCTCAGCCTCCCGAGTAGCTGGGACTACAAGTGGACGTCATCGTGCCCAGCTAATTTTTGTATTTTTTTTTTTTTTAGTAGAGATGGAGTTTTGCCATGTTGCCCAGGCTGGTCTCAAACACGTGTGCTCAAGCGATCTGCCAGCTTCGGCCTCCCAAAGTGCTGGAATTACAGGCATGAGCCATCACGCCTGACCATATCCTATCTCTAAAAAAAAAAAAAAGTCCAGGCACGGTGGCTCACACCTGTAATCCTAGCACTTTGGGAGGCTGAGGCAGGCAAATCATGAGGTCGGGAGTTTGAGACCAGCCCAGCAAACATGGTGAAACCCCATCTCTACTAAAAATACAAAAAATTAGCTGGGCATGGGCTGGGCGCGGTGGCTCATGCCTGTAATCCCAGCACTTTGGGAGGCCAAGGTGGGCGGATCACGAGGTCAGGAGATCAAGACCATCCTGGCTAACACGGTGAGACCCCACCTCTACTAAAAATACAAAAAAATTAGCCGGGCGTGATGGCAGGTGCCTGTAGTCCCAGCTACTCGGGAGGCTGAGGCAGGAGAATGGCGTGAACCCGGGAGGCGGAGCTTGCAGTGAGCCGAGATGGTGCCACTGCACTCCAGCCTGGGCGACAGAGCAAGATTCCATCTCAAAAAAAAAAAAAAAAATTAGCTGGGCAGGGCATGGTGATGGGTGTCTATAATCCCAGCTACTTGGGAGGCTGAGGCATGAGAATTGCCTGAACCCAGGAGGTGGAGGTTGCAGTGAGCCGAGATCGTGCCACTGCACTCCAGCCTGGGTGACAGCGCGAGACTCCGTCTCAAAAAAAGCTGGGTGTGGTGAACACCTGTGGTCCCAGCTATTCTGGAGGCTGAGGCAGGAGGATTGCTTGAGCTCAGGAGTTCTGGCTGCAGTGAGCTATGATCAGGGCACTGCATTACAGAATGGGTGACAGAATGAGAGCAACACTGTCTCAAAAAAAAAAAAAAAAAAAGGCCGGGAGCGGTGGCTCATGCCTGTAATCCCACCACTTTGGGAGGCCAAGGTGGGTGGATCACTTGAGGCCAGGAGTTCAAGACCAGCCTGGCCAACATGGTGAAACCCCATCTCTACTAAAAAAATTAACTGGACATGGTGGTGAATGCTTGTAATCCCAGCTACTCAGGAGGCTGACACATAAGAATTGCTTGAACCCGGGAGGCGGAGGTTACAGTGAGCCGAGATAGCACCACTGCACTCTAACCTGGGCACAGAGTGAGGCTCTGTCTTTAAAAAAAAAAAAAGTTTTGTCAGAACTTAGCAGAGCAGGGCTAAGAAAGCTTAGGAACCTGGGGCCTCGGCGATGCCTGTAGTGGCAACTTACGTATAGGGGCTGCAGAGAGAGGTTAGGCTGTGGCCTTGAGCCCTGAAAGCCCCTATCATCAGGAAGTGGTAGATTCCAGTTAATCGTGAGTTCTGGAAAAATAAAAAAAGAGGACCATCTGACTGGTTTCCTCTGCGCCCTGAATACCCCTAAGCTAACGTGCTGAGGCTCAAGAGCATTGGTACAGAGTGCATGGGGATTTGATTAGCTACCTTCCCACCTGCCCTGTGGGCTGCTTGCGTCCCTCTCCCTTGTCCTCCCCCAGGGAGATGGAGAAAGGCCCTAGCTGAGACCCTCACTTACTGGTGGCTTGAGGCTTGAACTGCTCCCGGCTGTAGGCCCCATTGGCTTGGCACATGTTGGCAGGCCGGAGGTGGGGACGGGCTGCGAGGATGGGAGGCAGGTAGATGGGCGAGGCTATTTGCTTGGAAGGTAAGACCCTCTGGCTGGATGTTGGGCTGCACTGTAGGGGCAAAGCGTCTCCTCCTGGGGAACGAAGGGTTGGGGTGGGAGGACCCACATGGCTTTTTTTTTTTTTTTTGAGTCTGAGTCTTGCTCTGTCACTCAGGCTGGAGTGCAGCGGCGCGATCTCAGCTTACTGCAACCTCTGCCTCCTAGGTTCAAGCGATTCTCCTGCCTCAGTCTCCCAAGTAACTGGGATTACAGGCATGCACCACCATGCTTGGCTAATTTTTGTATTTTTAGTAGAGACAGGCTATGTTGGCCAGGCTGGTCTTGGACTCCTGACCTCAAGTGATCCACCCACCTCGGCCTCCCAAAGTGCTAGGATTATAGGCATGAGCTATTGCACCAGGCCACTTTGTAAAAATAAAAGTTGGCAGGGCACAGTGGCTCACGCCTGTAATCCCAGCACTTTGAGAGGCCGAGATGGGTAATCACTTGAGGTCAGGAATTCGAGACCATCCTGGCTAACACTTTCGGTGAAACTCTGTCTCTACTAAAAATACAAAAAATTAGCTGGGCGTGGCGGCGGGTGCCTGTAGTCCCTACTACTCGGGAGGCTGAGGCAGGAGAATGGCGTGAACCCAGGAGGCAGAACTTGCAGTGAGCCGAGATTGCACCACTGCACTCTAGCCTGGGCGACAGAGCGAGACTCCGTCTCAAAAAAAAATTAATAAAATAAAAATAAAAGTAATACCTACCTGTTAAAAGAAGTCAAAAGGCCAGGTGCAGTGGCTCATGCCTGTAATCCCAACACTTTGGGAGGCCGAGGTGGGCAGATCACTGGAGGTCAGGAGTTCGAGACCAGCCTGGCCAACATGGTGAAACCCCATGTCTAAAGAAAAACAAAAAAAATTAGCCAGGCATTATGACGGGTGCCTATAATCCCAGCTACTTGGGAGGGTGAGGCAGGAGAATCACTTGAACCCAGGAGGTGGAGGTTGCGGTGAGCCAAGATTGCGCCACTGCATTCCAGCCTGGGTGAATGAGCAAGACTGTCTCAAAAAAACCCCCATAAAACAAAAATTAGCTGGGTGTGGTGATGCAGGCCTGTAATCCTAGCTACTGGGAAGGCTGAGGCAGGAGAATCGCTTGAACCCAGGAGGTGGAGGTTGCAGTGAGCTGAGATTGAGCCACTGCACTCCAGCCTGGGCAACAGAGTGAGACTCTGTCTCAAAAAACAAAACAAAACAAAAGTCAAACAGTACAAGGAGTCTTCTCTTCTTCCTTCCAGTCCCACCCCTCTATAATGAATGAGTGATAATGGTAACAGTTTGGTGGTCTCCTTCCTTTTTGATGCTTATACAAACATGTTCAAAGATATATGTGCATATAAGATTCTTTCAAACACTGGATCATACTGTAATATATTAAAATAACAGACTCTTTTCACTTAACATTTTTTCATGGACATCTGTCCAGATCAATCCATTTATATATAACTTATTTTTTATAGCTATATACTAGTATCCTTAGAATGGATACATTATTTATTCAGCTCACCTCCTTGTTTCAGAAATTTAGGTTATTTCTAGGTTTGTTTTTTACTATTTCAAACAATGCTGCAATAAACATTCTTGTTCATCAAATCTTTGTACTGATGCTTTAATTTCTATGGATGGGTTCCTAAAACTTTCTGTGTGGTCCATGGACAAGCAGGGACAGTTTGGATGATAGCAGGTACCTATCCCTCCTGCTGTCCATCCCCCTGCTTGGCCATCCCTGGGGCTTCTTCCCCAGGCAATCCAAGTGTGTCACCTGTCTGGTCAGTTGACCCCACCTCTTAACTGCCATAAAGCCCAGCTTAGAGCAGGTCCCATCCATTGTTTTTTTTTTTTTTGAGACAGAGTCTCCCTCTGCTGCCCAGGTGGAGTGCAGTGGCGTGATCTTGGCTCTCTGCAACCTACACCTCCTGGGTACAAGCGATTTTTGTGCCTCAGTCTCCTGAGTAGCTGGGATTTTGGTGTGTGCCACCATGCCTGGCTAATTTTTTGTTTTTTGGTTTTTTTTTTTTGAGACAGAGTTTTGTTCTTGTCATCCAGGCTGGAGTGCAATGGTGCGATCTCAGCTCACTGCAACCTCCGCCTCCTGGATTCAAGCTATTCTCCCGCTTCAGCTTCCCAAGTAGCTGGGACTACAGGCCCGGGTCACCACACCTAGCTAATTTTTGTATTTTTAGTAGGGATGGAGTTTCACCATGTTGGCCAGGGTGGTCTTGAACTCCTGACTTTGGGTGATCTGCCTGTCTCTGCCTCCGAAAGTGCTGGGATTACAGGCGTGAGCCACCGCACCTGGCTCATCCACTGTTTTGATCTGTGCCTGTCTACCTTTTCTGCCTGTCCAGCCTCTACAAGGTCAATTCCCCAGGAGCGAGGGGTCAGAAATATTAATTTTTTTGGTCACACACCCAAAAATTTTGTTGTAGAGAGAGGTTTCACTGTGTTGCCCAGGCTGGCCTTGAACTCCTGGGCTCATGTGATTCTCCTGCCTCAGCTTCCTGAGTAGCTGGGACTACAGGTACACTCCAGTATGTATGTGTTTTGCCCAGGCTGGTCTTGAACTCTTGGGCTCAAGCAATCCTCCTGCCTTAGCCTCCCTAAGTGATAGGATTATAGGTATAAGCCACCACACCTGACCTGTTTTTTTTATTTTTTATTTTTTATTTTTGAGACGGAGTCTTCCTCTGTCACCCACCCTGGAGTGCAGTGGTGTGGTCTCAGCTCACTGCAACCTCTGCCTCCTGGGTTCAAGCGATTCTTCTGCCTCAGCCTCCTGAGTAGCTGGTATTACAGGCATTCGCCATCATGCGCAGCTAATTTTTGTATTTTCGTAGTGTGGGGAAAAGCAAGAGAGATCAGATTGTTACTATGTCTGTGTAGAAAGAAGTAGACATAAGAGACTCCATTTTGTTCTGTACTAAGAAAAATTCTTCTGCCTCGAGATGCTGTTAATCTGTGACCTTACCTCCAACCCCGTGCTCTCTGAAACATGTGCTGTGTCAAACTCAGGGTTAAATGGATTAAGGGTTAAATGGATTAAGGATGTGCTTTGTTAAACAAACGCTTGAAGGCAGCATGCTCCTTAAGAGTCATCACCACTCCCTAATCTCAAGTACCCAGGGACACAAAAACCGTGGAAGGCCGCAGGGACCTCTGCCTAGGAAAGCCAGGTATTGTCCAAGGTTTCTCCCCATGTGATAGTCTGAAATATGGCCTCGTGGGAAGGGAAAGACCTGACCGTCCCCCAGCCCGACACCCGTAAAGGGTCGTGCTGAGGAGGATTAATATAAGAGGAAGGCGTGCCTCTTGCAGTTGAGACAAGAGGAAGGCATCTGTCTCCTGCCCGTCCCTGGGCAATGGAATGTCTCGGTATAAAACCCGATTGTACGTTCCATCTACTGAGATAGGGAAAAACCGCCTTAGGGCTGGAGGTGAGACATGCGGGCAGCAATACTGCTTAGCAAAGCATTGAGATGTTTATGTGTATGCATATCTAAAGCACAGCACTTGATTCTTTACCTTGTCTATGATGCAAAGACCTTTGTTCACGTGTTTGTCTGCTGACCCTCTCCCCACTATTGTCTTGTGACCATGACACATCCCCCTCTCTGAAAAACACCGACAAATAATCAATAAATACTAAGGGAACTCAGAAGCCAGGGGGATCCTCCATATGCTGAACGCTGGTCCCCTGGGTCCCCTTATTTCTTTCTCTATACTTTGTCTCTGTGTCTTTTTCTTTTCCAAGTCTCTCGTTCCACCTAATGAGAAACACCCACAGGTTTGGAGGGGCGACCCACCCCTTCACGTAGAGACAGGGTTTTACCATGTTGTCCAGGCTGGTCTTGAACTCCTGAACTCAGGTGATCTGCCCGCCTCGGCCTCCCAAAGTGCTGAGATTACAGGTGTGAGCTCCCACACCCGGCCTGACCTGTTTTTATTTTAATTTAATTTAATTTTATTTTAATTATTTTGAGATTTGGCTCCACTCCGTAGCCCAGGCTAGAGTGCAGTGGTGCAATCACAGCTCATTGCAGCCTTGACCTCCCAGGGTCAAGTGATCCTCCCACCTCAACCTCCTGAGTAGCTGGGACTACAGGTTGGCACCACCACACCTGGCTAATTTTAAAAAATTTTGGGCGCTGGGTGCAGTGGCTCATGCCTGGAATCCCAGCACTTTGGGAGGCCGAGGCAGGCAGATCATGAGGTCAGGAGTTCGAGACCAGCCTGGCCAACATGGTGAAATCCAGTCTCTACTAAAAATACAAAAATTAAGCCGGGCATGGTGGCGCACGCCTGTAATCCTAGCTAGTCAGGAGGCTGAGGCAGGAGAATTGCCTGAACCCAGGAGACGGAGGTTCTAGTGAGCCGAGATCATGCCACTGCACTCCAGCCTGGGCGACAGAGAGAGAGACTCATCGCAAAACAAAACAAAAAGCTGGCCGGGCGTGGTGGCTCACTCCTGTAATCCCAGCATTTGGGAGATCGAGACCATCCTGGCTAACACGATGAAACCCCATCTCTACTAAAAATACAAAAAATTAGCCGGGCGTGGTGGTGGGCGCCTGTAGTCTCAGCTACTTGGGAGGCTGAGGCAGGAGAATGGCATGAACCCTGGAGGCAGAGATTGCAGTGAGCCGAGATTGCGCCACTGCACTCCAGTCTAGGCGACAGAGTGAAACTCTGTCTCAAAAAAAAAAAGTTTTGTGGAGATGAGGTCTTGTGGTGTTGCCCGGGCTGGTCTTGAACTCCTGGGCTTAAGCCATCCTCTCGCCTCAGCCTCCCAGTGTTGGAATTACAGGCATGAGACATGTGCCCGGCTGTCTTTGTTTTTTTAATATGAGGTCCTCTCTCTCCCTTAACATGGAGAAGCATTAAAAATGTGGCCCCAGATCCCGCTGGCCAGGAAGCCTCTATGGACTGCCCCTTACTTTTCATGATGTCCATGATGTGGCGCTGCTGGATGTTCGTCAGTTTGGATTCCTTCATCATCACTGCACGACAAAGCGTTCTATGAGGGCTCCTGGGCTGCATGCGGATGCCTTCACCTGATGCCCTACTGAAATTTAAAACCCTACATCCTAGCCCCATTCTGCACTGAGCATGCCTTCTCTATCTTTCCTGCTTCGTTTTTTCTATAGCACTTATGACCACCTAAAATTCTATATATTTTATTTTATTGTTATCCTTCTATATTAGCTCTATGATAACAAGAATTTTTGCTGGTTTAATAAAATTTCTGCCCTTTGTTAACAAATATTTTTTCCTCTTTCTCTTCTTTTTTTTTTTTTTTTGAGATGGAGCTTCTATCTTGTTGCCCAGGCTGGAGTGCAATGGCGCGATCTCAGCTCACTGCAATCTCCACCTCCTGGGTTCAAGCAATTCTCCTGCCTCAGCCTCCCGAGTAGCTGGGATTACAGACATGCGCCACCACGCCCGGCTAATTTTGCATTTTTAGTAGAGACTGGGTTTCTCCATGTTGGTGAGGCTGGTCGTGAACTCCTAACCTCAGGTGATTTGCCCACCTTGGCCTCCCAAAGTGCTGGGATTACCAGCATGAGCCACCTCATTTTCTTTCACTGCTGTATCCCCAGCACCTAAAACAGAGTCTAAGGCACATGGTAGACTTAAAAATGTTGTTGTTGGAAAAAAACAAAAAAGTTGTTGAGTAAAAGAGCACATGAACACTTGTTCATCATGTTTCAGGGGCTGGAGCTACAATTGTGAGCTGAAACAGGCACGGTTCCTGCCTGATGAAATTCATGATCTGGAGGGATAGATGGGACACCAAATAACTGACTACAATTTGTGCTAAGCCCAGTGAAGGAAAATGTGTGAGGGCGCATAACAGTTGATCCTACTGTGGTGGTAAGGAGGAGAGGTCTTCCTCGGGAAAGTTGAAAGTGTGATCTAAAGGATGCATAGGAGTTAACTACTCTAAAAATGTTAGTTCTTTTACTTTTGGCAAGGTGTAGCACCTTGAACCTTCCCCTCCCCCCCGCCCCGCCCCCGACTAAGGCATTTGCAGTAGAATTTTGAAGCTTTCTGAACCCAAGGCTCCTTATCTGTAAAGGAAAATAGCAATTGCTAAGCCACAGGTCAGGTACGGGGGAACTGAGTTACAGATGGTAACTGCCACCATTCTTCTCTCATCCTTTAGCCCAGGGGTCCCCAACCCCCCGTCCGTGGACTGGTACCAGTCCCTGGCCTGTTAGGAACCGGGCCGCACAGCAGGAGGTGAGCGGCAGGCTAGAGAGCTTCACCGCCTCCTTTCAGGTCGGTGACGGCCTTAGATTCTCATGGGAGCGCGAACCCTATTGTGAACTGCGCACGCGAGGGATCTAGGTTGCACGCTCCTTATGAGCATCTAATAATACCTGATGATCTGAGGTGGAACAGTTTCATCCCGAAACCATTCCCCACACCTCCGTCAGTGGAAAAATTGTCTTCCACGAAACCGGTCCCTGGTGCCAAAAAGGCTGGGATCGCTGCTTTAACGCACTGACCTCTGAGCAGCTCGCAGGTCCCCGGGGTGTAAGTGGTCGTCTTGGGGCGGCGCTGGAACCCAGTTCCTTTGGTCACTACCTCCATCTGCTTCTGTGAAGCCATGGGAGGACTCTGAGGAGGGAAAGACGCAATGACACACCCCCTGTCTCTTATACCTAATCTCTGTTCCCCGATGCCCAACACCCCCAAAAATCTGGAAGCGGGGATCGAGCCAGAGAATGATGCCACCAGTTAATATTGCGACAGTGCCCAAACCTCCCATCCAGACACAGACAGATACACACACACAGTCCTCATTCTGACCCAGAGCCTGTGGCAGGGAAGTATCCTCGGGAGGAAGGGAGTGTTAACATAGCCATAGTCACAACAGTCCCCACTGAGTGATATGCCAAAATTGAAATTTCACCCTAAGACCCTCTCTGGGTGCTCCCCTCTCCACATAGAAGTGGGCTCCCGGAGGCGGTGACCACTGCTTTACAGCCGCATCCGCACCGGTGCCACGCAGAAATACTGCGCGATCTGGGCTGCCGGAGCTGGCAGCTAGCGCCTCTGGCTACTATAGAAACGCGCACACACCAGTCAGCGCATGCGCACTTTCCCCGCTCTGTCCTGCCTCCCGGAAGTGATTTCCCCTGGGTTACGGCGCAGGCGCAAGATAAGCGAGGCGCCGCGCGAGTCGTGGTGGCGCTGTTTGCGGGTCTCCGCGCGGGAGCGGGGCGCAGCGGGGTCGCTGAGGCGAGGGTGTCATGTCAGACAACGAGGACAAGTGAGTGCGAGAGTGGAATGGCCTTTGCGGCAACCTCGGAAGGGGCGGGTGAGGCAAGGCGTGGGTCGGCTGAGGAGCCTGGCGTCTAGGGGCAATGTCTGAGGGGACTGGGGTCCTGAGGGGGGCGGCGGAGCCGAGGAAGGGAAGGGTGGGGACCCAGGAGCATAGCCCCGGCTGGAGGCACAGGAGGGCCCAGGCTCGAGGGTCCAGAGGGGATCCGTAGAAAAGGTGTCCTTCAGCAAATGTTCCAGCGAGCCGGGCTCTGTGTCATGCAGTGGGAATATTGAAGTGAATGAACAATCGTCCCTGCCTCTCCACGTGCTCACTTTCTAGAAAAGGGGGCACAGGCCCATAAGTAAGCAGCAAGCAGGTAACGGTGGTCGCGTGAGCTTCCCCAGTTCTAGAAGTATGTAGTATAGGAGTACTCCAGAGGAGGGTCTGGGCCAGCTCCACCGGGTGGCATTAAATAAAAGTCTGGGACGGTCCGTTGCAGTAATTTTTTTTTTTTTTTTTTTTTTTTTTGAGACGGAGTCTCGCTCTGTCGCCCAGGCTGGAGTGCAGTGGCCCGATCTCGGCTCACTGCAGCCTCCGCCTCCCGGGTTCAAGGGATTCTTCTGCCTCAGCCTCCCGACTAGCTGGGATTATGGGCGTGCACCACCACGCCTGGCTAATTGTTTGTAGTTTTAGTAGAGACGGGGTTTCACCATGTTGGCCAGACTGGCCTCGAACTCCTGACCTTGTGATCCACCCGCCTCGGCCTCCTAAAGTGCTGGGATTACAGGCGTGAGCCACCGTGCCCGGCCTGCTTGTAGAGGTGGTGAGAACTGGTTTTGAATTCTGGATATATTACTATTTTAAAGATAGAGCCAAAAAATTACCTGTTGGATGTGTGGGTGCAAAGAGAGCTAGTCTGAAGATAAAAATAAGAAACGTGGGATTGCTACCGCATTCCCAGAAGAGGAGATGATCCGTGGCTGAGCATTAGGGCATTTGGGCATTGAGTGCTTGGGGGAAAAGAGAAGCCGGGGAGGTGGGGGAACACCAAGAGAGTGAGGTGTCCTTGGAGTCAGGTGAGGAGAGCAAGTGGCCTAATGTGCCAGCTGATAGATCAGGCTAAATGAGAAGGAGAGTTGGCCATTGGATTTAGCAACATGGAGATCATTAATGAGCTTGGAAAGTGGTTTTGATGGAGCTGTTGGGCTGAAAGGCTTTTTGGAGTGAGATTATAACAAAATGGGAAGAGAGGAAGACAATGAGGGTGGACAGCTCTTTCACACATTTTTGCTTCAAAGGGCACCATGGAATTAGGGCTATAGGGGGAGAGCGAAGAGAAATGGGTTGTTTTTTTTTTTTAGATGAGGAAAAGCACATGTTGAAATGCTGATGGGGCTGGGTGCTGTGGCTCACACCTCTAATCCCAGCACTTTGGGAGGCCGAGGAGGGTGGATCACCTGAGGTCAGGAGTTCGAGACCAGCCTGGTCAAAATGGTGAACCCCATCTTTACTAAAAATACAAAAATTAGCTGGGCATGGTGGCATGTGCCTATAATCCCAGCTACTCGGGAGGCTGAGACAGGACAATTGCTTGAACCTGGGAGGTGGAGGTTGCAGTGAGCCAAGATCGTGCCATTGTACTCCATCCTGGACAACAGAGCGAGACTTTGTCTCAAAAAAAAAAAAAAATGCTGATGGGAATGATCCAGTAGAGAGGGAAACAGTGATGATGAATGAGTCCTAGCAACATTTGGGGCAGATGGGGAAAAATTGAAGGGGTAAAATGGAACAAAAGTCGGATTTACTTATTATTATTATTATTATTATTTTTTTTTTTTTTTTTTTTTTTGAGAAGGAGTCTCGCTGTGTCACCCAGGCTGGAGTGCAGTGGGGTGACCTCTGCTCAGTGCACCCTCCGCCTCTCAGGTTTAAGCAATTCTCGTGCCTCAGCCTCCTGAGTAGCTGGGATTACAGGCGCCCACCACCACACCCGGCTAATTTTTTTGTATTTTTAGCAGAGAGGAGATTTCTCCAGGTTGGCCAGGCTGGTCTCGAACTCCTGACTTCAAGTGATGCACCCACCTCGGCCTCTCAAAGTGCTGGGATTACAGATGTGAGCCACTGCACCCAGCTGATTTACTTATTAAGTAGATATTTATTGAGTGCTTCCTACATACTGGGCGAGACACAGATCTCTGCCCTCTTTGATTTTTTTTTTTTTTTTTCTGTTTTTTTTTTGGGGGGGGTTTTTTGAGACGGAGTTTCACTCTTGTTGCCCAGACTGGAGTGCAATGGCGTGATCTCAGCTCACCACAACCTCCGCCTCCTGGGTTCAAGTGATTCTCCTGCCTCAGCCTCCCAAGTAGCTGGGATTATAGGCATGTGCCACCACCACTCCTGGCTAATTTTGTATTTTTAGTAGAGATGGGGTTTCACCATGTTAGTCAGGCTGGCCTTGAACTCCACCCGCCTTGGCCTCCCAAAGTGCTGGGATTACAGACTTAATCCCAGAGCCACAATACAAAGCCACCATGCCCGGCCTCTGATTTTTATTTTTTTATTTTTCTTATTTTATTTATTTTGAGACAGGTACTTGTTCTGTTACCGATGCTGGAGTGCAGCGGTGCAATCTTGGCTCACTGCAACCTCCACCTCCTGGGTTCAAGCAATTCTTGTGACTCGGCCCCCCAAGTAGCTGGTATTACAGACATGTGCCACCATGCCCAGCTAGTTTTTGTATTTTTAGTAGAGACGGGGTTTTGCCATGCTGGCCAGGCTGGTCTCGAATTCCTGGCCTCAAGTGATCCACCCACTTCGGTCTTCGAAAGTACTAGGATTACAAGTGTGACCCACCATGCCCGGCCCCTCTTTGATTCTTGTAAGTGATGCTCTAAGTAACTGATCTCTTCTTCCTGTACAGTTTTGATGGTGACGACTTTGATGATGTGGAGGAGGATGAAGGGCTAGATGACTTGGAGAATGCCGAAGAGGTCAGTATTCAGCCTCAGGCTCCCACCTCTGCAGCCCAAGCTGCCAAATTGTCTGGCAGGTGATGATTAGCTGAATGTGTCTGCCTTCTATTTGTGGTCAAGGCCCCTGCCATAAGCATTCCCAGTTAGAGTGAGCTGTGTTCCAGTCTTGCATAGCAGAACAGCCCTGCAGGGTGGGCCTGAAAGCTTTTGTCCATGTGGTCCACAGCCTGTGGCTTCTGGGGCAGCTAGTTCACTGACAAGTTAAACGGTGCCTTCCTTCATTCGGCAAACGTGTTGAATGTTTATTATATGCCAGGTGCTTTCTGCAGGGTGGGATTACTTACGGAGCAAAGGGAAGAGGTAAGCAGGGCTCAGATGAGGCAGTAGTTTGTAGCCTAAAGGCAATGGGAAGCTACTGACAAATTTTGAGCCAGGGCACGGTCCAGGTTACATTTTAGAAAGTACATTCCTACCTCGAGTAAGGAGTGAACTGGGGAAGGGCAAGAGTGAAAGGTGAGAGGCCTGTGGCTTGGACATAGGTGCTGGTAGCGCAGGTGATGAGAAGGCAGATGAAAGAGTTATTTTGGTGGGTTGGTTATGGGGCTGAGAAAGTGAGTGATGACAAGGACGACTCTCAGGTTTCTGGCTTGAGCAACTAGGTGGATAGGTTGCCAGCCTCAAGAGGAAAGTAGGGCTTTCTGTCCTGTGTGACTGATGAGGGGAAAAATGCAGTTATGTTCTGGAGAGACATGGAGACTTCTTTCTCTCTGCATGGCACTTTAAGATACATTTTCACTTGAGTCAGATGCGTCCTTCTCCATCCTTCTGGTCCCCTTCCCATCCCCGTCATGTAGACTGTGTCTCCTAGATGTACTTCAGCCCTGTCTGCATTTTTCTACTCCTGGTGCCTTAACCTGGCTTAGATCTTACTGCTTTTCAGCCACATTCCTGCAGGAATTGTGTGGCTGGTTTTCCTGCTTCAGTCTCACTCCAGACTCTGCTCTGTGTGCTCTTCTCCTTTCAGCGCCCTTTCTTACTTGCCCACATGCTCAGTTACTACTGGCTTTCCTAAATGGCCTCTCTGCTTCCGCCACTGCCCCCTGCAGAATATTCTCAACAGAGTATCCAGAGTGATCCTTTCTGGTTTTGTTGTTGTTGTTGTTGTTGTTTGTTTTCTTGTTTTAAATTAAGAAGCGGTGTCTTGCTACGTTGTCTAGGCTAGAGTACAATGGCTATTTTCAGGTGTGGTCATAGCGCACTACAGCCTTGAGCTCCTGGGCTCAAGTGATCCTTCCAGTTCAGCCTCCTGAGTAGCTGGGACTGCAGGTTCTGCACCACCATGCCCAGCTCAGAGTCAACCTTTTTTTTTTTTTTTTGAGACGGGGTCTTGCTCTGTTGCCCAGGCTGGAGTGCAGTGGCGCGATGTTGGCTTACTGCAAGCTCCGCCTCCCGGGTTCATGCCATTCTCTTGCCTCAGCCTTCTGAGTAGCTGGGACTACAGGCGCCCACCACCACGCCCGGCTAATTTTTTTTGTGTGTGTGTGTGTGTGTGTTTTTAGTAGAGACGGAGTTTCACCGTGTTAGCCAGGATGGTCTCGATCTCCTGCCTTGTGATCCGCCCGCCTTGGCCTCCCCAAGTGCTGGGATTACAGGTGTGAGCCACCGCGCCTGGCCTGTTTACTTAATTCTTTATATACCACAGAATTTATTCTCCTGCCTACAATCCTCTACGCACGTTTTGTTCTAATTATTGCCCACAACTAGTTGTCCAAACCTCTTTCTCCTCTTTGCCTTTGCATGTTGCCTCCTTCCTCATTGGTTTGACAGCTCCTGCTCATCCTTCTAGGCGAGCTCAAGTCTCATCCCTGGAGTTTTCCTAACCCCCAGTGTGAGTGAGGTGTCCCCACCTCCTTGGGAACTCTGTTGCACCCTTCATAGCACCTGCTGTGTTTACTCTTGTCTCCCCTATAGACCATTAATTGAGAGCAGAAATTCCTAGCTTTCTTTCTCAGCATCTGTTAATAATATCTGGCTCAGGACAAATGCTTAGTAAGTAGTTGTTAAATATTCCTGCCTTCACCTTGACTTTTCTAGCCACTTGACCCATTGGCTCAGCTCCTCTATCTGAAAGATGGGGAGACTATTCCTAGCTTCCTGCTTAGGGTAATTTTTTTATGCCGGGACCTCTTTTACGGGACCAACATTCTGATACCACCCCATCTCCAGGCCCTCTGCTCTCTTCAGGATGAGGCAGTTAGCTCTGGAATCTCAGACCTCCATTACCAGGTCTGAGGCTTGGTCAGGTTAGCTGACTTTCCAAGCCTCTGAAATGAGAACTGTAATCCCTGCCTCATAAGGTTATTGTAAGGATTACATGAGTTGTTAGGAAGCAGTCATGCGGTCCCCTGGCATGCAGTAAGCATTAATGGTGGCCGTAGCGAGGATTGTGATTGTTGTCATTATCACCCTCCCTGTAACCCAAAAATGCCACCTGAGACTTTCCCTCTTTTTCGTCTTGGTGTCCAGGAAGGCCAGGAGAATGTCGAGATCCTCCCCTCTGGGGAGCGACCGCAGGCCAACCAGAAGCGAATCACCACACCATACATGACCAAGTACGAGCGAGCCCGCGTGCTGGGCACCCGAGCGCTCCAGATTGCGTGAGTCATTGCCCCTTCACTGTCTTCTCCATCTGTCAGGCCACAGTAAGCTCTTGTACCGCTGATCTTGCCCAGCCTGGCACCTGAAAACAGACTGTTTGCTCTCACATTCCAAAGTGGTGCCGTCCCTGCGTACCAGGCATTGTACTAGTCCCCTGCCCTCAGGGAGCTTGTGATCTAATAGGAGAACTAGGACATGAACATCTGAGAAGTCAAGTAACAGTATGGGAGAAAAATGATAAAAAAAAAACCAGAACTAGATGGTTGCCTGTCAGATCAGTGCAGCAAAGAAGGTGAATTCAGAGCCAATGTGTACAGTGTGTTTTTTTTTTTTTTTTTTTTGAGATAGAGTCTCACTGAGTCACCTAGGCTGGAGTGCAATGGCACAATCTCAGCTCACTGCAACCTCTGCCTCCCAGGTTCAAGTGATTCTCATGCCTCAGCCTCCCAGGTAGCTGGAATTACAGGCATGTGCCACCATGCCTAACTAATTGTTGTGTTTTTAATAGAGACGGGGTCTCGCCATGTTGCCTAGGCTAGTCTCGAACGCCTAGCTTCAAGTGATCCACCTGCCTCTGCCTCCCAAAGTGTTGGGATTGCAGGTGAGAGCCACCGCGCCCAGCCATGGTGGTTCTTTGTTGTTTTATTTTCCGAGTGAAGATCTTACTCTGTTGCCCATGCTGGAGCACAGGGGCCTGATCATAGCCCATTGCAGCCTCAGACTCCTGGGCTCAAGCAATTTTCTTTTCTTTTTTTTGAGACAGAGTCTCATTCTGTCTCCCATGCTGGAGTGCACTGGCCCAATCTCAGCTCAATACAACCCCTGCCTCCCGGGTTCAAGCGATTCTCCTGCCTCAGCCTCCCACGTAGCTGGGACTGCAGGCATCCGCCACCACACCTGGCTAATTTTTGTATTTTTTCTTTTTTTTTTTTTTTTTTTTTTTTTTTGAGATGGAGTCTCGCTCTATCACCCAGCCTGGAGTGCAGTGGTGTGATCTCTGCTCACTGCAAGTGCTGCCTCCTGGGTTCACGCCATTCTCCTGCCTCAGTGGGGTACTCTAATGGTACTGTGGGGAAGCATGAGGGAAGCATGAGACTGAGAACAGCAGCCCCTACCCCAAACTCCCTATAGGCTGATGTGGGAAATGGTGGGTATCTGGAGGAGTGGGGGGTAGTTCAAGTAGGGAATAATGGAAATTAGCCTAGAGAGAAAAGCAGCTGGGTGCCCTGGCTCACACCTGTAATCCCAGCACTTTGGGAGGATGAGGCAGGTGGATTGCTTGAGCCCAGAAGTTCAAAATCAGCCTGGGCAACATGGTAAAACCCCATCTCTACAAAAAATACAAAAGTGTGGTGGCATGCGCCTGTAGTCCCAGCTACTTGGGAGGCTGACGTGGGAGGATCGCCTGAGGCCAGGAGGTTGAGGCTGCAGTGAACTGTGATCGCACTACTGCACACCAGCCTGAGCGACAGAGACTCCATCTCAAAAAAACAACAACAACAAAAAAAAAAACGAAGGAAAGCTGGGGCCAGATTTGTGGACTCTGTGTGCTTACAGGGGCAGCAAATGCTGTCTGTACATTCTCCTCCTTAGTGTTCAAGCAGCACTTGGCTGTTGTCTTCACTAGTCCTGTAGGGGTAAAGATGACTATCATGTCTACTTCAATAAAGGGTTTTATGGGTGGGCAACATTGTTCTCCCCCATTCCTCAGCAGCGGACCTCTTCTCAGCCTGGTTGCACTCCTTGCTCTTATGCATGGCATTAGAGCCACACCCAGTGTGATAGCCATACCCAATATGCCACCAATGTCAGGATCCTCTGGGCCTGCACCATCAATTATGGTAGCCACGAACTGTATATGTCCATTTACATTAAGTACAATTAAATAAAATTCGAAATTCAGTTTCTGTCTCACTAGCCAGCCACACTTCTTTTTCATTTATTTATTTATTTATTTTATTTATTTATTTATTTTTGAGACGGAGTCTTGCTCTGTCACCTAGGCTGGAGTGCAGTGGCACGATCTTGGCTCACTGCAAGCTCTGCCTCCCGGGTTCACGCCATTCTCCTGCCTCAGCCTCCCGAGTAGCTGGGACCACAGGCACCCGCCACCACGCCCGGCTAATTTTTTATAGTTTTAGTAGAGACGGGGTTTCACCGTGTTAGCCAGGATGGTTTCGATCTCCTGACCTTGTGATCTGCCCGCCTCGGCCTCCCAAAGTGCTGGGATTACAGGCGTGAGCCACTGCGCCCGGCCTATTTAATTTTTTTTGAGAAGGAGTCTCACTCTGTCACCCAGGCTGGAGTGCAGTGGCATGATCTCGGCTCACTGCATCCTCTGCCTCCCAGGTTCAAGTGATTCTCCCACTTGAGCTTCCCGGGTAGCTGGGATTACAGGCACCCACCACCACGCCTGGCTAATTTTTGTATTTTTAGTAGGGACGGGGTTTCACCATGTTCGTTGGCCAGGCTGGTCTTGAACTCCTGATCTCAAGTGATCCTCCTGCCTCAGCCTTCCAAAGTACTGGGATTACAGGCATGAGCCACCACGCCCAGCCTTTTCTTTTATTCTTTTAGAGACAGTTCGGCTCTATCGCCCAGGCTGGAGTGCAGTGGTGCTATCATAGCTCACTGCAACCTCAAAACTTCTAGGCTTAAGTGATCTTCCCACTTCAGCCTCCCAGGTAGCTAGGACTACAGGCTAATGCCACCACACCTGACTAATGTCTCAATTTTTTTGTAGAGACAGGGTTTCACAAAAAGACTCCTGGCTTCCAGTGATCCCCCTGCTTCAGCCTCTAAAGTGCTGGGATTACAGCTAGCCACATTTCAAGTGTGTTCAGTAGCCACATGTGGCTACTGGTTACCATAAAGGATAGCACAGGGGGATAGGACATTTCCGTCATTGCAGAGCATTCTATGGGGCACACTGATATAGGCTAAAAGTGGCCCAGTAGAAAGAAGAATTCATAAGTTATTTTTAAAACAAATAGACTGCTTATTTGCAAGTTAAACAGTCTTTCAGCACTGAAGAAAGATACTGCATTAGCACTTGATAGGATGCTGAGATGATTAAAAATGTAGTCCCAGCCGGGCGCGGTGACTCACGCCTGGAATCCGAGCACTGTGGGAGGCCAAGGCGAGCGGATCACCTGAGGTCAGGAGTTCGAGACCAGCCTGGCCAACATGGTGAAACCCTGTCTCTACTAAAAATACAAAAATTAGCCGGGTGTGGTGGCACGCGCCTATAATCCCAGCTACTCGGGAGGCTGAGGCAGGAGAATCGCTTGAACTTGGGAGGCGGAGGTTGCAGTGAGCCAAGATCGCGCCACTAATCCAGCCTGGGTGACAGAGTGAGACTCTGTAAAATTAAAAAAAAAAAAAAAAAGACATAATCCCCAGTCCTCCAGGTGTTTTCTGGTGGGGGAGATAGACCTCTGCACAGGTACCCACAACCCAAGGCAGATGCGAGTGGTGCTTTATGAAAGGTACAAAGAGAGGTGTTATTGCAGAGGTGACTGGGAAAGCCTTGTGAAGGGATTAGAATTCTAGTGGGGAGAGGTAAAGAGAGTTGGTTTTGTGGGTACTCCAGGTGCCAGAAACAGCCCAAGGAAAGGTCCAGGTGGAGGCACGCAGTTGTGGATTTCTGGTGAGGGATCATAAGCAGCTTGGGGCCTAAGGCTGGAAAAGATGACACTGGTCCTGTGAGTGACAAGTTCAGAAGATTGGAGTTCATTTGGTGGGCAGTGTGAAGTACTCAAAGGTTTTGAGGCCGACGTCCAGCATCCAGGCCACTCATAAATCCAAGTGTCCTGTTTTTCTTTTCTTTCTTTCTTTCTTTTTTTTTTTTTTTGAGATGGAGTTTTGCTCTTGTTGCCCAGGCTGGAGTGCAATGGCATGATCTTGGCTGACTGCAACCTCTGCCTCCTGGGTTCAAGGAATTCTCCAGCCTCAGCCTCCTGAGTAGCTGGGATTACAGGCACACGCCACCATGGCTGGCTAGTATTTTGTATTTTTAATAGAGACTGTGTTTCACCATGTTGGTCAGGCTGGTCTCGAACTCGTGACCTCAGGTGATCCACCTGCCTTGGCCTCCCAAAGTGCTGGGATTACAGGCGTGAGCCACTGTGCCCAGCCAAGTGTCCTGTTCTTCTTGGGGAGCAAAGCTTGGTCCAGGTCATTCCAGTCTTTAGTGCTCTTTCCACTTAAGGGCTATGACACCATCTGGTGGCTCCTTGCCTGCTGTAAGCTCTTGTACAGCCATAATGGGACTCTGCACTTGGTAGGTGCAGATGGAGTCTCATTCTGTCACCTAGGCTGGAGTACAGTGGTGCCATCTCGGCTCACTGCAACCTTCACCTCCTGGTTCAAGCGATTCTCGTGCCTCAGCCTGCCAAGTACCTGGGACTACAGGCATGTGCCACCATGCCCGGCTAATTTTTTGTATTTTTAGTAGAGACGAGGTTTCACCATGTTGACCAGGCTGGTCTCAAACTCCTGACCTCAGGTGATTTGCCTGTCTCAGCCTCCCAAAGTGCTGGGATTACAGGCGTGAGCCACTGCACCTGGCCAGAACAACTGTTTCTTGGGGAGGTTTTGGATGGAGTGTCGGTCTGGTTCATTAGCACCACCTGGTGGCTGATGATGTTTGTCACATCTACTTCTTAACTGGATGGTTGATGTGTTTATTTGTAGAAGCCATGGTGCAAGAAAAATTAATTTAAGGACACATTCTTGCACATTCCATGTGCATAATAGGTGCTGAATGAGTGAATGCCCTTGAATTATTTATATTTTGAAAGAAAGCAGGCATATGCAGATCAGGAAAAGTATTTTGCCACATTCTTTAAAGCTTTATATTTTGGGAAAGTTTAAATACTTATTGAGAGAGGATATAGGGAAAGTTAAATACTTCATCTCTGCCCTTGGGAAATCTTCAGGCTTTTGGGAGTAATATAAATCGAAATATTTAGTAATAAAATTATTAAGCTGGTAGCTCTCAGACTAGCTGATTATCAGAATCTGGGCAGTTTTGCAAATGCAGGCTCTCAGGCCGATTCACTAGAGATTCTATTCAGGGGGTCTGGGGAAGGACCCAGGAACCTGTATTTTTTAGCATGCTCTCCTGTTAATTCTGGATATGTTAGTGTGAACCTGAGCTGGAATCATCAAGGGTGGCTTCCTAGAGGAGATGGGCCTAGAATTGGCATCCCTTTGCTTGGTGGTAGAGTCTCCACTGTGGGCCAAGTGTTGTGCTGGGGGCTGGGCCTCCGTGGTGAAACACATGTGGTTCTGGGCCACCAGGAGCTCATGGTCTAATGTGGAAACTTTCCAAACAAGTAGTTACAGTTCAATGAGATTGGTGCCAAGAAAAGTATATGCAAAATGAGTCCAGGTACTGAAGAGTCAGCACACGATTTCCAGGGTGGAGACATCCGAACCTCTCGCAGGCTTTTAGGGAGAGGAAGAGCTTGTAAGAGCACACAAAAGGGAAACAACATGGCGCGTCTAGGGAACCAGAAATAGTTTGGTATGGCTGGAATGTGGGGTAAATACAGGAAAGTAGCACGGGACTGTGCTAGGAAGGCGAACAGGGACCAGACTGCACTCTGGCCTGATAGCCAAGGGGAGTCATGGCAGTATTGTAAGCAGATGAGCCCCCTGACTGCTGGCTTCAGGTGAAGGGTGGGGAGGGCTGGGCAGGAAGGGCAGGGCCTCTACTGAGGTGTTGTGGCTATAGAGAATGGAAATGAGGCCAGGCGTGGTGGCTCATGCCTTTCATCCCAGCAATTTGGAAGGCTGAGGCAGGCGGATTGCTTGAGCCCAGGAGTTTGAGACCAGCCTGGGCAACATGGTGAAATGTTAATTTCACCCATCTATACAAAAAATACAAAAAATTAGCATAGCTGGTGATGTATGCCTGTAGTCCCAGCTGCTTGGGAGGCAGCAGGAGAATTGCTTGAGCCTGGGAAGTGGAGGTTGCAGTGAGCCCAGATCTCGCCATTGCACTCCAGTCTGGGCAATGGGAGTGAAACCTTGTCTCCAAAAAATAAAGAGAGAGAGAAAATAGAAATTGAAATGAGGTGCACTGGGCACTGAGGCCAGGCTCTGGGGTTGGGGCAGTTAGAATGATGTGCCTTTGCACATGTCTCCCTTTCCACCAGGACATTCTGCTGTGGCCGCTGGGCTCCAGAGTCTGTGATAGGCCTCCGCCAGGGAAGATCTCTGGCAGTGCCCCTACACACCACTCCCTACTGTGCCTGCCTACCTAGAAGATGACGTTTCTAGGTGGGAACCAGGATGCCGTTCCACCCTCACTGCCTGTTGGGCCCTTCTCCCTAACACCTGTCCCTATCCCTACAGGATGTGTGCCCCTGTGATGGTGGAGCTGGAGGGGGAGACAGATCCTCTGCTCATTGCCATGAAGGAACTCAAGTAAGTCACTCAAATCATGGTTCACTTCTCCAAATCTCTGGGAGGCATCTGTCGGGCTCTGTGTTGCACCCTTTGCTTCCACTTCCCTGGCTGGAGAAGTTGATGCTTATTCCTGCAGATCCTTAGGAACAGCTCACCAGGAGGCAGGAGGAAGAGAGAAGAGGAGGCAGGGAAAGTGGGAGGGCACTGATGAGACAGGGACCTCTTCTGACTGTTGGCATTTCCCTGTTCCTCCTGCAGGAGGCCTTACCAATATTCTGTCATTCTTCCCCCTCTTGTCTGATATAAAAACTTTCTTTTTCTTGTAATTGCTTTCTTACAAAGTACACTCATCAGCCCCAAGAGGCTGCTCCTAAGACTTCTCTTTCCTTGTGTTTTGCACACAATCTGTTCCTTCTGCGGCAGAGCTGGGGTCACCAGCCCTCATGTACCTGTGACTTCTCCCCTGCCACAGGGCCCGAAAGATCCCCATCATCATTCGCCGTTACCTGCCAGATGGGAGCTATGAAGACTGGGGGGTGGACGAGCTCATCATCACCGACTGAGCTGGAGTCATCTTCCTGCCCTTGCCCCATGCCCAATTTTCATTCTTACTTTATATGTGTAAATAATAAAATATTCAACTTTCCAACCCCCTTCCCCTCTGCTTATCTGCAATGTCACCACCTGTTGCTTCCCTGTTACTGCCATGCTGCCTGGAGCATGCACCTATTCCAGTGGCCCTGTGACTGTCAGCTCCTTAAGAAGCACCAGGGGCCGTTAGCCCCTTTGGATCCCCCACATCCTTCCCTCCATCTCCCTGTTCCCCAGAGCAAAGGCTGCTGCAGGGGAGACACCTCAGCTGCCTTCCAAGCAGACAGACGAGTCTTTGTGCCCAGGGAGCTGGTTGCCACGGAAACCCCCAATTTCCTTTCCAGTGGGGACTGGCTGCAGGGGCTTCTCCCTTCTCAGGAGTATCACAGAGCAGGTCTCATCAAGCCACCCATTGTTTCCTAAGGACCTGCTTCGAGCCTCTTATCGTGGGCTCGGATCCCCTTTCAGGAGCAGTGCCCCAGCAGGAAGCGTGGGGGTGTGCTGATCTCCCACCCTCCCCAGGCAGAGCCCTGCTGGGCAAGTCAGCAGCTGGAGCAAGGACAGAGCACCTGCCTACCCCTGCCCCTGCCCCCACAGCTCTGTCCCCACTCCTTCTCAGGACGCTGCCCACACACTTTCCTCTGTGGCCCACCTCTTTGGTGTGCCACACCCATGCCTTCTTCCCAGCCCCTATAAGATATCCTTTCCCTCCTGTTTGGGGCTGGTGATCCTCTGAGGCCTTGGGGAGATGGTGCTGGGGTGGTGGTGCTCCTGGGTTCCAGGTGTTACATTAAGTCAGAGCTGGAGCTCCGCCTTCCTCTGCCTGAGGTTCTAATGGGTCCTCTTCCTTTCTCCACCCTGCTTACCCAACCTGAGGTAAGACCAGTCACACTGGCTCCTCCCTCCTAGAGGGGGTCGGGGGAGGGTGTATATTGACATGAACAGGGATAGAGGGAAAACTGGCTCCCTGAATATGCCAGCCTTAACCTCCATTCCACTGCCAGCTCCCCTTCCAAGAGGAGGAGCTGGGCTTCCCTAACCTCTGCAGGAGGCAGGGCCTCCAGGCCTGGGTACAGCCTGGCCCTGGGATGGGGTGTGGGGAGTGAATGGTGAGCATCTGCACTGGTGGGAGGGGTGTCTGCTGCCCTGGAGAAGGGTTAATTCAGGGAGCAGCGGACTTCACACACCCATCCACCCTCCTCCAAGCCTGTGGAATCCTTTAATCAAGTTGGGTGCTGAAATTTCAGCTCTGAAATGCCGCCTTTGTGCTGGCATCCAGGCAGCCGCCCCAGAGTACGGGGGTCACTTTCTCGGCCCCATTTCTCTAAATGGTCTCTTTGTTCCCTGCTGGGCTGCTCAGTATCAAATGTGATTAAAGGGAGATGGGGTTTGGGCTGGGGAGGAGGGGAGTTGGGGGTTAACCCTTAGGGGATAGAGCGCAAGGGAAATGGGACAGGAGGGGTGTTTTTCCTCCTGTCTTCCTCTTCCCATTCTCCTCTTTTGGGGAGTCCCCTGCTATTCAGCTGTCTGGGCCTGGCTTTTGACTTCTCTTGAATAAAATGTCACCAGTCACCACTATTGGTTCTGTTTTCTTAGGGTTTGGGCATAGTCTCTTGAGTCATTTCCAGAAACACCTGACCCTTTTTTAACAAGTGGAGCTCCTGCCTTCCTGAGGCCTATGCACACTTGGAACCTTTGGTCTAAGGGTTGCACACAACCCAGGTCTTCTGACTTCTCTGGGGTCATTTCCCCTCCTTCCACATCCTCAGTGATTTCCCACTCAATCTCATGAGATGTGGGGTCTTGGAGGTGATAGTGTCATCTTCCGGATGTGCCCCCTGCTCCCCACCGTGCCAGCTCCATATCCCTCATCCCACTGCGAGCAGGAGTAGTGAACAGACCACAAATGGACAAAAGTCCTGCCTTTCCATGAAGGGGAAAGGGTGGGTTGTAAAAATTATAAATACATAAGGTTAGTACTGATTGATCCATGACAAAATTCTAGAATAGGTCCCTCCATGTTTAAAAGTGCTTATATAATAAAGAGGAGATCGGACGCTAGCATAGGGTGTCTAAGAACCAATATTGCCAAATAAGTTTTTTTTTCTGATGGTTACTGGTCCAGTAGGTTGAGGGAATGCCAGAGATCAGTGAATCTTGATTTTGACAAGGCATCGGCAGCCTCCGTCCCACTGTGACAGAGAAGCGTGTGCTTCCTGGTGATGTAATTAGACAGTTTTAGAACTGATTAGACAGCCTCCTTAAGAGTGGAGATAACAGCCGGGTGCGGTGGCTCACACCTGTAATCCCAGCACTTTGGGAGGCTGAGGTGGGCGGATCACGAGGTCAGGAAATCGAGACCATCCTGGCTAACACAGTGAAACCCCGTCTCTACTAAAAAATACAAAAAATTAGCCGGGTGTGGTGGTGGGCGCCTGTGGTCCCAGCTACTCGGGAGGCTGAGGCAGGAGAATGGCATGAACCCGGGAGGCGGAGCTAGCAGTGAGCCAAGATCCTGCTACTGCACTCCAGCCTGGGCGACAGAGGGAGACTCCATCTCAAAAAAAAAGTGGAGATAATAGGCCAGGTGCGGTAGCTCATGCCTGTAATCCCAGCACTTTGGGAGGCCGAGGCAAGCGGATCATGAGGTCAGGAGATTGAGACCATCCTGGCCAACATGGTGATACCCCATCTCTACTTAAAAAAAAAAAATTAGCCGGGCGTGGTGGTGCACGCCTGTAGTCCCAGCTACTTGGGAGGCTGAGGCAGGGGAATCGCTTGAACCCAGGAGACAGAAGTTGCAGGGAGCCAAGATTGCAACATTGCACTCCAGCCTGGCAACAGAGCAAGACTCCATCTAAAAAAAAAAAAAAAAAAAAAGAGTGGAGATAATAGAACTGACAGTGGAGAGAGGCGTTTAGTGCTGTACGCAGGTGTCCCTCTTCATTTCAACTTTTATTAGTGACTTGAATGAGGCTATTCAAGTTTGCAGATACATAAAGCTCTAAAGGAGAGCTAAGTTCTAAAAAGTTTAATACAGGTGGGGAAATGGGTCAAACCCAACAAGGTGAGATCTGTTAAAGATCAGTGTAAAGTCCTGCTCTTATCTAAAACAAAACAAAAACAGCATACATACAATTTGGATATGACTTTGCAATGGATATTGTCTAAAAGATCAGGGGTTTCGGTTACCATCCAGCTTCACGGGAACCAGCAGTTTTGGGGAGGTTGCTTGAAGAGCTTCCACAATGCAGGTCCTAGATGGAGGGATTTTGGCCACCCTGGGGACTGGGCTAGTTCTTGGTGCCCTGCCTCTCCCCCAGTCCTGACTAGGGGCTGGAGACCACAGATGGAAGGAAGGGAGCTGAGGATGCCCAGTCTGGAGCAGTGGAAGACGCATTGCTCCAGATACAAAGCAGAAGTAGGGTCTGCAAACCACAGGCATGTGGAGGGGATGATGGTTAAAAATGCAAGCCTTGGAGTCAGAGCTGGGTTCAGATTCTGGCACCAGCACTTCTTAGCATCAACCTCTCAAACTTCAGTTTCCCCATCTGGAAAATTGAGATAACGATCGGACCTACCCCTTCACTGGCCCGAATGACATAAAACCCTTGGTGGAGCACTTAGTAAATGGCAGCTGGATATAAACTGTTATGAGCTGCGTATGAAGAAGAACTTCCAACCATCGGAGTTGTTCATCAGTGGAGCAAGATGGCAAAGAGATTTCCCCTGTCCTTGGAGTTGTGTGCTTGTGAGGTGGAGTGGTCCTGGCCTCTGGGTGCAGTTTGGACTTCTGCTGAGGAAAGAGCTCTTAGGGAGTAGGCGCTTAAGGAGTAGACTGTCTGACATCCTTGGTCTAGACTTGGACACGGGCAGCTGCTGTGAAGGCTTGGCTAGATCCTGGTGTGGGCTGCTGTGTGTGTGCTGGGGGAGGTGGCAAGTGGGGGGATCTAGCAACACAGGGCCTATCCACACATACTGAAGGACAGGCCTCTGACTGCAGGCAGCACGGTGTCACCCTCAGCCCACCTCCTCCTCTTCAGATACCTGTCTCTTGAATTCTTTGCAAACTCCCCTCTGCTGAGTGCTGGGTGAGCTTGCAAGGCAGTGAGTTCTAGCTGAGCCAGTTAAGAGTGAGTGGCCTCGCTGCAGTGTGAGGCACAGCAGGGCTGGGGAGAAGTTCCCATCTGAGGCTTCAGTCCCTGAGCTCAGACGGACCCCTCTGGAATGCCAGCTGTCCTAACACTCTCCATTGTTCCCACTTTCTTAGCAGGGAGAGAGAGAGAAAGAGAGAGAGGAGAGTGGGAGTGGGGAGAGAGAGAAAGAAAGGAGAGGGGGAGGGGGGAGAGAGAGAGAAAGAGAGGAGAGAGGGAGGGGAGAGAGAGGAGAGGGAGGGGGGAGAGAGAGGAGGGGGGAGGGGAAGGGGGTGGGGAAAGGGAGGGAGTGGGGAGAGAGAGACCTTTGATGATCTGTCCTTTGCATTCTACTCCTAGCTACTTCCAGAAAGCATTTGAGGAAGCACCAGTACAGGGATAAGAGATGAAGAGACAGGCCAGGTCAGGCTCACCAAGCAGGTAACCGGAACCTTTAATTTTATTATGCGGAATGCTTAATGTAGAGTTAATAGGGGCTAGAGTGGCTAGGAGAGGGGACTACTGAGATAAATAACAGGAGACAGTAATGAGTTACATGTGGATTTGGGGGGCTGCAGAACAGGAAAATAGGGGCAGATATAGCTACATACTTTATTCAAATACCACTGGGAGGCAAGGGGTAAGAGGCAAGGGCAGAATGTACAGGTCAGGATTCTAGTGTTTTCAGCCTGCTGACAGCAACCTGGGTGCTGGGCCCTGTGTCTCCTGGAGCCAAGGGTTAGGGCCTGAGCAGCTGTCACTCTCTGGGAAGCCCAGGGAGTGGGGCTGACTGAGCAGGGGCCGTAGAGCCTAGTAAGGGAAGAGGGAGCTGGCAAGGAGCCCAGGGAGGGAGGCTCTGTGAATTGTCTCTGATTCCTTTCCTGGAGCCCCTGCCTCGTCACCTCCTGGGATGCGTCTCAAGGTCATGGAGGTTGTAGTGGAGGAGGACTGGGGGCTCTTTCTCAATTAGACAAAGAATGAGGTTATTGGCACAGAATTGGATCTGGGGGCCTCTGTGCCAACTCCTTCCTGCCTTTGGAAAGGGAGGGGGCATTGAAGGGATGAGAACTCCACTAAGTCCCTCGAACCCCCCACTCCCCAATGAGGCTCCTCAAAGCTACTCTCAGCCCCTGAGTGGGAGACACGGCCAGCTCCGGGCACAGTCTCTGGGTGGCCTAGCCCTTAGGCACTGTGGCATAGGTGGCGTGGGCATGTCAGACCCTCACTATCTGTGAGAGAGAAAACAGGAGTCATAGGAGTGGTAAGGCCTCCGATGCCACCAACCCTGATGCTTCCCCTCCCCGAGGAGGGTGAGCAGGTCCTTCTCAGGTCCTGGGATAGAGGGTCATTCCTGGGGGAAGGTGCAGCCCCTCATCTTTCAGTGTGGGTGCAACAGTCAACCTCCTTCTCCTCTGTCCAGCCTGTTCTCCTGGGGCTTTGCTGCTGGAGCCTGGATGGGGCGGGTGGGTCATCAGGGCAGTGAGCCAGACAGAAAGCCCCCCGACCTGTCAGCCTCTTCAGCCTCCTCAGCCTCCTCCACTGCCACCGCCAGGCCTGAGGTGGGCAAGGAACAGGGCACACAGGCTGGGGGCAGGGGCTGGGCGGGGGGGTGGTGGCGACAGGGCCCCCTTTAGGGCCGGGACAGCGTCGTATATACTGGCTGCTCCCAGTGTGTGGGGCTGTGGGACTGGGGCCCTGAGGGGCTGGGGTCAGAGATGGCCGTGTAGAGGGGCCGCTGCGAGGGGCCCATATAGGAGAAGGCCGAGTAGAGGCCAGAGGCCTGGCCTGAGTGGCCGTAATATGGTCCTGAGGGCTGATGGTCAGAGTAGTCAAACTGGGGGCGGGAGATGGAGGGGAAGGCTGAGCCATAGTGGGGCAGGCTGAGGGAGGTGTAGGCGATCTGTGAGGTGGATGGCTGGTCGGTGTAGTGTGGGGGCCCCTGGGGCCCCGCGGTCTCAGTCTTCACCTGGGCTTTGGCATCCACACCAGGTGGTGAGACCGTGGGCAGAGCCACGCCTGGTGGCTTGGAGATCCAGGCAGAGTGTCCACTGGCCACGGCCAGGGCGCTGCCCAGCCCATAGCCGGCTGCTGAGTAGCTGCCCACGTGGCCTGGGTGCCCATTGGGCGGCAGGTACTGGTCCAACTCAGCCACATCAAAGGTCTCCATGTTGGACATTACCTCGTGGCTGATCTCACCGATGTCCACGTTGCCGAAGTCGATGTGAGGCTTCCCGCCCTCCCCCATGGAGCGCCCGTCCCGCTTCGGGTCTGCCTTGCCCGACTGCAGCTCTGTCTTCGGGGTGGTTGGAGGGGTGGGTGGGCCATGGCTCTGGCCTGGGTAGAAGGGAGACAGAGCGCAAGGGGGAAGCAGGTTAGAGGCAGGTGGGCGCACGTGAACTTCCACGGTTCACCTTCAGGCAGCGGGTGCCTCTGGGAAAACCTTGTAAGTTTCACATTTTGGCAGCATGAGTCGGGGTTTGTTTTTTGTTTTTTTGAGACGGAGTTTCGCTCTTGTTGCCCAGGCTGGAGTGCAGTGGTGCCATCTCAGCTCACTGCAACCTCTGCTTCCTGGGTTCAAACGATTCTCCTGCCTCAGCCTCCTGAGTAGCTGGGATTACAAGCGCCCACCACAATGCCCAGCTAATTTGTGTATTTTTAGTAGAGACTGGGTTTCACCATGTTGGCCAGGGGTGTCTTGAACTCCTGACCTCAGGTGATCCACCTGCGTCGGCCTCCCAAAGCGCTGGGATTACCAGCGTGAGCAACTGCGCCCCGCAGCATTTGTTTAAATACTGGTGTCTTAGATTGATCTCTAGTTGTTTATGAAATTCTCAAATCTTAGGGATGGGTCCTGGGGAGGCCTGCCTCATTCTGAAAAAACCTTTCTTGTGGAAAGTTCTTCCTTTCATCAGCTTCTCTGCTGTCCAGGTGGTCTGGCCCGGCCTTTGCGCTCTGCCAGCCCCGCTTCCACACCCATGCCGACTGTCTTCCTTGCTAAGCCTCGCTCGCCCAGGCTCCTGAGTGCTCTTTTTCACCTTTGCTGGTTGCCTGGGCCTGCTCACTGTCCTGGCCTCGTGTTGTGTCCTTTCCAACCCTTCCCTCCTCCTGAGCCCACCCTGCTTCCCAGCCCACTGGCAGGCCCTTAGCCCTGTCATACGCTGGCCTGTGTTGCCCTGTCGTTCCTTGAGCTGCCTTCCTCCATGGGAGGGCACTTAGAAAACTGGTCCTTGTTCCTTTGTCTGTTCACTTTCCTATTCACATATTAATTTAGCAAACTCTTAGGGAGCATTATAAAACGCCAGGTACTGTGCCAGATGCTGGGGATACAAATGTAAATAAAATGGATCCCTGTTCCCAAAAGCTCATAGTCTAGTCATAGATCCACATGCGCCCAGAGTTGGAAGTACTGTGGTGACAATATGCAAGGACTTGGGAGACCAGAGGAGGAGTCTATCCGCTGCCTCAGGGATTTGGGGAAGGTCTCATCGGGGAAGGATGTCTGAGTGGGGTGGGGCCTTGAAGGGTGAGAAAAAGTCTGTGTCCAGTTTCATTCTGAGGTGGTTGCTCTGTATGTGGTCCAGGGTCTCCTGATGTGTGTGTGTCCCTGAATCTTTGAAGGTGAAGAGTATGTACACGTGTGTGGGAGGGATGACTGCCTGGCATCCCACTGGAGACAGAACATGTCCATGGTCTTAAGAGACTAGGAGCTCCCCAAGGACAGGCCTGTGCCTCCTTCATCAGACCAGAGGCAGCGCCAAATCCTGCACTGGCCAAGGGCTCTGTACTTCAAGAGACCTGCCTAGGCTTTTGAATCCTGGTTCTGTGTCGGGACAAATCCCCAGTCTTCTCTTAACCGGTTTCCTTATCAGTAAAATAGAGATTGTACCAAGCAGCCCAGGCATTGTCTCTTTCTGGAAGCCTTCCTTGACAAGAGTCTGGTGGGCAGTGGGGTGTTCTTGGAGACCTGACTGGATGGGATGGATGGCCGTGCCACCTCTGGATCTCACACAGGCTTCTTGTGCACTTGTTTCTATATATATATATACACTGTGTATATATATATATATACACACTATATATATACTATATATACACACACTATATATATACACTATATATATACACACTATATATACACTATATATATACACACTATATATATACTATATATATACACACTATATATAGTATATATACACACTATATATACACACTATATATATACTATATATATACACACTATATATACTATATATATACACACTATATATACTATATATATACACACTATATATACTATATATACACACACTATATATACATACACACTATATATATACTATATATATACACACTATATATACACTATATATATACACACTATATATACACTATATATACTATATATACACACTATATATACACACTATATATATACACTATATATATACACACTATATATACTATATATACACACACTATATATACACTATATATACACACTATATATGCACACTATATATACACACTATATGCACACTATATATACACTATATATATACACTATATATATATACACACTATATATATATACACTATATATATACACACACACTATATATATATAGTAAGAGATAGGAGGCTGGGCGTGGTGGGTCATGCCTGTAATCCCAGCACTTTGGGAGGCTGAGGTCAGGAATTCGAGACCAGCCTGGCCAATATGGTGAAAAACCATCTCTACTAAAAATACAATAATTAGCGGGGTGTGGTGGCGTGCACCTGTAATCCCAGCTACTCAGGAGGCTGAGGCACAAGAAACACTTAAACCCAGGAGGCAGAGGTTGCAGTGAACCAAGATGGCACCGCTGCACTACAGCCTGGGCAACAGAGCAAGACTCCATCTCAAAAAAAAAAAAAAAAAAAAAAAAAAGACACAGAGTCTTACTACATTGCCCATGCTGGTCTCAAACTCATGGGCTCAGGTGATCCTCCTACCTCAGCCTCCTGTGTAGCTGGGACTGCAGGTGCATTCCACCATGCCTAGCTTTGTTTCTTCCTGTACTTAATTCACTCGTTTTCATCCCTGCTCCTCTCTCTAGACTATGGGCCCCTGAGGCCAGGGACTGTAGGCTTCTCTGGTTAGTACCCCTGGTGTCCACTCCAGTGTCTGACACAAAGTAGGACTCAGAGCGTGTCCTCTGAAGGCAGAGCTCTGCTCACTGAGCACTTCCCGTGTGGCAGACCTGTGTGTGTGTCACTTTCTGTACATTAGGAACACAGGCAAGGCAGCTGTGGTGCCAAGCAGAAGCCCTGGAGCCAAACTGGGGAAGTTCCTGTCTGTTTCTTATCAGTAAAATGAGAGTAACTTGCCACAGCTGAGATCTGAGCCCAGGCAGTTTGGCTACCTCATCACATTGTTTGCAATGATTGAGTTAGTATACATAAGGCAACTAGCACCTAGCACAGTGCCTGGAACAGAGTAGGTACTCAATTAATGATAGCTGTTATTATCATTAATGAAAATTAAACAAGATAGCTTATGTCTGGCATAAGGCCAGACACGGCATCACATGCCATGTCTCCTCTGTCAGAATGGCTGGTGGGATTTGGGAGGCTGAGGCGGGCAGATTGCCTGAGCTCAGGAGTTTGAGACTGGGCCTGGGAAATACAGTGAAACCCTGTCTCTGCTAAAATACACAAAATGAGCCAGACGTGGCGGTGTGCACCTGTAGTCCCAGCTACTTGGGAGGCTGAGACAGGAGAATTGCTTGAACCCGGGAGGAAGAGGTTGCAGTGCACCGAGATCATGCCACTGCAGTCTAGCCTGGGCGACAGAGTGAGACTCTCTCCAGAAAAAAAAAAAAAAAAAAAAAAAGAATGGCTGGTGGGAAAGAGGCAGTGATTTCCTCTCCTCCATTTGATCTTCCATTTCTCAAAACCATCCTGTCTTCTCCCCCTTTCGTTGTAACTGCCTCAGCCACCTCTCACTCCATGACCTCCATAGTCTTTTTTTTTTCTTTGAGACGGAGTCTTGCTCTGTCGCCAGGCTGGAGTGCAGTGGCGCGATCCCGTCTCACTGCAAGCTCCGCCTCCTGGGTTCACGCCATCCTCCTGCCTCAACCTTCTGAGTAGCTGGGACTACAGGTGCTCGCCACCACGCCCAGCTAATTTTTTTTATTTTTAGTAGAGATGGGATTTCACCATGTTAGCCAGGATGGTCTCTATCTCCTGACCTCGTGATCTGCCCTCCTCGGCCTCCCAAAGTGCTGGGATTACAGGCGTGAGCCACCGCACCCGGCGGCCTCCACAGTCTTTAACTGGCCCTCTTTGCCCAGTAGGATCAGCCCTGGCCACAGCCATCTCTCCCAGCCACTTCCCCTGGCACCGGAACCCCCATGGAGCTCCCTCTGGGCCCCTGCAGCTCTGCTGGGGCAATTGCACAGCCTGGCACACTCTCCCTAGAGTCCAGGGTCTCAATGCCATCCAGCCATCTCCTCTCTCCACTGACTGGCCTTGCCCCACCCTCAGCTCTGTCATCAGCACTCACCTGAGGGGTGCTCGGGGTTCCCATCTGACATGGGGGAGCCCTCTCCTGGGTGCCGGTGGTCCAAGTGGGCGCTCTTGTAGTGGGCTTGGATGGCGGCGGTCCCACCTTGCTCGGCCTCCCCACCAGGGCACTCTGCCTCACCCTGGGCGGCCTTCCCGTTCTTCCGCCGCCTGGGCTGGTACTTGTAGTCCGGGTGGTCTTTCTTGTGCTGCATACGGAGCCGCTCAGCCTCCTCGATGAAGGGGCGCTTGTCACTTTCGTTCAGCAGCCTGGGGTGTGGTGGGAGGCGGAGAGGACAGCAGAGGGGCTGGCGTGAGTGCCAGAGCACTCCAGGTTGGCCTCCCTCTGAGTGTCCATCTTGGAAGATGTGAGGCCCTGGGATGGGGCACCCAGAGGACAGGATCCGGGATAGGGGCTGTGCCCTATGATTTATGGACTGAGAGATGTGAGGCCCAAGGAATAACAGCCTCAGAGGGCTGCCCCCAAATCTTTCATGGGCTGGAGGGTGAGAGAGGGGTCAGCCCGCTGTTCCTGGCAGCCCCTGAGGAGGAGTTAGAAGTAGGAGTAGAGGTTTCAAGGGGCAGATGCCAGTTGAGGGAAAGGAAAAACTTTCTCATCATCAAAGCTGTCTGCAAGTGGAATTGGCTACTTCATTAGGGGGTGAGCTCCCTGGGACTGAGGGCGGGCAATAGAAGCAGCATGGCTGGGGGAGAACTCAGTCTCTGCTACTTACTAGCTGTGTGTGTGACCTTGAGCAAATTACTTCTCTGAGCCTGAGTTTCTTCACCTATAAAAGGATGATAACATTGGCTTAACTTGGGTGTGGGATTGGCCAGAATAATGGATGTGAGATGCCTTGCACCAGGGCCTGGGAAGCAGGCTGAGCACCTTGAGAAAGAGGTGCTTTTCTTTCTTTTTTTTTTTTTTTTTTTCTGTGAGGGATTCTCACTCTGTCACCCATGCTGGAGCTCAGTGGTACGATCTCAGCTCACTGCAACCTCTGCCTCCCAGGTTCAAGTGATTCTCGTGCCTCAGCCTCCCAAGTAGCTGGGATTACAAGCATGCGCCACCACGCCCGGCTAATTTTTGTATTTTTAGTAGAGATGGGGTTTCACCGTGTTGACCAGGCTGGTCTCCAACTCCTGACCTTAGGTGATCTGCCCGCCTTGGCCTTCCAAAGTGCTGGGATTACAGGCATGAGCCATTGTGCCCAGCCCAAGAGGTGCTTTTCTATTTTTTATTTTTTATTTATTTAGAGACAGAGTCTCACTCTGTCGCCCAGGCTGGAGTGCCGTGGTGCGGTCTCAGCTCACTGCAACCTCCGCTTCCTGAGTTCAAGCGATTCTCCTGCCTCAGCCTCCCGGGTAGCTGGGACTACAGGCACGCACCACCCTGCCCAGCTAATTTTTGTATTTTTAGTAGAGACGAGGTTTCACCATGTTGGCCAGGCTGGTCTCCAACTCCTGACCTCAGGTGATCCACCCACCTTGGCCTCCCAAAGTGCTGAGATTATAGGCATGAGCCACTGTGCCCGGCCCCAAGAGGTGCTTTTCTAATGCTGCTTGCGGGGGTGGATGGACAGGAGGATCTAGGGGTGGCCTCTTAACTCTGGGTCCTGATTGTGTGAATTCCAGTGTGGTGGGACTGAGGGGGCAGATGTGGCTCCTCTTTACCATGGGTTGGGGTGGGGGGCACTGCCTCCTGGGGGGATCCTATATCCTTGTCCAGAAGATAGCAGAGAGTAGAGGAAGCTAGCCTCTCCTCAGACCCTGAAACAGTCCCTGAAACCAACACATGGAGAGAAGAAGCCCTGAAGCCAGCACCCTTGCCACCGACTCCAGCCTCAGGCCAGGGTTGGAGGGTGGAGGGCATTTAGGGTTTGGCTGCCCCAGGGTGAGGAGGGCAGGATGGGGTACCTTACAGAGGGGGTCGAGGGGAAAGTCCAGATTCTAGAATCCCAGACCTTGGTACTGAGAATCCATGAGTCTTCGTGGGAGCAGCCTTGTCTGTCAGTCCAGAGGGCTTGTCTCTCCAGCTGCCCCACCCCTCACACCCCAGTGAGTGCCCTCTTCCCCCAGTCAGCAGAAGGCTGAGCCCTCCCTCCCCAGGCTGGGCGGGGGTGGTCATGCCAGGCACCTCCTAGCCGGCAGCAGCATTCTTCTGCGGCTTAGCCTCCCTGTCTACTCCCCCCACCCCCGCCCTGAGCCCAGCCCTAGCCCCAGCTTTCTCAGAGGGTCCCTCCAGCCGAGACTCTATCAGAGTCAGTGTACACACTTAGGACAAAGATGCCGGAGCAGGGCCTTGAGAGTCAGGGAGTGGGATGTGGGCACCCTCTCTGATGGCTGGGACCAGGGGAGGGGGTGGAGCAGGCCTTGAGGGTGTGACTGGGGAGAACCCACAGAGGAGAGAGCTGCTCCGCCAGCAGCGGACCCCAGCAGAGGGGCTTCTGGGATGGCTGGGGACATGGGACACAGAGCTTACTCTCTCACCTATCCTTCCCTTGCCCCCTGCCCAGCTGGCAGCCAGCATCAGCAAGAAAGTGACAGGGGTCAGAAGAGAGGGAGGATTCCAACATCAGATTCCACTGCTACCTCCTAAGCTAGTTCCCAGCATTAGCCTAACCCTGACAGAAATCTAAGCCCGGGGCCACTGCCATCCCCGACCCCAGCTCCCTCCTCCACCAGCTGTGCCAGACAGCTGATTCCACCTCCACCCCAACCCCAAACCCAGCCTGCCCACCATGTAAACCCAATCTCCAGCACCAGTCCCCACTCAACATTACCAGCCCCGAACCCCCAACGTCACCTTCAGCTCTCACTCCAAACCCAGTCCTCATTTGCACCTTCCTGTCAGCCCTCTTTCTCCCTGGTCTCCCAGCTTTGGAATGGGGGCAAGAAGAGGTAGGCCGATGCCTCACCCAAACTGGAAACCCCAACCGGGGAGCTCCCACAGTGGAGCACTGATTGCTGCTACCTGTGTCCTGCTAGGCCAGGGGCATAAGAAGACTACTTGGGGAAGGGGTCTGTGGCACTGGGAACAGAGGCTGGGTGACCCCCACCACACAGGAGGGACTCTTGCCTGTGTCCGCCTTTCCAGTTTCTTGGCTCTGGTTCTTTCCAGGCAGATCAGCCAACCCACAGGCACCACCCTGTGATCAACCTCTACTAGCCCCTCCCCAGATGGGCATCAAAGGTTAGTGTGACTGTTGGGGCTCACATGGCCCCTTAGGACCTGGGCTCCACTGTGTCTGATCCCACACTCCCTTGGGGCACTCCACACAGTCTGTGTGTATCTTTCTCCTTTTGGTTTTAAGATACCTGTTTTCCAGCTCTGCCTACCTAACCACCCCCCTTCTTGACATCCCGGGAGTCACAGCTTGGGGAGGTTTCAGGAGAAGCCCCTGGAGCAATTGGCCAGCCCAGCCCAAATCCAAATATCTCTCAGGACCCCCCTCCAGGGTTCAGGGAGCCACCCTCTGTTGGCATTGCCTTTGATCCTTGCCATGGTTCTGGCCCCATCCTCCCCCTGGGATTGGGTCCTCAGCAAGTAGTGCCAGTTTTCCTGACTGCCACACCTCAGGCTGGCCCCTGTGCACACAGCTTGAGTGATGGCCAAGAATAAGTCCTCCTGAAGGAAGTCCAAGCCCAGGGTTCTGGGCTGGGGGAACCTGGGGACAGGGACAATGGAGGAGCCAATCTTAAACCCTTGGCAATGGGAGATGGAGGGAGAATGAGGTCCGTCCTTGCTTTGACTCTCGTTGGGCTCATACTGTGGTCTTCTCATGGTCCCCAGGGTCTGCCCTGTCTGTATGTCTCTCCTGGTTGTCTGTTTCTCACTTGCTCTTTGTCCCCTGGCACTAAAGGTACTGGCCTGGGCCAAGCCCCACCCAGATCTGGATGGACCTTGGGCGGAGGAGCTAGCTGTGACCTCTGCTCTTGGGCAGAACTGGGCTGTCTGGGTCCACACAGCAGGCTGGTCGCTGAGCCCTGGGCCTGCCCTGGGTGAGCAGGGCACTGAGGGCTGAGAAGGGGCAGGGGAAGGGGCACCAAGTCTTCAGCAAACACATGGCAAGAACAGGCCAGGGGGCTGGATGTGAATCTTTTGGTCTCTTGGAGACCCTCCTGCACCTCCTACCACTCTAAGTCTCTAGACCCAATCTCTACCCAACTGTGGCTGGCAAGGGGGAGGGCAGCAGAAGAGAGCCGTGCTCCTCTGACAAAGCCCTAATTTTCTGGAACCCAGATGCTCCTCACTCTTGTTCTCATCTTCTTGCTTCCCCCCAACCTCCTGACCACTCCTCAGAGTGTAGGTGATCCACCACTGTCACCAGGGTCAGGGGAAGTCCTCTGGACAGAGAGTATGGGAGTCCTGGGTTCTGGCCCTGGCTCTGCTACCAACTTCTATGTGACCTTTGCGATTCCTTTGCCTTTCTGGGCCTGTCTCTTGGCCAGTCTAGCGAGAATCAGGTGACTGCTACCGGCTCACATCTCCTGGAGTCCCTGGTCTCTTTCAGAACTGCTCTGGCACTCCCGGGTGGGAGTGGGGTACTGTCTTGTTACACACATCCCCAGGAGGCCTGGCTGAACCCCAGACCTGAGTCGAGGGTGGGAGAATTGCTCCCTGCGGGGGATGTTTTTCCTAGAGGTGTGGGCTGGTCTCAGGGAACCTGGGACTCTGAGGGCCACTGGGCAGGAAGGGGGCCAAGGTTTCCTTCTGGCCAGAGTGCTCAGGTCCAGCTCTGGGGCAGTGGGGAAGAGGTTGCTCAACGTTGGGGTGGGGCCCTGGCAGAGAAGATGGCGCCGAACTGGGAGAGGGAGGAAAGGAAAGAGATCAGCTTGGTGACTCTGAGGCAGGGCAGGAGTGGGAGCCCCTTTCTGTGTGTCCTTTCCCTAGGAGGATGAAGAAGCCCCCAACTCAAAGGAGGGTGGCGTCAGAAAGTCCCAGGGAAGACCCCTAGGATAGGATGAGATCCTGCAGCAGCAGATTTGTCCCCGCAGTTCTTCATCCCTCACTCTTCCAAAGACTCTCATCTGAATTCCTTGTTTTCTTTAAATCTCCCCTGAGTTCTCCATCTGACTGCCTCAGTTTCCCTGAATCTCCAGCCAACCCTTTGGTTCTTTCCAAGCGTTTCCCTCGTATCCTCCTGACCACAGCAGCTCGTGGCATGAGTGTGCGTATCTGTGGGCAGGGAGTTAGTGAAGGCCTCCTTCCCTCCCTCCAAAGCCCCAGGCCCCACGGTCTGCCACCCGCAAAATTCCAACCACGAGGGGGCGCCTTCCTGCCCGCCGCCCCGTAGGGAGACCCGGCCTAGGCCCCTGGAGTTGCGAGTTCCAGGGTCCTTGTGGTGGAAGGGCGGGCGCGGCCCCCACACCTGGTCTTCCAGCCCTATCCAAGGAGGACTGCCAAACAGTCCCGCTCTGAGGTGCAGGAGGCCGGGCCGCCTCGGCTACCCTGAATCCACCCGAAGCTAGAGGGCCCGAGCCCGGGGGGCGGTTGGGTGCTCACCTCCAGAGCTTGCCCAGCGTCTTGCTGAGCTCAGCGTTGTGCAGGTGCGGGTACTGGTCCGCGAGCTTCCTGCGCGCTGCCTGCGCCCACACCATGAAGGCGTTCATGGGCCGCTTGACGTGCGGCTTGCTCTTGCTGGCGCCGTTGACGCGCACGGGCATGGGCACCAGCGTCCAGTCGTAGCCGCTGAGCACCTGGCTGACGGCCTCGCGGATGCACACGGGGAACTTGTCATCGTCCGCCTCGCCGTCCTGCTGCTCCTTCTTGACCTTGCCCAGCTCGCCTGGCCCCGGGCTGGTTCGCAGGCCCGATCCGCCGCCGCCGCCGTCGGGCCCTAGCGAGGGCGCGCTCCCCGGGGACAGGCAGCGAGGCTCCTCCGAGCCCACGGGGCTCAGCTCCACCTCCGATAGGTCTTGCTCCTCCGCCATGTCGCCCCCGGCCGCCGCCGCCGCCTCGGCCGCCTCCCCCGGGCCAGCCGCCGGGGTCCTCGCAAAGAGTCCAACGCCCACCTGGATGGAAGGAGGGCGCGATGGAGCGGCCGCGCGCGCAGCCCCGAGGGCAGCCCGAGACAGGACACGGGCACAGCCCCGAGGTGGCGGCCCTTCCTGCTCCAGCTAAACCCACTCTGGCCTCTGGGGCCCACGCACATGCCAGACTCTAGGTGGGTGCGTCCCGCCTCTGCGTCTTCCCACCACCTGGTCCCAACCGTCTCTTGGTGTGGGTGGCTTTTTTTTTAGTCTCCTTTTTTGGGTGGAGGTTTGTTGATGATAAGGAAGAAAAAAACGGAACCTTTATTTTGCTCTAATACCGGCCCCTGGAATTTCCCACCTTTTCTCTCACCTTTCCTTCTTCCCTCAGCCTGCCCCAACGGGGTTTAGAGGAGAGCCAGGTGGGGGGCAAGGGCGGGGTGTCGCCTCTCTCCACCTCACAGCAGGGTCCCAGGCCTGGGCGGGCCAGGGAGGAGCAGGCTGCGCACTCACCTCCTCGGACCTCTCCTCCAGTCTGGGGCTCGTCCTTAGGAAGTGGAAAACCGTGTCCCAAGGTGTGCGGTCCAGCTCGGGGCTGGGAGGTGACGCTGGTGGGCTAGGAGGGAGGGGCGGGGGGCCCTGAGCCTCAGGCCACGGCCTCGTTAGGACGGAGCCTGAATCCTTACCACCAACCACCCTGGCCGGACAGCCCGAGACTGACTGAGCGACTGAGCCGCTGCAGAGGGCTGGGGAAGGAAGGAGGGGGAGAGGGGGGAGGGGAGAGGAGGGGAGAGGAGGGAGGGAAGGGCAGAAGGTGGAGCCTCCAGGCTTTCCTTCATCCCCAACACTCAGGGCTCCTCCACCCGGAGCCCAGGCCCCCCCCGCACCCAGCTCCCTGCCCTACTGCCCAGGCCCATCTTGCTGGGGCTTATCTTGGGCTTAGTCTGGGAGGCAGAGGGGAGGTTAGGCCGAGGAAGGAAGAGATGTAGGCTGGAGGGTCAGAACCTGTTGGATGGAAGAAAATTGGGCCCAACCAGGACTCCTAACGTCTGCCTCAGGTGGCAGGATGGGCACTTGGCAGGGGACTAGGGAGAGACGTGAAGGCGGTGAGGGTCCTCTGGGCCCTTGAGGGTGGCTGGCCTGAGCCGCTTCATCTGCGAAATCCTGTTGAGTGCCTAGTGTGTGCCAGGCACTGATGCCCAGCTCCTCACCCTGCCTCCTACCTTTTCCCAGGCAGCCCTTTCTGCCCCATCCTGCACAGTAAGAGAGACTTCTCAGGGCTCCCTCTGAGAAGTGCAGAGCCCCAGCTTGACCCCTGGTCCCTTCTCTGCAGACACCCAGCACACACACGTTCTGGTCTGGTTCAAGGTGGAAACACAAGACTAAAGCTGCCAGGAGGCCAAGGTGGGACAGGGTGGGGGCCCCCTCTCAGTAGGTCTTAGAGGCATTTTGGGTTGCTACCTCCTGGGACCCACCTCCTTCCACACTGGGCTCACCCTGTCTTGGGAGAGGGTAGGGGAGTCCTAGTCCTGATTGTCACGAAGTCCTCTACTCCCCCACCCCAACAAGGGGTGGGGACTTGCCCTGCCTCTTCCCTCCTCTGCCGACCTCTCCCTCCCTGCCCTTTTCTTTCCTGTCCATGCTCCGTTGACACCTTTTCCTCTGTCTTTCCTTGGCCTCTCCTCCAAAGGCCACAGTGCTGTTCTCTTAACTGAGGGCAGCACCGCTGGGGTGTTGAGGCCGAGGTGGGGTGTATGTGGGGTATGGAATGGAGCTGGGGCCACATTGGCAACTATGTGTCATTCTGAGCTCCTCAGCAGCTGGGCAAGGCCCCAAGCCCACCCCAAGGGGTCCTGTCTGGAGTGGGCTGCAAGGGGTCTGGGGAGGCAAGGCCTCATGCTTGGGAAAGGCCAAAGGGGTGTGGGGGGTGGGAAATGGGACACAATGAGGTAGTCACACGAGGCAGAGGCATGTTGGGGGTGGGGGGAGCGGACACTGGAACACACACACACACACACACACACACATGCTCACACACACAACCAGCCAGACAATCGGGCCAGTGTGTCTGGGGCCTCGGAGCCCAGTGAATTAGGAGTTTGATAAGGGTTTTCTCTTTCTCTCGCTTGCTGGCCTTGGACAATCTCCCCCCAGTTTTCCTCGACGCCACCCCCGGCGCTGCCAACCCTCCTCCCCCCGCCTCCCTTCTCTTCCCTGTGCCCAGACTCTTGTTCGGGGCCTTGAAACAGTGAGCTGTCTTTGTTCGAAATACAGGTGAACGGCAATCATGTGATTAACACACACACACATAAAAAGCTTTTTAACAGCGCCCGCTCGGCCTCAGAACCGCCCGGAGAGGAGCCGCCCTGGATGGACAGAGGGACGAGGGACGAGCATCTGCCCAGTCGTGTCCCGGCTGCCCTGCAGTCGCCTCCAACACCCGCTGCTGCCCGCCCGCTGCCTGCCTGCCTGGCATCTCTCTCTCCCGGTGGGTCCCCACTCATCCTTCCACCCCTCAGTTCCTCCTCTTTGAGGAAAGGACCTCCCCGCTCTCTGCTGTGTCTGTGACTGGCCTGAGACCCCCCTGGGGCAGGAGGGGTGGTTGTGGAGGGAAAGAGCCCAGAGTTAGGAGGTGGAATGTGGGGTCCCACAGCTGCCCCCTCTCTAACTCCCTGCTTCCTCCTTTGCCCTCCTTGGTCCAGCTGTGCCAGGATGGGGGTGGGGGTAGCAGTGGGCACGCTCTGTCTGCAGGAAGCCACGCTAGACAGAAGGGGCCACTCCCTCTCTCCCTTGTCCTCGCACAGACACTGGCTTCCTCTCAGGGCTGTGCTGGGCTTTTTGCTGAGCAGTGTTGGGTGAGGCAGGTGGGCCTGCAGGCGGGGTGGGAAGGGCTGTCAGATGACCAGTGCTGTGTGTGTGGTTGGGGCCCCTGCTGCAAACACATCCCTGCCCACCATGCTGGCAACTGGGGTCCCCTCCATCCCATCCCAGGCCCTGGGAACCCAGTGTTCTCCAGCAGGGGAGGGTGAAGGACCCACACTCATTCGTGAAGAGCAGGGAGCTTGGAGAGGGGAGGGATCCTGGCTGAAGACACCTGGGCCTCTGCCCCAGCAGGACAACAGGAGGGCCAGTGTCACCTTCTGCTCCTTTCCCTGCTGGAGGTGGCAGGGGTCCCTTTACCCCTCATTCTTGACCCTTCTCCAGGGATGCTTGTGACCTCCTTACCCCACCCCCCATCACCTCTCTGTCCTGAAGTGAGGGTTCGTCACCGTCCATGGCAAGGTGTGGTGTCTGGTAGGCTGTGACCTGCCCTCTCTCAGGGTGTTTATTCCGCAGCAGAGAGGGGTCTGCGGTCTGAGTGTAATGGTGGAAATCCAGGCTTCCTTCCATGGCCCAAGGAGGCCTTTCCGGAGCAACAGGGTTTTCCTGGGACTCGGCCTGGCTTTTGTTAAGGCAGGTCCCAGATTTGCTCAGAAGATGGGCCCCAGAGAGGAGGAGAGGAAAGGAATACCTGTCAGTCAAACGTGAAGCCCACTGGTGACACTGCCTGGCAGAGCTGCCTCCGGTCAGCAGTGACCCTTCACCCCCCAGCTCCCAAGTCCTCTTCCTGAGGGAGCTGGCCCGGCTTTATGGAAGGCTCTGCCTGTGTTCCCCACCTTGGGTCCCTGGTCCCTCACCTGTCACATGGGGCGATGGTCACCGTCCCTCCCTGCCTGCCCTGCAGGAAACACTGAGATGAAGGTCAGGAAATCTGCTGGCTGCAGAGCCAGGGGCCATGCAGGAGTGAGGGATGGTCTGGTCAAGGTGAGGCTCTGCCCCAGCCTCAGTTTCCCCACACAGGCATGAGACTGTCTTCCTAACTCTCAGAGGACAGGGCTGAGATGGGATGAGGGAACACAGGGAAAGCGTTTAGCACCTCTGAGTGCTGTGTGGATGTGACCTGGGGGGTCCTGGCCATCCACTCTTTAATTCTGTCTGGCCTGTGCACCCTCCTACCTCCAGTTTCCCTGCGGGGGCCTTTCACAGGGCCTGGCTTGTGGATACGGGGTTTGGCCTAGGGCAGTGCTTCTCAAATGGGAAGGCGCACTGGGATTCTTCAGGTTGGGGTGGGGCCTGAGGTTCTGCATTTCTAATCAGTTGCCTAGGACTGGCTCTAATTCTTGTTGAATTTAGAATCACTTGTGGAGTTAAGAAAAACATAGTGGGCCTTGGCTGGGTGCAGTGGCTCACACCTGTAATCCCAGCACTTTGGGAGGCCAAGGTGGGCAGATGATGAGGTCGAGAGATCGAGACCATCCTGGCCAACATGGTGAAACCTCGTCTCTACTAAAAATAAAAATAAAAAATTAGCTGGACATGGTGGCAGGCACCTGTAATCCCAGCTACTTGGGAGGCTGAGGCAGGAGAATCGCTTGAACCCGGTTGCAGTGAGCTGAGATTGCACCATTGCACTCCAGCCTGGGCAAAAAGAGCGAAACTCTATCTCAAAAAAAAAAAAAAAAAAAGAAAAGAAAAAAAGAAAAACATACTGAGCCAGGCGTGGTGACTCATTCCTGTAATCCCAGCACTTTGGGAGGCCGAGGCGGGCAGATCACCTGAGGTCAGGAGTTTGAGACCAGCCTGGCCAACATGGTGAAACCCCATGTCTACTAAAAATACAAAAATTAACTGGGCATGGTGGCACGCACCTGTAATCCCAGCTACGTGGGAGCCTGAGACAGGAGAATCACTTGAACTCAAGAGGCAGAGGTTGCAGTGAGCCGAGATCGCACCACTGCACTGCAGCCTGGGTGACAGAGTAAGGCTGTGTCTCATAAAAACAAACAACAACAACAACAACAACAAAAAACATACTGGAGCCTAGATCCCACTCCAGACTGGTTGATTCTGAATTTCTGAGGCTGAGGTGCAGGCATGAAGTTCCCTGGGAGGTCTTCACAGAGTCTCTGGATCCCTGAGGCTGTGAATGACCCCCTTCCAGAGCCAAAATCACCAGGGATGGAGGAGGGGTCTTGGGTACTGGACCCACCAGCCAGGCAGATTATACTGGGGTATCCGGAGAGCTTTGGGGTGTGGCAGGGGAGGGCCTATGCACTGGGAAGGTGGAGGGCCGACGGGCACAGGTTAGTGGTCGAGGGCAGCGTAGTGACAGACAGAAGCTATCCTGCGGGTCTTCAGCCGAGTCTGAGTGCGCTGGGGTGGCTGTGGGAGCTCCCCTGAGCGTTTTCTAGGCTACCTCCACCTTTGGATAAGGCTGTGTCATCCTCAGTCTCTGATGTAGTGGAAAGTGACTTGAAGTCAAGAAATCCTGCCACTAGTACCCAAGGGGCCTTAGGCAAATCATGCTATTAACCTCTGGCTTTTGCATATGTACGATGTTGATAATCTTATGCACCGTTGATATCCCCAAGTGATAAGAGAATTAAATAAGAATACACACACACACCTCCCACTACCTAGCATAGTGACTGCTCAATAAATGTGAGTCAGAGGAAATCATTTAGCTATTAGGCCAGCACTGGGAGGTGTGGAGGATGCTCACCTCAGGTCAAGTGCACAAGTATTAACCGAGCAGCCACCGGGGCCTCACAGTCAGGAGTTTATCATTTGCCTTTTGAATCCTAATGTCAGACCAGGTGGCATTCCTGCTTGGGATGACAAGCTCCTCTGTCATGGGTGGGCCTCCTCTGCCATGCCCCTTAACAGCGAAGGCGACACTCTAGGGCCTCCCCAGATGCCGGCTCCGCCCTGAGGGCTCCTGTCATCGGACTTCATCCTCCTAACAACCCTCTGAGTAGATGCTATTATTCTCATTTTAGGGAGGAAACTGAGGCACAAAGCGATTCAGTGACGGGCCTGAGCTCACCCAGTGAATGATGATAGGGTGTGAACTGGGACCTGTGGTTGGTCCCAGCCCAGCCCCTGACCACTCTGCTCTATTGCCCCTAGGCTGCAAGTGCAGCTGCAGGTGGGCCTGCTCCTGCCTCCTCTCCTTGCCTGGGCCTTTGGGCCTGCTCCGCCTTCCCCTGGAGCGCTGTCTTCCCTCTGCCTGCTGGCGGTCTAGGCATTGCTGCAGCCCCACTGAGAGGTCCTCTTCCAGGACACACCTTGGGCACCTTGGTTGGAATTCTTTTCCCTATGACTTTTCCTCAGAGGAGAAGACACCTTCAGATGTGCTCTGCCTCCTTACTGAACAGCCTGGAGGACAGGCCAGTCTCCACTTCCTATTGGGAGCCCCTGAGGCCATGCTCAGCCTTGGCTCACCTTCTCTGAGCTGAGTTGCTGTCAGAGTTCCAAGGAGGAAAAGACCAGGGAGGCTGGAGCGGGCAGGAGTGGCTTCCTGGAGGCAGAGTGTCTGAGCTCTGGGGGAGGATGATGGCATTCCATGGCCTGTCCCAACAGGGGCTCTTGCCCCTCCCTGTTTCTGGTGCAAGCAGAGGGTCTCGGACCCAGGCCAGCGAGGCAGCTCCCGGGGTTGGAATCTTCCTTCGCTCCCAATTCCACCCTTTCTGGAAACCAGGAAGCTGGGGCCAGTGCCCAGCACTGCCTCTGGCAGCCTGGCCTCTGCCCTCTTCTGAGAAGCCTTCAGAGAAGTTGACTGCCCATTCCTGCCATCTGTACCCAGCTGCTGGAACGCCCTTCCTGGCGTCTGCCCTGAGCCTCTCCAGCTGCTGGAAACTTCTGTGAATGTGTCCTCTGTGCAGGGCACTGGGCCAGGAGCTGGGACTGGGAGGTGAGAGAGACCAGACCTTGGCTTTGAGGAGCTGAGGGTTTGATGGGAGAGACCGATGTAGAAACCTGGAATCTGGCACAGCCAAACAGGCAGCTGGAGCTGGGGTCAAGACCCAATGGCTGTGGAGGCCCTGTGTTGCCTTGGCAACCTTCTTCCCTCTCTGGGCCTCAGTTTCCCCATCTGTAAAATGTAAAATCAGCAGGCTAGCTGATCTCTGAGAGTGTTTGCATATTTGATAACCCATGAATTGTATTTCAAAACAAGAGGCCCATGCCTGATCCAGTGTTTGCAAGGTGATGCCTCAGACCCTTGGTGTTCCTCAGGACACTGATAGGCATCTCTTGAAAGACATTTGGTAAACACTGCTTTCTGCTTCCTCTTTTTAGAGATGTAAGGGTGGGACGTGGTGGTTCATGCCTGTAATCCCAGTACTTTGGGAGGCCACGGTGGGAGGATTGCTTGAGTCCAGGAGCTCGAGACCAACCTGGACAACACAGTGAGACCCCCGTTTCCATTATTATTATTATTATTATTATTATTATTATTATTATTATTATTATTATTTGAGACTGGCTCTGTTGCCCAGGCTGGAGTGCAGTGGTGTGATCTCGGCTCACTGCCACCTCCACCTCCTGTGCCCAAGCGATTCTTCTCCCTCAGCCTCCTGAGTAGGTGGGACTACCAGCACATGCCACCATGCCCGGCTAATTTTTTGTATTTTTAGTAGAGACGGGGTTGCACCATGTTGGCCAGGCTGGTCTTGAACTCCTGACCTCAGATGATTTGCCTGCCTCGGCCTCCCAAAGTGCTGGGATTACAGGTGTGAGCCACTGTGCCTGGCCACCATTATTTAAAAAAAATTTTTTAAAAACTGTTTAAGTAAAAGAGATGCATTGCCTCTAAGCATGCTAAAAGTTCTAAATTCTGCAGTTAAAAACTGCTCTTTGTTTAAAATATTTAATATGAATCTTCAATTTATTATTCTATTATTTTTACCACCTATTAACATCTTGTAGAGTTTTTGATGGAAACCAGTTTCACCCTGTTCTGGAGAGGACATAGTTGCCTGAGGTGGACGTGGAGGCACCATGGGCCCTGAGTGAGATTGCATGTTCCTTACTTTGGGGTCACCCTGCCTTGGTTTCCAACTCCGTTCAGACCTGTTTGACGTGTACCAGGTGACTACTCAGTGTCAGGCCAGGGAAGCAGCTGAATAGAATATGGCACTGACCCCCAATTCCCTGTGTTCCCATGCCTTCAGAGTTCTCATTGTCCTGCATTGTCCCTGCTGGGGTGTGGACTTGAGGGCTGGGTCCTTCCCGCCTCCTCCGTGGTGCCTGTTACATAGGAGTGATGGCAGCAGATGAAGGGCTTGCATGGAAGAGAATGTGTGCAGGCAGCATGCGGGGAAGGAATGAGCACGTGCTCCTGAGTTAGACAGTCCAGGTTTAAAAAAACATTGTTAGAGATGGGGTCTCGAACTCTTGGGCTCAAGTGATCCTTCCACCTCACCCTCCTGAGTAGCTGGGACTATAGGTGTGTGCCACCATGCCTGGCTCTAGCTCCAGGTTTGAATCCTGACACCTCCATTTATTAGCTGTGTGTCCTTGGCAAATGAGTTAAGGTCTCTGAGTCTCAGCTTCCTTCCAGGTTGTGGTGAGGATTAAAGCAGATAATGTATGTAAACACTTAAGACAGGGTCTGGCGCATGACGGAACCCAGTAAATGGTGGCTATTGTTACCAGCAGCTTGGGGATCTGCCGCCAAGGTGGCTGTTGGTTGACCTTGGGTTTAGAGTAGTCATTGCTTCTTCTTTTTTTTTTTTTCTAGACAGAGTCTCACTCTTTCACTCTGTTGCCTAGGCTTGAGTGCAGTGGTGTGGTCTTGGCTCACTGCAACATTTGGCATCCAGGTTCAAGCAATTCTCCTGCCTCAGCCTCCTGAGTAGCTGGGATTACAAGTGCACACCACCATGCTTTGCTAATTTTTATACTTTTAGTAGAGACGGATGGGGTTTCACCATGTTGCCCAGGCTGGTCTCAAACTCCAGACCTCAGGTGATTCGCCTGCCTCGGCCTCCCAAAGTGCTGGGATTACAGGTGTGAGCCACCGTGCCTGCCCCCTGGCTAATTTTTATATTAGTTATTGCTTCTTATCCTGTCAAAATGCTGCCATCAGATGTTCCCCGTCTGTTCCCAGTCACCACGGAGGCTGCAGAGCCAGGGCCGATGGCTATCCATGGAACCAAAGCAGAAGGGGAAGCAAGTGACTGAGCTCACATGACTGTTTAGTCATGGAACTGGACATGTCTGCTGTGACATTTTGTTCCCAGGGTTCCTGGGGACCTACCCTAGGCAAGCTCCTGCTGTCTGTGGGGTAAATAAAGAGGGGTGAGTGTGCCCCTTGTCTTTAGGGAGCTTGTTCATTCATACATGTCTAGACACTAGGCAACATGGTACAGACATGCATGAGGATTAAGAGAGTGGGGAAGATGGAGGGAAGGAAGAGAGGGGGCAGAGGGGACCTTTATGAGATGGGTCTATTGGTGTTGTCCCTGGAGCGGAAAAGAGCTGTCTGTAAATATGGTCTGAGCAGGGTGGGCTGCACGTGGCTCATGAGACCTTTGTCCTTTCACTACTGGTAGGCAGCTGGCAGCTTGAGGGAAGGGGCTTGTCAAGGTTGCCCAGCTTAGGAACTGACAGTGGGACTAAGTCTTCTCATTCCAGATTCCTTGTCATTTTCCTCTGTGATCCAGGCCATTGCCCCAGACCAGGGCTGGGCAGGAAGGGAGCTCAGCCCACCCATCTTCCTGCTCTCACTGGGTTTACTGCTGTCCCTTAAAGGTAAAAATGGGGTGATCCAGTCAGAATTTAGTGTTTGTCTGAGCTTGAAGGATCCTCCTCGCCGACATAAGGTTTCCTTATTCTTCGCTGATGTCACTTGTTAATGAAAATGGGAGCCGAGTGATCATGAGCTGAGCTGGGGATCCAGAGACCAGAGTTCAAGGCTGGCCCTTGCCCCATTTACCAGCGAGATTGGGATAAGCTAAGTAACCTTCCCATGCCTCAATCTCCTGTCTGTAAAATGAGAATCACGATACCTGCAATGTCACAAGGATAAAAAGGGCTGGGCACAGTGGCTCACGCCTGTAATCCCAGCACTTTGGGAGGCCGAGGCAGGTGGATCACAAGGTCAGGAGATCGAGACCGTCCTGGCTAACATGGTGAAACCCCATCTCTACTAAAAATACAAAAAATTAGCCGGGCATGGTGGCGGGCACCTGTAGTCCCAGCTACTCGGAAGGCTAAGGCAGGAGAATGGCGTGAACCCGGGAGGCGGAGCTTGCAGTGAGCCGAGATCGCGCCACTGCACTCCAGCCTGGGCAACAGAGCAAGACTCCGTCTCAAAAAAAAAAAAAAAAAAGAAGTAAGGAATGGCAAGTGCTCAGCCTAGCACCTTTGACAAAAACAAGACCTAGTAGTTGCCTCTTTCAGTCATTTCAACTGCCAGTTAATGCCCCACATTTTCCAGATGGGATGGCTTATGTCTTGGCTATAATCAAGCCCGGGAAAACCTCTTCCCTTTCTAGGGTGCAGAGTTGAGCTTACTGAGATCATAACAGGGAACCCAGGCACAGCCCTGGGGTGTGTTCACATGTCAGGGGCTTCGGTTCACACAGGAAGTATAATATCTGCTAGGCTGTCAGGCTGAGGGCCTCACGCACACCCACCCCAGCTCAACTTCAGCTGTGTGTGCTTCACTGTGAGCAGGTATTATTTTGTTTTGTGTTGTTTTTCAGACAGGGTCTCACTCTGTGGCCCAGGATGGAGTGCAGGGGTGCCATCACGGCTCACTGCAGCTTCTACTTCCCGGGCTTAATCGATCCCCCACCTCAGCCTTCCAAGTAGCTGGTACCACAGGCACCAGCCACCACGCCTGGCTATTTTTTATTTATTTATTTATTTGTTTATTTTTGAGACGGAGTCTCTCTCTGTTGCCCAGGCTGGAGTGCAGTGGCGTGATCTCGGCTCACTGCAAGCTCCGCCCCTCGGGTTCATGCCATTCTCCTGTCTCTGCCTTCCGAGTAGCTGGGACTACAGGTGCCCGCCACCACGCCCGGCTAATTTTTTGTATTTTTAATAGAGACAGGGTTTCACCGTGGTCTCGAGCTCCTGACCTCGTCATCCAACCGCCTCGGCCTCCCAAGGTGCTGGGATTACAGGCGTGAGCCACCGCACCCAGCCAATTTTTGTATTTTTTTTGTAGATACAGGGTTTCACGATGTTACCCAAGCTGGTCTCATTGAACTCCTGAGCTCAAGCTATCCTCCCGCCTTGGCCTCCCAAAGTGCTGGGATTATAGGTGTGCGCCACCTGCACAGTTGTTTTATATTTACCTCACCTCTCTATCAGGTGGCAAATTGAGAAATCAGAGAGTTTAGGGCTTAGAACCCAGAGTTGAAATCGCAGTGACTGCTTTGGCAGGTGCATTGGGAGGAGCTGCGCCCGACTCTGCCAAGGTCCCAACTCCTGCTGTGTGATCTTGGGGAAGCCAGCCACCCTCTCTGGCACATTCTCCATCAGTGCATTGAGGGAGCTGGCCTCTGACATCTATCAAATTTGCTATCAGGGGCTTTAGGGCTCTACTGGGACAGGCCCACATTTGCTTTTGTTTCCCACCTTTTGTCCCCCAAGTGCTCGGGGTTGGACATGTGAGCGCACAGCAGATGCTCAATAAGTGCTTGCTGAACCTCAGTGATCAGAGATAGCTTGGCGGGTCTGTCTCCTGGGTCTGTCATTCCCTTAGCGCTGCGTGGGGAGTCCCCTCACATCCTTCCCTGCTGGGGGGGCCTCCTCCTGGGGGATCACCTAAAGCTCATGTCTACAGAGACGCTCTCTCAACCCTCCAGTACCAGCTGTTTTCTCTGACAGCACCCTGGACTTTTCCTTTGTAGCACTCATTGCAATTTATGATCACATATTTATTGGCGGATTAGTTGTTCATTGTCTGTCTTCCCCACAAGGATGTCTGCTTCGTGAGGGCAGCTTCGTAAGTCCTCAGTGATCAACTGAGTGCCTGAATGAATGAATGAGTGGTGAGGACAGAATGGGGGGTAAAAAGCTGGGAGAGGCAGGTACAGTGGCTCACACCTGTAATCCCAGCACTTTATGAGGCCAAGGCTGGTGGATCGCTTGAGCCCAGGAGTTGAAGACCACCCTGGGCAACCCCATTTCTACCTTGTTATCATGGCGAAACCTCGTCTCTACTAAAAATAAAAACAAAATTAGCTGGGTGTGGTGGTGTGTGCCTGTAGTCCCAGCTACTCGGGAAGCTGAGTGAGAGAATCACCTGAGCCTGGGAAGTTGAGTCTGAGAAGTGAGTCTTGATCGTGGCACTGCACTCTATCCTGGGCAACAGGAGTGAGACCCTGTCTCAAAAAAAAAAAGAGCGAGGAGGAGGCTGAGGGTTAGATGAGGCTGTCAAGGGCCTCTCACTGATGGAGGCGGTCATGACTCCTAGTCCAGTGCTCTTCCTTCTTCTGGAGCAGGGACACCCTGGGGGACCAGGCTGGGTTTAATGGGCAGCCAAGCCCCTGAGGACCTAGGGAAGAGGAGGAGGGGATGGGGGATCTGAGCCAGCTCCACCCCTTCCCCCAGCAGGCAGGAAGGACAGGGCAGATCTGTCAGCTTCAGACACCACTGCCCCAGGGGACCCAGCCCTGAGCCCAGGGAGGCAGGGAAAGAGCGGGGGACAGGAAGCACCCGGGTCTTCCCCTCCTCCCTTTTGCCCCACCCTCCGCCCCCATCTCTGGCGAGAGAGCTCACAGCCCCAGGCCTTGGCACTAGGGGGACAAGGGCGGGGCAGGGGGGACAGAAATCCCGTTCTGGGCAAATCCCTTCCTCTCCCTCATTTGGTTTCTGGCCTCAAATTGGGGACTGCCCTGGCAGCCCCTGGAGAGCTTGGCTGGGGCCTTGAGGCAGAAGGGATGGAGCGAGAGGGAGAGGGCACTGCCCGCTTATGCCCTTCCTGTGTGCCCAGCCCTGTGCAGACCTAGCTGCAGTGTCACTCAACAGGAGGAAGAGCCCTGGGCGGGACCTGGGAGGCCTCACTGAAAGGCTGGGCTCTGTCAAGAATTGCTGTGTGACCTTGGGTGGGGCACAGCCCCTCTCTGGCCGCTGTCATTCTCCTCATCCGCCAATGTGGTCCAAACCTGGGGCCAAAGAACACAAGCCCCTGGGGAGTTTTAAAAGACTAATTCCCAGGCCCCATTCTGAGTGGTAGATTTGGGTGGGACATCTGTATTTTTAAATCTCTGCTGCGATTATGATGCACCTGGTGGAGGCACTACTGCCATAGATGGTCTAAGGGCCTCTCCCCAGCCTTGAAACTCCCACCCCTAGGGCAGGCCACCCCACTCCTGTGTGCTACTCGGGAAGGCAAGGGCCGCAGTGGCTGGCTGCATCCTCTGGGGTGCCAGCTGGGACACAGGTGGCAGGCCGTGGGGAGCAGGGTGCTGCCTGGGGAGGGTGTGTGCTGTGGACCTGCCAGGAACAAACACAGAGGGTCCTGGGAGGGCCCTGAGCTTCCCAGCTGGAGTCTCCCCTCCATCCCCTCCTCTGAAGGCCTCTTCCCCCTGACCTTTCTCCCTTCTTTTCCACTTCAGCCTCCACCTTGTTTCTTTCTCTGTCCATTGCTCCCTCCTTCTCCTCTTTCTGTCCCCAGCCTCCTCTCTTTGGGAAGCTTTTTAATTTTGACCCCATATCCTACAGTTGGTTGCTCCTGCCTCTTGGTGTCCTTCCTGTCCTGGCCCTCCTGCCCTGGCTCCCTGTCTCTCTCCAGCCCTGTCTCTGTCTCTCCCTGTTTTTCTCTCCCTGATGCGTTCTCTCTCTCCCTCCCTCCATGAATTTCTCTGTCTCTGTCCTGTGCCACCTCTCATCTGCCCTGCCTCTGTAAATGTGGGGAGGACCCTGGGAAAATGACAGAGATGGGAAGAGCTGACAAGTTAGAGAAACCAAGGCTTGTGGCAACCCGCAGTCTTCCCCACCTGGCTCTAGCCCACCTTCCCCAGGCCACCCGGCTCTGTCCTCTGCATGCCCTGGGTCACCCTGCCCCTCCCTCGTGCCTATGCCCAGCTCCGCATCTCCCTCTTCCCATTTCCAGCTTCCCTGACACTGCCTCGGGGCCCTTTCTCTGGCTGTCCCAGGGACGTCACCTCCTGTGAGCCCACAGCTCACTGTCTGTCGAGGGGGGACAGGCAGGAGGTGAGGATGCGTCCGAGTCTCCCTGGGACACGACCCTCACAGAGTCATGGACTGCAGGATTTGCACCATCCCCTGGCACGAGAGCCAGGGTTGCCCAGATTGATGGAAGAGCAGGTGTTTGTGTCCCCTTCCAGTGAGAGCTTTCCAGCACCCAGAGAGCCAAGACGGCTTGTGGAATTGGGGAAGAGGCAGGGAGAGGGTGGGAAGTGGGAGTGGAGGGGTATGTTCTTCCCCTCCCGGGGCCTCAGTTTCTCCTCACAAGCTCTTCCCTCTCTCTCATTGTCTAAGCCTTTCCTTCCCGCCTCTGGTGCGATTGGGGGTGGGGCAGGGGTAGGGAATGAGGGGATGTTGGGCTTTTACTCAACAGAGCAATTTCTCCTGTGATCAAAAGAGGCCATGGCCGCCTCATCTCTCCTCGGAGACCTGCCCTGACAGGTGGTGTCCTGCCTCCAGTCCGTGTTAACCCCCTCAAGGCCAGGGCCGGGCCGAGGGTCTGAGCCTTCCACCTGCCCCTTGAAGGGGCCTCCCTGGGGTCCAGAGACATCAGAGTGTCCCTGGGGAGGCTGTGGACCCTGGGCCTCACACTTACATCTGGACAGGCCTTCTGACCTCCAGGGCCTGGTGAGAACCTCAGGTGAGGAGTTGCTGTCAGGCTCCCTGGGCAGGTTGGGGTGGTCCTGCTGTCCCACCCTGGGGACTTTATTCCAGGGGCTGTGGGCTGGAAGGAGCCCCTGTTCCTTTCAGACTCCCTCTCTACACCCTCCCTACTGCTGGCCCTGTGGCCCTGGGTGTGGGATGTGCAGAGGACCAGCCAGGAGAAGGGTTAAGTCAGGGACTCTTGGGATGGCTTTGGCCACGGCCATTCCTCCGAGAGAAGAGAACAAGGGGCCCATTCTGTGTGTGGGAATTAATAGCAAAGAGTCATCTGGGGTGTCACTCAAGCACTGATCGACTCCCAGAGGAATGTGAGAGGGAGAGAGAGAGGGAGAGGAGAGGAGAGGAGAGGAGAGGTGTGGTGGGGGCTGAGACGGAGATGTCAAAGGCAGGGCATTAGGGTCTGGCTGTTACAGGAGCCTGCCCTGGTAGGAGGACCCGCCGCCCCAAGATGGGTCCTGCTTTTCACCACAGACGCGCCTCCGTCCCTACACAGGATGAAGATCCCCTCCTGTCATTCCCTCACCCCTTCTGTCTTCCCTCATTCCCGGACGGCCGTACCCTCCACCCTGAGGTAGGCCTGTTGGGCAGCTGGCCCTGAGTTCTGGGCTCTCCCAGTCTGCCCCCATCTTTGCTGAGAGATCCAGGTGCTCCTTGTGGGAAATGCCCTGGGGAAGGTGCTGTGGAGTGCCAGCCTGGGGTCCTGAGTTGTACCCTCTGTCCCAGGATCCAGGAGCCCCACTCGCCTGGCTGCAGGCCCAGTTCAGACACATTCCTACCGGGTGGCTGCAGGCACCTTTGGCTGCCTGCATGTGGGGACGCTGGAGCTTGTCAGCCATCACAGGGGGCTCAGCCTTCCTCATCTGCTCAGGCCCCTGTGGCAGCCTCAGCCTGGCCTGTGGGTGAGGACCAGCAGGCATCCTGACATCTGATTGTCACACCCTAAGGAAGGCCTTGGCGAGGCTCCAGGAGGCCTAGGAGGGTGTGGCGCTCTCCTGCTCCAGTTGTGGGGCTGAGTCAGAATCCTCCCAGGTCATCTGCCCCTGGGTGTCCTGACACCCCTTCCCCTCCCCAGGGCCTCAGCCTGGCCACCGAGCCGAAATGACCCTAGACTCTGTGGGATGCAGAGGCAGTGGGGTGCGGAGGATGAGGGCTTTGGGGCAGTCAGAGCAGGGTGCTCCATCCTTGGCCCTGTGACCTGGGCAGAGCTCCTTTGTCTCTCTGAGCCCCGGGGTTTCCTCTTGAAAATGGGTCATGTCATAACTGGCAGGTTCAGAGGTAAGAGAAGGTAACAGGTGTCAAGTGCCCGACACAATAGCCAACCACTGTGTGTTGTTATTTTTATTGTGATGATTATTGTTATTGGAGGGCTGGGCAGCCTCCACTACCCTTGGGCTGGAAGGCACACCGTGCACACCATTTGACTGCCTGGATCTGCACCTGGCAGCCTGTGCCCGCTCGGCGAATCGCAGGGATCCCAGCGCTGTTCCTCTTCAGCTGTGGTTTTGGCGAGGGTGAGCTTCCCGGCCCCCAGACCTCCTGTGTGCCAGCGTCATTTCCATATCTGGTGACTCATCCTGCTGGTCCTGCCGGAACATGATGCCTCCCCTGCATCATGGTGCAGGCACAGTGCGTGCAGCACATGCATGGTGCAGGCACAGTGTGTGCAGCCACGGGCCTCGGTTCCTCCCCTGGGAGTTGGCCACCTGTGCCCCCACGGTAGACTCTGACGTGCTAAAGCCTGAAGAGAGCTTAGCAGTTGTCCAGCCGGACCTTCTTATTGTACTGACAGGGAACTGAGGTCTAGAAGAGAGGGCCTTTCTGGGGCACTGTGGAGTAAACAGAGTTGGCAGGCTCTTCTACATTGGGCTAGGAGTCTGGACTCCTGGGTTCTTGCCCAAACTTGGGTGCTAGGGGCCAAGTGGGCTGGGAAAATTCCTTACTCGTAGCTGGGGTGGGGAGAGGACACATGGAGAAAGAAGGTGGAGCCTTTTGCAAACTAAAGTGCTTTCCAAATATGAGGGGTTATCAGGAGGGTGGCTTTGGGCCCCTCGAGATGGTGCTGACCCTGTGTTCCTCTGCAGTCTGTGCAGGGCACTAGGGTGGTTGGTGTCACCAGCCCAGGGGCTGCTGGACACAGGCCCCACCCAGAGGAATAAGGCAACACCATTGAGGAGGGGCAGCCCAGGGCTCCCTGCCTGGCTTTGGAGGTGTAAGGTGTTTGAAATAACATTCTCCAACATGCTCAAAGTGAAACCAGCTTCCTTTGGGAACATATGGAGACCACAGGCACTTCACAGGGGCTGATGAGGACCCACCAACTCCGCTGTGGGCTCTGTCCCTGCCCTTGGAGCTCATAGCCTGGTGACCTTGGCATTCATTATTTTCATTCCAGTTCTCAGCACAGCGCTTGGCACACAGTAGGAACTCAGGAAGTGTTTATGGGATGGAATGGAGTGATGACGTTGAGGCAAGATGAAGGTTATGAACGGAGATGACATCTGCGTCTTGCCAGGAAGCAGAGGGGAGGAAAAGGAGCAAGTAAGGAGTGGCGGCTGGCGTGGGTGCAGCGCCACTGAGAGAAGGGGTTGAGAGAGGTTAGAGAAGGACTGGAGTCAACACTCCTGAGAGCCCTTCTTTACCCTGTGGCCTCTTACTTGCAAGCTAGTTCCCTCTCTCAGCCTCAGTTTCCTAATCGGTAAAGCAGGGATAGTAGAATTTCGTCATGAGTTCTTGCAAGGCTCGAGAACGGTAACACATGGGCCGTGGCAGGCTCTCGACCTTGCCTGCTGGACACCCAGTGTGTTGTGAACAGAGATCTTTAGAGAGAACAGATAAAAATTACAGAAGTATCTTATAGAGACACAGTTGACAGATACAGAAATAATGTGAGTTGCATCATATTAGATTCAGAGAGATTAAAGAGAGATTTTTAGGGGAATTTACGAATTTATTCATTTTGGGGACACAGAGAGCAATGAGCACTGGGATGGAGACAGTGAACGCCTGACATTGGAGGCTCCTGGACTATAGAGTTGCTTTGTTTTTTGGATGGAGTCTCCCTCTGTTGCCCAGGCTGGAGTGCTGTGGCATAATCTCAGCTCACTGCAACCTCTGCCTCCCAGGTTCAAGCAATTCTCCTGCCTCAGCCTCCTGAGTAGCTGGGATTACAGGCATGTACCACCATGCCTGACTAATTTTTGTATTTTTAGTGGAGATGGGGTTTCGCCATGTTGGCCAGGCTGGTTTCCACCTCCTGACCTCAAGTGATCTGCCTGCTTAGGCCTCTCCAAGTGCTGGGATTACAGATGTGAGCCACCTCGCCTGGCCAAGTGGTTTTTTTTGGATGGAGTCTCACTCTGGTGCCCAGACTGGAGTGCAGTGGCGTGATCTTGGCTCACTGCAACCTCTGCCTCCTGGGCTCAAGCAACTCTCCCACTTCCGCCTCCTGAGTAGCTGGGATTACAGGCAGCTGCTACCATGCCTGGCTAATTTTTGTATTTTTAGTAGAGACCAGGTTTCGCCATATTGGTCAGGCTGGTCCCAAACTCCTGACCTCAGCCTCTCAAAGTGCTAGGATTACGTGCGTGAGCCACCATACCTGGCCTTTTTTTTTTTTTAATTTATTTTTTTCCCCAAACTTGGACAAAGCATATCACTTGTAGACGTTTTATTGGGCCACAAAAATGCTTAAGAACTAAAGAAGAAAACTCCAGCTCCAAAGTATACAAAAATAGCAAAATAGAAATTATTCAAAATTTTAAATGAAAAATAAAAAAGACCCTTTAAAACTTGTTTATAGCCAACCAGTTCTATGTAGCATGTGACGTGGGTACATTTCAACATGCTTGATGCAGTGTGTTGTCAGTGGGACCCACAAGAGTCTTATAAAGTGTCCCGGGCACTGCAACCTCCGCCTCCCGGGCTCAAGCAATTCTCCCACCTCAGCCTCCTGAGTAGCTGGGATTACAGGCACCTGCCACCATGCCTGGCTAATTTTTGTATTTCTAGTAGAGACTGGGTTTCGCCATGTTGGCTGGGGCCATGGGGCTGGGGTTGATCAGCAAAGTCAGCTGTGTCTGGGTCAACTGAGAAGGGCTTCCCGGTGGAGGTGATGTTTGGGTGCAACCTTACAGAGAGAGAAGGAATTGAATAGAGGGAAAAATGGCCTGGTGGTGACTTTTGAGTCTTTTTTTTTTTTTTTTGAGACGGAGTCTTGCTCTATCGCCCAGGCTGGAGTGCAGTGGCACCATCTCAGCTCACTGCAAGCTCCGCCTCCTGAGTTCACGCCATTCTCCTGCCTCAGCCTCCCGAGTGGCTGGGACTGCAGGCACCTGCCACCAGTCCCGGCTAATATTTTATATTTTTAGTAGAGACAGGGTTTCGCCGTGTTAGCCAGGATGGTCTCGATCTCCTGACCTCGTGATCTGCTCGCCTCGGCCTCTCAAAGTGCTAGGATTACACGCGTGAGCCACTGCGCCCGGCCAACTTTTGAGTCTTGAGGTAAAGGGAGATGTGTGAGCAAAGGTTCAGAGAAGGGAAAGCACATGGAGAATTAGGGAGAAAGGCGAGATACTTGGCATGCAAGATACTTTGGAATTAGGATGTGGAGAACAGGGAAGGGGTTAGGGTAACTCTAGAAAGTTTGGTAGAGGCTTATGTACCAGGCTTGGACTTTATCCTAAGGACAGTCAGGAACTATGAGCGAGACAGAGTCTTGCTCTGTTGCCCAGGCTGGAGTGCAGTGGCATGATCTCGGCTCACCACAACCTCCGCCTCCCGGGTTCGAGCAATTCTCCTGCCTCAGCCTCCTGAGTAGCTGGAATTACAGGCGCGTGTCGCCACACCTGGCTAACTTTTGTATTTTCAGTAAAGATGGGGTTTCACCAAGTTGGCCAGGCTGGTCTTGAACGCCTGACCTCAAGTGATCCGCCCACCTCGGCCTCCCAAAGTGCTGGGATTACAGGAGTGAGCCACCGCACCCGTCTGGGAGATAGTTTAAGAAGGGTGAGGAGAGTGGTGGTGACACAGTCAGCCTATTTTTTTTTTTTTTTTTTTTGAGACGGAGTCTCACTCTGTCACCACTGGAGTGCAGTGGTATGATCTCGGCTTACTGCAACCTTTGCCTCTCAGGTTCAAGCGATTCTCACGCCTCAGCCTCCCAAGTAGCTGGGATTACTGGTGCGTGCCACCTTGCCCAGCTAATTTTTGTATTTTTATTAGAGATGGGGTTTCACCATGTTGGCCAGGCTGGTCTCGAACTCCTGACCTCAGATGGTTCACCTGCCTCAGCCTCCCAAAGTGCTGGGATTACAGGCGTGAGCCACTGTGCCCAGAACAGTCAGCCTTTTTTTCCCAAGTTCACTCTCAAAGCATTGGGGCAGCTGCATGGTTGATGGGGAAGGGAGGGAGGTGCTGGAAAGTGGAGGCCGGAGACCCACTAGGAGATTAGGAGACTGTTTTTTTTTTTTAGATGGGGTGTTGCTGTGTTGCCCAGGCTGGAGTGCAGTGGCGTGGCATAGCTCGTTGCAGCCTCAAGCTCCTCAGCTAAAAAAATCCTCCTGCCTCAGTCTCCAGAGTAGTTTGGACTACAGGCATGCACCTCTGTGTCTGGCTAATTTTTATTTTTTTGTAGAGATGCGGGGGTCTCACTATATTGCTCAGGCTGGTCTAGAACTCCTGGCCTCAAGTGACCGTCCCACCTCCCTGAGCTCCTGATGTCATAAGCCACCACACCTGGCCAGAGGCTGGAGTGTTAACACTGGTGAAAAATGATGAGAACCTGTGTTAGGATGGGTCGTAGGGAGGGAAGAAGAGGAGAGATTTGAGAACAAGTCAGGCAGTGGCTGGAGTGAAGGACGTTGGAAATAGGTGGTAATAACACCCTTGCCACTTCCTGAGCACTCACTGTGGGCCCGGTGCTTTCTACCTATAAGACATGCATATCTACTCGCTGAGTTCTCATGACTGCCAGAATGGAGCAAGAGATGGCAGGCAGGCCTGATTTAACTGGAATCTGCAGAATCCGTACATGCCCCGCAGTTAAAAACCACTGGCTAACTTGATCACCTCTGTAAAGAAAACAATAAATAAATAAAACCGAGTGTCAAAAACCACATGATAGGCTGGCCGCATTGGTTCATGCCTGTAATCCTAATACTTTGGGGGGCCAAGTCAGGCAGATCACTTGAGGCTAGGAGCTCGACACCAGTCTGGCCAACATGGTGAAACCCCATCTGTACTAAAAATACAAAATTAGCCTGGTGTTTTGTCACACGCCTGTAATCCCAGCTACTTGGGAGGCTGAGGCAGGAGAATCACTTGAACCTGGGAGGTAGAGGTTGCAGTGAGCTGAGATTGGGCCATTGCACTCTAGCCTGGGCAAAAAGAGTGAAACTTCGTCTCAAAAAACAAAACGAAACCATGTGATGCATATTTGTTGTCGGCAAATTAGAAAATATAGAAAAACAAGAAGAAAGGCCGGGAGCCAGTGGTTTTTAACTGCGGGGCATGTATGGATTCTGCAGATTCCAGTTAAATCAGGCCTGCCTGCCATCTCTTGCTCCATACTGACAGTTATGAGAACTCAGCGAGTAGATATGCATGTCTTTTAGGTAGAAAGCACCGGGCCCACAGTGAGCACTCAGGAAGTGGCAAGGGTGTTACTACCACCTATTTCCAACGTCCTTCACTCCAGCCTCCTGAGTAGCTGGGACTACAGGTGTGTGCCACCATGCCCGGCCAATTTTTGTTTTGTTTTAGTAGAGTCAGGGTTTCAGCATATTGGTCAGTCTGATGTCAAATTCCTGACCTCAAGTGATCTGCCCACCTCAGCCTCCCAAAGGGTGGGATTACAGGCATGTGAGTCACCTCGAATGCCAGATTTAAGAGTTTGGAGTCCTAATGGGGAACCACAAAGGATTTCAGCTCAGGGGTGATGGAACCCTATAGACCTTTAGCAAGCTCATCCTGGCCAGGTGGAGGAAAGACATAGCAGGAGAGCTGGTACTGGCCTGGGGGCCGGAGAGGAGAGCTCCCACCAGCAAAACATTACGATGGAAGGCAGTTGGTGATCGATTGGGTGTGCAGGAGGCAGGGTGAGGGGTTGTCAGGCAAAATGGGAATGGAGGGGCGATGTAATCACCTAAAATGACAAGACCCAGAGCAGTGCCCTCTGAGCGAGGTCTGCAGAGTGGGACCTCCTTACGCTGTTTGTCACTGGTCCTCAGCAAGGTCAGAGATGAGTACAGAACTTAGACAAGTATAGTCTAGAAACTCCTGTAACTATTTGACATGGCTGCAGTTTCCAAGACTGTGATTCATTTTTAGTAATTATTTTTTATTGTATGTTACAGAAGTATTGGTCCGCAAAGAATTGGTTTTAAAAAACCTTGGGCCAGATGTGGTGGCTCACGCTTGTAATCCCAACATTTTGGGAGGCCGAGGCAGGAGGACCACTTGAGGCCAGGAGTTCAAGACCAGCCTGGGCAACCTAGTGAGACACCATCTCTATTGAAAAAAATATTAGCCAGGTGTGGTGGCCCGTGCCTGTTGTCCTAGCTACTTGGGAGAATTGCTTGAACCCAGGAGGTAGAGGCTGCAGTGAGCCATGATGGCACCACTGCATTCTAGACTGGGCAAGAGAGTGAGACCCCATCTCTAAAAAAATTTTTAAAAAAAGTTTGCTCTTCACTCCATTGAGCTGCAAAAACGCTGGTCTAGATGGACATTGGGACATACGGAGGGCAGCGAACCAGTGAGCGAGGCAGTGAGCAGGCATGTGGGTGGCTGTGCACACACCCCAGGGACCTGGGATTATTTCTGGAGTCAGAGTGATCATGGGGAGCTGACCACAGCCACCCAGCCCATAGCAAGGGCCACCCTCTAGCCGCTCACTCAGCAAATATTTAGCAGGCACATACTGTGTGCCAGGCCAGGCGCCGAGGCACATGTTGGGAAGACAGAGGAGACGAGGCAGGTTCATCCCTTCCTCTTGGAGCTGATACCTGCTCGCACTAGTCCCCAAGGGTCGTTCCAGAAGGGAAACTTCAACGTGGCTCTGGGGAGGAGCGGGCAAGAGGAACAAGGAGTAGCTTTTCCATCCTACCCGGTCCATTGCCCCCACACACCCCCCAGGAAGGGCCTGGCTTGGGGAGGCAGCAGCGGGGGGAAGGACAGGGAACAGGACTTGAGTCAGCAACCACAGCCCCAGCTCTGTCACCTCTGTTCATGCCATTGTCCTGGGGAGCCCGTCATCTCCGAGCTCCAGCTTCCACATCTGCATGGTGGGGATCCTGGGGTCCTCCTGCCTCACCCAACAGAGGTCTGGATTAGAAGGAGCTTGGGAGAGGACAGTGGGCTGACTTGTGATCACAGTCCAAGTTTCCAGAGTGCACCCTGCTTCTGTCTTCTTGTAGAGCTTCTGGGAGCCACAGGTGCACACATCTGAAAGGAACTTGGAATTTACTGGTATGGGTACTCCATTTTACAGGGAATTGAGCTGAGAGGCCTGGAGGGAGACAGATGTGGCTAAGGTTGCCCGTGGTGAGCAGCAGAGTGGGAACATGAACCTAGACCCCCAACTGGACAGCTGGCACCCTGAAAGCCTGCAGGAAGGGCCCTCCCAGAGTGCCGTGAAAATCTGGATGACAGAGACCATGTCTCCGGCAGGCCCCCAGCCCCTTCTTCACTAGGTCTCCTGATAGCAGCCACCCAGGACTGCCCAGGGTGGTGGGAACCTTTCAAGAAGGCAGAGGGAGAGTGGGCTCTGCCATAGGGCAGACCCTGAGAGGCTCACAGGGCATGAGGTGGCCCAGGCAGGCAGCAGTAGGGTGGCTGGCAGACAGAAGGGGGACCCAGCAGCAGAGACCCATGTAGGGGGCAAGGCTCCCGACCTGTGAGGGATGTGGCTAAGGTTGACCTGGAAAAAGGAACGCTGGGAGCCCGGGAGGTGGAAGGACACTGGAGGAGCTGGCGGTGGACAGAGCGGGGCCGCCCCCATGCCTCCAAGACCCACTTTCACATCTGCAAAATGAGATGGAAAGCCATGCCTCCCAGGGCTCCTGGTGGCTGGCAGATGACAGAGAGGGTGCCGCGCCGCGGGCCTCCAGTTCTTCCCGAGTCCCCCGGGGCCTTGCCTGGGCCTATCAGCAGCAGCAGGCCCTCCGCAAAGACTTGCTGAATTAACAAATGCCTGAGGGAGGGAGAGGGGAACTCACACTAGTGGTCATGGTCGATTTCTGTCCTGAAGAATGGGGAGTTACGGTGTTGCTGGGCTCCCTGTGATGGGGCAGCAGGACTGAGGCCTGCGCGAGTGAGTGTAGACGCTGTGGTCTGTGTGCAGCCCACTTGCCTTCAGGGCTCTGCCATGGCAGGCCCCCTTTAGCTCCTCTGTTGCTTTACAATAAACTCGCTGGGTGTGGTGGCTAACGCCTGTAATCCTAGCACTTCGGGAGGCTGAGGCAGGTGGATCACCTGAGGTCAGGAGTTTGAGACCAGCCTGGCCAACATGGTGAAACCCTGTCTACTAAAAATACAAAAGTTAGCCAGGCGTGGTGGCACCTGCCTCTAATCCCAGCTACTCAGGAGACTGAGGCAGGAGAATCACTTGAACCCAGGAGGCAGAGGTTGCAGTGAGCAGAGATTGCACCACTGCACTCCAGCCTGGGTGACAGAGAGACTCTGTCTCAAAACAAAGCAAAAAATAAACATTAAAAAAGGCAGGCGCTGTGGCTCATGCCTGTAATCCCACCACTTTGAGAGGCCAAGGTGGGCGGATCATCTGAGGTCAGGAGTTCAAGACCAGGCTGGTCAACATGGTAAGACCCAGTCTCTACTACAAAAAATTAGCCAGGCGTGGTGCACGCCTATAATCCCAGCTACTAGGGAGGCTGAGGCGGGAGAATCGCTTGAACCTGGGAGGCGGAGGTTGCAGTGAGCCGAGATCATGCCACTGCACTCCATCCTAGGTGACAGAGAGAGACTCTGTCTCAAAAAACAACAACAAACAACAACAACAACAAACAACAACAACAACAACAAAACATTAAAAAATCCAGGCGCGGTGGCTCACGCCTGTACTCCCAGCACTTTGGGAGGCCGAGGCAGGCGGGTCACCTGAGGTCAGGAGTTCGAGACCAGGCTGGCCACATGGTGAGATCCCGTCTCTACTACAAAACATTAGCCAGGCTTGCCCCTGTAATCCCAGCTACTAGGGAGGCTGAGGTGGGAGAATCGCTTGAACCCAGGAGGCAGAGGTTGCAGTGAGCCGAGATTGCGCCACTGCACTCCAGCCTGGGTGACAGAGTGAGATGCTGTCTCAAAAAAAAAAAAAAAAAAAAAAGAGAAAGAAAGAAAGAAAAGAGAAAAAACAGTGAATTAATTTTACATTGTATGATATGTGGGCAAGTGGAGCAGGGAAAGGGGTGTCAGGAGTAGAGGGGACGGGCCCCTCTGAGAAGGTGGCATATGCATGAAGATCTGAAGTTGCACAGGCAGTTGGACACTTGGGTATCTGGGGAGGAACATTCCAGACAGAAGGAACAACCGTGCAGAGGCTCCAGGTGGGAGCGTGGCCGGAGCGTTCTGAGGACAGCCAGGAGGCCGGTGCAGCTGGGACAGAGTGAGCGAGGGGGACAGAGAGGAAGAGATTTGAGGGACCACCAGATGGTCCCTGTGGCGACATGGGCTCGTACTCCAAAGGCAGTGGGGCTGTGGAGGGTTTAAGCAGAGCAGAGATGTGCCCTGATCTCTGTGTTCACAGGATTGCTGTCTACTCTTGAGAATGGCCCAAGGGGGTCAAAGCAGAAGCTGGGAGGCCAGGGAGGAGGCCCCTGAGGTATTTCAGAGGAGAGGCAATGGTGGGGGCTGGGGAGTGGGGGGTGGCCTGGCAGGCCACAGTGGCAGTGGTGAGAAGTACACAGTTTCCTGGTTGAGTTTGGTTTTCCTTTTTTAAAATTATGTTTTTGACAGCTTCACTTAGGTACAGTTGACATACAATAAACTGCACATATTGAAAAGGTGCACTTGGATGAGTTTTGACACATGTATGCATCACACATGAAACTCTATCACCACAATCAAGTAAACAAGTACATCCACCATCCCCAAACTTTCCGCTTGCCCCTTTGTCATCCCTCTCTTCACCCTACCCTCTCCCTAGGCAACCACGTGCAGTCACTGTAGATTAATCCGCATTTTCTAGAATTTTATCTAAATGGAATCATACAGAAGGTACTCGTTTTTGTGTGTGGTCTGGCTTCTGTCACTCAGCATAATTGTTTTGAGATTTATCCATGTTGTTGTGTGTATCTGTAGTTTATCCTTTTTATTACAGAAGAATATGTCATTGTATGGCTACACCATAATTTGTTTATCCCTTCACCTGTTGATAGACATTTGGGTTGTTTCCAGATTTGGGCTATTACAAATAAAGCTCCTATGAACATTCGTGTACAAGTTGTGTGGACATATGCTTTCATTTCTTGTAGGTAAATAGCCATGAGTGGAATGTCTGGGTCATGGGGTATGTATATTTAACTTTTAAAGAAATGATCAAGTCTGGGCGTGGTGGCTCATGCCTGTAATCCCAGCACTTTGAGAGGATGAGGTGAGAGGATTACTTGGATCCAGAAGTTCAAGGCCAGCCTGGACAACATAGCACGACTCCATCTCTATTAAAAGTAAAAATATTAACTAGATATGGCAGTGCATACCTGTAGTCCCTGCTACTCGGGAGGCTGAGGTGGGAGGATTGCTTGAATGCAGGAGTTTGAGGTTGCAGTGAGCTACGATTGCAGCACTGCACTCCAGCCTGGGCAACTGAGCAAGGCCTTGTCAAAAAAAAAAAGGAAAAGAAAGAGAGGAGAGAGAGAAAGAGAGAGAGAAAGAAAGAAAGAAAGGATCAAACTGTTTTCCAAATTAGCTGTACCATTTTACATTTCCACCAGCAAGGTTTCAGAATTCCAGTTCCTTCACCCTGAACAACACCTAGTCTGATCAGTTTTTAAAATTTTAGCCATTCTAATAAATATGTATATGTAATAAATATGTAGTAATAACTCCTTGTTTTTTTTTTCCTTTGAGATGGAGTCTTGCTGTGTCACCCAGGCTGGAGTGCAGTGGTGCGATCTTGGCTCACTGCAACCTCCGCCTCCCAGGTTCAAGCAATTCTCCTGCCTCAGCCTCCCAAGTAGCTGGAATTACAGGAGCACCCCACCACGCCCAGCTAATTTTTGTATTTTTATTAGAGACAGGGTTTTGCCATGCAGGCCAGGCTGGTCTCGAACTCCTGACCTCAGGTGATCCGCCTGTCTTGGCCTCCCAAAGTGCTGGGATAACAGGCGTGAGCCACTGCGCCCAGCCTTAATGGTATCTTTTGAAGAGCAAAAGTTTGAATTTTGAGGAAGTATAAGTTACCAATTTTTTTATTTTATGAGTTGTGCATTTAATGCTGTATCTAGGAAATCTTTGCCTAAGTTCCCAAATACTATCTCCTATATTTTCTTCTAAAAGTTTTATAGTTTTATATTTAACATTTGGGGCTATGATCTGTTTCTTTCTTTTTGAGATAGGGTCTTGTTTTGTTACTCAGGCTGGAGTGCAGTGGAATGATCACAGCTCACTACAGCCTCCATCTCCCAGGCTCAAGTGATCCTCCCACCTCAGCCTCCCGAGTAGCTGGGACTATAGGCATTCGCACCATGCCTAGATAATTTTTGTATTTTTTTTGTAGAGGCAAGGTTTTGCCATATTGCCCAGGCTAGTCTTGAACTCCTGGGCTCAAGTAATCCACCTGCTTTGGCCTCCCAAAGTGCTAGGATTACAGGTGTGAGCCACTGTACCCAGCCTTGTGATCTGTTTTGAGTTAATTTTTAAAAATATGTTGTCAGATAAAGGTTATGGTTCTTTTTTTTTTACACATGCTTATTCAATTGTTTGAGTGCTATTTATTGAAAAGACTGTTCTTTCCCTATTGACTTGTCTCTTACACCTTAGTTGAAAATCAATTGACCACATGTGTGGGTCTATTCTTGGGCTTTTTGTTTTTCCACTGATGTGTGCCTTTATGTCAATGCTACACTGACTTGATTATTATAGGCTTATAAATCTTGAGATCAAGTAGTACAAGTCCTCCAATTCTGTTCTTCTTTTCAAAATTCCTGTACTAGTCTGGATCCTTTGTGTTTCCATATAGATTTCAAAATCACCTTGTTAATTTCTTCAAAAAAAGCTTGCTGGCATTTTTTTTTTCTTTACTGGGATTGAATTAAATCTATAGGACAATGTGGGGAGAATTGATATCTCAGCAATGTTTAGTTTTTTTGATCCATGAATGTGGCATACCTCTGCATTTATTTATGTCTTCCTTAATTTCTTTTGGCAACATTTGTTTATTTAAAATTTTATTTCTTTTTTCAGCATAATAAAGCACCAAGCAATCAGTAATATTTTATAAGTTTCATGTAGAGGTCTTCACATCTTTTGTTAAATTTATCCCTAAGTATTTTATATTTTTATACTTTTTTTTTTTTTTTTTTTTTGAGACAGAGTCTTGCTCTGTCGCCTAGGCTGGAGTGCAGTGGCACAATGTTGGCTCGCTGCAACCTCCACCTCCTGGGTTCAAGCGATTCTTGTGCCTCAGCCTCCCCAGTAGCTCGGATTACAGATACCCACCACCATGCCCAGCTAATTTTTGTATTTTTAGTAGAGAGAGGGTTTTGCCATATTGGCCAGGCTGGTCTTGAACTCCTGACCTCAAGTGATCCTCCTGCCTTGGCCTCCCAAAGTGCTGGGTCTACAGGTGTAAGCCACCGCACCTGGCCTGTTTTTACTTTTAGTTTGAAATAATTTTAGATTTACAGAAGCGTTGCCAAGGCAGTACAAAAAATTCCCATATATCCTTTACCCAGCTTCCTCTATGTTAAGTTTTTACATAACTATGATACACTTACTAAGAAATTAACATTGGTAAAATACTATAACAGAAGTACAGTCTTTATTCAGATTTCCTCAGTTTTTCCATTAATGTCATTGCTGTTGTTGTTGTTGTCGTTGTTCCAGGATCCAAGCCGGAATGCCACGTTACATTTACTCACCATATCTCCCAGGTCACCCCCTAACTGTTGACAGTTTCTCTATTTTCCTTCCTATGTCTCATGACCTTGACATTTTTGAAGCGTACAAGTCAGGCATTTTGTAGCATGTCCCTCAACTTGTTTTTTTCTGGTGTTTTTTCAAATGAGGGTGTGGATTTTGGGGAAGAACACCACACAGGTGATTGCCCTGTCACCACGTCATTGCAGGGGGTACGTGATATTGATATGTCTTATTCATGGTGATGCCAGCCAGACCTCTGAGTTAAGATGGTGTCTGCTCCACTGTAAAAACAGCTATCTTCATATTCTATCCATCAGAAGTGAGTCACTAAGTCCATTTCTCACTCAAGGAGATGGAAATGCAGCTGCACCTCCTGCCCCACAGAACTTATTCTAGCACTCCCTCGTTGCTTAGTTATGACTTCCTTCCCTTCCTTCCCTTCCTTTCTTTTCTTTCTTTCTTTTTCTTTTTTTCATACAGATTCTCACTGTTGTCCAGGCTGGAGTGCAGTGGCATGATCTTGATTCACTGCAACCTCTGCCTCCCGGTTTCAAGTGATTCTACTGCCTCAGCTTCCTGAGTAGCTGGGATTACAGGCACATGCCACCATGCCTGGCTAATTTTTGTATTTTTAGTAGAGGCGGGGTTTCATCATGTTGGCCAGGCTGATCTCGAACTCCTGACCTCAGGTGATCCACCCGCCTTGGCCTCCCAGAGTGCTGGGATCACAGGCGTGAGCCACCACTCCCGGTCAGTTGTGACTTCTTTCTTAAGCAGAGAGAAATCTTGCTATCATTATCTATAGCATATTTACCTATCTGTGCAAACTCTGTGTACATGTAAAATGGTCTCAGAATTCCTAACTTACACCCTTGTCAAAAACAAATTTACTAGCTAGCACACAGTGTTTGTGTATAGTTCTTTTTGTGTTTAGCTGTACAGTATCTAGTAAAAACACCATCACATGAAGTTATTTAGGTCACCTCACTCTCTCTCCACATTCTTCAATTTCATTCTGACATATTTATAATACAAATTTATCCCCAAGTTATCTCTAAAAATTTCATGTTTTGTGATGTGGTTTTAAATATTTTAAAAAGTAATTTCTAGTTGTTTGTTGCTTGCATATAGAAATATAATTGACTTGTGGCCGGGCGTGGTGGCTTACGCCTATAATCCCAGCACTTTGGGAGGCTGAGGCGGGCAGATCACCTGAGGTTGGGAGTTCAAGACCAGCCTGACCAGCATGGAGAAACCCTGTCTCTACTAAAAATACAAAATTAGCCGAGTGTGATAGCGCATGCCTGTAATCCCAGCTACTCTGGAGGCTGAGGCTGGAGAATGGCTTGAACCTGGGAGGTGGAGGTTGCTGTGAGCCGATATCATGCCATTGCACTCCAGCCTGGGCAACAAGAGTGAAACTCTGTCTCAAAAAAAAAAAAAAAAAAAAAAAAAGAAATATAATTGATTTGTATTCACCTTCTGTCTTGCAACCTTGCTAAACTCATGTATAATAGATTTTTTGTAGATTACTTAGGATTTTCTATATAGATGATTATGTTGTTTGTGAATAAAGACAGTGTTGCTTCTTCCTTTCCACTCTGTGTGCCTTTTATTTCATTTTCTTGCCTTATTGCTCTGGCTAGGACTTATTTTTTTTTATTTTTTTTTTGAGACAGAGTCTCCCTCTTGTTGCCCAGGCTGGAGTGCAGTCGTGCTATCTCGGCTCATCACAACTTCCGCCTCCCGGGTTCAAGTGATTATCCTGCCTCAGCCTCCTGAGTAGCTGGGATTACAGGCGCCCACCACCACGCCCGGCTAATTTTTTATTTTTTTGAGATGGAGGCTCAGTGTGGCATGATCTCGGCTCACTGCAACCTCTGCCTCCCGGGTTCAAGTGATTCTTCTGCTTCAGCCTCCCAAGTAGCTGGGACTACAGGACCATGCCCAGCTAATTTTTGTATTTTTATTGGAGATGGGGTTTCACCATGTTGGCCAGGATGGTCTCAATCTCTTGACCTCGTGATCTATCTGCCTCGGCCTCCCAAAGTGCTGGGGTTACAGGTGTGAGCCACTGGGCCTGGCCTGGCTAATTTTTGTATTTTTGTTTTTTTTTTTTTTTTTTTTTTTGAGATGGAGTCTTGCTCTGTCACCCAGGCTGGAGTGCAGTGGCGTGATCTCGGCTCACTGCAAGCTCTGCCTCCTGGGTTCACGCCATTCTCCCGCCTCAGCTTCCCAAGTAGCTGGGATTATAGGTGTCCGCCACCACGCCTGGCTAATTTTTGTATTTTTAATAGAGACGAGGTTTCACCATGTTGAGCAGGCTGGTCTCGAACTCCTGACCTTGAGATCCACCCACCTCAGCCTCCCAAAATGCTAGGATTACAGGCGTGAGCCACCGCACCCAGCCTCTGGCTAGGACTTCTAATATAGTGTTGAATAGAAGTGAGATTGGATATTCTTGGTGTGCTTTGAAGGTAGAGCTGACAGGATTTCCTCAAGGACTGGAGTGTTAGTGATTACTATGAACGTCAAACTTCTATTGGAGAAAGAGTTGGTGCCCATGGAAGGGGCCTGAGGCTCCAGCTGGGGTGGTGGGGATGGTTTGTGGGGAGCAGAGAGGCTAAGGGTGTTGTCAGGAGCCCCTGCTCGGCAGAGGTGAGAGGTGGGTGAACAGGAGACTTTCCCATGTGTCTTCTTTCGTCTAGTTTGAGCTTGAACCTGAAGGAACTAACTGGACTCGATGTGATCTGGGGGAAGGAAGACAGGCTGAGACCTGTTTTGGGATCAACTCTGGAATAGCTCCTTGAGCACTCCTCTCTCCCTCAATCCCAGATTTCTGCTTTTGGGTCCCCCATCCAAAGCAGTTGAATAGGCAGGAAAGGTTCCTGGATTTGGAGTTAGGAGCCCTGGGTTGGAATCCTGGCTCTGTAAATGCAGCTATATGACCTGAGAGGTGCCCCAGCCTCAGCTGCCCCCTCTGTGGGGGCCATGGTAGAAAGACAGGGGAGTTGTGAGAATCCATGATAGCAACACCACCACCACCAACAGCAGCCACACCTGTCTAACCTTAACCATGTGCCAGGCTCTGTTCTAAGTACCTTATTTTTGTTTGTTTGCTCAACTTCCCAAGTTTCTGTGAGATAGGTATTATTATTATCCTCGTTTTACTGATGGAGCAGTGGGAAAGGACCCCAGGTCTCATAAGTGGCAGTGGGGGCGCATCTGAGTCTCGGCCTCTGCTGGTACTGCCCATTGTGCTTTTGCTTGTGTGGCCTCCCCTGCTCAAGCATCCACCCCTCCTGGAACTCTCCCCCGATGGTCTTCCCTACTCTCTAGCCCGCACCAGCAGTGTCAGGCCCACTGCCCTGGGCTCCTACACACTCATCCTCTATGTTCCCTTCACATTAGGGGCTATGTCTTGCTCAGCCTTACACCCCCTGCGTCTGGCCAGGGACTCAGCACCCACTGGGGCATCAGCGAATCTGTTTTGCCCTGAAAGGCACAGCTGGGCCAAAGCCTGGGGTCATCATCATGTAGACCCAAAGTGGGCTCTGACCACACCCTTGGGGGTCACTTCAGAAGGCCTCCTCCAATGAGGCATTACTCTGGACAAAGCCCCGGCCCAAAGGCATTTGGGAGCCTGCTCCTCCCTCTGTGCCTCCACCAGCCGTCCCGGGATGCTCCAGGAAGTGCTGCGCTTGACACACGCCCCTATCCGCCACCTCCCAGAGAAGGGACCATTGTGTCCGAAGGGTTAACGAGGGATGTGAGGAAGGGGCCCTTTAGCCATGATGCCCTCTGACCTTTCATAAATCAGAGGGGCTTGGGGGCGAGGGGGCTGCTTGGCAGGACTTGGTGGGGTGGGGGCTTAGAAGCAGCTGCGCGCGACGTTGACATTGTTCCCACCATTCTAAGTGCAACAAATCCCTCTATTGTGTTCCTGGTTTATCTGGTTCCTCTTGTTTATGAGCAGGGCTCCTTTGGCAGCGGTTCCAGCCCTGGGCGGGTGGAAAGAGTGCTGGCACGCACCACGGGGGGAGGGGGCGGGAGGGGGCCGCCGTCAATGCCCGCATTGTCCCCGCGCTTTTTGTTTCTACTGTAATGACATGTTGGAATAGAGAGAGAGAGAGAAGGAAAAAAAAAAAGATACAAGCTGGGGAGGGAAGAGGAGGGCAGAAAAGAAAGAGCAGAGCAAGGGCCTGGTGTGGATTGATGTCTGGGCCTGGGCGGATGTGCCGGCAGCTGGGCAGCCGGGAGAGATGGAGCCAGGCCGGGGTGCCGGGGGGCAGCGCAAGGGGCCAGCCGGCCCCCCACCCCAGCCTCTGCTGCCTGGCACCAGGTCCCCCCACCACTCTCCAGCCCTTCTGAGGCAGCTGTGGGGCCGTGCCTGAGCGGGGCACGTGCCAGGGTCTGGGGTCTGCATCCTCATGTGCCCTGGCCTTGCTGTGCCACCGAAGGCAGCCTCTCTAGGTCTGGGTGCCCAAAGGCTGCAAAACTGGGGTGCTGGGGAAGAAAGGCTCCTCTGGGGGTTTTGGAAATGATGATGTGCCCTTCCTAGTCCTGGGTCTGTGCGTCTGAGCCTCTGGTGGAATAGGGGGCTCACACTAGGACAGAAAACCCTGAACTGCCCCCAGAGTGATTGTGCTCAAGTCAGCTTGGCTCTTGGGGGTCTGTCTTCCAGCTGGGCCTGGTCCAGATGCGGGGGCAGGAGCTGAGAAGAACCTCAGTAGGGGAGGGTGGGCCCTGGTACCACCTGGTTCTGCCAAGGGCTCCCAAGTTGTTCGCCATCTCTGGGCCTGTGGGTCTCTCCCTCTTCAGGTAATGGGCTGTAGGGTCCTTCTAGATCTGGCAGTCTGGGCTGTATCTAGGGCTATGTCCAGGTTGTAGGGAAGACAGCTCAGAGCACCTGAACGGGTCATGCAGTCCCATCAGCATCTCAGGGCTGGAGGGGCCCTCTGAGGCTGTGGCCTCTCCCTGCAACTTCCTGTAGGTCTCTCTGTAGCACCAGCCAAGAAGTCACCCGCCCCCACTGGCACAGCTCCAGTGCCATGGAGCTCACTCCTCACATGGCTTGCTCTGTCCTTGCCCAGCCCAGGCTTTTGGGAAGTTATTTCTGAACTCTGTCTCCCTGCAGCTTCTACCCTTTGGTTCCAGTTCTACTCACTGGAACCATATGGAACAAGTTAAGCCTCCCTGAGAATTGGTTTCCTCACATGTAAAATGGGCATGATTGTCCCTGCTCTCCTGCCACATAGCAGAGGCTATAATATGGGTCCTATAACGTGGCCATAAGGTGGAACGTTATCCAGATCCTCCTGGGCTTCAGCTAGGAACTTCTGTCCTGGGAAACCGGTGGGGACCATCCCTTATATGACGGAGGGCAGAGTTTTCTGAGAGGATTGGCTTAAAGTGGGGACTCAGGCTATAGCCAGGGCAAGGGCTCAGGCTGTGATCGAAACCAGGGCTCATCTGTGGCTGGGGTGAAAGTACATTCTGGGAGAGGGCGAAGGCTCAGTCTGAAGTCAAGATCAGGGCTGAGGCTTGAGCCAGGTTAAGGGTTCAGTGTAGGGTTAGGATCAGGGCTATGTAGGATTTGGAACAGGGCTCAGTTTATAGACAGAGTCAGAGATAGGGTAAGCATTCATTCTGGACTTAGGATAATGGTTCACTCTGGGGTCTGTAGAGTAAATATTCATTTTTGGTTTCAGGATCAGGGTCCAGTTTGTGACCAAGATCAAGGCTCATAAGTGTCATTTTAGATTTAGAATCAAGCTGAAGGAGGGGTCAGGGTCAGGGTCTGGCCTCAGGCTTAGGGTGGGGTCAAGGCCTCAGGCTATCACCGAATTCTGATGGACAATCTCTAACTAGTGTCATGGGCTGAGGTCAGGACTCCATCTGAGGCTGTGTTTTGACTGTGAGGTGGCCCAGGCTGGGCTGACTCCTGAATGTGCAGTTTTTGCATCTTCTCCCTGCTGAGAGTCCACCAAAGTTTTCTATGGTAGACCCCAGTCTCTGGAAGTTATCACCAGAGCAGGCGGCACCAGGATGTGCCCGTAGGTTCAGCAGTGGGGAGATGAGGCCAGATGCAGGAGGGTGTCCTCTCTCTAGGCAGCCCATGGGAGGAGGCCAGTGTGTGGTACGGGAGAGCTGGGGAGGCTGGGGTCAGATTCAGGGAAGAGATTGGCCTCCGGAGGGCCAGGATGGCTCGGCCACATGAAATCCCCCCCTCTCCAGGGAGAACCAGGCCATTGCCCTCAGGATTTCCAGAAGATCTTGGGGATGCTTTGGGGCTGGGAAACATGGCTAACGTGGAGAAGAGTGAGCCGTGGAGGGAGGGGGTGGAAGAGGTTGGACCAGGAGAGAAGGAGGTGTGGGGGCACCTGGGCCTTTCCCTGTGCACATGGCTGTGTGTCGGTGGACTGGGAAGGTGTGCATGTGTGTGGGTGTCTGTGTTGGAGTGATGGGGACTTGACACATGTTTGGGGCACAGTGTGGCTGTGGGCGGGGTCAGAGTAGGGGTAAGATGACACCCTCCACATCCCCCATTCCTAAGCTGCTGGTGCCACTTCTTCACCCCCGGGCTTGACATTCCCCAAGGGTCCCGGCCATCCCCACATGACTGGCATCTGTGCCCTGGGCAACCATCAGCTGAGAGCCCGTGACTACTGCCCAGCAGCTGGAGACACCCCAGGAGCAGCCCGCCCTGGAGCAGTCCATGGCCTCACAAGGACCTCCTTGGGGGTGGTTGGGGAGTGAGCCCCTCAGGTGACAGATGTGGTCATGACCCCGTGGATCACATACCTACCCTCCCTGATCCCCCAAGCACACCCTGAAAATGGCCCGGTTCACAGGAATCTGCCCAGGAAATAGATCTGCCCAAGGCAGAGAGAGGGAGGGCGGACATGGTGGGGGGGCACCAGGGAAATCAGGCCGTTGTCTGGAAGAAGGTGGCATTCCCGCCTCACGTGGGTGGGGCCCACAGCAGTCCATGTCTTCCCTGGCCTTTTAAGAAGTCTGGTGGGGCTGGGCATGGTGGCTTATGCCTGTACTCTCCCAGCACTTTGCGAGATGGAGGCAGGTGGATCACCTGAGGTTAGGAGTTCGAGACCAGCCTGACCAACATGGTGAAACCCCATCTCTACTAAAAATACAAAATTAGTGGGGCGTGGTGGCGCATGCCTGTAATCCCAGCTACTCGGGAGGCTGAGGCAGAAGAATCACTTGAACCCGGGAGGCAGAGGTTGCGGTGAGCCGAGATCGTGCTATTGCACTCCAGCCTGGGCAACAAGAGCAAAACTGTCTAAAAAAAAAGAAAAAACAAACAACAAAAAAAACAGAAGTCCAGGTCCAGGTGGGCCGGGCGTGGTGGCTCACACCTATAATCCCGGCACTTTGGAAGGCTGAGGTGGGAGGATTGCTTGAGTCCGGGAGTTTGAGATCAGCCTCGGCAACACAGCGAGACCTTGTCTCTGCTAAATATACATACACACACACACAAACACACACACACACACACACATATATACACACATATATATACATATTTAAAAAAAATTTTTTAGATGGAGTCTCATATTGTCTCTCAGGCTGGAGAGCAGTGGTGCAACCTCAGCTCACTGCAACCTCCTCCTCCCAGTTCTCCTCCCTCAGCTTCCCGAGTAGCAGGGATTACAGGTGTGCACCACCACACCTGGCTAATTTTTTTTTTTTTTTTTGTATTTTTAGTAGGGACGGCATTTCACCACATTGGCCAGGCTGGTCTCGAGCTCCTGGTCCCGCTGGCCTCAGCCTCCCAAAGTGCTGGGATTACAGGCATAAGCCACCGTGCCCGGCCTCTACTAAAAATTAAAAGAAAATTTAGCTAAGCGTGGTGATGCACACCGGTAGTCCCAGCTACTTGGGAGGCTGAGGTGGGAGGCTTGCTTGAGCCCAGGGGATCAAGACTGCAGTGAGCTATAATCATGCCACTGCACTGTAGCCTGGGCAATAGAGTGAGACTGTCTGAAAAAAACACCAAAACACAAAGAAGTCGAGTGGGATCAGAAGGTTTCCTGCCACCTTTTCCCCTCCACCTCCACCCCCTCTCGTTGCCACGGTTTTCTTGGTTCTTCTGTGCTGTAACCATCCAGGGTCAGCTGCGCATTCATTTACTTGCAATCAGGGTCATGACTGAGTATCAGGGCTAGGAGGGATCTGAGTGGCTTCCCAGTCCCACACTCGTGTGTGCTGCCTGGTGTGAGGCTCTTTTGTGGTTACTCCTGTCCCTTTGCTCACGGCCACTGGCTGGGCCTCTACTGTGTACCAGGCCCTCAGCAAAGCATCCAGGGCACAGAGGAGAGTCCCACATGGACCTTTCCTGGGGTGCACACTGCTTCTGAGGGGAAGACAGCCAGCAAGGGAAGGCCCAGGCTGAGGGAGTGCTTGGCTGGGGAAGGCACCAGGAAAGGCTTCCTGGAGTTGCTGACTTTGAACCAAGGCTCATAGGTGAGGAGGAATTGGCCAGGGAGGGTGCGTGTATGTGTTGAGGTTGGTGAAGGTGGCCCAGAACTTGCTGGTAGAGAGGGAACTTGGCCATGGGGCTGCTTTTGCCAAGCTCTTCCTTGTGGTTTGATAAGAAAAACTCTGGTGGGTAATAGCATCTGTCTCCTGGGGGTGAAGTAAGAACAACAGAATCTCATTTCTCCCATCTGTTAAAGGAGGCCACAAGACTTCAGTACTCCAATGGTCTAAGCAGCTGTCTCTGACCTTTTTCTTTTTTGAGCCCAGGCTGGAGTACAGTGACGCGATCACGGCTCTCTGCAGCCTCGACCTCCCAGGCTCAGGTGATCCTCTCACCTTAGCCTCTCAAGTAGCTGGGATTACAGGCACGCGCCACCACGCCCAATTAATTTTTATATTTTTAATAGAGATGGCGTTTCACCATGTTGGCCAGGCTGGTCTCGAACTCCTGGGCTTAAGTGATCCTCCCGCCTCAGCCTCCCAAAGTGCTGGGATTACAGGCGTGAGCCACTGCACCTGGCCAACCTTGTTGATTATGCATCCTTCTCAGTAAAAATGTGGGGCACAGAGTCCCAGAATAGGGACATATATTCCTCATTTGAAAAATCTATTTGGGGCCGGGCGCGGTAGCTCACGCCTGTAATCCCAGTATTTTGGGGCCCAAGGCGGGCAGATCACTTGAGGTCAGGAGTTCGAGATCAGCCTGGCCAACATGGTGAAACCGCATCTCTACTAAAAATACAAAAATTAGCCAGGCATGGTGGTGGACGCCTGTAATCCCAGCTACTCGGGAGGCTGAGGCAGGAGGATCACTTGAACCTGGGGTGCGGAGGTTGCAGTGAGCTGAGATCATGCCACTGCACTCCAGCCTGGGTGACAGAGGGAGACTGTCCCAAAAAAAAAAAAAAATTCATTTGCCTCCTGAGTTTGGATAGTATGAATCAGATGCATTTGAGTATTGAAGCCATTATTAAATCTATTTGGGTCCTGAGTTTTGGATAGCGGAGTATATCTCACAGAATTTCTAAGAATCTGGCTGGGCGTGGTGGCTCACACCTGTAATCCCAGAACTTTGGGAGGCCGAGGCGGGCAGATCACCTGAGGTCAGGAGTTCGAGACCAGCCTGACCAACATGGTGAAATCCCATGTCTACTAAAAATACAAAATTAGCTGGGTGTGGTGCCACATGCCTGTAATCCCAGCTGCTCAGAAGGCTGAGGTGGGAGAATTGCTTGAACCTGGGAGGCAGAGGTTGCAGTGACCGGAGATTGCGTCACTGCACTCCAGCCTGGGCAACGAGTGAAACGCTGTCTCAAAAAAAAAAAAAAAAGAAAGAAAAGAATCTATTTAGTTCCTAAGTAAGATCTCAAGGCATTATCTGTTTATTTCTAAGTTATATACATGTTTTACTATGCTCAACATGCACAAAGTAGAAGTTTTAAAATAATGAGAGTAAAAATAAAAAAAGAAATAAGTGGGCCAGATGAGGTGGCTCATGCCTGTAATCCCAGCACTTTGGGAGGCTGAGGCAGGAGAATCACTTGAGGCCAGGAGTTCAAGACCAGCTTGGCCAACATAGTGAAACCCTGTCTCTACTAAAAATACAAGAAATTAGCCGGGCATGGTGGTGGGCACCTGTAATCCCAGCTACTCGGGAGGCTGAGGCAGGGGGATCGCTTGAACCCGGGGTGCGGAGGTTGCGGTGAGCCGAGATTGTGCCATTGCACTCCTGCCTGGGTAACAAGAGCAAGACTCTGTCTCTGAAGAAACAAACAGACAGAAAAACAAACAAACAAACAGAAATAAGCACTGAGATTCTCCTTCTGTGCTCCCCTGGGTCATTTTGTGTTCCCCTTGGGGTGTCCCAGCTGTCTCTGAAGACTCCTGGGCTGTGATAGGGACTGGGAGGAGGGTGCCTCCAGAGTGGTTTTCCCAGATGGCAGTGGGGTCTGGCAGGGGACCTAGTCATAGAAGGCATTTGTTTATCAGCACACGTCACTGTGCACCCATCTCACCTACACCTGGCGCTGGGACGCTAGGGAGAAGAGATCCGGCATCTGCTTGAAGGACGTCAGTGATGTCTGCTTGTCTTCTGTTATCAACAGGCTACAAGGCCTGAAAACTGTTTCTTAAAATCTATGAAAAGGTCTTCCTCATCAAACTGTATGGGACTCGTGACTTTTTTTTTTTTCCAATAAGTTTGTGTGTGTGGTAAAATATATGTAGCCTAAAATTTCCCATATTAACTATATTATTGAGTGTACAGTTTTGTGGCACTAGGTGCATTCATATTGTGGTGCATCCATTACCACTATCCATCCACAGAACTTTTTCATCTTCCCGAACTGAAACTCTATGCCCATTAAACACTAACTTCTTTAGCTCCAGCCCCTGGAGATTCCCATTCTACTTTCTGTCTCTATGATTTTTTTTTTCCTTTTGGGATGGAGTCTGACTCTGTCGCCCAGGCTGCAGTGCACTGGCACGATCTTGGCTCACTGCAACCTCTGCCTCCCGGGTTCAAGTGATTCCCCTGCCTCAGCCTCCCGAGAAGCTGGTATTACAGGTGCGCACCACCACGCCTGGCTAATTTTTTTTTTTTTTTTTTTTGAGACGGATTTTCACTCTGTTGCCCAGGCTGGAGTGCAATGGCATGATCTCAGCTCACTGCAACCTCCTCCTCCCGGGTTCCAGCGATTTTCCTGCCTCAGCCTCCCGAGTAGCTGGGATTACAGGTGCCCGCCACCATGCCTGGTTAATTTTTTGTATTTTTAGTAGAGACGGGGTTTCACCATGTTGGTCAGGCTGATCTGGAACTCCTGACCTCAGGTGATCCATCCGCCTTGGCCTCCCAAAGTGCTGGGATTACAGGCATGAGCCACCGTGCCTGGCCCTGTCTCTATGATTTTGACTACTCTAGGAACCTCAGAAAAATGGAATCATATAATATTTGTTCTTTTATTTCTGGTTTATTTCACTTAGCATAATGTCTTCAAGTTTCATCTATGTTGGGCGTGTGTCAGAATTTCCTTTTTATGGCTGAATAATAAATTATATGGATATAGCACATTTTGTTTATTCATTTATTGATGGACATTTGGGTTGTTTCTACTTTGGGCTATTACAAATGATGCTGCTATGAATACGTGTGGTCAGATTATCTGTTTGAGTCCCTGCTTTCAATTCCTGGTGACTTTTATAGAGAGAATTCTTTGACAAGTTTTCCTTGGTTTTCGGTCTTAGGGATCACGGTTTTGTAAGCTACAGCATGCTGAGAGGACTGTAACAGATGTTTGTGGGGGCACAAGACATTATGGGGGTGCAGGAGGGCAGGGGCAGGGACAGACATGGGAAGGACGGACACTTGGTGCTGACTGAGAATGCCCCAGGCAGACCAGGTCTGGGAGGTGGGGGTGCAATCCATGCAGGTGTGGAGGGTCAAGGGAAGGTGGTGCATCTGAGGGCATGATTTGAGAGTGTGATTTGGTCTGGCCAAAGTGCAGGGAACCAATGAGGCTGGCAGTGGGAGAGGACTGGGCAGAGTGACTCAGAGACTCTGCCTGCTCCTACAGGGTAGGCAGGACCCTGGAGGGGTCATGCAGGTGCTGTGGACCATGCAGAGGAGTCCACGAAGGGAAGAGGAAGCCATGGAGATTCTTAGTAGTGGAGGGGAGGGTCTTGCTTCACCCCAGGGGCTGGCTCAACCATTGGTGCCACCTTGCACCAGGGATGCCTGGAATGTCAGGGAAGCCAGGTGGAGCTGAGGCCTCCACCCCACAGCAAGTTTCTCCTTTCTTGGCGTCTCCGGGCCTCTTGGAGGTCCCTTCCGTCTCCTGGTGTCCTGGTCCCTCCAGCCACTCAAGAGGACATTCCCTAGGCAGCTTGGCCTCTTCATATATTTGACCATTTCAGGGCTTAGCTCAGTCTCCCTCCCAAGAGACGTTCCCAAATATGGTCCCTTCACGGTGACACATGTGCACTTACTTGGTCACACACACACAGGCACTCATGTACTCCCACAACACACAAACACACACAGATGCATTTGCAATCACAGCACACATGCACATACACACATGCAATTATACACACAATCACAACACTCACACATACACACACACACACGTACAGTCATACACAATCACAATACACATGCATACACATGCCCACAACTCACAGATACACATGTGCACACACTGATTCATATACACACACGTACTCAAAGATACAATCACAAACACACATTCACACTCACAGTCCCAACATTCACACATTCCCTGATCGTCCCCCTCGTTTCCCTGCCCACGCCCTTCTCCTATCTCTCTCATTTCCAGACTTCTCTGGGGGCTGGAATACACAGTGCTGAGACCCTCCTACGCACTGGCCCACGGCCTAGGCTCTTTCAGCATCTCCTCCCGCTGACTCCTACCGACAGTCCTGCTGGGTGGATATCATCACCCCATTGTACAGATGCACAAACTGAGCCCAGGTTGCTGATGGTCTCACCCGAGCTGAACACAGGATCCAGGGCACTCAATCTGCACCCTCTTTTGGGCACTTTTCATGGCCAGCATGGTGTTTCCTATGTATGAAACTCACTTCACCCAGTTGACATCCTCCCCAGGGCTGGGACCATCTCTTCTCCCTCCTGTCTTCTACATGGGATGGCCTCAGGAGCGCTCAACAGATGCTCTGAAATCAGTGACTCTGAATCTAGAAGTCAACCGGAGAGTGTGCTCCTCAGAGGGCCCTGGAATCTTCCCCTTGTGCACTTGGGTTTCAGTTTGCTGAATAAGAAAGACTCTGCTGCCTGCTCTTGGGAGAAGGTTTTGGCGGAGGACTCTCCTCAGGTGCCCCTGCCTGGATCCCCCCTTGCCCCAGAAGGCTGGCCTTCAGATGCCTGGTAGGCGGGCACCAGATTGGGGAGGAGGCTTGGTTGGTGCCTTGTCCATCCTCCTGAGCACTGAAGCCCTGATTAGGCAGCTTCTGAGCAGAACACTCAGTTTCCCTCTCTCTCCCTCCTGCCCAGGGCAGCTGGCTTGCTTGACCCAAGCATGGACAAGTGAGAACAGATGAAAGAGGCCAACAGACCCAAGACCCAGCCCTTTCTCTGCCACCAGCCAGCACTCACTCTGCTGTGTGACCTGAGGCCAGGCAGACCATCTCTCTGGGCCTCAGTTTCCCCCTCTATAACACCAGGGGCCGATCTTCATGATCCCAGGGCCCTCCCCAGCTGTGCCCTTCTGCAACTGTGAGATTCTGAGAGCAGAGGAGGGAAGGCGGGATGGCCCCTCTTTCCCCACCGCCTCTCTCTGTCCCCCAGGGTCACCCCAAAGCCACCCCCTCCCCGGCTCCCTGGAACTTCCCTGCAGCTGCAGGCCTGGTGAGACAATTGGGTGTTTTAGAGAAATACATTTTTGGGCTAATTTGCCATGCATAAGTGTTTCTCTTACCCTTTAAAGGCGGAGAACAAAGAGGTCTTTCTGTGCCCAGGCAGGCTGCTGGGGAGGGGACGCAGCTGTACTGGGCTGGCGACCCTCCTCCCTCCCCCCATCCCTGCAAGCGCCCCACCACACCGCCCACCGCCCCCCAGAAGAGACAGCCCGGACTTTCCCAGCCTCCCCCAGTCTCCTACCCCGGCTGCCTCTGAGGCTCCTCTGGCCCTGCCTTGCCCCAGCTCCCCCTCCCAGCTGCCCCAGGCAAGAGGGAAAGTGTGTGTGGGTGGGTGGATGGACGGGGAGGGGCGTGCATGGAGAGACTGGCTTTCCATGTGGCCCGGGTGGCGAGGCTCACTGGATGGTGATGGCCTGCGGGGTGTGTGTCCGTGTCCCTGGGGACTGTGCGGTGTGTCGTGGGGTGCGAGATGGCATAGGGTGCAGGATGACGCCAGTCCTCAGGTGACTCGTTAGCATCTAGGGGGATACAGGTGGTCCATTCATTCGTTCATTCATTCATCAACTAGTCTCTATTGAGTTCCTCCTACCTGCAGGCCTCAGAGTGCTCCCATGCTGGGTGAGGGGCACCTGTAGTTCTAGGAAAGCACGCTGAGTTCGTGTTCTTCTCAGAGGATGTGACTGTGGGGTGGGGGTTGCATGGACAAAGGTGTAGAGGCGTGAAATGAAGGCGCGTCATCCATGTGGGGCGGGGGTCAAGAGCAGCTCAAGGAGGTCTCTGTCCTTCTCTGCTCAGTGGGGGTGGTCCTGAAGCTGGTGGCTTCCGCAGCATGTCCTCCTTGGCCACAGTTCACTGTCCACACCTTTGCCCAGGCCATTCCTTCCGCCCAGAACTCCCTCCTCTTGCTGTGCTGTTCTGAGACCACATCTGGCCTCATGTGGGGCCTGTCACAGCTCCCGATCCCCCTCCATCAGGGCTTGGTCCCCAACAATCCTCATTTGCTCCTGCAGCACACCCAGAAACAAATGCTCATATGCACGCATGCACACACACATTCCCCCGCCTCCGCCACCCCAGGCCTGTGAGCAGCCAGCTCCCTGTCTGCCCCTCCCCATCCTCATGAACTCCTCGGTGTCTTCCCTAGCACCCAGCACAGCGCGGGCTCATAGGCAAGGACACTGGACACCCCCCTCCACACTTATAACAGCAGCAGCCAATGTTTATTGAGCCCTTACTGCATGCCACAATGTGTGGTGGACATCAAATGCATTTAATCATAACCACCTTACAAGATGGCGCTATTACCCGCCGCTGTATTCTAGGGAGGAAAACTGAGCTATAGAGAGGTTAGGATTTTGCTAAAGATCATCCAGCTAGCTCTTAGGGGAGGAGGCGCCACAGTCTGGGTTGTAAGCCATCGTATCTGCATCACCGAAAGTCCCTGCTCCCTGGAGCTTTCTGGGATGTCTTGGCCCACTGACCGCCCCTTTTGACATCCCGCAGCTTGTTCTGTGTGTTCCCTGACTACCTTGTGTGCGTGAGAGAGAGACTGCGCTAGAGATGGAGGAGGTCACCACATGAGAACAGTGGGGACCTGGGTGGTTTAGACAGAGACACAGAGCCAGGATTGGAGGCTGCATGGGCTGCTTTCCTGCTGCACGGCGATGCCTTAGGGTGGGGGGTTTCAAGACTGATAAGGGATTGGGAGCCCCTTCTCACAGCCCCACATGGTCTTCCCTGGGGTCAGCACACCTGGATAGCACATGGACAACTCCCTGTGCTCCAAATGTCAGTGCAGGGTGACTGATACGGGGGCTCATGACCCTCTGTGCCTGTGCATGCATCTGTGTGTGTGTGTGCGTGTGTGTGTGTGTGCATGTGTGTATGTTTGTGCATATGTGTGTGCATGTGTATATGTGTGTGCATACGTGTGTGCACATGCATCTGTCTCTGGGTGTGCTTGGGAGATAGAGAAGAAAGCAGAAATTGGGGAGAGGACAGCGGCCACATAGCCACTGTGTCCCTCTGTGGGATGGGGAGGAAAGGGCAGCAGCCTGTCCCGCTCCTGCACACACACCCTCTGAAGGTCTGAGTGGAATAGGCAGAGAATGGGATATGGCTGTTTGTCCTGGGGGCTTGAGGGGACCCTCCACCCTCACTGTGATAGGCAGGCAGCTCCCAGGCCTGTCTGAACAGGAACTCTGCCAGCTCTCCAAAGGCCCCGCAAGCCCAGGCCACTCCATCACAGCCCATTGATGGGCACTTATGGGTGTTGACTGTGCACTTGGCTGGTGAGCCAGGCCTGGGGTTGGCAGGAGAGGCCTCTGAAAGGGTTTCAGAGGAGTCCACAGTCTGAGAGAAGAGAGCACCCTGAAAAATGGAGTTCAGGGGTCTGAGGAGAGACTGCTGTGCTCTGCAGGGTGAGGTGGTGCTGGTGAAGGCAGCCGAGGAAGGGGCGTCACCCACTGGAAGGCTTGCAGCTTAGGGAAGGAGACGTGAAGATTAGAGATGGATAAGGAGTGGGGCATATCACAGAATCCCAGAATAGGAGATGCAGAATGTCTTTGGAAAGGACCCCGTCTAAGTCTGGCTTATCCAGAGGGGAAAACTGAGGCCCAAGGATACTGGAGGATGACTTGGCTGACAGTGATGGAGTCATTTCAAGTTAGTTCAAGAAGCACCTCCTAAGCCTATTGGGCATCAGCCTGAGGATAAAGCCTTAAATAAGCCTCTGTTTCCTCTGGCTATGGTCTAGTGGGGTGATAGACAGACAGATAAGCGCTATCCTGTGCCATGAGTGCAATGATCAGTGTGTGCAGGGCACAGGGGCAAGGAGGTAATGGAGGACTTCTAACTGGGCAAGACCTCTCAATGGAGACAGCACCTGGGATGGGTTTTGAAGGATGCAGAGGAGTTTGAGACTGACCACAGAATGAAGGGATTGGTTTCTAGGTAACCTGGATGGTTCAAGTTGGTTTCTGTTTTTGCCACCCGTGAAGCAGTGCAGTCTGTCCTCCATTAACACCCCATTATCTGGGAGACCGCAAGCAAGCTAGGGAAGGCAGGGGATTCCGGGGTGTCTCTGTCCTGAGGCAGAGGATTGGATGCAGGGTTTCCCAGGGTCTTGGCCTTCACCAAGGCACCACCAGGTCAGTCCTGGTTGTGGAGCCTTCGTCCATGCTCCCTCCCATTCAGCCAAGAAACACTGATTGAACACCAATTGTGAATGAGCGTTGCAGGCTGGAGATGATTTGAAGAGGCAGAGTTAGGGGAAAGGCATTTTGGGAAAAAGGAATAGCATAAGCAAAGGTGCGGCTGTCGCAGCAGCAGGAAACTAAGGAAGCAAGGGCCTTTTCAGCAAGCATCATCTGTTCTTGTTTGGCTCAAGCATGGGGGCACCAAGGGAACAGTCAAGATACAGCTGGGAAGATTGCCTGGGCCTGATGCTGGGGCCAGAAAGCCCAGGGGAGGAGTTTGGACTTTCATTGGTGGCAAGTGGGAGTTATCAATGGATTTTGAGCAAGAACGACTCCCCCAAGATCCCCAGATAGGGCTGGGAGCTTGAGAGAACCCAGAAGCCCCCTGGGGAGCCAGGAGTCGGGCCCTCTGGACAGTCATGTGCTGGTAAATATGCTTCACAACCAGGTCTGTCTGTGGGAGTGGGAGACACAGAGGTAGACTGCCAATTTTCATAGTAAAAAGTCCCATCAGGGCAGGCTCAAAGCTTCCAAAGTAATATCAACTGGCTTCGATTCCAGAGACTTTCACAGTTGGCTCTCGGGAGCCAGTGTGCGCTGACTCCAGCACACTGCCACACCCTGGGTTATAAACTGTATTTGCCCAAGACTGCTAGTGCTCAACCCTCCTTCTCCCCTAATCACTCCCATGGTGCCCTGCAAACCAGAGCCCAAGGATAGAAAAGTACTCTGTGGTTTGTCCAAGCTCAGGGGACCGCCATGGTCTGAGACCTCAGGCCTGTGGGTCTGAGCCTTAGCTCAGCTGCTTATGCGCTGGGTGATTCAGGCACACCGTCACTTCTCTGGGATGACTTGCTTTGCAGGGTCGCTCCCGGGATAAGAAGAGGCCACGCAGTGGGGAGGTGTGGGTGGGGGCAGGGTTGTGCTGGGAAGGCCTGGGGAGCGTGGGCAGTGGTTCCCCGGGGATTAGGAACAGGCCCTCTCCCACCCCACCCCCAGCTCAGTCGCTGGACAAATCCATCAGATCAGTCGGCTGTCACTAGTAGGGGGTGGGAAAGGCAGGGTCTGTGAAATGAGGGGCTCTGGGACAGGACGAGGGCCGGAAGAGCTGTGAGAGGCCCTGGGCAAAAGGTAAGGAGGCAGGCTACAGACCACCAGCACTTCAGACCCTGCCAATGGAAAGACGGGTCTTGGCAAGTGTCGGTGTCGCCCCCTCCCTCCCTGTCCCTTGGGAAACTCCTACTACTCTGTCAGGCCTCAGCTCCAGCACACCTCTTCCAAGACGCAGGGGTTAAGAATGAGAGTTTGGGCGTCATTCCATCTGCAGGGCCCTGGACCATCTGCTTCATCTTTTTCAAACTCACCTGTAAAATGGGGACAGTAATACCACAGAGCCTGCAGGATGCTTACAAGGATTAAATGAGATGTTCTTGGCACGGAGGAGCCTACTTCTGACAACAGGGATGCCCTCGTTCCTTGGCTACTTCTCCCACCCACGTCCCCCCACAAGGTAGGCCTGGCCCTCTGAGTCCTCACCACACCATCGTCTTAGCCCAGGTAGTAATTACAGTCATGTCTGTCTCCTCTATGGAACAGTGAGCCCCTAAGTATGGGGACTGGGTCTGATTCACCACCGGATCCCCAGAGCCCAGTGCAGGACCTGGGCAGGCACGGACTTCACACTCTCTGCCGCTGTCCAGGTCCCCACCAGCACCAACACCCTGTCCCAGGCGCCTGATGTCACAGGTGTCCCGGCTGAGTGGCAGCTCCTCACTCAGCCTCCACTTCCTCACGTGTGACCCTGCTGACCTCCAAAGGTTGCTTCCAGCCTGAAAATGCTGTGAGTCCATATCTCAAACCCGCGTCACCATCCTGCCCCCAGACCAACCCCTCCCCGCTTCCCTGCCCCATCAACGGCCCCACTGTTCTCCAGTGACCCAGGCATGAAGCTTCGGAGTCATTTTTGACTCATCCATCCCCTTCATCCCCTATGGCTAGTCATCGGCCATGACAATTTTTCCTTCCAAACACATCCGTAGTCCCCTCCCCAGCATTCTAGTCCCCTCTGTCTTGGCCTCCGTTTTGGTCTGAAGTCTGGGGATTTTGTCCACTTTTTTAAAATTTCTTTTTCTTTTTTTTTGAGACAGGGTCTTGCTCCATGGCCCAGGTTGGAGTACCGTGGCGTGATCTTGGCTCACTGCAGCCTCAACCTCCTGGGCTTAAGTGATCCTCCCACTTCAGCCTTCCAAATAGCTGGAAGCCTAGGCACAAGCCACCACACCCAGCTAATTTTTTAATTTTTTGTAGAGACAGGGTCTCACTCTGTTGCCCAGGCTGGTCTTGAACTCCTGATCTCAAGCGATTCTCTCACCTTGGCCTCCCAAAGTGCCGGGGTTACAGATGTGAACCACTGCACCACACCTGGCCTGATTTTATCCATTTTCGAACTGGCCAGTGTCCTCTCACCTTCCACCACAGCCATCTTCCCAGGAGAGCTCTGGAGTTCCACTGTTATGGTCCTCCCAAAAATGCGCAGCGGGTATCTGACAGGGGAAACTGCTTCACACCCATCACCTGCCCCTGAATCCATCAGTCAGGAGCCAAGCTGCTGCCTCGAGGCTGAGTGTGCCCAGGAGAGACCGGGGTCTCTGCCCACAGTCAGGCACATAGTCCACTGAGCTCTGCTATTCCTTAGGCCCGGCACCAGGCATGAGGCAGGGAAACCAGGATGCTTGAGGCATAGGCCCTGTCCACACCCTCATTGGGGACATGGATGGATGATGCCACACCGACACAGTGTGCTGTAGGAACCAACGTGGGATGGCGGACGCCCCTCATGCTGCCTGGAATCAGGACATGTCACAGAGGACGGACAGTCGAGCTGGGTCTTGCAGAATGAGCGGGAGTTCTGTGGAGAGGGTGCTTCAGCAAGGAAGCTGCGTGGATGCGCAGTTATGAAGGCCTGCAGGGCCAGGAGGGGTGGCTACAGTGGGAGGCTGGGAGGCCAAGCTGAGAAGGGCTCCGTGGGCCGCTGGTGAGCTGCCTCTGGAATCCCTTACTGCCGTCCATAATTCATGTCCCCCACACGGAGCTGACTTCCCCAGCCTGCGAGGCAACACCTCCCTGTAAACATCAAAGCAGCCATCTGTGAGCCATCTTTGAGCCCAGGAGGCTGAGGCTGCAGTGAGTCGTGATCATGATACCGCACTCCAGCCTGGGCCCCAGAGTGAGACACTGTCTAAAAAAAAAAAGAAAGAAAAAAGAAAATTAAAAAAAAAAAAGGAAGTGGACAAAATCTCGAGATTTTGCACAGAGCTGTCCTCCCTAGTTGCCTGTCTCTCTTCGCCAGCCTTTTCAGGTGGACGGGGCATGGCTTATCTCTCCCATTTTACAGATGACGATTCTGAGACCTACAGAGAGAAGGCGCTTGCCCAGGGCGGCCCGCTAGGCTCTGGTAGAGCCAGACCTAGAATTTCCCTGGCCCCAGATCCCAGAGTCTAGAGGTTGCAGGGGGGCTCAAGCCTGGTTACCCAGTCCCTCTGGGGTAGGGCTGGTTCTGTAGGACCAGATGGGGCGACAGACAGGCCCAGCTGCTGGGAACCCCAGGACCAATCACTGGTGCCCACGGAGCCTCGCCAAGGCAAGCCCTGCTGGGCTGGCACAGCCTCTGAGGCCAAGCCTGCTCCCCCAGTGCAGTGGGGGTTGGGGGATGGGATCTGGCCCCAGGGGAGCTGGAGGGACTGGGTGGCGGATTTGTGTTTCCACTTGATTTCCTCAGTTGTTTTCCAAGAGCGGTGGCAGGATCCTGAGGGGAGGGGTGGATGTGGGGAAGCCGCCGGAAGGCGCCAGGGCCCCGCTGCCTGCCCCCCATGTGACTCTGCTGACTGACGACAGTGCCGCGTGGAAGGGCCTCGAGGCTTCTGTCCTGTGCTCGCTGGGCGAGGGTGTGACGTGGACGAGGGCACTGGGTGACTCCTCGTGACCCATGCTGACTCTAAGTTTGCTGCCCACTTGGGGCCCCAATCCCTTTGATTCTGGGAGTCAAGAGAGGTTGTGACCACTGCTGACACCTATTCCCTGCACCATCCCAGGGGTCAAGTGGCTGGGGCCGAACCCGGACAGGGCAGGGGTGCCCCAAAACCTAGGGCTTGGCATGGCCCCTTGGTGTCCTCCTGACACCCCTTGTCAGCTCCTTCCGCCTCCCCTTCTGCTTCCTCTGCTCCCACCGTTTCAGCCTTGCTGCCTCACCACCACCATCTGTCCCCCAGCTCCTCAGGCCTGTCCACGCTGCTCCTCGTCCCCACTAGTTGTCTTTTCCGCCTTCCAGGGCTGCACCGGGCTCTCACTGGGCCTTGGGCCACAGCCTCTTCCCTTCCATGCACCCCTGCGTCCCAGGCCTGGCAGCTTCCCCAGGCCTGTCACAGAGGAGTGGGGTCAGCCACTCCTGGCTTCAGAATCTGCTCGGCCACTTCCTGGCCACGTGGCGGCAGGCAGGTCCCAACCCTTCTCTGGGCTCCAGCTTCCTCCTCCAAGAAGCGGGGGAGGGGATAATGCAAAACCAGCGACCTCCTGCACCAGCTCTAAGGAGACCGAAGTGCCCAGCACGGGGCGGGGTGCGGAGGCAGCCAAGAGCTCAAAGGAGAGCCAGGCCACTTGGAGTTGAAATCCCAGTGCTGACACCAGCCGTGCAGCCCTGGACCTCTCTCTGAGCCTCAATGTCCCCCTCTGTAAAATGGGGATAATAATAGCAGCTTCCCCTTGGGACAGAATGAACTAATCCCAGGGGAGACCTGTCAGCCTGGGCTTTCTGGAGGGGGTTGTGCCTGCGCAGCTCGGAACAATGAGTCAGAAGCAGCCGGCGGAGACACGGAGCGCACTGGAGGTGGGGGCAGGGCTTGAGCAGAGGCCAGAGGAGAAACCAGTTGGGAGCTTTCGGCCCAGGGCTGGGAGTGGTGGGAGGTGAGACCTGGGGCCCTGGCCTAGGACGAGCTGGGGCTTTCCAGGATCCCACCCCAGCCTCCCCACCCCACCTTGCTAGCCAGGGGGCTGACATCCCTCCCCGCTCCCCAAGCAGATTCCCTTGTGCTGGTTCTTCCACCTACAAACTCTCCCCGCACCTCTTGGCCTCTGCAAATCCTGCCCATCCCTCCATAACACACACAGTGTAGGTCTTGCTTCTTCCAGGAAGCCTTCCCTGCTCTCTGCCATAGCCATCTGTCCCTCTCCCCCCGTGTGTGTCTCTCTCTCTCGGTCTCACACCCTTCTGTGGCATCGCCTGTGGCACGAACTCACCATGGTGGGTTATTCTGTAAATGGTGCACATCTGGACCCCATTAACTGTTAACAACAGGCGCCTCTGAGGCCTTTACATCCAGTGTGCTGTGTGCATACCCCTCACCTTGCCTGATTCTCAGCACCATCCTATGGGACGAGAGGCATAAGCCCATTTAACAGATGAGGATGCTGAGGCCTAACAGGCCAAGGGGCTGCTGCCCAACGGTCTAGAGCAAGTCAGTGGGGCAAGTGGGAATCGGGGGTCGCTGTCTTCCCTTCCCAGGGCAGGGGGCCTAGCAGGAGCACGTTTCTTTTCTGTTCATTTGCAATCCCTCGGTCTATCCTGCTCCTGTCCTCAGGGCCACACAGCTTCCCTCTCCTGCCCACCAGCCTCTCTGCCATCTGAAACCCCCTGCTACTATCACCACTTTCTGCATGACTGCCCCACCTTACTCTCCAGGTGCTGCCTGACACCCGCAGGCACTTCATATATGCATCTGCTTCATAACCATGGCTGAACTGAGGCACCCGCCGGGCCACTGAGAACAGCAGAAGAGGAGGGGAAGCCCTGGCGGGAGCGGGTGGGAGGTGCTGCCCCTTCCCAGCTGGGTGACCATGAGTTGCAGCCTCACGTCTCAGAGCCCCCTTCCTGCCCTCAATGGACAAGCTGCCTTCTTTTGATGCACCCACAAAGCTCCAGGGTGGGTGTGGTTTTACTGATGAGGAAACTGAGGCCCTGGGAGGCCAGGAACCAGCCTGAGGTCAGAGGTGAGGCACTGAGCCCCTGCTTTTCTTTTTCTTTTGAGACAGAGTCTTGATCTGTTGCCCAGGCTGGAGTGCAGTGGCAGAATCTTGGCTCAATGCAACCTCTGCCTCCTGGGTTCAAGCAATTCTCCTGCCTCAGCCTCCCAAGTAGCTGGGATTACAGGCGTCCGCCAGTGCACCTGGCTAAGTTTTTGTATTTTTAGTAGAGACGGGGTTTTGCCATGTTGACCAGGCTGGTCTCGAGCTCCTGACCTCAGGTGATCCACCCGCCTCAGCCTCCCAAAGTGCTGGGATTACAGGTGTGAGCCACTGCACCCGGCCGAACCCCTGCTTTTCTAGGCCATTTGCTGATGTCATGACACCATGAGGCTAGTGGCGCAGGGAATGTCCTCAGAGTCCTTTGAGAAGCTTTAAAAATTCCCCCAAGAAGAGGCTTCCTTCTGTGCAACCAGGATGTCCACAGGCAAGTTTTCCCTTCAGGGGCCTGGAACCCCCCATTAGTGAACCGCCCTCAGGGGCAAGGCTGCTCTCCTTAGGAACCTGTCCTAGAGGAACAGGCCCATTCTTAGCACATACTAGATGCTCAGTAAACACTTACTGAAAGAATGATTTGGATCTCATTTAGGAGGGGTGGGCAACAGGGGAGGAGTGGCTGCAAGGGATGGGAAAGAGGGGGTAAGGAGGGCTGCGGCCAAGGCCTGTGGGTCTCTCAGTTTCTGACCTTGACCTCCAGAGAGTCCTGTTGTGATGGAGCTCAGACCACACCATCCCCCGCTCAAAGCCCCAACAGGCCCCTCATGCCTAGCCTTCCCCCAGCGTTCAGAGCTGGGCCCTCCAACCCCACGTGTCTGACTCCTTTTCCCACACACTGGCCTCTTGGCTGTTCCTAAACTCAACAGCACATTCCCTCTCAGGCCTTTTGTGCTGTTGCCACCGGCTGGAACATTCTTTCCCCAGACATCCTTCCTCTCTTCTTTCAGATCTTTGTCAAAGGTCATACTCTCGCAGGGGTCTTCTCTGACCACCATGTCTAACATAACACCCCTCCCATCTCTCTCCACCTTTACCCTGCTTTGTTTTTTATTCTGGAACTCATGGCTGCCTGATGTTAGCTTGTAGGTTTACTTGTATACTGTTCATCTTCCTGAGAAGAGAGGAGAATATCTGCTCCGTGAGGGCAAGCTGGTCTGTTATGTCCACTGCTGTAGCCCCAGAGCTGGAACGGTGCTGGGCACATGGCCACTGCTCAATCAGGGAAGGAAGGAAAGAAGGAAGGAAGGAGGGAGGGAGGGAGGGAAGGAAGGAAGGAAGGAAGGAAGGAAGGAAGGAAGGAAGGAAGGAAGGAAGGAAGTTTTTATTCTGCTAATGAGCAACCATACTATCTTTTTTATGTTATGTTATGTCATGTTATATTTGAGACAAGGTGTCACTCTGTCTTCCAGGCCAGAGTGCAGTGGCACAATCTTGGCTCACTGCAGCCTCGAACTCCTGAGCTCAAGTGATCCTCCCGCCTCAGCCTCTGGAGTAGCTGGGACTACAGGTGTACACCACCACGCTGGGCTAAGTATTTTTTTTTTTTTTTTTTTTGTAGAGATGGGGATCTTGCTATGTTGCCCAGGCTGGTCTTGAACTCTTGGCCTCAAGTGCTTTGGTCTCCCAAAGTGCTGGGATTACAGCTGTGAGCCACTGTGCCTGGCCTCTTCCTATCTCCTATCTTTTTTTTTTTTTTTTTTTTTTTGAGACGGAGTCTCACTCTGTTGCCCAGGCTGGAGTGCAGTGGCACCATCTCAGCTCACTGCAACCTCCACCTCCCGGGTTCACGCGATTCTCCTGCCTCAGCCTCCTGAGTAGCTGGGACTACAGGCACATGCCACCATGCCTGGCTAATTTTTGTATTTTTAGTAGAGATGAGGTTTCACCATATTGGCCAGGATGGTCTTGATCTCCTGACCTTGTGATCCACCCACCTCGGCCTCCCAACTCTTCCTATCCTTTGTTCATCGAGTGCCTCCTATGTGTGGCCCTGTGTGAGGTGCTTTTTGAATAAGTAGCCTCAGCAGAGAGACAGCAGCTCACTTCATGCAGGTTGGCCGGAGGTAGCAAGGGTCATCAAGTCAGCGTGTGGGAAGTGCCCTAAGCACAGTAGGTGCTCATGAACAGTAGCTTCTTTTAGAACAGCTTGCCTATGATCAGATGGCCTCTCTGGGAGCCTGAAAGCCAGTGTTGGAGGGTAGAAGGTGGGGGAAGGGGAGAAAGCTGGGGTGGGGAAAGAAAAAATGTGATTAAATTTTAGGAAAAACGTTCTGAAAGGCAAACTGTGCAAAGATGGAAGGGACAAGCTCCCTGTCAGTATCAGGAGGCCAATGGAGCCCTGGTGGCCCTGGAACCAGGACCAGCTTTGGGACCTGAAGCCAGAGGATGTGAGGATTCAGAGGGCGTCCTCTTGAGGTTAGGGTGGGCCAGGCCCCGGAGCTTGGAGCAAGTGGCTTGGGGGAAAGGACCAGGCCGGGCCCAGGCAGGTGGAAAGCATGGCTCTGGCTGGGTCACAGGGCGGCTGGGGTTTGACCTGGCGGCCATGATGGGCTCTGGACCCAGGAGCCACCCGGGCACAGGACGGGACGGGTTGAGAGATCTGGCCGTCCAGGTCTTGAGTGTGCCCTCGCTCCTCCCCACCTTCCGCTGTGGCCTCGAGCCCCTTGCGCCCGCGCCCATGGGGTTAAATCTCTCCCTGTCTCTCTCTGCTCCAAGTTGTTTTCCAAGTGAGGCAGAGAATGGTTCTCTTGTTTCCAACATGGCTTCTGGGCATTGGGTAATGCGCTCCCTCTTCTCCCGCAGCGCCACAAAGGGACCTTTTGTTCCCCTCCCTGCCCCTCTCGCTGGCTCTTCCCGGCCCCCCACCCACCCCAACTCCCTCCTCCCCACGCCGCCGGCGCCCGCACCCCGGGGCTGCGCGCTGACCGTGGCGGCCGCGGCGCCCTCCCTCTCCCAGCGCCTGCACTGGCGGCCGCCATCTTGCGAGCGGCCCTCAGGGCGGCCTGGGCTTTCCCAGGGTTCTTGGGGCCGGGGCAGTTGTAGGGGGCGGCTGGGGCTCCACAGGACGTCCCTGACCCACCTTGCGCCCCCCAGGGAGTGGCAGGACCCTCACGTCCGCAGCTTCCGCGCCAGGCCTCGTCCCTGCATGGGACAAGAGGCGGCCCTCCGCCATTTCCCGCGGCCCTTGCCTCCCGGGAGCGGCTCCCACCTGACGATTGAGTGGACTGCGCTTGAGGGGGCTGCCGCTGGGACCCAGCCCCTCCGGAAAGAGCCTTCTCTGCACCCGCTCCCACACGTGGGAAGCACCAGATGGGGCTGTCTCCCGAGACAAAGCCTAAAACCAAATGTACCGGAATTTTTGGAAACTGAAACACAACGTGTCCTAGATGGGAATGTCAGGAAGCCAGCCAGACAACGAAGAATCTGCCCTCCGGGGACACAATTTCTGTCCACTGTCCCTGCCCACGTCCCCTCACAGCCCTGCAAGGTGGGTGGGGACGGCTGATGATGCCATTTTTCAGATGAGGAAACTGAGGCACAGAGAGGCTCCACAGCCAGGACTGGGCGCTCATCCAGTTGACTCCAGCGCAGATCCTGTCTTCCCAGGGCAGCCACCCCTGCCTTGTGAGAGCCGGTGCCCGGGGGAGGGGAGGGATGGAGACCTGGGCAGTTCCCCCAGGCCCAGGAGCCAGAGCCTTGGCAGGTTGTACACAGCTGCTCCCAAGAGGCACCGCTTCCACCCCTGCACCAGCCCTGCCTCCACAGACGCGCAAAGGAAGCAAAGCCACTGCTGGCGAAGAACCTTGGCGTTCCAGCCATGCGCAGACACCCAGAGAGGAAACCCGAGCACCTGGAACTGGACAGGGTGGCGGGCAGGGGCAGGGCGAGGGCCATTGAGTTCAGCGAGACCCTGGCGGCCCTCAAGGAAGACAGGCAAATCAGTGAAGAGCCCCTGTGCTGCAAGAGGGGGCCTGGGCTACCCAGGAGCTCCTAACCTGAAGTTGGGAAAGGAAGGCTTCCTGGAGGAGGTGACTGTGAATAAAGTCTCAAGAGACAGTAAAAGTTCTGCAGGCAATGAAAATGAGAAATGGAGTCAGGCGTGGTGGCTCACACCTGTAGTCCCAGCATTTTAGTAGGGTGAGGTGGGAGGATCACTTGAGGCCAAGGAGTTGGAGACCAGCGTGGGCAACATAGGGAGACTCTGTCTCTACAAAAAAATTAAAAAATTAGCTAATCATGGTGGTGTATGCCTGTGGTCCCAGTGGTCCCAGCTACTTGGAAGGCTGAGGCCAGAGGATCACTTGAACCTGTGAGGTCAAAGCTGCAGTGAGCTGAGATCACACCATGGCACCCCAGCCTGGGAGCCAGTGAGACCCTGTCTCAAAAAAAAAAAAAAAAAAAAAAGGAAATTGAGAAAAGGGTAGGAAAGTAGATGTGAATGGCAAAGCTGGTGGGGAGAGGCACCCCAGGCCATGGGCTGGAGCAGAGGGCCTGGCAGGGGTGGTGGGAGAGGCAGCAGGGGGAGGAGCGGTCAGCAAAGGGGCCACAGAGGTCAGCAGGGAGCTCCTGAGGACCAAGGGTGGCCTGGGAAGGTCTGTGGACTAGATCCTGAGGGCAGTGGGGTGGTCACTGTAGGATTTCAAGGGCGTCAGATTTGTGTTCTAGAAAGATTGTCACCATATGGGCTGGCCATATGCCAGTCTGGTTTATTACTGTTTTCCTAGCACCTAGCTCAGTGCCAGCACACAGTAGATGTTCAGTAAATGCTTTGAATCAATACACAGATGCCAGCGGTGTATCCAGAGGCAATGTTTAACTCCTGCGGGGGTCCTTCAGCTTCAGTTTCCTCCTTTGTGAGCGAGGGCACTGGCACCTGCCTGGTGGGCATGTTGTGATGGTGAAGGGAGCATGGCAGTTTGGGCTTGTTGTCCTGCACGTGGTCAGCGCTCCGTAATGGCAGCTTTTATAAAACGTGTGGAGGATGTGCCAAGGGGGACATGGGGGCAAGGACCCTGGTCAGGAGTGGTCAAGTCAGCCAGAGGAGAGAGAATAATAATGACAACAGTGACGTTGATCAAAGGCTGAAGTTCTTCATGTATTTCATTCATGTCATCCTCAACACAGTGAAGGAAGACGGCACCATAGTTATCCCTGTGTTATTTTCCAGGAGGCGGCGGCTCAGAGAGGAGTGACGCGCCTGAGGCCCCGTAGCCAATGCGTGGTGGACGGAAGTACATGGGATGCCAGAGCCAGGCTGGTGACTAGTGCTGGTGGTGGGGACTGGTCAAGGCAGCCGCCAGGGAAGGGATGTGAGGACACGGTCTAGACTGAAGGACCAGATGGCAGGGGCAGACACAGGGGGAGGGAGGTTTCAAGGACACCCCTCAGTTTCCGGCCCAGGTGACCAGGTGGAAGATCATTCCATTTCCTGAGTGAGGGACACAGCAGGACAGACAGGCTTGGGGAGGGACTGTTGGGATGTCTGGAGTCTAGGAGAGGATCCAGACAGGGGATGGAGGGGAGGGCGGAATGAGCTCATGGGGCAAGTGGAAGGCTTGTGGGCGGTGGAAGAGCTCCAGCCCCTGGACACCTAGCCAAGGTCAAGTAATAACGACAGTAGACGTTACATAGCCTTGACTCTGTGCAGACCTCATCCTGCGTCCTTACGTTAACTCATTGAACCCTCCCAACCATTATCAAATTGGAGGCACTATTATCACCCCCATTTTATAGTTGGGGAAACTGAGGCAAGAGACATCAAGTCTGCAATATTGGAATAGGCAAATCTGTAGAGAAAGGAACGTGGGTGAGTGGTGGGCTGGGGCTGGGGGCTCGGAAGGATCATGGCTAACAGGCACAGGCTTTCTTTTTAGGGTGATGAAAATATTCTAAAATGACTGTGAAAATATTGCACAACTCTGTGAATATGTGAAAAACCACTGAATTGTATGTTTTAAATGTATGAATTGTATGGTATTTGAATTTCACCTCAATAAAGCTGTTATCAAAAAGCAAGAGAGAGAGAAAGAGAATATTTGTACTTGGACATTTTTGCCCCTGGGTGGAGATTACTCCACCTCAGGAAGCAGTAAACTCCAACCACCAATTTTTGGACGCTTGCTGCATATGACTTTGGGGAGGGGTTGGGGAGGGGTGGTGTAGGATAGTGTCTCAGCTGCTCTTCCTGAAGGAACGAGGGCCCATCCAGCACATCACCCAGAAGTTTGGTGCCCCAGCCCCTCCTAGAGGAACGTGTCTGCTTGGGTCCAGGAGCACACAGTGGCTGCCTTCCTCCTGGTCCTCCTGGTCCCTGCAGGTCATGGGCTGGAGGCCCAGGATGACCTCTGTGATGGTCACACTTGGCTCCTCCCTCCACAACCCAACTGAGGCCGGGAGGCCCGGGGTGCCCTGGTGCCCGGGGCTGTGACTGACCCACGGCCTGTGCCAGGATGGTGACTGTGAAGAGGCTCCAGGGACCCCCTGGGTGTGAGCCAGTGGGAGAATGAAAAGAGGAAGGAAGAAGTCTGCAGGCCTGCCCCACCCACCTGTAGGGGTCAGAGAAGGAGCTGCGCTGTCCAGGAGGGTGGGGTGGCCAGCAAAGTGGCCTGGAGAGACAAGGAGGAGAGGGTTTGGGAGAGTGCCTTCTCATGCCATGGCACCTTCTCCAGAGCAGGGTCACAAGCATTCAGGAGGGAAGGACGTGCAGACAGCTAGTAGACAGTTCTTTGGGGAAGCTGGGCTGGGAAGGGAGAGGGAGTAGAGCAATAGCTGTTCTTATTTTCTGGGCTGAGAGGAAGGAATGGGTAGAGGGGAGAAGAGCTGCTGACCACACAGAAGAGGGGTGGGCCGGGGGAGAGGGGCTCCTGCAGAGATGGAGGGCTCTGGAGCTGGGTGGGGGCCCCCCACTCACAGTGGGGCAGCGGGTGGGGTGAGGGCTGAGAGCTGCAAAGCTGATGGCTGGAGGGGAGGCCAAGGGGCCCTGTCCAATGGCCTCTCCTCTCTGCAATAGAGGCGTGTCAGGAGTGTAGGGCTTCAGGGGGTTTACTGTCTCTACTGAAGGTCCCAGAAGGAGGAAGCCTTGGGGACCAGAAAGGGTGGGTGGTGCTGGGTGAGGGCCCACATGCCACTGCTGGGCTGTGTGGAAGGCCCCGTCTGAAACAGGGTTGTTCTTTCTCTTCTGAGAGCTCCGAGTGCCGGCCATGTACCCCTGGCCTGGGGAGCAAGGGGCCTGTCCTCTGTGGGTTTATTTACAGTTTTTCAGAGGTGCCCCTGCCTGGTCCTGGGCAACTTGTCATCAGCGTACCTGGTGTGGATACTGAGGAGAACTGAGAGAGACTGGGTAGCTTCCGGTGCTTCCCCAGGCCCCCAGCCCCATCCCTCAGCTGAGGACTGCACCTCCCTCTCCCACCCAGGCTGTACCTGTCACTGCCCTCCATTCCACCAGGCTCAGCACACAGTAGGGCCTTAGTCAGTTTGCCCTTATACCTGTATGCTCTGGACAGATTCAAAGCACTTTCTCCTAACTACCCACAGGGTGCCATCTCTCCGCCACTACCCCGATGCACACACACTCCCAGTGGGGCTGGGGAGAATTCCCCGACCCTGGACCCAAATCAGGCACTTCGTCCTGAGCGAGCCCCTCCTGTTGCCTCATTGACCCACTCAAAGTCCATTTATTCTTCCTTTTGACACAGTGCTGATGCCTTGGGTGCTTCCATTTCCTAGGCTGGAGGGGAATTAGAAAGGTGCGTGGTAGGAGAGAGGGCCCAGGAAGAGAGAAGACAGGTGGTAAGTTGATTTTGTCGATAACATTTGCAGCCAAATTTCAAGGGAGGCCCTAGAGCCACTGTATAACACAGACGTGACACCTATGGGGCGCTTGTTGAAGGACACACGGATGCTCTGCTGGTTTGGTGGCTGTGATGACTTCATGCAAATGGCAGCTACATTTGTATGACACTTTGTTAAAGCAAACTAGGTATAAATAAAGATTCATGCCCAAAGATCTGTATTGTGATGTGTCTAATTGTGAATAACTGGCCACAACCTTAATCAACAGTAGAGGATTACGGCCGGGCACAGTGGCTCATGCCTGCAATCCCAGCACTTTGGGAGGCCGAGGCAGCCGGATCACCTGAGGTCATGAGTTCAAGACCAGCCTGGCCAACATGGTGAAACCCCGTCTCTACTAAAAATACAAAAATTAGCCGGGCGTGGTGGCGGGCGCCTGTAATCCCAGCTACTAGGGAGGCTGAGGCACAAAATTCGCTTGAACCCGGGAGGCGGAGGTTGCAGTGAGCCAAGATCATACCACTGCACTCCAGCCTGGGTCAGAGAGCAGGACTCTGTCTCAAAAAAACAAAAACAAAAACCAAAAAAAAACACAAACCAGTAGAGGATTGGTAAAGTGCATCATAGCACAATCCTGTGACAGAATATGACATGGCCACTAAAAATGATGCCTATGAGGATTTTTTTTTTTTTTTTTTTGTAGCACCAGGAGGAACTTGGGGCCACAAGTGTGTTTGAAGGGTCAGTGGTCAGTGCCACACAAGTAACAAACTAACTGCCGAGTCTAAACATCTTAACATCTTACTTCTTTTTTTTTTTTTTTTTGAGGCAGGGCCTCACTCTGCTGCCAGGCTGGAGTACAGTGGCACGATCTTGGCTCACTGCAACCTCCGCTTCCCATGTTCAAGCGATTCTCCTGCCTCAGCCTCCCAAGTAGCTGGGATTACAGGCGCCTGCCACCACGCCCAGCTAACTTTTGTATTTTTAGTAGAGACAGGGTTTCACCATGTTGGCCAGGATTGTCTCGATCTCTTGACCTTGTGATCCGCCTGCCTCAGCCTCCCAAAATGCTGAGATTATAGGCATGAGCCACCGTGCCCAGCCCTTTTTTTTTTTTTTTTTTTGAGACAGAGTTTCGCTGTGACGCCCAGGCTGGAGTGCAGTGGCACGATCTCGGCTTCCTGCAACCTCTGCTTCCCGGGTTCAAGCGATTCTCTTGCCTCAGCCTCCTGAGTAGCTGGGATTACAGGCCCGTGCCATCGTGCCCAGCTAATTTTTGTATTTTCAGTAGAGACGGGGTTTCACCATGTTGGCCAGGCTGGTCTCGAACTCCTGACCTCAGGTGATCTGCCTGCCTCAGTCTGCCGAAGTGCTGGGATTACAGGCGTGAGCCACCGGGCCTGGCCAACATCTTACTTCTTAACACGATATGTGAGGCCCTGGAAAACCTGGCCTCTGCTGGCCTCCTTAGCCTCCTCCCTCACTGCTGAACTGCTGTGATTCTCACAGCTGGTTTTAGTCTATGCCTTTGCATATGCTGTTCCCTCTGCCTGGAATACCTTTCCCTGCTGTCCCCATCTACTTTGGTCTAACTTCTACTCCGCCTTTAAGAATCAGCCCCACAGGAAGATTGCTTGAGCCTAAGAGTTTGAGACCAGCCTGGGCAATGTAGTGAGACCTCATCTCTCCAAAAAATTTAAAAAATTAGCTGGGTGTGGTGGCACACACCTGTGGTCTCAGCTACTTGGGGGGTTGAAGTGGGAAGATTGCTTGAGCCTGGGAGGTCAAGCCTGTAGTGAGCCGATATTGTGCCACTGAACTCCAGTATGGGAGACAGAGCAAGACTTTTTCTCAAAAATAAATAAATAATAAAAAATAAGGCCAGACACGGTGGCTCATGCCTGTAATCCCAGCACTTTGGGAGGCTGAGGTGGGCAGATCATCTGAGGTCAGGAGTTTGAGACCAGCCTGGCCAACATGGTGAAACCCGTCTCTACTAAAAATACAAAAAATTAGCCGGGCGTGGTGGTAGCTACGTAGGAGGCTGAGGCAGGAGAATCGCTGGAACCCAGGAGGCAGAGGTTGCAGTGAGCTGAGATTGTGCCACTGCACTGCAGCCTGGGCGACAGAACGAGACTGTCTCAAAAAAAAAAAAAAAAGAAAAAAGAAAAGAAAAAAGAATCAGCCCCAGCATCTTCTCCTCCTGGAAGCCTCCCTGACTTCCTGGCTGGGCTGGGGTTCCCTTTTCTGGTACCCCCTATTCCTCTTGCTTACTGAATATTCCACATGCAGTTATAATTTTTGGTTGACATGCTGATCCTCCACTTCCAGCCTGTGAGTCCCTCGAGGGAGAGACTGTGTCTGGTCTGCCTCCATGTCCCAGTGCTGGCCCCATCCTGGCACATCTGGGCAGGAAGTCACACGACCTGGTTCTATTCCTGGTCATGTTCCTACCCAAGCCACCCCTTCGGTTTCCCCATCCAAAATGTGGGAGAGCTGGGCTTTGCCAGGTCACTTCTGAGGGTACAATTGTCTAGAAAATGGACAGGGCTGGCGTGGCCCAGGCCTGTGCCAGGCGCCCGAGATTGATGGTTGAGGGCCATGGGCAGTTCCCTCGGTCAGCACCCCCCTCCGTGGCTCCCTGTAGCCCCATGTAGAGAATGGGGTGGGTGTAGAGAGGGGGCAGAGGGCTACATGCCAGGGCCTCAGCAGACCAGACCCCACCAAAGAGGCTGGCCTGGCACCCCCCAGCAGGAAGGTGGCCCCCAGTGGTTATCAAAGGCCAGCGGAGCCCCTCCCTCCAAGGATGAGGGGGTGTCCCTGACAAGCAGGGCCATCCGTCAGCCCTGAGCACAATGGGGTCATTAACCCCTGACCCCAGCTCCTTTTTAGCCACTTCCTCTGAGGGCCGAGTGTGTGGGGCTGAGAAGAACAGAGCGGGGATTTCTGTCAAGCCTCGCTTTTCAGCCAGGGGCTGAGGAGCAATGGCTGCTTGGCTGGTCCCAGGCTCTCTAGCTCCCAACCCCTGAGTCTCCCTTGGAGGTCTAGGGGAGCCTCCCACTCTCTGTCCCCTGAGAGGGCACCCCCTTGGCCAACCACCCTCAAGCCAAAGCAGTGTGTATGGGGAGGGACAGATAGAGACCCTGAGAAAGAGACAGAGACTGGGAGAGAGGGAAGCCGAGGTGGGCAGATCATCGGAGACAGACACTTGAGACCCGAGATGGCTCCTTTCCCTTTACAAAGTGCGTTCACAGGAAAATCATAGACCAACCCTGCTTGTGAAATTAGATGCGAGAATCCTATAAAATATTAGCCAAACAGATATACACATCATGCCCAAACTGAGTTTATCTTAGAAATGTAAGGGTGATTTAACATTTGAAAAATCTATTAGTGAATTTATCACATTAATAAATTAAGGGAGAAAAGTCGTATGATCATCTTGACACTGGAAATCAAGGTCAACATCTACTTAAGATAAAAATGTTTTAGCAAACTGGAGATAGAAAGGAATTTCCTTAGGCTGGGCATGGTGGCTCCCAGCACTTTGGGAGGCCAAGGCAGACGAATCGCTTGAGCCCAGGGGTTCGAGACCAGCCTGGGCAACACGGTGAAACCCCGTCTCTACAAAAAATACAAGTTTAACTGGGCCTGGTGGTGTGCACCTGTAATCCCAGCTACTTGGGAGGCTGAGGTAGGAGGGTTGATTGAGCCCAGGAGTTTGAGACCAGCCTGGGCAACATAGTGATACTGTGTCTCAAAAAAAAAAGAAAGAAACTTCCTTAAACTGAGAAAGATTATCCACAAAACCCAGCACAAACAGTTCTTAAAATCAGGGATGGGTTTGCCCCTCATCCATGAGTCGATTCAACATTGTACCTGAGGTCCTAGCCTGGAAAGTACGCATGAAGAAAAGGGATAAGGATTGGAAAAGAAAAGCAAAACTGGGATTATTTATAAGTGGTATGACTGTCTGTCTATTCATAGAAAACCCCAAATCATCTAACTGGCAAAGTATTAGAACTATGAATGAAATTTAGCAGAGAAAGGATATTCCTACATCAAATCAAAATCAAAAACTAATTATAGGGTGTGGTGGCTCACGCCTGTAATCCTAGCACTTTGGGAGACTGAGGCAGGTGGATCACGTGAGGTCAGGAGTTCGGGACCAGCCTGGCCAACACGGTGAAACCCCGTCTCTACTAAAAATACAAAAATTAGCCGGGCGTGGTGGTGGGCGCCTGTAATCCCAGCTACTCAGAAGGCTGAGGCAGGAGATCGCTTGAACCCAAGAGGTGGAGGTTGTAGTGAGCCGAGATCGCGCCACTGTACTCCAGCCTGAGTGACAGAGCAAGACTGCATCTCAAACAAAACAAAACAAAACAAAACAAAAAACAAAACAAAACAAACAAAAAAACTAATTAGAGCTAAAACACAGATAACCCTTGAAAACATGATCCTCAGCAAAAGAAGCCAGAGGTAAAAGGTCAGATATGAAGTGATTCCATTTATATGAAATGCCCAGAATAGACAAATCCATAGTGACAGAGAGTAGATTAGTGGCTTTGGGGAGCTAGGGAGAGGAGGGCTTAGGGAGTGACTATGAATGGGTTAAGTTTTCTTTTGGTGTGATGAAAAATGTTCTGGAATTAGATAGCAGTGATGGTTGTATATAACCTTGAGAATATACGAAAAACCACTGAATCGTACACTTTAAAATGATGAATTTTTATGGTATGTAAATTGTATCTCAAGAAAAAAGTAATTGCATTTATAAACATCAGAGCTGACAACATATAATTTTAAAAAATCTTCCATTTACAATAATAACAAAAATTACATCTAACAAAGTATTTATGGTGATAAACCTAAAATGCTATTGAGGTACAGGCACACTGAAAAATGGCTTGGCAGTTTCTTTCTTTTTTTTTTTCTTTTTGAGATGTAGTCTCACTCTCTCGCCCAGGCTGGAGTGCAGTGGCATGATCCCAGGTCCAAGTGATCCTCGTGCCTCAGCCTCCTGAGTAGCTGGGATTGCAGGTGCGTGCCACCATGCCCAACTAATTTTTTTTTTTAAGACAGGGTCTCGCTCTGTTGCCCAGGCTGGAGTACAATGGTGCGATCTTGGCTCACTGCAACCTCCACCTCCCAGGTCCAAGCAATTTTCCTGTCTCAGTCTCCCAAGTAGCTGGGATTACAGGCACGCGCCACCATGTCCAGCTAATTTTTTGTATTTTAGTAGAGACAGGGTTTCATCATGTTGTCCTGGCTGGTCTCAAACTCCTGAGCTCAGGCAGTCCGCCCACCTCAGCCTTCCAAAGTGCTAGGATTACAGGCAGGAGCCACTGCACCCCGCCCAGCTAATTTTTGTATTTTAAGTAGGGACAGAGTGTCACCATGTTGGCCAGGCTGGTCTCAAACTCCTGGCCTCAAGCGATCTGCCTGCCTTGGCCTCCTAAAGTGCTGGGATTACAGGGGTCAGCCACCATGCTCACAACTGGCAATTTGGCAATTTCTTAAAAAACTAAACGCACATTTACCATAGGACTCCATGATAGCACGCCTGGGCATTTATATCAGAGAAATGAACACTCATATCCACACAAAAGCAAGTACACAATTGTCAGGGCAACTTTATCTGTAATGGGCAAAAATTGGAAACAACTTAAATGCTCTTCAGTGAGTGATTAAACTAACTAGTGCCTCCATACCATGGAATACTACTCAGTAATGAAAAGGAATGGGCTAAGCTAAGAACAGGCTTCCAGAAGGATGGAGCTCAAGGGAATTAAGCTGATTTTTTTTTTTTTTTTTTTTTTTTTTTGACGAAGTCTTGCTCTGTCAACCAGGCTGGAGTGCAGTGGCATGATCTTGGCTCACTGTAACCTCCGCCTCCCGGGTTCAAGCTATTCTTCTGCCTCAGCCTCCTGAGTAGCTGGGATTACAGGCATGCACGACCACGCCTGGCTAATTTTTGTATTTTTAGTAGAGGCGGGGTTTCACCACGTTGATCAAGCTAGTCTCGAACTCCTGACCTCGTGATCCACCCACCTCGGCCTCCCAAAGTGCTGGGATTACAGGCATGAGCCACTGCGCCCGGCAAAAAAATCCTATTTTGAAAGGTTACATGCTGAGGAGCTCCATTAATGTAACATTCTCAGAATGACAAAACTGTAGACACAGCACAGAGCTGTGGTAGCTGAGGGTTGGGGCAGGGAGGGGAGGAAGATGGGGAGGGAGGTTACCATAAATGGGTAGTATGGAGGGTCTGTGATGATGGAAGATGGAACAGTTCTGTATATATATATATATATATATTTTTTGAGACAGAGTCTCACTCTGTCGTCCATGCTGGAGCGCAGTAGTGTGGTCTTGGCTCACTGCAGCCTCCACTTCCTGAGCTCCAGTGATCCTCCTGCCTCAGCCTCCTGAATAGCTGGGACCACAGGTGTGCATCACTGTGCCTGGCTAATTTTTGTATTTTTTGGTAGAGATGGTGTTTCACTATGCTGCCTAGGCTGGTGTCGAACTCTTGAGCTCAAGTGATCTGCCTGCCTCAGCCTCCCAAAGTGCTGGGATTACAGGGGTGAGCCACCATGCCTGGTCAGTTCTGTATCTTAATTGTGACGGTGGCTACTTGAATCCACTCATGATGAAATTGCATAGAACCACACACACACACACACACACACACAGAGGCACGTGTACACACATACACATGCACACACAGGCATACACACGTGTGCACACACACCTACCTGAATGCATGCAGAACTAGCGAACTCTGAATAAGGTTCTGTGGTCAAGTACTCTAGCTATGTAAGACGTTACCTTTAGGGGAAATTGGGAAAAGGGTACCTGGGACCCTTCTGTACTATTTTTGCAACTTCATGTGTGTCTAAAATTATTTGAAAATAAAAACATAGACAAAAAATGTTATTGTAAGACATTAAAGAAGATCCTCAATATTTGCTTCACCATAAAGAAAGCTGAGATGGAGGAAGGGGTGTAGCATGGGCAGGGTTGTGGCTGAAAATGGAGCGGCTGTGAGGGATCACTGGGCAACTTGGTGTTAGGTAAAAAAAAGCGTCATTACCCTCTTCTCTCTAATTTTGTACTTTAAAAAATTTCCTTAATAAGAAATAAAAGATGTAAGTGAATGCAAAGAGACAGCTATTAATTTGCATAGAGAGATTCAGTATAAAGATGTTCATTCTCCCCAAATTAATGTCAGTTCAACTCAGTCCTGATCAAAACCCGACAGGCTTTCTGATGGAGCTAATCAAGCTGATTCCAAAAATCAGTGAGAAAGAGCAAAGCAGTAAGAATAGCTGAGACACTCCTACAGAACGAGGCGGGACACCTGCCCTATCCACTATCAAGGCCAGGCGTACAGCTACAGTCTTTAGGCCAGTCTGGGATTTATCAGTGCAGAGGCGGCCACCGAGACCCATGGGACAAAGAGCCCGGCAAAGACCAACGCAAACAGGGATATTGAACGTGGGGGCGTGGCAGGCGAGGAGAAAGGAAGGACCAGGTGCGTTCACATGAGTTTCACCTGCTGTCTGTCCTCATCCCTCTCCTCTAGGCTGGCCTTGCTCTTTGCATCCCAAGACCCCATTCCACACTGAGGTCACTGAGGCTCAGAGGGGGCCAGTGACACCCAAGGTCTTCTGGCTCTGGTCCCTAGCTGTTTCCAAAGTGTGGTCCCACCAGCCTTCCCCACCTGTGTCTGAATCATGGGCCTCCAACCCACTAAGGTCCCGAAGATTCAGAACCTCTGAGGGAGGGGTGGAGATGGGGTGTTGCGGCATCTACAAGAGAAATAGCTTCCCACTTGAGTCTGAGAACTCTGACCAAGGGAGGGGGAGGAGAGAGAGAGGGCGAGCGCAATGAGCCAGCCACTGTGCTGCCAGGGTGGGGAACAATCAGGCTCTGTTCCTCTCCTCCCCACCCCCCTGGGCTCCCACCAGCTTTCATCACTGACCTAACCCGGGGGCAGGGCACTGGGGGGGTGGGGGTGGAGGGGAGGGCAGAGGTCAGCCCATTACACACCCAGCCGAGCCAGGAATAGAACCACTTTGGGGGTGACTGGGGGGACTTGGGGCCCCACGGAAGCCCACCTCCTACCTTTGGCTGGAGGCAGCTGACTGGAGGTGGCAGTGGAGAAGAGAGGAGATAGCTGCCCTGTTCCCCAAGGGTGGTGAGAGCCAGGGTTCCATCAAAGCTAAGAACAGGCTTCCAGAAGGATGCGGATGCCCCTGAGCCACCCTAACCCCCTCCCTGGCCTCCATTGCTGCCACCCTAGTGAGAGACACTTTCCTGTCCCAAGAGGAAGGTGACCCTCACGACCTGCTGTCCTCAGGGCTGGCCCACCCCGCCAGGCCTCCCTTCTGCTGCCCCAACCCAGCCTCCCAGTGGTTTGGCCCCTGCGCCCTGTCCCCACCTTGCTTCAGACTCAGGGGGTGGTGTTCCCACCCCAACCAACGGGCCCCCCTGTCTCCCTCAGCCTGTCTATGGTAGCCAGGGGCCTCCAGGCAAACACAAGTCTGACTGCCCTTTCCCTTTCCGGCTACAGTCTCCTGTGGCTCCTCAGTGCCAGGCAGATCAAGTCTGGGGTTCTGATGTCAGCACTTGAGGCCTCCGCTATCTCTGGCCACTGCCTGGTATCTGGCCTCCTACTTTTGATGACACAGTTATTCATTCATTTAACAGACAGGTGTTGAGTGTCACCCCATGCTAGCCAGTGTGCTAGGTGCTGGGGACAGAGGTGTGACCTGGATGGGCCAGGTTTCTGCCCATAGGGACCTGGCCGTCTGTAGAAAACAGACCAGAGACTGGTTAGCAAGCAAGCGCAGACCCCATCACCGGCCACTCTGCAGGCATCTGTGACAGGAGGAGTATAAGAACACAGGACTGGCCCCTGCTGGCTGCACCACCTCTTCTCAGGCCGCTCGAGGGTGACAGTGCACACCTGCCGCAGAAACGCCCTGCCACTTCCTCCCGGGTGTCCCTGAGCACTTCCTCAGAGAGACCCTCTCAGAGCGGCACGTCTAAAGAACCCCCTGGGCCAGGCATAGTGGTTCACGCCTGTAATCCCAGCACTTTGGGAGGCCGAGGTGGGCGGATCATCTGAGGTCAGGAGTTCGAGACCAGCCTGACCAACATGGTGAAACCCCATCTCTACAAAAAACACAAAAATTAGCCAGGTGTGGTGGCGCTTGCCTGTAATCCCAGCTACTTGGGAGGCTGAGGCAGGAGAATCACTTGAACTCAGGAGGTGGAGGTTGCAGTGAGCCGAGATCATGCCACTGCACCCATCACCTTTCCCACCCCTCCATTTTATAAAATCTCTGGTGTCTGCCACCAGCTGGAAGCAGCCAATTCTTTGCTTACCAGTTGATTGCCTGCTCCTCCTACTCACGAGGGCTCTGTCAAGGCAGGGCCTTGCTTGTCTTGTTCCCGGGTGTGTGGCCTGGACGTAGTAGGTGCTCAAGAAATATGTACTGAATGAATGAGTGAGTGAATGAGTGAGCGTGTGGGATCACCGCACTGCTGTGAGGCTCATGTGCGGAAAGGAATAGAAGCTGCTCGGTTCTGGGCCTGTGCACAGAAGGCACCCAGCCTTAGCTGCCAGGGTCACTGTCGTCTGCTTGACCTGAAAGCCCACACTCTAAATGTCTATGTTGACGACGAACTGAGCTGAATTCCAGCACCCTACTCCGGCTTCTGGACCTTTAAGTAAGGAGGATTGCAGGCCTGGGCTGGGGGACAGCGGTGGCTGCAGAGCGGACAGCCAGGCACAACGCGGGCATGCACAAGACCAGCTCACCTGTCCACAAAGTATACAGACCCCTGAGCTCCACCGCAGCCCTGAGTCAGCAGGTGGCGACAGTGGCAGGTGCAGAAAGCTGGTAGCTCCGTGGCTGGCCGCGTGCTCCAGGAGCTGTCTTTCTAATGGCCACCGGGTGGCAGCACTTCCCCAGGAATGTGGGCAGCAGAGCCAGCCCTTGTGGGTTGAATGTCAGATGGAGCTACAGGGATGGAAGCTTGGAGGGGACCCAGGCCTAGGGTCACACAACTTTCAGTGGCAGGTCCAGGCCAGGACAGAGGTCACTTGCCTTGGCGCCTGGACGATCTCAGGAGTAGCCTCAGGGGAGGAGGAGATGCGAGCTGAAGAGGGAGGGTGTGAGCCGCAGCCCTAGCTCAGCCTCCTGGGAGTAGGTGGGTGTCCTCATCCTGATTTCAACCCCTAGAATCCTACCCATCCTGAGGAAGGGGCTCTACCCAGCCCTCCCCTCTGAGGCCCTTGCCAGTCACTGCCCCCAACTGTCTCCCTCGCCAGACTGCGATTCCCAGGGGCCTGGGACTGTGCCTTGTCCCCTCCATCACCCGCCACGGGAAGCCTTTGCACCTTTCCCTCTTTCCCTTTGCCTGCCTCAGCCTGGGCACCACCAGCACCTCCTCCAGGAAGCATTCACTGGCCTTTGGTGGAGCAGGAGCCCCTCCTCCGGGCCCACGCAACACCCTGGATTATCTGGGATGGTGAGGCCCTGGGGGCAGGGATTGCTGGTGCCTTGCACAGGCCCACCTGAGTGTGCACAGACACTGCATGTTCTCAGCCTCTGGCACAGTGGTCCTCAAACCGCAGCAGGCATTGGTATCACCCACAGAGCGTTGTGAAAATGCAGTCCCCAAGATCTCCCCTTCCCCAGAGATTCCAATCCAACAGGTCTAAGCTGGAGCCCAGGGATCTGCATTTAAGACACTTTCCAGCCAAGTCTGATGCAGAGCCCTGAGTATCTTAGAGTTCGTTAAATGTGCCATCGGCCCCGATCTCTGCAGGGGTTCAGCAAAATAACTATAAACAAAAGGACCATAAAAACCTCTGACATCTGTGCTCTGTGAATCACTCACAAAACACTTTCACACCTGGTTCTCCTTTTTTGTATTCCCCTTTTAATTAATTAATTTATTTATTTATCTATTTTTTTGAGACGGAGTCTCACTCTGTTGCCTAGGCTGGAGTGCAGTGGTGCAATCTCGGCTCACTCCAACCTCTGCCTCCCACATTCAAGCAATTTTCATGCCTCAGCCTCCCAAGTAGCTGGGACTACAGGCGTGTGCACCACGCCCGGCTAATTTTTTGTATTTTTAGTAGAGACAGGGTTTCGCCATGTTGGCCAGGTTGGTCTTGAACTCCTGACCTCAGGTGATCCACCTGCCTCGGCCTCCCAAAGTGCTGGGATTACAGGTGAGGGCCACCGCGCCCAGCCTGTCTTCTTCTTTTTAACCACTGTCTTGGGAGGATCATCATTCTCACTCCACAGACACCAAGGCTCGGAGACAAAGGGTGACACGCCCAAGGTCCTCCAGCTAAAAGAGTGGAGCTGGGATTTGAGCTGGAGCCACCCTGGGCTAGGGGAGCTCCAGTCTCTGTTACAGCTGTTGGGTTTGAAGGATGCTGTTTTTCCAAAACCAAAATTCAGGACCTAGACATGGCCTGGTGATTCCAGCCCTGTGGAGGAAACTTGGGCCACTGCTACTGTCCCTGTTGAGGCCCTCCTCATCTCTTCCCTGAGACTCCCAACCCTCTTGACCCCCTCTGCTCATCCAAGTCCTCTCCTCCTGGACCCAGAGAAAGTTTCATCTCATACTGAAGCCGCAGCGATTTCTGCAAGCACTAGATTTGCAGCCAGGTATTGCGCTGGACATCGTGGCCAATTCAGAAAAGGGCAAAACAGAGCACCTGCCCCCGAACCAGGGGCTTCCTGTCCAGCTGGAAAGACAAGAAGTGCTTACTTGGGTGATAGAGTAAGGCACTTGAACTTTCTTTTCCCTCAAATAGATTCCTGGTCCCAACCAGACCCCCTCAATTGACTGGGACATGTTCCTCTGCTGTGGGCTGATTCCGGTGACCCCCTCTGCTAAAAAAGCTAAGCAGGTTGTGACATTTTCACACCAACAGTATCACAAAGCAATCTGATTTCCTTTTTCTTGTCTGTCACAATGACACCTGTTGATGGATTCCAAGTATACTATGGAAGATGGGGGTGCCAGAGATTAGAAAGTAAGTAGAAAAAAGAGGCTGGGTGCGGTGGCTCACACCTGTAATCCTAGCACTTTGGGAGGCCGAGGGGGGTGGATCATCTGAGGTCAGGAGTTCGAGACCAGCCTGATCAACATGGTGAAACCCCGTCTCTACTAAAAATACAAAAAATTAGCTGGGCATGGTGGCGGGCGCCTGTAATCCCAGCTACTCAGGAGGCTGGGGCAGGAGAATCGCTTGAACCCGGGAGGCGGAGGTTGCAGTGAGCTGAGATCGCGCCACTTAACTCCAGCCTGGGCGACAAGAGGGAGACTCCATCTCAAAGAAAAAAAGAAAAGAAAAGAAAAGAAAAGAAATCGTAAAAATTAGCCAGGCGTAGCTATGAGCTCTAAGCCCCAAATTTAAAGGGGATAAAAACCTTGCCAGACAAAATACAAGCATGTAATAAATTAATCACCGCAGAACTGGCTCAGGAAAACCGTGAAGAGATTTCACAAGGCAAATACATAGCAAATTGCTGAACAAATGATTCAAATAGCAACTGCTCAGGAGCTCAGAAAAGGGAGCAAGATATATGGGCTGAGATTGTCTGCTAAGGCTGCTGGGAAGAAGTGAATTAGAGCGGAGCCTGCAGGCAAGGGATGAACAAGGCAGAAAAGAGGGGCATCTTCCCCAACCTGAGAAGAAGGGCCAGAGTGGGTAGGGGGTTTTGAGGTCAGAGTGACAGCTGTGCCATGCAAATTGTTTATAAAGCACTCACACCTGTTTCTCCTTTTAATCTTTTGTTTTTGAGATGGAGTCTGGCTCTGTCACCCAGGCTGGCGTGCAATGGCGCGATCTCGGTTCACTGCAATCTCCGCCACCCGGGTCCAAGCGATTCTCCTGCCTCAGCCTCCTGAGTAGCTGGGATTACAGGTGCCTACCACCACGCCTGGCTAATTTTTGCATTTTTAGTAGAGACGGGGTTTCACCATGTTGGCCAGGCTGGTCCAGATATATGATCTAGATCTTATACCAACTCCTGATCTCATGATCCACACTCCTCAGCCTCCCAAAGTGCTGGGATTACAGGTGTGAGCCACCGTGCCCAGCCTCTCCTTTTAATCTTGACTTTCACAAATACCTGGTGGCAGGTGTCATTTCCCCATTCTACACGTACCTGAGGCTCAGAGTGAGACAGTGACTCACCCAAGATCTCCCAGCTACAAAATGGCAGAGCCTGGACTTGAGCTAGCATGGTCATGGGCTGGAAGAGCCACAGTCCATGTTAAGGCACCTTTTTTTTTTTTTTGAAACGGAGTCTCGCTCTGTCGCCCAGGCTGGAGTGCAATGGCCTGATCTCGGCTCACTGCAACCTCCATCTCCCATTTTCAAGCGATTCTCCTGCCTCAGGCTCCAGAATAGCTGGAATTACAAGTGTGCGCCCCCGCACCTGGCCTTAGACTGCTGCTTTTTGAAACCAAAATTCTGGCCTGGAAACAGAGCTTGGTTTTCCCAGACCTAGCCCTGCCGCTATGATACCAGAGGAAGAGGCTTCCCAGGGCCTCCGTTTCCTTGCCTGCACAATGTGGCTGGCAAGACTTGGTCTTCTCTCACAGGGTGGTGGTGAGCTTTAAAATCCTGTGAAAGTGATCTGACAGGAGAGCAGTGGACACGTGGGAAGGCTGTTGTTGTCACGGCATTCTGCACAGCTGTCCGGACTCAATTAGCCTAGCCACCTAAGGAGAGAGTAGGGTGGGGCTTCCATCGGCCGTGGGATACATGGATAATCATCCTTCTGTATCTTTCTTCCACGGCTCCTGGGGCAGCTGGGGAAGCAAGCTGGATGGACCTGGCCCCATGCTGCCGGATGAGGTGGATGCCTGGCTGTGGCTCTGGGAGAGCCAACCTGCCCCAGGGAACCGACTTTACACAATAGCGGTGGCAGCAGAGGCTGGCGAGGAGACAAGATTCAGACTCCAACTGGGGAGCAGGGAGCACTGATAGCATTTCCCGAGCCTCAGGTACATGCGGACCGTGACCCTCCCTGGGACCCCAGGGGGGCTGCTCCTCAGGACTAAGGAAGGAGGACGGGGTATGAGAAGCTTTTCACCATATACCATAGAAAGCATTTACCTCAATAGCCTTGGTTTACATATGCGGAAACTGAGGCACATAAAGGGAAGGGAGCACGTCCAGTCGGTCCTTAACAGCAAGACCCACTGAATACACCTCTCCTGGCTCTCTGTTTAGTGTTTGGACGTTCAAAGATCCCTAGACTAGGCGGCGGGAGTTTCAGGGCCACGATCCAGATCTTATACCAACTGTGTGTGGCCCCGCACAAAATCACTCCCCGCTCTTTGGCACTTAAGTTGGCGAAACTGGGATGGGCTGGGACCTCAAAGGGCCATTCTAGTAGGGGAGTCACAGGCCCAGGTGGCGAAGGGGTGAAAGGGCATGATGTCTCGGGGTTTATAGTCCACTGAGCCTCGCCGGAGGTAATCCCGGCTCAGGGAATGCTTTCGTTGCCATGGCAACCGCCGGGCCGGCGCGGGCCCCTGAGTGCAGCTGAGGCAGCTGGGACAAAACCTGCCCTTCCCAAGATGGCGGCGGCGGCAGGGCAAAGGGCGGGGTTAGACGCTGTCAGCCTGTCCAGACCGTTCTTCTGTTTTCGCTTGTTCCTACTAACGGCGAGCTTCCGCCAATACTTGTTCTTGTTCTTGGTTCGGAGCGTCCCGGGAGCCGGGAAGGGAAGGATTGTCTGCAGGGATTGGAGCAAATACCCAGTGGGGGGAAAGGCGGGACTTCCGCGTCCTGCCGGAAGTGACGTGACAATCGCGGCCACCGCCAGGTGGAACGGCAGGTGGGTTCAGGTACCAGCCTGGCCTGGACCCGGCTGTGGGACCAACACTTCCGGTGAGCGACAGAGGCAGCTCCCCAGGGCCTGGAGACCCGTGGGGGCGGGCTCTGGGATCTGAGCCCATCGCCCTGGCCTGGAGTCCCCCTTTGTACCTAGTAAGAATCACCTACCCAGCCCCCCACCCGGAGACTGCCCCATCCCACTCCAGAGGGGAAGAGGAGGGCCCTGCTGTCCCGTTATGAGGGTGGTGGAGGGAGGGGTGGCGTTGGCATTTAGGCATTTCGGTTCCCTAAATCCTATGCTCCTTTTTCTCCCCGATCCAGTTCCCCATTCCCCTACCGAGCTGGGCAGTTAGCCAGCCCACTCCAACTCTCGGAACCATGTTTGCAGACTTGGATTATGACATCGAAGAGGATAAACTGTGAGTATTTTATTCCCCCAAGTTCCAGCAGTATAGGAGCCCCAAGTTCCTCATTTCCCTGGACTTCCCAGTCCCACAAACCCTTGCTTCTCAGCGGTGGATCAGTTGTATTGAAGCAGCAATGGACCCTGCTCTCCCAGGAGCTCACTATTTGTAGGGGGCTGTGGACAGTTAAAGGGATAATCACAGCTCAGTGCCATAAGGGCACTATTAGTATGACTTGGTGACAAGAAGAGCAAAGCAGATGGAGCAGTGCTTCTGCTGGGGTGGTCAAGGAAAGCTTCATGGAGGACGTAGCAGTTGAGCCAGGTTTTGAAAGTTGAATAGGAATATTGTAGACACACCTTCCTTCCCAACATAGGTTGTTAGTAAGACAGATTTTCAAAAATTAGATTTGTCTTCCCATTAGAATATATCCTCTTTCAGATCAAGGAGTGGGTGCAATGCCTTTCTCTGTACTCAGCACTTAGTAAGGGACTTGACATCAGTAGATTGTTAGCGAATGTTTTTTGAATGAATGAGTGAATCAGCGTGAGTACTTATCATAAAACACCAGTCAATGCTAATTTATAGTGGAAACTGAGAGGTAATTGAGCAGTTGAGAGGTGGGCAGTGGACAGTTTAATAGAGGAAGACTCCCTGGAGTAGGTGGCCATCATACTCCATAGATGCCTGATAAGGTGATAAGGACAGAACTTGGCTCAAATCTCAGAGATCGAATAAATGAAAGGGAAGGGGGACCTATTTTTATGGAGTGCCTGCTGTGGACTGGGTTGCTGTTAGTGCCCTCCATGCATGGTTATTAGAAGAACTCTGATAAGGGTGCTCATCCGCATTTTATGGATGAGGAAATTGGGATGCACAGAGGGTGACTTACCCAAGTCCCATAGCTGGCCAGGCGCAGTGGCTCACGCCTGTAATCCCAGCACTTTGGGAGGCTGAGGCAGGCGGATCAACTGAGGTCAGGAGTTCAAGACCAGCCTGGCCAACATGGTGAAACCCTGTCTCTACTAAAAATACAAAAAAAATCAGCCAGGCGTGGTGGCAGGCACCTGTAGTCCCAGCTACTTAGGAGACTGAGGCAGGAGAATCACTTGAACTCGGGAGGCGGAGGTTGCAGTGAGCCGAGATTGCGCCATTGCACTCCAGCCTGGGCAACAAGAGCGAGACTCCATCTCAAAAAAAAAACCAAGTTCCATAGCTGATAAATGGCAGAGCTGGGGTTTGATCCCACATCTGCTTAACTCCAAGAGCTGTGCATGTTCCAGCACAAAATGTTGTTGTTTTGTCCAAGGGAGGGAGAGAAAAAGCTGGGCAGCCAGTGGAGCCCCTCAGGAGTTTTAGAGGGCCCACCCCCTCCAGTCATCCTTCCGCCAGGAGAGTCAGCCTAGCTTGCTTTTCTTTCTAGCGGAATCCCGACTGTGCCTGGGAAGGTGACCCTGCAGAAGGATGCTCAGAACCTGATCGGGATCAGCATTGGAGGAGGGGCCCAGTACTGTCCCTGCCTCTATATCGTCCAGGTATTGGGCGCTTTGGAGGGGGGCACAAGGTACATCCCTACTTGGGTATGACAAAGGCAGGTTCATTTCTCCACGCTGCATAGCTGACTCCTTCTCATTCTTGAGGTCTGACCCTCTCAGAGGGGCTTTCTGACCACCTGTGCTGCGTTGGTCTGCCCTGTCTTCTCCCCTGTGTCGCTCTGTTTTTTTCCTTCTCGGCACTTATTATTTGCCCTCTGTCTAGTAGAGTAGACTCTTCGCACTGAGGGCAGTGTCCTGGTTTGCTTTTTCACTGCAGTAAGCACCAGGTACAGTGCCTGGCATATAGTGGACATGCAATAGAAATTGACTGTTGAATCAACAAAACCATCAGCCTTGGGTACTAGCCAAAATGAAGTGTCATAGGAACACGATGAAATAATGGCCTGAGTTCAAATGCAAGCTTCTTCCCTACTTACTAGCAAGTTACTTAACCTCTTTGGGCCTCAGTTTCATCACCTAGAAAGCGGGGATTTAAAACATGTAGACATAATCATCTCTGGGTTCTTGTGAAAAGTCAACAAAATGACATAACACACTAGAACTTAAGAAATGTGCATTGGCCAGGCGTAGTGGCTCATACCTGTAATCCCAGTACTTTGGGAGGCCGAGGTGGGTGGATCACGAGTCAGGAGTTCGAGACCAGCCTGGCCAACATGGTGAAACACCGTCTCTACTAAAATACAAAAAATTAGCTGAGCGTAGTGGTGCACGCCTGTGCTTCCAGCTACTTGGGAGGCTGAGGTAGGAGAATCGCTTGAACCTGGAAAGTAGAGGTTGCAGTGAGCTGAGATCACGCCACTGCATTCCGTGCATTCCAGCCTGGGTGGCAGAGTGAGACCCTGTTTCAAAAAATAAAAAAGAAAGAACCATGCATTAAGCAGTATCTGCTGCTGTTTTCCAGGTAGCTGTACATTTTCCCAGATGTTCTGCCAGTGGTGAGGAACACTCTTGTGTCTCTTGTAGAGGAAGCTGCGCTGGTGATATTCTGTCCACTGTAACTCAGGAGTGGTGACAGGCCTGCTGTGGGGCCTCCTTCACTGTGTGGCTCATCCAAGTCAGTGACCTTGCTGTAGCCTTGGGAAGACCTGTTCTAACCCTCTCACTGGTGGCAGATGGGAAACTGGCCTCTGTGAGGATCTTGCTAAGGAGTCGCTTGTAGGCCTCGAAGACAGATTCCCAGGATCGACCTGGTCTTGCTTCTGCTCACAGTGCTGCCTCCTTCATGAGCCATTCGGCCTCCTGTTACCCAGGAGGCATTAGCAAGGCCTCCCCCAGGCCTGGCCTCCTGGCCATGTGTCTGCTCAGCCTCTTGCCACCTCCCTCTACCTACCTCGGGTGCAAGTTTGCTTAGAATGAACAGACATTATAAAATAGTATAATTGATATATATTTTTTTTGAGACAGAGTCTCACTGTGTTGCCCAGGCTGGAGTGCAGTGGCGTGATCTCAGCTCACTGCAACCTCTGCCTCCTGGATTCAAACGATTCTCATGCCTCAGCCTCCCGAGTAGCTGGTATTACAGGTGTGCGCCATCATGCCCAGCTAATTTTTGTATTTGTAGGAGAGAGAGAGTTTAGCTATGTTGGCCAGGCTGGTCTCGAACTCCTGGCCTCAAGCGATCTGCCCACCTCAGCCTCCCAAAGTGCTAGGATTACAGGCGTGAACCACCAGCCAATAAAATAATAGAACTGGCCGGGTGCAGTGGCTCACACCTGTAATCCCAGCGCTTTGGGAGGCCGAGGTGGGCAGATCACCTGAGGTGGGAACTTCAAGACAAGCTTGGCCAACATGGTGAAACCCTGTCTCTACTAAAATACAAAAATTAGCCAGGCATGATGGCGGGTGCCTGTAATCCCAGCTACTTGGGAGGCTGAGACAGGAGAATCGCTTGAACCTGAGAGATGGTGGTTGCAGTGAGCCGAGATCGTGCCACTGCACTCCAGCCTGGGTGGCTGATAATAATAATAATAATAATAATAATAATAATAATAATAATAATAATAATCATCATCATCATCATCATCATCATAGAACTGATTTTTTAAAATTCAATTTTGTTTTTATCAAAGTGCCATATGACTTGCCTCTACCAAGTCAAGAGCATTAAAAAGCCTGTGTCAAATAATAGCAATCCACTGCCCTTCCCCTGGGCACCTCACCCGGCTTTCTCTGTCTCTTCATGCATGGGCTTCCATTTTCTCAATAGTCTCACTCTGTTGCCCAGGCTGGAGTGCAGTGGCACAATCATGGGTCACTGCAGCCTTGATCTCCCCAGACTCAGATGATTCTCCCACTTCAGCCTTCAAGTAGCTGGGATTACAGGCACGTGCCACCAAACCTGGCTAATTTTTGTGTATTTTTTTGTAGAGATGGTGTTTTGCCATGTTGCCCAGGCTTGTCTCAAACTCTTGGGTTCAAGTGATCCGCCAGCCTCAGCCTCCCAGGGTGCTGGGATTACAGGCATGAGCCACCGTGCTCAGCCTATCCTGTTATTTCTTGATCTGTCACCTGTAAATATCTATTGACTTTGCCTCGTCCGGTAGATGAGAATTTAGTTCTTCCCATGACCAGTCTGTTTCCTCTCATCCCACCTTTCCAACATAGTTATTTTTCCATTTTTGGCTAAATTAATATTAGTACAACAGAGATTTTGTTTGGGAAATCTTTTCCAAATGCCTCCTAGGCTCTGTTGTAGGCACTAGGGATAAAAAAATGAAGAAAACAAAGATCCTACTCTTGCGGAGCTCTCATTCTAGTCAAAACAACTCTATGTTTAACTTTTTGAGGAATCTATGTTTCTTTTCTTAATTCAGCCTGTTCTTGTGTTTTGAGAGGGTGGGGTAATTTCCTGTTTTGTTTTTTTCATTTGCACTCTCCTTGTTTTCTCAGTATGTTTTCCACAATTTCCCATCTTTTTTTTTTTTTTTTTTAAATTAAGTCTTGCTCTGTTGCCAGGCTGGAGTGCAATGGCGTGATCTTGGCTCACTGCAACCTCTGGCCCCCGGGTTTAAGTGATTCCCCTGCCTCAGCCTCCCAAGTAGCTGGGATTACAGGCACGTGCCACCACGCCTGGCTAATTCTTGTATTTTTAGTAGAGACCAGGTTTCACCATGTTGTCAGGCTGGTCTCGAACTCCTGACCTCAAGTGATCCACCTGCCTCGACCTCCCAAAGTGCTGGAATTACAGGCGTGAGCCACCATGCCCAGCCCCATTTTCTTCAGTCTGTTTTCCACCCTGTAGTCTCTCCCCCTTGTGCCCTCCCCCTGCCCCTGCCCCTTCTCTTTGGATTCCCCCATCTTGGGGGTCCCTTTCCTGGTTTACTCCCTGATCTCCCGTGGAGAATATCCTCCTGTAGCTTTCTGAGAAAGGGCACGTGGGATGTCAATTTTTTGAGACCTCGCGTCTGTCTTTTTTGGTCATTGTGGTTCCCATATTCCTTTCAGTTGACATTTTGGCTCATTTGATTCAAGAATGAACGTCAAGGTTGACAGTAATTCCTGCGTGGAAGTGTGATGGCCTTGTCACATTGTCCTTTGCTGTCACATGGCTATTGCCATTCTTATTTGTGATCCTTTATTTGTGATGTGTTTTATTTCTGATCTGTGAGGACTTTGAGGACTTTCTTTTTGTCCCTGGTGTTGGGAGGAGTCGTGATGGTAGCTGCAGGCACAGGCTTTTGTTTATTGTGCCAGATCCTCAGAGGGCGGCGTCATCGGGAACACCGTGTCCTTTTTGTCATGTATCTCGATGATGACATCCTGCTTTCTGTATTCTCTGTTCTGATTTTTTCTATTTTTTTATTGTGGTAAAATTTACCATCTTAACTTTTTTTATTTTTTTTGAGACAGGATCTTGTTCTGTCACCCAGGCTGGAGTGCAGGGGTACGATCATGGCTCACTGCAGCCTCAACCTCCCACCTCAGCCCCCCAAGTAGCTGGGACTACAGGCATGCGCCACCATGCCTGGCTCATTTTTGTATTTTTTTTGTAGAGACAGAGTTTTGCCATATTGCCCAGGCGATCTTCCCACCTCGGTTTCCCAAAATGCTGGGATTACAGGTGCGCACCACCGTGCCCAGCCCTCGGTCTATTTTTGAATTAGGTTGTTTGGTTTTTGTTGTTGAGTTTTAAGAATTCTCTACAAAGCACAATCGGCTAAGAGGAAAAAAAGAAAAAAGAGTTTTAGGAATTCTGTATATATTCTGGATATTAATCCCTTATCAAAAATGTGATTTGCAAATATTTTCTCCCATTCTGTGGGTTGCCTTTTTACACTGTTGATAATGTTCTTCTCTTCTCTTCTCTTTTCTTTCCTTTTTTTTTTTTTTTTTTGAGACAGTGTCTCAGTCTGTTGCCCAAGCTGGAGTACAGTGATAGGATCTCAGCTCACTGCAGCCTCTGTTTCCCAGGCTCAAGAAATTCTCCCACCTCAGCCTCCCAAGTAGCTGGGACTACAGGCGTACACCACCATGCCCAGCTAATTTTCGTATTTTTTGTAGAGACAAGGTTTTGCCACATTGCCCAGACTGGATGGTGTATTTTGATGCACGAGTTTTAAAAATTTTTATGAAGTTCAATTTGTTTATTTTTTCTTTTGTTACTTGGATCTTAGGTGTCATATCCAAGAAATTACCATCAAATCCAATGTCATGAAGGTTCTGGGCTAGGCGTTTTTCTGAGTTTTATAGTTTTAACTTTTACATTTAGGTCTTTGATCAGTTTTGAGTTAATTATTATTATTATTATTATTATTTTTGAGACAGAGTCCGTTCTGTTGCTCAGGCTGGAGTGCAGTGACATGATCTCGGCTTACTACAACCTCCGCTTCCCAGGTTCAAGCGATTCTCCTGCCTCAGCCTTCTGAGTAGCTGTGACTACAGGCGCCTGCCACCATGCCCAGCTAATTTTTGTATTTTTAGTAGAGATGGGGTTTCGCCATGTTGGCCAGGTTAGTCTCGAACTCCTGACCTCAGGTGATCCGCCTGCCTTGGCCTCCCAGAGTGTTGGAATTACAGGCATGAGCCACCGCGCCTGGCCTTGAGTTAATTTTTGTATGTGGTATTAAGTAGTGTCAACTTCATTTTTCACATACCATTGTTGAAATGACTGTCCTTCCCCATTGAATGTTCTTGACACCCTTGTCAAAAATCATTTGACGCCAGGCACAGTGGCTCACGCCTGTAATCCCAGCACTTTGGGAGGCCGAGGCAGGTGGATCACTTGAGGTCGGGAGTTCGAGACCAGCCTGACCAACCTGGAGAAACCCTGTCTCTACTAAAGATACGAAATTAGCCAGGCGTGGTGGCGCATGCCTGTAACCCCAGCTACTCGGGAGGCTGAGGCAGGAGAATTGCTTGAACCTGGGAGGCGGAGGTTGCGGTGAGCGAGATGGGGCTATTGCACTCCAGCCTGGGCAACAAGAGCGAAACGCTGACTCAAAAAAAAAAATCATTTGACTATGTATCTGAGGCAGGAGGATTGCTGGAGCCCAGGAGTTCAGTGCCACAGTGAGCTGTGATCACGCCACTGCCCTCCAGCCCGGGTGGTGAGACGCTTTCTCAAAAAACGAGAGCAGAGGGTAGAGTGGAAGACAGAGCCAGGCAGTGGTCAGGTGTCTTCCCAGGTTCCATCTTAGCCCTCCCTTTCTTCCCCCACCACTCTCCTTATGCACCCACAGGTATTTGACAACACTCCAGCAGCCTTGGACGGCACAGTGGCAGCTGGCGATGAGATCACCGGTGTCAATGGCAGGTCAATCAAAGGGAAAACTAAGGTGGAGGTGGCGAAGATGATTCAGGAGGTGAAGGTAAGGGCTGCTGCAGAGCAGGTGTCCAGAGGCAGCAACACATGCTTCTGAGACCTCCAGGCTGCCAGAGGCCCCAGCAGGCCTGGAAGGGGGTATCAGCCCTCACTGCCCCCTTCCTTGGCACGTGCAGGGTCAGGGTCCCACTCCAGCCTCCCTCGTCCATCCCTCATTCATTCAGTAAATAGTAATCGTGCTCCAGGACTTGTGCTGAACCTTGGCAAGAGAGTAGGCAGCAAGACCACAAGGTCCCCGTGAGCTCCCAGGGAGCTGACAGACTCGGAACCACCCCTCAGGCAAGCCCATGTGTCCCCAGTCAGCGCTGGAGCTGAAGTTAAAAGTCCAAGCTGATCCTCCCTGGGTCAGTAGACACCCAAAAATGTCAGCCGGGTCATGCTGGGCCTGCGAGGGCTAAGAGGGAAAGAAGAGCGCCCTTTTCCCATCCTGTAGGAACTTTCGGTCCCACGCAGCCTCCGGGGCTCGTGAACACCCAGAGACCCCCCTCCCAGGCCAGCTGATCTGCTCTACAGACCAGAGTCACACACTGCCTTCCCCGTTTTCCCCCACCCCTGCTGCTGCAGGCCCATGCTTTCTGCAGGGACGCTCCCTCCTGGAATGGCAGGTGGCATCCCAGCCTCTCCCAAAGCGAGCATGCAGCCCCTTTGCCATTTCCTAGCGAAGTGACTGCTAGCGAGTCTCAGGAAACCAATACCGTGAAAGAATTGATGTGCAGGCAGTGCACAGCCATGGGGTGATTTGAAAGTCTCGGGGGCAAGGGTCCCCACTGTGAGTTCAGCTTGGCCAAGGGTGGCAGCTACCTCCCTCAGCCCCACTTCCGTCCTTTGGGTTCTGGCACCCCTGATAGTCCCCCTTCCTGCCTTAACCCAGGCCAGCCGCTGCTCCATCCTCTCTCCCCTTTATCCTCCTGTCCTGCTCCTGAGTGGTCCCTGCTTCTCTCCTTCCTTGTTGTAGGAAGGAAGAGTCCCATCCTGCACATTCTCCTATTCCAGCCCCTTTAGCCATAGGACAAATCAGGGCCTGGGGCTGGGGCTCAGAGCTCTGTTGTAAAAAAAGGAAGCAGCAAGGTTCATTGAGACCCCACAGCTGCCACTCCACGTGGTCTGGATATCACTGCCCCAGGCATGACCTGTTAGGCAGAGGAGCTGATCACGGGAACAGGTGCAGGAGGTCTCGTTCTGGCCGAGTTGGGTTGTGTGTGTCCCGTTCGGCAGCCCTTCCCCCCTCCCCATCTCCACTCTCCAGGTCCCTCCCTGTCCTCTCAGGTTTGGTCATACCAGCTCCTCAGGTTGCCCATGAGGACAAGAGCTCTTTGTATTTGCACACGGCCATGGCAGGGATGCAGCATTGGCCCAGCTCCCCTGTTTGGGTGCTGGGCAGGGATTACTCTCCCATCTTACAGGTGTCCAGAGGCAGGGAGTGACCTGCTTGTGGTCACACAGCTGAACTGGAGCCCGGGCCCGACTCCCACTGCAGCCCGCTTGCCATTGGCCTACAGCTGCTCCCTGTGGGGTGGCCCCTGAGCATGCCTGTGTTTCATTCTGGGGGAGCAGTTCACACCCCACCTCTGACTCTGATTGCATCTGCTCATTTTGGTTTCCCTTTGGGACTTGATTTTTAAATCCTCTTTTATATTTGGATGAATGTGGTCCCAAGTTCAAGGGCTTTTGGTTTGCAAGGATGAGAGTGAACACAGTGCCCTCCCGTGCTCAGGGAAGTCCTCTTGGGAGAAGCCTGTGTCTCCTGAGAAGTCCATAGAAAGTGGTTTGTGTAATTCCCTGATTCGCATCAGCCTTGCGGGGCTGGGGCTGCCCCTGCCCCTTCCCCTTGGTGCCCCAGCACCAGGCACAGAGCAAGTGCTCAGATGTAGCTGTTCGATGAGTAGAGAGATTCCTGGGGATGGGGTGGTTTGGGGTGGAGGAGGGAATAATCAGTGTAGGGAAATGACATGGCAAAGGCTTGGAGTGTGGTTTGCGTGGGGAGGGAAGAAGGAGAGCCTGACCTGGCCGAAGCACAAGACATCAGAGACCGCCAGGCTGTGGGCCCTGTGCCGGCCCTGTCCCCACTGATTCCCCAGGGCTTGGATGTAGAGTAGGAAGGGAGGGGCCTGGGATCAGACAGGGTCACAAGGTGGGGCCATGTCACAGCTGTCAGCCTGGCCCTTATTGGGGCTTAGGATTTTTTTTTTTTTTTTTGAGAGAGAATCTCATTCTGTCATCCAGGCTGGAGTGCAATGGTGCGATCTCAGCTCACTGCAACCTCCGCCTCCCTGGTTCAAGTGATTCTTGTGCCGCAGCCTCCTGAGTAGCCGGGATTACAGGCACGTGCCACTATGCCCGGCTAATTTTTGTATTCTTAATAGAGATGGGGTTTTGCCATGTTGCCCAGGCTGATCTCAAACTCCTGACCTCAAGTGATCTGCCCGCCTCAGCCTCCCAAATTGTTGGGATTACAGGTGTGAGCCACCACACCCGGCCTTGGGCTTAGGATTCTCAGTCCAGAACAGTCTTGGCGGGGAAGGGGCTCAGGGTCTGGAGCCTCCCTCACTAGTCTGCGTGTGCTGCTCTTCCAGGGGGAGGTGACCATCCACTACAACAAGCTGCAGGCGGACCCCAAGCAGGGCATGTCCCTGGACATTGGTAAGCTGGTTATGGGTGTCCAGCAGCCTCCCTGGATGGGCCCTGGCCCAAAGGAGAAGTGCCACAGCCAGCCCTGCCCTCCCCTTTATGACAGGAGAATCCAGAGTTACATGGCTGTGGGCTCTGACCTCTGACCGAGCAAATCTGAAAGGCCTGGGAGGACTCCCGGTGCTCTCCCTGCGTCTGTTCCTGTACTCTGTCCCTGGTTTCTCACTCCTCCGTGTTTCACCCCTACCTCCCCGCTTCGGCCACCTCCTCTGGGAACTTGCTACCCTAGGGTTGTCCTTTGCAGGCCAGCGCCTCGGCTTACATGGCCCAGGGCCTCACTCTTCATAAAGGGAGAGCAGCCTAACCCTGGCCTGGCGCCTCACGCCCTCTAGCACAGCCGCACTCCTCCCTGGCCTGTCCTGCCATCAGCTCCCAGGGGGGCTCTGGATCTGAACTGGACCTCAGGCATTAGGCAGAGGGTCTGCGCCCTGGGACAAGTTCCCTCCTGTTAGAGGGGCTGAGCCTCGGTTCTGTAGAAACTTTAAGACTCAAGAGCTGGACAGCAGCTTCGAGTCCTCTGGACCAGCCGCTTCACATTACGGATCAAAGCCTGAGACCCAGAGAGGGCGCTGCAGCCCCTGGTGAGCGCACACCTAGGTCTCTCAGCTCTGGAGCCCAGCAATCCTCTTCATACACCCTAGGGCCAGAGGCCCCTAGGGTCAGGCTGGATCTGTCCGGGAGCTTCCTCCGAAACCCTCTGGTTCCAACGCAGGACTAAGTCCCCTTCCTAGGACTAAGCTGGTCAGATGCAGTAATTGAGTCAGGGGTCTGAGCTTCACAGTCATTGATGGTGCCCATTACTTTCACATAACCAGCCCAGGGGCCCCTCTTCTCCCCCTCCCCTTTATGTGACACCCTAGGTCCTGATGTGACACAGAGGAGGGGAAGAGGCCTCCTTGGCTTCCATTAGCCTGTGCTGAGCCCCGGCAGCACTGGGCTCTCAGCGGCCACCAGTTGATATTGCGCAGCAGGCCCTGGGCGAAGCACTTCATGTTTAACTGCCCAGACTGCTAGCACCTCTGTGAAGCAGAGGGAATAGGGCAGGGGCCTAGGACCTCCCCACTGGACATTCCCCACTTCACAGCCACCCCCAGCAGCCCTTCTGCCCCCTATGGGGTGCTCCCTGTGAATGGAGGTAAGGCTGGGGGCAGGGATGGTCTCTGGGCAGCCACAGACTCACCAGGTCCTTTGTCCCCCGCTCAGTGTTGAAGAAAGTCAAGCACCGGCTGGTGGAGAACATGAGTTCAGGGACTGCAGATGCTCTGGGCCTGAGCCGGGCCATCCTGTGCAATGGTGAGTCCCTTCCCACCTAGCTTGGGCCCCGGGGACTCAAGCCCAGGCTGAGAAGAGGCGAGGGGCACCATGGCTGCCCACCAAGCTGCTGTGGGTCCCGCGGGTCTGACCCTGGCCTCTGCCCGTGGAACTGAGAAGTCACCATCTCTGCATCCCCAGAGGCCTCTCCAGCTCCCGGAGGGTCCACAGCTGTCAGCTGGGCTGTCTTAGCCAGTGTCCCTCAGGTCACAGATGGGAAAACAGACTTAGTGTGGGCAGGTGCCTCTGCCCCTGCCCTCAGCCCCCCTACCCCTCACCCCAGCACTCTCGCTGCCCACCTCGTGCCTCCTTTGTCCAGGAGGTGGCGCTGCTGCCCTTGCCTCTGCAGGTCCTCCCTTCGTGGTGGCTGCCCAGGCGAGGGGGGAGGGGGGACGTGCACATTTACACACGCATGCGCACATGCGCACACACTGTCCCTCCCTGGAGTGGCCAGCGAAACACTCAGTCCCCCTCCTACCGTCGCCAGTCCGAGTTTAAAAATAGCAGCAGCTCTGCAGTGTGCGTGTGGGGTAGATATAAATACCTCTAGAAATTGTAGGCTCAGCTGGGCACACTGGCCTTTATTGGCTAGGAAAGTGGGGGTGGGGTCTGAGCTTGTTCCAAATGGTGTACAAAAGTGGCGGCTGCTATTTGCAGCCTCCTGGTGCCTATAAATCCCTGTTACTGTAGTTACCAGCCGTTGAGATGAAATTAGAACTGGTTGTTGTGTTTTTCCCTCCAAACCTTGCAATTTCCCTGGCCTTAAATAGGGTTTCTAAAATTGACGCTGTCATGATGTCCCATGACCCAGCTGAAAACAACAGCACGGTGCTTACATGGCTCCTTCCCTGCCGGCTGGCCAGGTGCTAAGGCTCTGGGGAGCCCAGGCCTGGAGGCCACCGGGTGGCCAAAGCCTCCCCAAGACCTCTGAATTGCTCCCTTCCTCGCCCAACAGCCTGTCGCACTGCCACCTCCCTGCCCAGAGAGGCCTGAACACAGCCTCCGCCCCTCCCCTCTTCTGCTAAAAAACCCTGACCCAGGTCAACACAGGAGGCTGGGGAGCAGAGAGCGCCCGACTGCCTCACCTCTCCCCTGCAGCCCTCACCATCACACCGCTGCCCATCGCCCGGCCACTGGGCTGGCTTCTCTGCTGGGCTTTGAGCCTTGAGAGCAAGACTTGGCTCAAAGTGAGCCGGACATGGTGGCTGGCACGCAGTAGGTGCTCAAGAAACACTAAGCCAATGAATATGATCACCAAGGCCTCTTTCCAGTGTGAGCTCTCTCAGCCTTCCTGAATCTCCCCCTCCCTCCCCAAGTTGCGTTTTCCCTTCTGAGCCATCTGTGTGCTTGGGAGGCAGAGACCACGTCCTTCCTGCACTAGAGGCCTGGCTGCTCCATCTCCATTCCTCTGGCTCCTGCCAGCCTTCCTCCCCAGCTGCCAGCAGGCTTCGTGATAGAAGTGTGGGAGCTTTGCCTGCTCGGCACAGACCCTCCGCTGGCCATGAGGAGGGCCTAGTCATTTACAAAACACCTTTGAACCCAGCTGACCCGAGGTGCCAAGTCCCCCTCCCTGGGACCCCTGATCTTTCCCATCCTGGTTCTCGTCTGGGGTTGCCTGTCCCCTCCCCAGCCTGGCCCTGGGCCTCCTGTGGCTTGCTGAGCCCACTGACCTCCCCTCTTCTTTGAATCCCGACAGATGGGCTTGTCAAGAGGCTAGAGGAGCTGGAGCGGACCGCCGAACTGTACAAAGGTGGGTGGGGGTGGCCTCGTCCTGGCACTAGCTCTACCCCAGGGAGCATGCTCTCAGCAGAGTGGCAATAGGGGTGCTGGCACTAGGAATGCCAGCCTACAAAATCCTAGGACCATGGGCATTAAGAGTTCTTAAGAATATATACTTCTTCTGAATTTAAAAATAACTCAGGGGCCTGGTGCAGTGGCTAACGCCTGTAATCCCAGCACTTTGGGAGGCTGAGGTAGAATATATACTTCTTCTGAATTTAAAAATAACTCAGGGGCCTGGTGCAGTGGCTAACGCCTGTAATCCCAGCACTTTGGGAGGCTGAGGTGGGCGGATCACTTAAGGTCAGGAGTTTGAGACCAGCCCGGCCAACATGGTGAAACCCCATCTCTACTGAAAATACAAAAATTAGCCAGGCATGATGTTGCATGCCTATAATCAGTACTCGAGAGGCTGAGGCATGAGAATCGCTTGAACCAGGGAGGCAGAGGTTGCAGCGAGCCAAGATCACACCACCGCACTCTAGTCTGGGCAATAGAGCAAGACTCTATCTCAAAAAAAACAAAACCTGATACTCATAAAAATTCAGAGAATAGCACTTGTAAACATAGTGAGAGTCCCCCGGAATCCTATGCTGTCCCAGGGCTAAAGCCCACAGGCTGTGTACCCCTGCATCTTACAAAATCCTGGCGCCCCTGTCTGATGGGGCTCCTCACGGGTTGGGTCGGACTGAGCTTTTACCCCTGGGCTGTGGTTGGGCGGTGGGGAAAGACTGTGTATCAGGGCCTAGCAGAGGCCTTGGGTGGGGTGGGCAGTTGGAGGCCTTGGGTGGCATGGGCAGTTGGAGGCCTTGCCCTGGGCCAGTGTGGTCCCCGCCACGCGTCCCCGTTCCGCATCACTCGGTCTCTCCCACAGGGATGACGGAACACACCAAGAACCTCCTACGGGCCTTTTATGAGCTGTCGCAGACTCACCGGGGTAATGGCATCCCCCAAACCTGTGGCATGACCCTGGGCAATCCCTGGGGCCTCTCACTCCCATGCTGAGGTGGGTTAGACCCACAGCGCCTGACCTCAGGCTCCCTCTGGGCTGGGCCTGGTCCCAGGTGCTGGGATTCGTGATGGGCCTGTGGGGAGCATCTAGATCAGCTGGCTTCTTAAGGGCCGCAACGATGGACAGGCCCCACCCTGTCTCCTCACACTGCCACTAGCAGTACACAAGGCCCTTGCTTATTTATATTTCTGACAACCCTGTAACTCTGGGCAGGCCGACTGCAGCTGACCCCAGCTACTGCAGAAAATGAAGCCCAGACCGAGGAAAGGGTCACACCGCTTCCAAGTGGTGGAGCTGTTGTTCCAATCCAGGTGTCTAGACTGGGACCAGTGTTCTGCCTCAGGCGGCGCCACCTCCACAAACCTTGACCCAGTCTTCTCTCACTGGTCCCTCTGGGGAATGAGGGCCAACTCCCTTGGTGTGTACACTCAGGACTTTAGGGGGCATAGACCAGCTCTTGGAGGTGTCAATCCAGTTTCCTCCAGGTGTAGACTCAGCTCCTTCAGGGGGTTTAGACCAGCTCTCTTGGAGGTGTAGCCCCTGTGCAGACATGGGCCTCCAGCCTGCCAGGCCCCCTGCCCTGCTTCTCAACAAACCCCTGGCTTCTCTTAGGGGGCAAAGTAGGGGCAGCCTTCAAGGCAAACTTGTCCTGCAGCCTTTGGGGACGTGTTCTCCGTGATCGGGGTGCGGGAGCCCCAGCCAGCTGCGAGCGAGGCTTTTGTGAAGTTCGCGGATGCCCACCGCAGCATCGAGAAGTTCGGCATTCGGCTTCTGAAAACCATCAAGCCGGTAGGTCCTGTTGAGCATGCGTGTGTCTGGCGTGTGAGGGTGGAGAGGGGAGAGTACGGCATGCAGAGAAGGTCCTATGCTGGAGTCCTGTGCCTGGGTACAGCCTCTGGCTCAGTCACCCACACAGTGGACTGTGGGTGAGTCACTGTGCCCCCTTGGGCCTTACCATTGACTTCTGGGCTGGCTTCTGACCCTGGCACTAGTCTTCTCATCCTTGAGAGGGACAAGGCATCAGGGAGCACCATCTGGCTCTGACAGTCGAGTCCACCAACAGGGGTGACACATCAGTGCCATTCATTGTCACCCTGGCACCCCCCTGCCGTGACAGCCTCAGCATCCACCCACCCTCTTCCAGATGCTGACGGATCTGAACACTTACCTCAACAAAGCCATCCCGGACACTCGCCTCACCATCAAGAAGTACCTGGACGTGAAGTTTGAGTACCTGGTGAGTAGTCCAGGTGCCCAGGCTGCTAGGGCAAGCGTCCACCCTGGATATCTGCCCCACTTCAGTCAGCCATGCTGCGGCCAGTGAGGCCAGCCAGAGCCGACAGCATGTCTGCTCCAGGTGTGGGCCCAGAGGCCCAGGGAGGTGCAGCCAAAGCCCTGCTGCGCTTGCACAAAGAAGCATCGGAGAGCCTGGGGTGGGCATGGCTCTCGCTGTGTGCACTCTGACCCCTTGGGATTTGTTGCCTTTAAACAATGGGTTAGACTGGGTGAGTGAGCATAAAGTGGGTGTCAGCGAACGTTCGTGAGTTTTACATTTAATTATTCTATAGTCAAAGGAATTGAGAGAAAATGCTCCATTAAGCAAGCCAAGGTTCCTTTGCTGCAGGACTTATCAGAGCTTTTGATAGGCCCATGTGCAGTGTGAATTTTCAAGGGTCTTCCTAAGCTCCTTTAACGACAGACCCCTTTTTTCCCAGAGCATCTCTTGGGCCTTGAGTTTGGTCAACTCGGCCACCTAAGCCTCAGGCCCTGTCATCCCCCAGCACCTGCCGCTGCCCTCTCTGGGACTCCCTGAACACCTGCGCCAGCCTCTCCCGCTGCGTGTGGGTGATGGGGGTAGAGCTGGGGACCTGGGATGGGGGTAGGAGCCACTCTGACAGCCTCACCTGTCCCACACAGTCGTACTGCCTGAAGGTGAAGGAGATGGATGACGAGGAATACAGCTGCATTGTGAGTGTTGGAGGGGGTGGGGGGCTTGTACCTCCCCCACCTGGTCTGCCAGGGATAGCAGGTGGCTCAGGCCAACCCGGGAGAGAACTGGGGGACTTGGCTGGACTCTCGTTCCTGGAGATTTGGGGCCATCTGCCCAGTCCCGCTGGGCCTCGGGGTGCTGGGCACCCGGCCGGGAACCACTCCCTCAGTCTGGGGAACTCTTGGAGGGAAAATCGGATTTTCTTCACTCCTATGAGGCACTTTTAAGTTTTTGATTTTTCTGCTGTCGGGATCCATCTAGTGGCTAATGTTCATTGAATGTGGCAGAGGTTTGGGTTTGGTTTTTTCCTTCTTAAAGCTATCACTGAGTGCTTCTGAGAAACACTGAAGTCTCAGAAATGAGGTCTCAGGAATGAGGAACCACCGTGGCTTTGAAAGCGCAGTGCGGTGCGAGGCTGTCCCTGAGCAGGCCTTCCTGTCCCACCCCCGCCCCAGGCCCTAGGCGAGCCCCTTTACCGGGTGAGCACCGGTAACTATGAGTACCGCCTGATCCTGCGCTGCCGCCAGGAGGCGCGCGCCCGCTTCTCCCAGATGCGCAAGGATGTGCTGGAGAAGATGGAGCTGCTGGACCAGAAGCACGGTGAGTGCCGCCCTTCTCCCCGTCCGCTCTCCATTTCAGAGGTGAGAAAACTGAGGCCCAGAGGGGTAAGGTACTCACCTGAGGTCTCAGGGCCAGGCCACGGCCCAGATGTGAAGCCCCTCCAGGAGCCCAGCCATCTGCCCAGAGCCTGGCCTGGGTGGGGCTGGCTTGTGCGCGTGGGCTCCGTGGGCTGCCATCCATGATCCATTACCCTGCAGCCTCCTGCGTTCCCTGAACTGGGAGCTGGGCGGCCCCGCCTCCGCCCCTTGCCGGGTCATGAGGGGTCAGGGAAGTGCCCGAGTGGGAAGCCCAGGGGAGGTGAGAGGTGGGCCGGGTGGGCTGGGAGAGTCTCCTCCCTGAGGCAGGCAGCCAGAGCCCACTGCAGCCTGTCCCCCGACCTCCCACCCCAGTCCAGGACATCGTGTTCCAGCTGCAGCGCCTCGTGTCCACCATGTCCAAGTACTACAACGACTGCTACGCAGTGCTGCGGGATGCCGACGTCTTCCCCATCGAGGTAGACCTGGCGCACACCACACTGGCCTATGGCCTCAACCAGGAGGAGTTCACAGATGGGGAGGAGGAGGAGGAGGAGGAAGACACGGCAGCTGGGGAGCCGGCCAGGGATACACGAGGGGCTGCTGGGCCCTTGGACAAGGGTGGAAGCTGGTGTGACTCCTGAGTGCCCCGCGGGTGTGGTGCCGGGGGCAGGGTTCGTGGGAGGACGGAGCCTGGGAGCGGGGCGAGGCCGCCGCGCAAGGGGGCGGTGCATAAAGGCCTGCTGGCTTGGGGCGCCTGCCTCCCTGCTCCTCTGTCCTTGCACAGCGAACCTGGGCTGCTGCCCAGGACAGGCACCAGGGTCATGGCCTGGGACCTGGACACTGGCCCCTCCACCCTCTCTCCCCTCCCGGCTCCCCGGCCAGAGGGAGAGCTTGGTCTCTGGACCTGCCTTAGGAAGGAGACGGAGGGCAGAAAGGAGAAGAAAGGACTTGGAGGTGGCAGGAGTCCGGGCCCTGCTCCTTGTGGGCACTCACACTGCCCCCGGAGCCTGCCGGGAGTGGGGCCGGCGGTGGACAGCTGAGGTTGGGGCCAATGTCTCCTGGGCACCCTTGCCTCGCCCCAGACCGGCCCGTCCGGTCCCCATCACACCTCGGCGGCCTTTATTTATTCTGTTCCCCCAGGTTGGCCACTTCTCTGAAGGAAGGCTGGGTTCTGGGCCTGTATCGAATAAACACAAACCTGGATGGCGCAGTGGTCGCAGTGGCTTCAGACCCTCCTCGTCTGCCCCTCCCCTCCACCGTCTATTGACAGTGCCCTTGCTATGCGCCATTTATGCCTCACTGAAGTGCTGCAGGGCTAGCACTGTGGTCCCCTCACAGCTGGTGATTTGAGGCTCAGAGAAAGATCTTGCTCAAGGCCACACCCTGTGTGGGGACACAGTGGGTTTTAACTCAGATCTGTCCTAAAGGCCTGACTTTGCCACCTGCCTCCCAAGCTTTCTGCTTTGTGGAGCCTTTTGTATCTCACCCCCGCCCCCTTCCTCCTGCCCCCAATCTGTGACCTTTCTGTGCTTCCGACAGGAAATAAACCTTTGGGGAAGAGAAGGGCAGACATGGAGCCAGGGCGACTGAGCCCCCAAGTAGGGGAGGGTGGTAAGGGGTAAGTGCTGACTCCAGGTGCACCTGTGCTGCCCAGGTGCTGGGGAAAGGTGTGTGGGGAGAGGTGCTCGGGGGCTGTGGGAAGAGGGTCGTGGGGAGAGGCCATGGGGAGTGTCTGCAGAGTGGCAGAAACAGGGTGGCCACTTCCCCTGCTTCTCCTGGCCAGCCTCGGCCTGGTGTGATCAGTCATAGTGGCCCTTGTCACTCTAACGTGTTCCTGTTTGGACGATGAATGTGGCCATCCTGAGAATGTGAGGGGGCAACAGGATGTGCGAGGTGGGCTGAGTCCAGGATGGAAAAAGGGTGTCTGCATCAGCTTTGAGCATGCATTGCTGGGCAGAAACCCAAATGGGAGGCTTGGCAGGGGTGGGACATGGAGGAGGGGCCGGCTGTTACCAGGAGCCCCCCTGGGTCTCCGCAGGCCATCAGACAGACCACACCGCCTCCCTGAAGGGGACAGCCAGAGTGGAGGCCAAGAGCGCAGGCTGGAACTCACAGCCTGGGTTAGTTCCTGACCTCCCTGGGCCTCAATTTCCCTATCTGAAGTGTGGCACCTACCTCATTGGCTTGTTAGGAGATTAAATGAACATCTGGAAAGGGCTTAGAACAGGGCTTGGCACAGAGCAAGCGCTCTTAAGTGTTAAATAAAGTCAGATGGACTGGAAGCGGTGGCTCACACCTGTTAATCCCAGCACTTTGGGAGGCCAAGGCGGGCGGATCACGAGGTCAGGAGATCGAGACCATCCTGGGTAACACGGTGAAACCCCATCTCCACTAAAAATACAAAAAATTAGCCGGGCGTGGTGGTGGGCGCCTGTAGTCCCAGCTACTTGGGAGGCTGAGGCAGGAGAATGGTGTGAACCTGGGAGGCAGAGCTTGCAGTGAGCGGAGATCGTGCCAGTGTACTCCAGCCTGGGCAACAGAGTGAGACTCCATTTCAAAAAAATAAATTAAAAAAAGAAGTCAAACGCAGTCACTGCTCTAGTGGCGCAGGGGAAGCCACAGGCCATATAAGTGGAAGCTGGCCAGGCATCTGTGGGGCTCCCCAGACCTTCCTGGGGCCTGGATGGAAAATGAGGGCCAGCAGGGACCAGTGGGGAGGGGTCACTATGGGCTGGGCTGGAAGGTGAGGGGAGTTTGCGGAGGGAAGGCAGCTTCCTCTGCAGGGGCCTGTTCACCACGCTCATGATTCGGAGGGAGGCAAAGAAAGGAGGGGTGTGATGTATGGGAGGAGGATAAATGCGTAGAGGGAATAAATCGCGTCTTGCCAGATTCGTGCACCTGGATCCAAGTGCAGGAGGTCAGATGTCAAAGTGTGAGGGAGATCGTGGGACGCTCCGTGGGGAGAAGGCAGGTGCTGGGATCAGCAGATGACTTGGCTGCCAGCACAGTGTCCACAGCAAAAGCCCCTGGCCCTGGACACCCGAGTTTATCCTCTAGGGGGAGAGATGCCCTCTGGGAAGGTGAGGGGACATGGCCACCTTGTGGAAGGCAGCAGGGCCCGTGGTGTTACTGAGCGCCTGGTCCCACCCTCCCCAGGACCCCAGGGGACGGAGCAAAGAAGGCAGCGGGGCTGGGATTCAAACCGACCCTGACCCTGGAACCTGTGAGTCTTCTCAGACCGCTCGGGCCCCCCGCCTGCAGGCAGCCCCCAACCTTGAACCCTAGTTGCTGCCAACCCCTCATTCCCTCCACGGGAAAAGGCAGATGCCAGCGAGGGGGCCTTCAGCAGACAGCTCTGAGCAGTGGGGCTGGGCAGGAGCCAGGCACTGTGCCCACCCAGCCCCTTGTGTCTCCACCTGGGAACGATGGGTCTCTTCATCCATCTCTGACGCTTCCTCCCAACACTGCCCACCTAGAAGCCTGCTTAGGGGGCCTGGAGAGAGACCTCCCAGACTCCCTCCCGCCACCCCAACCCCCAACTCAGGTGGCAGCCGGAGCCTGGGCAGAGGTGCAGGAATAGAACCTTCTGTCGTTCAGCTGAGCTTTATCAACAGTTTCCTGTTGCTCCATAGCTTCACTGGCGATGGGGCAGGGCCTGGCGGAACTTGGGGCACAGATGAGGGAAGCAGTTCCCAGACACCCAGGGGATCAACTGGAGCCCAGACGTGGACCCCAGGAGTGACCACCCCAGACCAGCCTCCCAGCGTACCAGGCTCTCTGAGACAAGAAGCTGTGTTCCCAAGTCACTGGGCCACCCCACCCAGTGCACGCTGAGTTACACAGACTCGGCAGCCAGCCTTGGCCTCGCCTCCATTTCTGGTTCTGTGGGCTCGCCCTGGGCGCTGAGCACCTCCAGGGCCTCCAGGTTGCCGGGTTCCTCTGCGACGACAGGCAGGGGCTCAGAGTCCCCTTCAGCCTCAGCGCCCTCAGTGTCACTGGCTCCGCCCTCAGCACCTGGGCCTGACGGGGCAGCTTTAGCACAACGCAGGCAGCAGTTGGTGGCGACAGCCATGAAGACCCCGGCCAGGGCCACCTCAGAGCCGGCCAGGTAGAAGATGATCTCGTAGTTCTTCAGCGCATCCACCAGGCGGCCTGGGGAGGAGGAGGAAGAGGAGGGAGAGGTAAGGTCCTGTGGGGTCCTCCCCTCACTTCCCTGCACTCTCAGGTCAAGGGTGCTGCCACTGACTTGGTGAGGCTCCTGGGTGACACACACATGCCCACTCTTTATTCCTGTTTTACAGGTGTAAAACCCCATGTGGATTCTGCCATTTGAAACCTTAAAAATGTCACTTGCTGTCCCTGGACCTCAGTTGCTTAAGTGATATGTGGCTTTTGGTGAGGCGTCCCCTCTACCCTCTGATTCAAGCCCCACAAGTGTCCTGTGACTTGCTTGGCAGTGGGGCATCTGGTTTGGGAGCAGGGAGGGGGCCCTGGGCTTAGCTCTGCCTTCCTGGGGTCCTCCACCTCTTGCTGTTGCCATGTAAATGCCCTGGTCCTCAGGGGCTTGGCTTAGTCCTCCCACCGCTCTGTCCCAGGAGGCCTATAAGCATTCCAGACCAAGCCATCGTCAGCACAGGCGGGGCTTGTGGGCCAGTAACTCATTTCCTTCTCTAGTTCTCAAGGCTTCTATCCGTTGTAGATACTACTTTCAAACTCAGGAAAGTCTCTCTTTTATTACGTTTTTTTAAGAGATGGGGTCTTGCTGTGTTGCCCAGGCTGGTCCTGAACTCCTGAGCTCAAGGGATCCTCCCGACTTGGCCTCTCAAAGTGCTGTGATTACAGGTGTGAACTACTGCACCTGGCTTCAGGAATTTTCTTATTCTTTTGAGACAGGGTCTCACTCCATTGCCCAGGCTGGAACGTAGTGGTGCCATCTTGGCTCACTGCAGCCTCCACCTCCTGGGCTCAAGCCATCCTCCCACTTCAGCCTCCTGAGTAGCTGGAACCAGAGGTGCATGCCACCACACCTAGCTAATTTTTGTTTTGTTTTGTTTTGGTAGAGACAGGGTTTTGCCATGTTGCCCCGGCTGGTTTCAAACTTCTGGCCTTAGCCTCCCAAAGCGTTGGGATTACATGCATGAGCCACTACTCCCCACCAGGAAAATCTCTTAATTGCAAGTATTTCCCCCTAAAGTGTGGTTTGTCTGTGTGCTCCACCCTCTCTCTAGGTCATTCTCCTCACCCCATGTACCTCCTCTGCCCATCAGATCCATCCAGATTCACATAAGAAATGGAAGACAGTTCCTTGAGCCCTGGGCAGGCTGCTTTTGTGGCCTGCCCACACACTGGTTCAGGGGCTTTGCCGTTCTCACTGGGTCAGGTGGAGTGGCAGAGCTCAGTGAGGGTACTCGGTTAGCCCAGCCCTGAAGGAACGATGGGCAGCTCACCCCATCTCAGTGCAGCCTGCGGCCCCCGCAAGGTGTCCTCCCTGGTTACTGCACCATCTCACAGCCCTCTGGCCTCTGGGACTCAAAGGCAGGCTCCCTGCTGTTTCAAGATAACGTGATAACCCAGGAAAACCCTCATGTCCTCCATCCACTCCCAGCTTTCCAATTTTGCTTCCTGCCTTGCTTGCATAAGGACGCTGTTCCCCCCAACAAGCCCTGCCCACCCATGCTGTGCCTTCACCTGGGGGATCTTCCAGGAGGCCTTCCCTGACCACCCTCGTGACGATGACTTCCTAAGGGTGACGGTGACAAGTGCCAGCAGGCCATCTGCACTGGAGGAAAAACACCAGTGCTTCTCCTCCCCAGCTGCCCGCTGAGCACCCCCACTCTGTTTCTGGCCCCAACACCAGTTTCCCAAAGATACTGTCCCCACTCCGGTCACCATTCTAGATGCACCATTCTAAAGGCGTGGGCATTTAGCATCAGGTACACTGAGGCTCTCATTCCGGGGCTGCAACTTGCACTAAGGCTTTGTGCCTCAGTTTCCTCATCTGCAAAATGAGAAGCACCTGCGCGCTTCAGACGGCCTTGTGCCAACTGCTTGGGATGGCAGACCTGGCCAGCTACCAGTGTTGCTTTCTTCCCCGCACCTTCCTCGGCTTTTCTGTCCTCACCCAGAGCGAGCGGTCCGGCTTGGAGGAGGGACTAACTGGCCGTGAAGGGGAGTCCACCCACCCGGCTGCCCCTTCCCGTCATCCCTGGAAGTTCCATCTGAGACGGGGGGAGGGAGCTTCCCTGGGTCTAAGGGGCACTAGGCTCGCCACCCCCTCTTCCTTCGGGGCGCACCGGCAGAGGGCGGTCCGATGAGCACAGCCACGGCCTCCACGAGCAACACCAGGCCCAGCGCACTGGGGAAGCGGGGCGCGCCCACAGCCGCCATGAGCACCTCGAACTGCAGCGCCCCCACCATGCCGTAGGAGAGGCCGAAGGCGACGCAGAAGGCGACGAGGGCGCCGTAGGAGCGCGCGCGCGCGCTGCTCAGGTCCGTGAGCCCGTTGGCCAGCAGGGCCAGGCTGAACAGATACGGGACGTGCGGTCGCAGACGCGCCAGGCCCGCCAGGGCGCCGCACGCCGGCCGCGCCACGATGTCCACGAAGCCCACGATGGACAGCAGGAAGGCGGCGTCGGTGTCGGGCACGCCCGCGTCCTTGGCGTAGTTCACCAGCAGGATGGCGGGGACGAAGAGCCCGAGCGCCATCAGGAACTTGGTGACGGCGTACACGGCGAAGGCGCGGTCTGTGCACACTGCCAAGTCCAGCAGGCGCCGGCGGGGCCGGGCCCTGGGGGGTGCCTCGCGCAGCTGCAGCCCCGCACCGTCAGCCTCCGCCTCGCCCGGAGCGTCCCCGGCGCGGTCGCCGGCGCTGTCCCTGCGCGGTCGCGAGCCTGGCCCGGGCGGCGGCCTCATGACAGCCCCGCAGGCGCAGCAGTGCAGCAGGAGCCCGCCGAGCAGCAGGAAACCGCCGCGCCAGCCGAAGCGCTCCAGCAGCTGCTGGCCGAGCGGCGACAGCGCGGACAGGAACACTGGGCTGCCCGCCGCCGCCAGCCCGTTGGCCAGAGGCCGCCGCCGCTCGAAGTACAGCCCCAGCATGATGAGCGACGGCTGGAAGTTGAGGGCCAGGCCCAGGCCTGCGGGCGAGGCGGCGTTGTGCCGGGGTCCCCGGAGATCCCCTCCCTGGCCCCCGCAGGAGGGAAGGGCCAGGCCCGGGAACCCAGCAGATCCGGGAACCCAGCCGAGGGACTTCGAATACTGTCCCTCATAGGGAAACCGAGGACAGATCTAGCAGCAAGAACCCCCGACCCCCAACCCAGCGGGGAGGAGACCAGGGGGCCCTCACCTGTGAGCACCCCAGCGGTCAGGTAGAGCTCCAGGAGGCGCGTGGCAAAGGAAGCTAGGATCATGCCCGCGGAAGCCAGCAGCCCACCCGCCAGCATCACCGGGCGACAGCCAAAGCGGGTCACGAGGATGCTGGACACGGGGCCTGTGGGCAGGGCAGGGTCACCACCCGGGTCCCGGGATGGCTTGAGTCCTCTAAGGAATAAGGTCACCTCCGGCTCAGGGACCCAGAAAGGAGGGCATTGTCTGGCCAAGGTCACACAGCTTGGAGGGGACAGGCCAAAGAGACAGCATCCTGCGAGGGCAAGGCCCAGAGCACCCCATCCTGCGAACCCAAACCCCAAGCAGAGCGGGGGCTTCCACACCGCTTTAACCTTCACAGCTTCCAAGTCCCGCCCCGGCACAGACTGGGATTCCTCCGCAGCCCCGCCTCCCAGGATGGGAACTCCAGCAAGCCCCCCACCTACAGGTCAGGGCTGCGGGGAGGGGGAGTGCTTCTGTAGATCTCAGCTTTCTCGCCTCTACAGTGGGCGGGTGTGGGTCTTAGAAGGGGCCCTCTGAGCTCGCAGGGCAGCCCCCTGGGCCGGCCCCGCTTCTGGCCGCTGTATCCCTCCCGCCCTCTCTTCCCCTCTTTCTGGTGCCAGGGTTCCCACAGGCAGGAAGGGACTTATGGGGCCACCCCGAGGGTCAGGGGGATGCTCAGGGGGTCGGGTGTCTCCTGGTTCCGGATCCCAGGGGTCCTGGGGAGGCGGAGGGCCGGGCGGGGACACTGACCCGTGCCGTAGAGCATGGCCAGCATGATGGAGGACACCCAGGCCGTGTCGCTGTAGCCGGCGCCGAAGTCGCGCATGAGCGCGCGGAAGAAGACGCTCACGGCTTTCGGGAAGCCGTAGGCGAAGCCGGTGACCACAAAGCAGGCGCCCAGCACCACCCAGCCCCAGCCGCCGTCTGGGGGGCCCTCGCCCCGCCGGGGGCCGCCAGCGCCCATCGCTGCCTCTGTTGGGAGGGGGCGGGGACAAGAGGGAGTGGCTGGGCCAGAAGCCTAGAGAAGGAGGGGGATGGAGACGAAGCATGGGGAAACTGAGGCACAGGGCTACCCATGTGAGCGTGGCTCAGGTCTGGGAACCAAAAGGGGAAACGGAGGTAGGAGTCTCACCCCAAGTCTCCTTCTCCTGCAAAGGGCGCTGAAGGACGAGGGGAGGACGACGGGTCCCACCTGACTCTGCACCTCGGCAGGCTCCCTCTGAAGGACACTGCTGGCCCCTCAGGACCTCAGGTGGAAGGCGTCGGGAAGCGGAGCAGGTATGTGCCTGGAGGTGGGCGTCCAGCACCAAAGTCGCCCCGTACGCGTGAGGGTCTCGGGACAACAGAACAAACAGCAGAGGGGCAGATGCCGGCTGCAAAGGGCCGGTGTGCGTGATTTTCCTCTTTAGCCTTGCGCCATGTTCCTAATGTTTCTCAGTGGTCACAAATGACTATTGTCATTAGAACATTAAGGGGACAAAAGCCACTTTCAACAGATATCAGCCAGGGGAGCTGAGTTCACATGCATCCCAGCTCAGCCATGGATTCCCTCCCTGTCTTGGGCGGGTGGCCTCCCCTCTCCCAACCTCAGTTTCCTCTGATGTAAGATGGGCGATTGATCACCCCCAGGCCAGCTGGGAATCTTGCGGGAGAGGAGTCAGGTCTCTGGCTTCTGCCAGACAGGTAGGAATCTTAGCAGCACTCAGAGAGTGGCCTTCTGCCCTCCAAACCTTAAACCCTCTGTATGCAGAGAATGGCTCCAAAGCCTGTCTCATTCCTGGGGCTCCACCCAGGGCCCTCACAGCAGCTACAAGTGCCCCCATAACAGATGAGGAGGGTGTACTCAGAGACAGGTGCACCAGGAGCCGGGGGCTGGGGATAGCCTCCTCCCCTCCTGCCTGGAGTGTCCCTCCTGGCACTGGGCAGTGCCACCACCCCCAGGGTATCCGGGACTCCGCCCCTCCTCCACTAGGACAGGTTGTGGCTTTTCCTGCCTGTTGTCCTCTTGTCACAGGGGCAGCCACTTGAAGGTGGAGACAGGAGGGTGATCCCAGGCAGCCCTCACATCACACTCACCTGAGCCTGCCTCGTGGGTTTGGGGGTCCAGCCTCACATCTCCTGAGGCCTGCAGGGAGGGGCCACCGTCACAGCTCCCGGTGAAGCTTACCCAGATGGGGGCTGCCAGACACCCCAGCTTCCCACCAGCCTGGGCTGAGCCTCTGGCCGACTCCTGCCTGACGCTCCCTCCCCCAGGCCTGGAGCTTAGAGTGTGTGCCCCCACCACACCTCAACCTTGCTAAGAGGCTTTTGTCCAGGAGGGGAGAAGAGACTGGGAGCCCCAGGCCAGGCTGGGCGTCTGCGGTGGGCTCCCTGTCCCAAGCCAGTCCAGGAGGAAGAGAATCCTTCTGCCTCCTGGAGCCTGGGGTGGCAGACACAGAGACCCTGCCCAGGGGGTCCTAGTCTGGTGCTGGGGCACAGCCCTGCCCTGAAGAGACCCCAATGGTTCTAATCACCTCAGTGCCTCATCTGCCCCCGCCCCAGGCCACATTCCAGGAGGGGCTGGCAGCTTTCTCTAGAATGAAGCTAATCCACGCCTGTGCCTGGGAATGTGGGGGCGGGGAGGGGCCAGAACAAAGGGTGCTGTGTCCAGGCCGCCTGAGGGCAGCTTGCTGGTGGTCCCAGCCCTTGGCCACTGCCACCTCTCCCCTGACCCGAGCAGCTGCTACTTCCTAGGAAACCCATACGTCAAAATGAGAGCAGGTGGAGATGGGGGCTGCAGCGCGAGGGCTTTGGGGCAGCCCTAAAGAGTTCTCCAAACGAGGGGCTGGGAGTGAGATGGCTTCCCGGGGAACAGCCAGGAGGACCTCAGTACCCCCTAGACCCCATTCTCCAATGGGGGAGTCTCTATCCCTCACCCCCTGCCCTGTCCCCCAAATAAGACACCACCAATCCTGCTGCCGCGTCACTTTGCATCCACTTCCTTTATTTCTCATCATTACAAAAGATGTACAGACAGGGCATGTGTTGGGCACGGAGCAGGTACAAGGGGTTCCTCCCCACGGGGGCAGAAAAGGGGGAAAGAAGTTAGGGGGCAAGAGGTGGGCCCCCCAGGGAGAGTCCTGGAGCCCCTGGAGGGGGAGAAATTGTCCTGTCCCCCCATTCCGCCTGCTTTACTTTGAAGGTCTCGGACCCCAAGCCAGTGCTTTGGAGCTGCTCAGGCTGCCGGGGTGGTCTGGGGAAGGGCAGCCACCCCCCGTCTCAGGGTCCCGCTTCTTGGATCTGCTGCTGTTGCTGCTGTCACTGCCACTGCCAGCTCTGAACAGCCCTTGGGCAGGTACACTGTGGGGTACGACCTCGGACCCCGCCTCAGCGGATGAGGGGTGCTGAGCGGTCATTGGTGATGGTGGGACGAAGCTTGACGGTGGCAAAAGGATTTGTGCCCCTGTAGGAGGAGAGGATGGGGTGAGAAGGGCAGATGATCCCCACCTGGCCGTGGCTCAGGAAGGCAGCTGGGCAACTGAGCTGGGTCCTGCCTCCTGCCCCTAGTTGGTCTCCATCCACTCCTTGTCCCACTTCATCTTTTTTTTTTTTCTTTTAAGAGATAGGGTCTCACGGTGTTGCCCAAGCTGATGTTGAACTGTTGGAATCAAGAGATCCTCCCGCCCCAGTCTCCCTAGTAGCTGGGATTACAAGTGTGTGCTGCCACGCCTGCCACCCTCCACTGTTTGGGCCCCCATTTGAGGACTCACCTTGGGAAGAGCTCCTGTGGCGGGTACTGCTCTGAGGACATCAGTTTCTGCAGTGGGGGTGGGGAAGGGCTGGTTTGGTGGGGAGAGGGGCAAGCAATCCCTTGCTCCTCCCCTCCCTCTCCCCATGCCCAAGGGCAGAGGACTGGGCCAGACAGCCCCTGCCATGCCAGGCTCCTGGGAAATGAGACCCTGAGTTCTGAAGCCCAGAATTCTGTGGGTGGCAGAAGTGAGAAACCCCTGGGCCAGAGCACCACCTCCAAGGACTAACCACGCCCCTATGATAAGACCGGGGTGGCTCCATGCGGAGATGCTCTCCCTGGCCTCCCCCAGCCCCGTCCTACTGGCCAGCCCCAGGCCACACTCTGCTCCGGGACCCTGGTCTTCCCCTTCAGCCCAGACTCAGCCTCACACCACCCCTCCCTGCACTGAGGAACAGGCTGAGGCCAGGTGGGCGGGTCCCCTGCCAGACAGCCGGTGACAGAGCCTTGGGATCCCTGCTCTCCTGCCTCCCTGCCCACTGGAGGCCCCAAGAGAGGGCGGGCGAGGGCTCACCTTGATGTCAGTGGCAACGGCTGTGCTGCCCTTGCTGCTGCGGCGGCTGCTAGGCAAGGGTGGAGGTGCAGGGCTGGGGGCACGGCTTGGCACCCGGCTTGGGATGCGGGAGCGGGACTGGCCATCCCAGTACTCCGAGGGTGCTGTGGAGTTGCCCGGCCGGTCCAGGAGGTCATCGAGGCTGTGGCTGCCCCGGAGTGGGTAGGACCTAAGTCCAGAGAAAGGAGGGGGAAGGAAGGCGGTTGGGGCCTGTCCAATCCCTTGTCCTGCCAGTAGCTGGGGCATCTTAGGGAGGAGGCATCCGACAGCTTCCTCCCCGCACCTGCGTGCAAGGAGACTGTTGACTGGCGGGAGGTCCTGAGAGGAGGCAGAGGGATGGACGCAGTGACCTTCAGGATGGAGAGAGGGGCTCAGGGCCAGTGGCTCTCCAGGGGCTGAAGGGGGCTGGGCCCACTCAAGACTGCACCTTGCCACCTGGGTGCAGTGACTCACGCCTGTAATCCCAGTACTTTGGGAGGCCGAGGTGGGTGGATCACCTGAGGTCAGGAGTTCAAGACCAGCCTGGCCAACATAGTGAAACCCTGTCTCTACTAAAAATACAAAGAGTAGCCAGGTGTGGTGGCGTGTGCCTGTAGTCCCAGCTACTCAGGAGGCTGAGGCAGGAGAATCGCTTGAATGTAGGAGGCAGAGGTTGCAGTGAGCCGAGATGGCACCACTGCACTCCAGCCTGGGTGACAGGGTGAGACTCCGTCTAAAAAAAACAAAAAACAAAAACAAAAAAACAAGGCTGCACCCTGCAGATCCTCTCCGCTGGGCAGTGACACCCTTGCTGGAGTCCTCACCCCCGCCCCACCCCTGATGACTCAGGTACCTGGAAGGCAGCTCGTTCCCGGGGTTCATGGGCGTCCTGGGGGACATGGAGGTCATGGGGGTCACCGGCCCCTCCTCCAGAGCCTTCACGTAGGCCTCGGGGAACCAGCCGCTCCTGTGGGGCAGAGGCAGAGGACAATGACCAAAAGAAGCCAGGCCTGGGGACAATGACCAAAAGAAGACATCCTCCCCTCAGGGTCACTGGAAGCTACTTCACCTCGAATTGACAGACTAGAATCAATTCCGTATGTTTACTTGTTTTCACCTGCACGTGCCTACTGCTGATAACACACGCTATCCTCTTCCCTAACAGGCTATGTGAGTCAAGGATGCACAATGACGTTCCCAGAACATCCCAGGAGGGTGTGACAGCTTCGGTCTAGAAGGTTCTATCCTCAGGTCCCCAAGGCATCTGCAGCACACCGTCCTCTGCTGTGGGTCTGTGAAGCAGGCACTCCAGCAGCGGGTGTCCCTATCGTTGGCGTTCTCAGTCATCTCTCTCCCCACTGACCCCCTTCCGTTCCTGTCCCTGTGGTCACCCGCCCAGCTATGGACCTTCGCGCCTAACTATGAGTCCCACACACATCACCTATCCCCCACTCATCTGTCTATACTCTATCCCCTGTGTAGCCACGAATCCATCCAGCACCCCCTCACCACTCACACCTCTCCAATCACCCATCAGTGTCTGTCCACCACATCTGCGCATCCTCCCATGTCCCTAACCACCCAGTCAGTGACCCCCCCATTTATGCCCATCCACTTGCACACACAGACCTCCACCTACCCACACGCCCATCCCCTGGTCCACCCATCCGCCTGTCTACCATCCACTAAGCACAGGACCACTCATCCATCTGTGGGCTGGTGTGGGCAGCCACCACCCGCTCTGCCCGTGCACGCATTCATCCTGTGCTGCTTCTCTCCTGCAGCAGCGGTGGGCACCATACACTACCTTGCCCATGAAGCCCCGAGGGGGCACTGCCTGGCTCCAGCCAGCCCCATCTGCCCTGTTTTCCCCTGCAGGACAGTGGTGCCTGTCCATTCCCTCTGCCAGCTGCCAGCCCTGCTTGCTGTCCTCCGCGCTTTCTGGCGACCTCACTGTATGAAAGTCCCCAACTCCTCCTCCAGGCCAAGTGTCAAAACAGCCCGGTTTAGGTGCTTTGAGAATTTCCACCAAGCGTGACTGCAAAGAGGTGAGTACATTTAAGCCCCTACTCCCAGCCCAGCCCCCTGCATCAGAGTTCCAGGGCTGACTCTGCAGAGGGGAAGCAGCCTCCTCCCAGAGGCAGGCACACAGTAGGTGCTCAAGCAATAGGATTTCTGCCATTTCCACACTTTTGGAAGAACCTGCCCATCCCCCATCCTCTGCCCGCTCTCAAGGGCCGTCATCCTGAACTTGGTAAGGCGGCTCTTCCTATTCCCACTGAATGAATGAGGAAACTGAGGCAGGGTGTAGGGGCCGGGAGGAGAGGAGCATTGTCCGAGGCCCCCGGGGGAGGCCAGGGAAGCCTCAGTCCGGCAGGTCCCCGGGTTCCCGGCCCCCAGGGCCTTCTTCTCAACCCACCCCCGGCCCCTCCAAGGCTCCCACTCACGCGGACGAGCCCTCCAGCTTGCCGTAGAGCCAGCCGTTCTGGGCCTCGGGCACCAGCACCTCCACCACGTCCCCGGCGGAGAAGCGCAGCAGCGTGTGGTTGGCGCCCTCCGAGTGGGAGACCAGGGCGCGGACCCTCCTGGCGCCCCCGCCGCCGCCCGGGCGCTCGCCAAAGGAGTTGGAGCGCGAGCTTTGGGCGCTGCCGCTGTAGAGCGAGGCTGCGGGCGGGAGAGCGCGGCGGCACGTGGGCAGGAAGTTCTCCCTGGCGTCTGCCCATGATCCCTCCTGCTGCAGCCCCACCCCCGCTCCTCTCCCGGCCCTCCTGCCGCCCCGGGGCGGGGGCACTCACAGGCCGACGGCGTGCGGGGCAGGGAGCGACGGTCTGGCTCCAGCTGGGACGCGGGCCTCGCGTCGGGCTCGGGGCCGTAGGAGCCGGAGCCGTGCCGGCTGCGGGGGGAGCTGAACTCTCCCAGGGGCCTCGGGGGCTGCGGGGGAGATGGGCAGGGGAGGGTGGGGCGGGGGGGGGAGCGGGGGCCGCGCCCTAGTCCAGCCCCCACCCCCAGTCCCAGGCGTCGGCGTAGGGGTCCTGGGGGCGGCGGCCGGGCCACCACGGGGGCGCGGAGAACGCGGGGGGCGCCGAGAACGCGCCGGGGCGGAGGGGTAGGCCGGGGGGTGCGGCGTAGAGCGGAAGCCTGGGGGGCAGGAGGCTCCAGGCGGGGGGCCTGAGGCCCCAGGGCCCCGCGGGGGGCGGCGGGGGTGCGAACGGCGGCGGGGGCGCCCAGGGCCTCACCATGTCCAGGCGGGTGGGCGTCAGGCGGCCCGAGGGGTAGGGCGGCCCCAGTGCGGGGCCCAGCAGGCCGGGGGAGTGGGCGCGCGACGGGCTGCGGCTGGCCTCAGACTGCTCCTTCCACAGCAGCACGCGGTTCTGGAGCATCCCCCGGGCCTGGCCGGGTGGGGACACGGGGGTCAGCCAGGTCCGGGCGGCTCCCTGAATCCTGGAGACCCAAAATGGCACCCTCGACCTGAGAGCTCAGGCCCTACCAGCTCGGGACGACCGGATTTTCTAGCTGGAAGGAGCCAGAAGCCAGCTCACCGTCCAACCCCACCCTCCACTTTTGGCAAACGCGCCTCCATTTTCCACGAAGAGCTTCCTCTGACCCCCGCTTCCCCCGTCAATGTGTGTGCTTTGAGCGGGGCTGTCCTCACCGCCCAGCTTCAGGGGTAGGGGTGGCACCCAGGCCCGGCCACTCAAATCACCCCCTCCTCCTTCCGGCAGTGATAGGCTCAGGAATGGCGCTTAGACAGAAACTACGACCAAAGAACCCAGTCCCATTACTTACCCTGTAACACTCTGGAAAATGCATTTTTTTTTTTTTTTTTTTTTGAGACGGAGTCTGGCTCTGTCGCCCAGGCTGGAGTGCAATGGCGCGATCTCGGCTCACGGCACCCTCTGCCTCCTGGGTTCAAGCGATTCTCCTGCCTCAGCCTCTGGAGTAGCTGGGATTACAGGCACGTGCCACCATGCCCAGCTAATTTTTGTATTTTTAGTAGAGACGGGGTTTCACCATGTTGGCCAGGCTGGTCTCAAACTCCTGACCTCAGGTGATCTGCCTGCCCTCCGACTCCCAAAGTGCTGGGATTACAGGCGTGAGCCACTGCGTCTGGCCTAAAACTTCTTTCAATGGCACTGACCTTTCTGTGTTGTCACTCAGTCATAATTAAATCCCAGGTACAATCAGAATGCTGCATTCTCCTGCCATAAAGCTCTCTCCCTCTTCTTTTCAAACATCTGTGGCCCTCAAGGCCTAGCTCAAGACGATCACCTTAAGAAAAGCTCCCTTTGTCGAGCAGTGACTCCCTACCAGGCCCTGCTTTAAATGCTTTATCTGCATTATCTTACTTGATTCTTGCAATAGCCCTGGGTGGTAGGTGCAATTATTATCTCCAGTTTATAAAAGAAGATACTGAGGGTCAGAGAAGTTAAGTGACTGGCTCAAGGTCTCACATTCAGTAAGCGTTGAAGAGGTCTGTGTCGCTCTGTCCTTGAAGATGCCCCCTATGACTACACCTTTCAATGATTTCTGCCTTGAACGCAGCCCCATGACTGAAAACCTCACCTCAAACTCAGGCAGCAATAATGGGAAGGCTTGGTGCCTCCCATCACTGGAGCAACTAGTCTAGCTGGTCACTAAGTGGACAGCCCCTCTGCAGTAACTAATTAGCAGAATAGCACAAAGATAAAACCCGAAGGCCTTTGTGCAGAAGTTTCAGAGGCATAAGCAAAGTGAGAGCATTAGGTTCTGCATATCTTTTTTGTTGTTGTTGTTGAGACAGAGTCTCGCTCTGTTGCCCAGGCTGGAGTGCAGTGGCACGATCTTGGCTCACGGCAACCTCCGCCTCCCGGGTTCAAGTGATTATTCTGCCTCAGCTTCCCAAGTAACTGGGACTACAGGCGTGCGCCACCACTCCTGGCTAATTTTTGTATTTTTAGTAGAGACAGAGTTTCACCATATAGGCCAGGCTGGTCTCGAAGTCCTCAACTTGTGATCCATCCGCCTTAGCCTCTCAAAGTGCTGGGATTACAGGTGTGAGCCACTGCACCCGGCCACATGTCATATTTTAAAACGGGTTTAAAAGAGTATCATTGGATTGTTTGTAACACGAAGGATAAATGCTTGAGGGGCTGGATACCCATTCTCCAGCATGTCATGATTACACACTGCATGCCTGTATCAAAACACCTCATGTACCCCATAAATATATACACCTACTATGTACCACAAAAATTAAAATAAATGGTAGGTGAGAAGAAACACTGCATACAGTTTCAAAACCATCAAAAAGGCCATGGGAAAAATTTTAAAAATATATTTACAAAGTGTAAAAGCTATTCTAAGTATGACACCAAGCCCATAAACTCGAAAAGACTGATACATTTTACTAAATAAAAATAATGTTTTTGTATAGCAAAACCAATCATAACACAGGCAAATGATAAATGGCAAACTGGCTATCATATTTGCAACTCATCACCAAGAAAAAGCTGGTTTCAGTAACATATCAAGAGCTCCTACAAATTAATAAGTGGATGAAAAGATACTGGCATGTCACAGCACAGAAAATCCAATGGCTTTGAAACATGAAAAGATGTCAAGCTCGCATTTAAGACAAGTATGAGGTAAAGCCACACCGAGATACCATTTTTACCTTTCTAATTAGCCAAGATCAGAAAGTTTGCTCACACACTGTCAAGGGGTGCGGAAGCACAGAAACTCATACGTCACCGATGGAAGTGTAAATTGTAAAGTGACTATATTCTTGGGCTTACCAATTCCACTTCTAGGAATTTATCCTGGAGATACATTTGCACAGCTGCAGTAAACCAGAGAAGCTAAGAATGAGGTGGGAAGGCACGTTACTGACTAGACTTGGACTAAGCAAAGACTAATTAGTGAAGATGAATAAGAAAGACAATTTACCATGCCCAGGCACCTAGAGTTCTTTAAACCTAGAGTTCTTATTCCAAGGGTGCCTTCTTTTTTTTTGAGAGAGAGAGTCTTGCTTTGTTGCCCAGGCTGCAGTGCAGTGGTGGCAATCTTGGCTCACGGCACCCTCTGCCTCCCGGGTTCAAGCCATTCTCGGGCCTCAGCCTCCCAAGCAGCTGGGATTACAGGCATCCACCACCATTCCTGGCTAATTTTTGTATTTTTAGTAGAGACGGGGTTTCACCATGTTGGCCAGGCTGGTCTTGAACTCCTGACCTCAGGTGATCCACCCACGTCGACCTCCCAAAGTGCTGGGATTACAGACATGAGCCACCACGCCCAGCCCTAAATGTGCCTTCTACTTATAAATAGAACAAGAAGTAAATATATATGCTTAGCTATCTTAGGAGTTAGATCTTGGATGTTCTAAAGTCCAGCTGGGTCAGACAATATGTTACTTGCTCCCTATGCGATATGGTTTGGATATTTGTCCTCTCTAAATCTCATCTTGAAATCTGACCCCCAGTGTTGGAGGTGGGACCTAGTGGGAGGTGGTGGGTCATGGGGGCTGCTCCCTCATAAATGGCTTGGTGCTGTACCCCATGGTAATGAGTGGTATGAGATCATGCAAGATCTCCTTGTTTCAAAGATTGCAGTGGCCGGGCGCAGTGGCTCACACCTTAATCCCAGCACTTTGGGAGGCTGAGGTGGGTGGATCACCTGAGGTCAGGTGTTCAAGACCAGCCTGGCCAACATGGTGAAACCCCGTCTCTACTAAAAATACAAAAATTAGCAGGGCATGGTGGTGCATGCCTATAATCCCAGCTACTCAGGAGGCTGAGGCAGGAGAATCGCTTAAACCCAGGAGGTGGAGGTTGCAGTGAGCTGAGATCATGCCATTGCACTCCAGACTGAGTGACAAGAGCAAAACTCCATCTTAAAAAGAAAAAAGAAAGAGTGTGGCACCCCACCGGCTCCCTCTCTGGCCATGTGATATGGACTTCCCCTTTGCCTTCTGCCATGATTGTAAGCTTCTAGAGGCTTCACCAGGAGCAGATGTGGGCAATGCACTTCTTGTACAGCCTGCAGAACTGAGAGCCAAATAAACCTCTTTTAAAATAAATTACCCAGCCTCAGGTATTCCTTTATAGCAATGCACAACAGACTAACACACCATGCATAGGGGAAAATCTGCCTGTTCAACCCACAGCTCCCTCCTGAGGGACCCTCACCCACCAGGAGGCAGTCAAGGAGGCGGTCAGCTCTTCTCTTAATGTTGATGATGGTTAACTATTTACAGGCAAAAAGGAGTTTAACACAGGTGAAAAAGAGTTTCCTTCCAAAGAAGATCTATAAATAGCTAAGGAGCACAGGAAAACATGTTTAACATCACTAGCCATCTGGGAACCGGAAATCAATATTGCAATGAGATACCGCTTCACACCTGCTAGGATGGCTATTCTCAAAAAGACAGTAACAAATAGTAGCGGGGACGTGAAACAACTGGAACCCTCATAAACTGCTGATGCACATGGAAACACTCCAGAAAAGGGTTTGGAAGTTCCACAAACAGTTAAACATAGAGTTACCATATGGCCCCACAATTCTACTCTTATATACCCAAGAGAGATGAAAACATATGTCCACATGAAGACTCGCATACGGATGCTCAGAGCAGCACCGGTCATGACAGCCAAAAAGTGGAAGCAACCAGGTGTCCATCAGCTGACATCTGAGTAAATACATCGAGTAAGCGAGTAAATACAATGTGGTGTATCCAAGCAACGGAATATTATCCAGCAATGAAAAGGAAGCCAGTCGCAAAAGAGCACATATTGTATGATTCTGTTTATATGAAATGTCCAGAATGGGCAAATGTGTCGAGACAGAAAGTAGATTCCTGGTGGCCTAGGGCTGGGGGAGTGGGAGGATTGGGAATGACAGCTAAGGGGTACCGGTTTGTTTTTTTGTTTTTTTTTTTTTTTTTTGAGACAGAATTTCGCTCTTGTCCAGGCTGGAGTGCAGTGGTGCAATCTTGGCTCACTGCAACCTCCACCTCCTGGGTTCAAGCAATTCTCCTGCCTCAGCCTCCCATGTAGCTGGGATTACAGGCATGTACCACCATGCTTGGCTAACTTTTGTATTTTTAGTAGAGATGGAGTTTCACTATGTTGGCCAGGGTGGCCTCGAACTCCTGTCCTCAGGTGATCCACCCGCCTTGGCCTCCCAAAGTGCTGAGATTACAGGCATGAGCCACCGTGCCTGGCCAAGGTACTGGGTTACTGTGGTGGAGGGTATTGAAAATATTTTAAGCTTGATAGTGGTGATGGATGCACAACTCTGTGAATATACTACAAACCAGAAAGTTTACACTGTAAATGGGTGAATCGTATGTGAATTATATCTCAATAAAACTGTTTTTCAAAAAAGGAAGTTGTTTCTCCCTGGCAGACCTTTTGTGGGATAGTAGGGGACGAGAAGGCTGAGCCTGGGGCTGGGTGAGGCGGTGACAGTTGGCAGATGACAGCCTGAGCCGAAATCTGGGTCTCTGGATCTAGTCATGTACCCCTGGGCCCCAGGGTTCAGATCCAGAGACTTGGGGAAGGCCTGGGAGGGATAAGAACCCCGAGCCAGGACCGGGCGTGGTGGCTCACGCCTGTAATCCCAGCACTTTGGGAGGCCGAGGCGGGCGGATAACCTGAGGTCAGGAGTTCGAGACCACCCTGGCCAACATGGTAAAACCCTGTCTCTACTAAAAATACAAAAATTAGCTGGGCTTGGTGGCACACACCTGTAATCCCAGCACTTGGGAGGCTGAGGCAGGAGAACCACTTGAACCTGGAAGATGGATGTTGCAGTGAGCCAAGATGACTCCATCTCAAAAAAAAACAAAAACAAAAAAAGAACCCTGAGCCAGGTGAGGCTGCAGGGCCAGCTGACTGCAAGCAGGCAGGCCTCTAGATGGTGGCTTTTGTTTTCACCTTTGGTGGAGAGGGCAGGAGTGGAATCAGATTTATGAGGTGCCTTCACCGCCAGGCTCTGCCACTGTGCCTGCCTTGTGAGGTGGGAATTAGTCCCCTCTTTAACCAGACAAGAAAATGAAGCCCAAAGAGATGGAATCATTTGCTGGAATTTGCAGCCAAGGCACAGGGAAACTAAACAAGAATGTGAAGAATTAGAAGGTGAGGCTGAGGGAGGAGCGGGTGGTGTCAGGAAAGAGAGGCCTCGTGGGTGGATGGGTTGGGGACTCACTCTCAGACGTCAAATAGGGCCAGGGCCTGGGCACATCATCTGGGCTCAAAAAATAATTGTTGAGGCCAGGCACAGTGGCTCACACCTGTAATCCCAGCACTTTGGGAGGCCAAGGCGGGAGGATCACTTGAGATCAGGAGTTTGAGACCAGCCTGGCCAACATGGTGAAACCCCATCTCTACTAAAAATACAAAAATTAGCTGGGCATGGTGGCGTGCGCCTGTAATCCCAGCTACTTGGGAGGCTGAGGCAGGAGAATCACTTGAACCTGGGAGGTGGAGGTTGCAAGGAGCTGAGATTGCACCACTGCACTCCAGCCTGGGCAACAGAGCAAGACTCTGTCTCAAAATAAATAAATACATACACACATAAATAAAATTAGTTTATCAAAATACAAGGGTCATGCTGCAGAGATGACTAGTGAGGTCTGAAACTAAGTCCTAAACTATCTTGGCAAAACCAAGAAGTGGAGGATGGGAAGGATGAAGAGAAGAGTAAAAGCTTTCTAAAGGCCCCACCTCAGAATAGTTGGAGGGCAGGAAAATACTTCTTAAGGTGTTATCTCATCTTTTTTTTTGAGACTTAGTCTCACTCTGTCACCCAGGCTGGAGTGCAGTGGCTTGATTTTGGCTCACTACAATTTCTGCCTCCCAGGTTCAAGCAATGCTCCTGCCTCAGCCTCCTGAGTAGCTGGGATTACAAGTGCCTGCCACCACGCCCAGCTAATTTTTGTATTTTTAGTAGAAACGGGGTTTTGCCATGTTGGCCAGGCTGGTCTCTAACTCCTGACCTCAAGCGATCCACCCACCTCGGGCTCCCAAAGTGTTGGGGTTACTGGTGTGAGCCATCGCGCCCAGCCTAATTTTTGTGGAAAGCTTTAAATCAAGATCTCATCTTACGAACTGGGGGAGCAATGGACTGAACAGTGTGTGTCTGTAGTAGGGTGAAGTTGGCATTTTTGGAAAAGATAATAGGTGGATATATATGTGATTATGAAAGTCACAAAGTGAGGTCACCACAGGTAGAGAGAAAAAAATAGTGCAATTTCTAAATTGATAAAGGGAAAGGGGGAATGTATAGTATAATAACTCAACCAAACTGACAAGAAATATCATGGGAGAAAAAGAGGAAATGACAAAGTAAATACAGTTAGCTCAAGTTATCTAAAAGGAATAAAACCCAGGTATATTCATTATTATGTTAAGTGGGAATGGGCTGAATTCTTTTTCTATTAGAAGACACAGACTGTAAGACTGGTCAAAAACTCAAAGTCAGCTACACGTCAGTAACAGAAAGTATACTTAACATACAAAGAGATAAGCAAAGAGAAGAGAAAATAGAGCAGTATTAATATCAGAAAAGGCAGAATTAAAAGCATCAAACTTGATTAAGAGACATTAAGTACATAAATGGCAATATTTACAAAGAAGGTAGAATAATTACAACCAAAAAAGCGCCAAACAACATGGCAGCTCAATTCAGAAAGTGAAATCTATTAGAAATCCAACGAGAAATGAGAGAGTCTGACTAGTCTAGCAGACGGAACAATGCAAGAGCATAGAGGATTTAAATAATACGATAAAATGGCTGGGTGTGGTAGCTCATGCCTGTAATCGCAGCACTTTGGGAGGCCAAAGCAGGCAGATCGCTTGAGGTCAGGAGTTTGAGATCAGCCTGGCCAACATGGCGAAACCCTGTCTCTACTAAAAATACAAAAATTAGCCGGGCGTGGTGGCACATGCCTGTGGTCCCAGCTACTCAGGAGGCTGAGGCAGGAGAATCGCTTGAACCCGGGAGGCAGAGGTTGCAGTGAGCCGAGATTGTGCAGTTGCACTCCAGCCTGGGCAACAAGAGTGAAACTCTGTCCCCAAAAATAAATAAATAAATAATATGATAAAATTAATAGACAATAACTGAGCAAACCTATCAGTTAATGAATTTGTGAATTGTGAGAATATACAAACAGGAATTAAAAAATGGTCCACACATGAATAAATAAATGCATGAATTAGTGAATGCATTAAAAACAAACAATATCACGAGTGAATAAATGAGTGAATATACAGTGATACAAGCAAACCCAGAAACAAAGAAAGAAATGGATGGAGAGAGCAAAATAAAATGAATTTCTACAGACTGGCAGGCAGGGAAGGAAGAGGCAAGAAGAGAGGGAAATCTCTATGTACGGCCACTCAGGGAGGGGGCAGCTCCTAGAAGCGCCCTGCTTGCTGCCCCCCAGTCCAGCTCACCCGGCCGAAGAACTGCAGGAAGGTGTTGGAAAGTAGCAGGTGCTTCTCTGCCAGGAAGCGATAGCGCCGCTTCTCTTCCAGTTCAGCCGCCCGCTGACTCTCAGACACGAAGGCCTGCATTTGGGCGTGCAGCCGGTTCACACTCTCCTGGGGGGAACGGGAATTCTGGCTGGGGGCGGTGGGTGTGTCTCATCCCACCCACCTCGCCCACAGGCGCCAGGTGTTCAAGCCCCCTGTTCTTCCTGACTGCCCTCTCCCCAAGCCCACCCCCCATCACCCAGCCCATCCTAGCTCCTGAGCCTGCCCCCTCATCGGCAGCCTTGTTATGAGTCTGGGCCCTGCGTCCCCCTCGCCCGGGTGCTTCTCACAAGCAGGGCTCCTGTCTGAGCCATCGCTCTGTCCCTGGCACCCAGCACAAGCCCAAGCACAGGCTTAGGGGGCAGGGGGATGGGTTTAATGAGAATATGAGTGAGTAGGTTAATAGCCCCTACTTAGGGGGAAGGTTCTGAGGAGGGGAGGCATGAGCTCATTTAAAGGAGCTAGGAGCCAGAAGAAGAGACGGGAAGGGAGGCAGAGGGTTAATCCATGGGTTTGGATGTTGAAGACAAAGGCCAGGGATGGGGCCCCAGGCTCAGGAAGGGGAACGGCCCTAGCCGGGGCGGGATACCTCTGCCTGGCAGGAGGGAGGGGGGAGGATGAGCAGCTGGTGGATGACACCTTTGGCACCATGTCCAAGCGAGCAATTTTCTCGGTGAAGTAGGAGACGGGGGAGGTGGGATGGGGTCGCAGGAGAGGCCCGGGAATTCTAGGGAAGGCCAGTAAGCCACAGAGCAAGGGGCGGTGCTGGGAGTGGCCCCGGGAGCTAGTGACGCCCACCCCACCAGGGGCTGGCTGACCTCCCCAGCCACGATCATCACAGTTGGGCTGGTGCTCGGTGGGGGAGCTCAGGGAGGTGTTCGGGGTTCCCAGGGCCTGGTCTCGCCCTGAGGTCTGCCCACCCCCGCTTCCCGGCCCACCCCCGCTTCCCGGCCCACCCCCGCTTTCCGGCCCTCGCACCTTCATCTCCCGCACATTCTTGTCCCTCTTGCGCTCCATGCGCCACAGCTCAGACATGCACTTCTCCAGGTTGGCCGCTCGGTGGCGGTACTCGAGCTCATAGTGCTGGCGGCTGTCCTGGGGTAGGGTGGAGTGGGGGAGGGAGAATCCGCCCACATCAGAGAGCTCAAGACGCCCCTCCCAGAGATCAGGGCCCTGGAAGTTTGGAGACTCGGGGCTCAGCTGGGAACATGGATAATTTGGGGCCCAGTCAATGCTCAGCAGTGGCCTGTGTGTGCCTACCTGTCAAATGGGAGAGGGGGTCCTGACTGCAGTGGGTTGGGGGCCGAGTGGGGAGGCCAGACTCACTTTGATGAACTGCATGTCCAGCTTGGTGTTCTTCTCCATGTGCTGCAGCAGGTCTCCATGGAATGTCTGCACCTGAGCGGAGTGCAGGGTGAGGGTGATCAAGGCCCTCCTACTGTTCCCAGGCCCCAGCACCCCCTTGCACTTTCTGCTATAACAGACTGCCCACCGTGCTCCTAGTATACCAGGCACCTGCCCACCTGTCAGAGAAACGGAGACAAGAACACCTGGCTGGAGGGAGGACGAAATGGTTAAACATTCACAATGTTTAGTGCAGTGCTGGCTGGAAATGAACCCTTGATAAGTGTGTCAGAGTCTTCTGGTTCTTATTTTTTGTCTTATTCTTAGTTTGTGCTTTGATGATGTCATTCCCTCTGCCTCGAATTTCCTCCCTATCTTCCAGTGCCAGCTTCCTGTTTTCCTGACTTTCCCAAGCAGAATCCATTGCTCCCTCATTTTGTTTCTGGAATGCGTGCACATTTGTTCCTTGGTTGTCCATTCCCCCAGTTGTATACAGAATTTATGGCCAGGCCCCCATGCATAGCCCCTTGGAGCTGCTATGGCCGTGGCTCACCTCTGTGTCCTCAGCACCACGGGCAGGGCACAGCCCAGCAAAAACACTCAGAAGCTGTTGAGGTCTCAGATGGGCCTGGGAGGTGACAGGTTCCCATGGCAAGTGGATGTCTGGCCACCAGGGCAGGACAGGAAAGGCTGCTGGGCTCAGGCTCAGAAGCTTCATCCTCATTCTAGTTCTGCCTCCTATTTGCTTTGTGACTTTGGACAAGTTGCCACCCATCTCTGGGCCTCAGTTGCCCCATCTGTAACAGGAAAGGCTTGACCAGGATGGGCATGGTGGCTCATGCCTGTAATCCCAGCACTTTGGGAGGCTGAGGTGGGTGGATCACCTGCGGCCAGGAGTTCGAGACCAGCCTGACCAACATGGTGAAACCCCATCTCTACTAAAAATGCAAAAATTAGCCGGGCGTGGTGGTGCGTGCCTGTAATCTCAGCTACTCAGGAGGCTGAGGCACAAGAATCACTTGAACCAGGGAGGCGGAGGTTGCAGTGAGCCGAGATCACGCCACTGCACTCCAGCCTGGGTGACAGAGTGAAACTCTGTCTCAAAAGAAAAAAAAAAAAAAGAAAGAAAAAGGAAAGGCTTGATCAGCTGCTCTCTGAGAGCTTGATGAGCTTCGATTCTGTGGGCCCACATGGTGCCCTGGTACCCTGTATTCTCCATCAGCTTTCTCTGAGTCACTCCATGTTGTTGGGCAGTTGGACCTAACCCTTCCAGCTGCAAGAGGGTTCAGGCTACATGGAACACAAGAGGCGCTTCCCCAACCCCGCGGACACGTCCTCCTCTGGAGGCCCTCCTGCCTCTGCGCAGCCTCTGTCCACACAGCCTTTTTCCACAGTGGGTCCTTCCTCCTGCCCTAGGTATCCTCACATCATCCCATGGGGCTCGGGGATCGCCCAGAAAAGGAATGCTGGCAATCTCCTCCCAGTATGCAGAAAAAATCACTACATAATAAAATTTCTAAAGTTTAAGGTTTTCTCCCACAGTTGTTTCCCAAACTTTGGTGCCCACTGGTCTGCAAGGGAGCTTGAGGGCGCCTCTTTGGTACTGAAACCCTGAGCTATGGCTGCCAGTGTGTGTGTAGAGAAGAGTGTCAGCACCAAGAAGGAAGTGGCACGTAGGTTTGCAGAATGATAGAACAGTGAACAGAAACATGCGTTGTTATAGAAATGCCAGGTAGATGCTTCTGGGGGGCCACTTTCTGCTGGATCCAATCAAAAGGAAGCCTTCCCGACCCTGCGCTAGTGTGAATGTCACAGCGCTGCCTCCTTAAATTTTGTGAACTCAGGCCAGGCGTGGTGGCTCACGCCTGTAATCCCAGCACTTTGAGAGGCCGAGTTTGTGACCAGCCTGGCCAACATGCTGAAACCCCATCTCTACAGAAAATACAAAAATTAGTTGGGCCTGGTGGTGGCTGCCTGTAATCACAGCTACTGGGGAGGCTGAGGCAGGGAATCACTTGAACCCGGGAGGCAGAGGTTGCAGTGAGCCAAGATTGTGCCATTAAAAAAAAAAACGAAACTCCGTCTCAAAAAAAAAAAAAAAAATGTGTGACCTCGCTTGTAAAGAGACAGTCCAAGGTTTCTGTCGATCACAATCCACATGTTCCTGAAAATCCCCACCTTCTGCAAAAATGCACAATATAAACAACAGGGCTTGGGGCAGACCCTCAAAACCCAGGCAACCTTGTAACCAGAGCACTTATAAAGATGGTGAATGGCACCTGGAGAGACTGACTTGAACCACACCGAAAGTCACAGAAAATACTTTAAATACATAAACTCAAAGTACAGACCTGCAGAGAACACTCAGTTACAGCAGGGCTGGTCTGCAGAGGCAACAGGGACACGGATGATGCCGGAGGAAGCAGAGCCTAGCCAGTGGGGCTGTCACAACTCTCCCTGAGAGCCCTGGGAGATGTGGAGGGCTCTCCCCAAAAGGCCTGGGTGCAGGAACTCTCCTAAGGTATCCTTCAAATACAGCTTGAAGGGCTCTTGCTGTCAGCTCAGCAGACAAGCTGGGGCTCTTTCCTTTCCTGCTAACTCTCTTTGCCCCATTCCCTTCCTCTTGCCCGGGAAAAATCACTTAGGAACAAGCTGAGTCCCCTCTCATGGGATAGTGTTGCTTCTGCTTCCAGTTACGCGTGAACGAAGGCACGTGGTGGCAATGTGCGCTTCAGCAGGACAGCCACATCATAGCTCTTCCTGTTGTCGTGGTTTGGCTGTGATCGCCAATGAAGCAGAGGACACAGACCCAGGATACCCCAAGCTGGTAGGTCCCAGGCATCACTGGGTTAATGGAAAGGATACCAAGCTCCTGAAGAAATGGGTCCATCAACAGGTTGACAATGGGCCAAGCGTCATGACTCATGCCTGTAGTCCCAGCACTTTGGGAGGCTGAGGTGGGTGGATCACTTGAGGTCAGGAGTTCGAGACCAGCCTGGCCAACAAGGCAAAAACCCTGTCTCTACTAAAAATACAAAAATTAGCCCAGCGTGGTGGTGCATGCCTGTAATCCCAGCTACTCGGGAGGCTGAGGCAGGACAATTGCTTGAACCCAGGAGGTGGAGGTTGCAGTGAGTTGAGATTGCACCACTGAGGTGGAGGTTGCAGAGAGCCAAGATCACGCCACTGCACTCCAGCCTGGGCAACAGAGTAAGACTCCATCTCAAAACAAAACAAAACAAAACTAAGAGGTTGAGAATGGAAGTGAAGTTTGAGCTCTTGCTGTGTCCATTATAGGTAGAGAACAGTCTGTTAGCTTGTGGCTTCTGACAGAGGAAGTCACCAACCCCAGATCAGGCTGAGGAATTCCCAGTGAATTAGACAGAGACTGCCCTCTCCATCTCCACTCCCTGGGGCACACGCTTCATTAGAGGGTCCTATGTACGCCTCAGTACAGAAGCACAGAAAGCTGACAGCAGATCTCGTCGTCTCAACCACGCATTGCAAGCTCTATGGACAGAGGGACTCCAGTAACTTTTTTTTTTTTTTTAACTGAGACAGCGTCTTTCTCTGTTGCCCGAGCTGGAGTGCAATGGTGCTATCTTGGCTCACTGCAACTTCTGCCTCCCAGGTTCAAGTGACTCTCACACCTCGGCCACCTGAGTAGCTGGGATTACAGGTGTGCACCACCACATCTGGCTAATTTTTGTATTTTTAGTAGGGACAGGATTTCTCCATGTTGGCCAGGTTGGTCTAAAACTCCTGACCTCAAGCCATCTGCTCACCTCAGCCTCCCAAAGTGCTGGGATTACAGGCATGAGCCACTGTGCCCAGCCTCCAGTAACTCTTGAGGAATCCTTTTGCCACCTCCGCAAATGTCACTTGCTGAAAATGACAAAACATTGCTAAGAAAAATAAATAAATGGAGAGATATACCATATTCATGGATCTGGAAGACTCAATATTGTTAAGATGACCATTGATTTACAGATTAATGCAACTCTATCAAAATTCCAGAAGCCTTTCTTAAAGGTAAGATGATTGATTCTATAATTTAGATAAAATGCAAAGAATCAGGCCGGGTGTGGTGGCTCATGCCTGTAATCCTAGCACTTTGGGAGGCCGAGGCGGGTGGATCATGAGGTCTGGAGATCGACACCAGCCTGGCTAACACGGTGAAACCCCATCTCTACTAAAAATACAAAAAAAAAATTAGCCAGGAGTGGTGGTGGGCGCCTGTAGTCCCAGCTACTCGGGAGGCTGAGGCAGGAGAATGGTGTGAACCTGGGAGGCGGAGCTTGCAGTGAGCCAAGATCGCACCACTGCACTCTAGCCTGGGCGACAGAGCAAGACTCTGTCTCAAAAAAAAAAAAAAAAAAATGCAAACAATCTTAAATAGGCAAAATAATTTTGAAAAAGGACAAAGTACTTAGCCTACTTGATTTCAGTATTTACTATAAAGCTAAAGTAATACAGTGTGATATTGGCATAAGGATAGAAACACATACCAATGGAACAGAGTCCAGAAACAAACCCACACATATATGCAAAATCAATTTTTTTTTTTTGAGACAGAGTCTTGCTCTGTCGCCCAGGCTGGAGTACAATGGCGCGATCTCAGCTCACTGCAACCTCCGCCTCCCAGGTTCAAGCAATTCTCCTATATCAGCCTCCTGAGTAGCTGGGACTACAGGCACACACCACCACACCTGGCTAATTTTTGTATTTTTAGTAGAGATGGGGTTTCACCATATTGGTCAGGCTGGTCTGAAACTCCTGACCTCAGGTGATCCGCCCACCTCGGCCCCCCAAAGTGCCGGGATTACAGGCGTGAGCCACCACACCTGGCCTGATTCTTTGCCTGGCCCAAAATCAATTTTTGACCAAGATACCAAGTCATTTCAGTGAGTCAAGGGAAATGTTTTTAAAATGATGTGGGAATAACTGAATATCCATCCAGGGAAAATTAAACTTCATCTCAATATGCAAAAATAAATTTAAGACAAATCATAGAAATAAATGTAAAGTCCATAATATAGAGTTTCTAGAAGAAAACTTAGGAGAATATCTGTGCCATGGGGTAGGCAAAGATTTTTTGGATAGGACACAAGCACAAACCACTGCGAAAAAAGCACAAAAATTGCAAAATTGGGCTTCATAAAAATTTATGTATTTATTTATTTATATTTTTAGAGACAGTGTCTTGCTCTGTCACCCAGAATGGAGTGCAGTGGTGCGATCAGAGCTTGAACCTCAGCTTTGAACTCCTGGACTCAAGTGATCCTCCCACCTCAATCTCCTAAGTAGCTAAGACTATAGGTGTGTGCTGCCATGCCTGGCTATAAAAATTTAAAATTAATGTTCATTAAAGACAGACAACATTAAGGAAATGAATAGGCAAGCTACAGATTGAAAAAAAAATATTTCCCATACATCTCCTGACAAAGGACTCATATCTTAACTATATAAAGAATTCAACAATAAGTACACCTCAATAAAAAAAAAATGAGTAAAAGACTAAACCAACATCTTAAGGAAAAAGATGTACAAATGTCCAGTAAGCACATTAAAAGTCATTAGTCATCAGAGACATCAGAACAAAACCACAGTGAGACGCCACTCCATACCCATGAGAATGACTGAAATAAAACAGACTGACGACGTTGAACACTGGCAAGAATGTAGAACGACAGCAATTTTCATTCATTGCTGGCAGAATGCAGAATAGCACAAGAACACTGGAGAACTCTAATAAACATATGTCAACCCCATGCCCTGCAAATTCCACTCCTAGGTTATTTGTCCAACAAAAATGAAAACATATATCCATAAAAAGACTTGTACAAGAATATTCATAGCAACCTTATTCATAATAGCTCCATAATAGCCTTCAACTGGAAACGACCCAAATGACTATCAGCAGAAGAATGGATAGATACATTGTGGGATATTCATACGAGATACTAAGCAATAAAACAGAAAAAAATATTGTTACACCCATGATATGGATTGGATCTCTGTCCCCTCCAGTCTCATATGGAAATGTAATCCCCAGTGTAGGAGGTGGGGCCTGGTGGGAGGTGTTTGAATCATGGGGGCGGATCCCTCATGAATGGCTTGGTGGCCTCCCTGTAGTAATGAGTTCATGCAAGATCTGGTTGTTTAAAAAGAGCCTGTCAGCCGGGCGCGGTGGCTCACGCCTGTCATCCCAGCACTTTGGGAGGCCGAGGCGGATGGATCGCCTGAGGTCAGGAGTTGGAGACCCGCCTGGCCAACATGGTGAAACCCCATCTCTACTAAAAATACAAAAAATTAGCCGGGCATGGTGATGGATGCCTGTAATCCCAGCTACTCAGAAGGCTGAGGCAGGAGAGTCGCTTGAACCTGGGAGGTGGAGGTTGTAGTGAGCCAAGATCACGCCACTGCACTCCAACCTGGATAACAAGAGCGAAACTCCATCTCAATAAATAAATAAATAAATAAATAAAGAGAGCCCGCCACCTCCCCACTCTCACTCTCTCTCTCTCTCTCTCTCTCTTGCCATATGACACACCTGTTACCCCTTCGCCTGGGCAACAAGAGCGAAACTCCGTCTCAAAAAATAAATAAATAAGGCCGGGTGCGGTGGCTCACACCTGTAATGCCAGCACTTTGGGAGGCTGAGGTGGGTGGATCACAAGGTCAGGAGTTCAAGACCAGCCTGGCCAAGATGGTGAAACCCCAACTCTACTAAAAATACAGCAATTAGCCGGGCATGGTGGCAGGGGCCTGAATCCCAGCTACTCGGGAGGCTGAGGCAGGAGAATCGCTTGAACCCTAGGGGGCAGAGGTTGCAGTGAGCCGAGATCGCACCACTGCATGCCAGCCTGGGCAACAGAGTGGAACTCCGTCTCAATAAATAAATAAATAAATAAATAAATAAATAAAGCTTAGCACCTCCCCACTCTCTCTCTTGCTGTCTTGCTATGTGACACACCTGTTACCCCTTCACCTTCCCCCATGATTGTAAGCTTCCTGAGGCCCTCATGAGAAGCTAAGCAGATGTTGGTGCCATGCTTGTACAGTTTGCAGAACCATGAGCCAAAATATACCTCTTTTCCTTATAAATTACCCAGTCTCAGGTATTCCTTGATAGGGACACAGATTCATACAATGCAACAACATGAATTAATCTTACAGACCTTATGCTGAGTGAAAGAAGCTAGACACAAAAAAATATACAGGGTACAGTTCCACTCAAACAAAGCACTAGAACAGGCAAAATTAATCTGCAGAGATAGAAGTCAGAAAGCCTTTGCCCCTAGGGGGCGAGACTGACAAAAGAGACATAAGACAACTTTCTGGGTTGATGGAAACATTCTAAATAAATCCTGTTTAACACGGTGGTCACACAGGGCATATAATTGTCAAAATCTGTTGAACTTAACACAAGATATTTAGGAACTTTATTTTGTTGTATGTAAATTTTACCTCAGTAGAAAAAACACTCAGGTCTGGGATGATGGTGGAAATGAAATGTAGTTTCAAAACCTTCTTTCATCTTCTCCTAAAAATGAATGGAGAAACCAGACAGCAAAATAAAAAACTTAAGACGAGCCAGGCACGGTGGCTCACACCTGTAATTCCAGCACTTTGGGAGGCTGAGGTGGGAGGATTGCTTGAGCCCAAGAGTTCCAGACCAGCCTGGGCAACACAGTGAGATGCTGTCTCTACAAAAAAAAAAAAAAAAAAAAAAAAAGCCAGACGTGGTGGCTCATGCCTGTGGTCCTAGCTACTTGGGAGGCTGAGGTGAGAGGATTGCCTGAGCCCAGGAAGTCTAGGCTGCAATGAGCTGTGACTGTACCATTGTACTCCAGCCTGGGTGACACAGTGAGATCCTGTCTCAAAAAAAAAAAAAAAAAAAAAAAAAAGGCCAGGCACAGTGGCTCATGCCTGTAATCACAGCACTCTGGGAGGCCAAGGTGTGTGGATCACCTGAGGTCAGGAGTTTGAGACCAGCCTGGCCAACATGGTGAAACCCCATCTCTACTAAAAGTACATAAATTAGCCGGGCATGGTGGCACGTGCCTATAATCCCAGCTATTCAGGAGGCTGAGGCAGGAGAATTGCTTGAACCCGGGAGGCAGAGGTTGCAGTGAGCTGAGATGGCGCCATTGCACTTCAGCCTGGGCCACAGAGCAAGACTCCGTCTCAAAAAACAAACAAATAAACAAAACAAAACAAAGAAAACCGCTAAAAGAAAAAAAATAAACTCAAGACAACATTCAGAACAAAACTATGACAGTATATCTCTACAACCCCCCAAACACAAATCAGCACCGGCTGTGAGGTCAGTGTGACCAGCATGCATGTGGATGGAGCAGTGGGAGGTAGCTGGGTGTCGAGGGACCTGAACACAGGCGCACCCCGACATGGCCAGCAGATGGTCATGGGAAGCTCAGTAGGCCAGTCTGTGAACAGCAGCTGAAACTCCAAGGAGTTTGTGAGTCCAGAGGTGAAGGTAAGAGGTCCCTGGTAAAGTCTGAAGGGGCTGGAGTAGTGGAGCCTCTAGGAGGTCTTGAAACTGACCAGCCAGGCTCCCATCCAGATAGGGCCCACGTGGAGGAGAGAATGCCGTGAGGGGGATCAAAATCAGGAACAAGGACAACAGACACAAAAGGCGAGAGAAAGTCTAACAAATGTAGGAGCATGAACAGAACCAGGAAATTGCAGAAAGGGAGCTGCCATATTTTTGGAAAACTACATAAGAACAACAGAAAGAGATCTTGCGAAGTGAGAAAAACTGTCTTGACTGTGCTCCTTTTTCAATTTCAGGAAAAAACCTACTTTTCCACAGAAAATCTCTGAGGTTAAATCCAATAGAAAGTTATTATTAGAAAAAAGAGAATATGGAAGAGAATAACATTCCTATGACAACCAAAACACACCAGAAAGGCCCACGAAACACAAGAAAACGAATCAATGGTCTAAAAGTGATCCTAACACTTTGGGAGGCCCAGATGGAAGGATTGCTTGAGGCCAGGAGTTCAAGACCAGCCTGGGCAACATAGTGAGACCTCATCTCTATAAAAAGAGTTAACAAATTATCCAGGCACGGCCGGGTGCGGTGGCTCATGCCTGTAATCCCAGCACTCTGGGAGGCCAAGGCGGGTGGATCATGAGGTCAGGAGATCGAGACCATCCTGGCTAACACGGTGACACCCCATCTCTACTAAACATACAAAAAAAAAAAATTAGCTGGGCATGGTGGCGGGCGCCTGTAGTCCCAGCTACTCGGGAGGCTGAGGCAGAAGAATGGCGTGAACCTGGGAGGCGGAGCTTACAGTGAGTGGAGATCACACCACTGCACTCCAGCCTGGATGACAGAGCGACACTCCATCTCAAAATAAAAAAATTAGCCAGGCACGGTGGCATTTTCTTATAGTCCCAGCTACTTGGGAGGCTGAGGCAGGAAGATCATTTGAGTCCAGGAGTTGGAGGCTGCAATGAGCTATGATTGTACCACTGCACTTCAGCCTGGGTGACAGAGTGAGACTCTGCCTCTGAAAATAAATAAATAAATAAATAAATAAATAAATAAGATGAATTTGTGCAGCAGCAATAGAAATAAAGAGACAGAGAGAGAGAATATGTGTTATATGTGTGTACACACACATTGCATATAAATATGTATCAATCTATGCATTGCACAGCCACCAAAAAAGCCTAGAAACAAAGATCAACCCAGTGGCAATGAGCACCACTAGTATTCAGATTATGGTTTTGAAATACCACTTACACTAAAAACAAAAAGTAAAAACAGGGCTTCATGAAGAAATGGCTGATTCCATGTCGTACGCAGCACAAGTAGCAGATGAGCCTGGAACCTCTTGTCAGGCAGACAGCAAGGACTCAGGAGGCTTCCACTGGTGCAGTGGCTCATGCCTATAATCCCAGAACTCTGGGAGGCTAAGCTGGGCAGATCATCTGAGGTTAGGAGTTCGAGATCAGCCTGGCCAACATGGTGAAACCCAGTCTCTACTAAAAATATGAAAATTAGCCAGATGCAGTGGTGCATACCTGTAGTCCCAGCTACATGGAAGGCTGAGGCTGGAGAATTGCTTGAACCTGGGAGGCGGAGGTTGCAGTGAGCCGAGATTGTGTCACTGTACTCCAGCCTCGGTGACAAGGTGAGACTCCATGTCAAAAAAAAAAAAAAAAAAAAAAAAGCTTCCACTGGCCAAAAATAGGACATTTTCAACTTCAGTAAAGATAATAATTGCCAACCATTGAAATAGGTCAAATGAGTTTAAATCTACAATATTGATTATAGTAAATAAAAGTACTACATAATGGTGCTAGTAAAAACATAAAGTTAATTGGTGGCTTCACCTTCAGAGGATGACAGGGCACAGATTCATTATCTTGGAACCTGATGAATAAAGGGAATGAATGAAACCTTTCTCCTGCCCTCCCCAAATGAAATTTGCCAGTGGGTAATAATAGCAAATAAGGGGAAGCATCTCTTTCTGGAAGCATCCTAGCTAAGAATACTTTGAAAGGGCATCGGAAGAACAGTGGTGTGTATCCCTGATGCATGGCGGATCTAGACACAGTGATGCCTCCTGGTGGAAGAACTCAGCAGCCCCTCTGGTCTTGCCAAGGGCAAGGCTCCGGATCCAGAGGACAGAGAAACCAGCTGAACATTATCAGGAGAGCATCATCAGCAACTTCCAGACTATGGGAAAGTCAGAGCAGATGGTCCCAGGGTCTCCAACAGACAAAGTGTAAGGAAAAGAAACAGACGGAGGGGGAACCCGTAGGTTCAAAGAGACTCAAATTTCTTTTTTTTTTTTTTTTTTGAGATGGAGTCTCGCTCTGTTGCCCAGGCTGGAGTGCAGTGGCGTGATCTCAGCTCACTGCAAGCTCCGCCTCCCGGGTTCACACCATTCTCCTGCCTCAGCCTCCCGAGTGGCTGGGACTACAGGCGCCCACCACCACACCTGGCTAATTGTTTTGTATTTTTAGTAAAGACGGGGTCTCAACCGTGTTAGCCAGGATGGTCTCGATTTCCTGACCTTGTGATCCGCCCGCCTTGGCCTCCCAAAGTGCTGGGATTACAGGCGTGAGCCACCACACCCAGCCAAATTTTTTTTTTTTTTTTTTTAAGAGTAAAACCAAATTCTAGTGTCTTGGGTTGTAAGGCAGAGTGATAAACTACAAAGGCACACAAGGAAATGTGAGACCTCAGACCAGTGGACAATTTTAGAGGGAGGGAGAGGCTGTGGTTTTGATGCGGGCACCTGAAGGGGCTTCTGGGGAGGCTGGCAGAGTTCTGCATGGTAGTTTCAGGTCTGGTTTGCCTAATAATGATTCATTAAGCTCTAATCTGTTCAGCAAGATTTTCTGTGTCTATGTTTTAGTTTACAATAAAAAACATTTTTTAAAACATTCTAAGTCAGATCCTGTCCCTCCTTGGCTCAAGACCCTCTGATGGTGTCCCTTTCACTGAGAGGAAGGACCAGAGTCCCGCTGGGCCTGTTAATGGCTGGTCATCTCAGACTTGCCCTCTACTGCAGCCTTCGGTCTTTCCACGCTCTGTCCTTTCTGTCCAGATTGCCCTTCCCCCAGAGGTCTCCCTGGCTAATGCCCTTACCTCCTTCAGGCCTTTTTCTTTTCTTTTCTTTTCTTTTTTGAGACAGAGTCTCACTGTCACCCAGGCTGGAGTGCTGTGGTACGATCTCTGCTCACTGCAACCTCTGCTTCCTGGGTTCAAGCGATTCTCCTGCTTCAGCCTCCCGAGTAGCTGGGATTACAGGCGCCTGCCACCACATGCCTGGCTAAATTTTTTGTATTTTTAGTAGAGACAAGGTTTCACCATGTTGGCCAGGTTGGTCTCCAACTCCTGACCTCAGGTGATCCGCCCACCTCGGCCTCCCAAAGTGCTGGGATTACAAGCGTGAGCCACTGCGCCGGGCCCTTTAGGCCTTTTTCAATGTCACCTTTCTGGTGATGTTTTCCTTGAGCATCTGTTTAAAACTGCACCCCCAAAGACATCCCGTCCCTGCTCTACTTTTCTCCTAGTGTATTTTGCATGGAACGTGTTACATATCGATTCACTTACTCACTGTGGGTTTTTCTGGCTCCCTCTTTGGCATGGCAGGGGTTTTTGTCTGCTGTATTCCCGCTGCCTACCACAGTGCCTGGCACAGGGCAGTAAGTAGGGATCAAATAAATGAGCTGCAGGTGGGGGTGGCCTCTGGCACTGTTCTGTCTGGTATGATTCTGGCCAGTGGACCTGCCCAGTTATCACAGCCGAGATGCCACTGCCTGGAGAGGGCAGCTCTCCTTACAGAGTGGGCCTGGGTGACACTCATCCCTGCCCAGCCCAGGTGCTCCACAAGTGACAAGGACAGCCATTGAACACAAGGACAGGAACCCACAGGCTCCATAACTCTGTGCCCACATCCAAGGGGGTGGCAGGGGCTTAATGCTACATCCTAAAGTGCCCACGGAGTCCATGGAGCCCAGGGGCCTTGGGGCCTTATTGTGTGTGTGTGGGATGTGCATTTTCTAATAGAAAGATTGGTCCCCCGCCAGGCGCGGTGACTCACACCTGTAATCACAGCACTTTGGGAGGCCGAGGCGGGCAGATCACTTGAGGTCAGGAGTTCAAGACCAGCCTGGCCAACACGGTGAAACCCCATCTCTACAAAAAAATAAAAAAATTAGCCAGGCATGATGACAGGTGCCTGTAATCCCAGCCGCTCGGGAGGCTGAGGCAGGAGAATGGCGTGAACCTGGGAGGCGGAGCTTGCAGTGAGCTGAGATTGTGACACTGCACTCCAGTCTGGACAACAGAGGAAGACTCCGTCTCAAAAACAAACAAAAAAAAGATTATTCCCCATGCCCAACTGACTAGTATTTTATGGTATCCCCCAAAGAGCACCCTGACTTCCAGGGGTTCCCCTTCACACGTTGGAGGGAGAACAATTAGTTGAAATTTCCTTCCAAACCTTCCGAGGTGCATCACCACCGGGCCCCACCCCACCTCTCCCACTCAGCCCCTGCGCTCAAGCCCTGGCTCATGCCTGCCCGCTGCCTGCTCATGGCTGTGTGCAGCCCGCTGCCGTGCTCCCTTGGAAAGCCCTCTCTTCTCTCCATCTAGCCAAGTTGACTCCCTCAGCAATTTTCTTTCCCCTGTGTCTTTGAAGCCCTGCTTGGCACCAGGCCCTGGAGCTATGGAGAGGAAGGAAGCCTTTGAGGCGCTCCCAGTCTTGGGAGGGATAGGGGCAGGCTAGTTAACTTCTGGTTATCATAGCTAAGGTATCCAGGGGCAGTAAGTGGGGCCAGGGCAAACAGTTTATGCTTATTAATTCACGTCATCCTCTCAAGAATCCTGGGAGGCAGTTATTATGATTCTCTCCATTCCTCAGATAGGTAAGCGGAGGCATAGAGTCCAACGTCACAAAACTAGTCACTGGTGAAGCTGGGCTTTGAACCCACCACGAGCTAAGAATGGACAGAAGCATCTGTTGGAGTCCAGGGGGAGGGGTGACTGGACTTGCCCCAGGGAGTCAGAGGAGGCTTTGGGAAGGAGGAGACAGCTGTTTCCCAACTGGACGGCAGGGGGAGGGACCGGTGGCTCTAGGCTGAGAGGACAGCAGGGCAGCAGCGGGGACACCAGCAGAGGGCCCGTTCTTCCAGGGGACTGGGCTGTATTAGGGGTGTCGGCAGAAGCTGCTGGATGGACAGAGTCAGGGACCCCTCACTGAGAAGCCTGTATTCAGTTCTGTGGGCAGTGGGGCCGTGGAATGGTTCTGTTCCTGGGAGTGACATGGTCAGGTCCGCGTGGCTACTCCCTGGGAGGCTGCAGTGAGGAGGGCTGCAGTGAAAGGACCTTTCTCTTCCTTGGGCCTCCATTCACTCTGGCATCTCAGGCAATGACTAGCTCTTTGAGACTCAGTTTCTTCCTCTATAAAATGGAGGCAGAAATGCCACCAGCCTCCTAAGGCTGCTAGAGGCTTGAACGACTATTGCAGGGAACCATGCCCCACAGAGCCAGGTGCTAGGAAGGGCAGCCATGGTCATCCTCCCTGGGAAGGGCATCTGGTAGGCTGGGCCCTCTCCTTGGAATGTAGCCCACTTTCCTCGAGTGACCCCTCCAGGCCCTGGGGTCTGATACTCACCACAACCTCCAGGTCAGAGTTCAAGTGCCGCTGGGTGTCAGACATCTGCACCAAGATCTCCCCTGGAGGCATGGATGCAGCTGTGGCTTTGGTGTGGGGGAGCCTGCCCCACCCACCCACCACCCTCTTCCGCTGAAAGCCAACAGAGGGCCTGCCCAAGGCTGGATTTTGGGACCAAAGTCCAGGAACTTCCCATATGGTTCTCTGGGAGCCAGGCCATGTGTGTCCCAGCCTGGGAGCAGCCCGGCAGGGAGTGGTGGCGGGGAGCCTGGGCCCCAGAACGAGAGTCTGACTCTGGGCCCTGGGCTGAAAGGCCTGTGTCAGGGACGCAGGACATCCTGGAAGGGCAAGGGTGCAAAAGGAGGGCCCAAGAATGGGGTCTGCTGTGGAGGGGGAGCCTCACCCAGAATCTGTGAGGTGGGGCTCTGCAGGGCACGCTCCCCAATCTTCTGGATGGCACTGAAGTAGACCTCGGCCGCCTCGGACAGAGCTGTGGACCAGAAGGGACAGGTCTGGCCCAGCCCCGCCGCTGCCCCACCCTTCTGGAGGGGACTGTGTCTGTCCTGGGTGGAGTGTGGGCACCTGTGTGTGCCCCTGAGGAGGGTGTGACCAGTTGAGCTGTGAAGCTCAGGTGCAGGGGTTTAAGGTGAGAGCTGGGGGCAGGGAGGTGGTGCGGACAGCATCTAAGAAGCAGGGGGATGGGTGGCCCTGAGGTTCAGGGTTGATCAGCACTGGTGGGTAGGGGGTTGCTATTGGCAGGTATGAGCAGCCACACTGGACGGGTACAAGGGTTTGCATGGGGACCGAGTGAACGTCAAGGCCAGCTTCAGCGTGTGTGGGTGGTGGCCAGTCGGAGCGAGGAAGCCAGCTGCTGTGTGAGCCTGGGTGCAGAGGTGGGACTGGGTATAGGGGTGGGTTCAGCCAGTGGCATCGAGGTGACGCCTAGAAATGTATGCACTGTCAGGGGCTGCACTGGGGCTGTGTGGGCCTGCAGGGCCTGGTACTGCATCACGGGAGTGTCTGGAGGCACTGAAGGAGGGGGCAGTGAGGGGTGCTGGGTGTGGACTGGGATGCGTGGGCACAGGAGAGTGGGGGTGCATAAGGCCTGTCTGGCCGCAGAGGTGTGAGGGTGAGGGTGGTAGGTAGGAGGGTGTAGGGCTGAGGATGAACAGGTGTGGGGTGCAGAGAATCTGGGAGGGGCCTGGGTGGGTGGGGACAGCAGAGGCCCAGGGCTGGTGCTCGGTGCCCGGGCAGGCACTCACCGTGGAAGGCACGCAGGTAGTTGTTGCCCAGGTACACCAGGTTCTCCAGGGCGGGGTTAAACTGCTCCATGATGCTCTGGACCCCAGGGCCAAGGGAGGAAAAAGGTGTGGAGATGGGGGAGCGAGAAGGAACGATGGACAGAGTCAAGTCACCGGGCGTCAAGGACAGGGCACCCCCAGCCCAGTGAGAAGCCCCAGACTTTGGGGAGCCCATCTACAAACCTAGGCTCACCCAGAATCCTGGCTCTTGGCTGCAGGGACCCCAGAGCCCATCTTTTGGGGTCCTGTTCCAAGCTATGGTCCCCTCACAGCCAGCTCCCGCTCACACCTGCTCTGGCGGGACTGAGGTGCCTCCCGAGATGGTGCACCTGGAAGGTTCTCCTCCTCCCGCTGGGCTGAAGCTGGCCCACCTGCTGTGGTCCCCACTGGGCACGGCTCAGCCCTGCCCTGTGTCCAGGCCTTGTTGGGCTATACACCTGGGGCTGCCAACAGTCACCCCTGGGGCAAGGGCAGCTCTTGCCCTCCTCCAAGAACAGCCCCCCATGGGCAAGGCTGTGGCTGGATTAGTGTGGGCCTCCCCAGGCTGGGGCTGGGCAGAGAGCTCCCTGGATGGTGGGGACGGGCCTGGACTTAGGCTTGGACTTGGACTTGGGTCTCAGTTCAAATCCCAGCAGCACCTCTTCCTCCCTCCATGACCTTGAATGAGCTGTTTAACCTCTTTGGTCTCAGTTTTCTCATCTATCAAACAGGGTGGTCATTTTCGACTTCACAGGTGGGTGGTGTGAGGCTTACAGTGAAAGGGTCCTGCACACAGGAGGTGCTCAATAAATGTCTGTGGCGGCTGCAACAACCCCCTGGGGGTGAAGTAGGAAGTCTGAGTGAGGGGCTCAGAAATGAGAGAGAGAGAGAGGGTCTTTATTCCCAGGCCAGGCAGCCAGGCCCTTCTCATCCAGACTCTCAACTCTCCCCACCCTGGGCCTTGGGCCCCCTCCTGCCTTGTCCAGCATCTGGGAGTTGGGGGTTCCTGCTGTATGGCTGAGTGCTCTCAGGGATCCTTACCCCCGTACCCACCCCTGGCCCAGCCTGGCTCCAGGCTTCCCTTTCCAGGACATCTGCAGCCCCGGCTGGCCCTCCGTCCTCCAGAGCGGGCCTGACTCCTGTGCCCTGGGAGGAGGGACTCAGGCCCTGGCTTGGCCACCCATGTGCTCACCTTGTAGATGGCCATGGTGGACCTGTAGAACTGGTCCATCTCGGGGGCCATGGAGGGGCTGTCCCGGGTCTGAGTAGGAGGCTGGGAGCTGGTGGCGATGGCACAGCCAGGAGCAGTGGTAGGTAGTCCCTCAGGTGGCCACGGCTTGGCTGGCAGCGAGGAAGCTGCGGAGAGGGACCTGGAGATGGAGTCCTTTCTCAGAGGAGTGGCAGCTTAATTATTCACCAGCTCGGGATGTCAGAATGTGATCTGGGGCGTAACCGGATCCGGCAGGGAAGGCATCCTGTGACAGGCGGGCTCGTGTGACCTGCCCTTCAATTATTCACCCCTTGGAGCTGTGGGCTGATACAGGTACCCATGTGGATGAGCCCCCTCCTGGGTCACCCCCTCCTCAAGGACCCCGACCCTAGGGGGCCCCGCCCTCCCACCTGCCTATACCAGGCATTGCCCACCTTACTGGGTGGGCGCTCCCCGATGCCCTCCCCCAGGACTGTCTCTGCCAGACCCAGCAGCAGCAGCCCCTGAAGGGGAACACAGCTTTACTTCTCAGTGTCCTCAGGCCTGCGGCTCACAGTGGGGCCACGCCCTCTGAGCGTGGCTCCCACAGCCGCTCTGGCCCGCCCAGCTCCTCCACCTGCCAGAGCAGGAGAGGCACAAACGCTGGAGTTGCCCAGCCCTGGGCAGACCTTGGCCCTGCACACGCGCTGCCTGTCCATGCGGAGTCCCCGGCCTCTCTGGGTGACAAATGCGGCTCTCCCTGGTCCTCCAAGATGAAGTTGAGGATTGTGGCCCTCCTTGGGCCTGCTGGGGGTATGTGGTCCTGGCAGCTGCCTCTGCATACCCTAAGGGCCGGTTTAGGGGAGGCCTAGAGGAAACAGGAGGTGTCCCTGCCCAAGGATCCTGGAAAACAGAGTGTCCGGGTACAAAGGAAAAGGCCGGTCAAGGCCGAGGGTCAAGGCCGAGAGGAGCTGGGGGTCAGGGGAGCAGGGGGAACTCACACCACTGCACACACAACACAGGTGAACTTGAATCCAAATGGTTTATTTCAGTTTTGGCTCTTAAGCCTCTTCCATTGGGAAGAAGAAACTCTCAGGAGTGACCTTTGAGAGCTGAGAGTTCTCGGGGTGGGTCAGTGTGAGGGGCTGGGCCAGTATGAGGGGCAAAGTCGAACGGGCATCCCACTCCTGCGGCCTGGGCTTTCCCAGCTGATGGGGTGGGGGACACCCCATTTCTCTAGTCCCAACCTCCAGGGAACAGAGCAGAGGGCAGAGGGAGTGGCTGCACCCACCAGGAAGCCTGGGAGTGCCCTTGCTGGGGGCTGGGGCAGAGGCAGCCCCACAGGCCCTGAGGGAGGCTAGGGCTGGGGGCAGGGGTACGGTTGTGCCCGGGTACCCTTAATGTTTGAGCTGATGGGGGAGTCAGTTGTCCTTGACAGTCAGGGAAAGGGGCCAAAGGGGGCTCTAGACTTTCATAGCCTGGAATGACAGAAAGTGCTGGAAGGCGGGGTTAGTGGGAGAGAGGCCTTCAGGACCAGCCTCGGGCAGGCAGCTTGGCACTCTCCCAGGCCTGGTCTATGGACTCAGAGGTGCCTGGGCCCAGATCTGCCCGGGAGGACAGTGGCTGGGCCTGGCATGGGCTGAATGGACGAGGTCAGCTGGGGCCGGTGAGAGGCCGGGGACCCTCAGGGTGAGAGCAGCAGCTGGATGAGCTTCTGGAACTCCTCGCGGTGCTCATAGATGTAGACCTCGGTCTCCCAGAGGGCATTGACCAGCACTGTGTCACTGACCTCATCCAGCATGATGTCCGTCCCCAGCTGGGGGTTCAATCTGTATGGGCGAGGGAGGAGGGGGTCACCCTAGGATGCTCAGGCTGGGCAGGGGATGCCAGCTAGGACCAGGGTGGGCTTGGGGAACAGAGCAGACCCTTGGGGAAGGGAAAGTCCACACTAGGGCTGGGAGGGGAAGTCAGTGAGTCCGACCAGGCCAGGGCACGGGGCCAAGGGCTGGGGTGGCTGAGCCCTCACCTGAAGTACTGGATGTCAACCATCTCGCACCAGGCCCGCGCCCGGTCCACAGCCCGCCCGTCTGGATCCGTGCACTGGTGAGAAGCAGCCTTGGTGAGCACCGGGCCCACACCCCGCCCGGCCTGTACCCCGCCCGGCCTGCACCCCGCCCGGCACTGCCCTGTACTCTCGGAGCCCCGGCATGGGGAGCCCCAGGCTTTTTCGAGTCAGGCTGAGCCACACAGCAGCAGAGTGGCTCGGGAAAAACCCCTTCCTGGGACTGCAGGGACTGTCCCAGCTGTGCAATCAGAGGGGCAGCGGTCTCAGCAGTGCCCTTTCAGGGATGGTGAGTTGGGGAAAGGGTAGTGGCTGAGTGGAGAGGCCTCCATGTCCCCTCTCCCTGAAGTTTCTTTCTTTCTTTCTTCCTTCCTTCCTTCCTTCCTCCCTCCCTCCCTCCTTCCCTTCCCCTCCCCTTCTCTCCCCTCCCCTCCCCTCCTTTCCCTTCCCTTCACCTTTCTTTTTTTCTCTCTCTTTTTTTTTTGAGACAAGGTCTCCTTCTGTTGCCCAGGCTGGAGTGCAGTGGCATGATCACAGCTCACTGCAGCCTCTGCCTCTTGGGCTTAAGCAATCCTCCCACCTCAGCCTCCTGAGTAGCTGGGACCATAGGCACACACCACCATGTCCGGCTAAGTTTTTAATTGTTTTGTAGAGACGAAGTCTCATTATATTGTTCAGGCTGGTCTCAAACTGCTGTGCTCAAGTGGTCCGCCTGCCTCGGCCTCCCAAAGTGCTGGGATTACAGGGTGAGCGCCCAGCCTGCTCTGGAGCCTTTGTCCATTCTGGGCTTCTACACTGCGCTATGTTTGCAGAAAGGGATCCACAGCTAAAAAGGGTTTGAAAACCCCCCTGCTGGTGGTCACTGAGGGTCCCTGCCCCGCACTGAGACTCTGAATTGTGGACTCTCTTTCCCTCCAGCTGGCTAAAGGCGATGGACAGAGCCCTGCTGTCTCCTCCAACACCAAAGGCCCCACAGGATGAGGGAAAGCCATCGACCTGGGCTGCAGACTCTGAGGGAAGTGGCCTGGGGGAGGGGCCCACACTCACACAGTCCACCACCATCTTGCCCAGTTCCTTGGCCCCAAAAACCGTCTTGGCCAGTTCCCAGGGGTTGCTGGGACGGAAGACATCCACACAGGTCACAGGCACCTGTGGGGACCTCCCTGTCCCCAGGGAGACAACGATGGAGAGTTTCTTCACCTTGTTGGCCTGACCCTGTTGGGAACAGGACAGGGGCAGTCAGAAGGCACCTTCCACAGGTAGGGGGCACGAAGGGGAGCGTCAAGGGGAGGCCCAAGACTGGGCTCTGGGGCACATGAGAACAGAGCAAGAGGTCTTTGGTGGCAAGAGCACGCCTGGCATGATTTCCAGCCAGCCTCTTGCACATGACCCCAGAAGGGCTGGTGCGGGCATCACATACCATCTGCTCAGGACAGCACCTGTGTACCAACAGGACCACACATACACCAGCTGCGAGAAGGATCTCGCCCACCCCATCTGATGCTGGCCCCCCAAGTCAAGTCGTGGCCAGGGGAGGAAAGGCAGAGGGTGTTCCTTGGTGTCGGTGATTTGCCAGGTGTTTGCATCATCACTTCATTTAATCTCCAGCCAGTCTGTGGAGAGGGCACTGATCACCCAGTTTGCAAATGAGGGCTCTCAGAGAAGCTCAGGCCAGGAAGCAGCTGCCGGGGCCACGTGGTAGGGAAGTAGGGGCTAAGGCTTGAACCCGAGCCCTGGGTGCTACCTCTCTTTTGTTTTTTTTTTTTTTTGAGACGGAGTCTCGCTCTGTCTCTCAGTCTGGAGTGCAGTGGTGCGATCTCAGCTCACTGCAAGCTCCGCCTCCCGGGTTCACACCATTCTCCTGCCTCAGCGTCCCGAGTAGCTGGGACTACAGGCTCCTGCCACTATGCCCGCCCGGCTAATTTTTTTGTATTTTTAGTAGAGACAGGGTTTCACCGTGTTAGCCAGGATGGTCTCGATGTCCTGACCTCGTGATCCACTCACCTCGGCCTCCCAAAGCGCTGGGATTACAGGCGTGAGCCACCGCGCCCGGCCGCTGCTTCTCTTGTTTGTTTCCGAAAAAGCTCTGCTACCGATTTGCTGAATGATCTTGGGTGATGCCTCCCACTCTGGGTCCCAGGCTCCCTATCCGCACGCAATAGGAGAGTTAGACTGGCTAGTGTCTGATAGTCTCTGCCACCTGCAGGAAGCCCGCCCTGCCTGATCTGGCCCCTAGAGGGCGCTTCTCTGTCTGCCCAGAGCCTTTGCTGCGCTGCCCAGGACGCCTGGGGCTTCGGGAAACCAGAGCAGCAAGGACGCAGCTCAGACTCCGGGCGCTGCGTGAACATTTCACAGACAACAGCATGCCAAGGCCTCACAGCCTCCCCAGGCAGGCGCTATGATGGCACCATTCAGTAGCTCGGGCAGTGAGCGCGGGCAGAATCGGGACCCCCAGAGGCGCTCTGGCTCCAGGGTCCGAGCTCAGCCACCGCACTCGCCCACCCCGGTCACCCACCGCCCGCCGCGCCACAGGGCCTCCCCTAGCATGCTGGGTCCTGCCAGCCTCTGCTGTACCTCCACAGAGGGAGGGCTGCTGCTCTTCCTCCAGATCACTGATTCTGCACTGCTCTGTCCCCAAAGGCCTCAGGATGGGTCCCCTGTTCCATGGAGCCCTTTCCGAGCCCCCAGGCCTTTTAGCAGAGGCATCACGGTCCTCCACCACAACACCGGCAACCCGTGGGGGCGGGCATTCCTGTTGGACTGTCTATCCACAGAGGTGAGCTCAAGGGCAAGCATGTGTCCTGTCCCCAGGCTGGCTCGAGTGGCACGTTCATGATATGCATGCCGCCCTCTCCACTCATGCCCACTTAGAGCACAGTGGTCCTCAGACCCCCCTTAGCACAGTGCTTCAGGCAGACCCCACCCATGGAACAGGTTCCAGTGAGATCAATTTGCCCTGCGTGCACATATGAATGAGTGCGTGTGTAAAAGCCACCTGCTGTCCTGGGGGTTGGTCCCTAGCACGGTTTGCTGAAACAGGATTGACTCCAGGGAGCAGTGGGTCCAGGCCCTCTGGCCCGCGGCACTCACCTTGCGGATCAGGTCCTGATTGTACTCATGGATCTCGGTCATGGCATCCAGCGTGGGGTTGTTAGCCAGCAGCCCGCCGTCCAGGAAGCGCCCATTGGGTCGGAAGTAAGTAGGAGCTGCCCCGCTGCTTCGGGCTGCCCGCCACACCAGCTGGTCTAGGGGCGGGGAAGGAGGGCGGCCCAGTGGCACAAGGGACTGGTATAAAACCCATGCACTCCAGATCTCAGGGTGTGCGTGTCGGGGGCTGGGGGTGCGGGAAGAAGGGAGGCTGGGAACTCTTCAGAAGCAGGACCCACGAGGCCACACTGTCTGGCTAGTTCATCCTGGTGGAAGGCAGGTACAGCTGAGGACTTTCCAGGGACTTTTCTAACCTGCCAGGGGCCTGACAGCTCCCCCGCAATCCCTGTCCTCAGCCAATAAAGACCAGTGCAGCAGGTGGGCTGGTGGCACAGTGAGGGTGCCCGATGGCAAGTGCACGACTCCCACCCACCACCCCGCAGCCTCTCGGGCCAGTCGTTTCCCATGGATGCATCAAACATGTTTTAAACCTGAGGGCTGAGCTGGAGGCCTGAGGTTAACGTTCTGGTTGAAACGAGGCTCCCGGACAGTTTCTGGAGCATCGTAGTTCCGGAAGAGGTGGAGTTCAGCCGGTTGCCGGTCAGACAGTGTCCCTGTCAGCATCACCCTGGAGAGAAATGAGGCAGGAGGACCGCTGAGCCACCTGCCCATCCACCTTTCCCCTTCCCCACCATTCACACCCCAGGGCCTTGGGTAGCAGAGTGCCCACTCCAACCTCTGTTCGGGATAGGTGGGCTTCTCCCCCGACCATCCCCCCAAAACAGGCTCTCTTCCGGCAGTGCTGGAGGAGTGTCAGATTGGTCCAACCTTGGGAGCACAATTCAGCAAAAGTTGGTTTTTTTGAAAGGCTAATCCAATGGAAAAACCTGTGGCAAGACTGATAAAACATGTCTGTTATCTGTTATCAAAATCAGGAAAGAAAAGGGGGCCGCACCAACACACACTGCAGACATTAGAAAAAGGAGAATCGGCTGGGCACGGTGGCTCATGTCTGTAATCCCAGCACTTTGGGAGGCCGAGGCAGGTGGATCACCTGAGGTCAGGAGTTTGAGACCAGCCTGGCCAACATGGGGAAACCCCGTCTCTACTAGTAATACAAAAATTAGGTGTGGTGGCACATGCCTATAATCCCAGCTACTTGGGAGGCTGAAGCAGGAGAATTGCTTGAACCCAGGAGGCGGAGGTTGCAGTGAGCCGAGATCACACCATTGCACTCCAGCCTAGGCGACAAGAGTGAAACTCTGTCTCAAAAAAAAAAAAAAAAAATATTTTGAACAACTCTATGCCAGTAAGCTTAAAGATTTAGATGAAATGGACACATTCCTAGAAAAACCTCATTTAACCAAAACTAACTCAAAAAGGTATTTAGAAACCCCGAGTGGTCAGTCTTACAACCACTAAAGAAATTAATTCCATCATCAAAAATCCTCCCACCAAGCAAACTCCAGGCCTAGAAGAATTTACTATCAAGTTCTACCATAAATTCAAAATAAAGTCACTATTACACTAACTCTTCCAAAAAAAATAAAAAGAGGAAATATTTCCTCAAAACCCAAAATAGGAAAAAATGGGTCAAGTTCACCCACGAGCATGGACACAAAAATCTTAAACGAAATATGATCAAACTGAACCCATCAGAATTCTCTCTGGAGAAGGCATCAGTAATAGAGAGTAGGCCTCAAACAGGTATTTGCATACCCAACATTGACAGAAGTGTTATTTACAATAGCCAAAAGGTGGCAACTAAACTATCCATCAATGGATGAATGGAGAAGCAAAATGTGTATCCAACAGACAATGGAGTTTTTCGGCCTTAAAAAGCAAGGAAATTCTGACACACGCTACAACATGGATGCCAAGTGAAATAAGCCAGTCATGGCTGGGCGCAGTGGCTCACGCCTGTAATCCCAGCACTTTGGGAGGCCGAGGTGGGTGGATCACGAGGTTAGGAGTTCGAGACTGGCCTGGCCAACATGGTTAAACCCTGTCTCTACTAAAATACAAAAAATTAGCCGGGCATGGTGGTGTACGCCTGTAATCCCAGCTACTCGGGAGGCTGAGGCAGGAGAATCACTTGAACCCGGGAAGCAGAAATTGCAGTGAGCTGAGATCGTGCCACTGCACTCCAGCCTGGGCGATAGAGCAAGACTCTGTCTCAAAAAAAAAAAAAAAAAAAGAAAGAAAGAAAGAAAGAAAGAAGCCAGTCACAAAAAGACAAATACCGTATGATTCCACTTACATAAGGTCCTGTCAAAGATAAAATTGCAACAAATTTAAAGATGTTAATTGGCTTTTATTGATGAACTGAGAGTCAAGCAGGCCACAAAACCAGAATAGAAACTCTGGCCTGCAACGTGGTCAGGCAGTGTTGATGGGCTGAAAACCAAAGTGAGGTGTGGAGCTTAATTGGTTTGCCTTGTTTGAATCAGGTGGCAATCTATGATTGATTAAAGCTCAGCTGTTGTAGCTAACCAGAACTCAGCTATTTGTCACATGGGTATATGCCTAAGCTAACTAGGTTCACTTGGCATGAGTGACTCCATATTGGTTTGGTCTGTTGGGCCTGGTACAGAATCCTGGTCCAAATCAATTATCCCCTACAAATTTTACTTAACAGTACCTGGAGTAGTTAAACTCATAGGAAGAAAAAGTAAAATGGTGGTTACTATTCTGAGCATTTCTGAATGATCTTTTCATATTTTGAAAATGAGTCCTTTGATGGATGTATGGATTTGAAATCTTTTCTCCCACTCTGTGGCTTGTCTTTTTACTCCCTTTATGGTGTTTTTGTTTTATTTATTTATTTATTTGGATGAACCCATGTTCTTAATGGAGTAGAATTTATAAATATTTTTTCTTTTTATAGTTTGTGGGTTTTTTTTTTTCTTAAGACAGGGTCTCACTCTATTGCCCAGGCTTGAGTGCAGTGATGGGATCACAGCCCACTGCAGCCTCAGCCTCCAGGGCTCAAGTGATCCTCCCACCTCACCCTCTCAATTAACTGGGACTACAGCCATAGTGTCACCATGCCCAGCTAACTGTTAGTTTTAAATTTTTTGTAGAGATGAGGGTCTCACTATGTTGCCCAGGCTGGTCGACCTCCTGGCCTCAAGTGATCCTCCTGCCTCAGCCTCCCAAAGAGCTGGGATTACAGGCTTGAGCCACCATGCCTGGCATATTCCTATTTTTGAGAAGAGGTAGAAACTTCAGGGTCCATGCTTGTATCCACTTCTCTCTACTGCCCCCAAGAATAGCCATGATGTTTTTGAAGAAGGCCAAGGTGGAGGATCTGCCGCCCAGACACCAGGACTCACCACACAGCGGTAGTTTTTTATGCTCTATCATCCGGGCACAGGGACAGCTTTCCAAACAGTGGAACAAAACACAGCCCGGAGCAGATCCAAGCGCAGAGGGACGCTTGACCCACTGCTGAGGAAGCAGAGGGAAGGACAGACTTCACAGATGGGGCTGGGAAAACTGGCCAATCACGTGGAAAACATTAAATTGGATCTTGGACTTCACCCTCATACAAAAATCAATTCCAGGTTGATAAAATACTTCAATGTAAAAGGCAGATCTAAAGAGCTTTTCAGCTTGACACAGGAGAATCGTGTGCTGCTTGGGGCCAGCAAAGGGGTTTATGAATGAGACATAAAAAGCACAAACTAGGCTGGGCACGGTGGCTGACGCCTGTAATGGGAGGGAGAGGCAGGAAGATCACCTGAGCTCAGGAGTTCAAGACTAGCCTGGACAACATGGTGAAACCCCATCTCTACAAAAAATACATGTGTTGGCACATGCTAGTAGTCCCAGCTACTCAGGAGGCTGAGATGGGAGGACTGCTTGAGCCCAGGAGGTCGAGGCTGCAGTAAGCCGTGTTCACAGCAATATACTCCAGCCTGGGCCCCACAGCAAGACCCTGTTTCAAAAAAAAAAAAAGAAAGAAAGGAAAAAATCACAAACTACAAGAATAAAAATATTTATAAATATTATCTACCCCATTAAGAACATGGGCCCACCAAAACAAAAACAAAAACAAAAAACAAAAAGCAAAAACCTAGAAACACCACAGAGCAAAAAGATAAGCCACAGAGTGGGAAAAAAGATTGAAGGTCGCTGGCCTTGGACCCTAGGGAAGACCACAGAGGGGATTCCGGGCCCCTGAGACTGGGGGAGACTCACTTTCAAAATATGAGAAAATCACTCAGAAATGCTCAAAACACTCCTCTTGGAACACACCATTCATCTGGCCCCGAACGGGATGCACTGATTAGTCCTAGGATTTGGGCCCCCCAAACAAATGTTTCCTGGAAATGTGAGTTCCTCTTTAGTCTGACTTAAATTAGTTCAAGACTTGTAGGCCTTAAATTAAAGGCAGGACTGAAGCCCTCTGATTATAACCTCATAGTCCGATCCTGGGAGCAAGTGCTGTCTGAAATGTGAGAAAATGTTTAGCCGTGTCATTTGAAAAGCCGGTGGGTTCCTTTTGCCTGGGCATTAAAAACCCAGCCTCTGGGTGGTCTGCCCAGGTGGTCTCAGAGAAGGGTGGCCCAGGCTCTCTCCAGGCAAGCCCCAGATCCCTGGCCAGGCAGGGCAGAGCCAGGCCCATCAGGCCACACCCCTCCTGCGCTCAGCAGGTGTCCGCATGCCCAAGTGACAGCCACACCCCAGCCCTCTGCCTCCCTGGGAAGGGGGTTCCCTCTGCTCCCCTCAAGCATGGGGCGCTCTTCCCCCTCCCTCAGCAGGACAGGGAGCCCTCTGTCCCCAGGGACAGCCACAGTGGGCACAGCTGCGGTCACAGCCCCAGTGAGCCAGGGCTTACTTGGGTTTCCTGACGTCCGTCATCTTGGTGTGCTCCCCAAACTCCCGCTTCAGGAACTCCTCCAGGGGCCCTGACTCGTAGGGCCTGGAGCCCCGGAACACCTCATCCTTCATGCGAAAGTACACGCCACGCATGTAGGCCATGGACTTACCTAGGAACAAAGGGGTCAGAGGTGGGGAGATGCAGCGGCCACACACAGGGCTCCCGTAGAACAGCCTGCAGAGGGCCTGAGCGCAGGAGGTGGCAGGAGGAAGCGGGTTTACCGAAGCCTAAGCAAACCCACATTCTGGGCCCTTCCTTTGCAACCTCCCAGACAGAGAGAGAAACCCCCTTCTGGTTGGACATGGTGGCTCATGCCTGTAATCCCAGCACTTTGGGAGGCTGAGGCAGGTGGATCACTTGAGGTCAGGAGTTTGAGACCAGCCCGCCCAACATGGTGAAACCTCGTCTCTACTAAAAACACAAAAATTCACCAGGTGTGGTGGCGGGCGCCTGTAATCCCAGCTACTCGGGAGGCTGAGAGGCAGGAGAATCGCTTGAACCCAGGAGTGGAGGTTGCAGTGAGCTGAGATGCACCACTGCACTCTAGCCTGGGCAACAGAGAGACTCAAAAACCACTGAAGCCCCCCTTCAGGAGCCCCAAGGCTCCTGAATACCTCATCTTGTATTCATGATTTTGTATTATTTTCCTTAAAGAAGAGCCCCTCAAGAGTAAAAGCTTATAAAAGCTAGACCCACCTTGTTTGTCACAGAAAACAAGGAATAACCCTGTCCTTTGAGCCTTCAGAACAGACAGGGCCAAGGGGCCGGCTGCACCTCCAGGAAGGAGAAGCTGCCCCCACCTCCCCCGTGAGGCAGTGAGTTCCCCAGGGCCAGGGATGTACAAGCAGAGGGTAGCTGAAAGGAGGGCATCTGCCCACACCGGAGGATCCGCCAGGAGACCTCTCAAATCCCCTCCATGGCCCCTGGGAGTCTCAAGACCCCAGATGGGGAAGAAATGGTCCCTGAAGGAGGACATGGCCCTTTTGGAGAAGAAGCTAGGACTCTGCCCACTCAGACCTTGTGCCCGCCCTTGGACCCTATGGAAGACCAGAGAGGGGATGCTGGGACCCTGAGGCCGGGGGAGAGAGCTGGGCGCACCGCTGGAGACCCAGTCCTGACTGCCCAATTCACTGGGTGATCCTCTCTGGTTCTCAGTTTCCCCATCTGCTCACCTCGCAGGGCTATGGTGAGAATCATCAAAAGGAAATGAGATACCAGTCAATAAACCGCCGTGGACACGAACGTCCTGGCAACTTGACAGATGACTCTCCTCCTCCGCCCATGGGACTGTGTCCCCAGCACCTCCTGGACTGGCTGAGCCCCCTGCTCCTGAGGCTGGGGGTATGCCTGGCTCAGCTCTGCATCCCCAGCATCCAACATAGGCCTGGCCCACAGGCCCTGATACCCACCCTAGGGTGGGGAGTCCTCCCCTGGCACCTCCAAGACTTTGCATGACCAGCATCCAGATGTGGGGGCGCTCTGGAGAAAATGGAATCTAACCAGCACAGGGGCAGGGGCACCAGTCAGAGATGTTGAGGGGCCCAGGGGGTTGTGGGGAGCTGAGGACCCTGATCTGGGAGTGCCCATCCCCGCCGGTCAGCACCTAGAAGCTCAGACAGCTCCACAGAGGAGCCAGCACAACACAGGCCACCCGGCTATCTGTCCAGCAAGCCAGGCGCCTTTCCAAAGCGGCAGTGAGAGGAGACTACACAGTGGCCTGTGGCCTGGGAAGTGCCAGGCTGGGAGTCTAGGGGACTGCACTCCAGCCCAGTGACCCCATGGATGAGCTATGTGACTTCAGGTCATCCCTCCCGGCCTGGGGACTTAATTTCCCAGTAAAATGAAGTGTGCAGGCGAGGGCTCTGGCATCCTGAGGCTCAGTGGCTCCTCATTCCTGAGACTGCCTACTGCGTGCACCCTGGGAATGGGATTCCTTATGTGCAGCAGGCTGTGTGGCCCCTCGTGCCTGCTTTGCAGGGGTGAGGGGAGGAGGGGTTAAGGCAATCCATAGAAAATGCTTCCTATGCCAAAATTTCACACAGCCAGCTCTACCCTCTGTGGCCAGAGGGTGGGGGATCCCCAAACCCAAGCCCATGGGCCCAGCCCTCCTCCTTCCAGCCTGGGACCCCAGCACCTGCAGCCCCGCCCCTGCCTCCTCAAAGGGCTTATAGCCCTCCCCTGCCCCTCTACTCTCTTTTTGCAAAGCTCTGAAGACGAACTCGGCCCCTTGAGGACACAGGTCTCAGACCCGCCTGGCCCCATCCCCAGGGGCCGCCCTCACTGTGCAGAATGGCCAGGGCCAGGATGCCTCCAGTGCTGGTGCCCGCCACCCAGTCAAACAGGTCCTTGGTGGCCACACCCGAGGCCTTCTCGATGGCGATGAGGAGCTGGATGATGACGAGGCCTTTCACTCCTCCTCCGTCCAGGCACAGCAGGTGGTCGTGGCTGCAGTGGAAACAGCAGTGGGAGAGAGGAGGGTTCTGCCACAGCCTGGCACTTTACCTCCACCCTCATAGCCGTTGTCCCCTGCAGTTGTGCCCTGGCAGACAGACCCATACGGACCCGAGGAACTTCTGTCCTATGCAGGACAGCGAGGGTGGGGGTGAGGGCAGTAAAGGAACAAATGTCTAGTATTTCAGGGGCTGGAGAGTGCAACAGAGAAAGGGAAAGGAAGGTTGGGGGATGACCTCACTGACCAGGCGCCATCCCAGCAGGCTCTGGGCCAGTCTCCCCAACTTGGGACACCTGATTTTGGTCAGTATCAGGCCTGATCCAAAGCAGGTGCCTGATAAAGTCTGTTGGAATTAAATAAGGCTGGGGAAGGAGGGGCGGGGACCCTACAGCCAGGCCAGGAATGGACAGTGACAGGGTGTCAGGACCCTCCACACAAGGTGGGAGAAGCAAGGGAGGAAGGAAGAGGTTCTTGCCAGGGGCTATGGGAGAGGTGCTACCAGCATTAGCTCATGTCATTGTCCCAAACGCCTCTAAGGTAGACCCTCCCTGACATCCCTGTGCTTATTTATTTATTTAGAGACGGAGTTTCACTCTTGTTGCCCAGGATGGAGTGCAGTGGCGTGATCTCGGCTCACCGCAACCTCTGCCTCCCGGGTTCAAGCGATTCTCCTGCCTCAGCCTCCCGAGTAGCTGGGATCACAGGCGCCCGCCACCACACCCAGCTAATTTTGTATTTTTAGTAGAGACAGGGTTTCTCCATGTTGGCCAGGCTGGTCTTGAACTCCCAACCTCAGGTGATCCGCCTGCCTCGGCCTCCCAAAGTGCTGGGATTACAGGCACGAGCCACCATGCCCGGCTTCATTCATTCATTCATTCATTTATTTATAGAGACAGGGTCTCACTCTGTCGCCCAGGCTGGTGTGCGGTGGCACAATCACAGTTCACTGCAGCCTCAACCTTCTGGGCTCAAGTGATCCTCCCGAGTAGCTACAGGCAGGAGCCACCGCGCCTACTCTCTGTGCATATTTTTGATTGACGGAGGGAGTGTAGCTCAGAGGTTAGGTGACGGGAACCAAGTCATATGGATGTGGACTGGACCTGGACCTGGGTCTGCCGCCTCCTGAGTCACATGCTCTCCAACACACCCTGACACGTCTCCCCACATCCTGCCTGTCCTCATTGGCCATGCCCTGGGGGAATGCCTTTGTGGTCGATTCAGCCTGGAACCTTCCTCTGATCTTCTCATCTTCCCATCTCAGCTTGAATGTCACTACCTGAGAGAAGCCTGCCCTGATGCCATCAAGACCCTCCCGCACGGCCCGCCTGCTGCTCCACCCGCTTCCTGGTGGAGGCTGCTTGAACCATTCCATTCACAATCTTTCTTTTACTCTCTCCTGCACTGACCTGGAAGCTCCACCAGGGCAGAAGCTGCCTCTGCTCTGGGCAGCACTGTGTGTCAAGGGGATGCAGGAGGTGCCCAAGAGGGCTGATAAATGGAGGAGGCCCGGGTCCCACCTCTAGGGGTCTTTTCCTAGACCAGGTACCCAGCCCCCCAGCAAGCCTAAAGGTGGCAGGGGAGGCTACGCTGTTGCTGGAGGCCAAAGCAAACTCCTGAAGATGCGGGGCTGGCGACAGAGATCAACCCAGAGGGCGCAGGGCTCTGTAGCTTGGAAGGCCCAAGTGGGGAGGTACTGAGGGGTCTCCTGACTCTCGCCTCAGCCCCGCTCCAGGGAGGGTTCTGAGGCTCCAGAATCTGGGGAATCTGCTTTTCCTCCCTTGGGAAATGTGGGTCTCCCCTCAGGTGCAGCTACCTCACCTCAGCCCCTGCACAGGTGTGTGTATGTACATGCGTGTATGTACATGCATGTGTGTGCAGGTGTGTATATGTACATGCATGTGTGCATGCATGTTTGCATGTGCATGTGTGCATGCGTGTCCATGTGTTTGCATGTGTGCATGCATGTGTGCATGTGTTTGCATGTGTGCATGCATGTCCATGTGTTTGCATGTGTGCATGCATGTCCATGTGTTTGCATGTGTGCGTGCATGTCCATGTGTTTGCATGTGTGCGTGCATGTCCATGTGTTTGCATGTGGGCATGCATGCGTGTGCATGTGGGTGCATGTGCGTGTGTGTGTGTGCGTGTGTGCCTGCGTGCAAGAGCATGCAGGGGGCACAGGGGAGGGAATGCTGATGGGACAGGGGCACCTCCAGGGCACACAACAGGGTGGCATGGAAGTGAGTGCGACGTGTGAGGAACCACAGAGCTGCACGATCACTGCCTGGCCCTGGGAGTGGAGCTGCCTCTGATTCTGAGAAGAGAGCTTTCCCTGCAGGGGGCTGGCACTAGGTATAGAGTCCACAGAGAACCCAGAGAGAGGCTGGGGTAGCACAAAGGACGTGGGTTCGGAAGGCCCGGGTGTGAGTCGCCACCCTGACACTCACTCCGTGTGACCTTGAGCAAGTCACTTCACCTCTCAGGGGCTCAGGTTCTGCATCTGTGAAACAAGGTTACAAATTCCTCCCTGGGAAGGCTGTTAGGAACATGAGAGACTAATAAAGAATAAATGAATCAACTGCAGCAATCAAGGGAGGTGGCGATAGCACAGTGGCTGGAAACGCATTTGTCCTGGTACCTTGCCATGCCAGCTGGCACTGATTCCAAGCACCCGAGATTATGCCTGAAGGGCAAGGCCTGGGCATCTTCTCTTTGCATCCTGTCACCCAGGCCCGCCTCTTACAATGGGCCTGAGTATACAGCAGGTGCTGGGGAAGGCAGCCCACGCCACTATTCCACAGAGGGAGGTGGTTAAGGAAGCTGGTAGGAGCAGAGGGAAGCAGCTGCTGAGATCTCCCCAGGGGGGACCCGGGCATCTCCCCCTCCTCTAGCCATAAGGAGATCAGGGAGGGAGGCCAGAACACTGCGCCAGCCCCACCAAGTCCAAGAAGCCTGGCACCCTGGGCTGGTCTCCAGAGCTTGCACCGCCTGACATTAATGAACGAGCGACACAGGCTCTCCATGTTCTGTCTCTGCTTGAGAACTATACGACTAGGAGCAGAGCCACTTCGCTGGCTGTGAAGGTACAGACAGTAAAGCCCTGAGCCCACGACAGGGGGTGAGTGAGGGGCAGGAAAGCGCACATATTCCCCCCTCTGCCCCCGCTCTCGATCCACTTACGTCCGCTTCTCGTCCCTCATGGAGCCCAGGATGAATGCTGGCTTCCGGGCCCGCGAGATGTGCATGAGATCCTGCAGTTCTGTGAGGCACAGAGCAGGGCACGCTGGGGCCAGGCGGGTCCCCAGGCCCTGCCACCCCAGAGGTCCCTAGATCAAACCTGGGCTGTGCCTCGCCCACGGCCACGCCCTCACCCCCCCACTCCCCCTGTCATCTGTCCCTTCCCCACAGGAAGGACTCTGTTCCAGGAGAAAGCTGAGCCACAGGCCACAGGAGAGAAATGGGCTGGAGTGGAAAGGGGGGCCCACTGCTCTGGGAAGGGCTCCCCACCCTGCCCAGCCAGCTCCCAGGTTCCCCTCAATCTCTTCCTCTTAAAACCCCGAGGCATGAATTCCCTTGCGTGTCCTCTTCAGACTAAGTGCTTCTTCTTGCATCGGAGCCGATGCTGCGATAACCACCTGGGGCCTAAGAATTCTTATTCCCTATTGACAGGTGAGGCTCTAAGAGGGTCCATAATTCGCCCAAGGTCATTTAGTGAAAAGGCTGAGTCAGGACATTCCTCAGGGTTTAAGTCCATGGATGAAGGGAGACATCCCTTGTCCTGATCCCAGGTCTGGAAATCCCAGTGGCCTCCGGAATCAGGCCCACCATCCACTCTGTCCACGTCTTCCTTTGTGTCCAAGGCCTGCCCCATGCCCACCCAACTGACTAGCTGACCCTCCTGATAAGCAGCCCAGTCCTCAGGTGCCTGGCGCAGCAGCCTGTGTGACCCCAACTCTGACAGTCCCCCACCACTGTGCAGAGTCTACAAGCAGCAAAGCAGAACCGAGGGCTGCGAAGCGGTGTCTCCCGCTCCCCAGGGCACAAGGCTGCACAGTGAACAAGGGAAGCAGGAGAGTGGCCGAGAGAGGCCGTGGACAGAGTGCCGGGGACAGGATGCAGGGGAGGGGGCGTGTGGCATGCATGCAGCTGAGAAGGACGAGTTAGGGAATGAGAGCTAGAGCTAATGTCGCATGGCTAGGCTCCGCGGCCTCTCCAGGCCCAGGGCGTTACCCATCTGACGCCGCACCCCAGGCCCACCATCCGGCCTGGCTTGGGTGACTGCCTGCAAAATTGAGAGATAAAGATGGGAGGTGGAGGGGATTAGTTCCTGGGAGGAGAAAGAGAGGTGGAGCCAGAAGGACAAGGAGCCATGGTCACGGTGCCTCTCCAGAGCTCCAGGCTTGGTCGGGCTACCCTGGCTGGAGGTGCTGCCGCCTCCACAGTTAAGTCTGGCTCACCAAGGACTGGCTCCTGGCTGCCCTCTGTTCAGGGGACCCCACTCCCAAACAACTGAGGTTCCTGAGTGGGCCAGCCCACAGAAAGTCCAGAGAAGGGTCCCGTCTAGTCTGGGGATGTCTCCCTGGGCACCAAGGAATGCACCGGGGCAGATGCCGGCTGCCTGGCCACATTCAACGTCTGAAAGTCACCATGGGGCCAGGAAGGGGGCACACAGGTCTCAGGCCCAACCGAGATTCAAACAGTGTGACAGAGGTGAAGCCAGAGTGACAGGTGAAGCCAGAGGGACAGAGGAGGAGCCAGAGGGCCTGGGCCCCCAGTCCCCCGACAGCACTCCTCGCTGCCCACCCTGAGCGCCCTGGGGACAGGAGGGCAATGAGAGCAGCTACCTTATGAGTGCCACTGGAAACACCTAGGCCTGAGACTGTGTGCAGGGCACATCCTCTCAGGGGCAACGGAGCGTGGGACATCAGCCAGGGATGCCCTAGGCCTCTGGGATCTGTGGGTTGCTGGCTGCCTAGAGGCTGACAACTCCAGCTCCATCCTCCCTGGCTCCCTTCAGTGACTTCTGTCCTGGGGATCCTGTTGCTTTGGTGGGGCCTGCTCAGATCCAGGGGCCTGGGAACCAGCTGGAGAAGAAGGAGTTGGGAGGCGAGGCCTACCTAGGTTGTTTAGGCTGATCGGTGGGGGCTGAGCTCTTTCCAGGGAGAAGGGATGATGTGGCGCTGCAGAGCCCTGCTCCGCGGGGACACTGTGGATGGGTGGGAAGCAGTATTCGGCCCCCACGGTTCTCAGCAGAGTCAAGATCGCCTTCCTGGTGACAACTTGTCATGGTTTGGGGAAGGGGAGATCGCACAGGATCAGAAATGATGTCAACATGCAAAGGAGAGGCCCCTCCTTTCCACACTCCATCCCCTGTCCCAGCTACCAGGCCCTGGGCACGTGGGCTGCTCCAGAGGCCTCAGCCCACCCCGACAGGGACTGCTGCCCCCAGGCTGGTACATCCCAAGAAGCTTCCTAAAGCCAGGGAAGGAAGATATGGGAGGAGGAGGTCAGTGTCACCCTGCCCGATGCCTGTGGGAACCCCTTCTTTCCTTCTACTCCAGCCGAGAAAGCAGGAATCCCACGGCCACGTTCAGTGATTCTCAAAAATGCTAAGTGATAGTTCAGGGTTCCAAAGGGACTAAAGAGCCAGCCAGTGGGCACCTATTCCATTTGATGGATGGGATTGCTGAGAAGGAGGTCACAGATGCGGTGCTTGCAGACACACACGTGTGCACTGGCACACATACACTGCTGCCATCAGGTACCTGCCCACAGTGACCCCCACAGCTCCTGAAACCCTCCAGAGCAGGCTCCAGGCCTCTGGTGAGGTGGATCTGCTCTGTCCAGCTCTGAAGCTAAGGCTCACTGGGCGAGCGTGCAGCATGTGGCCATGCACTCTGCCCAGAGCTCGTGCAGTATCGTGCATGCACCCTATGGTCATTCCAGCCAGTGGTTCCATCAGTGAATTCCCCAACAGTGGGGGAAGAAGGCTGCTGCTGGCTCTTCTGTCCCCACCTCTGCTGGGGATCTTAGCACCCTGAGGTGGGGGGCGCTACACGGAAGAGGATGCTGGTATAGCAAGCCCCGTGGTGGGCCTGCATCTACTGCTCAGGGCCCTTGCGCTTGGGTAAGGAAGCCCCCTCTCTGAGTACGAGGTGCTCCTGGCAACTCTGAGCAGGGCGGGTCAGCACAGGATGCTGGCGCCTGATGGCTGGGACTTCCCTCTTCCTCAGTCCCTGTATCCACCCAACCCTCGCCCCACTCCGGCCCCAGAGTGCAGAGCACATACGTCTGCTGATCTTGGAGGCTAGGAATGTAGGAGTCTCCCCAAAGTCATTCGGGGTGTCCACTTCTGCTCCAAACACAATGAGGGCCTTGATCATCTCCACGTTGTCTTTCTGTCGGGGATGGAGAGAGTCAGATGTGCAACCGCCAGGGAAGTGAAGAACAAAGGGGCCCCTGGCTGCCGGCCCCAACCTGTCAACTCACCCAGCGGGCCTCTCCTCAGCGCGGGGAGACACTGGAACCCTCCTCACCCCCACCCAAGTCAATCTTGTAGTCCAAAGGCTGCCTTTTGTTGGCTGGGGACCTGACAAACAGGCTTAAAAGCACCCACAGGGGAGGGTGTAAGAACCCAGGCAGAAACTAGAGGTGATTTGCTCCTGCTCTGCCAGCTCCGCCTCCAAGGAAGCAGTGCATCTGTGACCCCGACCCAGGAGCCATGGGGACACAGTAGGTCAGCTGCTGATGGCTTTCAGGAGTAGCAAGGAGAGGGTGGGTGAGGGCAGGGAAGGCCATCTTGCCCACCCAGTCCAGGGTGTCATCCCTGAGGGGTAACCGAACACACGTGCCCCTGATGGCAGCCTTCAGGGGAGTGTCCCCGCGAAGAGCATCACACATCTCCACACCTGGAGGCCAGGCAGGGGCGCAGAGCATGGCATGGTTTCACAGGACACACTGGCCACCTGGAACTGTGGGCTCTGGCCTTGTCACCTTCCTCTTCTTGGGACCTGATTTCCCTGCCTAGAGAATGAAGCTGTGGGTCTAGATTGGGGTTTTCCAAACAGTTCTTCACATTCTATTAGGACTTCTATGGCTACAGATATGTGTGTGTTTTCAGCATTAACTGCGATTTTTTGTTGTTGTTACTGGTTTTTTTTTTTTTTTTTTTGAGACGGAGTCTCACTCTGTCACCCAGGCTGGAGTGCAGTGGCGCGATTTCAGCTCACTGCAACCTCTGCCTCCCGAGTTCAAGCAATTCTCCTGCCTCAGCCTCCCAAGTAGCTGGGATTACAGGTGCCCGCCACTATGCCCAGCTAATTTTTTGTATTTTTAGTGGAGACAGGGTTTCACCATGTTGGCCAGGCTGGTCTTGAACTCCTGACCTCGTGATTCGCCCACCTTGGCCTCCCAAAGTGCTGGGATTACAGGCGTGAGCCACTGCGCCCTGCATTGGTTACCTTTTATGGTTGGCACTGGATGGATGGATGGCCATTTATGGTAGTGATGCAACATTTCTCTCAAAATAAATTTAAGTCAGTTTAAAAGTAAGCCAGGCCAGGCGCGGTGGCTCACGCTTGTAATCCCAGCAGTTTGGGAGGCTGAGGCAGGTGGATCACCTGAGGTCGGGAGTTCAAGAACAGCCTGACCAACATGGAGAAACCCCGTCTCTACTAAAAATACAAAATTAGCCAGGCGTGGTGGCGCACGCCTGTAATCCCAGCTACTCGGGAAGCTGAGGCAGGAGAATCGCTTGAACCCGGGAGGCAGAGGTTGCAGTGAGCCGAGATCGCGCCATTGCACTCCAGCCTGGGCAACAAAAGTGAAACTCTGTCTCAAAATAAATAAATAAATAAATAAATAAAAGTAAGCCAATTTGAAGAGGTGATTAAGTACATAATTGTAAAGGTGGTTGATGAATATGCCAAAAACTGTGAAGATGGGAAGAAGATGACCGAAGTCTATCAACAGTTCTTAAAGCAAGACCTGGGAACCCCTGTGAATGCGTGATACCCTTTCAGAGGTCTCACACCCAGCTAATTTTGCATTTTTAGTAGAGACGGGGTTTCGCCATGTTGGCCAGGCTGGTCTCAAACTCCTGGCCTCAGGTGATCTGCCCATCTTGGCCTCCCAAAGTGCTGGGATTACAGGTGTACACGAGCCACTGTACCTGGCCAGTTATTTTTTAAGTTTTTAAAAAATATTTTAAATTTAATTTTTGTGGGTACATAGTAGGTGTATATATTTTTGTTATTTTTAAATGAATTAATATTTTGAAAATTTCACACTTTAAATTTCTAATATGGTAAATATAGATAAAGAAAATCCAAATGATTAAAAAATCTTTGTGATCCTCAATAATTTTTGAGAGTATAAAGGGATCAAAAAGGCCAAAAAACTTGAGAACTGCTGAGTAAGATCATTCCAAGGGCCCACCCAGTGCTAAAAATGTCCACAGTTTCAAAAATGAAACTATTTATAGTTTCAGCCTTTTGGGCAACAACATCTCTTCCAAGTTTTGACCTTTGGTATAAAACAGGATGTCCTTGAACGTGTCCTGAATCAACTTCTTTTAGAGTCCTGGGGGTCTCTCATGTTCTGTCACTGAGACTCAGTAAACAGACTTATGTACATATGGTATTGCTATAGAATATGTGCACACAGTGAAGCGCAGTGGCTCATGCCTGTAATCCCAGCACTTTGGGGTGCCAAGGCGGGTGGATCATTAGGTCAGGAGTTCGAGACCTCCTGGCCAACACAGTGAAACCCTGTCTCTACTAAAAATACAAAAATTAGCTGGGCATGGTGAAGCGTGCCTGTAGTCCCAGCTACTCGGGAGGCTGAGGCAGGAGAATCGCTTGAACCCAGGAGGCGGAGGTTGTGGTGAGCTGAGATCGCACCACTGCACTCCAGCCTGGGCGACAGTGCAAGACTCCATCTCAAAACAAAAGAATACGTGTACACATATATGTCTGTAACACAGTAACAGTCCTCCTCTGCTAGGTTTAATATGTTCATACTCTAGTTGTCTAACCAGATAGTCAGGGCTTTGAGGGCAGGAACTGTGTTCTAAAATAAACCAACGAATGTGCCTGGCACCTGCCACGGGCTGCTGGGCTGCACACTCAGGCTTTGCCTGCCAGGATCTTACAGCCTCCCAGGGGAGATGAGAGCAACACGCAGACCCGTGAAGGGAAGCAGGATGCTCACTCGGGCCAGGTACTGCGTGTGTCACTTAGACATTCTGTAGAGGGTGACCAAGTGTCCACCACAACTTTTCCATAACTCTTCCAGATAAGTATTCATGCCACCATTTTCCAGATGAGGAGATCGAGGCTGACAGGTGACATGGCTTGCCCAGGGCCAGTCTGTGGCCAGAGCTGTCATTTTTCCCTCTTGTGCCATGCAAGTGCCAAACGGAGGCACAGGTGGAAAAGGTACCAAAGCACACAGGAGGTGGTGTTATTTTGGGCTGAGAGGGGGACTTGGAAGGCTTCCTGCGGGAGGAGTCAGGGTCTGAAATGAGCTTTGGGTGGGAAGATGATTTGGAGCAGCTGAAGATAGGAGGGAGACAGTGGGGAGGAGTGCTCCAGTCCGGACAGCCCTCCTGCATTCCCACCAGCCCCACAGGGCAGGACACGTGGTCCCAGGCTCACCGACATGGCCAGGTGCAGCGGGGTGTTGCCATGCTCTCCGCGGGCATCCGCGTTGGCCCCGTGGGTCAGCAACACTATGGCGCAGTCGAAGCGGTTGCGCATCACCGCCACGTGCAGGGCCGTGTTCCCTGCGGAGCTGGTGCTGTTCACGTGGCAGCCCCATTTCAGCAGCATGCGGGCCATCTGCGGGAGACGGTCAGGCCGAGTTAGCACAGGCACTAGGGGAGTTGCCGTACCCTGGGACACGTGGGCACTGCCACTTCCGCTCTGAGAGGCCTACAGGTACTGGGACGTTGGAAAGCACTAGCAACAGGATTCCAGGGGCAGGCCCCAGTTCTAGGGGGGGGCCTAGACTGCCTCCCATACCATCAGCATCCCAAGACTAGGGACAAAAAGCCAAAGATGTGCTGACTGTTTTATGAGGCTTCTGGTCCTTTCCTAGCGCCAACAGAACCCACTCTCCTTGCAAAGGCTCCTCTGGGGCCTGTCCTGAAGCACCCTGCTCCGTGCATCCCCCCCGGAACCCTGCAAAGGTATCACCTCTCACTGGGCCTTGGCAGTGCACATCCCTGGGAGAGCCTTGGGACCAGGGAGGGGAGCCTGGCTTTGGAGTCACAGACCTGAGCCCAAAGCCCAGCTCCACTCATACCAGCTGCCTGCGCTTGGACGGGTCACTGTAGCCATGTGCACCTCAGGTTTCTCTTCTGTGAAGATGGGAATGCAAGTCCCCACCTCACAGCATGTGATGACAATGAGTGACCAAACCTACACAGAAGGGCCTGACTCGGTGTCCAGCTCCTGGAACGCGGAGGTACCCCCGAGGCTGGCAGTGCCCTTCCTCCTGGCCCATCACATTGAGAAGTAGGCCATGAACTCTGGGGCATCCCATTCCCTGTCAAGCTGTGCTTCCTGGTGATGAGACCAGAGGCCTCCATCCTCCCAGGAGGACAGAGCTTAGCTTAGGGGAAGAACTCAGAGGAGATGCCCAGCCAGGCTCCCTGTGTGTGCAGCTAGGCCCAGCACCACCACCACCATCATCATTGATCATCATCATCATCGTCTTGATGGTTAATAATGAGTGTCAACTTGATTGGATTGAAGGATGTAAAGTATTGACCCCGGGTGTGTCTGAGAGGGTGCTGCTAATGGAGATTAACATCTGAGTCAGTGGGCTGGGGAAGGCAGACCTACCCTTAATCTGGGTGGGCACCATCTAATCAGCTGCCAGCACAGCCAGAATATAAAGCAGACGGAAAAAAATGTGAAAAGGCTAGACCGGCTTAGCCTCCCAGCCTACATCTTTCTCCCGTGCTGGATGCTTCCTGCCCTCAAACATCAGACTCCAAGTCCTTCAGCTTTCGGACTTGGACTGGCTTCCTTGCTCCTCAGCTTGAGATGGCCTATTGTGGGACCTTGTGATCGTGTGAGTTAATGCTTCTTAATAAACCCCCCTTTAGGCCAGGCGCAGTGGCTCACCCCTGTAATCCCAGCACTTTGGGAGGCCAAGGCAGGCGGATCACGAGGTCAGGAGATCGAGACCATCCTGGCTAACATGGTAAAACCCCGTCTCTACTAAAAATACAAAAAAATTAGCCAGGTGTGGTGGCGGGCGCCTGTAGTCCCAGCTACTCAGGAGGCTGAGGCAGGAGAATGGTGTGAACCTGGGAGGCAGAGCTTGCAGTGAGCCAAGATTGTGCCACTGCACTCCAGCCTGGGCGACAGAGCGAGACTCCATCTCAAAAAAAATTAAATAAATAAATAAACCCATATATATATATCCTATTAGTTCTGGCCCTCTAGAGAATCCTGACTAATAATAGAATCATCATCACGCCACCTTCTATTTGGGAAGCACTTTACAATTTGTGCCAAGTTTTGTCACACACTGCCTTGCTGACTTCACCACATCTCCAAAGCAGAATTCATGGATGAGGAAACTGAGGCACAGGGCGGATCCCCCCGCCCAGCCAGACAGCAGCAGAGCCCTGCCAGGATCCCAGCTCTTCATGGTCTTCTCTGCCTACAGACCCACTGCAAGGTCAGCCCCCAAGTGCTAGCCTCAGGGTCCTCTTGGGAACCCGCTTCCTGAGGGCCCTGAGGACCTGGGGGGCCCAGCCCCCTGCCCCACCCACCTACCTCAGGATCCACTCACCTCTGCGTTCTTGGCCCAGTGGAGGGGACTGGCTCCGTAACGGGGGTCTTTGCTGTGGATCTGGCTGCTGTCCATGCTGATGATCATCTCCGCACACCTGGGGAGAGAGGGGCCCCGGCTGGTGAGCAGAGGCTGGGGTCCGCGTGGCGTGGGATGAAGCCAGGACTTGGAGCTTCATCTACTGCTTACAGAGAGCATCACTGCAAACAAAGTTCAGCAAACCCAACCAGCACACTCACCATGGTTAAGGCTGTACTGAGTCCCTCAAGGCACAACTAACCCCCTCCTCCAGGAAGCCTTCCTGATGACTGCCACCAGCAATGATCACCCTCCTTGGTGCTGGCTTTAGAGTTAGATGGGCTTGAAGTCAAGCCCCAGCTTCTTCACTGGTGGCCTCCAGAAGCTGACCAACATGGAGAGAGTGCTGAGAGGAGTGGCTGGGGTGTAAGGAAGACCAGGCATTTCAGAGCCCGGTTCTGCCTGGCACACAGCCACCCTCCACCTCCTTTTACCACACTGTCAGTGAGTCACACAGTGACCTGCATGCTATAGGAAGCAGTATGACAGAGTGGGAAAGAGCACAATTGCTTTCTACTCAGTGTCTGAGGCAAGCAGTGTCCACCATATATCTTAACATCTCCAGCCTCAGAGCAGAGGCCCCGGGTTCACAAGCCTCATTAGGCCCGGCCTGGCCCGAAGAAAGTGCTCCATCATTGTATTATGGGTAGGAATCTCGGTTCACAAGTTCAGCTGTGCAAGGAGGAGACTTTAAAATTTTTCCGGCTGGGCGCGGTGGCTCACGCCTGTAATCCCAACACTTTGGGAGGCTGAGGCAGGCGGATCACCTGAGGTCGGGAGTATCAAAGGATGGAACTCAGGGACTTGAATGGACATTTGCAGACCCATGTGCACAGCAGCATTCTTCACAACAGACAAAAGGTGGAAACAACCTAGGCGTCTATCAGTGAAGGACTGAATGGATAAACAAAATAGTATTCTGCCTTAAAAAGAAAGGAAATTCTGATACGTGCTACAACATGGATGAACCTTGAAGACATCATGCTAAGTGAAATAAGCCACGCACAAAAGGACAATGCTGTATGATTTCACTGATACAAGGTTCTAGAACAGGCAAGTTCTGAGAGACAGAGAGGATATGAGAGGTTATCAGGGGCTGTGGGGAGGGGAGAATTGGGAGTTATTAATGGTTACAGTTTCTGTTTCAGGTGATAAAAGTTTTAGAAAGAGGTGATGGTTGGACAACATTGTAAATGTGATTAAAACCACCGAATTGTACACTTAAAAGTGGCTAAAATGGGCCGGGCGTGGTGGCTCACGCCTGTCATCCCAGCACTTTGGGAGGCCGAGGTGGGTGGATCACCTGAGGTCGGCAGTTCGAGACCAGCCTGACCAACATGGAGAAACCCTGTCTCTACTAAAAAATACAAAATTAACTGGGCATGGTGGTGCATGCCTGTAATCCCAGCTACTACTCAGGAGGCTGAGGCAGGAGAATCACTTGAACCCAGGAGGTGGAGGTTGCAGTGAGCCAAGATCGCGCCATTGCACTCCAGCCTGAGCAACAAGAGCGAAACTCTGTCTCAAAAACAAAAAACAAAAAACCAAAGTGGTTAAAATGGCTAATTTAATGTTATATATAATTTACCACAGTTGAAAAAATCAACATAATATATCAGAACCATTGTATACTTTCAATAGGTGGATTGTATGGAATAGGAACTATATCTCAATAAAGCTTTTTTTTTTTTTTTTTTTTAGTGCAATTACTAGGACAGCCCACATGGGTTTAATTCCCAGGTCTGGCACTTACTGACTGCCTGACTCTGAGTAAGTTACTTAACCTCTCTAAGCCTTAGTTTCCTCATCTGTTTTTGGTTTGTTTGTTTGTTGTTTGTTGTTTGAGATTGTTTGAGACAGGATTTCCCTTTGTCACACAGGCTGGAGAGCAATGGCATGATCATAGCTCACTGTAGCCTCAGACTCCTGGGCTCAAGCCTCAGCCTCCCAAAGTGCTGGGATTAGAGGCATGAGCCACCACACTTGGCCCTCAGCTTTAAAAGGGGAATAAAATACATCGGCTGTCTGGGCTATAGTGAAATAGCCCACATGAAGGCTAAGCCGGTGGCTGGGACAGCGTTAGTGTTCAGCTGCTCTTCTCTATTATTAGGGGTGCCCAGTGCAGGCCCAGGATTTATGCTGCCCAGCTCCCTACAGCCCTTTTGCCAGGGCTTGGTGCTCAGCACTAGGCACATGGAATCAGACCCAGCTTCTTTCCCTAGGCCCTCTGGAGCCCCTCAAGTCTTCACCCAAGTGGCCAGCTCCGGCTAGTGTCCACGGCTTGGCTGGGGCTCTGCTGCCTCCAAGCCTTCCCTGAACTCCAGCTGCCTGAGTGCTGTCTCTGAGCTCCTAGTGCAGCCCCCAGGCATTCTCAGTCTCAGCCTCCATCTCACTGTCTGGGATTATCTGTTTCCCTTCCCCAGCAGGGGCTTAACCATCTGAGAACCGCAGGCACAAACCCAGCTTTGTGGGAAAGGTCGGCTGCATTGAAAAGCAGCAGAGGTGGCCGGGGGCGGTGGCTCACGCCTGTAATCCCAGCATGTTGGGAGGGCAAGGCAGGTAGATCACCTGAGGTCAGGAGTTCAAGACTAGCCTGGTCAACATGATGAAACCCCATCTCTACTAAAAATACAAAAATTAGCTGGGCATGGTAGCGCACACCTGTAATCCCAGCTCCTTGGGAGGCTGAGGCAGGAGAATCAGTTGAACCTGGGAGGCAGAGGTTGCAGTGAGCCAAGATCAGGCCATTTTGCACTCCAGCCTGGGTGACAGAGTGAAACTCTGTCTCAAAAACAAAACAAAGAAAAGAAAAGAAAAAGAAAAAGAAAAACAGCGAGGGAGCTCCTAGTCTGAGCTGTGAGGGAACCACCTGTTAGTAACACTGAGGCTGTGCGATTCTTGGAGTAGGGCTGTGCTGGCTGCCATGTCGATAAGGGATCTCCCTGCTCCACTCAAGGTAGGAGCCTCTTCCTTTGTCTTCTGTGCAAGATTCTCTTATGTGATGGGACGCTGGACCCACCCAGGATGGCCTGTGTGGGGACAGAGGGACCGGTGAGGGCTGAGGTTGTTTGAAGAGAGAGAAAACAGGTCAATTACAGCTCCTGCCCAGTACAGCTCAGGGTGGCTGGAGACAGGCAACAGTGGGGCTATGTGCCAGCCCTTTGGGTAGAGAAGAGCACCACCTGTCACCTGGTGTCCACTCAGGTCACAACCTGCAAATGGGGAACCTGACTGCGGGGCTGGGGGTGTTGGTATCTTCTCTGTTTGGTCGACTATTTCTGAAAGTTCTAGCTCATTCTGGTGTGCTTGGGAGATTCAAGGAAAGGAGGGTTTGTCCATGCTTGGTCCAGCCCTTAGAAGGGCTAGCAATGCCCCATAGGGCTAGCAAGGTGGATGCAGCTCCCAGAGGAAGGAACAACCTGAGGACAGGCACGAGTGCCAGTCTCCCTGCCTGAGTGCTGGCCGCCCATGCCTTCTCACTGCTTGTCTGGCACTGCGCTGGGAGGTTCTGGGTGGCTGGGGTGTCTCCTGTCCCAGAGTGGCTTATTCATTTCAGTGAGGCCGGTGCTTTAGCACAGTGCCAGGATCGAAGGACTCATTGGCTCATTCATTCATTCTAGATGTTGTTCCTGTTAGATGGTATTTTTTTTTTTTTTTTTTTTTTGAGATGGAGTCTTGTTCTGTCGCCCTGGCTGGAATGCTGTGGCACGATCTCGAATCACTGCGACCTCTGCCTCCCAGTTTCAAACAATTCTCCTGTCTCAGCCTCCTGAGTAGCTGGGACTACAGGCACACGCCACCACAAGCTGGCTAATTTTTGTATTTTTAGTAGAGACAGGGTTTCACCATATTGGTCAGGCTGGTCTAGAACTCCTGACTTCAGGTGATCCACCCACCTTGGCCTCCCAAAGTGCTGGGATTACAGGCGTGAGCCACCGCGCCTGGCCTAGATAGTATTTTGAGATTTGAGATATTCATCTCTTTTATCCTTTTTATCTCATCCCCCACCCCTTTGAAAATAATTTTCCTGACACCAGGGTTTCCCAGGCTCCCAAAACATGAGCCTGCACCTGCCTCCCAACAGTGCCACCAGCCAGAAAGGAAAGAGGCATCTAGGTGGACGGGCGCTCGGCCACCTTACCAAGCATTTCCCAGGCTTTGAGCTGGGCACACAAGAAACCAAGGGGCACTGAAGCCATCAGGGGGGCTGTTCAGATCAGGCTGGGCTGGGTTAGAGGAGGGGCCAGGTGAGCCTTGGGGTTGCATCAGACTCCAGACCTGGAGTACCATCTGGAGGGGAGCTGGAAAGAGGAGACCCCAAAGAGGGCTAAGATTGGTTGTCTCCAGTTTTATAGAGGGAGATTCACTCCTAGGAATTAAGGTACATTATAGAAATTTATTTTTATTTATTTATTTATTTATTTTTTGAGACGAAGTTTTGCTCTTATTGCCCAGGCTGGAGTGCAACGGTGCGATCTCGGCTCACTGCAACCTCCACCTCCCGGGTTCAACCGATTCTCCTGCCTCAGCCTTCCGAGTAGCTGGGATTACAGGCATGTGTCACCACGGCCGGCTAATTTTGTATTTTTTAGTGGAGACGGGGTTTATTCATGTTGGTCAGGCTGGTCTTGAACTCCCGACCTCAGGTGATCTGCCCGCCCCTGCCTCCCAAAGTGTTGGGATTACAGGCGTGAGCCACTGCGCCCAGCCAGAAAAATTTTAAAGTCTCCTCCTTGCACAGCTGAACTTGTGAACTGAGATTCCTACCCATGATACAATGATGGAGCACCTTCTTTGGGCCAGGCCGGGCCTAATGAGGCTTGTGAATCCGGGGCCTCTGCTCTGAGGCTGGAGATGCTAAGATCTATGGTGGACACTGCTTGCCTCAGGCACGGGACAGGTGACAGGAGAGCTGGAGCCCAGCAGGCCAGCAGATGGGGAGGGGAGGAGGTCTTACCCCTTCTGAGAGAACTTCATGGCCGAATGGATGGGGTAGCCATTGGGGCCCATGATGTTGCAGCGAGCGTTGCACAGCAGCAGCACGCGGACCATCTCCTGCTTCCCCAGCTGGCAGGCCAGGTGCAGCGGGGTCAGCCCTTGGTTATTCACCTGATTCAGGCCAGCCACTGCGTTCCTTCCAAGGAGCTGATGAAAGAGGAAGGGAAGTTTGACTCCATAGGATGCTGATAAGAACGTAAAGAGGCCGAGAGCAGTGGCTCATGCCTGTAATCCTAGCACTTTGGGAGGCCAATGTGGGTGGATCACCTGAGGTCAAGAGTTTGAGACCAGCCTGGCCAACATGGTGAAATGTCGTCTCTTCTAAAGATACAAAAATTAGCCGGGCATGGTGGCAGGCACCTGTAATCCCAGCTACTCAGGAACCTGAGAAAAGAGAATCGTTTGAACCCAGGAGGCAGAGGTTGCAGTGAGCTGAGATTGCGTCATTGCACTCTAGCCTGGGCAATAGAGCAAAAACTCTATCTAAAAAAAAAAACGTAAAGAGAAGCACCAGGAAAGCCAAGTGCCAGTGTGGATGGGAGGGAGGCGGTCGACCTGGCATGACTGTGGCTCACATGAAACATTTCTGAGTCAAGGAACTTAAAAGGTAGCTGTGTCTCAGGATGGGCACTGGGGGTCCAGGTGGGAGTGATTCTTGCTTTTCATTCTGTCCTGATTGATTTTTTTTCTACATGCAGGTACTATGTTTTCAGTGAAAGAACAGCAGTATTAAAAAGAGAGCTAGGGGCCACGTGCAGTGGCTCATGCCTGTAATTCCAACACATTGGGAGGTGAGAGGATCACTTGAGACCAAGAGTATGATACCAGCCTGGGCAACATAGGGAGACCCCATCTGTACCAAAAAAATTTTAAAAATTAGCCGGTGTGGGCTGGGTGTGGTGGCTCACGCCTGTAATCCCAGCACTTTGGGAGGCCGAGGCAGGCTGATCACAAGGTCAGGAGACCAAGACCATCCTGGCGAACATGGTGAAACGCCATCTCTACTAAAAATACAAAAAAAATTTGCCAGGCGTGCTGGTGGGCACCTGTAGTCCCAGCTACTCCGGAGGCTGAGGCAGGAGAATGGCGTGAACCCGGGAGACGGAGCTTGCAGTGAGCCGAGATCGCGCCGCTGCACTCCAGCCTGGGCGACAGGGCAAGACTCCGTCTCAAAAAAAAAAAAAAATTAGCCCGTGTGGTGGCACGAGCCTGTAGTCCCAGCTGCTCAGGAGGCTGAGGTGGGAGGATCACCTGAGCCCAGGAGGTCGAGGCTGCAGTGAGCCATGATCACACCACCGCACTCCAGCCTGGGCGACAGAGCTAGATCCTGTCTCAAAAAAAAGAAAGCGCTTGGCTCAATGCTGTCCCCATGAGGTTCATTACAACCACAGTGTACCCATGTGACAGCAGGGTCACCTCACAGCAGTCCCACTGGACCTGGAGGCAGGCCAGAGACACAGCAGGGAGAGCAAGGGGCTGGCATCGAGGCCAATGGAAGGTCAAGCCCCACTCTCTCAGCTTTGTGGCCCTCCCTGGGCACGCTTCTTAACAACACTGAACCTCAGTTTCTTCGGAGAGGAAAGGGGAATAATGACCTCCACCCCATGAGTGTATTCTGAGAATTAACTAGAACACATACAACACTCAGTTCAGGGTCAGGCACCAGTCAGCACCGGATAAAGGACAGCCGCAGTCGTGCATGACTATCGAGAAGCGGGTGTGCACGCCCCCGCGTGGAGGCAGAGTCTGCGAGGCACCGTACTGGGTGTGCAGAGGATTCTCTGCAAAAATGCAGTTCAATGGTGGGTGGAGAATTCCCTTCCCTGAGAGCAAGAAGCATAAGATATGAATCCACATTTTCTGGGCCAGGCACAGTGGCTCACACCTGTAATCCTGGCATTTTGGGAGGCTGAGGCGGGTGGATCACTTAAGGCCAGGAGTTGGAGACCAGCCTGGGCAACATGGCAAAACTCCATCTCTACTAAAATATGGAAATTACCCAGGCATAGTGGCACATGCCTGTAATCCCAGCTACTCAGGAAGCTGAGGCACGAGCATCACTTGAACCCAAGAGGTGGAGGTTGCAGTGAGCCGAGATCGCACCACTGCACTCCAGCCTGGGAGACACAGGGAGACTCTGTCTCAAAAAAAAAAAAAAAAAGGAATCCACATTTTCTGGTATAACGTAGTTGCATTCTGATGCCAAGGCAGAGAGAACATGATCTTTAGAAAGAATTTTCTAATTCTAGACAATAAAACATAATCCAACATCCTGCCTTTTCTGTTCAATCTAATATATGAAATAGCTATTTAATAGTATCACGCCATCTGCTTGCCCACAATTAAAAAATCACATCTTTTGCCCAGGTAATCAAAAATGTTAACAGGAGGGCCTCTGGCACAAACGCCTACAGGAACTGGAGAGAGTTTGGTTTGCTTGGTTTGAATTCCTGTAAAACAGGGGTGTCCAATATTTTGGCCTCCCTGGGCCACATTGGAAGAAGAATTGTCTTGGGTCACACATAAAATACATGAACGCTAACGACAGCTGATCTAAAAAAAAGGTCCAGGCATGAATCTCATAATGTTGTAAGAAAGTTTGTGAATTTGTGTTGGGCCACATTCAAAGCCGTCCTGGGTTGCATGCAGCCTGCAGGGCCACAGATTGGACAAGCTTGCTAAAGGTTAAGCCCAGGTCCCGCTGGCCCACGAGCCCCTCCAGGCAGGCATCTGGCTCACAGTTTGTGCTCAGGAAAAGCGGAACTGAACTGACTGGAGCTGGGCCTTTTTTGGGGTTTATTTTGCTGGGTTGGAGGTCATCCCCAGGTTTATCAAGCAAAGAGACTGAGGACGTGGCTCCTGGAAAAGGGCTGGGAGGGAAGAGCCAGGGAGGGGTCTGCACCCTCCATGAAGGAGCTCAGGCCTCAAGGATCAATGGGGGACAGTGAGAGGCCTGAGAGTGACACCTGAGCCCAGGGGCCCAAAGGGAACTGTGGACACCGGGAGGTATCAGTACCAGTCACCCTGCCCCCTCCCCCTGCTCACCTGCAGCACCTGAGAATTGTCACCCTGGACAGCATAATGGAAGACGGTCTCTCCCTTGTAGTCGGTGACATCCATCCGAGCGTGGCAGTACTGCACCAGCTCCACCAGGATCTCCCCATCACCCTTGCGACAGGCCAGGTGCAGGGGTGTGCAGCCCTCCTCATTCTCCGTGCAATTGGCACAGCTGCAGGAGAGGGCCAGGGTGAGCAGAGGTGAGCAGGTGTGGCACAAGGTGGCAGGGGGACCTAAGTGCACATACAGGGAAGTGCGCTCGGAAACTCAGATTTTCTGGTTTATTTGAGCTCAAGAGCATTCCCGCCACTCAGCTAGTTAGGCTGATTTGAATGTAATTATATCTGATGTGACCTGTATCAGGTTTCTGTTCAGTTTGCTCACTTATACAAGAGATGGGCCCAAACCACACCAGCAGGAAGTGGGCGGGGTGGTGGCACAGGAAAGGGTCACAGAACACGGATATCTCACTAGCCTCGGGCAATTCACTTAACCTTCCTGGGCGTCAATATCCTTATCCACACAACCTGCTGTGCCTGCTCCAGGAAATGGACAGAGCGGTGGTGAGATGAGACTCTGTGCTGTCTAAGAGCACGCCTGGAAACTAAAGTGCAGTGAGGGCTTTTGTTTTGTTTTGTTTTTTTGAGGTGGAGTTTCACTCTTGTTGCCCAGGCTGTAATGCAGTGATGCAATCTTGGCTCACTGCAACCTCCGCCTCTGGATTCAAGCAATTCTCCTGCCTCAGCCTCCTGAGTAGCTGGGATTACAGGCGGGCGCCACCACACCTTGCTAATTTTTTGCATTTTTAGTAGAGACAGGGTTTCACCATGTTGGCCAGGCTGATCTCAAACTCCTGACCTCAAGTGATACGCCAGCCTCGGCCTCACAAATTGCTGGGATTACAGGTGTGAGCCACCACGCCCAGCCAGCAGTGAGGTTTTGAGTTCTGGGCCTGGGAGCTTAACTGAGCCATCTAGGATAGAGACTCAGAGGAGGTGTGGGCTACCTCTGCACAAGATGGCCAACTGGTGTCCTGTGCAAGGGTGGGGACAGTGCCCTCACCAGGGGCAACCGCTGCTCCATCTGCTGGCTGAATGGATTCACAAAAGGAGGCCTTCAGCTTCCAGAAGAGCAGCCTGGAAGCAGACACCAAGGATCCAAGCCCCTCTATCACCCTCTCTGGCTGAGTGACCTGCACAAGTCCTGTTAGCTCTCTCTAGAATGATGATACCTGGGCCGGGCATGGTGGCTCACACCTGTAATCCCAGCACTTTGGGAGGCCAAGGAGGGCAGATCACCTGAGGTTAGGAGTTCGAGACCAACCTGGCCAACATGGTGAAACCCTGTCTCTACTAAAAACACAAAAATTACCCAGGCATGATGGCACATGACTGTAGTCCCAGCTATTCGGGAGGCTGAGGCAGGAGAATCACCTGAACCCAGGAGGCAGAGGTTGCAGAGAGCCAACATTGTACCACTGCACTCCAGCCTGGGTGACAGACTAAGACTCCATCTCAAAATAAAATAAAATAAAATTAAATTAAAATAAAATAAATAAAATAACGATACCTTGTGGGGGTTGGGAAAATTCAATTTCATGGCAGGTAGAAATCAGCTCCCACAGACCTGGCACCTGGTGAGCACGCCAGACTCTGGAAACATTACATTGCCCTTCTTACATTTTAATCCGGTAGCAATGCAGTGCCTTTTTTTTTTTTTTTTTTTCCCTAGAGACAAGGTCTCATTCTGTCACCCAGGCTGAAGTGCAGTGGTGCAATCATAGCTCACTGTAAATTCTAACTCCTGGGATCAAGCAATCCTCCTGCCTCAGCATCCCAAGTAGCTAGGACTACAGACACATGCTAATTTTTTAATTTTTTCATAGAGACAAGGTCTTGCTATTTTGCCAGGCTGGTCTTGAACTCCTAGCCTCAAGTGATCCTCCCTCCTCAGCCTCCCAAAGTGCTGGGACTGCGTTAGTGAGCAACCATGCCAGGCCCTGCTCCTTTTTAAGTCAAACTATGGAGGGGAACCGAGGCCTGCGGCCCCCACTGCCCACACAAGCAGGTACACACACGTTGTCCAAATGGTCTTGTTCCCTTGCTCACCTGATGATACGGCTGTGATGGAAGCACTCGCGGATCCCTAGCTCCACAGCCAGGTGGGCCACTGACCAGCTGGGGTGGTTGCGGATGAGGTCGGTCAGGTGCTGCAGGACCTCAGTGTGCAGGACCTGGGGGGAGCTCTCATAGAAGGGTAGCAGCTGGGAAGAATACTGCTGGAAATTCACCAGGGCGTCAGCCTCCAACTCCAGCTGGAAGAGTCTGTAGAGCCAGGACAGAGGAGCAAGACCCGAAATGAGACAGGCGGGACCCTCGGCCCACATCCCTGCTGGAATCAGAAGGTTCCCAGACTGCAGCCTGGCCTGCTCCAGCCTGACTCCCCTCCCAAGTGCACACACACACACACACACACACACACACACCTATACACATGTAAATGACATAATGGCGTTTAGGTTAGACTTTCTTTGTTTTTTAGAGACAAGGTCTTGTTCTGTAACCCAGGCTGGGGTGCGGTGGTGTGATCATGACTCACTGCATCTTCGAATTCCTGGGCTGAAGGGATCCTCCTACCTTAGTTCCTGAGTAGCTGGGATTACAGGCACGCACCACCACGCCCAGCTAATTTTTTTTTTTTTTTTTTTTGAGACAGAGTCTCGTTTTGTCACCCAGGCTGGAGTGCAGTGTTGTAATCTCATCTCACTGCGACCTTCACCTCCCGGGTTCAAGCAATTCTCCTACCTCAGCCTCCAGAGTAGCTGGGATTAAAGGCGTGTGCCGCCACACCTGGCTAATTTTTTGTGTTTTTAGTAGAGACGGGGTTTGGCCATGTTGCCCAGGCTGGACTCGAACTCCTGAGCTCAGGCAATCCACCCCCCTCAGCCTCTCAAAGTGCTAGGATTTCAGGCACTAGCCATCATGAGCCACTGCGCCTGGCCTAATTTTTTTTATTTTTGTAGACAGGGGGTCTTGCTATGTTGCCCAGGCTGGTCTTGAACTCCTGGCCTCAAGTGTTCCTCCTGCCTCAGCCTCCACAAGTACTGGGATTACAGGTGTGAACCACTATACTTGTCTAGATTTTCTTTTATTTTGAAAAACTTTCCTTTTCTTTGGTAATATCATTTATTACTTTTATATTTTATTTTACCACAGCCCTGCCATATCCACTTTCTAATTTAATTGCCACATCTGAGAGCCCCAGCCTCGAGTACTTGGCCCCTGTTCATAGCAGGAACTAAGTAAGTATTGTTTAACCTAAATGTACAGCAACAAAATATTATAAAATATTATATAAATTATGGTATAACTATGTAATAAACTATTATGCAGTCATTAAAATGAGATATTTAAAAAAAGGGAAATTTTTCTTTTTCTTTTTCTTTTTTTTTTTTTTGAGATGGAGTCTCATTCTTGTTGCCCAGGCTGGAGTACAATGGCACGATCTCGGCTCACTGCAGCCGCCATCTCCTAGGTTCAAGTGATTCTCCTGCCTCAGCCTCCCGAGTAGCTGGGATTACAGGCACCCGCCACCATGCCCGGCTAATTTTTTGTATTTTTAGAAGAGACAGGGTTTCGTCATGTTGGCCAGGCTGATCTTAAACTCCTGGCCTCAGGTGACCTGCCTGCCTGGGCCTCCCAAAGTGCTGGGATTACAGGCATGAGCCACTGCGCCCGGCCAGCTTTGTTCATTTTTAAGTGTTGAGGCTGAGTCCAAGTTTTGCTACTAAGGTGCTGTGTGATCTTGGGAAATCTTTTTCCCTCTCTGAGCCCCATTTGAAACATGAGACTAACTGTACCTGTCCTACCTACCTCCCAGACGTGCTGTGAGGACAGATGAAAAAGCACTATGAAAGCACTTTCAAAACCATAACCATTACATGTCAGTGATTGTTACTTAAAGTTCTGACCAGGGCTTTTAACATACCAGAAGGTTTTGTCTTGCATACCTCTACAGGCGCAGCAGCCAGCCAGAGTCTAGTGAAGGCAGTGCCCAGAGAGTGTTGGTTCAACAGGACCAGCCTGTTGTTCCACAGAGAGTGCGTCGATTAACAATTAACTACTGGGCATGTGATCTGTGCCAAATGGAGGGGTCAATTAATGAACAATTGCATAAAATGCTCTGCCCTCCTGAAGTCTTTTTTTTTTTTTTTTTTTTTTTTTTTTTGAGACAGAGTCTCACACTGTCACCCAGGCTGGAGTGCAGTGGCGCGATCTCAGCTCACTGCAACCTCTGCCCCCTGGGTTCAAGTGATTCTCCTGCAATTCTCCTGCCTCAGCCTCCCTAGTAGCTGGGATTACAGGCATGTGCTATCACGCCCAGCTAATTTTTGTATTTTTAGTAGGGACAGGGTTTCGCCATGTTGGCCAGGCTGGTCTCCAACTCCTGACCTCAAGTGGTCCACCCATCTTGGTCTCCCAAAGTGCTGGGACTACAAGCGTGAGCCACTGCACTTGGCCTGAGCCTATGTTATTATGGAGGAGATCAACAAAATGACTAAAGTAAAGACATAGAATAAGGAAGTACATTAAATAAACTATAAGGTAATCAGTGTTATAGAAACAACAAAAACCACAAAAAAGGTAGGGAAGGAGGAGGTGGAAGGAAGCCATTCCTCATTGCCCTTGGCTGGGTTTTTCCTTCATCTCACCAGCCTCTCAACATCAGGGCACTCCACATCAAGTGTTGCCGATATGTCAGAGAATGACAACTGAAAACTGATCACTGGAATTAGCATCACGGAGGCATGCACGACCTTGACAACATTACTTTTAGTGGAATGGTCGGAACCAAGGCCTGATTAAAGTGGGTTTAAGGACAAGATGTGAGAATCTGAAGATTGCAAAGACAGATATTTTTGAGGAGTTTTGCTGTGGAGAGGAGCAAATAAAGGAAGGGGTAGCAAATGGGGAAAGTGTAATCAGGCATTTGAATGCTGATGGGAACGATGATTCTCTCTCAGAACTTCCACTTTCCATTAACAGCAGACTAGGGAATGTGAAACAGACCACCTACAGAGGACAGCCAGAAATGCTGGACAAATTATTAAAAAACATCTGCTGGCAGGCACTGGATACTTCAAAAGACACTGATGACTCACCAGGCTGGAAGGAATGATGGAAACCCAGGAATTGAGCTCAGTGTTCAGGTGGCTGTTACTGGAGAGGATGGGCAGATGAGCAGCACCAGTAACAGCCTCGTGGAGCTCAGGATACAGGGACTGGAGCCCAGGGGTCTGCCAAGAGGAGAGCCCCGATGAACATCTCTTACTTTGGGTTAGGGTCCTAAAGAACTACGTAGCCTAGGAATAAGGGTCAGCCATACACAGACACGCTCTCACAGGGACCACAGTTTAGCCTCAAGTAATTTCAGTTCCAGAAACTAGACTGAGGTTATCCTAGTTGCAAGTGTTCCCAGGTACCTGGGAGAAGCAAAAATAAATTCATTCTTTATAAGGAAACATCAAACTGGGCTCTAGATTATTTCTTTTTTTTTTTTTTTTTTTTGAGATGGAGTCTCGCTCTGTCACCCAGGCTGGAGTGCAGTGGCACAATCTCGGCTCACCCCAACCTCTGCCTCCTGGTTCAAGCAATTCTCCTGCCTTAGCCTCCCGAGTAGCTAGGATTACAGGAACCTGCCACCATGCTCGGCTAGTTTTTTGTATTTTTAGTAGAGATGGGGTTTCACCGTGTTACCCAGGATGGTCTTGATCTCCTGATCTCGTGATCCACCTGCCTCAGCCTCCCAAAGTGCTGGGATTACAGGCATGAGCCACCGTGCCCGCCCGTTCCAGATTATTTCTACAAGCATACTTGCAAATACAATGACCAACACATAATCAAAACTCACCAGGCATATGTGGAGATAAGACATGAAAGAAAACCAACAGAAACAATATACAAAAGAAACATATCTGTAAGTGAGGGGACTGTAAATATTTAAGTTATCCAAAATAGACTTTAAAGTAACTGTGATAACATTCAAGAGGTTAAAAAAGGAAATTTAGAATTTTGGCAAAGAGTTTTGAATGATCAAAAAAGGATCAAATGAAAAGTACAGAATTAAAAAGTATAATCAGGAAAGAGTAAACAGAATAAAGCATGGAGAGACAAAAGTATACAAAATATAGTAGAGTATGTAAGAGACATAGACTATCTAATAAAAGATCTAGCATACACATATAAGTGGAGGGTCAGAGGCAGAGTAGAAAAAGAATAAAATGGAAGCCACATTTGAAGCGTTAATGTCTGCAAACTTTCCAAAACTGATTTTTAAAAAACATTATAGGTCAGGCACAGTGGCTCATACTTGTAATCCCACCACTTTGGGAGGCTGAGGTGGGTGGATCACCTGAGGTCAGGAATTCCAGACTAGCCATGGCAAAACGCTGTGTCTACTAAAAATACAAAAATCAGCTGGGCATGGTGGTGGGTGCCTATAATACCAGCTACTTGGGAGGCTAAGGCAGGAGAATCGCTTGAACCAGAGGGGCGGAGGTTGCAGTGAGCCGAGATCACACCACTTCACTCCAGCTTAGGCAAAAGAGTGAAACTCCATCTCCAAATAAATAAATAAATAAATAAATAAATAAAATTAGTCTGCTGATTTAACATACCCTATAAGCCCTCCCTGACCCCACCACCAAAAAAAAAACACATAGAAAAAAACAAAAAACAAGAAAGCCCCAGAAATCCACACTTAGCACCTTGCAGGGGTTTTAAAACACAGCCCCCTAAATCACTGATATTCCTTGCACTGAGCAGTGGGAATTTATATCTCTTTACCCTTTAATCTGCCGATGTAACTGCATTACCAACAGAATATGGCAGAAGTGATGCTGTCCCAGCTTCCAGACCAATGCCTCAAGAGACTGGAAGTTTCTATTTCTCCTCTCTTGGGGCCCAGCCATCATGCCTCAAGGAGGCTGAAGCAACACATGGTGACGACTCTTGGTCCTGGGCCCTGAGCCCTGAATGAACTCCCAGCCAACAGCCAGCACCAACTTGCCAGTTGCGAGTTACCTTATATGGTTCCACATAAAGTAGAGCTGAGGCTTTCCCACTGAGCTCTGCTCAAATTGCAGATTTATGGACTACATAAATGATTCCTTTCATAAGCCATTGTGTTCTGGAGTAGTTTGTTACATAGCAATAACTGATAATGATACATATGTTGCACAATATGATTGTATGTAACATAACAATTGCTGATATATGTGCCACATTACACCTGTTGAAAATAAAATACAAGGAGGAAATATTTAAAATAGCAGAGGAAAAAAGTTATCTTCAAAGGGCAACCGTTAGAATGACAGCTGGCTTCTCAACAATGGAAGCCAGAGATAATGGAATGACTTCCTTAAAGAGCTAAAAAGAAAATAAATGCTGGCCAGTCACGGTGGCTCATGCCTATAATCCCAGCACTTTGGGAGGCCAAGGCAGGCAAATCACTTGAGCTCAGGAGTTTGAGATCAGCCTGGGCAACATGGTGAAACCCCGTCTCTACTAAAAATACAAAAATTAGTCAGGTGTAGTGGTGCATGCCTGTAGCTCCAGCTACTCAGGAGGCTGAGGGAGGAGAATCGCTTGAACCTTCGAGGCGGAGATCGTGCCACCGTACTCTAGCCTGGGTCACAGAGCAAGACTCTGTCTCTAAATAAATAAATAAATAAATGCCAATGAGAATTCTGTACGTAGCACACAAAACAAAACAAAAAACAAAAACAAAAACTTCAAGAATAAGGTTAAAATTAAAACATTTCTCTAGTCAAACAGAAAACCCAGAGACTTTGTCATTAGCAGACCTACACGAAAGGAAATACAAAAGTTTTTTCTTTCCTTTTTTTTGGAGACAAGGTCTCACTCCTGTCACCCAGGCACCCAGGCTGGAGTGCAGAGGTACAATCACCGCTCACTGCAGCCTCAACCTCCCAGGTTTAAGTAACCCTCCCACCTCAGCCTCCCAAGTAGCAGGGACTACAGGCGTGCACCACCACACCTGGCTAATTTTTTGTATTTTCAGTAGAGACAGGGTTTTGCCATGTAGCCCAGGCTGATGTGAAAATCCTGGGCTCAAGCGATCCTCCCGCCTAGGCTTCCCAAAGTGCTGGGATTACAGGCGTGAGCCATCGTGCTGGGCCAAAAGCTTTCTCTTCATGTGGAATGAACATGATCCTAGATGGATGCTTAAAGAGGCATGAAAGAATGAAGCACCATGGCAAGTTAAATATGTGGGGGAATCTAAATAAGTATTGATGGTATAGCATCTTGCTGGGTTTAAAATAAAAACTAAATAAAACAACAGCACACAGTATCGAAGCCTGGAAGGGAATACATAGCTAAAGGATTCTAAGACCAACTTATTGTTCTGGAAGATACTAATGGACCTTGAGTAAGGCAAAGATATATCTTGTAATCTCTAAGTTTCTGTCAAGATGTGCAAAAGGTTTCAGACTTTGCCCCACTTGCTGTTGTCGAAGTTTTGCTCCAGAAGAAGATATAATCTTGATTATGCTGAAAAGTAAGCAAACTTACCCTGTGCTCTACAAGGAGACCCTAACTCTATTTTCCAAGGCTGTTTGCTGTATAAACATCCTTTGAAGGTAGCCTGGAACAAAGGTAGTGCTATAATTTGGATGTCTGCCCCCCAAACCTCATGCTAAATTTTGATCCCAATGTTGGAGGTGGGGGGCTAATGGGAGGTGTTTGGGCCATAGGGGTGGATCCCTCATGAATGAAGTAATGCCCTCCCTGTGGGGTGGGGGTGAGTGAGTTTTCACTATATTAGTTCCTATAAGAACTGGTTGTTAAAAAGAGCCTAGCACTTTTTTTTTCTTTGAGACAGAGTTTCGCTCTTGTCGCCCAGGTGATCTCGGCTCACTGCAACCTCCGCCTCCTGGATTCAAGCAATTCTCCTGCCTCAGCCTCCTGAGTAGCTGGGATTACAGGCATGCAACACCATGCCCAGCTAATTTTTTTGTATTTTTTTTTTGTAGAGACAGGGTTTCTCCATGTTGGTCAGGCTGGTCTCAAACTCCCGACCTCAGGTGATCCACCCGCCTTGGCCTCCCAAAGTGCTGGGATTACAGGCTTGAGCCACCGCACCTGGCCTGAGCCTGGCACTTTTTAACAACAAGTTAAGGACTTCTTTTCTCTTCCTCACTTCCTTTCTTGCCATGTGATGCTGGTAAGATGCTGGCACCACATTTCTTGTACAGCCTGAAGAGCCACGAGACAAATAAAACCTCTTTTTTATGTATAATACTCAGACTTAGGTATTCGTTTATAGCAACACTAAACAGACAAAAACAGGTAGTCAATGTCTCTGCTAGCAGGATGTATAGAAACATGAGAGAGACTCTTGGAGAACGATCTCCCAACAGTTACTACTAAAAATTGTATAACTTCCAAGCTAAGAGACAGAAAAAACAGAATCATACGAAAATGCTCAATCACAAATTGCAAAAGCATTATGCTAAGTGAAAAAGTCAGACTCATAAGACTACACACTATATGATTAAAAACAGCAGTGATGGAATGCACATAGGTATAGGAAGACGTCCTCCTGCTGGGAAAAAAAAAAAGGAAGCACATAGGTGTTTGCCCAGGGATGGGGTGGGTGCCATGGACTATAAAGGAGCGTGAAGGAAATTTGGGGAATAACAGAAATGTCTTATATCTTGATTGCGGTGGTGGTTACATGGGGGTATTCTGTTATCAGATGAAGGTGGAGGCAAAGCAAGATGGCCAAATAGGGCCGGGCGCGGTGGCTCACGCCTGTAATCCCAGCACTTTGGGAGGCCGAGGTGCGTGGATCACCTGAGGTCAGGAGTTTGAGACCAGCCTGGCCAACATGGAGAATCCCCGTCCCTACTAAAAATACAAAAATTAGCCAGGCACGTGGCCGCTGCCCCGTCTGGCAAGTGAGGAGCGCCTCTCTCTGGCCGCCGCCCCGTCTGGGAAGTGAGGAGCGCCTCTGCCTGGCCCCCGCCCTGTCTGGGAAGTGAGGAGCGCCTCTCCTGGCCGCCGTGCAACCTTCCAAGTGTGAAGTGACAGCCTTGTGTGTGATCTTTCTGCCTTCCCCAAGTTTGCATTTTCGATATTAAAGTTTACTTTTTAATTAAAAAAAAAAAATTAGCCAGGCATGGTGGCGGGCGCCTGTAATCACAGCTACTGGGGAGGCTGAGGCTTGAGAATTGCTTGAACCCAGGAGGCAGAGGTTGCAGGGAGCCAAGATCGTGCCATTGCACTCCAGCCTGGGTGAAAGAGCGAAACTCCGTCTCAAAAAAAAAAAGATGCCCAAATAGAAACCTCCACCAATTGTCCTCCCTGGAGGAACACCAAATTGAACAACTATACACACAAAAAAGTACCTTCATAAAAAGCAAAAATCAGCCTAGGTACCAGCTCAGCTACAGTGCGGTAGAGCACCAAGAGGGCTCTTGGGGTCCCAGATTCTAAGTGTTGGCTCTGGAGTGGCATTTCTGGACCTGCCGTGGGCCGGGGGCAGCCCACTACCCTAAAGAGAGAGTCCCAGGCCTGGCAGCGTTCACCACAAGCTGATTCAAGAGCCCTTAGGCCCTGAATGAACATTGGCGGTGGCCAAGCAGCACTTGCCACAGGGCTTGGGCAGTGGTGGCCATGGAGAGAGACTTCTCTGCTTGTGGAAAGGGGAGGGAAGAGCGGGAAGGACTTTGCCTTATGGCTTGGGTATCAGCCAGGCTGTAATAGAATAGAGCACTGGGGAGATTACTAAGGTTTCTGACTGCAGGCCCTGCCTCCCAGATGGCATCTAAGGACCTTCCCAGGATGGGAGTGGGGGGAACTTGCTGCCTTGAAGGGAAGGACATAATCTCACTGGCTTCACCACCTGCTGACTGTAGAGCCCTAGTGCCTTAAGCAAACATAGGCAGTAGCCAGGCAGTGGTGACTGTAGGCCTTGGGTGAGACCCAGTGCTGTGCTGGCTTCAGGTCTGAGCCAGCATAGTCCTAGTGATAGTGGCCACAGAGATGCCCGTGTCACCCCTCTCCTAGCTCCAGGCGGCCCAGCACAGAGAGAGACTCCATTTTTAAGGGAGAAAGTAAGGGAAGAGAACAAGAGCCTCTGCCTGGTAATCCAGAGAATTCTTCCAGATCTTATCCAAGACCACCCAAGTGGTACCTTTACGAGTCTGCAAGAGCCATAGTATTTAGTAGGCTTGGGGTGCCCCCTAATGCAGATATGGCTGCAGTGACCAAAAACTTAGATCATAATACCCAAGTCCCTTTTATTACCTGGAAAGTCTTCCTAAGAAGAACAGGTACAAACAAGCCCAGACTGCAAAGACTACAATAAATACCTAACTTCAATGCCCAGACACTGACGAACATCACAAGCATCAAGACCATACAGGAAAACATGACCTCACCAAATGAACTAAATAAAGTACCAGTGGCCAATTCTGGAGAGACAGAGATATGTGACCTTTCAGACAGAGAATTTAAAATAGCTGTTTTGAGGGAACTCAGTGAAATTCAAGATAACACAGAGAAGGAATTCAGAATCCTAACAGATAAACTTAGCAAAGAGATTGAAATAATTTAAAAGAATCAAGCAGGCTGGGCGCGGTGGCTCATGCCTGTAATCCCAGCACTTTGGGAGGCCGAGGCAGGTAGATCACAAGGTCAGGAGATCGAGACCATCCTGGCTAACATGGTGAAATCTCATCTCTACAAAAAATACAAAAAATTAGCTGGGCGCAGTGGCAGGCACCTGTAATCCCAGCTACTCGGGAGGCTGAGGCAGGAGAATGGCGTGAACCCGGGAGGCAGAGCTTGCAGTGAACTGAGATCGCGCCACTGCACTCCAGCCTGGGCGACAGGGCAAGACTCCGTCTCAAAAAAAAAAGAAAAAAAGGAATCAAGCAGAAATTCTGGAGTTGAGAAATGCAGTTCACATACTGCTAAATGCTAAAGGGAGTTTTTCAATCTGAAAGAAAAGGACATTAATGAGCAATAAGAAATCACTTGAAAGTACAGAACTTACTGGTAATAGCAAGTACACAGAAACATACACAATATTATAACACTGTCGTATGCAGACCACTCATATCTTGAGTAAAAAGACTAAAAGAGGAACCAATCAAAAATAATAACTACAACTTTTCAAGACATAAACAGTACAATAAGTTAAAAAGTGGGGGGACAAAGTTAAAATGTAGAGTTTTTATTAGTTTTCTCTTTGCTTGTTTATCTGTTTACGCAATCAGTGTTAAGGTGTCATCAGTTTAAAATATTAGGTTATAAGATATTATTTGCAAGCCTCATGTTAACCTCAAATCAAAAAACATACAGCAGATACACAAAAAAAATAAAAAGCAAGAAGTTAAAACATACCACCAGAGAAAATCACCTTCACTAAAAGGAAAACAGGAAGGAAAGAAAGATCACAAAGCAACAAGAAAACAATTAATAAAGTGGCAGGAGTAAGTCCTTACTTGTCAATAATAACATTGAACATAAATGGACTAAACTCTCCAATCAAAAGACACAGAGTGGCAGAACAGATAGAAAAACAAGACCCAGTGATCTGTTGCCTACAAGAAACACACTTCACCTATAAAGACACACATAGACTGAAAATAAAGGGATGGAGAAAGATATTCCATGCAAATGGAAACCAAACAAGAGCAAGAATAGCTATGCTTCTATCAGGCAAAACAGACTTCAAGACAAAAACTATAAAAAGAGACTAAGAAGGTCATTATATAAAAGGGTCAATTTAGCAAGATACTGTAACAATTTTAAACACATATGCACCCAACACTGGAACACCCAGATATATGAAGGAAGTATTCTTAGAGCTAAAGAGAGAGATAGACCTCTCTTTACAATATAATACATATTAACTGGATACAATAATAACTGGAGACTTCAATACTCCACTTTCAGCATTAGACAGATCATCCAGACAGAAAATCAACAAAGAAACACCAGCCTTAGTCTGCAGTATAGATCAGATGAATCTATTAGATATTTACAGAACGTTTCATCCAACATTTGCAGAATACACATTCTTCTCCTCAGCATATGGATCATTCTCAAGGATAGACCATATGGTAGGCCACAAAACAAGCCTTAAATTATTATTATTATTATTATTATTTTTTTTTTTTTTTTGAGACAGTCTCGCTCTGTCACCCAGGCTGGAGTGCAATGGCGCGATCTCAGCTCACTACCAGCTCTGCCTCCCGAGTTCACGCCATTCTCCTGCCTCAGCCTCCCGAGTAGCTGGGACTACAGGCACCTGCCACCATACCTGGCTAATTTTTTGTATTTTTAGTAGAGACGGGGTTTCACTGTGTTAGCCAGGATGGTCTCGATCTCCTGACCTCGTGATCTGCCTGCCTCGGCCTGCCAAAGCGCTGGGATTACAAGCATGAGCCACTTCTCCCGGCCAAATTACTTTTTAAATTTGAAATCATATCAAGTATCTTCTGTGATCACAATGGAATAAAACTACAAATCAAAAACAAGGTATTTTGCAAACCATACAAACACATGGAAATTAAATAATATGCTCCTGAATGGTCAATGAAGAAATTAAGACAGAAATTTAAAAACGTCCTGAAACAAATGATAATGGAAACACAACATACCAAAACCTATGAGATACAGGGAAAGAAGTACTAAGAGGAAAGTTTATAGCCATAAGCGCCTACATCAAGTAAGTAAAAAAACTTCAAAATAATCTAATGATGTCTCTTAAAGAACTAGAAAAGTAAGAGCAAACCAAATCCAAAATTAGTAGAAGAAAAGAAATAATAAAGATAATAGCAGAAATAAATGAAATTGAAACAATACAAAAGATCAACAAAATAAAGGAGTTTTTTGAAAAGATAAAAATCAATAAACCTTTAGCTAGACTAACAAAAAAGAGAGAAAACCCAAACAAAAAAAATCAGAAATGAAAAAAGAGATATTACAACCAACATCACAGAAATTCAAAGGATTATTAGAGGTTACTATGAACAATTATATGATAATTGAAAACCCTAGAAGAAATGGATAACTTCCTAGGCATACACAACCTACCAAGATGGAACTGTGAAGAAATCCAAAACCTAAATAGACCAATAACAAGTAATGAGATCAAAGCTGTAATGAAAAGTCTCCCAGCAAAGAAAAGCCTGGGACCCAGTGGCTTCACTGATTAATTTTACCAAACATTTAAAGAAAAATTAATATCAACCCTACTCAAACCATTATGAAAAACAGAGGAGAGAAAACTTCCAAACTCATTCTATGAGGCCAGTATTGCCCTGACACCAAAACCAGACAAAGACATATAAAAAAAGAAAACTACAGGCCAGTATCCCTGATGGATATTGATGCAAAACTTCTCAACAAAATACTAGCAAATCAAATTCAACAACACATTAAAAAGGTCATTCAGGGCCAGGTGCAGTGGCTCACACCTGTAATCCCAGCACTTTGGGAGGCAGGGGCAGGTGGATCACCTGAGGTCAGGTGTGGAGACCAGCCTGGCCAACACGGTGAAACCCTGTCTCTACTAAAAATACAAAAAACTAGCTGGGTGTAGTGGTGGGCGCCTGTAATCCCAGCTACTTGGAAGGCTGAGACAGGAGAATCGCTTGAACCCAGGAGGCGGAGGTTGCAGTGAGCTGAGATTGCACCACTGCACTCCAGCCTGGGTGACAGAGCGAGACCCCATCTCAAAAATAAATATATAAATAGGAAGGCTAGTCTGATACAGGCTACTCTGTCATGGCCAGAAGTGGAAGTTCATCCTACAAGTTTGATAGGTAGTATTTGCATCATCATTGGGTCAAGATATTTTCTTTCTTTTTCCTTTTTTTTTTTTTTTTTGAGACGGAGTTTCACTCATGTTGCCCAGGCTGGAGTGCAGTGGTGCAATCTCGGCTCACTGCAACCTCTGCCTCCCAGGTTCAAGTGATTCTCCTGCCTCAGCCTCCCGAGTAGCTGTGACCACAGGTGCCCACCACCACGCCTGGCTAATTTTTTGTATTTTTAGAAGAGACAGGGTTTCACCATGTTGGCCAGGCTGGTCTCGAATTCCTGACCTCAGGTGATCCACCCACCTTGGCCTCCCAAAGTGCTGGGATTACAGGCGTGAGCCACTGAACCCAGCTGGGTCAAGATATTTTCTAAATTTCACTGTGACTTCTTTTTTGAACCATAGATAATTTACATATATCTTGCTTAAAATTCAAACATATGGGCTCATTTACAGTTACATTTTTGCTATTGATTTCTAGCTTAATTGCACTGTAGTTGGAGAACATAGTCTAAATCTTTTCAGGTATCTGAAATTTGTTCATATTTGCTTTATGGCCAGCATAGGTCAGTGTCTATAATTTTTATATAGGTGTGCTTGAAAAGAATGTGTATTCTGTTAGTTGGTAGGACAACTGTTTTATGTATGTTCCATGGTCTGAATGTTTGTGTCTTCCTAAAATTCTTACGTTAAAACTTAATTCTTAGTGTGATAGTATTAAGAAATGGGGCCATTAGGAGGTAATTCGATCATCAAGCCTCCGCCCTCATGAATGGGATTGGTGCCATTTAAAAAGAGGCTTGCCAGGCACACTGGTTCACACCTGTAATCCCAGCACTTTGGGAGGCCAAGGCGGGTGGATCACCTGAGGTCAGGAGTTTGAGACCAGCCTGGCCAATATGGTGAAACCCCACCTCTACTAAAAATACAAAAAATTAGCCAGGTGTGGTGGTGGGCACCTGTAATCCCAGCTACTCAGGGATTCAAAAAATAAACAAAGCCAAAAGTTGGTTCTTTGGAAAGATTTTTAAAATTGGCAAATCACTAGCAAAACCAAACAAGAAATAGAGAAAACGCAAAGTACCATCCCTTCAGATCCTCCATACATTAAAAAGAAAATAAGAGGATCTGCAGACAAATTTGACAACTTAGGTAAAATAGAAAAATTCCTTGAAAACACAACATACCCAAACTGACATGAGAAGAAAATCTCATAGTCCTATATTTGTAAAAGAAATTGAATCCATGTTTTAAAAGCTTCCCACAAATAAACTCTAGGGGTCACATGGTTTTACCCATGAATTCTTCCAAACATTTAAGAAATAAGTAATACAGGTTGGACATGTGGCTCATGCCTGTAATCCCAGCACTTTGGGAGGCTGAGGTGAGAGGATTGTTTGAGCCCAGGAGTTCAAGACCAGCCTGGGTAACTTGGTGAGACCCTGTCTCTACAAAAAATTTTTTAAATTAGCCAGGCATGGTGGTGCGTGCCTGTAGTCCCGGCTACTCAGGAGGCTGAGGCAGGAGGATCACTTGAGCCTGGGAAGTTGAGGCTACAGTGAGCCATGATCGTGCCACTGAAGTTTGGCCTGGGTGAGAGAGGGAGATGGATGAAAGGAAGGAAGGAAGGAGATCTTCAACGATTTTTAGAAAATAGGAGAAAGAAGGAATGCTTCTCAAAGCTTTAAGATAAAGAAGGACTTCCTTAAATAAGACACGAAAAGCACACCGTAAAGAAGATGAACAAATCTGACTTCATTAAAACTAAGAACTCATGTTTATCAATAGATACCATTAAAAGAATAAAAAGGCAAAACACTGTATGTACAGCTGAACACGTATCACTGACAAAGGGTGTGTATTTGGACTGCACATGTATCAAAAAAATCCTCCTAAAACTCTGTAAGAAAAAGATAAACAACTTTATTTTTTAAATAGTCAAGAGAATTGAGCTGATACTTCACTGAAGAGAATATCCAAATGGTTAATCACTGTATCAAAAAGTGCTCAACTTCATTTGCAATCAGGCAAATGCAAAATAAAATCACAATAACATACTACTAGACACCCGACAGAATGACTAAAATTTTAAAACCCGACAGTACCAAGTAACAGAAGTTATGAAGTAACAGAAAGTGTCATTCACTGCTGCTTGGAAAACAGACAGGCGGTATTATTTACTAACATTGAAGACAAGTTATGGCCCATAATGCAGCCAGTTCACTTCTAGGCATATGTCTACCAGAAATGTATGCGTGTATGCGCCAAAAAAACTAGAAATAACCCAAATTTTCATCAGTAGTAGAATAAGTAACTACAACTGTGATATAGTAGACAATGGAATTCTACTGCAATGAAAACGACAGACAGCTGCACACAAAACGTATCAATCTCGCCAACAAAATGCTGAACAAAGAAGCCAGATAGAAAAGCCTTGATCTTGGCCGGGCGCAGTGGCTCACGCCTGTAATCCCAGCACTTTGGGAGGCTGAGGCGGGTGGATCACGAGGTCAGGAGATCGAGACCATCCTTGCCAACACGGTGAAACCTCGTCTCTACTAAAATACAAAAAATTAGCCGGGCATGGTGGTGGGCACCTGTAGTCCCAGCTACTCAGGAGGCTGAGGTAGGAGAATGGCGTGAACCCAGGAGGCAGAGCTTGCAGTGAGCAGAGGTCGCGCCACCGCACTCCAACCTGGACAACAGAGTGAGACTCCATCTCAAAAAAAAAAAAAGCCTTTATCATAAAAGGCAAGTTATTGGTTACCCTTATTTGGGAAGAGGGGACAAAAGGAGGGCTTCTGGGGGCTGTAATGTCCTATCTCTTGATTCGAGTGGTGGTTACACAGGTGTTTGTGATAAATTACTGAGCTGTATATCATTTTCTCTATATGTGTTATATTTTGCTATTTTTGAAAAGTTTAAAGAGAGAAAACAGGAGGAGAGGAATGAAGACAGTGGAATATAAGCAGTCCCTGGAGGAAAAAGTAGAGTCAAGAAATAATTTTTTTTTAAAGAAAAAAATAACCCATTGTATAGTGATGGAAAATAACTTAGGTCAGGACATTATAACAGAAAACTACAGACTGGGAGGCTTAAACAACCTTTATTTCTCACAGTTCTAGAGGCTAGGAAGTCTATGATCAAGGTGCTGGCTGATCGAGTTCCTGGTGAGGGTTCACTTCCTGGTTTGCAGACGGCTACCTTCTTGTTGCGCCCTCACATGGCAGAGACAGATCATCTCTTTCTTGCCTCTTCTTATAAGGGCACTAATCCCATTCATGAGGGCTCCATCCTCATGACCTAATCACCCCCATAGTGCCCTACCTCCTAATACCATCACACAAGGGATTGGGGCTTCAACATATGATTTAGGGGGGATACATTCAATCCACAGCAAAAAATATATAGTAGAAAAAGGGAAAGTGTTATGTAGGAAAGAGGGGAAATAATTGTTCAAATGGTGTCAAGAAGTAGATGACAGGAGATGATGGCCTTGAATAGGGGGACCACCCTCACTCAGCTAGACACATCGGTGCTGACAACAGGGAATGTGGAGTAGGCGGGGACAGAGGTGTGTGCATGGGGTGGAGGGAATTCTCCTCTGGCGATTTCTATTTTCTCAGCGAGACAGTGGCAGGGCTATCAGCTGAGAGTAAGCGTGGAGGGGAAGGGGCTGCAGGCTGAGGGGAGGGAGGGAGGCATGCCTTCTGGGAGAGGGGTGAACAGAGAAATGCAGAAAGATGTCAAACCACATCATAGGCTCACTGTGGCTCATGTCGTGATTTCAAAGTGACAGCAATAGGGCCGGGCAGGGTGGTTCATGCCTGTAATCCCAGCACTTTGGGAGGCCAAGGCGGACATATCACCTGAGGTCAGGAGTTGAAGACCAGCCTGGCCAACATGGCAAAACCCTGTCTCTACTAAAAAAAATACAAAAATTAGCTGGGTGTGGTGGCGGGTGCCTATAATACCAGCTACTCAGGAGGCTGAGGCAGGGAGAATTGCTTGAACCGCGGAGGTGGAGGTTGCAGTGAGCTGAGAGCATGCCACAGCACTCCAGCCTGGGCAACAGAGCGAGACTGTGTCAAAAAAAAAAGAAAAAAAAAAAAAAGAAAGTGAGAGCAGTCAGCAAAAAGGTATGTTCCCCTAGCCATGGTGGAGAACTGAAATCAAGCAGTTCTGGGGTTGGTGATGCCAGGATGATGAAGAGAGAGAGAAGCAAGGAGGCAGGAAGTATAGGTGTGAAGGAGTGACAATGACAGGCCATGGAGTCCATGCTGGGTACAAAGCGAGGCACATGAACGGGATGGGGCTGGGAAAAGCGGCCAGGAGCAATTCCCTGTCGATGGGGAAAAGCACTGTGTGGGTGGAGGACCAGAGGTAATGAACTGGAAAGACAGAAGGCAGAGACTGGAAAGTGGGGTGCTTGAAACTTGTATTTATGGGAGAGCTGCTGTCACTGGCGATGATAAAGGCCAGCGCGTGGTCGTGTGAATGTGGAGGGTCAGGAACCAGAGGCAATGCTGAGTCAGGGGTTCACATCTTTGAGGATGTGGGGGAGCACCCCAGGCTCGTAGATACCTATCACCGGGGTGACAGCAAGTGGTATTGTAGGGTGACAGAAGATTCAAGGCTGGGGGCAAGGAGGACCCTACCCCACCTCCAGGCCCAGTGGGAGAGGGACCTGGGAGAGAAAACTCTCAGGGGGCTGCGCAGCAAGCGGGGTCCTTCAAGGAGAGCCAGGTGTGGGTTACAGTGAGGAGGCAAAGGGGAGATTCAGGGAGAAGGCTGAGGCTCTGGAGGACACACGGGGGTGTGTCTCTTCCCTCCCTTCTAGAACCCCAGGCTGAAGCCACCTAGCCTCCACTCTGAGAAGCCTCTGCTGTACCTCTGCTGGGGTGGGAGGGGCCTGCAGCTAAGCCTCAGGGGATCTGCGAACCTCTTGAAAGTGGCTGTGTGAGCCTGTTCTCATTCCCCAGGGACCTCAGGGGGTCCCAGACCAAAAAAATGCCAAGGATCCTCACGCTAGAGCAGTACCTGAGTTCCCAGTTTCAAAGCCCAGCACAGGCCCTTCTTTCCCACAGGCTCCCCACAGGCCCCCTCCTCTGTCCTCTGGGCCTTTCCTGGTGCCTTGTCTCTGTAGGGCCTTTCCCTCCAGCTGGTGGAGTCTTCTGGACCCCTTAAGGTCTATCTCTACCCCAGCCACCCCAGGGGAGCCTTTCCCACGCCCTCTGGTCAACACACTTGGCCTTCAGCAACCATGGATACATCTAGCCACTCGGCAGATATTTACCGTGCACCCACGGAGAGCGTGGCACAACACCGGGCATCAGGAAAGCAGAGGAGACTTGGCCCCAGGCCCTGTCCCTCAAGAGCCCTGCAGTCTGGAGGGGAAACAGATGTGGAAACAGACCCACAGCAACCTAAGGCAAGAGGGGCTGTGTCTTGGCCACATGGTGGGTACTGAGGCTCTGAGTGGGAACCGGACAGGCCCACAGAGCAGGGAGCCATGTGTCCAGCCAAGGAGTCGGGGAGGAGCATTCTTAGCAGAAGGAGAAGCAAGGGCAAAGAAGCCGTGTCGGGAACAAGGCCTGTGTAGGGAATACAAGGCCCCACTCTAACATTATCTCACTGAAGGCTGGGGACAGAGCCTCCTTTTCTCGCAGAGACCTGCCGCTTTCCACTCTGCTTGGTGAAGATGGGATGTGGGCGGACTGAATGGATAGAGGAGCTGGCCCCAGAGTACATGGCCAGGACACAGGGCACTCCACTTATCTGAGGTTCCTGATAAGCAGTTTTATGGCAAAGTCCCAGTCCAGACAGCCTCAAAAGTCAGCTCCCGGTAGGGAAGCACAGATCACACGCTTCTATCATCCTTCCCAGGATGCCTGGGAGGTACAGCCCTGTTTCTGCTGAGATACCAGTGAGAGGCTGGCTGATTTCATCAAATGTCATCTGTTACAAGTCAATGCCAGCCGTAAATGATTAATCTGTACCAGGAACAGAAGTATCTGTGCTATCATAATGTACACAGGCATATTACAAGTGACCCTTGGGGGCTCACACGGGGAGAGCCAGGGCCCCCGCACCATAGGTCAGGCAGGAAGGGCCAGGATCAGCCCGGGGGGGTGGGGGTGGAGCTCCACTCAGCTCGCCACACTACAAAGCAGCCCTCACATAAGAAAGGTAAACGAGTGGGTTCTGGAGCCAGGTGACAGGGTCTGAATAATCGCTACGATGACCAGCTGTGTGATCTCAAATTCTGCAAGCCTCTGTTTCCTCATCTGTAATAGGAGGTCAGTAATGACCCCACCTCGTGGGACTATTGTGAGGATAACATGAGTTACTACTTAGACTAGTGCCAAGCCCAGGCACGCAGGACCCGCTGGGAAACTGCAGATGCTCCTGCTGCTGTCGCCGTCTGTATCAGCAGGGTCCAGTCTCTCCGCCCAGCAGCAGTGCTGTGGGACTCTCTGGCCTTAGGTTATACAACCCAAGAATTCAGAAGCTCCTAATTCCATCCCCCAGGTCCATCCAGAAGCTCAGCCTGGCAGCTCACTGCAGCAAAAGAACAACAGGAACTCCTCCACCTGGAGCGGAAGGCTAGCAGCCCACGCTCACTCTAACACGCGTCAAGTACTCAGGACAGTCCAAAGGCCTCCAGGGCAACACAGGAGGAGGATCGTTTAGAAGGCAGAACCTCAGCCCTGGCCAGAGGAAGTTCAGCGCACCAGGCCTGCTCTCCACAGACTGCAGGGTGTTGAGAGGAGCTGGGAGAACATTGCAATGACCACCCCAGCCCTGGAGAACCCCAGGGCTCCGGCAGTGCCCTGACTCTCCTCTACAGCCTCGACCCCACCCTACCCTATCGCAGCCCTCACTCCAGGTCACAGCCTAGGCCTTGGCATTACTGCTTCTGGGACCCTTGGTAACCTCAAACCCTGCATCCCAGTCCCCATCCTCCACCTCCCACTTCCCAGCTCACTCCTTCAACTGCCCTGAATGCAACAGTCCTCCACCTTCCACCCAGGTGGCACAGAGGGCCTGGCACAGAGCAGCCCTCAACGAATGCTGTAAAGCTGAATTAATATATCACATTCATTTGTTCCACAAGCCTGATCTACGCCAGGCACCTGCTGGGGGCTGGGCACACTGTCATGAACCCAACAGACACAGTCCCTCCCCTCACAAGGTCTATGGCCTACCAGGAAGGCAGGATCCCCAGTGCAGGGATGGGTGCCATGGGATGCCCAGCAGAAACTCCTAATCCAGCCTGGATTAGAAAGAAAGGGGAGTATTCCAGGCCACAGCAAGAGCCTGGGCAAAGGCCAGGAGCACAAGGCGGCATGAGCTGAGAACACAGAGGCAGAAATTTGATCACACTGGGCCCTTTTAAGCCATTAAGCACCTGATGTGTTAAGAAAACAGGAAGCTAGCTGGGCGCGGTGGCTCACGCCTGTAATCCCAGCACTTTGGGAGGCTGAGGCAGGCAGATCACAAGGTCAGGAGATCGAGACCATCCTGGCTAAGAGTAGATGGTGAAACCCCATCTCTACTAAAAACACAAAAAAAATTAGCCAGGCATGGTGGCAGGCGCCTGTAGTCTCAGCTACTCGGGAGGCTGAGGCAGGAGAATGGCGTGAACCCGGGAGGCAGATCTTGCAGTGAGCCAACATTGTGCCACTGCACTCCAGCCTGGGTGACAGAGCGAGACTCCATCTCAAAAAAAAGAAAAAGAAAAAGAAAAAGAAAAGAAAACAGGACCAACCAGATTTGCCCTCTGGAAACAGTGCTGTGACAGCAGCTTGGAAGAGGATGAGAGGAGTGCAGGCCACAGCTGGAGCACCAGGAGACACGTGCACAACGACTGTGGTCTGGAGAAGCGAGCCAGCAGCAAGACGGAGGGGGAGAGAACCTCTGATTTTCGACTGGCACGTGGCTGTCTGCAACACAGGCAACACTTCCCAGCGTCCTTTGCAGTTAGCTGTGGCCATGTGACCGGGTTCTGGCCAATGTGTGCAACTTCCATGAAATGTCCCTGAGGAGGGGGAGATTGACCTTCTGCACCCTGCCCTTCTGCCCTCCCTCTGGCTGGAAAGGTGGATGTGATGGCTGGATCTGGCACAGCCAGCTGCAATGATGTTATCTGCTGAAATGGAAAGGCTTGGGTGGGAGCAGGTTATAGGGGAGAAGATAAAAAGGACTCCAGAGCTATGACTGTGAAAATAAATCAATCAATAAAATTTAGAAATAAGACAAACAAGGCTGGGCATGGTGACTCATGCCTGTAATCCTAGCACTTTGGGAGGCCGAGGCGGGCAGATCACAAGGTCAGGAGTTCAAGACCATCCTGGCTAACACAGTGAAACCCTGTCTCTACTAAAAAACACAAAAATTAGCCAGGTGTGGTGGCACGCACCTGTAGTCTCAGCTACTCAGGAGGCTGAGGCAGAAGAACAGCTTGAACCCAGGAGGCAGAGGTTGCTGTAAGCCAAGATCATGCCATTGCACTCCAGCCTGGGCAACAGAGCAAGACTCCATCTCAAAAAAATAAATACATACATCATACATACATGGAAACAACACAGCAGCACAGACAGAGAAATTGATTGGGAACCAGAAGACACTGATTCTGTTTCTTCACTGCTTCCTGTGTAATCTAGGATGAATCATTTATCATCCCAAGGTTATTTTCTCATGCATAAAATGGAATACTGCCTTCCTTGCCCACCTCCATGGATTGGCAGAGAATGTGCTAACCCAACATACTTAAAAACATCCTGTAAAAAAAATTGGGAGGCCGAGGCAGGTGGATCACGAGGTCAGGAGATTGAGACCATCCCAGCTAACACGGTGAAACCCCATCTCTACTAAAAATACAAAATATTAGCCGGGAGTGGTGGTGGGTGCCTGTAATCCCAGCTACTCAGGAAGCTAAGGCAGGAGAATGGCGTGAACCCGGGAGGCGGAGCTTGCAGTAAGCCGAGATCGTGTCACTGTACTCCAGCCTGGGTGACAGAGCGAGACTCCGTCTCAAAAAAAAAAAAAAAAGAAAAAAAAATCCTGTAAACTATAAAGTACCACAGAATAGCTTAGGTGTAGCTAAGAAGCTGCTGGCAAAGGACTAAATCCCCCTGGGATGGAGGTCTGCCCACACTGGGGCTTAAGCTGGCTGAGACAAATCTGGAATCCTGTCAAGGGATTTTACAACTGACAGAACTTGGTGATTATTGGTACGTGGAGGTTGGTGGTATCCCCAGGGCCGTGTATCTCAAAAGTGGGGCTGTCCAGCTCTCTCCAAGGAGTGGACCCGCTGCCCTGGTCAGCTGTGCCTGCAGTGGGGCTCTGGAGCTACAAGTGCAAGCCTGCCCCGTCCAGGGTCAGTCCTGATCGCGTCCAGCTGGAAGGCGGTCTGCTCAGCCCCATCTGCACTCAGAATCTGGGATGGCCCCACTGTATTAAAACTGGTGCCTGCACTGGCCACTGAGCTGCATTTAGCCCAAGCACCTGCTGTGGGTGCCTCTGCCTCAGGTTCCTTGTGGAGCCAGGCTCTGAATTCTCACCTGATTGGATGGGGCCCTGATACCTGCCTTGCTCCTCTGTTGGTGGCAGCCCCTGGCCCCCAGCCTGACACTTTCAGAGACCCCTCCTGCCATGCCTCTTCAGTCAGAATGAGTCCCCAGCTGCTTCCTTTAGCCTCACTCTCACCAAAGCCCTGCATGAACCTGGGATCCAGCCAGAGCCACCTGCCTGCAGGCTCACACCTCCACACCTCTGCACGGCTGGAACGACCTTATCCATTTTGTTCTGCCACACAGGCTCCTCCTCACTCTTCCGGGCACAGAGTAGCTCTCAGTCACCTCCTTGTGATCCACACTGTTTCCTAGGCTCTCCCTCTGTCACAGCACTCCTCGAGGGGTGCTACAATGCCTGTTTGCACTGGACCTCCCCCACCAGACTGTATGTTCCTTAAAGACACAGGACATGTTTGTCATCTCACAGGGTCAGCCAGGACTGGCCCGAAGCCCAGGACTCTGGAGACACTGGAGGTGCTTGGTGCATGTTGAATGGATGGCTGACAGGACAGCCAGATGGATAGGTGAGCGGAAACAGGGATATCTGTCTGAGCCCAACTAGATGCCAGTCTGCCAAGCACTGCTGGGGCCTGCATTTGGAACCTTGGCTGCTTCTCCCCTTTTCCCAACCAGCTCTGCCGTCGGCCCGGTTCCCTCAGCCCTGTCCTGGCTTTTGAGCCTTCCCTTCAGGCCCAGGGGAGTCCCAGCATGCCCCAAGAGGTGACAGCTCTGTCCAGCCCTCCTGAGCAAACCCTGGGCAGCCCCTATGAGAATGGCCATGCCCCTTAAAGAGCCAGGGCTAGGCCAGGTGCGGTGGCTCACGCCTGTAATCCCAGCACTTTGGGAGGCCAAGGTGGGCAGATCACCTGAGGTCAGGAGTTTGAGACCAGCCTGGCCAATATGATGAAACCCCGTCTCTACTAAAAATACAAAAATCAGCTGGGCGTGGTGGTGGGTACCTGTAATCCCAGCTACTCAGAAGGCTGAGGCAGGAGAATCGCTTGAACCTGGGAGGCAGAAGTTGCAGTGAGCCGAGATTGTGCTACTGCACTCCAGCCTGGGCAACAGAGCAAGACTGTCTCAAAAAACCAAAACCAAAACCAAAAATAAAGAGCCAGGGCTAAAGGTTCTCCCCATGGGCCTTATCTGATGTGGACACTCTCAGTCTCCCTGTCCTTCCTTCTTCCCTTTGTCCATATAGGTCGAGCCTCCAAGCCAGAAACAACCCAGGCTTCCATCCCCAGCCTCGTGCTGGGATACTGATGGGCCAGAAGTGTGCAGTCTCGGAAGCCCTTCCCTCCGGTCCAAGAGTACAGTCTCCCCTCTCTCCCACCCCTCTCTAGACCCCTCAGACAGAGACTCAAAGAAGCTGCTTCTCGGCCAATGAGACCTCCAATCCGAGATGTGGGGGAGTGAAAGGAGAGAAGTATGTTCCCGCTGAGCATCACCCACCGGAATCCACTCTGTGAGTTCCTGGGGTTGACCAGGACGCAGTCCCAGGTGCGGTTGGGAGTGTTCTGGAACAGAATCAGCTGCCCTTCCTCCCAAACTCGGTCACTCGAGGTGTAGTCAGCCACAGCCACCTCCTTCACCCGGAATGGGTTAGAGAACAAGTTGGTGACGCCACTGAGGGTATTGACCAGGCGGCCGAAGAACTGCATCTTCTGCGGGGCAGGTGGGGAGGCCCCACCGTCTTCCCCCTCTGTCTGGAAGAAAACGAGGTCTCTGGTCAGCCAGGCACAGTCTCCCATGCCCATCTCACCCAGTGCAGCAGTTTCCTGCACAGACACCCAGATCGCTCCCCACCAGCGTTGCCCCCAGATCCTGGGCCTGGAGGGACCTTAAAAGGAGGGGAAAGACAGAGAAACGACACTGAGTGGGGGGTAAAAGTGACAGAACCCTCAGGCCAGGCTGGGTACCTAGAAGGCTGTCCCCCTGTGCTGCCACTGTGCACAGGTGACCTTAACTGCCTGCTTCCCAACCCAGTGTCCCAGCAGAGACTCAGTTTCCTCACCTGTAGTATGTAGTATTGACCAAAGGAGATAGCACATGTGAACATACATTATAGGCAGTAATGCCCTGGGCAAATGGAGGGTTCTCACTATATAAGTTACAGAGATAACCTTTCAGCACTCAGAGGCCAGTATGGACCAGACACAGTGGCTCAGGCATGTAATCCCAGCACTTTGAGAGGCTGAGGTGGGCGGATCATTTGAGGTCAGAAATTCGAGACCAGCCTGGCCAATATGGTGAAACTCTGCCTCTACTAAAAATACAAAAATTAGCCAGATGTGGTGGCAGGCGCCTGTAGTCCCAGCTGCCCAGGAGGCTGAGGCAGGAGAATCGCTTGAACCCGGGAGGCAGAGGTTGCAGTGAGCTGAGATCGCGCCACTGCACTCCAGCCTGGGCGACAGGGTGAGACTCTGTCTCAACAACAAAAAAAGAGGCCAGCATGGATCATTTCACTTCCGCAAGCAAAATCAATGTCCCCACTCCTAGATACCAAAAGGTGACCAGCATGTCACACTCTATCGGAGCAAGGGGATCATCGGCATTGGTCTAAATCCTTTGTTTCCTGCTACCACAGGTTTCCCAAAGAGCTCCGAGAGACAGCGCACAAAAGCAAGCTCCTTGGAAACAACGAACTGCACCTTCTGCGGGGGCAGGTGGGGGAGCCCCTGCAGAAGATGCCATTCAAGACTCAGGAGCAGCAGTGTCTGGGTGGTAACTTTACACTGCATATTCAGAGTCATAGTTTCTGCCATGGAAATTGTCCCCAGTGTTGATGATGGAATTAGATACCTTGTTATTTCCTAGGTTCCCAGAAAATACACTGCCTTCCTAAGGTACTGTCACCAAAGCCAGGCGCCAATCAGACGGAGGCCGCCCTCTGCCTCTGTGCCAAGATGTCACCAGACAAAAGACACTAAGGACAGAGTATGGGTGCCCTGGGGGAGAGAGGACATCTGAGTGGACACTGGGTCACAGCCACATTTTTCCCTGGCCTATGTGCTGAGCACAGGATGGACCCTGGGGACAGAAGGAAGACAAAAGCAAGGGGCCACTAAGAGGCACATGAAAAGGAAAAAAGATCAATACCACTAGTAATTATACCAACAAGGCACGGTGGTTCACGCCTGTAATCCCAGCACTTTGGGAGGCCGACTCGGGCAGATCACCTGAGGTCAGGAGTTTGAGACCAGCCTGACCAACATGGAGAAACCCCGTCTCTACTAAAAATACAAAAAATTAGCCAGGCGTGGTGGCGCATGCCTGTAATCCCAGCTACTTGGGAGGCTGAGGCAGAAGAATCGCTTGAACCCGGGAGGCAGAGGTTGCGGTGAGCTGAGATCGCGCCATTGCACTCCAGCCTGGGCAACAAGAGCGAAACTCCGTCTCAAAAAAAAAAAAAAAAGATCACAACAACTCAAGAAAAGTTCGCAGTGTCCCATTACAAGGCTCAGTGCCATCTCTCAGTGATGTCTATCTGGAATGCTCTTCCTCTCCTTTTCTGTCTGAGAAAGCCCTGATCCTTCTTCAAATCCAAGCTCGGTTCTCACGGTTCTCAACCTCCTCCTTAAAAATGTTTTTGTTGTTGTTGTTTTGGAACAGGGTCTGGCTCTGTTGCCCAGGCTGGAGTACAGTGGCTCAATCATGGCTCACTGCAGCCTCTACCTCCTTCCACCTCAGCCTCCTGAGTAGCTAGGACTACAGGTGTGTATCACCAGGCCTAGGTAATTTCTTCAAAATAATTTTTATAGAGGCCAGGCATGGTGGCTCATGCCTGTAATCCCAGCACTTTGGGAGGCTGAGGAGGGCAGATCACTTGAGGTCAGGAATTTGAGACCAGCCTGACCAACATGGTGAAACTCCGTCTCTACTAAAAATACAAAAAAATTAGCTGGGCATGGTGGTGGGCACCTATAATCCCAGCTACTTGGGAGACTGAGGCAGGAGAATCGCTTGAGCCCGGGAGGTGGAGGTTGCAGTGAGCCAAGATAGCACCACCGCACTGCAACCTAGGTGATAGAGTGAAGACTCCGTCTCAGAAAAAAAAAAAAAAAAAAAAATTATAAAGACAGGGTTTTACCATGTTGCTCAGGCTGATCTCGAACGCCCGGGTTCAAGCAATCTGCCTGCCTCAGCCTCTCAAAGTGCTGGGATTACAGGTGTGAGTCAACGTGCCTGGCCTAAAATGTTCTTGGTACACCATTGCCAGACGCCAGGTTCTCTCTCCTTGCTCTGGGCTCTCCCTCACTTTAAACACATCTGTACTATCACACCCCAGCACGTTACAACTGCCCCTCCTGCCAGACTGTAAGCTTCATCATCCTCCTACCAAACACTCCTGTGCATCTTTCTGGCACCATCCTGAAAGCTTCACGTACATTAATCATTTTGTCTGCACAACCACTCTATGAACTGGTTACTATTATTATCCTCATTTTACATATGAGAACACCAAAGAACAGAGGGGTAAAGTCACAGGCCCAGGGTCACCCAGCTAGTGGGTGGAGCAGTGAAAGCTGGCACCCAGCTGGGCTGGCCCAGAGTCTGAGTTTCTCAAAGGCAGCTGCTCGTCTTTTCATCTCCATCCACAAGCTTGGCTCACGGAAAGTTTGTCAAAACAAAAATTTCACTGAGTAAATATTATGCATAGAAAAAACAAAGCCTGATAGAAAACAAACCAAGATAGACTGACAGAAAACATGCCATTGAGTAGATGAGGGTGCTGGTTTATGGGCTTTTTTTTCTTTTCCCTATTTTCCAGATGCTATATAAAGCGATTACAGTTTTCAAAGGAAGTAGCAGTGTAGGCTGAGTCTCTGGGGACTGCAGCCGAGAAGATGGGGACCTGTGGAACTCAGGCCTGGCCTTGAAGAGCGCAGAGAGGCTCCCCCAAGGACGGGCCCACAGGGACACAGAGGGGTGCTCCCAGGAAGGGCAGAGAGTCAAGAGCATCCAGCACCCATGAGCCTCAGGTTGATGGAGAAAGCCACCAGGGGTGCAGTGAAATCAAAGAAAGATTCCACACCCCCAGAGAGACCCCTTCGTCAATGCCCCAGCCTGTGTCCCCCCCACCAGAGCCTGGGGCTGGGGGATGCCCCCCCACACACCCACAGCAGCATGGCCACAGAAACGACAGGCCTGGCTGGCATCCAGCCTTCAGAGTTGGCAGGAGGATGAGATGACGCAATGGAGGGAAGGTGTCTGGGACACAGGCCGACCGTGGGTGCACAAACAGTGGCCATTGTTATCACTAGGTGGAAGAAAGGAAATGACAGCCACGGGGCCACATCCTGGAACACTCATGGCATCGCCAACCAGGAAGGCGGCCAGCAGGGAGAAAGTGCTCACATGTGCTTCCTTCTGTCCCTGCCACCTTGGACCCTGGAGCCCAGGCTCTTCCCAGCACAGCTGCAAGAGGGGGATGGTGGGTAAGGGCCCCCCCATCATGCCTCATTTCATCTCTCCCCCCGGCTTCTCACAGCCTCCTACCCTTGACCTTCCCGTGGGGTAGACAATCACTTTTCTCCACTGATGACCGGCCCCACCTGCTCCTTACCTGGGCTTCTCCCTGCACCCCCAGAATGCCCGCGTCACCTGATACAGACCGCATCTCGGCTGTGTCAAGCAGCTCTCTCAAACACCACAAGCAGAAAGACAAAGACCCAAGACCTTTGGTGGTGGGGCCTGACAGTGACAATTCTGCCTGTCCGAGCCAGGCAATTTCCAGGTACCAATTTTGGTGCCCCCCTTGAGGGAAGCCAGATATTTCTGGCCGTTTTCCTTATCTCTGCTCACCCACCCCCTGTCAAAACCAAGCTTGCCTGCTGGGTTCATTCAGGGAAGACTGACAGAGAGTGTGCTGGTGTGAGGCTCCCCTGGAGGAGCTGAAGGGCGGGAGGAACACGTATTATTATCCCATCTCAGAGATCAAGAAACTGAGGCCCAGAGAGGCCCCAAATTGTACATGTTCAAAGGGCAAATTAAGGCCGGGCACAGTGGCTCACGCCTGTAATCCCAGCATTTTGGGAGGCTGAGGCAGGCGGATTGCTTGAGCCCCGGAATTCGAGACCAGCCTGGGCAACATGGCAAAACCCTGTCTCTACAAAATATAAAATAAAATTAGCTGGGCAGGGTGGTGTGCACCTGTGGTCCCAGCTACTCGGGAGGCTAAGGCAAGAGGATCACTTGAGCCCAGGAGGTCGAGACTGCAGTGAGCCAAGGTTGCACCACTGCACTCCAGCCTGGGAGACAGAGCAAGACCCTGCCTCAAAAACAAAACAAAACAAAGGGCAAATTAAAGTTGATGTCCACCAAAAAGGAAAAACAAACGGGCTGGGCGCAGTGGCTCACGCCTGTAATCCCAGCACTTTGGGAGGCCGAGGCGGGTGGATCACGAAGTCAGGAGATCGAGACCATTCTGGCTAACATGTGAAACCCCGTCTCTACTAAAAACACACAAAAAAATTAGCTGGGCCTGGTGGCGGGCGCCTGTAGTCCCAGCTACTCAGGAGGCTGAGGCAGGAGAAAGGCGTGAACCCGGGAGGTGGAGCTTGCAGTGAGCCAAGATCACGTCACTGCACTCCAGCCTGGGCGAGAGCGAGACTCTGTCTCAAAAAAAAAGAAAAGAAAAGAAAGAAAAACAAACGAAGAAACAAAAAACTTTGAGTGGGAAGAGAGGGAGATTGGAGCCAATGGTAGCATCTCTGATGAGTTCCCTGGAAGTGACTACCTGGGTTCATAAAACAGTCACCGGAAAGACCCAAGACCAGTCCCTGTCTTGCCAAGTGCACGGTCCCCTGGGGGAAGGACCCCTAAATGGGATGACTTTTGAGCTGAACTTTCCAGGAAGAACAGGAGTTTGCCAGCGGGGGAAATGGCGAGAGGCCTTCACAGCAGATGAAGCAGATCGGAACACGGGGGAAGGCAGAGATCAGGGGCTTGCTCAGCCCACCCATGAATGGTGAGCATTTTCATGGGGACTGGATAGCTCGAGAGGGGAAGGTGCCAAGAGGAGGGGCCGTGGTTAGTGCTGCGATCAACATGAACACAGGTCACTCGGAGCCACTTGTCCAGTGGCTATGTCACTCACGCCCCTAGCCATGCCCAGGGAAGCTCCTCTTACGACGAGGACCCAAGCCCTGGAAGAAGTGCAGTAGAGGACAGGGACCAAGAGGGTCGCTCACAGCGGGTGGTGAGGGAGAACTCAGTCCCAAAAATCTGGTTCCTCCTCAGCTACGAATTCCCTGAAGAACCCTGGGCAGGTCTCAGGCACAAGAGGAGCGGTCCCTGCCCTCTGATGGTTGCTATCCGCCGCAGCTGCCAGGCCCTAGCAGTCCCCTCTCCTCCCCTTTGGAAGGTCTGTGTGAAAACTGCTTTTCTGTAGTGAAAGGGGCCTGTGCTTAAGTCCTCCCTGGAATGCGCTCTACAGTTCCTGCCAGAGCCCCTGCTCATCCTTCAAGGCCCAGCTGCCCTCTCTGAATGCTCAGAGCACCAGAGCACCCTTCCAGCCTGCATGGTTCCCAGCCCAGCCTGACACCCTTCTATGCCCACCGTACCACACAAATCCAGGTGCAGGTTTCCCTGCTGACGCTGGCCAGTGGCGCCCCATGACCTCCCAGGGAAAGCCCAGACTCCAGCATCCATGACAGCTGGCCCAACTCACCCCTCCAGCTCATCCCTCACCTCTACTCCAGCCACGCCGCACCATCCATCCTCCCAGAACGCGTCAAACTCATCTCAGTGCACCTGGGGATACCGCACATACGCTCCATTGGCTTAGCCCATCCTCCCCACTTTCTTAACCGGAATCTGTGCTCCATAAAAGACAAATGAATAAACCTCTTCTTACCCATGAAGATTCAGCTCAGGTGCCATCTCCTCTGAAAATTCATACCCGCACCTCCACCCTGCAGCCTGGTGTGCCTGCCCCTTCTCCCCAGCACCCCACACCACCCAGGGCCCAGCCCACAGGAACACACACCATGTGAGAATGGGGGTGCATCTGTTGGCTTGGGCTGCTCACCCCACCCTCTTTGATTTGTTTCCCTAAGCACCTGGCATGATGTTCCTGACTCACAGTGGGTGTTTAATAAATGTTTGGTGAATGAATGAATGAGAATGAATGAATGAACCACTTATAAGCCCACGGGGCCAGCATCTCTGAAGCCCCCGGACACACTTTATTCCCTTGAAGGTGATAACAGGGACCACACACACTGTTCCCACCCACTCTGAGCTGCCAGGCTCCTCTCCACAACGGATAGGGAAATATCGTGCTCAAATCCCACCAGTGGCTAACGGCCCACAAGGGGTTCGCTCCTCCACCGGGAGAACCTGTATCTAGCACCTGCACTCCTTCAGGAGCGGCCCTAAGTGATCGGGCTGATCCATCCCCAGGCTTCGGTCTGGAAAGTTCAGCTTTATATATAGTCAGGGCGCTTAAGCTAAGCTCACTCCTAGTCCAAGCAGGAAAGACTCCAAGCCTTCTGCTTCCTTCTTGACTGAGCCAAGAGCAGAGGAGCCGGACAGCTGCCCGAGAGGTGCGTGACAGGAACCCACAGGCAGCAGGCCAGGAAGCAGACCTCACAGGCTTGGCCACGTGGGGGATTCCAGGAGCACACACAGAACTGCCTGAGGTGGAAATCAGGCCTCACGAGCCCCAGCTGCTGACGACAGGATGTCCCATGATTGGAACAACTGTTGGATGGTCCTGGCAGCAGAACCTGGCAGCAGCGACACCCTCCTGAGCACCCACCTCCCACCCAGTCAAGACAGAGCAGACTGGAAATTCAGGGTCCGCTCAGAGTGCCAAGCTGCCCCAACTTCCTTCCTGTAGCTCCCACCATCTGTGCCACCCAGCACGTGAGCATGCCACCACACACTGGCCTCCGTCCTCTCACAAGGCCACCACGCCTCACAGCTGGCAAAGGGTTCCACACTTGTGATCTACCTCCAAGCTCACAAAGAAACAGGGAAGGCGCAGCCGGGCGCGGTGGCTCACACCTGTAACCCCAGCACTTTGGGAGGGTGAGACAGGCAGATCACCTGAGGTCAGAAGTTCAAGACTAGCCTGGCCAACGTGGTGAGAAAGAAACCCCATCTCTACTAAAAATACAAAAAAAATTTGCCTGGCGTGGTGGTGGGTGCCTATAATCACAGCTACTTGGGAGGCTGAAGCAGGAGAATCCTTGAACCTGAGAGGCAGAGGCTACAGTGAGCCGAGATCACGCCACTGCACTAAAGCTTGAATGACAGAGACTCTGTCTCAAAAAAAAAAAAAAAGAAACAAGGAAGGTGCAATCATTCTCCCTGTTTGGCATGTGGGGAAATCAAGGCCCCAAGAGAGGAAATGGGGTGGCGGGTTGTGGTGGGGGGGTTGCCTGCCTGTGTCCTCTGACTCTTGAACAGCACTAGGCAAAGGGCTGGCCACACAGCAGGTGCTCAATCCGTGGGTGAGAAAACATTGAATGAACACAGGGGTCATCTGAGCCTCTGGACCTCCAAGGCAGCCTCCTGGCAAAATGTCCCCGCAAATGTTCCCTCTGACCCCAGCTCACTCCAACCTCTTTCCTAAGTTAGTGGGAAAGGGCTTGATCCCACCCCCTCACAACCCATCAGCACCCACTGCTGCCCAGCACCCACAGGGCACCAGATGCTTCACCACAGTTTCAGGTAAATTGCCACTTTTTTTTTTTTTTTTTTTGAAACAGAGTTTCACTCTTATTGTCCAAGCTGGAGTGCAGTGGCACGATCTTGGCTCACTGCAACCTCTGCCTCTCAGGTTCAAGCGATTCTCCTGCCTCAGCCTCCAGAGTAGCTGGGATTACAGGCGTGCACCACCACGCCTGGCTAATTTTTTGTATTTTTAGTAGAAACAGGGTTTCACCATGTTAACCAGGCTGGTCTTGAACTCCTGACCTCAGGTGATCCGCCCACCTCCACCTCCCAAAGTGCTGGGATTACAAGCATGAGCCACTGCGCCTGGCCGAATTGCCACATTTAACCCTCCAAACACCTGTAAGAAAAGGTCCAGGTCTCTCCACATTACACAGGAAACTGGGGCACAGGTTACACAATTTGCCAGGATCTGAACCCAATTAGCTGGAATCCAGAGCATCAGGCTCTTAATCCTCAAACTGCCTTCAGGAGAAAGCTGAAAGAAAGTGGCTGAGCGAGGCTTGCTCAACAGGCTGTTAGATTCCAAAAGCCAAGGCCCTCGTCTCAAAATGCACTGTTGCCCACGTTGAGCCAGAGCAAAACGTCCTTTCACAAAAGGAAAAAGCGTCTCTTTCATTCACTCGGCTTGGCTGGACCACAGCTGGAAGCAAACTGCCCCGAAACTGTCACTGGAGCTCCCAAGCACATGAGACGGGGTGGCTTTAAGAGACCTTTGGGCTGGTGGCACGGTACAGTGTGGCCCGTGTTATGACTCACTCCACAAATATTTACTGAGATGGATTGTGGCAGGCATTGTTCTAACCGCTGGGGATACAATTGTAAACAAAACAGACTGGTCGGGCATGGCGGTTCACTCCTGTAATCCCAGTACTTTAGGAGGCCGAGGAAGGAGGATCACTTAAGCTCAGGACTTTGAGACCAGCCTGGGTAATATAGCGAGACCTCACCTCTACAAAAATTTAAAAATTACCCGGGCATGGTGTCTCTCATGCCTGTAAGTCCCAGCTACTAAGGTGGCTGAGGTGAGGGGACTGCTTAAGTCTAGCAGGTCGAGGCTGCAGTGAGCTGTGATTGTGCCACTGCAATCCAGCCTGGGTGACAGTGAGACCCTGTCTTAAAACAAAACAAGGCCGGGTGCAGTGGCTCATACCAGTAATCCCAGAACTTTGGGAGGCCGAGGTGGGTGGATCACTTGAGGTCAAGAGTTCAAGACCAGCCTGGCCAACATAGTGAAACCCCATCTCTACCAAAAAATACAAAAATTAGCTGGGTGTGGTGGCATGCACCTGTAATTCCAGCTTCCTGGGAGACTGAGGTGGGAGAATCACTCGAACCCAGGAGGCAGAGGCTGCAGTGAGCTGAGATCGCATCACTGCGCTCCAGCCTGGGCAACAGAGTGAGACTCTGTCTCAAAACCAAAACAACCAACCAACCAAAAAAACCCCCACAAAATCCCTGACATCCTGGAACTTATATTTTAGACAGAGCTACTAATAATAAAGAAGATTAACAGGTAAATATTTACAAAGGTTTTAGATGCCAATTAACTACTGAGGAGAAAAACCAGAGAATGGGGATAGGAAGTGCTGAGGTGGAGAGTGAAATTTTAGATACGGTGAAGAGGGAAGTCTTCACCAAGAAATTGATCTTAAATAAATACCTGATGGAGAGAGATGAAAGTCATATGAATAGCTAGGCAAAGAGAGCGCGTGCAAAGGCCATGGGGCTGGAACATGTTTAGTGAGTTCCAGGAAGAGCAAGGAAGCCAGTGACATCAGAGAGGCAACAGGGGGCCAGGCGTGTGCCTTGAGAGGAGAGGCCACTGCAAAGAAACAACATTTTAACAAGATCACTCTGGCTGGGTGTGGGGTAAGAAACAGAGAGGCATCATGGATAATCTCACAGCTTTGACCTGAGCAACTGAATGAATACTACTCCTATTTCCTAAGATGAGAAAGAGAATGGGAGGGACATGTTTTGGTGAAGAGTGGGGTCAGGGATGGAGGGCAGAACTAACAGGAGCTCAATTCTAAACTCTAAGTTTGAGGCCTGGCGCGGCGGCTCACACCTGTAATCCCACCACTTTGGGAGGCCAAGGCAGGTGGATCACTTGAGATCAGGAGTTCGAGACCAGCCTGGCCAACATGGTGAAACCCCGTCTCTACAAAAATACAAAAATTAGTTGGGCATGATGGCGCATGCTTGTAATCCCAGCTACTCGGGAGGCTGAGGAGGGAGAATCAGGAGGTGGAGGTTGCAGTGAGCCGAGATCGCGCCATTGCATTCCAGCCTGGGTGACAGAGTGAGACTCCATCTCAAAAAATAAATAAATCAATAAATAAATACTTCAAGTTTGAAAAGCCTAAGTTTGAGGTGCTGAGTAAGCAACTAGATTTGAGTCTGTCATTCCAGGGAAAGGTCTGGACTGGACTGGGGATATAAATTTGTGGGCTGACAGAATAGAGACGGCACTTAAAGAAATAAGACTGGATGAGATCACCATCCGAAAACGAGAACAGGCATTTAAGACATGACCCTATCAAAATCCACTGTGAAAGACACAGAACATATTCTCCCAGGGAGCCACCCTCTACAAAGTGAAGCTTGTAACACACTCTTCACTACAGCCCCTTACCCCTTGCCTACCTACTTCCCCCAGCACACACACCCAATAGATGTGTGCAGACACACACACACACACACACACAGTATTTAAATTTCTCCTTTCTGTATCTCTTAGTGATGTCATTCTGCTGAGTAAGAGGGAAACTCCCTTTTGGAGAGTCTGTCATGTAACAAGAAAGTAATCCATGGAAGGAACAAAAAGTGTCCTAAGCACTGAGACAACAGTAGCAAACTTTACACATCACGACAATCACACAGGCTCTGGTGTCAGATTCCAGCTTCAACCTCATCGGTGTGACCTCAAGCAACTCATCCGCCCTCTTTTTCTCATGTGAAATGAGAATATCATTGGCCACGCCAAGGGCAGCCTAGAACATCAGACAGTCCATAAATATTTGTTAGGTAAACGATGACTGAATGAATGGTGAAGAGAACATATACAGAAGAGCCTGACTCACAAGAGGTGATGAACAAACACTGCCAAATGATATACTGAAAGAAAAGGGACCTCCTGCTCATCCTTCTCTCCTTGTCTTCTCATTCTATCCCTTTCCCTTTCCATTCCTTTCAACCCTGCCTATGCCCCAACAGTAAAATCATGTATTTGTACAGGGCCATACTGGTTATAAAGCTTTACCTTCTACATTTTCTCATTCAAATTTTGAACCTCCTGGCAGCCTTACGAGGGCAGGAGGTACAGTTCCCCTGTCACAGATGAGGAAACTGAGACTTGGACAGAAAACAGCTTCCAAACTCCAGGCAGAAACTGTAACAAAAACAGTGCATTCAGCCCAAGGGTGGAGCCTCAACGTTGCCAAACCAAACCTGCCTGACATCCTGTTGGGCGGGTAAGAGGCAGGTGAGGGAAAGACCCAGAAGCTAGGGGGAGGTATTCGTTGGGGTCATGTGGGTAGCCCATTAAAAATACGGCCACAGGTCCCCTTGCCCTGTGCCCTCCCTGTCCCACACCCACAGGCTTGCCCCTGACCCAGTCCCATGATCACCCGGGTCACATGCTCCCTGTCACCAGCTTCCAAGTCATCTGTGGGAGCAGCAGGTGGACACAGGATTGGGGGTGGGAGACTCTGGGGTGGCCAGGCTGAGGGGAAGGAGGGAGCATGTCGGGGGCAGGTCTGGAGGCACGCGAGAGAGGAAAGGCAAGGAAGAAAAGCAGGGAGGAAAGGCAGGAGAAGCAGGGAGTGAGAAATGAGTAGAGGCACCACGAAAGGTGGAGACGGAGGTGAAGTGGGGAATCAAGTGAGCACTTAGAGGAGCACAGGAAGGAAAATTAGGACGCCCAATGGGGTCTAAAGAGGCACTGAGGGTCGGGGAAAAAGAAGAGACGGATTGACTCGGGAAGTTAGGGATACTGAGGGAGACACACGGAGGAGACTGGGGTTCAGGGGAGGAACTCAGGGTCGAAGCTGGGGTCCCTGGGGTCCACAAGTTCGAGATGAGACACGGGCGGTCACGGGATAGGAATTGGGGACGCAGGGGGATGAAAAGATGGAAGGTGGGGGCACTCAGGGAGTCACATAAGGGTCAATGGAGGACATGCCTCAGAATCGGAGACACGAGGAATATCCAAAGGAGGGTCCGGCGGAGACTTGGAAGTCCGGAGCGCGGAGGAGGTTGGGGAAGGGACCCCAGGCCCCGCCCACCTGCGAGGTCACTCACCTCGGTTTACTCAGCACTTCTACTTCCTCCTACTTCCGCAAACGAGCCTCGGGCCACGTGATGGCCTGACCACCGCTCTCCGCCAATCACTGGTGGCCCTGTCCCAGGCCTCCTCTAGGCTCCGCCCCCGCGCCCGAGGACGGCGGGAGGCGGGGGTCCGCCATTTTTTTTTAACTGCCCAATGGAAGGGGCTCCATTAGCCAAGGGAGGACGAGCTTTCGGCGGGAGCCAATCCTCGGCGGCGAGGCGCGGCCATGTTTGTGCGGGGCAGAAGGTGCCTGGCTTCTTGGCAGTCATGTTGATGAGGGCCAGGAGTCCCACCCTAGTCCGCCTTCCGCCTCCTAAAGCGGCCAGAGCCTGGAGTCTGAAGTTACTGTTAATGATTGCTCGCAAAGATAAAAATAAAGGCAACAGAGGCATAGGGCATAACAAGGAAGAACCTGTTTTGATGTTTGCCAGGTAGCCTCAAGCCAGGGTTGCCAGATGTAGCATATAAAAAATACGGGATGTTCAGTTACATTTGAATTTCAGCTAAACAGCCAATACATTTTTTTCCGATAGAACAGAAATTGATTATAGCTTTTTTATTTTTCACAACTAAGGCCAAACTCCCTAGGGAAATTACCACATGTTTTTTTTTTTTTTTTTTTGAGACAAGTCCCGCTCTGTCTCCCAGGCTGGACTGCAGTGGCACGATCTCGCTCACTGCAACCTCCGCCTCCCGAATTCAAGCGATTCTTCTGCGTCAGTCTTCCGCGCAGCTGGGATTGCAGGCACCCGCCACTACGCCCAGCTAATTTTTTATATTTTTAGTAGAGACGGGGTTTCACCATGTTGGCCAGGCTGGTCTCGAACTCCTGACCTCAAGTGATCTGCCCGCCTTAGCCTCCCAAAGTGCTGGGATTACAGGCGTGAGCCACCACGCCCGGCTCCTAAATTTTTAACATAAGTATAATATACTAAGTTTAGTATTGTGCTAAAAATGTGTGCATTGTTGTCTGGCAGCACATCCTGAGCCAGTCTCAGGAAATACCTTAGCACTTTCAGTAGGAACTTGGGCAAATGATCTCTGTGAACCTCAGACCCATCATCCAGGAGGTGGGCACAGTAATACAAGATTGTTGTGACATCTAGCAGTAAATTAGTCCCCATTCGTGCACATAGTGGGATTTCAATAAATGGCAGTTGTTAGGGTTAATAATGCCGATAATGAGGTATTTTGCAGAGAAGCCAGGAGACTAGACTTTAGTCACACATCTGCTTCGGACTGAGCAGGTCATGTCCTCTCTTCAGCCCACTGGCTTGGTTGGACCTTTTCTTTCCCTAATAATCACCCAACCCTAGGTCTAGATGAATCTGCCAGACTGCTCTCCGTTTATGTGGGAAGTATAGTTGCTGGTGTTATTCTTGTGAAAAGAAGTTTGTAGGCCAGGTGCGGTGGCTCATGCCTATAATCCCAGCAGTTTGGGAGGCTGAGGCGGGTGGATCACTTGAGGTCAGGAGTTTGAGACCAGCCTGACCAACATGGCGAAACCCCATCTCTACTAAAAATACAAATAATCAGCTGGGTGTGCTGGCCATAGTCTGTAGTCCCAGCTGCTCGGGAAGCTGAGGCAGGAGAATCGCTTGAACCCGGGAGGCAGAGGTTGCAGTGAGCCAAGATCACGCCACTGTACTCCAGCCTGGGTGACAGAGCAAGACTCTGTCTCAAAAAAAAAAAAAAAAAAAAAAAAAAAAAAAGTGTGTTTCCTCCCCAGTCCGTCTAAAGATATTAGTGCCTAGACAGGGCAACCAATGCAACTTGCGCAAGGTTTAGTTAAGAATCTTCACAGGTTAATGAAATTAACCATCTTAACTAATGTCTGTACAGAGCTTCACCAGTTACAAAGTGACTTCACTTCCATCATCTCCTCGTGTCCCCATTTTTACAGGTGAGGAAATTGTTCCTTAAAGTAAGATTTAAAATTTGCTTAAGAGTTTCAGCTTGACTGCGCAGTGGCTCATGCCTGTAATCCCAACACTTTGGGAGGCCGAGGTGGGCAGATCACTTGAGCTCAGGAGTTCAAGATCAGCTTGTGCAACATGGAGAAACCTCATCTTTAAAAAATATTTAAAAATTATCCAGGTGTGGTCTTGCATGCCTTTGGTCCCAGCTACTGTGCAGGGGAGGCCGGGGGGTCAAGGATGCAGTGAGCCAAGATTGCCTGCACTCCAGCGGGTGACAGAGCGAGACCATGTCTCAAAAAAAAAAAAAAAAAAGAGTTTCAGCTTGAAGTGGAGAGAAAAGGATAAAGACTCAGAATTCTCAATGAAAATATCTTGCCTCCACACCCCAAACAAGCAAATTTAGAGCGATGGTTATCAAGGAGCTTGCAAAAGGCCATGCATTCCACGCACTGCCAAGCAATCTTTCCTGAGAAAACCCACAGGGGCAACGTGAGGTGTCCCATTCTTCAACAAACACCCACCCTTGCATTCAGGATTTTGCAAAGCACATTTGGAAATGCAGATACACAGGTGAATCTAAAATGCAGACAAGGGCCAGGTGCAGTGGCTCTTGCCTATAATCCCAACACTTTGGGAGGCTGAGGCGGGTGGATTTCCAGACCATCCTGACCAACATGGTAAAAGCCCGTCTCTACAAAAAGTACAAAAAAATTAGCCGGGCGTGGTGGCAGGTGCCTGTAATCCCAGCTACTGGGGAGGCTGAGGCAGGAGAATTGCTTGAACCCAGGAGGTGGAGGTTGCAGTGAACCGAGATCACGCCACTGCACTCCAGCCTGGGTGACACAGTGAGACTCTGTCTCAAAAAATAAATAGACCGGATTCAGTGACTCACGCCTATAATCCCAACACTTTGGGAGGCTGAGACGGGTGGATCACGAGGTCAGGAGATTGAGACCATCCTGGCTAACACGGTGAAACCCCGTCTCTACTAAAAATACAAAAAATTAGCCAGGCATGGTGGCATGCGCCTGTAGTCCCAGCTACTCAGGAGGCTGAGGCAGGAGAATCGCTTGAACCCAGGAGGTGGAGGTTGCAGTGAGTCGATATTGCGCCACTGCACTCCAGCCTGGGCAACAGAGCAAGACTGCATCTCAATATATAAATAAATAAATAATAAAATGCAGAAAAGGCCAAGGGAGGCTGGATCAATTGCTGGAAACAGTCAAAGATCCACAGAAGACATTCACAAAATAGAATCTCAGTACCTGATGAAGTTAAGTATCCCTTCCCTAGGTATTTCTGGTGGAAACCACTTAATGAGTAGATAAATCAAAAGATGGAATAGAGGGGATTATTAGATAGCATTGAATGAGCAAGTAAAGGGGTGGGGCAAGTAAGCACGAGGGAGTGTGTTCTGTAGTGCTAGCAGATGGAGCTGCTAGCAGTTAAAGTCAAAAGAACTTCTCCTGAGGTGTTGCGCTAGGCTCCTGCCATACATCAGGGAGGGCGTCTGCCCTCTAAGAGCCCAGAGCACAGAGGGTCAGACTAGACTAATCCTTTCCTTCAAGGAGCTAGATGGAAATCTAGCTAACATGCTAACAGTGCAATGTTACACCTTTTACTTTTTTTTTTTTTTTGAGGCAGAGTCTCCCTCTGTCGCCCAGGCTGGAGTGCAGTGGCGCGATCTCGGCTCACGGCAACTTCCATCTCCCAGGTTCTAACTGATTCTCCTGCCTCAGACTCCTGAGTAGCTGGAATTACAGGTGTGCACTACCACGCCTGCCTAATTTTTGTATTTCTAATAGAGACGGGGTTTCACCACGTTGGCCAGGCTGGTCTCAAACTCCTGACCTCAGGGGATCCACCCGCCTCGGTCTCCCAAAGTGCTGGGATTACAGGTGTGAGCCACTGCCCCTAGCCGACCTCTTACTTTTTTATCCTTGCAACAGCCCTGTGATGTAGGACTGTCATCCCCACTTTGTAGATGAAGAGAATGAGGTTCCACAAGGGAAAATTATCCCCAGAGTTGCCAATGACAGGCAGTGCCAGTTGCCAGTGTCAAAGAGAGGCAGAACCAGAATCAGCACCTGTCTTGTCTTTTCTCTCTCCAAACTCTAGGAGCACTCATTATGTGCCAGGCAGTGTTCTTGGTGCTGAGGAAACTGCATTGAACAAAATAGACAAAAATCCCTGCCTTTGTGCTGCTCACATCCTGGTGGGGAAAGACAGAGAATAAACTAGATAGAGAAGGAAACAGAGAGTGTGTTTTGCTAACGTCTTTGAGTGAGGGTGTCATCATGTCAGCATCTTACATTCAAAGCACCTTAACTGTGGGATCTGGGCTTGTGTATTTGAATACCTTTGCACTAGTCCTCCAATTATCTGTGTGTTTGAACTTTTCCTTTTTTCTTTTTTTTGTAGACAGGATCTGGCTCTGTCACCCAGGCTGGAGTGCAGTGGGGTGATCTTGGCTGACTGCAACCTCCGCCTCCTGGGCTCAAGCGATCCTCCCATCTCAGTGTCCTGAGTAGCCGGGACTACAGGTTCAGGTCATTATGCTTTTTTTTTTTTTTTTTGAGATGTAGTCTCGTTCAGATGCCCAGGCTGGAGTGCAGTGGCGCGTTCTCAGCTCATTGCAAGCTCCACCTCCCGGGTTCACGCCATTCTCCTGCCTCAGCCTCCCACGTAGCTGGGACCACAGGCGCCCACCACCACGCCTGGCTAATTTTTTTTGTATTTTTAGTAGAGACGGGGTTTCACCGTGTTAGCCAGGATGGTCTCAATCTCCTGACCTCGTGATCCACCCACCTCGGCCTCCCAAAGTGCTGGGATTACAGGTGTGAGCCAGCGTACCTGGCCTTTCTTTTTTTTTTTTTTCGGTAGAGTCTGGTTTTCGCCAGAGTCTGGTTTTCGCCATGTTGCCTAAGCTGGTCTCGAACTCCTGGCCTCAAGCAATCTACCTGCCTCCACCTCCCGAAGTGCTGGGATTATAGGCGTGAACCACAGTGCTTGGCCTGAACATTTTTATAATTAAAAAGTTGGAGGAGGCTGGGCACGGTGGCTCATGCCTGTAATCCCAGCACTTTGGGAGGCCGAGGCGGGCAGATCACTTGAGGTCAGGAGTTCAAGACCAGCCTGGCCAACATGGTGACACCCCATCTCTATTAAAAATACAAAAATTAGCTGGGCGTGACAGCTGGCACCTGTAATCCCAGCTACTCGGAAGGCTGAGGCAGGAGAATCGCTTGAACCCAGAAGGCGGAGGTTGCAATGAGCCAAGATCTCACCACTGCACGCCAGCCTGGGGGACAGAAGGAGACTCTGCCTCAAAACAAAACAAAACAAAACAAAAAGTTGGGGGAATATATAGTGAGTTAGAGGGTGAGGAATGCTGGGGAGTAAACACAGGAAGGAGAGACCCAGGAGGGTTGCAGTTTTAACTAGACGGGCCAGGAAAAGCGTTAGAAGGGAGATAATTAAATAAAGACCTGATGGAGGCGAAGGAGTGAGCTATGTGGACAACCAGGAAAAGAGTGTTCCAGATGGAGCAAGAACAAAGGCCCTGAGGCAGGAGCCCGCCTGGCTTGTTTTAAGAGGAAAAGCAAAGAGGCTATTATAGCTTTGTTTTGGAGTAGAGAGCCAGTGGGGGTGTAGCAGGCAATAACGTTGAGATTAAAAGGATATTGGGAGTAGAACTTGTAGGACATTGGAAACCATTTTAAGACTTTGGCTTTCAATCTCAGGGCAGTAGGGAACCATGAGAGGTTTTTAAGCAGAGGAGTGACCGGAATGAATTTACACTTTAACAGCTTATGTCTGTTCAGTGAGAATAAGGGAAGGCAGAGGCTGGGAGACCAGTGAGGGGGCTATTGTAGAAATCCATGGTCGGGCACGGTGGCTCATGCCTGTAATCCCAGCACTTTGGGAGGCTGAGGCAGGCAGATCACGAGGTCAGGAGTTCAAGACCAGCCTGGCCAAGATGGTGAAACCCCCGTCTCTACTAAAAATACAAAAATTAGCCAGGCATGGTGGCGGGCACGTGTAATCTCAGCTACTTGGGAGGCTGAGGCAGAGAATTGCCTGAACCCGGGAAGCAGAGACTGCAGTGAGCCGAGATAGTGCCACTGTACTCCAGCCTGGGCAACAGAGCAAGACTCCATCTCAAAAAAAAAAAAAAAAAGGAAAAAGAAATCCAGGTGAGAGATGATGGTCTGACCACCAGCCCATTTAATCATCACAGCTATAGGTACATTCCAGTTCAAGTTTGTGTTACGATAAAATACGTAAGCCATTGCTAGAAGGCATTGTTAAACTCCTTCCTGTGGGAAGCTTTGTGAGATTATTCTTGAGCAGGAGGGGGCAAACTATCCTGCCTGCCACCTGTTTCTGTAAACAAGTGTTATTGGAACACAGCCACGCCATTTGTTTACACATGTTTCTGCTTTCTGCAGTGGGAGAATTGAGTAATCACGACAGATACCTCATGGCCCACAAAGCCTGAACTATTTCTCTCTGGCCCTTTACAGAAAAAAAAAATTTACCCACCTCTGATCTTAAATTGGATGTCAAAGGTTAAGTAGGAGTTTGCCGGCTGGATTAGGAAAGAGAACGTTCTAGGTGGAAGGAACTGTGTGAGCAAAAGTCAATACCATGAGCTGTGTGGATTGTTTGGGGACCTGCAAGGGGTTGAGCACTGCTGAAACCTGGTGTGTGAGCAGGAGAACAGTCCCCAGAGGCCATCTAGAGTCTCCTCCTAATCCCAGCACTTTGGGAGCACAAAACGGGTGGCTCGCTTGAGCCCAGGAGTTCAAAACCAGCCTGGGCAACATAGCGAGACTCTCATCTATACAAAAATTTTAAAAATTAGCCAGGCATGGTGGTGCATGCCTGTAGTCCCAGCTACTTCAGAAGGCTGGGGCAGGAGGATTGCTTGAGCCCCAGGCTCCCAAGGGAAGGGAGGTTGTAGTAAGCTATGATTGTGCCACTGCACTCCAGCCTGGGTGACTTAGTGAGACCCTGTCTCAAAATAAGAAAAAAAAGGCTGGTGCAGTGGCTCACGCCTGTAATCCCAACACTGTGGGAGGCTAGGCAGGCAGATCACTTGAGGTCAGTAGTTCGTGACCAGCTGGGCAACATGGTAAAACTCCCGTATCTACTAAAGCTACAAAAAATTAGCTGGGCGTGGTGGCGGGTGCCTGTAGTCCCAGCTACTCTACTACTTGGGACGCTGAGGCACGAGAATCGCCTGAACCCGGGAGGCGGAGGTTACGGTGAGCTGACATCATGCCACTGCACTCCAGCCTGGGCAACAGAGTGAGACTCCGTCTAAAAATATATATATAAAAGAAAAAAAAAGAAAAGAAAGAGTTTTGAGTTCCAGGCCAAGGATGGAGACCTTGTCCCACAAGCAGTGGGTGCCCTGGAAGGTTGGGGCCAGGAAGCAATGTGGAAAAATCCTTCTGCTTCCATGGGAGAGGTGATGGGAGGGTGCGGAGCCCACACGGCAGCTGTGCATGATTATGCTAATTACCTGGCTTGTGACTTGCTGAGCGGGACATCAGGGCTGGTGCCCTCCACAGGAGGGAAGTGGGCTCCTCAGGAGGTGACCTTGAGCTGTGAGGCAGCAGCCAAGTGTGTTCTCATCCCAAGGGCAAAAGCCAGGCCTGCTCAGGAAAGGCAGGATTTCCCTACTCTGGGGGGACCTCAGCCCAGCTCAGGGGCTCACAGGACAGACTGCGGGCTGAGGAGAAGCTGGTTCTCAGGAACAGGGAACCAGGGAGCTTCACAAGGAAGCTGGCTTAAACCTGAGTCCTGAAGGATGGTGAAGGATGGAGAGGAATGGAGAGGGATAATGAGGGATGGAGAGGGATGGAGAGGGATGGTGGGGGATGGAGAGGGACGGTGAGGGATGGTGAGGGATGAAGAGGGACAGAGAGGGATGGAGAGGGATGGTGAGGGATGGAGAGGGACGTGGGGGATGGAGAGGGACGGTGGGGGATGGAGAGGGACGGTGGGGGATGGAGAGGGACGGTGGGGGATGGAGAGCGATGGTGGGGGATGGTGAGGGACGGAGAGGGACGGAGAGGGACGGTGGGGGACGGAGAGGGACGGTGGGGGACGGAGAGGGACGGTGGGGGACGGTGAGGGACGGAGAGGGACGGAGAGGGACGGTGAGGGACGGTGAGGGACGGAGAGGGACGGTGGGGGACGGAGAGGGACGGTGGGGGACGGAGAGGGGCGGTGGGGGACGGAGAGGGGCGGTGGGGGACGGAGACGGACGTTGGGGGACGGAGAGGGACGGTGGGGGACGGAGAGGGACGGTGGGGGACGGAGAGGGACGGTGGGGGATGGAGAGGGATGGTGGGGGATGGAGAGCGATGGTGGGGGATGGAGAGGGATGGTGGGGGATGGAGAAGGATGGTGGGGGATGGAGAAGGATGGTGGGGGATGGAAAGGGATGGAGAAGATGGAGAGGGATGACAAGGGATGGTGGGGGATGGAAAGGGATGGAGAAGATGGAGAGGGATGACGAGGGATGGTGGGGGATGGAGAGGGATGGAGAGGGATGGTGAGGGATGGAGAGGGATGGAGAGGGATGGAGAGGGATGGAGAGGGATGGAGAAGATGGAGAGGGATGACGAGGGATGGTGGGGGATGAAGAGGGATGGTGAGGGATGGAGAGGGATAGTGGGGGATAGTGAGGGATGGTGAGGGATGGAGAGGGATGTTGGAGGATGGTGAGGGATGGTGAGGGATGGTGAAGGACATGAGGATTTGGAGAGGCTGAGCAGGGGTATTTCAGGCAAAGATGCAGGGTGTGTGCCAAGCCTCTCACGATGGGGGAATCTAAGGTGGAGTTCTTGAGAGTCAGAGTGTGCAAGCTCTTAATCCCTTTGTCCCTTCTCTTGTGCTTCTCGTCCTCATTTCTGTTTTATCAGCCATTAATTATGAAATACCTGCTATGTGCATGACTTTACTCTTTTTCTTGTCTTTTCTTTTCTTTTTTTTTTTTGGACTCAAAGACTCGCTCTGTTGCCAGGCTGGAGTGCAGTGGCGCGATCTCAGCTCATTGCAACCTCTGCCTCCCGGGTTCAAGAGATTCTCCTGCCTCAGCCTCCTGAGCAGCTGGGACTACAGGCGCATGCCACCACACCCGGCTAATTTTTGTATTTTTAGTAGAGACGGGGTTTCACCATGTTGGCCAGGATGGTCTCAATCTCTTGACCTCATGATCCACCCGCCTCGGCCTTCAAAGTGCTGGGATTACTGGCGAGAGCCACTGCGCCTGGCCAGCCTTACTCTTAGTATGGTGGGGACACTAAAGACATCTCTATTCTTGTCCTTGAGGCTCACAATTTAATACAAACTTGTCTCAGATATACGAATAATAGTTGGAATATAAAGGCAAATATATTTTTCCATATCATCGCATGTTCTATGGTCTGAATGTGTGTATCACCCCAAAATACTTTTTATTTATTTATTTTTTGAGATAGAGTCTTGCTCCATCACCGAGGCTGGAGTACAGTGACGCGATCTCGGCTCTCTGCAACCTCCGCTTCCTGGGTTCAAGCGATTCTCCTGCCTCTGCCTCCCCGAGTAACTGGAATTACAGGCGCCCACCACCACGCCCAGCTAATTTTTGTATTTTTAGTAGAGATGGGGTTTCACCATGTTGGCCAGGCTGATCTCGAACTCCTGACCTCAGGCTATCTGCTTACCTCAGCCTCCCAAAGTGCTGGGATCACAGGGGTGAGCCACTGTGCCCAGCCCCTACCTTTTTTTTTTTTTTTTTTTTTTTTTTGAGACAGAGTCTTTCTCTGTCACCCAGGCTGGAGTACAGTGGCTCAAACACGGCTCACTGCACCCTCGATTTCCTGGGCCCAAGCAATCCTCCCACCTCAGCCTCCCAAGTAGCTGGAACCACAGGAGAGCACCACCACACCTGGTTAATTTTTAAAAAATTTTTTTGTAGAGATGGGTCTTGCTATGTTGCCCCAGCTGGTCTTGAACTCCTGGGCTCAAGCAATCCTCCTGCCTTGGCCTCCCAAAGTCCTGGTATTACAGGTGTGAGCCACCACACCCAGCCCTGATAATCCTCTTTTATGTCCCAGGGGCTCCTGAAATTCTACTGCAAATCACACATTCATGAGTAGGCTGAATCACTGTGCCCCCAGGATGCAATGGTAATAAAGGGGAATTGCAGGGATCTCCAGAGAAGCAACCCATGTTTGGCTGCCCTGCCATAGCGTTACGCAGGGCATGAGGGCAATCAGTGATATAAACACAGTCCCCACTGTCAGGGAGCCAAAGGACTGTGTAGGACCGAGGTCCCCAACCTTTTTGGCACCAGGGACTCGTTTTGTGGAAGACAATTTTTCCACGGAGCCGGGGGATGGTTTGGGAATGATCCAAGTCCATTACATTCATTGTGCACTTTACTTCTATTATTGTTACATTGTAATACATAATGAAATAATTATACAACTCATCACAATGTAGAATCAGTGGGAGCCCTGAGCTGGTTTTCCTGCAACTAGATGGTCCCATCTGGGGGTGATGGGAGACAGTGACAGATCATCAAGCAGACAGATCATCGAATTCTCATAAGGAATGCAAAACCTAGATCCTTTGCATGCGAAGTCACAATAGGGTTTGAGCTCCTATGAGAATCTAATGCCGGCACTGATCTGACAGAAAGTGGAGCTCAGGTGGCAATGTGAGTGAGCAATGGGCAGCGGCTGTAAATATGCTGTAAATATCGATGAAGCTTCACTAGCTCACCCGCTCGCCGCTCACCTCCTGCCGTGCAGCCGAGTTCCTAACAGGCCATCGACCCAGACCAGGGGTTAGGGACCCCTGTTCTTAGAAACTAATGATACCCTCTTCCTTCCTCCCTTTCCCGCCACAGCCTGACCCTCTTGCTTGAGCCCAGGACAAGGCCCAGTGGAAGAAGGACAACTCCTCCATTCATCCCATTAACATTCATCATGCTCCTAGCGTAGGCACGGTGGCCTAGGCAGGGCATGGTGGCTCATGCCTGTAATCCCAGTACTTTGGGAAGCCGAGGCAGGCAAATCATTGAGGCCAAGAGTTCGAGGCCAGCCTAGCCAACAGGGTGAAACCCCATCTCTACTAAAATAAAAAATACAAAAAAAAAAAAAATTAACTAGGCGTGGCAATGCACGCCTGTAATCCCAGCTACTTGGGCAGCTGAGGCACGAGAATCGCGTGAACTCGGGAGGCAGAGGTTGCAATGAGCTGAGATCACACCACTGCACTCCAGCCTGGGCGACAGTGCAGGACTCCGTCTCAAAAAAAAAAAAAAGAAAAGAAGAAAGAAAAACATTGATCATGCTTCTGCTATGTGCCATGGCCCGGGCAAACTCTGGAGACACAAAAATGAAAGGATGTAATCCTGGTCCTCAAAAAGCATGTGGTTTAAGAGAAGGCAGCCATGGAGACACAGAACACCGAGTCAGAGAGGAAAGTGCTATCATGAGGGATACACTGGTAGGTTTCCTACCTTGAACACAGGAACCTGAGTCAGCCTGGGGATGATCTGGGAAGCCTGCTGAACAAAGTGACATCTGAGCTGGGGACTGAAGCACAAGCCGGGGAGGGAGTTCCAGGAAGAAGGACTGGCAAGATTGAAAGCACGAGGCGGTAGAAGAGAATGATGGGTATGAGGACAGAGTTCACAGTGGCTGCAGCCGAGAGGAGGTGGTGGAAGCAGGCAGAGGCCAGATCGAGGAGGCTTATGGAAAGAGTTTACACTTTGTCCTGACAGCACCAGGGAGGCATGGAAGGGTTGTGAGCAGAGCAGTTGCCTGGCCAAGTTTAGGTTTTAGAAAGCTCTCTCTATCCTCTGCATGGAGGCTGGAGGCAGGGAGACCAGGCAGAAGGCTGCTGCAATTGTCCTGGAGCCAGATGCTGTGGCTTGAACGGAGGCCATGGCTGAGGGAAGAGAGAGAGAGGCTAGAGAGAAGTTAAGGAGATGAGATCACTAAAGCCTGGTGACTTGTTCACTGTGGGAGGGAGGGAGAGGGTGAGGTGAGCATGATGGCCTGGTTTCTCTCCAGGGTGACTGGGGAGGAGGTGGCATCATCAACCTGTTGGAGAAATTAGGTGGGGAGGGTGGTGCTAAGCTCCACTGAGTCAATGTGGAGTTAGACGTGCCAGGGAAGGGCAGGGGAAAATCCATGTCATCCATGCAGTTGCTTAAGCAGATCTGGTCCATGAGAGACAGCTGGGAGCCCAAAATAGAGATTTGGGAGTCCTCAACATCAGATGGCACCTGAAATCTTGAGGTAGGGATAAGGTTCCCCAGTGATAAGAAAAGAAGGCAAAGGCTAAAGCTCTGAGCCTCGCTAAGAATTAAGAGGCCAAGATGGAGGGCCAGGGATGAAAGCTGAAAAGATAGGAGGGAAATCCAAGCTTTAGAAGGCAAGGGGAGGTAGGCACGTGGCTGCATGCCTGTAACCCCAGCTATTCAGGAGGCTGAGACCGGAGGATGGCTTGAGCCCAGGAGTTCAAGGTTACTGTGAGCTATGATGGCACTACTGCACTCCAGCCTGGGCAACAGAGGGAGACCCTGTCTCAAAACAAAAACAAAAACAAAAACAAAAACACCAAGGAGAAAACAGTGTTTCCAAAAAGAGGGGAAAAATAGGCCAGGCACAGTAGCTCATGCCTGTAATCCCAGCACTTTGGGAGGCCGAGGTGGGTGGATCACCTGAGGTCAGGAGTTCGAGACCAGCCTGGCCAACATGGCGAAACCCTGTCTCTACTAAAAATACAAAAATGCCAGGTGTAGTGGCTCACGCCTGTAATCCCAGCACTTTGGGAGGCTGAGGTGGGTGGATGATGAGGTCAGGAGATCGAGACCATCCTGGCTAACACGGTGAAACCCCGTCTCTACTGAAAATACAAAAAATTAGCCGGGCGTGGTGGCAGGGGCCTGTAGTCCCAGCTACTTGGGAGGCTGAGGCAAGAGAATGGCGTGAACCCAAGAAGCAGAGCTTGCCGAGATCACGCCACTGCACTCCAGCCTGGGTGACAGAGCGAGACTCTGTCTCAAAAAAAAAAAAAAAAAAATTAGCTGGTCGTGGTGACAGGCACCTATAATTCCAGCTACTCAGGAGGCTGAGGCAGGAGAATCACTTGAACCCAGGACGCAGAGATTGCAGCGAGCCGAGATGGTGACACTGCACTCCACCCTTGATGACAAAGCAAGACTCCATTTCAAAAAAAGAGGAAAAAAATTAAAAGGAAGGGAGATTGCAACACCATCGCATGCTGTCAAAGGTCAAGACAGATTAGGGCTAAAATTGGACCTGGATTTAGTAACAAAGAGGTCATTGGGACCCTGGCCAGAGTCCCTTCAGAGGTTTCTTGAGGGCAGCCCTCAGCCTGTGAGAGGGATTGGGAATGAGAGGCATTGAGAACCCCAAGGCAGTGAGTGGGGATGACTTGAGGTTTGCCCATAAAGGGAAGAAAAAACAAGGGTGGGTGTTAGGGTGAGGGTGGAGTGAAAGGTGGGGTTCAGGGGTGGCTGCTAGAGAGGACAGCCACTTGGAGACATTGCAGTCCCATCCCCAGTGTGGTGGCAGGTGCCTGTAGCCCCAACTACTTAGAAGGCTGAGGCAGGAGAATCACTTGAACCCTGGAGGCAGAGATTACAGTGAGCTGAGATCTTGCCACTGCACTCCAGCCTGGGCAACGGGGCGAGACTGTCTCAAAAAAAAAAAAAAAAAAAAAATCCAGACAACCCCAGTACCTACTGTTATTATTGTTGATGAATCACGTTGATGTGCCTAAGAGCTGTCATCTCACAAAATTCTATGAAGTATCTGTATCACCCCCACTTTATAGATGAAGAAACCGAGACTAGGAGGGCTGAAGCCATTTGCTTCAGAGAGAGGGGATGGGGACTGGGGTGTGGGCATGGGGATTCTGGAAGGAGGAGAGGTGGGTTCGGGGCAAGACAAAGGACAGCCTCTGAAGGGACTGGGAGGGAGAGGGAAGGGCAGGTGCAGAGGGTCGAGGCAGTGCCCATCACATGGCCTCTGCTTCCTCTGGAAGTGGCAGGAGAGCGGGTTCGATGGAGATGAGGATGAAGGCCTGCGGATGAAGGAGAAAGGCGAGTACTCCAGGGATTCCTGGCAGCTCTGAGGATCTGGCTGTGACTGGAGAAGATGACCTTGTCGTGACCGCAGCTGTTGCTGCAGTGGTGGTTGTGGTCGCGATGGTAGTTTCTCTCCAGAAGCCAGAGCAGCTGGCATGCAGGAGTGAAGTGCACGGAGCAGCAGTGCCCCAGTGATGGTTTTACAGGCTTGGCACAAAAGGACTCAGACCAGGGCTGGCACATCTCCAGGTATATTGAAGCTGCTGGGGGTGGGGAGGGGGGAGGTTTTAGAGGGAAAATGATGGAGGGCTGGGGAAAAATGGAGCATGTGCAGTACTGTTTCAGGTTCCTAAAATATCAGTTTGCAAACATAAAAATGTATTCTCTAAAATAGGCAAAGCACACGAACAAAAGAAGAAAAAACCCAACTGGTTAACAAGCAAATGGGAATGTGTTCAAGCTCATTCCTATTCAGAGAAATGCAAATTTAAATACAATAACGTCATTTGCCTAGGAAATTAGCAGAGCTTAGACAATGAAAACTCCCAGTGCTGGTGAAGTGGAGATGAATGGTTCATACTCACATGTGGGTGGGAAGGGCCCTTAGCAAATGGCTTCAGCCCTCCTAGCCTCAGTTTCCTCATCTATAAAGTGGGGATGATACAGATACTTCATAGAATTTTGTGAGATGACAGCTCTTAGGCACATAAATGTGATTCATAAACAATAATACGCCTGTAGTCCCAGCTACTTGGGAGGCTGAGGCAGGAGAATGGCGGGAACCCAGGAGGCGCAGCTTACAGTGAGCAGAGATCGCACCACTGCCCTCTGGCCGGGCAACAGAGCAAGACTCCATCTCAAAACAAAAACAATAACAGTAGGTACTGGGGTTGTTTGGATTTTTTTTTTTTTGAGGCAGTCTTGCTCTGTCGCCCAGGCTGGAGTGCAGTGGTGAGATCTCAGCTCGCTGCAACCTCTGCCTCCTGGGTTCAAGCGATTCTCCTGCCTTAACCTCCTGAGTAGCTGGGGCTACAGGTGCCCACCACCACACTGGGCTAATTGTTGTGTCTTTTAGTAGAGACGAGGGTTTCACCATGTTGACCAGGCTGGTCTCGAACTCCTGACCTCAAGTGATCCACCTTGGCCTCCCAACATGCTGGGATTACAAGCATAAGCCACTGCGCCCGGCCCGATTGTTTGGGGTTTGCGCAAACCTTTTTTCTCTCTGCTGAGCAATCACATTTCTAGCCCAGACTCAGGACCCTTGTATTTGCAGAAAGTGGCCCTGGTCAAGAGTCACCCTCTGCCAGGCCCTGCCTGGTGTGCCTTAGGATTGACAAAGTAGAGGGAAAGGAAGAGGAAGAAGAAGGGGAGGAGGGCACAAGATTCCTCCAGGATCCCACCCGGGGGTGCCCACGAGGAGAAATGGCGTGTGCTCTAATTATCGTCAGACTCTGAAGTGGCCCACGTGAAATATCAAATCTCTCCGGAACAAAACCTAGCAAGTCATTCCGGCGGGGGCAGCAGGAGAGAGTGCAGCCCTCGAGTTGGACAAGCCTGAGTTTAAGTCCTTCTCTGCCAGGGACTAGCTGTGCAATACTAGGCAAGTTTCCTCACCTGCCACGGTCTCGATTTCCTCATCTGAAACATGGCCATGATAATAGCTAAGTGCTAAGACATGGAGAGGATTGAGTGTGACCTGATACACGGGAGCACCACACCCGGCACCCAGGGCGTGCTCTCTGGGCCTCTCGGGGAACTGATCACTCTGTCCATTTCCTCTGCTTTTGACACCAGGGACCATTTCGTAGAAGACAACTTTTCCACAGATGGGGGTGGGGTGGGGGTGGAGAGTGGGAAGTGTGGGTGGGGGATGGTTTCGGGATGAAACTGTTCCAGTGGCCAGGCACAGTGGCTCATGCCTGTAATCCCAGCACTTTGGGAGGCTGAGGGGGGCAGATCACCTGAGGTCAGGAGTTTGAGACCAGCCTGGCCAACATGGCGAAACCCCGTCTCTACTAAAAATACAAAAATTAGATGGGCGTGGTGGCTCGTGCCTGTAGTCCCAGCTACTTGGGGGAGGCTGAGGTGGGAGAATCAGTTGAACCCTGAAGGGGTGGGTCTCCCCTCCAAACCTGTGGGTGTTTCTCGTTAGGTGGAACGAGAGACTTGGAAAATAAAAAGACACAGAGACAAAGTATAGAGAAAGAAATAAGGGGACCCAGGGGACCAGCGTTCAGCATATGGAGGATCCCCCTGGCTTCTGAGTTCCTTTAGTATTTATTGATTATTTGTCGGTGTTTCTCAGAGAGGGGGATGTGTCATGGTCACAAGACAATAGTGGGGAGAGGGTCAGCAGACAAACACGTGAACAAAGGTCTTTGCATCATAGACAAGGTAAAGAATCAAGTGCTGTGCTTTAGATATGCTTACACATAAACATCTCAATGCTTTGCTAAGCAGTATTGCTGCCCGCATGTCTCACCTCCAGCCCTAAGGTGGTTTTTCCCTGTCTCAGTAGATGGAACGTACAATCGGGTTTTATACCAAGACATTCCATTGCCCAGGGACGGGCAGGAGACAGATGCCTTCCTCTTGTCTCAACTGCAAGAGGCACGCCTTCCTCTTATACTAATCCTCCTCAGCACAGACCCTTTACAGGTGTCGGGCTGGGGGACGGTCAGGTCTTTCCCTTCCCACGAGGCCATATTTCAGACTATCACATGGGGAGAAACCTTGGACAATACCTGGCTTTCCTAGGCAGAGGTCCCTGCGGCCTTCCGCAGTTTTTGTGTCCCTGGGTACCTGAGATTAGGGAGTGGTGATGACTCTTAAGGAGCATGCTGCCTTCAAGCATTTGTTTAACAAAGCACATCCTTAATCCATTTAACCCTTAATCCATTTAACCCTGAGTTTGACACAGCACATGTTTCAGAGAGCACGGGGTTGGGGTAAGGTCACAGATTAACAGCATCTCGAGGCAGAAGAATTTTTCTTAGTACAGAACAAAATGGAGTCTCATGTCTACTTCTTTCTACACAGACATAGTAACAATCTGATCTCTCTTGCTTTTCCCCACAGAACCCAAGAGGCGGAGGTTGCAGTGAGCCAAGATGGCTCCACTGCACTCCAGCCTGGGCGATAGAGTGAGACTCTCTCTCCAAAAAAAAAAAAAAAAAAAAACTGTTCCACCTCAGGTCATCAGGCATATCTGGCCGTAGTTAGAGTCTCACAAGGAGCGCACAACCTGGATCCCTCAAAAGGGCAGCTCACAATAGAGTTCGCACTCCTATCTGAGACTCTAATGCCAGTGCTGATCCTACAGGAGGTGGAGCTCAGGTGGTGATGCTCACTCAGCCTGCTGGTTCCTAACAGGCCACGGACAAACGGTACTGGTCCTCGGCCTGCGGTTTGGGGACCCCTGCTGTAGAGGACTCCTCTCTCTAACCTGATATTATTGATCTTTTATTATATACTAAGCGCTGTGCCAGAGGCTTATAAGTGCAAACACATTATGTTGTTTCACAGCCTGTAAAGGAGGCACTATTAGTAAGCCCGGTTTATAGAGGGTGGAGATTACGTCAGCTGATGAGGCGTGGGGCCAGGATCTGAACCCCACAGGCTGACTTGAGAGTCCCTACTTTCAAAAAACAATTTTTTTTTTTGAGACAGAGTCTCGCTCTGTCGCCCAGGCTGGAGTGCAATGGCGTGATCTCGGCTCACTGCAACTTCTGCCTTCCAGGTTCAAGCGACTCTCCTGCCTCAGCCTCCTGAGTAGCTAGGATTATAGGCATGTGCCACAACTCCCGACTAATTTTTTTTTTTTTTTTAATTAAGTATAGACAGGGTTTTGCATGTTGGCCAGGCTGGTCTCAAACTCCTGACCTCAAGTGATCTGCCTGCCTTGGCGTCCCAAAGTGCTGGGATTACACTGCGCCTGGCCAAATTTTCTTTTCTTATAAGGACACTGGTCAGATTGGATTAGGGCCTACCGTGAATATTTTAATTTATTTATGCCTTTTAAAACTTTATCTCCAAATACAGTCACATTCTGAGATTTTTAGGCATTAGGACTTCAACATACACATTTTAACATTATGAAATTCCACCCATAACACTGTCTATCTATATGTATTATTTTCAGAACCATGTCAGAGTAAATTGCAAACATGAGGCCCTTTACCTCTAAATACCCCAGTGGGCCAGGCACGGTGGCTCACACCTGTAATCCCAGCTCTTCAGGAGGCCGAGGCGGGCGGATCACCTGAGGTCAGGAGTTCAAGACCAGCTTGGCCAACATGTGAAACCCCGTCTCTACAAAAATACAAAAATTAGCCGGGCATGATGGTGGGTGCCTGTAATCCCAACTACTCAGGAGGCTGAGGCAGGAGAATCACTTGAATCCAGGAGGCAGAGGTTGCAGTGAGCCGAGGTCGCGCCGTTGCACTCCAGCCTGGGTGACAGAACAAGACTCCGTCTCAAAAAAAAAAAAATAAATAAATACTACAGTGTATATTTCCTAAAATCAAGGACACGTTCTCTTCTACGACCACAGGACAAGCATCGAAGTCAGGAAGTTGGGCATCCATGCGATAATTACCTCATCTACAAACCCCATGGCAATTTGTCCCTTACTGGTGATATTAATTTTGATCACTTAGCGAAGGTTGTGTCTGCCAAATTTCTCCACTGCAGAGTTATTATTTTTCCTTCCATAATTAATTATCATCTTGTGGGTAAATAACTTGAAACTATGTAAATACTTTCTCATCAAGCTTTCATATCCATTGGTGATTCTTGCTGCAACCCATGATTACTATCGTGGCTGCCTGATGGTCATTTTCTTTTTTTTTTTCTTCCTCTTCTTTTTTTAATAGAGACAAGATTTTGCCATATTGCCCAGGCTGGTCTCGAACTCCTGGGCTCAAGTGATCCTCCTGCCTCGGTCTCCCAAAGTGCTGAGAATACAGGTGTGAGCCACCATGCCCAGCCTGTGCTCCCACTTTTAAATAGGACATTGCACCATGGCCCTTGATCTTGACCAGAAAGGGAGCTACGTCTGTGGGAAGCAGTCCCTGCAGGGTGGATAATGAGGCACTGACCCCCTTGTTCTGGCAGGCTGGGGATGGGAGTAAAGGATCTAGGCAGCATGGTGTCCAGGAGTGTTGTTTAGGTCCACTGAGAATTCACTCACTAGCTGAGCACCTACAGTGTTCCAGGTGTGGCCCCAGCTCTTGAAAAGCTCATAAAAAAGGGAGTAGATTGGGAAGCTGAGGCAGAAGGAAGGCTTGAGGCCAAGGGTTCAAGATCAATCTATGCAATATGGTGAGACCCCCATCTCTGCAAAAAACAGAAAAATTATCCAGGCACAGTGATGCACACTTGTAGTCCCAACTACTCGGGAGGCTGAGGTGAGAGGATCACTTGAGCCCAGAAGTTCAAGGCTGCAGTGAGCTATGATCATGCCACTGCACTCCAGCCTGGGCAACAGGGCAAGACCCTGTTTTGTTTTGTTTTGGTTTTGTTTTTAAAGGGAGTGGGGGTAGAGAAAATAGACAACTCACCATTGTGCAGTTTCTAAAATTGAGAACTTTCGTACCCCAAAGGTTAACCCAGGTGGCTCTTTCTGCTATGCACATGGAGAGGAGTGAGCAATTGGTTTTTAGAGATCCTTTTGAGTGCTAGACAAAGCTGCCTCAACATTTGGTCACTTGGGAAGCTAGTGGGCCAATCTGCATACCAAACCCACGGCCTGTGGGAGGGAAGGGAAAGAAGCCATAGTGTCTGGTGGACCAAGGCACAGAGGCAGGAAAGCAAGACAAGGGCACTGAAATCGAATTCGCTACATCAAGGAAAGTGGGGGGCCAGGCACGGTGGCTCACACGTGTAATCCCAACACTTTGGGAGGCCAAGGCAGGTGGATCACGAGGTCAGGAGATCGAGACCACGGTGAAACTCCGTCTCTACTAAAAATACAAAAAAAAAAAAAAAAAAAAAAAAAAATTAGCCGGGCGCGGTGGCGGGCGCCTGTAGTCCCAGCTACTTGGGAGGCTGAGGCCGGAGAATGGCATGAACACGGGAGGTGGAGCTTGCAGTGAGCCGAGATCGCACCACTGCACTCCAGCCTGGGGCGACAGAGCGAGACTCCGGCTCAGAAAAAAAAAAAAAAAGGAAAGTAGGGATCCTTGCTGGTGATCAGTGTGCCACACAGACGCCTCCCAATTTGGAGAGGTCCTATGCCCTCCATAGTGGAGTAAGTGCCATGATGTCGGCTTCACAGGAGAGACTGTGGGAGCGATGGAATTTCAGCCAGTGGGAACATCATGAGCAAAGGAAAGCAGGGGATGAACAGCAACATCCACCCCACATGTGGCCTCCAAAGCCATCTCTTTTGGGTGGGGCTTCCCACCACGGCGCGCACCCCTCATGTTTATGTGGCCCTCCTCCCCTGGTTGCGATGTACCCCCAAACATCTGGGCCAGGAATCATTCAGACCTGGATTCCAATTCCAGTGCTTGTACTTCCTAGCTGAGTGAATTAAGAAAGTCACTTTCACCTCTCTGAGCCTCCAGTCATGTATTCCTTCAACATGTATTTACTGTGGGCCTACTATGTGCCAAGCACTATTCTAGGCACTGGGCAGGCAGTGGTGAACAAGATAAGCCTGGCCAGGCGCAGTGGCTCACCTCTGTAATCCCAACACTTTGGGAGGCCGAGGTGGGTGGCCTGAGGTCAGGGGTTCAAGACCAGCCTGGCCGGGCATGATGACGCACTGGTAGTCCAGCTACTACAGGGGGGCTGAATTGCTTGATCCTGGGAGGCGGAGGTTGCAGTGAGCCAAGATTTTGCCACTGCACTCCATTCTGGGCAACAGAGTGAGACTCTGTCTCAAAAAAAAAAAAAAGAAAAGAAAAAGAAACAAGGCCTGCCTTCATAAAACATACATTCTAGTTGGGGAAGACAGACAATAACCAGCACTCACATACATAAATGATGAAACACCCTACAGAAGTATTAAGATAATATAAGAACAAATTTCAAGGCTGGGTGCGGTGGCTTGCACCTGTAATCCCATTACTTTGGGAGGCCGGCGTGGGTGGATTGCCTGAGTCCAGGAGTTTGAGACCAGTTTGGGCAACAGAGCAAAACCCCGTCTCTACAAAAAAAAAAAAAAAAAAAAAAAAAATACAAAAAATGAACCTAGCATGGTGGTGCATGCTTATGATCCCAGCTACTTGGGAGGCTGAGGTGGGAGAATGGCTGGAGTCCAGGAGAAGGAGGTTGCAGTGAGCCAAGATTGTGCCACTGCACTCCAGCCTGGGTGACAGAGTGACACCCTGTCTCAAAAAAAAAAAAAAAAAAAAAAAAAAATTCAGAGGTGAAAACTGCTTTAATCAGGGTGGTCAGGAAAGGTGTCTCTGAGGCCGTGACATCTGGGCTGACGTGAAAGATGAGAAAGAGCCAGGCAAGTGAACAGAAGACCAGACAGCCAGTGCCAAGGGCCTGTCGCAGGAATGAGCTTGGTATGTTTGGGGGACAGAAAGAAGGGCACTGTGGCCGAAGAGCAGTGCATGAGGAGAGAGTGGCCAAAGGAGGTGTGTAAACAACCTGAGCTTTGTTTTGAGAAGAACATTGGCTGGTATAGAAAGACTTTGGAGGCAAAGTAGGGAGGCTATCTATCCGGAGGCTGCTGGCATTGTCCGGGTAAGATGATGGTGCCGAGACCAGGTGCCATGACTGGAGGTGGTGAGAAGTGGTCCTATGCAGGAGACCTGGAGACACCGCTAGCTTGAGTCCTGAGGTGGGGAGGAAGGGAGAGCCAGGGAGGGAGCCAGGCTCCCAGGTTTTGGCTTGAGCAGCTGAGATGGGGTGGCAAGGGAGCGGAGGTAGGGCTGACAATCAGGAGCGGTTTTTGGGCCGAGTCCTCTTGCAGTCCCCATCTGACACCCATTGGATGCGCAGAGTGGGCAGCTGGCTATGAGTCTGGAACTCAGAGAAGCTGTTCGCTCTGGAAATACAAACCTGGGGCTCATAGCCATATAGATGTCAATTAAAGCCACGGGACTGGATGAGATCACTAAGGCAGAAGGTCTAGGTCGAAAGAAGAGGGCCAGGACCACTACCTGTAAAATGAGCCAATGACACCAACACCCACGGGGCTCTCGCGAGGTGTCACGTGAACGCACCCAGCAAGCACTGGAACCAGGCAGAGAATCGCGGCAGCCCCGGGGGCGGGGTTTCCAGGGGGCGGGGTCATACGGGGGCGGGGCCGAGGGACCAAGCGGCCGCTCCTGGCCGGAGGGCGGCCGGGGCGGTGACGTCACCGCATGACTGGGTTTTTATGAATGAAAGGAATCCTGTGAGTGAGTAATTCCGGGAAGCTAGCCTTACAACTCTGCGCGGTCTCGGCCCCCTGCGCCGCCCGCCCCACAACAAAACTCAGCGCAGCGCTCCCGGGCGCCCGGTTCAGAGCGACCTGCGGCTCAGAGCGGAGGGGAGACTGACCAGAGCGCGGGTCGGGACAGCGGCGAGACGCGCGCGTGCGAGCGCGCCGGGCCAAACGGGCCCAGAAGCGGGTGAGGAACGGGGGGCCAGGAGGACGGTGCACGGGACCCCAAGGCGGCAGGGTTTCTGGGACGCGCCTGGGGTGGGCGCCCGGGCCCGATCCGTCGGGGCTCCCGGGGCTCCATCGCCCGGACGGCTCGGGGCGGGGAGAAGGGAGCGGCCGTCCCGGGAACGCCGAGGACGGGGCCGAGGCCAGCTCGGCGGAGTGGGGGTGGAGACGGGGCCCCTTCCCGGGGCGCAGGCGGGTAGGCGGCGGCGCCGGGAGGAAGGGGCAGCGCAGGCTGGCGATCTCCGCGTCCGCCCGGCGGGGGCGGGGGCGCTGTGCTCCTACGTGACTCGGTGGGAACAGGCCCTGGCCCGGCGCCCGCGGGCGGTGCGTGCGCGGTTTGTTTACGTCCGAGGGCGGGCGGGCGGGCGTGTGTTCCCTGGCGGGCGGCCTGGGTATCCTGCCCGGTGCGTGCGTGCTCTGTGTACCTCGAGGGGCGTGTGTGCGTGTGTTGTGCTTGTGTGTGCGTGTCTGCGCGCGCGCTCCCTGGGGCCTGTACACCAGCAGTGTGTACCTCGGAGAGGGCGTGCCCTGGGCCGGCCACCGGAGTAAACGCGGAACAAGGACCCGAGCGAAGGAAGCGGACCCGTGCGTCTTCGCACGGGGTCTGGGAATTCTGTCCCGGGCCGCCCCAGTCCTACTACCCAGGGCTGTCCGTCCCCTGCTCTCCCCGGAGTTTCCCAGGGCCTCCGCCACGTGACCCCAGTGTTTGTCTCCCGCCCAGAGCCCGCGCCCGCAGCCGCAGGGTGGGGCAAGGTATCAAACACCCCACCCAGCTGCGCCAGGAGTCAGGGGTGTGAGCCATCCCCGCTTGGCACCCTGGTGGATCTGGTGACAAAGTGAGTTGGAGCCCAGGTTCTTGTCCCCAGATTTTGGGGCTTCCTGGGGAGGGAAGAACCAAGGGACTCTCGTTCTTCCCCAGGGTTGCCCATCCCCTCAGTCCCATGAGAACAGGAAGGGCCAGAAAACCTTGACTGCAAAGGTGCGGGGCAGGGAGAGGACCACAGGCTTTCTAGCTAGTCCGGGTTCTGGAGGCTGTACCTGCTAGGTCGTGGAGGATGGGGCGGAGCCGGTTTCCGTCCTCCTGGTAGTTTCAGTTCACAAGTGAGACTAGTGAGACTAGACTGACCCACAGCTGGACGCCGGAAGCTAGCTGAGGCTCTGAGCCAGCCGACAGACCCCTAGTTCTCACCCTGGGCCAGGCAGGGTCAGCAGGCAGTGGGATAGGCCTCTGACTGCACGAAGGGTTAATAAGTGAGGGGTGGGGCCTGACCTAGCCGCCACCCACCCACTCATCCAATAGCCCTGCAGAAAGCACCTGTTTGTCGTAGCCGCCTGCAGGATGGGCTGGGGGCTAGAGATTCCTTGTCTTAATCCACCTTCCCCCTCCACCCACCCACGGCCTATGGAATGGTAGGAGGGGAGCAATTGAACTTGCTAGGGTGAGGAACCAATGATCTTTTGACTTTGAATCTTTGAACCCTGGGTGAGCTCTGCTACAGCAGCCGGGACCCTCAGTGTTCCCATCTACCACTGGAACTAGATAACAGCCAGGATGGCAGGATGGTGGGTAGAAGGGGGAAGCTCTGGAAGTCTCTGCAGACGGCGTATTTTCCAGGTGAATTGTGGAAGAGAAAGCAGAGCTGACAGCCCCATGCCAGGAGCTGGGGGTACCCAAGAGTAGGTGGGGTTTGAGTCAGGGGGGTTGGGGCCAGGAGCACAGGAACCAGACAGGCCCACCCTCAAAGCTGGGCAGGAAACATTCCAAAGTAGGGCCTGGGGTCAGGGGATGAGGGGAAGTGGCTGGTTGACTCAGTCCCAGATGGAAAGTTAGCATTGAGAGGTTTAACTTCCCATTGAATCACCCCTGGGCTCTGCATTGCCATTGGGCCCTTGTCCTGGACCAGATGCCAGGGATGAGATGAACAGACCAGATCCAGAGACTGCCCTCTGGGAGCTTACAGCTCAGCAGCGGACACAAAGTTGAAAAAAGATCCACAGAAGTAAATGCAAAACACAGCTGAGATGGGTGATGTGAGGGAGAAGTCACTGTGGTTTGAAAGTACATAACAGCGCTCTGACTTAGCCAGGGCAATCAAGGAAGGCTTCCCTGGGGAGGTGACTAGTGCGCTGAGTCTGATAGTGGTGGTTGTCTGTGAAGCCCTTGAAGGCAGGAGCTGGGATTCACTTCAGGGTCTCCAGGGCCCAGCACAGAGCCTAGAACATAGTAGGTGCTTCTTGGATGTTTGCTGATTGAATGAATGAGCCCTGGATCCCTGTCCTCGAAGAGCTCCACAACACATGGAGAAAAAGGCCTGGGAACCCCAGAGAAACAGGAAGCCAGGGCAGGGGCTGGGGGAATCTTGAAGCAGTCTCCCAAAAGCAGGCAGATCCTTCAGGACTCAGGCAACTTCCTCCCTCACACACACAGGCATGCACTGCCCACTTGTCTCTTTGGGAAACATTCAGGGATAGTAGAATTTGCTGTCTGTTCATTCATTTGTTAGCATATGATCCTGGGAGAGAGTGGACAGGAATATGGTTGAGGCCTGAGGACCCTCCTGTGTTGGCTTGCGGGGAGGCTGACATTGCAGGGTTTTGAAATGAGCCAAGCACAGACAGGCTCGTGGGTTTGTGTCAGCAGTGATTCCTCTGACAGCTCTTGGGGGAGGATCAGTGATGGGGATTGGAGACGGAGGGCAAGGCAAGAGGCTGGTGAGCAGGCGGCTGTGGGCATGGTCCAGATGAAAGAGGAGGTGGTCTGTGGCTGTGCAGGTGGAGAAGAGGGCTAGTCTGATAGTCTGATAGTTTGCATCTCATGCCCCCACCTCCAGGAAACCTTCACCGTTTTCCTTTCCCTACCTCCATTCTGCTGGTGGTCTTGGAGCTCTGGGCCAGAATCTGAAACTCTAAACTCGGAGATAGTCATTGTTGGAAGGTACCTTAGGCTCGGAGGAGGTTTGGCATATTGGGAAAACTGAGGCCCAGAGAGAGGGAGTGCCATACCTGAAGCCACACAGCAAGTGTGAGAGGGTGCCTGAACTGGGGCTGGAACCCCAGGCTGTTGGTTCTCTGTGGTGCTTGGTTCTTCCAGCCTTGCTCCCCTTCCAGCAGGGAGGAGGCTCCAGCAGTGCTGGCTGCCAAGAGCTAGAAAAACACATTTTTTCCCTCTGTCCTCACAGAGCGAGCAGAATGGCTCAGCAGCCAGAAAGGAGCCCATGCCAGCGGGTGGGCCTTCTACAGGATGTCTCTGGAGTGGACTGGTGGGGCCAGGGAAGGGGACATTGGAGGGTTGTGGCTGCTGACTGGACAAGGCAGTTGTCAGTCCCTCAAGAGTCACCTCTCTCCTTATGCCTCCGGAAGACGTCATGAACCTGCAGACCCTGGAGGTCAGCTCTGCTGGCTTCCAAGGGAAGAAGCCAGGGAGAGGTGGCGGTGGCCGGCATAGAAGACAGAGGACCCCTGGGTTCCAGTCCGCCACTGCTACCAAACAGTGGCTTGGTTGCCTCAGGTGCTGAACAGGGGATCAGATCAGCTACTATTTCTCAGGCCCAGGGTCAGCCAGCCTGGCAAAGGCAGAGGACCCAGGCCCCTTGGCAGCCCCTGGCCTGGGGTTGGCAGCGGAAAGCCTGAGGTTACCAGAAAGTTCCCCCTTCTTGTGACTTTCCCTCTGTGATTGCCTGACTTTGCTGAGCTAGGTCATTCCTGGGCAAACGTGGGTGCCTCAGCTGACATCCAGGATGCGGTTGAGGGGGCTGAGGCTGGGACAGGGGGGCATGGAGGAGTGGGAGAAGAGCAGGTTCAAAACCTTCCTAGCACCTGAGGGTATTTACAATCACAGACAGCTTCCGCTATTATCAAGGGCAGGGAATGGCTGATGGTTCCATCTCTCGGGCCTGGTCTGGAGGCAGTGTTGAGGACTCTAGGCTGTGTCCAAGCTCAGGAGAAAACAGTTCTGTGCTGAGAAAGACTCAGGGGCTGTGGCCTGCCTCACTGGGAATCGGTGCTGTGTGTGGTTAGTGATGTCTCTGTTGCTTGTGGATAGTGGGATGATGGTGAGATGAGGTGATCTTTCTTGCCTACGCCTCTTTTTTTTTTTTTTGATGGAGTCTCGCTCTGTTGCCCAGGCTGGAGTCCAGTGGCTTGTTCTCAGCTCACTGAAACCTCCACCTCCCGGGTTCATGCAATTCTCCTGCCTCAGCCTCCCAAGTAGCTGGGACTATAGGTGTGTGCCACCACACCCAGCTAATTTTTGCTTTTTTTTTTTTTTTTTTTTTTTTAGTGGAGACAGGATTTCACCATGTTGGCCAGGCTGTTCTTGAACTCCTGGCCTCAGATGATCTGCCCACCTTGGCCTCCCAAAGTGCTGGGATTACAGGCGTGAGCCACCACGCCTGGCCTTGCCTAAGCCTCTTATATTTTAAACACTAAGATTATTATGATCATTCCCACTTAGCAACGAATCCAGGACTCAGGAAAAATGACTTGTGCGTGAGGCCAGATTGTGCCTCTGAGGTTCTGTATCAGCCGCAGCACCCAACGGGCAGTTGATTAACTTGCGTGGGGAGAGGCTTCCCTTCTCCCATTGGGTCTTTCTGTGTAGCTCAGGTGGCCAAGCATCACTGCACGTGCCAGCTCCCCAAGCAGCTGGCAAGGGGGCCTGGATACTTAGCTGTAACTTGCAAATCATATCCCTAGCGGGCCCAACACAAATCCTGGAGAATCAGAGCTGGGGTGGCCTTGGAACCTGGCAAGTCCAGCTTCATCTTCACAGGGCTAGGGAAACAGGGCCCAGGGAGGTCGCCCTGCCAGGGCCACACAGGGAGGAGGTGTGTGGCTCCATGTGGCCTCAGGCCTGAATTCTATTATTATTATTATTATTATTATTTATTTTTTTTTTTTGAGATGGAGTCTTGCTCTGTCGCCCAGGCTGGAGTGCAGTGGCGTAATCTCGGCTCACTGCAACCTCTGCCTCCCAGGTTCTAAGCGATTCTCCTGCCTCAGCCTCCTGAGTAGCTGGGACTACAGGTGTGTGCCACCAGGCCCAGCTAATTTTTTGTATTTTTAGTAGAGACGGGGTTTCACCGTGTTAGCCAGGATGGTCTCAATCTCCTGACCTCATGATCCGCCCACCTCAGCCTCCAAAAGTGCTGGGATTACAGGCGTGAGCCACCTTGCTTGGCCATCTTTTTTTTGAGACGGAGTCTCTCTCTGTCACCCGGGCTGGAGTGCAGTGGCGTGATCTCGGTTCAGTGCAAGCTCCATCTCCGGGTTCACACCATTCTCCTGCCTCAGCCTCCCCGGTAGCTGGGATTACAGGCGCCCACCACCACGCCTGGCTAATTTTTTTTTTTAAGAGGCGGGGTCTTGCTTTGTCACCCAGGGAGTGCAGTGGCAGGATCACAGCTCACTACCGCCTGGAATTCCTGGGCTCAAGGGTTCCTCCTGCCTCAGCCTCCTGAGTAGCTGGGACTACAGGTGTGCACCACTGCACCTGGCTAATCTTTTTATTTTTTGGAGATGGAGTCTAGCCATCTTGCCCAGGTTGGTCTTGAACTCTCAGGCCTGAATTCTACCACATGCTGGCTGTATGAGCCTGGACTACTCTATTGTCCTCTCTGGGCATTACCTCAGGGTTGGGCAAACCAGGGAGGTGATGGTGTGAAGGGACCAGGTTTCAGTCCTGGGCCTTTGCAGATATTCATTCACACCTATTGTGTGACTTCAGGCAAGTGATGCCCCTCTCTGGGTCTCTACCTCCCCTTGGGGAAAGTGAGGAGGCAGGACCTGATGGCCTCTAAAGGCCTTTCCTGCAGTTCCCTGTGTGACCCCAGCCAGCTGGGAGATGCTGAATCAGAGCGAGACCCCAGTGCTGGCTACAGGCCTGACCCCTCCTGGACAGACAGCAGTTCTAACCTCCCAGGTGCTCACTGACCTCTACAGAGTATACCACTTGATTCCACCAAAACCCTGCGAGGCAGGTATTGTTCTGATCCTTTAGATGGGAAAGTGGAGACCGAGAGAGATGGAGTGGCTCACCCCAGGTCACACAGCCTGAGAAAACAGAGATGGGACTTAAACCCAAGCTTGACTCCCAATCCAGTGCTCCTTTCCCTGTTTGCCACACCCCGCCTTTGGGCCCAAAATCACGTGGCTGAGATCCCCTCTGCTCTCTTCCCATTCGCTTAGCATCTGTACTGTCTCTGCCAACAGGCCCAAGGAAGCAGCTGGAGAGGAGGAAGAATTAGAGACAGGGCCAGGAGGTACTGAACTACGTTTTGACTTGGAACTTGGTTTGGACAGTGACAAGCTGGGTGATGGCATCAGAGACTCTGCCCATCCACCCTTCCCCAGTGCCTGCTCCCTGCCATCTTGAGATGGGTGGCCTCAAGCACCCAGAGCTGACTCAGCCTCTCCCTGTCTGGTGGAGAGACAGCAAGGAAATACAACCCATTACACACAGGGGTGGGGGTGCTTAACAAGTCCTAGGGATCAGGGAGGGCTTCCTGGAGGAGGAGATGTCTACACCCAGGGCAGAAGGATGAGTAGGAGTCAGCCAAACAAAGTAGAGGGGAGTGAGGGGAGAGAAATGTCACAGGGTGGGAGGTGGCTCAGAGGCAAGAAAGCGCGGGTAGGAGGAAGTGAAAGAAATTCTGTGTGGCTGGAGCACAGAGTAGAGGTGGCAGTGGTGGGAAATGGGTGTGGGGCTGGACACACAGGGCCTGGGGTGCTGTGAGGGTGGGTCTGGACTCTGTTCTTAGGATAGTAGGGAACCATGGAAGGTTTTTTTTGTTTGTTTTTGAGACGGGGTATCATTCTGTCACCCAGGCTGGAGTGCAGCGGCGCGATCTCGGCTCACTGCATGCTCCGCCTCCCAGGTTCATGCCATTCTCCTGCCTCAGCCTCCCGAGTGGCTGGGACTACAGGCACCCGCCACCACACCCGGCTAATTTTTTTTGTATTTTTTAGTAGAGACAGCGTTTCACCGTGTTAGCCAGGATGGTCTCAATCTCCTTACCTTGTGATCCGCCCGCCTCAGCCTCGTAAAGTGCTGGGATTATAGGCGTGAGCCACTGCGCCCAGCCGAACCATGGAAGGTTTTAATCTGCCTGGTAGCATGGTCAGATTCACGTGGTGCAAAGATTGTCCAGCTGCTGTGTGGGGATGAGCTGAGACCAGCAGGGAGGCGTGCTGGGACCTCCCCATGTGTGTGTAGGGCGGTGAGGGTGACCACTTAAGAGGCCTGCATTGGGTTGGGCGTGATGGCTCACACCTGTAATCCCGGCACTTCAGGAGGCCGAGGCAGGTGGATCGCCTGAGGTTAGGAGTTCGAGACCAGCCTGACCAATATGGTGAACCTCTGTCTCTACTAAAAATACAAAAATTAGCTGGGCGTGGTGGTGGGCGCCTGTAGTCCCAGCTATTCAGGAGGCTGAGGCAGAGCGAATCGCTTGAACCCAGGAGGCGGAAGTTGCAGTGAGGTGAGATCCTGTCACTGCACTCCAGCCTGGGCGACAGAGCGAGGCTCCATCTCAAAAAAAAAAAAAAGAAAAAGAAAAAAAAAAGGGCCTGCTTTGAAGGCTAGGATGAGTGAGGTTGACACGTAAACGTCTCCAGATAGTGTCTGAAAGGTCAGGGTAGCCAGCAGATCTCACATGACTTTTCCAGGTAGGATGAGAAGTGCACAGAGGCCCCCAAGGAGAGCTAGGTGGGCAGCCAGGGCCTGAGCCCCCTAGATTTGGAGTGCTAGGCAGGGAAACTGAGGCCAGAGCCCAGGCTAAGCCGGCATGTTCAGCAGTGGGGGTTGCAGCTCAGGGGTCACCCCATGAAGCCACTGGTCTTCACCGTGGATCCGCACAGGGGTCTAAAGCTGCCTGGGTCCTGACCTGGCACTCTGGGTCCACCCAGCTACCCCCAGCGAAACCTGGGTGACTCCTAAGACTCTCCTGCTTAAGGGCCACAGTGGCTGCCCCTGTCAGGGGATCTCTGCAAGGGCCAACTTCCTTCTGTCCCACTCCTTCCTTCCCTCTGAGCTGCCAGACCCCCTGACTGTGTGGGCCGGGAGGGGCTGGGGAGTTTCCTGAGAAGCCCTGGACTGTCCCCACCTCAGCCTGAGTCACACTGAGAACTCAGCAAGGATTCCTTGAGCATCTGCGAGGTGCCAGGCGCTGTTCTCGGCATGGGGGAGGCCACGGTGAATTAGGTATAAGTTCTGCCCTCATGGAGCTGGCATTCTAATCGGGGGGCTGGGAGGGACAGACACTGAACAAATACCCATCATATATTTGAGTGATGATAATTACACATGGGGAAACCTGAGGTGGGGAAGGGACATGGGGAGTGTGTGTGTGTGTGTGTGTGTGTGTGTGTGTGTGTATCAGGGGTTGCAAATTCTAAATTGAGTGAACATGAGATTTGAAGAGACCTCAGGAGGTGATGGACCTCAGGAGGATAGTTGTTGAAGGAGCATGTGGCTGTCAGGCCTGTGGGAAGGGGGATTAGGCGATGAGAAGCCCTCACTGGTCTAGGGATGGCTGCCCGATCTGCCTAGGGCATGCTGAGTTAGTATGGGGCAGCCCCTAGGCGGTTGGGAAAACTTTCCCAAAACAGAGGTCTAGATGAAGGAGGCCTGGGGAGAGAGGGGACTGGCTGATGTTGTATCGTACAGGGTGCCGGATGGGCTTTGTGAAAAGGCATTTACTGGTGCACATATGCTGTGTGTACTTTTCTGTGTGTAGGTTATACTTTAAGAAAAGTTCTGAAAAATTGGCCGGGCACAGTGGCTCACACCTGTCCAGCACTTTGGGAGGCCGAGGTGAGTGGATCACCTGAGGTCAGTAGCTCAAAACCAGCCTGGCCAACATGGCGAAACCCTGTCTCTAAAAATAAAAATAAAAATAAACTAAAAATACAAAAAATTAGCTGGGTGTGGTGGCAGGCACCTGTAATCCCAGCTACTTGGGAGGCTGAGGCAGGAGAATTGCTTGAACACGGGAGGCGGAGGTTGCAGTGAGCCAAGATCGCGTCACTGCACTCCAGCCTGGGTGACAGAGTGAGACTCTGTCTCAAAAAAAAAAAAAAAAAAAAGAAAGAAAGAAAAAGAAAAGTTCTGAAAAATCAAATCAAAGGCACATGTCCAAGCCCCATGTGGAAGAATGGTCAGGAGAGGGACATCTATTCATTTGGTGCACACTTACTGAGCCATCTACTATATACCAGGCACTGATTTAGGCATATTGATGCCGTGGTGACACAGGCAAGGCCTCTGCCTTCATTGGCTTCCATTTTGGTGGAGGAGGAGTGGGAAGGAGAAACAAATCATAGATGAGGAACCAAGCATGAGAAATGCAGAAGAGGTGACTGTTACAAGGGTTAATAGGCAGGGTTATGTGATGTGACGCAAAGAGGCGTTTAGCCAGAATGGTCAAAGAGGACCTCTTGAGGAGGTGACATTGGGCAAAGACCTAAATGATGAGGAGTCACCATGGGGGGCTAGAACAGTAAAGAGAACAGCGTGTGCACAGCTCCTGAGGCTGGAAGGAGCCATTCAAGGAGGCCTGAGGACCAATGTGGAGAGAGGAAGGTGGCAGGTATGAATCAGCTCTAAGATAGCAGAGGCCTTGAATGGCAAGGTAGTGAGTTTGGATTTTATTCTAAATGGGAAAACAAAAACAAAACAGTGACTTTGACCTCCTTTCTACCCTAGGTCTGCAGCCCAGAGGGCACCTTCTGCAAACATGTCTGTGGATCCCCTATCCAGCAAAGCTCTAAAGGTGAGGAGGCAGCCTCTGTCAACCCAGTGAAGCCCTCCCTCCCTGCCCATGCAGAGCCTCCTCATCCCAACTTCCCCTTCTTTCCTGGAATCCCCTGGGTGGCTCAGCAGGCGCCAGGCCTTCATGATGCCAGAGGGAAGGGCCACAGCCACGGGCTGGGACCAGGAGGCCTGGGCTCTGGTCACAGGCTGCATGTCCCTGGGGTAGGTCACTTCCCTCTCCAGGCCTTCTTCCCCATCGGGTCAATGTCCCCTGGGGCATTCAAAGGTGCTTTCCGGCCTGGGTTTCTCTGGCTGAGTCCAGGGCTTGGCGCTAGGTTAGAATTCAGGCTGAGCCCCGGGGTGGCATCCTTTTGTGTCCCGATCCTGGTCTGGCCCGGTTTCCCCTTCCCGGATTCCTGCTCCCCTTCGGGGTTTTGGATCAAGTCCAGCCACCACCTCGGCGGCTAAGGCGGTGAAAGAGGAACACCGGGGGTGGAGCGGGGGGGCCCGTCCCCAGTCCCTGGGCCTCAGTTTCCTCATGCCCGCAGATCAAGCGAGAGCTGAGCGAGAACACGCCGCACCTGTCGGACGAGGCGCTGATGGGGCTGTCGGTGCGCGAGCTGAACCGGCATCTGCGCGGGCTCTCCGCCGAGGAGGTGACACGGCTCAAGCAGCGGCGCCGCACACTGAAAAACCGTGGCTACGCCGCCAGCTGCCGCGTGAAGCGCGTGTGCCAGAAGGAGGAGCTGCAGAAGCAGAAGTCGGAGCTGGAGCGCGAGGTGGACAAGCTGGCGCGCGAGAACGCCGCCATGCGCCTGGAGCTCGACGCGCTGCGCGGCAAGTGCGAGGCGCTGCAGGGCTTCGCGCGCTCTGTGGCCGCCGCCCGCGGGCCCGCCACGCTTGTCGCGCCGGCCAGCGTCATCACCATCGTCAAGTCCACCCAGGGCTCGGGGTCTGGCCCCGCCCCCGGCCCGGACCCCGCCCACGGCCCGGCCTCCTGCTCCTAGTGCCCGCCCCCGCCATGCCTCAGCCACGCCCCTCCGGCCCCAGCTCCCTCCCCAAAGTGCCTGAGCGCCGCCTCTGTGCCCAGGTCCCATTTCTCTGCAGCACTGGCCCCTTGGTGCACACACATTCCCTCCGTGGGCCCTGTCTTCCTCTTGCAGCCCCCAAAACTGGGACCGAATGACTCTGGGAAGGGGAACTTTGGTAGGTTGGGGATGGGGCAGAGGTCTGTATCTGGGATCGCCCTTGGCTGAAAGTTTAGCCTTTTTAGATTGAGAGATACAGAGCCGGCTTAGAGAACAGCTGTTGGGGGAGAAGAGGGCACCCCTCATCTTGGAAACTGCTCTGATTGTGCCAATATGCCCTCCAAACCCTCCCAGGATTCAGAGCTAGGTTTGGCTGTCTGTGACTTACGGGGCCGTCCTGCTGAGAAATTGCACTGAAGAGATGCCCCCGCCTCTGGTTGGGCCTGGGGGTGCCTGGCCTTCTGAAACTAAAAGAGTGGGTGAGAAGACTAGTGAAACCCAGTTCACAGATGGGGAAACAGGCCTGAGGTCACATTTCACTTAGTGGTTGTGTTGGGACCAAAACCCGGGTTTCCTCACTGCTGCCCTAATATTCCAGCCATGGTTTTCAGGGGCACAGTGGACAGGGACTCAGAGACGTGGTGGGAGGGCCTCCCTGGCCTGGGAGACCGCTGTCTGCAAGGGAGGAGGAGAGAAGCAGAGGGAGAGAGAAGGTGACACGGATGGAAGAGTGGGAAGGAGGTGGCCTGGCTCAGCCCTAGGCTGTCCTGCAGCCAGGATGTCCGGGGGCTGGCCAGTCAGAGAAAGGGGGCCATGGACTGCTGTGGCAAATAGGGAGACAAGGAGACAGACCCTGCAGTCCTACTACAGTCTGGAGTGGGGTCCTAAGAAGAAGGGTCCCACCTCAACCCCTGTCAGTGTCCACTGTGGGGTGGGGGCTGACCCCTGCCTTTGATTGTCATTCTCCTGGGAAGCCCAGCCTCAGTCCCTCCCCGAACACTGTCCACACTGCCCCTCCCCACTGTTTATTTATTGCACGGATCTAAGTTATTCTCTCCAGCCAGAGCCCGAGCTCCTGCTCCCTGGGAAAAGTGGCGTATGGCCCTGAGCTGGACTTTATATTTTATATCTGCAAATAAATCACATTTTATCTTATATTTAGGGAAAGCCGGAGAGCAACAACAAAAAATGTTTAAGCTGGGCGCAGTGGCTCACATCTGTAATCCCAGCACTTTGGGAGTCCAAGGAGGGGGATCGCTTGAGTCCAGGAGTTTGAGACCAGCCTGGACAACATGGTGAAACCCCATCTCTACAAAAAATACAAAAATTAGCCATGCGTGGTGGCTCATGCCTGTAGTCCCAGCTACTTGGGAGGCTGAGGCAGGAGGATCACTTAAGCCCAGAAGGCAGAGGTTATAGTGAGCTGAGATCGCACCACTGCACTCCAGTCTGGGCAACACAGCAAAGTCCTGTCTCAAAAAAAAAGTTAAAAAATATTGCCCGGCTCCTAGAAGTTATTTATTTCCTGACTTACAGCAAGCGAGTTATCGCCTTCTGTATTTTGTAGACTTTCTAAATAAAGTCAAATTCTTTTTCCACAGAGAATAAGTGTGTATCCTGGACTGTGTTTTTTGGGGAGGGGTGTCTAAAATGGGGTTCTGCTTTCAACCCTTGGGGCTTCTGGTGGCGGGGAGGGCTAGTGCACATCACCAGCTATTGCACAGGGTATGAGGTGGAGGGGAGACGGCGACAGAGACCAGTGGTGCTGAAACTTCCATGCTTCCTTTTGGTTGCTTAGAGCACAGGAGCTCCTGGGAAGACAAAGCCATGAGCGCAATGAAATTTAGGACTGGATTCTGGCGGAGCATGGTGGCTCACACCTGTAATCCCAGCACTTTGGGAGGCTGAAGCAAGAGGATCATTTGAGACTAGGAGTCCAAGACCAACCTGGGCAACATAGTGACACCCCATCTCTACAAAAAATAAAGAAATAATTAGCTACGTGTGGTGGTACACGTGCCTATTGTTCCAGCTACTGAAGAGGCTGAGGTGGGAGGATCACTTGAGGCCAGGAGTTTGAGACAAGGCTGGGCAACATAGCAAGACCCCCATCTCTACAAGAAATTTAAAAGTAAGAAAACAGGCCAGGCACAGTGGCTCACACCTGTAATCCCAGCACTTTGGGAGGCTGAGGTGGGTGGATCATTTGAGGTCAGGAGTTCAAGACCAGCCTGACCAACATCGTGAAACCCTGTCTCTACTAAAAATACAAAACAAACAAACAAACAAACAAAACATAGCCGAGTGTGGTGGCGCATGTCTGTAGCCCCGGCTACTTGGGAGGTTGAGACAGGAGAGAATCGCTTAAACCCGGGAAGCGGAGGTTGCAGTAAGCTGAGATCGCGCCACTGCACTCCAGCCTGGGTGACAGAGCAAGACTCCATCTCAAAAAAGAAAAAAAAGAAAAGAAAACAATTAGCCAGTCATGGTGGTGTGGTTGAGTCCAGGAGTTTGAGGCTGCGGTGAGCTATGATCGCACCACTGCACAATCTAGGTGACAGAGACCCTGTCTCAAATGAAATTTAGGGTTAAATTCCCTGGGCATCCCTTTAGTGAACAGACAGTCCCACCCAGAGAGGAAAAAACCCAGATTTCAGAGTAATTTTTCCAGCACTTTCACATTGAGGTCTGATTTTCTACAGCCAAGTAGAAACTATCTTCCCCATGTTTCGGAATGCCCAGGGAGGCAGGGAGAGTGGCTTTCCCAGCCCCCATCTGCAGGCCTAAACCATAACCCTGTGTCTTGTCCTAGGCCTCAAACTCACTAATTGCAACCCAATCTGCCAGCCCTTCTGGGGCACCCTGAAGAGGGAGTGGAGTGTACTGTGGTCTGTGGGTCACAGCAATTGGGGTTTGAATCTAGGTGTCTGTTCTCAGCTGTGGGATCTTTGGTACTTATTTGGTTTCTTACAGCCTCAGTTTACCCATCTGTAAAATGAAGATGCTATGGGGCATTATGTGCAAAAAACCCTGGAGACCCCTGGGGCTGCAGGTTTTAACACTCCGAACACACATTTACAGTGGGCACAGACCGAGGTGAGGCCAACTGTATGGCTGGGTATTGGGCCGGCGGGGTATGGGGCCGGCGGGGTAAGGGACCAGTTGGGCGAAGGTGCAGGATTTGAGTCCGGGAAAGGGCCAGATCGCGTAGGTAGGCTGCGTCCACGGGGCTTTCTCCCCTTCTCAGGTTGGGGCTCCATGCTTTCCCTGCCAAGCCCATGACCCTGAAATGCTGAGCTCAGGCCTGCGGCAAGGGCAGCAGGAAGCTGCGGGAGGACGCAGCCTATTTACCCGCCTCGGGAGGCTGGCGGGAATTCCCCCACCCACACTGCATTCCTGAGTGCTCCCGTCAGCAGCAAGCCAGGCCCCGAGAAGGCATGTGGTACCACAGAGGCCAGGCACTGTGCCCATGGCCAGTGGCCCCCTGCCCCAGGGTCTCTGGCCGAGGGTCCCAGGGTGGAGGATAGTCCCAGAGACGCAGGAAGCTCATCTGAAAGGGGGATCCCAGGAAATCCTGGGAGATGCCTGTAGGAGCGGGGCTGCCAGCATGTGGGCCCCATGGACCTGGTTGACCAAACAGGGAAGGAGCATCGACTTCCTGCGGCCCAGCCGTCCTGGGGTGGGAACTGGCTGGAGGTTGGGGAGACCCTTTGTCCAAGGGGGGCCTGGGCCTTGACCTTGGTCCCTATCAATCCGAACCCCCATCACTGAAAGGTTACACACAGGAAGGAGAGGGTTTCCTAAGCCACCTCTACCCACAGCCACTCCACCCACCCCAAACCCAACGCAGGGGGAAGGGAGGAGGATGGAAAAACCTCACCCACAGGCAGAGATTTCAATACAATCTATATTATCTCATATATATATTTCTTCCTCACTTTATTTGCTCACTTCTGTCACGCATTTAAAATGTCACAGAGACCAAAATAGAGTGGCTTTCTGGTGGAACTCATGGCAGTCATACAACAAGATACAAAACTAGGAGACTCTGTCTTCTCATACATCATACAATTAATTTTTCAAGTATTCTTTATGTACAAAGAGCTACTCTATCTGGAAAGAAAATTAAAAAAAAAAAAAAGACAAGGTAGGTTATGCATCCTAAGGAGGAGGAGGGGATGGAGCGGTCGGGCACATGTTCCCGTCCCCATGACCCCAGGGACCGCTGATTCCCCGCCACTGAGCTCTCCCCACCCCCACCCTCCACGCAAACAGCAACGCTGGGGCAGGCGAAGACGAAGGGAGTGGGACTCAGCAGCACACTTTGGCCTGGAGGGAGAAGGGAAGCCACGTTGGAGAGACAGCTTGGTGAAAGCAGACGGCGGGGCAGGGCCAGGGCTGGTCCTCAGCCTGTGTCTGCACCTACCCTCCCGGGCAGCTTGGGCCCAGCTGGTCAGGCCCCCCCAAGATGGAGGGGGAGAGCTGGCCTCTGGCACCCACATGCAGGCCTCTGGCACGAGGGAAGGAGGCCAGGAAGGTGGCTGGGCCCTGACTCTCCTCACAGGTGGCAGGGAGGGAACCTTTTCATTCCAGGAAGGACCAAAAGAAAGAATCCCCAGTGAACACCGGCAGGGTCCCTCTCCCTTACCCTACCAGCTTCTCCAGGTGACTGCAGCCCAAACCCAGGGATAATCTGGGTTTTAAATGCCAGGACACTTTGCCTGTAGGGACACGTGTTGTGACACGAGGCTCTTCCTAAGTCAGGAGCTAGTATAAGCCCAGCCTGCTGAGGGCTCCGGAGGCCCCACGTCTAGAGGTGTGGAGGGGGAGAGGAGGGGCTTGGTGGTCCTGACCACTCCTGAGGCCTGTCCAAGGGCTCTGGGCCCAGCACCGCAGGATCCTGCGAGTGCCAGCAGCTGAACTAAGAGCCCCAGGGAGCCTATGGGACAGACGGGGAGCCAGGGAGGGGAGCTTTCATATGTGACTAAGGCACAGAAGAGATGGGCCAGGGGCCGGATGGGGCAGAACACCAGGCCCTGTGTGGATGGGGGCCCCGAGAGGAGTCTGGGACCATTCCCCCCACCTCCCAGCTCCCCACCGTGTGGCCACCCCTCCCCGCCTCCCTGCCGGACTGCCTTTCCCCGGAAGCTGGTCTGAAACGTGGAGACTCAGACCTTCCCCCTGAAATGGGAGGGAGAAGCCCCAAAGAGAGAGAGGACCCAGCATCAGCCTGGGAAGGAGGGCTGGGAGCCCCTGAGCCCTGGAGCAGCCAGGAAGCAAGGGCTCTGCCCAAAGCTATCAAGGAAGGACCCAAGTGAGCCGGCAGTGCGGGCTGTGGGCTGTCCTTGGTAGGCCAGGGGGAAGGGGCATGAGGCAGGGGCCACGACGGGTGGGGATACCCAGGGGCCCAGAAACCCCTGCTTCAACAGAAGTGGTGCCCAGGGGCCCTGAATGCCCTTCCTGGGTGGGGCCTGTGACTCCTGGTGTCTGGCTCTGATCCTTGCAGCGTGCCACAGAGGCCTGGGGTCAGGAGGGGAGGACTGCAGAGCGCCCACATCCCCACTCCTGCCCGGGGTGAGGTGAATCTAGCACTGGACAAAGGTGGACAGGGGAGGGATGCAGGCGGGAAGAGCCCAGGTCAGACAGGGTATTGCACGGTGTGTGGGGGAGCCACGGCTTGCCGACCTCAGCCTGAGAGTCTCGCGGGAAGGAGGGGCTAGAAGACTGCAGCCGCTGGTCCACACACAAGCATTGGGGCCTGGGTGCGGCTGGTCCCAACATGCCCCCAGCACAGGACAGGCAGCAGGGGCATAAGCCTTGCTCCCAGTGTCCTCTGCCCTCGCCCGGGCAGTGCAGGCTGGGCCATGTATAAATATTCCTGAAGGCCCATGGGCGAGCCTGGCTGTCCCCCGTTCCTCTGGAAGCGACATGTGAGTGTTTCTGGTCCAATAAATAAAGGCGGTGTGAGCACTGTGCCAGCTGCCTCCTGGCCTGGTGGTGAGGCTGGAGGTGGGGCACAGCCTGACCGCGGCTACGGCGCCGGCACTTCCGCCACCGCAGCCCGCACCTAGAATTCATCGTCAGAGCTGAGCAGGAGAGTCTTCTCGTTGTCACGGGCGCCACTGAGGCTGTGGGAGCGGGAGAGGCCGTGGGCGCCACCACGCCAGGTGGGCCCAGGCTCCAGGGTGGACTGCTGCGTGTACTGCTGGTAGGCAGGTGAGAAGTTGTGGATGGCATCCTGCACGATGTCGTGCGGGTTCATGGTCTCCTTGAGGCTGCTGGAGATGCTCTTCATGGGGGCACAGCGGCCTGCCGGGCAGGGGGCGGGAGGGGCAGGTGAGGAGGCTGGGACGGTGAGAGGGAGGTGGCTCAGCCCCTGCCCGTGATCCTGGGACAGACCCCCCCAACCCAAAGCTATGCCCTTCAACCACCCCTTCTGGGACAGAGAATGGGGTCCAGGATATGAGAAGGGGCAGGAAAAAATGGACTTCTTTGGCTGGGGAGCCCCAAGGGGAGGCTCGACTGTGAAGAGGAGAAGACATAAACCCCCACTGGGAGCTGGGCCAGCTTCGGGGAAGGGACCCAGGCTGGAGACTGGCAAGCTATGGGCAGTGAGCCTAGAATGCCCCAGCGAGGCCAGAGCAGGCTCAGCACCAACTGAAGTTGGGGCATGTGGGGCCAGAGGGCCTGGAAGCCAGGGGTGCCCGGTTCCACAGGCGCCAGGCGCGTCCCCCACAACCTGGGGAAGTGCTGTGCTCCCTCCACTCTGGAGAGTGGGCCAGAGGCTGGCCCCATCAGGACCAGGCTGGCCTGCACCCCCAGGGGAGCAGATGCGACTCACTGGCTCCCTCTAAGAGGGCTTCCTCCTCATCTCCTCTAATCAATTGTCCCTGTCCTCATGGGCTCAGAGGGGAAAAGTGGCCCAGGACACCTGGATGTAAGGGACGAACCCACCTCTGGAACCCAGGATTCCTGACTCAGCTTGTGAACTCTTGGAAACATCGTGAAATGCCCCGATATCCCATGAAGAGCACTGTGCCCCCAGAAGAGGGTGGGGCATATTCCAGAATGAGAGACCAGGACAGAAGCAGGCAAGCTCTACAGAGGGTGGCCCTTGGCAGGTGCTCTGGGCGCTCCCACCCAGGGGTGCCGGTGGGAAGGAGATGAGGACACGGAGAAGAGCTACAGAGATAGGCATGCCAGTGACAGTGACCAGAACTGACATGCAGGACAGACATGCAGACCAAGAGCGGGACCTACCGTAAGGGCCGTATGTTGGCACTGCCCGCGGCCAAACCCCGGGCAAAAGCAGGGCAAGGGGGGCGGGGAGAGAAGCCAAAGAAATAGAGAAGACAAGAGACAGCTGAGTGAACCATGTGTGCCCACCACCGAGGCCCACCAGCACGACACACCACACACCCTGCCCCCGCCCCCCCAGGCCCCACAGGGCACCCAGGAAGCTCCAGGTGCCTCCTGGGGCCTGGCAGGGGGGATATCCACCTAGGGATGACTCCTCCCCTGGTGTTCACGCCAACAGGAAACATCCGCCTGGCGGCTGAGTTCCGCCTCCACGTCTAGGTCAGGACGTCCCATCCCCACTTCTTCCCAGGCTAGCCTGGGGCCACATCCACACCTCGCATTTTACAAACCTCACAATACTTCCCAGACTAGGACATGGAGGCTCAGAGGGAGGGGTTACAATCGCACAGCTGAGCCGGCTCTGCACCTAAGTCTATCCTGAGGGCTGAGGGTCTGGGCCTGGGTTAGAGGGGAGCAGGGGGCTCAGGACCAGTGGGGAGGCAGAAGAGGGCAAGCAGCTTCGCCGGCCAGGCGCGGGTATGTCTAGAGGGACAGCTCAGGCCAGGCAGCAGAGACCCTCTGCTGAGCCCCAGTGGTGCAGGAATGGTTCTCTGCCATGGCCCCCCTTGCTCCTTGGGGTGGCCCCAGGCCCCAGGCCCAAGGATGATGTTCCCACGGGCACAGGGTATACCAGACCAGGTCCAAAGGACATTGCCCTCAACGCTGGGTGTGTGTTTGCTAGATCCTTCCAACTGGGCCATCAGGTGGCAAGCCCTGGCCTCTCTGCACCTGCTCTTTGGGCAAAGAGTAGGTCTTCCCCCACCAGGGGAGGCACAGAGGAAGCGGAGCGGGAAGTGGGCCGCGGAGCCCCGCTGCAGGCAGACATTTCTGCAGTCCACACCACCCACCACGGAGCCGTGTGGGGCCTGCAGTTAGGCCCTGGGAAAGTGGGTTTCTTGCCTCCAGTCACTCGGGCAGACAGCTGGCAGCAGCCAGGCTCCCGGGTGGATGTGTCAGAGAAGGAGGCTCCCCTCTCCCCAGTCCCTCCTGCCCCTTTACAGGCTCAGTCTCAGGCATTCCCAGCCTCCTCTTCCCCATCCTCCAAGGACAAGCCCCTTCTGCCCAGTGGCCAGAGGCAGCCCTTCCAGCCCAGTGGAGCGTCCCAGGCAGCAGCACTTTCACATCACCCTGAGAGTGCTTAAAGCACAGAACTCTCACAGCACACCCAGCCTGCCAGCCCGGACCCATTACAGCGGCATCTCCGAGGGTGGGGCTGGGTATCAGCACTTTCAAAAGCTCTCCAGGGCATTTTCCAGTACAACTGGGGCTACTTACCACTGTTCTAGCAAGGAGGAAGATTCGCAGGTGTAAAAGAAAGCTGTTAAAACCTATTACCATCCGAGTCTGTTTCTCAGAAGTATTCTTTTTTTAAAAAATAGTATATGAGATGAGGGAATTACAGGACAAAATGGTAACCACAGTGTTGGGAGTTAGAAGCCCGAGGGAATTTGTCTATTCATTACAGTCTCTGTCTGTAACAGCCTTGGGTCTCCACACTTGGACCTGCTGCAAGGGACAGGTGGCCTGAGCTTCCAAGACCGAATCAGTCGTGCTGGAGGCACCTGCTCTTCCCCGACCTCTGTGGCCCCATTCCTGCGTATAGAGTGGGGATCCCATGTCCTGACCCAGCCGCACCTATAGGATGCTGGGAGGTGGGAGGGCCCTGGGATGTTTGGGGCTCCCTGCTTCTCCCAGCGGGGGTCGCCTAGGACCCTGGCTCATACCTTGTGCGTCCAGCCTCTTGTCAGCATAGACCTTGTAGGTGAAGGCGTGCCGCAGGGCCAGGGCTGCAAAGAACATCTCCACACAGATGATGAAGTCCTGGTAGCCGGCAGCCACGGTGCCCTCGCCCACTGACACGCGGGCCGAGTGGATTTTGGGGATGGCCCCACACTTCTCCAGGATGGCCAGGAGCATGCCTGGATGAGGAGGCATGGGTGTCTGGACCCAGACTGATCCCTTTCCTGCTCCCTCTTCTTCCACAATGTCCCATTCAGCTGCCCACATGTCCCAGTGAGGATGTGAGCAGGGCCACAGCTGCTCCTGCAGGGCAGGGGTAGCGACACAAGGCCACAGCCTCCGGAAACCCCACTCTCCCAGCTCTTTGCCACCGAAACCGAGATGCCAGCAATTACGCAGGGTCTCCTGGGCCCTCTCATCCATGTAGCGGCCCGCCAAAGCTCTCCCTAGCCCCTGGGAAAGGACCTCGAGGGCTCATATTTCACCCCCAGCAAGTGCCCAGTGGGCTGAGGCCCCTCTGAACAGGCCCCACATGCACCAGGGACCATAAGCAGAAGGGGCAGCAGGAAGCGCAGAGGACAGGGTGGCATGGGCAGCCTCCAGGCGCTGGGAGGGGGCTCACCTTGCCAGAAGGAAAGAAAGATGACGGACTTGACCATGAAGAACTTGAGGACGGGGCTGTAGGGGCTGAGCAGCTCCCGGGTGGCGAAGTAGAAGAGGAAGAGTGCGTAGAGGGCCAGGCTGACGGAGATGTTGTAGATGATGGTCACGTAGAGGTAGCCGCTGGTGACACTGCGGGATGGGGAGCATTTTCTGGCTGGGACAGACCCTTGGAGGAAAGGGGCTCTCCTCGACTGCACCACACACAGTCCCCATGGCTCTTAGCCCCACACCTCCAGCAGAGCTCAACGAGCCACTGAAGGGTCAGAGTGGATGATCAAAGCGACAGACAGGGGTGGGGGTATATGGGGTGCGCCTGCAGGCCAGACCAGCTCTACTGCCTCTGCGTGCCTCACGGACTTGTCTAAGCCCTGGTGCCCACACTCCTAACGCTGGACACCAGTGTGGAAGCCAGGGCCAGGCCCGAGGCCATAGCCTGACAGTCAGATAACAGGCGTCAAAATAGGTGATGCTGCTCAGCTCTGCTGCCTTTTCACTCGGTCGGCTGCATCCCCCTGACCTCCTTTTGCTCACCTGCCCTGGCAGGGCTGTTACACAGTTCATAGACAGTGTGTGCCAAGAGCTTGAAAGCACAGGGCTAGACACATGGTCACTTTTTTTTTCTTTTTGAGAGATGGAGTTTTGTTCTTGTTGCCCAGGCTGGAGTGCAACGGCATGATCTCGGCTCACCGCAACCTCTGCCTCCTGGGTTCAAGCGATTCTCCTGCCTCAGCCTCCCGAGTAGCTGGGATTATAGGCACCCGTCACCATGCCCGGTTAATTTTTTGTATTTTTAGTAGAGACGGGGTTTCACCATGTTGGCCAGGCTGGTCTTGAACTCCTGACCTCAGGTGATCTACCTGCATTGGCCTCCCAAAGTGCTGGGATTACAGGTGTGAGCCACTGCGCCCAGCCACATGGTCACTTTCACTAAGCCCAGAATGAAATGCGTGCGGACAATTTATACAGCAGGGGCTTTGTATCTGTGGACTTGAGCCGACCTCTTGGGGCTCTGACCCTCTCACTCCCTGCCTCAGCAGTGGTCACTGTCCCTTTGTGGCCCATCCCTTCGTGGTACCACTCTGCAGCCTGGACATGAACGTGACTGCTGCCCATGGCTCACTCCGGGGCCGGCAGCAGGGCCAACTGCAAGGGTGTCCACTGCTGGGCTTGGACTTCACGGGGGTTGTGAGCACCAGGCACCCAGGAAGGTCATGGCTGTGCGGCCACTCTGGCTGCCCCCTTCCCTGAGGCAAGGCACCAGCCTGTGCCAACGCTCCTCCCACACACCCCGGGGAGCACCCGCTGCTTACTCAAAGTCCCCATCCCGGTACTTGCCGAAGGCCTGGAGGACCACAGTGCTGACCGCCATGAGTGGCTTCACCACACAGAACTGCAGGGTGGCCTGTTGGGGGGAAAAGGAGGTCGGGTGTGGAGGAGGAGCGCAGAAGGCATGAAGCAAGCCTTGCCTCTGGCAGCCGGAACTGTGCCGGATGGAGGGACAAAGAGGACGAAGGAGACGGAGAGGACGGAGGGATGGAGGGATGGAGGGGTTGGAGGGACGAGGGGATGGAGGGGATGGAAGGACAGAGGAGATAGGGGGGATGGCTCCGTGTCCTGCTCCCAGGGGACTGCTGTCTGCGTGGGGCGGGGGGCAGAACATATAGGAGATGCAGCCAGCGCAATGCCGTGTGTGAGATGAGCATGTGGAGGAAGGGAGGAACAGTGTGGCAGGGCACGATGGAGGCGGGGGACAGGGAGATGCAGCCAGCGCAGTGCCATGTGTGAGATGAGCATGTGGAAGAAGGGAGGAAGGGAGGAACAGTGTGGCAGGGCACAATGGAGGTGGGGGACAGGAGATGCACACAAGGAAGCTTCTCGAGCCAGGACCATCAGGAGGGTGCCGGAGACGAGAGGCTCGACAGGCAGAGGGGGCAGCTTGCACCAAGGCCCCGAGGCAGAGGGTGGACAGGTGCAAGGGGCTGCGCACTAGAAAGGTGGCCGAGGAGATGGGCAGGGCCAGGTCCTGGAGACCTTGGTGCCCGGGGCAAGGCTAGGGCCTTGCTCAAGGAACCAGCCACTGGGAAGCCGGCGCGGGCGAGGGCCTCCTCCCATCCTCCATGTCCCCCCGCTGTCTGGTTCCTAGCCCCACTCTCTGGGCCTGGGTGCAGGGTTTCTGGTCAGCAGACGTCACCCTGGGGATGGAGGTGACCTGCAGGAGCCCAGAGGACGTGGACTCCAGAGTCTCAAAATCTGAGTTTGAACTCTGGGGACAGCTTGGGCGGACACTTGGCCTCTGAGCACAGACTCCCTGATGAAAAGGACGTAGTCACTTCCCACACCACAGGGCCACTGCTGCGGGGATGGCACAGCCAGGAAGCACAGCGTCTTCTCGGGAGTCTCCTGCCTCTGTACATGCACTAACGGTGCCTGCTAGCTGGCTGAGCCATGGAAAGAATTCCTCAGCCAGGTTTCCCCGATTCCTTACGGGGGGACCCATAGTGCCCATAATATCACTAGTATCATCATTATCTTGAAAGCAAATAAATCTAAGCCCTAAGACCCCTTCTGAGGAGCTGGGGGGGTGGTTAAATCCAATCCAAAAGGCTCAGCTAGTGTAGCTGCAAAGAGGACGAGGAGCCTGGAGCAGGAACCATGATCCGTGGAACCTACAGATTCTGCCCCAACTGGGGATCTGAGTGGGGCTTGCAGGGGAGCCCCAGGCAGCCCGCACCATGGGGCTGCCATACGGAGAGGCCTGTGTGATGGGGCGGATGTGTAGTCTCACTCTCAGAAAGCCCCACAGAACGTCCCTGGCCCTGTCATCCTGCCTAGAGAAGTGGGACTGGCACCTTCTGGGGAAAAGGGAAGAGTGGCAGTTTGCATGAGTTCCAGTTATGAGCCTAGCAACAGGCTGGTGTTTCCCTGGGTCAGCTCACCTGGTACTCATGACAGCCCCCTGACATGGGTGCTATCATTATCCCCATGGTACAGATGAGGAAACTGAGGCAGAGAGAAGCTGAAGCAGCAACAGCAGAGCCCAGGCCAGTAGGCCCCAGAATCATCACCTGACCATACCCTGGACCAGTCAGCAGTTCCCAGGCTGGGCTGGACATCAGAACCCTCTGGGGAGCTTCAGACATGTGCCAGGTTCCAGGGCTCCATTCCAGAACTTCACCTACGGGCTAGGGTCGTGGTGGTTGATCTGGGAATCTCTACTTTAAGTAGGGAATCTCTCCAGAAGATCTGGATACTGAGCGCTAGCCCTGAGGAGTCAAAGGCCTGTCTCTGTGCCTCTAGGACAAAGCTGTGGGGTGTGCTCTCTCGCCTTGGTAAAGAAAGGAAGAGGCCTCTTTTGTTCTCTTTCTTCTTATATCTCTCCCTGCCACCGCCAGGAACAAGAACAGAACATCTGAGCCCACAGGGCTGGGGAATAATTTCTAACAAGGCCGCACTAGCTAACAATCATGAACTCAACATTCTGTAGACAATATAATCATCAAACAAGGCAGTGAGTCACAGCTGGCCGGAACCTGGGTGGCTGCACCAACTGGTAAACAATGGCTCTCGATGCCCCACCCTGAACCCAGGATAGTTTTAACTCTTTCCCTGCAGGTCCAGTGGTGAGATTCTGAATTTGGGAACATGCTAGGGAAGGAAGGTCTGGAAGCAGAACTGGAGACTTGGCATGTCCAGGTGGAGGCTTTGTGGGTGTGCCCGCCCTGTGGCCTGCACAGAAGGGAGCAGCAGGCCCTGCCCTCCGGGGCCATCGTGACTTGGCTGTGGGTTTCATGTACTTTCGTGACTACTCTTGGCGAAGCTGGAGGGGCTGACATGACAGAGCCCCTACGGAGCCCCAGAGGAGACTAACACAAGGTTATGAAGAGTGGGCGTGATCCCCTCAGACTGCCTCCCTGAACAGGAGGCCGTGCGCTCCACCATGCCGGGCTGAAAGCTCTACATCCATGACCTCATCTGATCCTCACAACCATCTCTCGAGAGGAGTATCGTTACACTCATTTTACAGTGGAGGAAACTAAAGCTCAGAGAGGGTAAGCCAATTATCCAAGGTCACACAGTCAGAGGAAAAGCTGGAAATCAGGCTCAGATGGTCACACACCCAGGCCCACACACTGAGCGACCCCACCACACTGCCCCCACCCAGGCTACTCTAGACCACAGGGAGGTCAGCCCAGGAAGCCAGAGCGGCTGGACTGCCAACCAGGAAACGCAGGGAGAGACGGAGAGACGGCACAGGCCTGTTCTGGCGTGTCTTTAATGCCAAAACCCTCCTGCCCCCTAGCTGCAGCTGATGAGAAGTTTTCAAGTGGAGGTTCTAGAATCCCCATGCACTTCTGATTCTCACACACACCGAGACTTGGTCACATGAGCAAGAGTCTGGGATCAGTTCTTGCCCACAGTGTAGCAGACACTCCCAGGATGTCAGTCGCTGCCCCTCCAAGCACACCCTGCTAATGTGGTGCCTGCCTAACAGCTTCGGGGGGTGGGTGCTGGGGGCCTGGGGTGCCTCATAGGAAAGGGGACCTCTATAGGTGGGGCCCAGGGCAGCCCACAGCAGGGTCTCCCAGTCCCCACCCTGTTCCTCCTGACCTCGGCAGCTGCTGGGGGCACGCACCTGTTTGCAGAACCTCAGAAATCCGATGGAATAAGTCTTTCCCCAGAGGCAGCAGGTGCCGTACACACAGCTGGACCTGGAAGACACAAGCATAGGAGGCAGCGGTGGTGAGTGAAGAGCCAGGACTTGGGAATGGTGTGGGGGGAAGGCCGCCCTCCCACCCATCCAGACGAGCTGGGGCACACATCCCGGGCAGACTTTGAACCCGAGGCCAAGCACAGGGAGAGGCATGGCAGGGCATCTGCACATGCCATAGGCGGAGGGACACAGGGCTGCACTGGCCCTGGGGTGACAAACCAACTTGGAGAGCTCTGAATGTAAAAACTGCAGGAGGCAGAAACAGACAGGAAAGCACTAAGACTGAGACAGGAAGAGAGAGAGAGAGAAAGACTGAGCCGCAGAGGCCCTCCTAAAACGCCCAGAATGGTGTTGCTCAGGAAATGTGGTGAGGCACAGCAGGTCAAGGTCACGGGCAGACATGGTCTGTGTCCATCTGGTGCCAGGACGGCTCGAGGTACACCAAGCCCAGGAAACAGGGTGGTTTAGGGCTCCGGGAAGACTCCAGACTCACTCAATGGGTTTTCCTCTGATCTCCGACATGATGGAACTTTCTCCTCCTAGGTACTCATAGCACAGGCTCAGGAAATTATAGATGACCAAGGCTGTGAAAAGAGTGTCCAGGGGAAACCAGTCAAATCAGCAAAATGGGTCCACAGATGCTGGGATTCTCAACAGCAATGGAAGTGAAAGAGCCACAGCCGTGTGTGGCAACAGGGAGGAGACTGGGGGACATAAGGTTGTGCAAAAGGAGCCTGTCAAGAACACAGACAGCTGACCTCCCACTCCTAAGTTCAAAACCTGGCACACCTAAATTATCTTATCCAGGGATGCACCCCTGCACTGGCGTAATACTATGAAGGGACTGCCGTGAGTTCAGGGTTATGTAGGGAGGCCAGAGGAGGCTGAGATAAGGGTGGGTACTCAGGAGGTTTGGGAGGGCTGGCAGTGTCAACCCTGGGTCGAAACAGTATTGGCGTTATTAGTTTTTCCGGGTGCAGTGGCACGCGCCTGTGGTCCCAGCTACTGCTGAGGCAGGAGGACGTCTTGAGTCTGGGAGTTCTGGGCTGTAGTGTGCAATGTCGATCTAGTGTCTGCACCAAGTCTGGCAGCAGTACGGTGACCTCCTGGGAGTGGGGGATCAGCAGGCTGCCTAAGGAGGGGTGAACCAGCCCAGGTTGGAAACAGAGCAAGTCAAACTCCAGAGTGGGATCGCACCTCTGAACAGCCACTGCACTCCAGCCTGGGCAACATAGCGAGACCTCATCTCTAATGTATTTATAAAAAAAATTTGTCTTACATACTTGTGTGTTACAGGTCACAATTTTATAAGATAACAACAAAACAGTCTCTGCGAAAATCTTGGGAGAAATTCCAAGCAGGAGAGAGAGGGCAGAACCTTCATCCAGTCAACAACCTGTAGTGGTATCCGGAATACGCACAGCACTATGAGCTACAACAAAGCACACGGCAGCACACAGAACACAGTAAAAACCTCGGGAAGCTTGGGCTGCTCATTCTAAATTGGGACTCGGCTCAACATCTCCACAAAGACCCAAAATTTGCCACAGGGAGTGATGGCACAGCAAGTCTGCTGTAAATGTTGATGCTACAAATGCAGCAACACGCTGTAACGGGTCTCCTGGTCAGGGGGTTCCTTCTGGGTCAGCAAAATGAAGGCTGCTGCCTGCAAGGGTGCTAGAGGCAAATGGATATGCCAGGATGGAGGAGAGTGTGGAGAAGAGGAGGAAAAGGGGTGCAGCAGAGGGTATCCAAAAGGAAAGAACGCAAGAGGAAGGGCCAGCGTGAGGACATGGGAATGAGGATGGGCATCCAGCAAAGGCACAAGGCCAAGGGGACGGGCAGAACAGAGTCAGGAGAACAGGTCCAGGGAGCCACGGTGGCCCTCCAGCCAGAGAGCTTCTTCTCATCCGACCCCGCCAGCCCCTGCAGCACAGAGTCCTTTAAGGCTCCCTGGTGCCACCCAGCTTGGCACTTGATCTTTCAATGGGTGACCTGGTCCCTGCCCAAGCTCCCGCCACTCCCGAGCAGCACTAATGCTGCGCTTCTCCCCAGAGCAGGTTCTCTACCCTTCGGTGCTTCTGCACTCCCAGATCCCAGAGGCTCTAGCGCCCTTCCCGCTGTACTCTCAGGATCCATCAACCCCAGCTGGGATGGCACCCAGTGTGACAAGTCCCCGGTGACCATCATGGAGGTGAGTGCCCTCCCACCCACGGAACCTGATTTGCAGACACTTCCCAGCGCTTCCCACCCTGTGTCACAATGACTGGTCTCCCCCTCTATCCTTCCTCAGGACACAGACGCCACTCGTGGCACACACGGGGCACACCACAACTGTTTCACTGACTGAACTGGAGCGTGGAAAGCCCTGGTGATGTTTTTTAGGCAAAGCTGGCCTTCAGCGATTTGGAAAGGAACACATTCGTGGCATTTTACGCCACTCACGGTTGCCCTAATCCATTAACAGCTCCCATCTCCAGGTGGCATCTACATGTATATGTCCCCCAGCACTGACCACGCCTTGTTGTGACTGTCCCTTCGCCCTTCACACACATACAGCAGAGGTATGCGATGTGTGTGAGCCTAAGAGGGTTCAGTTTCCTCATCTATCACAGGGCATCACAGGAGCACCAATTTGGCAGGTGGCTGTGAGGTGTGAGCATGAAAGTGTTCAGAAGTGTGTCCGGGGCTCACTGCGCTGGGTGTTGGCTGTCACGACCATTACTGTCTATCTGCTGCGTGCAGGGCCAGGAGCCCCTAGACAGGGCTGAGGGCCATGTGTACTGCCTGCCTGTGCTGGAGGCAGCTCAGGATGTCTCAGGACAGACGAGTCTCCACCAATCTCCAGATGACTCTTCACCAGCAAGAACTATGGGGCAAAGGGAAAGGGGTGGGCATTAAGCCAAACCTGATGTCAGCCTGCCAGTAACCTCTGTTCAAAACCTCACAAGGCCAAGCACAATGACCATGTCCATTCTAAGCCAGGCCCAGCTATATCGTGATGGTTGTATTTTCTTTTTCTTTTCTTTTTTTTTTGAGACAGAGTCTCGCTCTATCCCCCAGGCTGGAGTGCAGTGGCAAGATCTTGGCTCACTGCAACCTCCACCTCTAGGGTTCAAGTGGTTCTCCTGTCTCAGCCTCCCGAGTAACTGGGATTACAGGTGCGCACCACCACACCCAGCTAATTTTATATTTTTAGTAGAGACAGGGTTTTACCATGTTGGCCAGGGTGGTCTCGAACCCCCGACCTCAGGTGATCCGCCCATCTCGGCCTCCCAAAGTGCTGGGATGACAGGCGTGAGCCACTGCGCCTGGCCAACGGTTGCATTTTCTAAAGACTGCCACATCTCATGATGCTGACACCCCTCCTCTGAGAGGTGGGGTCTTGTTCTCTCCCTTTGCATCTGGTGGCCCTGAGTAACCACAGCCGAAGTGATGTTTTGTGACATCTGATGTAGGGGTTGGAAGAGGCCTCTTTCCTCTGGCTCTTTCTCCCTTGAGTGCCTGTCCTTGCACCCAGTCGCCATGCAGCGGGGAAGCACGAGCTAGCCTTTGGAGACACCGCACAGAGAGGCTCATGTGAGGGAACCGAGGCCTTCAGCTGACAGCCAGCATCAACTGCCAGGCACACAAGGGAGTGAGCCTTCAGGTGATTTGCCCCGGCCTTCATGCTCTCCTGCCAAGGCCCAGAGGTCACGGAGCAGGGACAAACTATCTCCCCTGCACCCAGTCCAAATTCTTGACCTATAATATCCATGAAGAAATTGGATGGTTGTTTTACACTAGTGTGTTCTGGCAGTAGTTATTTGCACAGCCATGGTAAGTGGAATACAGATAAAACCATGACTGAAGCTCCTGGGACGTGCCGTGATCACTCACGCCTGCACGCAATGGTACATTCTGGTCCCTCTGCTCACCCCAGAGGCAGACTCCACTGAGATGCCGCCTCCTCTGTCCTGCACCCCGCTTACTTCACACACCACCCCTCTCTGGGTTCTGCCTGATCCCTCTGGCACAAAAGCAACATCAAGTAAGGTAAAGAGCCATGGGCCCTGGAGCCAGCCTGCCTTGGTGTGGACTGTGGTCCTACCTCTTAGGAGCTGTGTGGCCTCAGGCAAGTGTCTTAAGCGCTCCATGCCTGAATCTCCTCATCTGTAAGTGGGATAACTCCTCCCTTGGTGGGGTGAGGGGCTGTGAACGTGCAGAGCCTTAGATGAGCTGAGGGCACAGTCAAGAGTCCACGGTGCGTTACCTACAGCTTTTTCCAGACTGTAAACTCCTTGCAGGTAGAATGCAGTCCTACCTCCAATGACTACCGGAGGGCCTGGCCCCTACAAACACGCCATCAACACTGAAGGAAGGAACGGACAGACGTACATGGACCATCTCCCCAGGGGAGCCTGACATGACAACAGGCTCAGGCAGGGCAGGAGGGGACACCCCACTCTCATTCCAACACTGGAAGAGCTCCTCTCAGAGGCTGGCCCCAAGACCATCAGCTTTCCAGTCTCCAAAGACAAAACCCTCCAGGGAAGCCACAGGGGCCCCAGGCCCATGAGCCCTCTCTATCTGGAAGCTCCCTCCCGGGAGAGCCCATCCCTGCAGTCCTCTCCCAAGAAAGGCTTGGCGCCTGGGCTCGTGTCCTTTCCTGCATCAAGACACATGTCAGCAGTCAGCACACTTTTGAATTACGTGGTCGAGGTCCATCTGTAACCGGCTCTGCACACAACTGATCAGAATCATCAAATGTCATCGTCTCTCTCAGTTCAAGATTCTTGACCTTTTGGAGGTGCTCTGGACCAGCCAGTCTGTAAAGTACCAATTTGCTGACAGCTCCTTTTAAAGAATCATTAATGAGTCGATAACGGACTCCCTAATTCTTGGAGAAGATGAGACAGAATCTCCTCAGACGTGACGCAACCGGCCCAAACCCAGCCCCACTGACCAACTGGACACATCAGTCTCCCTCCTGGAAAGTACACAGCCATGTGAAACACCACCTCCAACATCCCAGCAAAGGTGTTTAAAATGGAAAACTCAACACATCCCCTGGAAACAAATAAAAGATGCGTGCGTAGATGTAAGAAGAGCAGAGAAGCTGAGACGGGGCTGGAGGGAGGTGCTTGACCGAGCAGCTCACTGCCTACCGGCCTTCTCACCACGGCTCCAGTAGCAGACCCCTGAAGAGGCCTCGGAGACACATAATGACTCTACAACTCCCTAAATATCTACCACAGCTGGTGTGCCAGGCTCTGTGCTAAGCCCTCTCATAAATGACCAAGGAGCCCTTGGGCCAAGTCCAGAGGGCAGCAACCAGCGTGAGGGACCGCAGGGCCTCTCTCTCCTGGCCTGGACAATCAGGCTGTGTCTTCTCTGGAGGGTTTTGTCTTTGGAGACTGGAAAGTTGATGGCCTTGGGGCCAGCCTCTGGGAGGAACTCCTCCATCGTTGGAATGAGAGTAGGCTGTCCGCCCCCCACCCCCACGCCCCACCTGGAACTTTCTGCTCCATTCTAGACACCACATCTTAAACTAGAGACAAATGCACACTATCAGGAGAGAAGGACCAGGATGAACACAAAACAAGGACTGTGCTGGGGATGAGAAGACATCGGGGTCACTCTCTTAATAGACGTGACAAGCACCTTGTTCCCAGGGGCAGATGGGACTCTCAGGGGCAGACCCCAGAAGGACTGCAACTCAATATACTCAATACAAGAAACCATTTCCTTTTTTTTTTTTTTTTCTTGATGCAGGGTCTCACTCTGTTGCCCAGGCTGGAGCGCACAGATGCGATCACGGCTCACCGCAGCCTTGACCTCCCAGGCTCAATCAATCTTCCCACCTCAGCCTCCTGAGTAGCTGGGACTACAGGGCGTGTGCCACCATGCCTGGCTAATTTTTGTTTTTTTTCTGTAGAGACAGGGTTTCACCATCTTGCCCAGGCTGGTCTTGAACCCCTGGGCTCAAGTGATCCGCTGGTCTCAGCCTCCCAAAGTCCTGGGATTAAGGGCATGAGCCACTGCGCCTGGCCTATAAGAAACCACTTCTAACGGGCAGAGTCCAGAGGTGGAAGTCGCGAGCTTGCTGCCAACAGAAGCAATCAGGCTGGGTGACCCCTCAGCAGACTTTCTAAAGCGGTCCCTTCCAAACCCAAGGCTCCAGGCTTCTCCCTCGTGACTTTCCTGTCCCTTGTGGATCCTGTTTATTCCTGTTTCTTGCCAGCATGCTGCTGTTTCTTGCCCAAATGCTGCTTCTGACCTCTCCTCTACTGGCTTCTTTTGAATGGCCTTCTTTCCTATCGGCAGCTCCTTGAGCCTGGGTAGGAAGCTGCAAGCCCAGAGACTGCTCCCCACCCAGCCTCTCAGCTGCCCTGTGATGTAATAACTGCTACAGCACCCAGCAGTTATAAGGCTCTACATGTTCACACCCCCGCAACGGCCAACTCCATTCCCCCACAAGGAAGGAGCTATCCCAGCTTACAGATAAGGAAATTCAGGCACGGAGCACCTAACACACTTACCCCAAGAGCCCCTGGGCTTTGAGAAAAGACTCAGTACTTGCCCTCCCACGTTTCTGCGTGCAGCTCCCAGGGTCAGGAGGCAGACACACTCATATAACTTGCTATAACTTCAATACACACTCGCTGCGCGCCTACTGTGTGCCACACACTGCGTGCGGGACCTCGATGACCCTGGGCACACTGGGCCATTCTAAGCTCACCGCCTGTGCACACCTTCAGCGCCTAAAGCTGGCCTCATGGCTCAGCCTTCTGCTGCAGAAAAACACTCTGGTTACTTGGAAAGACTGGGGGCATTCTGTATTTCAGATAACTGGTGGATGAGCCTGGAAAAGTTAATTTTGCCCACTTTGGGCAGAAATCTTCTCTGATCAGAAAATAGGGGTCTCAGAACATTCTTCTGCCTCTTTGCAGTGATGGGTGATCATCCTGGACAAGAATGGGCACAGTGTGTTGCAACCAAGGGGGCAGGGGTCTGCGCGGTACAAGTGACCCCAGACTCCAAGCTGTGCCAAATGGTTCCTCTTCTCCTCCCTACTGGCTTTTTTATTTTTTTTAAACGGAGTTTCGCTTTTTTTTGTTTTTTAGACGGAGTTTCGCTCTTGTTGCCCAGGCTGAAGTGCAATGGCATGATCTCAGCTCACTGCAACCTCCGCCTCCTGGGTTCAAGCAATTCTCCTGCCTCAGCCTCCCGAGTAGGTGGAATTACAGGCATGCGCCACCATGCCTGGCTAATTTTGTATTTTTAGTAGAGATGGGGTTTCTCCATGTTGGCCAGGCTGGTCTCGAACTCCTGACCTCAGGTGATCCACCTGCCTCGGCCTCCCAAAGTGCTGGGATTACAGGCGTGAGCCACCGCGCCCAGCCCCCTCGTGGCTTTTTTGTCCTCTGCTGATCCTGCTTATTCCTGCTTCTTTCCTCCCTGAATGCTGTTTCTGACCTCTCTTCTACTGGCTTCTTCTGAATGTCTTTCTGCACTCGGATCTATCAAGTTCTTTTTTTTTTCTTTTTTGAGACACAGTCTCTCGCTGTCGCAGGCTGGAGTGCAGTGGCGCGATCTCAGCTCACTGAAACCTCCGTCTCCTGGGTTCAAGCGATTCTCCTGCCTCAGCCTCCTGAGTAGCTGGGATTGCAGGCATGCACCACCACGCCCAGCTAATTTTTACATTTTTAGTAGAGATGGGGTTTCACCATGTTGGCCAGGATGGTCTCGATCTCTTGACCTCACGATCCGCCCACCTTGGCCTCCCAAAGTGGTGGGATTATAGGCATAAGCCACCACGCCCGGCCACTATCGAGGTCTTATAATCCTTGGCTCTGTCTGTAAGAGTCACGGCCAGCCAGGGAGTCCTTCTGGCAGCAAACTGGCCTCTGGCTCTTGTGTGGCCCTGCACCTGCGGCCCTCGGCTGTGCTCACCCCGGTTGGACAGTGAATGAAGCATCATTCTCTGTTGCTTTCATGCGTTAAAATCTCTTTCCCTAACAGGAGTTCACACTTTTCCAGGGGAGAAACTTGTCCTGTCCTCTCCTTCAGCACGCTAGCACAGAGCCCCAGGATTCAGAGACCCAGGTGCGAGTTTGGCCTTTGGCCATTATAAGATCTGGGTCACTCTGGGCAAGTTTCAGAGCCTATTCAAATTGTTTTCACATTTGTAAATGGGGATAATATATATACTCTGCCAGGTACTTGGGAGGTGAGAATGAGCTAACTGATGAAAAACACGTGGGAAAACTGTGAAATGCCATGCAAACATTCCTAACAAACAGCAACTGCATAAAGCGACATACAGACACTGTCTCCTGCCTCTGAACCCCAAGGCCCTGTGCCTCTGATCACAGAACTCCCCAGCACTGTCTCAGAGTTGTCTTTATGGCCCACCCCCAACCCCACAATCAAACACGGAATGCATATGGGGGGTGGTTCCCACCCTGCCCCCATCTGCCTGCCCCTCCACACCCTCTGGTGACACATGCCAGCACTATGAATTCCAGCCCTCGCAGATGGTACGTGGCACTAAGCCCTCTTCCAAGACTCAGCCCTCTCTTTGAGAACAGGAAGCACTAGTCACAGGTTCACAGACTAAACACACACTTATCTCCACTATCCCCCTCCTCGCCCTCCTAATGCCACTGAAATGAGAAGGAATGAGGGTAGGGTGGGGAGCAAACCTTCAAGGACAAGAGGAATGGCAACAGCCAAGCGACATCAACAAAGCTCTGAACGCCACGTGCTCACCGCTACATGGTCACCGAGTGGCGGACGGTTAGGGGGGTGGGGGTGGGGGTGGGAGCCAGAGCCCTAGAAAACCTTAGCACTGCACATGCCAGGCAGCTCTGGTGGCTGTGGGTGAGGATGCAGATGCAGAAGCTGGTTAAAAGTCTCCACGTGGAGCCACTGGATTACAAGTTTCAACAGAGGCTGAGACAGCTCTATCCTCAGAACATGGTCCAGCTGAGGGCAGTAATGGGACGACTTGGAGAAAATCCAAAGACTAAGCCTGAATACGAAGGGCGAGAGGTCCTCTCAGATCTCTGCCACGCTGTACCAGTCACTCAGGCTGTTCAGTGTTTTGAGGCAGGAGATGAAAAATTATTCTCTAGAGAAACAGGTCCCAGAATTTAAAAAGGCTTCATTTGGTACCTGCCCCCCATGCTGCATATAAATAGCCAAGGAAACACCCCACGTTCCATCACCCAATCAGGAGGCCCAACAATTTTTTTTTTTTCTGGGGCGGGGAGATATGAGGTCTTGCCCAGTTGCCCAGGCTGGAGTGCAGTGGCACGATCACAGCTCACTGCAGCCTCAAACTCCTGGGCTCAAGCCATCCTCCCGCCTCAGCCTCCTGAGTTGCTAGTATTTTAAGCCCCATTCTTATATATAAAAAATAGCCAAGGACACTGATATTTGAGGAGCGCTTCTAACAAGAACGTCAAAGACCAAAGCAAACAAACAGAAGAAAGGAATTCAAGAGTTAGAGACAATGTAGGGAACAGACGAAAACTGCAATGACCATCCCCAGAGACCAAAGAACAATACTCTCTCCTGTATCAAGAACAAGGCATCATAAAGAAAAAGAACGGAGAGAGCTACTGACATTTTAAAACATGATAAAGGAACTAAAACATTCAATAGAAAAGCTCAAAGGTGAGATTAAAAAAAATAATAACAAAAACAAAAAACAAAACAAAACAAAGTTCATGGAAAACAGTACCAAAAAAGATCCAGGAAATTATAAAGAAAATTTGAGGCTCAATCCAGAAGCACGAGGTCCTACTAGCAGGAATTCCAGAAAGGGAGATTGGAAGAAAGCGGAGGGGAAGAAATGATCAAAGAAACATACAGAAAGACTTCCCAGAACCTTAAGGCAGGAGCATCCACACTGGAAGGGCCCGCCAAGTTGCCAAGCACAATGACTATCCCACCTCCTGTGAGATTTCAGGACACTGGGGATTAAGACAAGATCCTAAATGCAAAGAGGAGAGGGGGGGGAAAAAAGCAAAAAAAAAAAAAAAAGAAGAGCACAAGCAGGTCACACACACATATAGGCACTAGCGATCGAATACAGCAGACTTTCCAGAAATTACATCAGAATCTAAGACAGTGAAGACATGCCTTCAAAATTCAAAGGGAGAAGGATTTCCAACTTAGGATTGTATTTCCCTTGAATACCAATCAAATAGAACAATATACTAAAGATATTTTCAGATTCCACAAAACAGACCTCCCATGTACTCTCTCTCAGGAAGCTGCTGGAAGACGTGCTCCAACCAGGCAGGGAGAGCAAACCATGAACAAGGAGGAAACAGCCTCCACGGAACAGGTGACTCAGCACAGGAGAAGCACTTTCCAGGCTGATGGTGAATGAAAGAGCCAGGGCAACAGCTGAGCAGCGGGAGCCTGGAAAGCAGGCATTCCTGACTGCAGCACAGGGAGAAGGCTCCAGGAGAAGCGTCACAGGGAAAATGGCAGAGCTCAGGGATTCCTGGATTGGCCTGGCTTTACTGAAAGCAGGACTGGTTGGTTGGTTGGTAGGTTGGTTGGTTGGTTGGTTTTGTTTTTTAAATTCAATTGAAGTATTTAGGAATAAACTAATGAAAGGTATATGTAGAAAATTCAGCAAACTAAAAGAAGGCAAGTAGTAACTGGAGCAAAAACAAAAAGTTACACAAGAAAAGGAAATGCATTGGATGCGGTGGCTCACGCCTATAATCCCGGCACTTTGGGAGGTCGAGGCGGAGGCGGAAGGATCATTTGAGCCCAGGAGTTCAAGACCACCCTGGGCAACACAGTGAGACCTCGTCTCTACAAAAAAAAAAAAAAAAATTAGCGGGGCATGGTGGTGGCACACGCCTGTGTCTGTCAGAACAAGACTTGTCTCTTCAGGGCCAGGCACGGTGGCTCACGCCTGTAATCCCAGCACTTTGGGAGGCTGAGGCAGGCAGATCACTAGGTCAGGAGATCGAGACCATCCTGGCTAACACCATGAAACCCATCTCTACTAAAAATACAAAAAATTAGCCAGGCGTGGTGGCGAGCGCCTGTAGTCCCAGCTACTCAGGAGGCTGAGGCAGGAGAATGGCGTGAACCCAGGAGGCAGAGTTTGCAGTGAGCCAAGATCACGTCACTGCACTCCAGCCTGCGTGACAGAGCAAGACTCCGTCTCAAAAAAAAAAAAAAGAACGAGACCTGTCTCTTAAACAAATAAAGCCCTTCTATAGTAGGAAGTCACCATGTAACATCATATAAAACTGAAAAACAAACAACAACAAAAACCAGTACAAGCATATTTTTAGGTCATTCTAGGAAGAAAACAGCTGAAAGAGTTGAAAGTACAGCGAACTTCAGAGTGAGGAGTTAGGGGAGTTTTGTGTTTCAACCACATGCCTATATTACTTTAATAAATTTAATTTTTTTTAGTGTTTTTTAAAAGCAGAATTTTGTTAACAAAGAAAAAAAGCAGGGCCAGGCTTGTTGGCTCACGCCTGTAATCCTAGCACTTTGGGAGGCCGAGGCGGGCAGATTGCCTGGGCTCAGGAGTTCAAGACCAGCCTAGGCAACACGGTGAAACCCCATCTCTACTAAAATACAAAAAAAAAAAAAAAAAAATTAACTGGGCGTGGAGGCGTGTGCCTGTAGTCCCAGCTACTCGAGAGGCTGAGGCAGGAGAATTGCTTGAACCCGGGAGGTGGAGGTTGCAGTGAGCCAAGATTGCGCCACTGCACTCCAGCCTGGGCGACAGAGCGAGACTCCGTCTCTAAAAAAAAAATAAAAAAGAAAAAAAGCAAATGACTGTAGTGCCGAGCTCTGAGCAGGTCCTCAGGAAGGGCTGGCTGGATCTGCAGAGTTCTCCAGCCCAGGCAAATTCCACTCCCTCCCGAGCCCTCCTGGCCCCTCTTGGGCACTGAGAAGGAAGGGTGAGAGGGGAAATACAAGGATGGGGGGGACTGCCCCATCACTGACTCTGCAGAGGCAGCTGCAAGAGTGGGGCTAGGACCCAGAGCAGTGGTGGAGGGACAAGGCAAGGAGCAGGCCCCGCTGCCTCTGATGCTAAAAGCTGGTGAACTTGGCCAGGCACGGTGGCTCACATCTGTAATCCCACCACTTTGGGAGGCCAAGGCGGGCAGATCACGAGATCAAGAGATTGAGACCATCCTGGCCAACATGGTGAAACCCCATCTCTACTAAAAATACAAAAATTAGCTGGGCATGGTAGCACATGCCTGTAGTCCCAGCTACTCGGGAGGCTGAGGCAGGAGAATCACTTGAACCTAGGAGGTGGGGGATGCAGTGAGCTGAGATCGCCCCACTGCACTCCAGCCTGGCAACGGTCTCAAAAAAAAAAAAAAAAAGCTGGTGAACTCGGGGGCAGCCTGAACTTCACTGCAGCTGCTGTACTGTTTGTAAACTCCCTGGGAGAGGCCAGGCCAAAGGGATAATCGCGTTGCTAGGAGATGTGCTTCACAGGGTGGCCGACTTCCTGGAGGACCTCTCCCCGGGCTGGGAGGCAGGTCAGGGCAGGCGGGGCCTGAACAAAGAGGCTTCTGGAGCGAGGGGTGCCCACCAGCCATCTGCTGCCGCCTCTGGGGCACGGAATGAGGGTGAAGCGGAGGCTCCCCTGGCTGTGGGCCCCGCCTTCTGCCATGCGCCTGTCTTTGGGGTCCCGCTGAGAAGAGAGCCCACACTTGTCCCCCAACCACACAGGAGAGGCCACCTTGGCAGGGAACAGCTTTGTGCTTCTGAAGGAACAGGTGGGCAGAGGCTGCCCCTGGGTACCCATGCGAGGCTGGCAGCTGAATGGAAGAGGATTCTCAGCCCCACACTTCGCCAATTCTAGCCTTTATGGTGCCCCAGGGACCCAGAGGTTTCCCTGGAGACTTGGCTGCTTCCAGAAACATCAGACACGAGAGCCCCAGTTAAGCCCTGAGCAGGTCCCCATCTGGCCTCAGTATTCTCACCTGGAAGGACAGGATGAAACGCCAGCCTGCGAGGAGGGAGCATGGGAAGTTACTGAGGCCCCACATGGAGGAATGCAAGGCACAGGGCAGGGGTTCGATCAAGTCCCTTATTCATCCAAAAGAGAGGAAGTAGGCACCTCCCATGGGCTCGGCTCTGTCTGGGCATGGTTGCGACCCATCCTGCTCTGGCAGGGCTAATCATGCTCAGGAAGATGGAACACGAAGCAAGAGAGCTGCAGACTGTGGTGGGGCCGAGGACCTGGATGGGTGCTGGGAGTGAGAGTGGCGGGGAACAGATGGATGGAAAGGAGGGACCCCACGCAGAGCAGAAGAGCTTCCCAGGCCGGGGACACGGCACACATCAAGTCCTTGAGGCTGGGAAACACCTGCCTGATGTGGCCGCAGTTGAGGGTGGGCAGGCGGAAATATGAAAGGCTGGGGTGCAATGGGCTCCTGTGGGCGCCTCCATTTTCTTGCCAAATGCTAAAGGCATTTCCTGTGCCCTGTGAGTTCTCAGGGATACACAAGGTTCAACGTAGACAGGAAGAGAGACTCCAGCTGCTTGGGGGATGAGCATGCTGCACCCCAATATCCACAGAGTACAGGCCTGAGGCAGCATCCTCCCAGGTCAGGGAACCAGACAACTTCTGGGCATGGCCAGAGCTGCTCTGCCTGAGATGAGGAAAACCACATCCGGTCACTTTACCTAAAACCAGCAGCACAGGTGTGGGTAGGAGACAAGAAACCTCACACTCTGAGAATAGCACGAATATCACTGTAGGGGTCTTTTTTTTTCTTTTCTTTTTTTTTTTTTTGAGACAGAGTTTGGCTCTTGTTGCCCAGGCTGGAGTGCAATAGCACGACCTCGGCTCACCACAACCTCTGCCTCCCAGGTTCAAGCGATTCTCCTGCCTCAGCCTCCTGAGTAGCTGGAATTACAGGCATGCACCACCATGCCCGGATAATTTTGTATTTTTAGTAGAGACGGGGTTTCTCCATGTTGGTCAGGCTGGTCTCGAACTCCCGAACTAAGGTGATCTGTCCGCCTCGGCCTCCCAAAGTAATGGGATTTCAGGCGCGAGCCACTGCACCGAGCCCAATGTAGGGGTCTTGAGGAACTCCTCCTCTCCATTCCTGCTGGCCTGTCTAGGGCAGACCTGGGCACTGCTGGCCTCTGACAGAGAAGGAATGCCTGGGACCTGCCCAAGACAGGTCAGAGGTCAGCTCCCATGAGAGCAGCATCCTGGTCTCCTTCTGGTGACTGTTTAGGGGCCACAGCCTCCCGCAGGACAGCAGGGGTGAGGCTGGCTTCTCCTCTTGGCAACCCAGCCCCTGGCCTGTGGTCGGAGCTCAGGATGGGAGCAGGTGATGTCTCCACTCCACACCCAGAACCAAGTCCCCGAAAGGAATCGAGTCTTCTTCCCGGGTGGCACAGTAGGGCACCCACTCGTGGGACAAGGCCCTCAGAATTAAGACCCATGGGGACAGAAGCCCAGCCCTGCCACTGACTTGCCGGGGATCCCTGGAAGGGTCCCTACCCAACTGCACCTGGGGCCACCTGGGGTCTCTACAAACAGACCACTTGCTTGCTGCCCCCACCCTGCCTGAGATGCCGGCATTGAGAAACGAGACCCAGGTGGAGGGTCCTTGCTTCCAGGTACCTGTGAGGTGAGACTCTGGCTGCATGTGCTGTTACCTGTCAATTTGGGACAGAAACCCTGTAGTAAGTAAAGCAGCAAGGGATGTGTCAAGACAGTCCTCGTGAAGCCCCTCGGGGAGGAATGTGGGGAGAGGGGCTCCCAGCCCCCCAGCCCCCCACCAGCCCTCCCCACTCCACCCCCATCCTCACCCTCATAGCAGTCGCGGACAGTGCCGAAGTACACGTAGTACTGGTCGTTGGTGAAGAAGAGGAGGCTGAGCCAGGAGTCAAAGGCGTAGATGGGCACGATGAAGAGGATGCGCACGATGTAGCGCTGCTCGTTGGGGCAGCTGTAGCAGCGCAGGTGCATGTAGATCTGGGGGCAGAGGTGTGGGGTCAGCTGGGGACCCTCCTGTCCGCAGGGACGGGAGGGCAGGTGGGCTTCCAGCTCTGCCACCGACTCACCTGTGACCTGATGCACGTGACCTACCCCTGAGCCTCAGAGCCCTGCTCTGCAAAATGCAGATGACAAGACTTGCCTCCCAAGGCCATTGTGAGACTCAGACCAGCGGGCGTGCACAAGGCTCGTGGAGCGCATGCAGCAGAGCCCGCGGGCGGTCTTGCAGGTGCAGGTGGCGGTGAGCCCACACCCCTGACCACGGAGGGCCAAGGATGAGGATGGAAATCCAGTTTCCACAAGCTCCCCAGGGGACCTCACGCACAGGCAGCTCTGGGCCATCAGTGTGTGCCCTTTCCCTCTGCCTCACTCCGGCTGTGACTGTGGCAGCACTGAGCTAAATCACTGCCACCTGGGTTGCAGCCTTGCCCCGTCCCTTAACTTATGGCAAGACAGACGTGGCCCTCACTCTACGGCGGGTGGACACACTTCCTGGCCGAGTGGCTACAGGGATGTCCTCAGGTTGTACCCCCTCCCCTCTGGTAAACAGACGCAGCACCACTGCTGCTCCGTTTAGTTAGGCAGCTGCCTCACCAGGAAGCTAGCAGAATGAATGCTACTTTTAGGAAGCAGAGGAAAAAAGTAAAAGCTACACACAAATGCCAAGAGCTGCTCTACCACAGTCCTCAGTCCCGGCAGCCGCTGGGTGTCTCGTCCCAGCTCTCATGACATCACACTTGGCCCAGCCGAGCCCTGGGCTGGGGAGGAAAAGAACAAAATATTCTCCATCTGCTATGAGCCAAAAGCCTTGGACGCAAATGGGTTCTAAAAGGGATGGGGACACAGGGCAGCTGGCAAGGGGCTGACTGGGGAACGCGAGCAGACTCGCCCTGCCCCTCTCCACTGGACCACCTTCAAACCACTGCAGGCCACCAAGGCCCGTCCCAGCCCACATCAGCCTCCTCTGGGGCCACAAGTACAGGCAGATGGGAGACTTGACTTCTGTCCCAGTCTGCCACCAACTTCCAAGTGACCAGGCTAGTTCCTCTCCCCCTCCCTCTCAGGCTCTCCATCTTCTCATCTGCAAAGCGGTCCCTGTCCCTGTGCTCCTGCAGTTCTAGGCTGTCGTTTAGGCTGCACACGAGACTAGTTCCAGTCAATGGAAGGTGAACAGAGTGACGAGTGTCACCTCTGGCTGGAGGTGGTTAAATATCCAGAGTGCCTTCGCACACTCCCTCCTGCCAGGTGTGATGGGCAAGGCTTGAAGCCAGAGCCACACACATCAGAACCTGCGCTGCACTGGGCCCTGGGACGTGGGCAAGAAGGCGACTTCTTGGTGCACACCCGTAGTCCCAGCTACTCGGGAGGCTGAGGCAGGAGAATTGTTCCAACCCAGGAGGCAGAGGTTGCAGTGAGCCAAGATCGCACCACTGTACTCCAGCCTGGGTGACAGAGTGAGACTCTGTCTCAAAAAACAAACAAACAAACAAACAAACAAGAAATAGACTTCTATTGAGGGAAGCCTCTGAGAACACAGGGCTTACCTACTACTGCAGCGCAGCCTGGCCTAGCCTAACCCACACTCTGTTGGGCCAGGAACCTTTCTGGACCCTTCTAGAGGCCCCTTGCCAGGCTTGGGTACCTGGTGGCATGTGATGAGCAGGGCTGTCCACACGAAGAAGCCAGAGATGGCCTGAGCGGCAGTTGTCATCAGGAACACAGGCTGCTCCATGGCAGTGGGGCTGCCCTCGGGGATCACGGAGACGCTGGGTGAGGCTGCTGCGGTCGTGGGCGACGCTGGATCTGGGGCCAGCACAGCCCCCCTCACTGTCATGGTGCCCGGCAGCAGGAGGCTCCCTGAGGGAAACCTTTGCAGAAAGTGACAAGCTAGCCTAGAGAGAAGAAACTGCAATGTGAGTCTCCTCCCAGGGCAAGTGGCAGCATTGGAAAGAATCTTCCAGGTCTCTCCACCCACCTCCACCTCCTGACCATGTCTGTATTGACCCCAACCATCACCCTGTCCCAGCCAGCCTCTCCCCTGGATTGATGCAACAGGCCCCTGACCAGTTTCTCTGCTTCTGCCCTTGCCTCTAATGACCAGTCCCCACTCAGCAGGCTTGTGAGCCTTCCAAGGATTAGCCAGACCAGGCTGCCCCTGCTCAAAACTCTCCAATAGCTCCCAGCTCCCCTGGAGTAAAAACCATAGTCCGCGCCCAAGGACTTGATGGGACCTCCTGGCCTCTATGATTTCAGCTCCTACAGTTCCCATTTCCATCCTCAGCTGCAGCCACGCTGGCCTCTTTGCTGTTCCTTGAACATATTAAGCCTGCTTCTGCCACAGGGCCTTTGTACTTGCTGCCTCTGCTCAGTCATATAGCTCCCTCCCACCCTTCCTTTAGGTTTTTACCTTGACCACCATGAAAACATGCCAGACTCTCCCAGGCCGGGCATGCCTGACTCCCTGCTTTCCTTTCTTTTCCTCCAGAGCACTCATTACATCGACACCACCTAACTAACTCGATTCACTCATGTATTTATTAACTGTTCCCCCCACCCCACATAGAATGCAGGCCCCCTGGGGACAGCGGCTCTGTTTGGGACTATACAGGCAGCACTGGGAACCATGGGCACACAACAGAAATTCGGGAGCTTCCTGCTGGGCCTGAACACCTTTATACCCTGGAGCCAGTACAACCACTTTACTGCTAAGGCCTCCTCCGAGGGCTTGTGTGCGTTCTTCGCCATTTCTCTCCCTTTCCTTAATGGCTGACCCACTCTCCATCATCCAGCTGTGCCGTTTTGGAGACTCTGTGGCTCCTCCCCAATCTGTGTATCTCTAAACTCTCATCTTTTAACCCAGCCCATGTGCCACCCCTCCTGAAAGCCTGCCTGCACACGTTCTCCAGTTCTGAGACTTCTAGCCATTCCGCATCCTCCAACACATGGGTCTGTCACCACTCACATGCTCATCCTCCTGCCTACTCTTTGAGGCAAGATCTCACACCCCCAGCCCACTTATAATACTTAACTTTATTATTATTATTTTGAGACAGGGTCTCGCTCTGTTGCCCAGGCTGGAGTGCAGCGGTGCAATCTCGGCTCCCTGCAGCTTCCGCCTCCCGGGCTCAAGTAATCCTCCTGCCTTAGCCTCCTGAGTAGCTGGGATTACAGGCGTGCATCATCACGCCTGGCTAATTTTCTAATTGTTTGTAGAGATGGGGTCTCCCTATGCTGCCCAGGTTGGTCTTGAACTCCTGGCCTCAAGCAATCCTCCTGCCTCATCCTCCCAAAATGCTGGGATTATAGGCGTGAGCCACTGTGCCTGGCCTATCTACTGATTTTCACCGCTTGTTTCCAAAGATTGTGAGGTGCCTCACAGTGAAACAAAGAATAGTGGGTGGGGCCCTCATGAATGAGATTAGTGCCCTCATAAAAGGAACCCCAGGGAGCTGCCATGCCCCTTCCACCACATGAGGACACAGGGAGAAGGCACCGTCTCTGAACCAAAAAGTGAGCCCTCTCCACACACTGAATCTGCCAGCACCTTGATCTTGGACTTCCCAGCCTCCAGAACTGTGAGGAAGGAGGCAGTCGATTTATGGGATTTTGTCATAGTGGCTCAAGAAGACTAAGGCAGGAGCCTGGCTGCACCCTCTACCCACAGCCCTGATGGAGAGGCCCTTTCAGTACAGCCACCTGCTGACAGGCTGGTCAATGCCATCCAGCAAACACCTCTGCCCAAATCACCAACTCTGGCAATAACCTGCAATGCAACCAGAGGAACACCCGACAATTTTAAAAGATGCAAAGTGCTGTGTGTGGGCACTGAGGAAAGAGCCTGGCTAGAGCATAAGTACCAGCTCCCCCGCCAACCAGCCACGTGGGTTCCCTGCTCCAAAAATGAGCTCAGAAAATGAGCGAACACCAACCCCGACCATCTCGGTCTGAACCCAGAGGTCAACCTAGATGATCTCATGGTCCCTTCCAAATCCGCAAGCTGGTATTCAAGTCAGAATATCCTGACACCGACAGAGGTTTCCCTGGGCCTTCCTGGGTGTGGCGGCCTGCAGCCTGGCCCCGTGATGCAGAGGATCCTGCGCCCGCTGTCTGTCTGCACTGCCCGCCTGCGGCCTGGCTTTCGCCAATGGCCGCAGCATCTCCGCCACCATGTCAGCTCTTAGCTGTAAGTGTGCACCCTAGAAGAGCCCTTTACATTTCTATTTTCCCACACATACATGATCTCTTAACACGCCAATCGAGACACAAATCCAGATTAAAACTCAAAACTGGAGAAGGCGTCTATATAAAGAAATTCAAAAATGGAGAAGGTGTCTATATAAAGACTGGTGGCAAGCTTTGAAAAAGAGACACAGTGACAAGTCCAAGAATAGCTCCTGTAAGAGTGGTTGCAAAACTGAAAACCAGTGCCAGAAATATTTCTTGAAAAAGGCTTGGGTTGTAAATCATCATCTTTGTCTATCATCCCAAATTAAATGAATAAACATGGGGAATTGTGAGGGGACCAGAGGAAGTACAAATACGCCTAAATCTTCACCTTCCAAGCAAGGTGCGGGGGGATGTCGAAGGCTGTCTTGTTCATGACTAAGGGCAGTGTTGAGAAGCCCCCAGCTTGGACTCCCAGGTAGAGGGGCAACCCCAGGGAGCCAACCCGAGCCAGGGCTGGGATGTGGGTGAAGGCTGCAGGCCAGCTTCCTCCTGCAGCTCTGCCCACTCACGTGCACATGCCCACTTGGCATTCAGGGCCCCTTCACGTTCTTCATATAGGTCGTTTATTTCACAAGAGGAAATGCACCCAGAGACGTGAGTGACTTACCCCCAAATCAGAGCCAGGACTCCAGGCCAGGTCCTATCAACACGTTGTCTCCTCACCTCCTACAAAGTGGAGGGACCCAGCTGAGCCACCCCTCCTGCTCCAGAGCCTCTGAACAAGACATGGCCATGCCCATCGTCCCATAGCCTCCAGACTCTTCTAGCAGGAGGGGAGGCAGGTCTCCCAGGGTGGAAGAGAAGCCACCATGGCTGGGACTGTTTCCGCAACCCAACCTATGCTGGCCACGTTTCTGCACTGGGGCCAATTCATAAACAACTTATTTTACTCTTGGGCAACCCCAGGGTTTACAAAGCATTTCCCCAAACATTATCTCATGTATTTTCTCAAAGCAACTTTGAAGAAAGTAACATTATCTCCATCTTTGGGATGAGGAAAACAATGCAGAACTTGGTTTTACAGTCACCCAGTGTGGCAACAATTCAAGGGTTTTCATAATTCCCCAAAATACTTAAAGCAATATTCTGGCTCATATACGCATGGTCCCCAACACCCAACAGAGCAGGTGCAGGCAGCTGCTCGAAGGCCCAGAGCTCACCTTGCTCCCTGGACCCAAGGCAGCAGACGGAGGCTGTCAAACGTCCTCCCAAGCCAGTGACCACAAGGCCAGACTCTGCAAACTGTTCAGTGTGTTGGGGCTGGGGCAGGGTGGGCACTGGGATCTGACCCTTTCACACTGTACAGGCACTGACCGGGAAGCTGCCTGCCCAGGTCCCACAGGCAAGCAGGACGTTCACCTGGCACAGCCTGTGGACCTTGGGGAAGCAGGGGCAATGCCGTCTGGTGCAGCCTCTTTACTCCCATGGGGAAAGGGGTGGGGAAGGACTCCATCCATGTCTCCCCTTTTCCAATGCAGTCAATGCGAACAGATGAGGCTCAGAATTCCAGCTGCTCTGGCAGGACCAGATGATGCTTTTTTTTTTTTTTTGAGATAGAGTCTTGCTCTGTTGCTCAGGCTGGAGTGCAATGACATGATCACAGCTCACTGTAGCCTTGACCTCCCTAGGCCCGAGTGATCCTTCCACCTCAGTCTCCCAAACAGCTGGAACCACAGGCATGTGCCACCATGCCCAACAAATTTTTTTTTTTTTTGGAGACAGAGCTTCACTCTGTTGCCCAGAGTGGAGTGCAGTGGCGTGACCTTAGCTCACTACAACCTCTGCCTCCTGGGGTCAAGCCATCCTCCCACCTCAGCCTCCCAACTAGCTGGGACTACAGGCATGAGCCACCATGCCCAGCTAATTTTTGTATTTTTTTGGAGAGATGGGGTTTTACCACGTTACTCACGCTGGTCTCGAGCTCCTGGGCTCAAGCAATCCTCCCATCTTGGCCTCCTGGGATTACAGGCATGAGCCACCACAACTGTCTCCCATTATTTCCCTAATGGACCAAGTGTTAAACTTCTTCCAGGAATGTGACAGAGGGTCCTGATGGAAGACGCTGAAATCATCTTTCTGACAAGTCCTGAGGCCTCTGGACTCCATGCCAGGCACCGGCAGACCCAGCCTCAGCCTTTAAGGTGCTCCAAGCCGCTCTTCACGCCTTCTCTATGCCACAGGCAGGAGTGACCTGGAGGCCTCTTCCCCTTGCACTGCTGAGGTGAGTGTCCAGCACTACAGGAGCCTAGAGCAAGCATCGGGCTTGGGCAGGCTGGGGAAGGGGTCAGGGAAGGCTTCCATGTGGTGGGGACATAACCAGGCTTCTGCTGTGAGTCACCCTACAGGACCCCCACTAGACTCCACCACGTGCAACCTGCGCGGGTACTTCTCTCGGAGCCTCAGTTTCTTCATTATAACATTTCAGGGGAATTACATAATTAACAAGGGACAGTTCTAGGTTACAGAAGTCCCATTAATAAATGGAGAAAGGGCCCAGCAAGGTGCCTCACGCCTGTAATCCTAGCACTTTGGGAGGCCGAGGTGGGTGGATCACGAGGTCATGAGATCGAGACCAACCTGGCTAACACGGTGAAACCCCGTCTCTACTAAAAATACAAAAAATTAACCGGGCCTGGTGGCAGGCGCCTGTAGTCCCAGCTACTGGAGAGGCTGAGGCAGGAGAATGGGGTGAACCCAGGAGGCAGAGCTTGCAGTGAGCCGAGATCGTGCCACTGCACTCCAGCCTGGGTGACAGAGCCAGACTCCGTCTCAAAAATAAGTAAATAAATAAATAAAAATAATAATGGGAGCCGCGGTGGCTCAGGCCAGTTGCCCTGGCACTCGGGGAGGCGAGGCTACACGTTCGAGGCCAACCTGGTCAACGTTGATTAAAAAATAATAATAAAACAACATTGGTTGGGTGCGGTGGAGAAGACCTGTAATCTCAGCACTTTGGGAGGCCAAGGTGGGTGGATCACTTGAGGCCAGGAGTTCAAGACCAGCCAAGGCAACGTAGCGAAACTCTGTCTCTACTAAAAATACAAAAATTAGCCAGACGTAGTGGCATGTGCCTGTAATCCCCAGCTACTTGGGAGGCTGAGGCAGGAGAATCACTTGAACCTGGGAGGTGGAGGTTGCACTGAGCTAAGATCACACCACTGCACTCCAGCCTGGGCAACAGAGCAAGACTCCATCTCAAAAATAAATAAATAAATAAATAATAAAAAACCTTAACATAAACCCTTACACATATACAAAAATTAATTCAAAATAAATCACACATTTAAACGTAAAATGTAAAACTCTAAACCTTTTAGAAGACAGGAGAAAATATTTGAAACCTAGAGATGGCCAAGTGTTCTTAGACTTGACACCAAAAGCATGATCCATAAAAGGAAAAAATCGATAAACTGCAATGTAAGAAAAGTAAAAACTTATGCACTATGAATAAACAAGCCACAGAGCGGAAGAATATATTTGCAAGTCACAGATCTGGTAAATGACTAGTATTGGGAATGTATGAAGAATGCTCAAAAAGCTCCATGGGCCGGGCGCGGTGGCTCACACCTGTAATCCCAGCACTTTGGGAGGCCAAGGTGGGCGGATCACCTGAGGTCAGGAGTTTGAGATCAGCCTGGCCAACATGGCGAAACCCTGTCTCTACTAAAAATACAAAAATTAGCCAGGTGTGGTGGCTGGCGCCTGTAATCCCAGCTACTCAGGAGGCTGAGGCAGCAGAATCGCTTGAACCAGGAAGGCAGAGGTTGCCGTGAGCGGAGATCGTGCCACTGTACTCCAGCCCTTAGGGGACAGAGCAAGACTCTGTCTCCAAAAAAAAAAAAAGCGCCATGGTAAAAAGAAAACCAAACAATCCCACTTGAAAAAAGGCAAAATACATGAACAGACATCTCAGTAAAGAAGAGATACACAGCAAATAAGTACACGGCGCAGTGGCTCATGCCTGTAATCCCAAAACTTTGAGGGGCTGAGGCAGGTGCATCACTTGAGGCCAGGAATTCAAGACCAGTCTGGCCAACATGGCGAAACCCTGTCTCTACTAAAAATACAAAAATTAGCCGGGTATGGTGGTACATGTCTGTAATCCCAGCTACTCGGGAGGCTGAGGCAGAACAATTGCTTGAACCCAGGAGGTGGAGGTTGCAGTAAGCTGAGATCACACCACCGCACTCCAGCCTGGGCGACAGAGCGAGACTCTGTCTCCGAAACAAACAAACAAACAAACAAAACAAAAGTTAAACATCATTAGCCATTAAGGAAATGCAAACTGAAAAACTGAAAACATCTTCACGTCCCATACCTGGGTACCAAAAAATATATATCATATACCTATAAAATAAAAAATACTGACAATATTAAATGCTGGCAAGCATGCAGAGAAACCTGATCTCCCATACATTGCTGGTGGGAAGATAAAATGGTGCAGCCGCCATGGAAAACGACTTTGGCACTTTCTTTCTTTTTTTTTTTTTTGAGACACAGCCTTACTCTGTCGCCCAGGCTGGAGTGCAGTGGCACCATCTCGGCTCACTGCAACCTCTACCTCCTGGGTTCAAGCAATTCTCTGCCTCTGCCTCCTGAGTAGCTGGGATTACAGGTGCCCGCCACCACGGCCAGCTAATTTTTTTTTTTTTGAGACGGAGTCTCACTCTGTCGCCCCAGGCTGGAGTGCAGTAGCATGATCCTGGCTCACTGCAACCTTTGCCTCCCTGGTTCAAGCTATTCTCCTGCCTCAGCCTCCTGAGTAGGTGGGATTACAGGCGCGTGCCACCATGCCCGGCTAATTTTTGTATTTTTAGTAGAGACGGGGTTTCATCATGTTGGTCAGGCTGATCTCAAACTCCTGACCTCGTGATCCTCCCGCCTCGGCCTCCCAGAGTGCTAGGATTACAGGTGTGAGCCACCGCGCCCGGCCTCATGGCCGGCTAATGTTTTTTGTATTTTTAGTAGTGATGGGGTTTCACCATCTTGGCCAGGCTGGTCTTGAACTCCTGACCTTGTGATCCGCCCGCCTCAGCCTCCCAAAGTGCTGGGATTACAGGTGTGAGCCACCATGCCTGGCCCCGGCAGTTTCTTATAAAACTAACGTGCATTTACTACACAACCCAGTAATCACTGTGGACATTTATTCTACAGGAATGAAAACGTATATTCACACAAAAGCCTGTACACAAATGTTCACGGCAGCCATATTTGTAATCATCCAAATCTGGAAAGAACCCATGTCCTTCAACAGGCAAAAAGTTAAACAAACTCTGGTACATCCAGACCATGGAATAGTACCCAGCAAGAAAAAAGAACAAATTACTGATACACACAAGTGATCTGGATGGATCTCAGGGGCATTACATTTTGTGAAACCAGCCAGTCTCAAAAGGTGGCATACTGCATGATCCATTTACGTAACATTCTCAAAATGACAAAGCTATAAAGATGGAGCATGGTGTAGTAGTTAGCAGAGGACAGTCACGATGATGCGTGGGGGTGTGCAATTTTAAAGGGGTACCAGGGGAGTTCCTTCCAGGTGATGAAATAGTTTGTATCTTGATAGCGGTAGTGGTTACATGAATCTACATGTGATAAAATTGAATAGAACTACACATACGCCTTACCTGAAAATGCAGAAAATTGAATAAGGTCTGTACTTCAGTTAATAATACTGTTGGGCTGGGCACGGTGGCTCACACCTGTAATCCCAGCACTTTGGGAGTCCAAGACGGGTGGATCATCTGAGGTCGGGAGTTTGAGAACAGCTTGACAAACATGAAGAAACCCCGTCTCTATTAAAAATACAAAAATTAGCACAGGGGACCTTTTATTTTTTTTTTGGATTTGGAGTCTCACTTTGTCACCCAGGCTGGAGTGCAGTGGCGCGATCTTCAACTCACTGTAACCTCTGCCTCCCGGGTTCAAGCAATTCTCCTGCCTCAGCCTCCCAAGTAGCTAGGATTACAGGCACCCGCCACCATGCCTGGCTAATTTTTGTATTTTTAGTAGAGACAGGGTTTCACCTTATTGGCCAGGCTGGTATCTTGGACAGGGTGGTCTCAAACTCCTGACCTCATGATCCTCCCTCCTCGGCCTCCCAAAGTGCTGGGATTACAGGCGTGAGCCACCATGCCCGGCCAACAATTCTTACTGATTGCTTTTCTACAAGATAACCAATAAATCTCTGATACAAACTGAGTCCCTCCCCATCTTACTACACATTTCATAGAAAAATCTGTTGTTCTACTGTCTAAAGCTTTTTATTATGGAAAATTTCAAACATACAAAACTGGAACAAATAGTGTAATGAATTTTTCCACCTCTCCGTCACTGAGCTTTAACAGTTAGCAATATTGTGAAATCTTGTTGCATCTTTCCCTGTGCCCCAGATGTAATGTTAAATACTTCAGTATGCATCTGTACTTGATAAAGACTTTTTAAACTTTCTATTTTGAAATAATCGTAGGTTCACAGGAAATTGCAAAAATAGAATCTAGGGTCCTGTATGCCCTTCACCCAGCTTCCTCAACGGGTGATGTCTAGTCTAGCTGTAGTACAGTATCAAAGCCCGGAAGTGGACATTAATAGTATTTTTTTTTTTTTTTTTTTTGAGATAGAGTTTCGCTCTTGTTGCCCAGGCTGGAGTGCAATGGCGTGATCTCGGCTCATGGCAACCTCCACCTCCGGAATTCAAGCGATTCTCCTGCCTCAGCCTCCCAAGTAGCTGGGATTACTGGCATGCACCAAAACAATATGTCTGTCACTGATTTTAAAAAGAAAAAAAAAAATCCTCTCACAGCTGAACTCCTAAAAAGCTATATAACAGAATTTTCTAGTCCATTAAAAATTTTCCAAAGCATTTCAGTGGGTTTTGGACTCACTTGTTAAAAATTTTAAAATAAAATACCTTCCATTTCGTTTACAAAAACGTGATTGGCATCAGGGAGGACGGAAATGTACTGGCCAAATTTCAACAAATCCTTTGCATACTCAGTGGACAGGATGGAAAAATGAGTAACCCGATTTAGAAAGAAAGCCAAGGATGCGTCTGCTCCGTGTGCAGCTTCCTGTCCCAGACAGGATCTTTTTCAGGGAAAGCAGCCATTAAAACTCAGTCTCTAAACAAGCCAAACGTGAAGCCAGCCAGACCTTCCAAACCCTCTCTCACTGAGCACGAAAGCTCGCATCCCAAAACATGACCCCGTGTATGAACCCAGGAGGTTTTTGTATCATCAACAAAGTAAAAATTTTCTTTATTACATCCTTAGCTTGGCCTTTGGTTTCTGCTTTTGGTGTAGGTTTTATTATGTACACAGTGAAACAGTAAAGTAATATACGTGTATACTTATTGTAACATACACTTATAATTACACCAACATCCACATATTGAGGGTGCATGCTCAAGAGGTTTTGTTCTGGTTTCTTTTTTACTGATAGGGCTGTGTGATCCAAGGAAGTTTGGAGAGCAGTGCTGTAGTGATGGGCAAAGGCCCAAGGCTTCCTAATGGCTGCTGCTATTCCCCTCTCCTGTGCAATCTCTCTGCCTCTCTGCCCTTCCCCAGACAAGGCCCCCTGGCTCAGTTCCAGGCTGCAGATCAGACAGAAAACAAATTCAAGGACCCCCACCTCCCCCACATACAGCCTACCTGCCAGTGAGTGCAGTCTCCACACCTGTCTCTCATTCACACGCCACCCAGCAGGCGGCAAAGAGGCCAGGCCACGCAGTCTGCACTTTGTCCCAGGCTCTGAGACAGGGAACTGAGTTGGAACCTCAGCATTATCACCTGAGCTGGGCCTGAGACAGGTGACTGGACTGTGTCACCTCTCTCTGACTGTGTTTCTTAGGGAGAAAAGTCCAGGTGCACTGTCCTGTAGCTAAGGCTTTTGGACTAAATGGGTTTAAGAATTTAGAACTTTTCCAATTTTTTTTTTTTTGACTAAGTCTCACTCTGTCACCCAGACTGGAGTACAGAGGAACAATCTCGGCTCACTGCAACCTCCGCCTCCCAGGTTCAAGCGATTCTCCTGCCTCAGCCTTCCTAGTAGCTGGGATTACAGGCATAAGCCACATGCCTGGCTCATTTTTGTATTTTTAGTAGAGACAGGATTTCACCATATTGGCCAGGCTGGTCTCGAACTCCTGACCTCAAGTGATCCACCCACCTCAGCCTCCCAAAGAGCTGGCCGAATTTTTCAGATTTTAGAAAGGATTATGCTGCTAGACACAGTGACACTCCTGGAAGGGTGGGTGCAGCACCCCAAAAGCAAACATATAGTACTTTCATAGGAAAACATACTGTTGGTCACCCTAAGTAGATAGTTTTAAAGGCCATAATTAGTATCACATCAATTCAGGTCAGATTTTTGCAGCAGAAATTAGTCTGCTGCAGACTTAGAAGAACCTTTGGGATTTCTGAGCGTTCTGAATTCTAGAACAGCAGAGAAGGGGATGTGGGCCTGGACCGTCTTCCAGAACTGTAGGGAGGCTGATGAGGAAGCAGACATCCAGTGTGGTTTATTTCTATGTTTATTTTCAACTGTAATGGTATCCCTCCTCCCAACCTGAAATCCACTGAGAATGTGGCAGGAGCTGGCTGTGGGACCCAAAGTCTCACTTCTCCCAAGACTGCCCCACCTCCCTCCTCTTCCAGGAAAGACGTCTTCCGGCTGGCCCCCCATCAGAGACATCCTTTCTCAGATAAGCTACGCAGCTATGTCGTCACTGAACTTGGCCACCTGCCTTGGAGTTTATTTCAGGAGCATCCCACCATCTCACCCAGATTCTATCGTCAGAGTCATGTTAACTCATGTTTGAGGGACACCTTACTGCTGCTATCCCCTCCGCCCATGGATTTTATTATGTGCTGTGTGGTAGGCTGAAGAATAATCCCCCAAAGATGTTGACATCCTAACCCCCAGAGCCTGTGAACATGCTACCTTACATGGCAAAAGGGACTTTGCAGAAGTGACTGAGTTAAGGGTCCTGAAATAAGAGATTATCCTGGATAACCTGGGTGGGCCCATGTCATCACAAGGGTCTTCCTCGTAGGAGGAAGGCAGGAGGGAGAGAGCGAGAAAAGGGCAGTGTGACAAAGGCAGCAGAGAGAGGAAAGTGGAAGCTATTAACGCTGCTGCCCTTGCAGATGGTGAAAGGGGCCACAAGCCACAGATGCAGGTGGTTTCTAGGAGCTGGAAGAGGCAGGGAAATAATTCTCCCCCAGAGCCTCCACAAGTAGTACGGCCCTGCCGACACCTCGATTTTAGCCCAGTGAAACACATTCTGCACCTCTGACCTCCAAAACTGTGAGATAATTAATGTGTGTGCACGCATTTTATTGGCTTTTCTTATTGTAAGTAATCTATAATTTGTGTTTGTTTTGTTTTTGAGAGGGAGTCTCACTCTGTGGCCCAGGCTGGAGTGCAGTGGTGCCATCTCGGCTCACTGCAACCTCTGCCTCCTGGGTTCAAGCGATTCTCCCGCCTCAGCCTCCAGAGTAGCTGGGGTTACAGGCACGCGCCACCACGCCTGGCTTTTTTTTTTTTTTTTTTTTGAGACGGAGTCTCACTCTGTCATCCAGGCCGGAGTGCAGTGGCGCGATCTTGGCTCACTGCAACCTCCGCCTCCCAGTAACTGGGACTACAGGCGCGTGCCACCACGCCCTGCTAATTTTGTATTCTTAGTAGAGACAGGGTTTCACCATATTGGTCAGGCTGGTCTTGAATTCCTGACCTCGTGTTCCGCCCACCTTGTCCTCCCAAAGTTCTGGGATTACAGGCATGATCCACCGCACCCGGCCAAACACCTGGCTAATTTTTTATATTTTTGGTAGAGACAGGGTTTCATCATGTTGGCCAGGCTGGTCTCGAACTCCTGACCTCAAGTGATGCACCCACCTTAGCCTCCCAAAGTGCTGGGATTACAGATGTGAGCCACCGCACCCGGCCTAATTTGTGTTTTAAGTCACTAAGTCTCTGGTAATTTGTTGCAGCAGCAAGCAGCTTGCAGATGCAAAACAGAGGTTTGAAGGGCTGAAGTCATTTGCCCACAATCACCTGACAAATGGTTCTTCCGACTGCCGCTGCCGTGCTGTGAAATCCACAGAACTCTGGAGCCTGACCACCTAGACCTGACCTCCAGCTTTGCCACTGGCTAGCTTTGTGTCTGTGAGCAAGTTACATAACCTCTCCTTGCCTCAGCTTCCTCATCTATAAAATGGGGATGCAGCCATACCTGCCTCTGAGAGCACGGGACAGAATAATGAGTGAACGCAGACAGCACTGAGAAGGTCTGGCACCATGTGATGTCATCTGCCATTGCTCTCCCACTTCCTCCTTCGGCCAGCCTGGGATTTCATGCTCCCAACAGTCTCTGGGACCCAGGTTCTGTTGCTGGGTATTTGCTCTCTTTAAATCTTCTGAGGTCATATTTTCATTCATTAGTTTCAGATCCAAACCCTTTAGAGCTGCAGCCACGAAGTGCTCACTCAGGCAGTTGCCACCCACGGGCCAAGCTAAACTGGCAACCTGTTCACATATATATCCCTGGAATATTCATGCAGCCTGGGAGGGCTTTTGTTCTCTTATTTAATACAGAAGGAGAACCTTCCATTTTACCATAACTCGCTGGTTGGGGTCGGACTCGAGCGCTGTTCATCTGAACTGACCGCTCTGCTCCCACTCCAGCTGCCTGGGAATGACAAGGGGAATGACAGTCGGCCCTCCTGCCTTTGGGGGTTGCCTGGGCTCTCTGAGCTTCTGGGCAGCTGCATTGTGGGGGAGGCTGATCCACATCAGAGCAGGTCAGCAACCCACAGCCTGGCCCTTCTCCAGAGGGGATTAGAGGGAAAGAGCGGCCACTGGCCAGGCAGTTCTGCCTGGTGAGCCTTTTGAAAAGGATCACATGCCCTCACAAGGAGTCAGGGGTCCACAGCTCTCCTTCCGTCTCCCCGTCAATTGACACAAACAAGCTGAGGCCACTCTAGCGGCTCCACATTTCTCGCCCTTCTCCTGCGCCAAGTTCCCAGGAATCTCTCAACCAGGAAAGAAAAATCATCCAATCATGTACATATCTGTCACTTGGGTGGGGGTGCAGAAATAAAGGGGAACAACAAAGAAATCCAAAGTACCTCAGCGAGGGCTTACTCAATTCAGCCTTGTAATTAGGTCCTTTCCTTTAGTACATACCAGTCCTAATTTTGATGATCTCAGTTTTCTCTCAAATTGAGAACAATGGACCAACACTCAGCCTCTTTAGCTGGATTGTTGAGCCCCTCTACATGTGACCACCTTTCCAGCCAGCTAAAATTCCACTGGGCACTGAGTGGACAGGTCCCCTGCAGATTCAGCATCCTGCACCCCAACAGTCCTACCGCACCATGGGAGCAGGCTGTCTAAGCCAGGATCCCTGTACCTGCTCCGTCCCTGTAAGCAAGAAGCCTGACTCCAGCCAGGACACCCTAGATTTCTCATGCCAACCTGAATTTCATTCATGCAAACACATACTGAGTCAGGTAAGCCATCAACCCACCCTGGGTGTATACCCAGCAAAGAGCGCACACGCGCCCCCAAAGACAAGAATGAATTTCACCGAAGAGGCTGGACATAACCCAATGCCTGTCCACCAGAGAATGAATAAATAGTGGTATATTTGGTGAACTCCTACGCAGCAGAGAAAAAACCAAAGGGCCACTACAGGCAACCTGGATGATCTGACAGTGCTGCGGGAAGGCAGCCAGACACCGAGGAGTCCGTTCTGTACACTCCGTGAGTGGGAGGCCCAAACAGGCAGCGGCAGGCACCACGCGAAGTGCCAAGGTGTGAGTGGTGACTACCGAGGAAGAGCGAGTGGCCAGGAGGGGCCCCAGGGAGCTTCCTTGGGTGCAGGAACCATTGTGTGGCTTGATCTGGGCAGTTTACACAGAAGCCAGGGAGGTCAGAGGGCAGTGCAGAGATGGAAACTAAGCTGGCCCTTGAAAGCCAGACAGGACCTGAGCACATGGAGACTGCTTTGGAGGGAAAGGCAGGCAAAGGGAACTATATGAGCAAAGGCACGGAGGTGGGGAGTTAAGGGGGCAGACAGAGGAAGGGGTGACAGGCCAAGTGCGGCTCAAGAAGAGGCCCAGTAAGGAGGGCTTGGGATGCCCAGTGCTGAGTTAAACTGTATCTTTCTGTCAGTGGGGAAGCCCCCAAAGGTTTCAGAAATCATGATGTGAGCCAATCAGAGCAAGGGTTGAAAATGACAAAGTCAGCCAACAGCAGTGTGTCCAAGGGGCCCAAAGAGCAGCTCCATCTCTCCAAGGCCGGGACTGGGGGTCTTATTTACCAAGCAACACCCAAGCCCTCACACTCGGCCCCTTTGTGAGAACCAAGCACATATTTTTTGATTAGTGGTCTGGGGCCTGAGTGAGGCTCCTGTCCTTGAGAAGTAGCCGGAACCTTGACCTTCCTACACTGGGCAGGAGGCAAGGTTACAGTCCTTATGTTTTTAATTTATTTTATTTTATTATTTGAGACAGAGTCTCGCTCTGTAGCTCAGGCTGGAGTACAATGGCATGATCTTGGCTCACTGTAAACTCAGCCTCCGGGGTTCACGTGATTCTCCTGCCTCAGCCTCTGGAGCAGCTGGGATTACAGGCACGTACCACCACGTCTGGCTAATTTGTGTATTTTTAGTGGAGATGGGGTTTCATCATGTTGGCCAGGCTGGTCTCGAACCCCTGACCTCAAGTGATCCTCCAACATCAGCCTCCCAAGGTGCTGGGATTACAGGCGTGAGCCACTGCACCTGGCCTATTTTAATTTCTTGGAAAGGCCTATATTCACCTGCTTCAGCAATCAAAAGGTACATGGGATCTCCAGCAAACAAGCAATCTCCCGTGACCAGCACCCCCTCCAGAGGCATCACAATCACCGACTTCCTGTGTCTGCCCAGAGACCCCCCTGGGCATAGACAAGCAAAGACACTTTTGATTCTCTTCCCTTTTACACTGATGGCAGCTCCGAGACACACCGCCCAGACTGGCTTCTTCCCTCGGCAATCCACCTTGGTAATTAATCCAGTACAGTGCGTGGAGCGTCCATCTTATTTATTATGGCCACGCGGTATCCCACGTTTGGACGGGCCACGGTTTGTTCGTGGCTCCCTGCGAATGAACATTTAAGCTGCCTCCAATCTTTTGCTATTAAAAATAAGGCAACAATGACTAATCTTGCAAATAAATCATTTTGCACACGTGTTAACCCATCTGTAGAATAAATTCTGAGAGGTAGAGCTGCCGGTGAAAGTGTAGAAACATCTGTAATTTTGGAAAATATTGCCAGAGAGGCACAGTACATTTAAATTGTTCATCCAAGAAATGAGCCTCAATGTTGGGGGAAATATAGACAGTATGTAGGTTTTCGTTTGTTTTTTGAGATGGAGTCTCGCTCTGTCTCCCAGGCTGAAGTGCAGTGATGCAATCTCAGCTCACTGCAACCTTCGCCTCCCAAGTTCAAGCGATTCTTCTGCCTCAGCCTCCCAAGTAGCTGGGATTACAGGCACGTGTCACCACACTGGGCTAATTTTTGTATTTTTAGTAGAGATGAGGTTTCACCATGTTGGCCAGGCTGGTCTCGACCTCCTGACCTCAAGTTACCTGCCAACCTCGGCCTCCCAAAGTGCTGGGATTACAGGCGTGAGCCACCATGACCAGCCAATACATAGTTTAAAGTTGTCCAAGTGAAGAAACGGTAGAGAAAGGCTGTTTTCAACAAATGGAGCTCTGGGTAGGGAGATGGTGCTGAACCCACACCGGCCCCAACTCACTTGGTGCTCTGGTCCACATGCTTGCATTTCCCAGCTGTCAGTAAAAGGCTAGGCCCACTTGGCCCCTTGACCCTTCTCAGGGCTCTGATGTCCTGGTCCCAGGGCAGGTGGAAGTGTGAACGGTGACCTGAGCCACTATGACAAGCAGCCATAATTGGTCTCCCCAGGTACCCATGAAGAGGAGCAGGCAGGCCAGGCGGGAGGGGGTGGGGGTGCAGAGCCCAAGAGGGCCAAGTGCTTCCCGTCTAGCCATTCCAAATGAGTGGTGAGCACCTCTTGCCACATCCCCTGCACAAGCTGCAGGGGACACCACAGCCATGCAAGACCACTCCCACTCCATGACATTCACTCAACTGGCTCTGCTCCTGGGTCCATCACAGATCTGTTATGTAACTCCTGTGCCCAACAGCCATCACTACCTAAGCATCAAGCCAGGGAGCTGAGGAGATGGAGGCGGGTCTCTGCAAGGCACACTGAGTGTCAAGTCAGGACAGCCAAGTCTATGTAGAAGCAGGGCAGGCCTTTCTCCCACTTCCACAAATCTGGCCCAACTACTGCAAACTGGAAATAGAAGGAAAGATCTTCTGCCCCCAGCTGAGTAGGGGATACCTCTTAGCAAACCAAAGACAGCGTTTGAGAGAAAGAACCCTTGTCAACCTCATCTCCCAGCCCAAGCCCTGCTCCCACTGACTGAGACGGCCAGGCACTCCAGTAAATTAAATCATACCTACATGCTCTGAGGTTACTGCTATTAAAATTATCTAACCTATCCATCCTGCATCTACCTTTCTTCTCAAAGCAAATATGTATTGTTTTGGAAAATCTAGATTTTCCCACATCCTATTTAAACTCCATTGACAAATATGTGTATAGATGCACTTCCTCCTCCTGGAGATGAGGCTAGGACCCCACATGTTCTGGGAAGGGGTCACGAGACCTCTGCTCCTTGAGTTACCTGCCTGTCTCATTCCTCTGTGTGTGCTCAAGGTGGTCCCACTCGCTGCAAAGCCCTCCTGCACTTCACCTGCCAACCTCCACTGTCCACTGAGCCTCAACTGCCCTTGCTCCAGAGAGCACTGGCTCCTCAGCTCATCGCCAGGCAGAGCCGACTGCTGCCTCCCGGAACCCCCATGGTTTTAACCTGAAGCTTTATTCACGTGCTTTCAGGGTCTAAGCAGCAATCCAATACACTAGGCTTCCCAGTGGGGCTGCAAGCTCTCCAAGGGCAGGTCTGTGTTGGGGGCAGCTACTCAGCAGGAAGGGCCCAGGACTCAAAACCAGAAAACCTGGGTGCTTCCTCCCCCAGGATCTTAGGCAATTCACCCCTCTGAGCCTCAGTCTCTCCACCTACAAAATAGGTGCAATAATTTCAAGGTTTCAGGGCAGTTAAAAGGATTACATAAAACCATATATTTGAAATATAATTTGCAAAGCCCCACAAATTCCAATATTAATATAATTAGCATGTTAATATTAATTAATATCCTCACACATACCCTTCACCAACATCTATCATTGTGCCTCGCAGGCACCCAAACTGATTGCTGATGGGATCCCAGATTCACTGCTCACTCTGGATGAAACAAAAACCACAGGCACTAGAGGTGCAGCAGACCAGGAGGCTCTGCCAGTAGCTACAGCGGCGCCATGGGGTTAGTTATTTTCTCTCAGAGCTTTTTGGTAAATGATGACCCAGAGGGCTTTGGAGAATGGCCCTGCTGAGTGGAGTGGAGGTTCTCAGCCACTTGCCAGCAGGACAGGCCCCCCCCGCCTGGGTGCAGGCAGTCCACAGGGGTTGGAGCAGGAGATAAAT